>NW_024104283.1:1496629-2786866 GCF_003945595.2 Pipra filicauda
GTTTTCCCCAGAGGCTAAGAGAAGTGGTAGACCCCAAGGGGTGGAAACCCCTGGAAGTTTTGAAGTTCTGCCCAATGGACGCTCCTGCAGAAATGTAAACATATCACAACCAGACTGGAAAAGAAGAGTTGTAGTTTGGTTGTTGTAGGAGAGGTGGCCATGTTGTAGA
The DNA here is from genome assembly GCF_003945595.2 of Pipra filicauda. NCBI lineage: Eukaryota > Metazoa > Chordata > Aves > Passeriformes > Pipridae > Pipra > Pipra filicauda. Next base: position 1,496,799 of record NW_024104283.1, read on the forward strand.
GCCACGAGGAAGGGGCTCTGAGCCCCTTGGGCCCTCTGGCCCCCCTCCCAGCCCTGGCTGGGGGGCTGCAGGGACCTGGAACAGCATAAAGCTGGGCTAGGTGCCTGTAGTTATGCCGGGAGATGTTTTTCTCCATGGGCACAGAGCAGCAGCCGACGCTGACCAGAGAAACAGTGGCAGAGAGCCAGAGATAAGAACCTGAACTGAAGAAGCAGCAAAAGCAACATGCAGCACTGCAGAGGAGACTCCTGGAAGGAGAGTCGAGGAAAGGAGAGCCAGCAGCTGAGAGCTACAGAGTTCTTGGGGGTAAGACTGATACCAGATCCCCAAAACTCCTTTGAGGCCTCCTGGAAGGAGGAAGATGATGGACTCTTACTTGAAAGAGCCTTGAAGTGCGACATGCACTGTAGAAAGGAGCTAGAGAGCTCCGAGAGGAATGCAGGGGGAGTTGACCTTGGCTTCCCCCCCCTCACACTGCTGCCACGGTGGCAGCCTGAGAGACAGGGCACAGAGGCCCTGCAAGAGATACCAGACCGTCACGAAGACTCCCCTGTGTCTTCGTGATATGACGTGGTGAAACGACCTTGTCTGGGGTTACGAAGCCCACGGAAGACCCCTCGGTTGTGAGGCGATGGGGCCGAGAGAGAGGCTTGGATACCTCCCTCGTGGATGCTGGCAGAAAAGCCAGCTATCAGCTGCTGCATGAGATGAGAAGAAACCTGCTGCCTCAGAAGATGCTGCTGCTTAAGGACTGGAAGGGATCTGTCCTTCTTTCCCTCCTGGACTTTTATTTGGAGGGGAGAAGAGATCTGATCCATTGTAAATACATATGTCATGGTAGAGATAGTTATGATCATGTGTATAATGTGATGTTATATTTATTTGTACAGTCATTGTAATATATTCCCTTTTCCCCACTTTGGAGTCTGGTGTGTTTTGTCTGGAAAAACCCATCTCACATTAGGTTGAGATGTGGGAGGGGGAATGGAGTTAGGGAATTAGATGTTGGGGCTATCTCAAACCATGACACAGCTATACTGTCCTTCCTTGGACCCAGTCTCTTTTTTCTTGACTATATTAGTGGATCTGCTAAAAAGTACTTGCCCTCCCCATGGTCTCCAGCATGCTTACATACTTGGACCATCAGAGCTAAAACATCACAAGTGTATGCATACATATGCATACACACATATACACACACTCTAATGCTATATATATTGTATTCTGTGATTTTGATGGTCAGATCTTTCCACTCTAATCCATTGTCTACTTATTAAGCAATGCTATGGATCCTAATTTGCCCTGGTCATTATTATTCCATTCAGTAGGTGATTTAGCTGATGAGCAGTTAAGGTCACTTTCTGATTAACTCAATCAATTAATGGTCTTCATTTTGCAACCCCCACTCTATCCATAATAGAAACCCTCTTCACCTTCCCTCTCTTTCCCATTATCTTAAGGAAGCTAAGGTAAAGTAAGAATAAGTGTTATGTATAATTACTATTTGCATAAGAAATAAAAAAAGATCTCCTATAACTGTAGTGCTATAGGGCGAAAACACTGTTGAGGTTTAGGTGCAGAGACAGCTGTTTCTAGATGTTGAGTTCAGCATTTTATTATTTCCATTATTATTACTGCATAGGGGTCAAAATTAAACTGGATGACAACAGTATGCCCAAGGGAGCATTTATATCCAATTAAATATCCCATATTAGCCATGTCTCTGTGCAGATTCTTGGCTTGGCTTCTTTACAGTATTACTGTGTCAGCCGTTTTAAAAATAATTTAAAAAAGAAGAATTTGATAGCATGGTCCCCACATCTGCAATAGCCCCACCAGAAGATCTTGAGCCAAGTTAGGAGCTGGTAAAATACAGTGCCATCAGTGCAATTAGCTTGTTTCACATGCATTGAGACCTGGAACACTGCAAGTCAGAATATTGCGGGAGATCATTATCATGTTCCTGCAAGACAATGGACACAGAAAACATATGAGCTGTGAAATCATGATAGCGTGGATATGAACATATAGTTTCCTCCTGCATGAATGAGTAATACTGTGTTTGTGCTGGCCTCTTGCAGCACTTGTTCTGAGGATATTGTTCAAAAAGCAGAGTAGCCCCTAAACAAGCTCTGTGCCATGCGAACGAGAATTGCAGCCAGTGGTGGATGTCCCCCAGATTGAGGGACACCTCTTTCTCTTTTAGTAAGATGAAAGTACCCACCTTCATGGGTGTTTAAGCACTTAAATCTAAGTAAAATCAAAGATTTCAGGATCTATATCATGCTTGGGATATAGATATAGACATGTCTTTCCCTTCTTTGGTATTCTACAGTGTCATGAACAGACACCAGCCCTGGGTAAGGCCACCACCTGCAACAGGAGCGCAGCAAGTGGCAGCTCAGTGGTCAGTGCTCAGACACTTGAGACCGAGATCTGGAGAAAGACACGTGCTCATAAATCTAATGTCTAGTACTGTCAGAGATAGGTAGCTATTAGAATATGTTAAACTCAAAGTTTTTTGTCCCCTTCAGGTATGCATTTGCCAATCACTGGCCATAATTAAACTGTCAGACCATAACATTCCTTCAATCCCTTCCAGCTTGAGTTTTCTACCTGATAATTCCCAGTGTAACTCTTTCCACTTCGCCATTTCCCTTCCCCTAATCTTTCTACCAACCCTTTCCTGCTGATAGAGCACTGCATGGTGCACAGTGTTGCTACAAGATCCCTGGCCAGGCTGATGGCTCCTTTCCATGAGACCAAAAGCTCTGTCATCAATGAGTTTGGCTCTCCTTGGTACACAGACATGGTGAGGGAGCAGGGAACAGTGGAGGGGAGCTAGTAGGATGTTTCTCAGTCTCTGGTAGACACTCTCAAGAGCTACCTGTGACAGAGCTCCTTGGGTGTCTTGGCAAGTAGAAAAGCTTCTGCTCCTGGTGGAAAGAGAGAGGCAGAGCCAGATCATCCTGCAGCACCTGTTGTGCCAGTGAAGCATGTGGGCTGCATATAGGAAAAGCTGGCTCCGGGGACTGAGGTCAACACCCAAATAGCCTAATAGAGCAGTGGGAAAGCATACTGTCTGCATGCAGGATACATCCTCCAGCCTTTTCTTCCTGCTGGTCCCACCAGCCTCCCCCTCCCAGTGTCATAACTCAGATGAGTTGATTGCCAATGCAACTATTTCGGGCAATAGCTGGGCCTTGTCAATGACAGTAAGTGCTTCTAAGTAAATTATGCACCCTCTTCACATAAATATTGAACATACAGGAAGATATGGCTGAGGTTAATGGACTAATCACTTGTCTCTCACCCCGGGGTCTTTGTGCTAATCCAGATGAAGTTTGAAGGCTGAGAATTTGCAGGGACATATATAACTCAAAGGTGTAATTGAATTGAGTTGTGTGGCAATCATACCCAGGTTCTCACACCTGTGGCATATTTTACCAGGAAACCAATGATAAGTAGAGCCTATGGGTGCTGGGTGTGCAGCAAAGGATGACAGGGACAGTCTTTAGTGGTAATTTAGCTTGATCTCTTCAGTCATAGAGCAGCTGCAGTATCATGGCATGCTCTAGTGCAGCTGGCCCATGATTGCCTGTTACTGTGCCACTGCCCTGCTGCTACATAAAAGCATGTTGTGCCATACTTTGCTACAAGTGGAAACTAGAAAAAACTAGTGCTTTTGCACTCTTCATATTTACAAGACCAACTTTAAATGTTTGGTATTTTTTTTCCTTTGGGATGTACATATTTCTGCCTTGCATGATGCACAACCCCTTCTGGTACTCTCAGAAACTCATTCTAAAGCAAGTTACTTCAAATCTGAAGGTGGCTTGTTTGTCTACTTGGTTGCCCACATGACCAAAATAGGCCATGTTTTCATTATCAACTTAGAAGGCAGATCTGACTTCTCTGCAGAAAGCAGGAAAAGTAGGCCAGCACCTGACCTGTACTTGCAGATTTGGCCATAACACCACTGTGCCTGCTGTTGCTCTCATGCCACAGGCCTGTCTACAGAATGGCAGATGACCTCAATACCTTCTTAGGGTAAGCAGACACTAAGGCCTGTGTTCATCTTCATTTTCATCTGCTCACCTCAGTCACCTCCTCTCCTCAGTATCTGGAAATCCTGCATCCAGAGTGTAACTGAAAGTCCATAATTTGTCTCCCTCAGCTGTTGTCTGTAGCCCCACATTCCTACCTATTGTTGCTGGCACATGGCAAGGAGTGAGATCTAGTCACCAAACCCTCTCGTTTGCTTTGCAGCACCTGGAGTGCTGTTCAGGACTCAGGGCTGGGGAGCAACTCTCATTTAGACCCAGGTCCAGGCACTTACATTCAAAGTTATGACCTCCAGCTGAACACAAACAAGTCACTTTTACAATAAAATCCATTTCTCATGGTCAGACTGAATTGATCAAAGACAGATGGAGAAGGCCAAAGATGCTAATAGATACACTGGTGCCAACTTCATGTGCAGCAGCAGAACAAGAAATTTCAGATCAGATGAGTTTACAGTCTTCCTCTTTACTAAGGATGAATAATATAATTTCCATCACTGGAGATTGCATCACAAAAGCAACTACCATATCCTCCAGTGAGTCAGCAGGTCTGTTAAATTTGGTTATGTAGTTACATAATACTGAGGGGAAAAGGATTAAAAGGATTAAAAGCTTGGTTGTTTTAGGTTTCTCCTGCTAAACATCTGGAGACACATAAAAAATGGTCTTCAGAGAAGAATCATAGACATCCTCTGAAAAAAATTGTCATTGAGGCGGTTTTTGTGCCAATCTGACAATGAAAAATGAGCACCAGATCCTCAGTGCTTTCTTTCTTTGTAGACTTGGCATAGAAACAATTTATGCTCTAGTAGTTGGGAACAAATAGTGAACATTTTATAAAGACACTGTTAGGGTCTCCCCATTGAAGGATAAATGGATAGAATAGCATAGTATATCATAGAATAGCACAGAATAGGACTGTTTCAGTTGGAAGGAACCTACAGTGATCATCTAGTCCAATTGCCTGAGCAATTCAGGGCTGACCACATTACAACATGTTATTAAGGGCACTTTCCAAAAGCCTCTTTAACACTGACAGGGCTGGGGCATTGGCCACCTCTCCAGGAAGCCCATTCCAGTGTTTGACTACCTTCTCAAGGGATAAGTGAATTTTCCTCAGCACAAGTCCCTCAGAGAGCCACCCTCGCAGGGCCCTGTGTTCAACCTGATTGAGCACAAACACTGCCTGTAGCAGCCAAAGGCAGCTGAGAGTACATGTGAGACATGCACTGGCTATCTCTTGGGACTTAAATTACCCAGAAGTGGTAAGGGCAGCCTTCTACATACGTGTTTTCTGAAGAGCTCCACGTGGGGACCTAAAGCGTGGGGGTCTGCATCCTTCACAAACCAAACCACATCATCCACCGTCCAGGTCAAAGGATTCTTGCTTGATGGTCGAGCTGCATCTTGTTGTTCTGGTGAAGGACTCGAGGCTATTGGTACAAAAAAGCCCACAGCAGCGGATTACAATGGCACAAAGCAGTTTCCTTGGTTTGTGAGTATGCAGGGGTGTGGCAGCCCCACTGTGGCATTGGATGTTGGACCCGAGTGTGCAAATATCAGCCTGAGATGGTGAAGTAAGGAGAAAAGGGGACATGGAGTGGTTTCCGATCTGACTGATCAGAAAACACAATCCCAGCTGGCGAATTGTGTTAAAAACCATGAAATCCTCAAGTTCCTGCCGGGGAAGGAAAAATGTGCCAGCTGCCAGGCTCTTAAACCGAGCTGCCCCTGCTGTCTGATCTTCAAGCAGCAGGGATCTTGGCTCAAGAAGACGCTACCCTCCCACCTGGAGAGAAAATTCTTCAGCACTAAACAAAGGAGTTTGCCATTGAATGCAAAGGCTAGAAGATAAAATCAGGATTTAGCAAATAGTTTTTTTTCCTTTGCATTCAGACATCCAGACTTACAGCTTAAAGGAAGGTTTCCAGTCCATATCCTCCTAATCTTAGTCTCTCACAAAGCTGATGGTCTCCAATGAATGCTGATTTGGAAAGTTACTAAACATGTGAAGATGAACATTGCACATGTGACTTTTTAATGGTATAAGCCCTGGATGATTTAAGGTCACTTCAGCTTGCTGTAGCTTTAAATCAAGTGAATAAAGGCACATTAGAATGAAAGTGCATTTATGTTTTTATTCTTAGTCTCTGCAGAATTATAAATCTGAACCTCCACCTCAATATAATTTGTACCCTCATTTATGCTGCTTCACTATGACGAGAACTATACTATGCTAGGTTACAGGAAAGCTCTTTCTGTTTGTTTATATCCACATCAAGCAAACTTTGCCTTAGCAAGCAGCAGCATACATATATATAAAATGTTACTTGCCCACATCTGCTCATCTCTTTCTGTCAAGGCCCAGTTTTTAATGAGAGATGTGCAAATGGTAAGCAAGCAAACACTACAGAAGACTAGAAATGAAACAGAAGAGTGCAGGTAGAGGGAGACCACAGGTACCTAAACTGGAGCCTGGAGAAGCCCCCAGGTAGCCAAGAGGCAATCAGAACTGCTGAGGAGAGAAGGGATGAGCTTTCCAGAGAAATACTGAGCTTACAGAAACAGACTAGATGTATAAGAATCCTCATGCGTGACTCAAAACACGATTCTAATGCATGTGAGCAAATGTACTGGGCTGGGTTTGTGGTTTATGTAGGTTGTCATTTCATTGACTTCAATAGAGCTCTGCTGATTTACATTAGCTGAGACTTTGCCCATATATGCCCAATAATGGTTTTATGTGCACATTGGCCCTTTTTTTCTTGCCACTATGCTCATCTCACAGTATAATGTAATGAGGTATATTTTGCAGTTACTCAGGATGAACTCCAGAAAGCAGTAGTGCTATGAATTTGCAAATCTGGTTGATGGGCTTCATAATGGGATGGAATGTAAATATCATGATAATTGCACTCTCATTTGCTAAGTCACTGTTCTGGATATAAAGGACAAGGAATAGCCGCAGGTCTTTTTAATTAGACAGCAAGGACTGGTGTTCATATGGACTCAGGCGACCCTGGGCTCTGCTCACAAAATAAATGCAATACACAATGGTACAGACACCATCTGGAGCCTTTGGCATGAAACAATGAAGACAAAGAGTGTAAAATGAACAGGGTAATCTTGGCCAACCCCTGGATCATCAGTAACATTTAGGAACTTTGTCAGGGACAAGCGGGAGAACTGAAACTTGTCTGAGAGACAGAGGGGAGAGTATTTCTCCCCTTCATGATCTGTCGGTGGTTTGGATGCCAGCTGATGTGTGAAGGTATTGGGCACTACAGCACCTCAAACCAAAGGTCAGGGAGAAAAACAGGCTTTTGCAAACTAGGTGGAAAATAGAGCGAGGAGACAAAGGTTTGGCTGTGTGCAAAGTATTGCAGGAGTTTCTATGCTACTGCCATAACCTGGTCGGGGGAGATGTCGTGCCACTGCTGAGAATCTCATTTTTTCCCTTTAATTTGTATAAACGTAAGGAAAGCCCAGAGGGCTTATCCTGCGATTCACACTGGGCATAAAAGAGCAGCCTGGAGCTCAGTGACTCTTGCCTGCAACCTGATCCTTCCAGAAATACAATATCAGGAAAGGGCAAAGGGTAGCAGAGAGACCCGAGTGCAGCTGGGAGCCTTCACAGGTATTGGAAGTACCTGTAATGAAGGGAAGGGGGAGGAAAACAGAAGGTTGAAATGACAGGAGGAATCTGTTCATTCCTTCACAATCTAGCAATCAATAGCACAAATCTGATTTCTTAAAGACAAATGCATAAATGACCTTTCTAAAGAGACTACATGGCTAGAACTCTTACAGGCCCTAGCAGGTGAAGATAACCCTATCAAATCCCCACCTGAGGTATAACACAATAATATAAACACAAGAATTATGTGTTGATATTAATTCTTCAAATATTTTTTTACTTTATTTACCTACCTAGTATCGAGTCCTGGATTATCCCCTGCTTTCTCATGAATTAGGATGTGTTATTTTACTTGTGTGAAAGGGGCTATCTTTAAATGTTATTAATAAAACTGGGATACCACCAGTTTGTGGCCAAATATCAATTTGTAGCTGGTGAGTTTGGAAACAATCTGGTTTTCCATATATTTTAGAATTCATTTTGCTGCTTAATTTATTTGGCTTTTTTAACATTTTAGTTTACCCATTTGAGTGTAATTTCTCTATTTACAAAAGAAAATAGATCATTTCATGTCTACACAAAGGCACGGGGTTTGTTTCAATACCACCAGTTTGCTAAAAGACTATATTAAGCATGAAAGTGTTTGATGGCAGCGGGGCAAGTGCTATACATTTTTTCTTATCTGAAGGTGTTCGCACTTAACCTAAGAACTAGATAAATGAGGAAGTCTCATGTCTCCAGGGTATCCTATGCCATCCTGTCATCAGAATTAATCAAGATGATAATGAATACTCAGATTACAAAGAGATGGGAGTGCTTGCGACCAATAATTATTTTTAGAGATCATAATCTAGGTCAAATCCAATTTCCTGTTTTTGACAGGTGGCAAAAATTTGTCAAATTAATGGAATGGGATATGGAAATTTAGGTAATCAGAGGGAAGCACTTTCCCCTCCTGCCCCAAGGATATTGGGGAAGAACAGTGAAGAGGTTCCTCTGCAGGGGAAAGTCTCTGGGCATCCCACTTGAGACCACTACCTGCACAGAAACAGCTGGAATTACCACATCAGTGGCCAAAGCCAAGTGAAGCTGAGAGAAAGACGTGGCCTGGCTTGGTCTGTGTTTTCACTCCACACAGGCTTTTCTCTGCCACTCACCTCAGGACCTTCCTGAGAAGGAGAATGAAGAGAGAGCCAACACCCAAATGGCTGCAGAGGTGTGACAAGGAAATAAAATGCTAAGATGGAGTTAAACCTGCAAAAGAAGGAAAGACAAATAACAGACTCCCTAAATATGTTCTTGGCAAACAAACAGAGCCCAGAGGGAGTACAGTCATTGATAGATAAGAGTGGAAAGGGAGTGACAGATGAACTTTAATATTGCTGTAGGCCTAAATGATTTCTTTGCCTCAAGGGAAGGGGGTGGGAATGAAATTTTAAAAAGTTCTCTCTGATTGCACTGGAGCAGATAATAAGGAGCAGCAAATCTACTGAAACTAAGCAGAAGTAGCAGACCCTCAAAGGCGCAGAGAAATGGGAGTTATTTTAAAAACAACCACCTCAGACTATAAAAAATGACAAAAGGAAGGCTTCGTAGAAGCCACTTTTCTAAAAATCTATGGCATGCCAAGTGGGAGGAGAGGTATCAGAAAAGCGGGCATCTGGGACAACACAATTACAGGATATTTATGAGCATTGGGGGGGTTGATGAGCCATGGTCAGCAGAGAGCTCTGCAAAGAAGATTGGGTTTAACGCGTCCATTTGCACTGGCCAGCATTTGCAGGACACGTCAAGCATCACCTGGCTGGTGTCCTCAGCCTTGCAGTGCATCGGAGAAGAGTCCCTGTCCCACCAGGGTAGCAGCTGCTCCCACTTACAGCATGGAACACACCGTGTGGGGATATAACATCGCAGGGGCTCCTCCGCCCGCTGCAGACGCAGCCCAGCATCCAGCTGTACGAGATGTGGCCATGGGCGTTAAATATTTATTTGGCCTTTTCTTGCTTTGCCTCTGTTTTGTAGTGGGAAAAAAAAAAGGCAGCTCACTGAAAGCACCAAAACTTTCAGACTGTAAATGTCCTAAAAAATTAGCAGGCAAGCTCTATTTGCTGAAGAAATGGTACCCAACAGTGAGGCTCACAATGCCATCAGCAGCTCCTTTGCCTTGGGGAGGTGCTGGATCTAGCTCCCACAAGGTGCTTGCAGCATTATTCTGGAAAAACAGAAATTTCTAACCCTGTGCCCCCAAACGTTTTCAGGAAATATATGCATTAACAAGCAAAATTGCCTCTATAACAAAGACCCTCAGGTGATAATAATTAACTGCTAATATTGGATAATAAAATTTACATAAAAATAACAAGCTACAGGGTAAGGTTAAGGTTACTATATAGTGGTTGAACACACAATTCTTCATACTTGGGATAAAGGCTTTGTCTGTTATGTAAGCAGGCTTGGAAAGGTTTATGATGTCCTTGACTATTCCTTCCCTGATTTAAAAGCTTCAGTTTGGCAAATGATGACAGGAAAGTGCATGTTTATCTGTTAGCAGCCCCAACTGGCTTTCTGAAATGAGATCTTTTTTATTTTTTTTTCTGAATTTTTTAGCATAATCAAGGAGAATTAGGCATCAAGCTTCCAATCGCATTAATGAGAGCTTTGAGGTTTAATCTCATCCATTCCACTTGAAAGACATGTTCTGCTATGCAATGAGATATGTTTTATGATTATGGTTTTTTCCATTATATTTGCCCACCATGATAAATAAGGCAAGATATTTTTCGTAACTATCCCTAAATAAATAGGACTGATTTGAGGTTTCAGAGATAAATTCTTCCTCTTTTTAATGAGTCCTGCCCATCCCTGCCTTGTAAGTATACAAACTGAAGAGGACAAGAACAGAGACTGGCATGCACCACTTACTCATCTTTGCTTACTTATGATTCAGCAACATATAAATTATGCCTAGAAAGAAGAAAAAGACATACGCAGATTCCAAAGACTTTTGCAAGAGAGACTCTGTGAAGGCAGTAATCAAACTCCAGTGTAATTGCATTAAGGCAATTGCAGAAAGGTGTGTATTTTAGAAGTCTGGGATTGCCAGTAGAAGCGGAAGCAACATGGTGGGTGAAAATATGATAGCTGTGAAGAAATACGGTCTCTAATTTTAAGGGGGACCAGGAAATGCTTTGTAGGACTCTGGTGAGATTGCAGTGTTACAGAGCTGACACTATGGCAAATGGAGTAAGAGGTGAAACCAGTCTGTGACTGGAAACATTAAAGTGTCTTAATGCTGGAAGTGATATTGTCATGACTGTGTGAGCACCTTGACTTCATGGATCTCACTGTGTTGCCCATTACAGCCACAGAAAAGTGCCTGATGTGTCTGAGAGCAAGTGGCTCTCCTCTGTCTCAGAGGACCCGGCTACTGCCACGGACTACAGGAGACTCTGCTGGAGTCTCCAGAAAGCAGCTGAGTGGATCAGAGGAAACGTGATGGATGGTGGTGGCACAAATGTGCACTGGCTGTTTGTGCTGCCATACATGGGTGGAGCACAGGGGATTGCTCTTCCCTCTGTTAGAGACCTTGACAGGAAACCCATCTCTGTATGGGTAGATCCTAATCTACAGTGGGTGATACCAGGACTAATAAATTGTTAAAAATTAAAAAAACAAAACCCAACAGTATCAATGAATCCATAACCATTTAAATTATGTACACTGTATACCTTTTGGTTTTAGGAAGCCCTTACTGTTGTGCTGGCCAAATGACACAGAGATTCCAGAGGATCGAGGCTATGCAAGTGTCAAATACTTGTCACATAAAAATACACTAAGGTGTTTTGGGATGGGTCCTATTAACCCCAAGTATTATATATAACAGCTTCAAGTCAGTTGTAACTGCTTTAGAGATACATGTCATGGATGCCTGGTTCGAACACAATCTCTTCCTCTTTGCTCCTCAAAGTGCTTTAGTAAGTTTTAAGCTAGAGAAATACAGGAACCTGCAAAGCCTGTTGCATGACCACTCTATGACTTTTTTGTTGGTTCAGTTCTGAGAAAATATGTGCCATATTTCAGCCTTTCATTTTGTAGACTGTGGGTTTTGTGGGAAGTCACAAAAAGAGAGATGGAGCTGTCTCCTGAAGCTTAGCTTCATGCTCAGGACCATGCCAGAACTTTCACAAGGCATTGGCTGAGACTGAGAAATGGTGACATTCAGAATCAGAAACAAGAAGGGAAAGTAATGCAGCTGAACAAGCTTAAGATGGTCTGATTTTAGGCTTCAGCCTCTTGAACATAGTTTCCATCCCCTGATACCATGAGTTTTCTGCACACAACACATTTTTAAGCATGGAAATTTTTTGTGTGCTGAAATGCACAAAGTATTCAATAAGCCACTGAGTGATTCAGGGAAGAAAAAAATCTATGAAGGGTTACTAAACATGAATCCGCCACCTCTGGTTCAGGAAGTCCTTGAGCCACAAATTTCTGAAGGCAGAAAGGGTAGTGGGTAGTGCACCACCTCTGCATTTATCCCTTTCCTTGGGGCGTGCGGCTGTTCCATGGTGGAGACAGGATGTGTGGCTAGACAGACCTTTGCTCTGAACTGCCCTGGCTCTTCACATATACTACAAAGAGACAATGAGTGATATCAAGCAGAATGATAAAGTTTTTTAAGGCAAGTAAGTAACAACGTTGTTAAGTCTTGGCTTCTCACAGCTGCCAACTATAAAGCTTGACGAAAGGGTCCCAGTTCTGCTAGGAGGCTCTAAGGAAGCAGTAGGAGGCACGTTAAGCCTCTTGTCCTTCCAGCACCTGATTATGGCAGCCTGAGAGGCACTGAACAAGATCTGAAAGTGGCTTTTCATTTCCTTTTCTTTGTAACTGAGGCCACCAGTTCCGAGTGATGACCTTTTACAACTTGTTTGCAGTAGTGCATTTCTATACTATCTACTTTGCTTTGAGTAAAGTTGACTCTGTAAGTAAAGGAAAAAATCATGAGAACCAAACACTTACCAGTGGTCTCTATAACAGACTAACGCAGGGGTAAACCAGGGAAACAAGTGTGTGAAAATAATAGCAAAGTGAATGGTGGTTTTGGGTGGGTATTGAACATTTAAGAAGGCAAACTTAGATAAGTGAATACAAGGATAATACATGTTTTGGAAGAAAAATGCTCTAAAATATTAAATAGCAAAAGTCCAGGAACAAGAAATAATACAGGTGTTGGGGAGGTGAGGGGTACTGAAAGAATTAAGTGAAGATTAAGAAAAGGAAAAAGAAAGAGGTTCTGGAATGGTTTCCAAGCAAGAATATGCAGAATCACTTGAAGTTTCCAGGGACAATGCAAGGGGAAAAAGACAATGTAATGATCTAACGGTAGACAAAGGGACTAGGGGAACCAGAAAGGCTTCTGCAAATATATAAAGATTTTAAAAAACCACACTAGATTGATGGTAGACTCCATTAATAAATGAGGAAGGAAAGAAATTAATGACTTAAAAATGGCTGAGACATTCAACTCCTTTGTTAGATCTATCTTCAAAATGAAAAATGCATAAGTGAAGTTTGAATAATTAGTAAAGGTGAAGACACTGTTGGAATCACTACTGATAAAGACCTGCTAATTGAGAACTTGGAAAATGCAAACAAAGTTAAGGGAAGCTCAGTGAATTAGCTAACCCGTTTGATGAACTTTGATAATTTCTAGAGGAAAAAAAAATCATGGTTAATAGGAACTATAGCTGATGGGCAGAGCAACTGACCCAGTAAATATAAGTCCTAGCAGTGTAACTGGACAAAAATACAAAGAAAGGGAAAAAGAAGAGTCATTGAATGCAGTGGTTCCCATGGCATCCCTTGCATTTGTAGATAAACTTCTTATGACTTTGCTCCCTGAAGAACAAAAGAGCCTTGAGCAGTGAGCTAAATTATTTCAAAAAATATATGTTCTGCTGAGGAGTCTTTTTCAAGCAAAATCTGTCTTGGTTCATGATTAAAGGGGCAGGATGGCCACACACTGGAAGCAAAACCTTTTGCGAAAATGCTTTAAGGTAGGCACTAATATTTGGGTTTGTTCTGCATCATATCTTATACACAGCTGGTGTCATACAAATAACCTGCCAGTAGGCAGTATCAATCAATTAGGAGGAGAGCTTTATATATTAATATTTATATCTCTAAGTTGATAATAACAGTTGTGATTGCCACACAATTATACATAATACATATCTTTACATAATAACAGCTTCAGGAAACATTCACCTTTTTATTTAATGATGAACAGATTGATTTTGTGTTTACCTAGGTTATTATTTCTCCTAAGTGGAAGCATGAGTGGTCTGGATGGATTCTATCACAGAACTACCTCACTAATTTTCTAGCGAATTTGGGAATGAGTTGAGATTCCAGCACAGCACCTGCATAGCACATCACTAAATGGAAGATGTTTTATTACCACTTCTATTTCCTTCAAGACAGGCCCCATTCCTTGTTGGGCTGGAATTCTGATGCCGCAAGCCAGTAGATGAGGACCCCCCTGAAGACATTTGAGCAGGATGATGGCTACAGGAGGAAGAGGAGCCTCCAGCAGGATGTCCATCTGCAGGACTCTGATGCACAGTGTACATGGAACCCATGCAACCGAAGGCAGCATTGGCAGGATCCAGGCTGTACTGCTTCCAGTTTGCAGGATCAACCAGGTAGTCCTCAGGTATAACTGTTTCTACTCAGGAAGTCCAGACACAAAAGAAACATCAGTAAAACAAAACCAATTTTAATTCAGTCTGTGAAATTTTTTTTTCAAAATTCCCTTTTTTTTGATCAAAAAGTATAGCTCCATTTCCAACTTTCTGTACAGATAGCTGGCTCCAAGAGGGATCCTTGCTAAGAATTAATGAAGGGAAGCACAACCACTCAGAGGTCAGTAGAGTCACAACAGGAAAACTATGGCTTAATGTGAGTCATCCATGTCAGCTTACAGCATATGCTCTGTAAAGTCCTGGGCCACGGACTGGCGGGTCCCATTTGCCTTATGGTGCTCCTTGAATACCACCAAGACTAGAGGATTGAAAGGAAAGAGGTGGGGGAGGACAATGGGACAAGTTTGTTGGGTTCATGCCTGGCAGCCAGTAGGAGGGAGTGAAGGTAATAAACCGAAGCATTCTGGCTGCAATTAGAATGAATCAGAAGTATCCTCAGCCACAGACATCCATCAGGCCTGGTATCCTGCAAGGATGACTGAAGAGTACACCCAAGGTTTATCACAGACATATATGTGTAAGGGAGTCACTTGGATCTGACTTGGTTCGGACAAGCACGCTGACATCACAGATGATTGCAGACCATTGCTATGGTTCCTCTCCTCTGCATTGTACTTTTCACATTAGGTAGGAGCTAAATACCTTGCTTTTCAGATTCCTCATAATAAACCAAATTCTGCACTTAAGGACCTATTTTAGAGAATTATATTCCCCTATGGGGTTTGGGGTCTAATGGACAGGCATGAGGCAGGTCTAGTCTAAGGTTTTGCAGTGTACAGACTTCTTTTTGCCAGTTCTTCTCAGACCTAGGTCCAGGTCAGTCACTTCCAAGTTCATGTCATTGTCCTCCTCTGGCCAGCCCCAGTCTCCTCCCAACAGGCATCGATATTCAAGCTCCTTCCTATTTGCCTTTTTTTTTTCTTCATCAAAAGATTATCAAAGGTCTTCCTCCTCGTTCCCACTGCTGTTTTCCCTGCAAAACCAGCCCTCCTCTCACTCAGCCCCAGGTTTATCACTACTGGGATACCAGCAGAGCTCCTGGAAACCTCTCTAAGATCCCAACCTTCACAGAACACTACCGGCAATCTGTAATTTAGATATTCCCACTCTCACTGGGTGTTAACACCTGGCAGGCAGGGAGCCCCTAGATTAGGGAAGTGCCTTCCATTGCCCCAAGATGTTTCTCTGAGCTGTTGAAAAGTCCACTTTCCTCATCATGCGTATGCTCCCTCCAGAGACATCTAAGCAGGGTGAAATTACCCCCAGGGTGTCACACACCATCTTCCCTGCCTGAGCAACACCCTCCTCCTGACATAGCCTTATTGAATAACAAGAATTTATGCTGTAATTCCTGCCGTAAGGCAAAAACTACATTGCTAATAGATGTTGAGGCTGTATGTAGCAGAGTTTTCCTTTTAATTTACATTTTTACTCTTTTCCTTTAAAAAGAAAACCCAAAACCTACTTGGCAACTGTGTACAGTAGCTGATGTTAAACAAACATGATTTAGTTCGACAACTCAAATACTAAAGAGTTGTGCCATGCCAGCATCCTGGCTTGGGTGTTAAGCCACAGAACAGATTTTTGTTACATGATTGCCTGACTTTTTATTTTCTTGCTGCTGTCTTTCAAAACTTTGTCCCACTTTGGGCCAAGACTGGACTCGCCATAAGGCAAACATCAGATTTGAGGAAAAGCTGTAAATGTAAAGTTTCCTCGCTTTTGGACACTTGCCTTTGAAACTGCAAGTAACTTTCCTTTAGCAAGGCTTTTTTCCCTTAGATTATTTGGATTCTTAAAGCACACTTTCAGGTCTACTGCTGTTTCCTGCCAGGGGTTTTTGAGCTTGATTCTCACACAAATTCAGATAGGGTGTAATTCAACTGAATTCAGTGGAGTTCAGCTAACATAACACGTAAGAGAAATGGGAATCAGACACCCTGAACCTTTCTCCCTAACCTCCAACAGATGCCAAAATTATATAGTGATTGAGCTAAATACCTTGCTTTTCAGACTCCTCCCAATAAACCAAAGAAAATCCAATCAAGCCTCCTCATTCAAAGGAATTTAATTACTGTGTAGAACACTTGCAATAATAGCCTCTTACGCATAAAGAAGACGGCTCTTTCTGCAGCATCCTGCCTGCACTGCATGGAATAATTATGCCTCTTGTGAATCATTACCTCTTTATTCCAGGAAAAGAATGCTCTTTTAATATGATTACAATATGAAGAAGACATAGACTATCAAGACAACAAACAGCACATTAAAAGAGCCGGGCTAAATAAACAGCATACAGCTTTTATTACTAGGGATTTAAATTACTCCAAAATTTGTGAGCAGACACCAGGGATTTTTTGACTGGTGTCGGACTCTCTCAGTATTCTGTGTGAAATAAGATACATGCAGATGAAATCTTCCTGTGGAAGGACATCCATGAGTTGTGTGCAGGAGAGTTGTGTGCAAGACTATGACGAGGAGCCAATTGCTGTCTGTTCTGTTCCTAACCTTGCCTAAGACTCTTTTCTTGATCTAGATCAATTTATTCCACGTCTCTGCTTTGAGCTCCAAAATGGTAGTAATGATGTCTATTGTCACAGACCAAGCAGGAGCCTCCATGCATTACTGTATGAAACATTCCCCAGTGGAAGGTGCTCTGGAAATTTGAAAAGTCATGTTAATGTCTTCATTGGACCATTACGGTTGGGATGACGGAGAAACTGGTTGGATGATCAGGCCTAGTGGGTGGCAGTTGACAGGTTGCATGGAGGCCAGTACAAAGCAGGGTACCACAGGGATCTAACCTGGCATCCAGATTTGGTCTCTGAAATATCAGGCAGACATGGACAAACCAGTGAGTTCAGTGGAGGGCCATCAAGAGGCCTGGGGCCTGAAGCACTTGCCCTGCTCAGGAGAGGTGGGAGAACAGGACTTATTCAGCCTGGGGAGAGGAAGCTTGGGGTGTGAACCTAGCAGCAGCCCCACAGAACCCACAGGGAGGTTGCTAAAAAGATAGAGCCAGGCTGTTCACTGTGCTGTGTGGCAGATGAACAAGAGACAACAAGCAAAACTTGAAATGAAAATTTCAGACTGCATATAAGGAGAAACCTTTTACCCATGAGTACAGTGGGGTGGTGGCAGAGGCTACCCAGAGAGACTCTGCAGACCAGATTGGACAAAGCCCTGAGCAAGCTGGTAGGATCCCATATCCCATAGCTGACTCTGCTTTGGGCAAGGGGTTTTACCTGAGACCTCCTGGGGTCTCTTCCCACATGAATTGTCCTATGATCCTATGACTGACATTTTCTCCACTCCAAGAAGCAACCACAGAGGGTTCGGGAGAACCATGATAAGGGTTCATGTTAGGGGTCCAGGGTGTCCTTACTGTGGCACAGAAGGAGGGATGAGCTCCACTGTCCAAAAACTGAAGAAAATGGGGAAGCTCTGTGCTCATATTTCTCCAGCTCCTTGTTAGTTTGTACCACAGAGAAGCTGCATGACTTGGGGTTCCACTGATGATGTACATGAAAATATCTGCCTTTTGTAAGCTCCCAGAAGGCTTTATAAAGTGTATGGCTTTCACAGCTTCTAATCCCACTTTGGCCAATTAGGAAAAAACATGTTTTCTTAGACAATAGAAGAAAATATGACTCTCTATTGAGGTTTAAAATGCAACGGTTTCATGAATCTGTAGCTTAGCCCTTTTGTATTCTGTCACACTCCATATTTTATTTTCCGGGTAGTCAGTGTCACATACTATTGAGAAATTAGTACACAATGCTTTAAAGTAGGATTTATGAGAAAGCTGCTTCGAGCTTTTGCTATAGGCACAGTAGTCTCCATTAGAGCTGTTCACCACTCTGAGATGCTCAAGCCATTTTGGCATAGTTTTCCTTTCCATGAGTGGTGCACAGGTTATTGGATTGAAAAGCCCAAGGCTGTTACATCCAGCACACCTTAAAGTCCAACAACTGAGAAGAGAGAAAAGCCACAATTACTTTTGCAATTTAAAAATACATATTTCTTTATCTGAGTTTCTTTAAAATAACAGCCTGTATTGTCTCTAGCCAGATTCCTGAAGATTAGGCAGCTGAGAGTTAGAACAGCCTGAGAACCTGCGGCTATCATCCCAGCTCTGCTGCAGCCTTCTGGAGTGACCTCGGTCAGGTTATCTCTCATCTCTGGACCCCAGTTCTCCGTTAGGATGAAGAGAAATACTTGTTTTGTCTCTCACTTCTGGAACACATTAAGTTCTTTACCTCAATCCTATTTGTTTGCCACTATGGAGTACCACATAGATGCATACTGCAGCATCTGGGAATAGTGGATCTAATCTCTTACTTTTTCTTCTACATCTCACAAAAAGTCCAAACTTATTCTGCTAAAATTTCTCCTATAGGTAAAAGTTGTTTCTACATTCCAGAGACACTCTATTCTGCCTTCTCCCAGGCCAAACATGCCTTGTGCTGCTTTCCTCACCTGCTGCTGCTCCCACACCACTGATTGTGTTGTATGTCTCTTCCTTTACCTGTCTCAGGCTCCCTTCCCTTATACCCCCGCCCAGTTTCTCCCTCTATTCTTCTCCATCATGTCTTTCTGCTGCTTCTTCCATTGTATTCCTACCACCTCTTGCTCTAACACTGCTTTCCTGCACCTGCAGCATCACCCTCTTCCCATTTTGCCAGCTGTTTTCCTATCTCTCTTTTCTGTTTTCCTTCCTCCCATACTGCTGACCTGCATAGCCATTTCTTCCCCAGGCTGTTCCCCTTCCATCCCTCTCCGACTTACATTGATCCAGCTTTCCTTTTCTGATATTCCCATGCCTTTCTCTGGGTTTGTACCCAGATTGCTGCTTGAACAGGTCAGGGCAGTGAACTGGGACCAGAGACCCTTCTCCCACTTAACAGGCCACGTCCTGCATAGCCATGGAGTGGCTGCATCTGGGTGAAGGCTTCATGAGGCACTGCTGGAAATGCATACCCCTACCTATGAGCACACTGGACAGTGATCCCCAAACCAGAGAGATCTTTCAGACACCAGTATCTTCCTGGGATATCTGCCCTTCCTTCTAGGATAATACTTTAATGTCATTTCATAACCTTTTACTTCACCACCTGCAATGCCCAATCATTTGCATTTGCTTTAATTAAATTCCCCATTAATTTCTTTTCCTTACAGTCAATATAGGTTTCTTTCTTTCTTTCTTTTCTCTGCCCACATTCTTCCTTTTTTGTGTCGTCTCCTATTCCTCATATCATTTAGTGATGGGCTTTGCCCTCTGACCCTTCCCTGTACCTTTTAAAGTGCTACCATATATTGTCTATAATGGGTTGACCAGATGTGAACTCTGTATTTTAAGCAGCATGATATCATAGCTTCCTCAGACCTCTCCTTTTTCCCAGCCAGGGCCAGCCTTTTTTCATCTCCCAGTCATTTTGAGAGGAGCCACCCCAGTGTCAAAATCCTATTGAGAGACTCCTTCTTTATAATGTTTTATCTTTGCCTGTATTTTATAGTTCCTGAGTTTTGCTCCAGCTTCCTGCACATGGATGGTATTTGTCCTGTCTGGGAGTTGTGGGGGGACAGTTTTAAGCAGCAGCTTAGAAACCCTGCATCTCAGCCTTGATGAAAGTAAAAATAGAAATGGGGAAAAACAAACAAATGCTGAAATGTGAAAGGATTATTCTTCAGATGAGTTTAACCATCAAGTGGTTTTCAAGCTAGTGTAAGCCAGAAAGGGAGAGAGCAGAAAGATGTAAACAGTATTTAAGATTGTGAAAGATATCCCTTGGCTTTGAACTGCTATCTTCTGTTTTAACATCAACTCTTACAAGATTATAAAAGAACTTTTTCTGTGCCTTCCAAATAGCCTCACACATTTCTGTCCAGTCAAACACAGAACATGGACCTTATCTTCCCTGTAGCTTGAGCCTGCATGTATCTGTCTAAAGATAGGAGTCTTGTATGATGGATTAGGACTTTCCAGCTCTACCTGCTATGATTTACTCTGGGATTACAGCACCAGCCCATTCCTTTTAGTTCCATTGCCTGTCCAGACATGCAGCACAATGAAAATACGATGTCACCCCTTAGCAGGCATTTCTATACTGTATCAACACCACTCACTCTCTGGTGCATGCATCTGCACACTATACAGCTGGGCAAGGACCAGACCTTTTCCACACCAACCCGAGGCTGCCACAGTTTGGCCGGACATGGAAAACATTACAGGGAATGACATCTGGTTTGTGGCATCAGAGTCAAGCTGCTTGCTGCTTGGCAAGGCAGTGTGGCATGGAGACACATCCCTAAGGAGTCACAGCATCCCTGAGGCTGCTGCAGAGAGGCAGTGAGAGAGCAGGCAGCCCAGGGCATCTGCCAACAGTGGTTCAGGACTGTCACGCCTGTGGTTTTCATTCTACAGGATAACTTTTGCATGCATTATAGGGACACACAGTTGCATCCACAGGGGAGAAAAAGGGGGGTTACTCGTCAGTCAGAACAGAAAAATGTAAATATGCCTCATTCACTTGTGAATGCAGATATTATGAACACTGAAACCATGGTCACACTGTGGAGATAAAACTTGCAATGAATTCTCCAGGGTTTAGTCTGGGGCTTTACTGCACCATGTATCATCTAGCTGCGTCCGAGCTGCTAAAACGTATTTCGCAGGAACTGAAATGCCAAATTCCCCAAGGACAAGCTGCCAGTCAGTTAACATCGAGAATCTAAACTTTTTTAGAGAATTTTCCAAAATCCAGTGTTGTCCTGATTACAAGGTCTTCAGCATAGGCAATTTTTTTTCATTATTTAAACCATTTCTCTTGAGTGTTTGCAGCCCAGACAGCAGTCTCATTGTGTTTTATGCAGTAGAACCACGGAATAAAACCAGCTGGGAACAGATCAGCATGGTTTTATTGTCCAAAATGAATAAAAAGGTAGAGTAAATTCACAAGCTAGCTGCTGACAAATATATTAGATTTAATAATAAAATGTGCTCGTGTGCATAAATAACCTATTGAGCAACTTTTTCCATTTTTAAAGTGCTTGGGATGATTGAGTGAATGTATTGTATTGCAATGGAGAGGTTTTAGTCCTATGATACATCATAGGCTAATTGTTTAGGCACACCCACAAGCTAAGGCAAAGTGATTTCAATGACACAGGGATCCGGCCTTTAGAAAAAGTCTTCCTTTGGTCTTTTCTGCCTGATTCAGACCTGCTCCTCCTTTCTCTACCTTTCTCCCTTGCCTTTATGTTATACCAAGGTGTACATCATGAAAAGAAGATTTATCGGGGTTGTATAGTTTTCTGTCTTAGCACAGCAACGGTTCTGCAATGGCAGAGGGAGATGGCCACAATCAATTTTTTGTTTCCAGCTTCTAGCACTAGCTAGAGGGGCTTTTCTATCCAGGTAGTTTATAATGTACTCTACATTCTTATAAATCAGCATTGTTAGAAGTCACAAAAGTCTGTATATAAAATCGACTAGAAGAAAACGACTGTGTTATTTGAAAATTTCAAGGTATTATATATTGGGATTCTCTGCAGATTAAGTACTAAGTGCATTTTTGTTCTACTACCACCATGATGAATGTCCCTGAATTATATTGCTTAGTACTGGCTTAAAATATTTATCAGCAATTTTTTATTGTTTGAAAAACAAATAATTTGAGATGTAAGAAGTGAGATGTCTAGAGCAAAGTGCAGTAACTGCAAAATAAGCTGTGCTTGCTCATTAATAAATAATAATAGTCTTATCCAGAATTAGGCAGAGTACATATAAAGCACGAGATGTGCATGTGTTTGTATGCAGGTATAAGATCTTTTATAAAGTCTTTGCTTCATTTTTCCCTGCCTACTGCTGCAGCTCAGCTGAACTTTCTGACATTTCTTCTGTCATATAAATACATCATATATAATATATATGGGCCCTAAAGCCTTAGTACCCCTTCACAAAATCTTTCTTTTCCTGTCTTCTCTGCTGCTGCTTCTGACATCCCTAGTTGATCTCAATCCCAGCAGCTAGGAAATTACCAATTCCCCTTTGTTGAGTCTTTTTATCCCCTCCTCTTTCCATGATCCCGTAGAGCCAGTTTCCCTTCGCATCACTGTGCTGCACTATGCCATGCTGCCAGGGGAGCTGGACTTGCCCTGGGACCCTATTTATCTCCAGCCTCACTGCATCTTCCTTAAATTCAGCTTCCCTAATGAAAAGTGGTAAGCCACTGCCACTCTATTGTTTAAGTCATTTGTGTAACCTTATCTGTTCCATGAAGAAACCCACCATAAAGTACCTGATTCCCCAGACCACAATTTGTAGCTTATTTTCAGTCAGAGGTGGGGAAGTACTTCTCTTGCCCAGCTGCTGGTGGCACATGTCCTTGTCTTGCACCCTTACCTTGCTCATCACTGCCCATGGCCAGCACCATCCCAGCATGAACACCAAACTGCACAGTCACCGCCAACAGTTTGCTTCTGCTACTCTCTTAATTGCTTTAATCCCCTGCTTTGCACTCATTTTGCCAACAGATTATTGTTCTTCCAGCAGATGCTTCAGAAAGTCATTTTGATGTACTCTGTATAATTACCACAGACAAATAAATCCTAAGGAACTGGGGAGTACTGTTGATTAAACAGTGGCCATGACTTTTCAAGAGAAAAGTGAATGTTTTATTTCCATTAAAATAGAAACGCTATTGTGTGTGGGTTTTCATTTGTTTCGCAGTGAACTGGAAATGGATAGAGAGAAACAGAAGGTAAAGAGGAATAATGTTTAAAGCCTAAAAAAGAGAGCAACATGGGGGAGGTGAAAAACTGAGCTGAAAAACTGAAGAACATCCAAGCAAAAATCAGTAATGTTCCATGAAATAAAACTTGAATCTGCTTTGAAACCGCTGAAAATGAAATAGCTTAAACACCAGACTCCCTTTCCCCCCTCTCAGCTGCCTCTGCTGCTTCCCATGGAGGTGCAAGCCCAGGCCCTGCCACAGGCACCACGTACAGGCAGTCATTATGCAAGGGCCCTCTCATTCAGATTCACAAAACGCAAGCAAGTGTTGCTCTCCATTCTAAAACCTTCCTTGTTTTATCTTTTGCTTAGTAAGTGCTGGCTTTCACTTTCATAGTCCCTTCACTGCCATATCCAATCTTTCTATTACCCCGGCTGTAATAGCAACCCAGCAGCAAGGAGCTGCACATTTAATGGCCCATGGGCTCTCAGAGCCTACATTGACACACCACATGTGACTCCCAAGTGATGTTATCTCATGTGGCTTGAATTGGCACAAGGTAAGGATCCCAAGGATCATCTTTTTTCCCATTTGTGTCTTTGAAAAAACAGGTGGGTCACATTGGCTAATGCTTGCAGCACTTGGATAGATTTTTCATCATCAATTCTGGCTCATGGCCTGCTCATCTGACTGCTTGAAATACTGGTATATTGGATCACAGGTATTTGTATCAATATTTTAAAAGTTTAGGAATGGAAATTCCTGCTCCAACTTTAATTTAAGCTATTTAAAATAAAAGCCTGGACTCCTAACTTTAGATACCTCCTAAAGGAATCATATCACTCCAGGGAAAAGTCTTAACCAGCTAAAAAAAGTTAAAGCTAAACCTGGAGCTCGGAGTTGATTTACCTGACTGGAGGTCTACAAGTGTCCATGCTTCCTCCACATGGCTATGCTTGTAAAGCTTGAATTAAATGCATATACCCGGGGTATTCTTTTCTATACTGGATATGATCTCATCCATCATGCTTCATGCATTTATGCCCATCATTTCATCCACTTTCCTTGCACATACCTTTTCATATGGAAAAATAAAGCATCTCTAAACTCCATTTCATAGGTTGGCTCTCTTTTCTAATCTCCATGGCTGCAGCCTAAGCAATTTCCAGCACTGTCGGTGCCTTTGCCATGGCACTGAGCACATCTTGGGCTGAAGACAAAAGGCCTTTTGGCTTTTCATTAATCACCACTGGGAGCAGAGCGTCTAACCCCTTAGGGATAGCTTCTCAAAAGCGATGGATCTTCTTGCACCCCTTCAAGTCAGTGAAGGTAAAACAGCTCAGCAGAATGTGGGAAGGAGGATTTCCCTTGGACTGGCTGCTGAAGGGTTGTCTGCTTATAGCTTCAGTGCTTAGCATCCACAAGGAGATAGAATTTCATAAACTTATAGGAACAGAAAGGGAGTCTTTCTTCATTTGGGAGTTAGTAAACAGTAATCATACAACTTAAAGGTCAGAAAGTTCAATTTATCCAATTCTGCCAATTCTGTAGAGTCCAGAAAGTTTACATCACAGATGAATTTTCTCTCTCCCATCTATTTCTTATTTTTCTTCTTGCCAGGATTTGCCCCTTAGTATACATTTTATTAGTTTCTTCTGATCTAGGTTTAAAGGATCTGAATGCTAAAGCCTCTGCTGCCACCCTAATGAAACCCCTCCACAGGAGCATTGACCGACTTGCTCTTTTCTTTCACCCTTCTGCCTTTACTTCCTACCTTTTGGACCATCTTAAACTATTCCTGCCCCCTCCACCATGTTTCTGGACTACAACATGCAGCTCCAGCTGCAGTTGCCTCTCCTGCTGCTCTGTCTCAGAGTTACCACCTTGGACACTTTGTTTCAGCAATCCAGTCCTAGACATGATGCTCCAGTGGCAAGAAGGGAGGGAGGGAGGGGAGGGAGGGGAGGGAGGGGAGGGAGGGAGGGAAGGGAGGGAGGGAGGTAGGGAGGAAGGAAGGAAGGAAGGAAGGAAGGAAGCCTTACTTGGCTTGGCTTTAGTGCAGGCTCTGTCATCAATCCAAATGCCGCAAAGACCAGATGAACTTTTTATATTATACTTTGTTGTGGCTGGATGGCTCGCTCCCTCTTTAAGAGTGACCTTAATATTTTATTTATTGTTTAAAGGATAATGATCATGGTAAAAGAATATATGAGGCAATAAATGGCCTTTGCAGGTAATTAAATGCTGAGGAGTGCCGAAGCTATTGATAGCCATAAAAGCTATTTATTCTGAGTGTGCTAAGAAGCCAGGAGCACTCTTCCTCATAGCATGCAACAAGACAAGATTAAACAAGCCACGGTACTAGAAAGGGGAAAGACAACATTTTTCTTGCCCTCTCAGGGTTTGAAATTTCTGAACTGCTGTTTATTTGTTGCTTAGGACTGAAAATATTGATTGTAATAATATGTGGTTTTCTATCATATTATTCTTTTTTTCCTGGCTGTTTCAGAAGGGTTTTGCACATGGTGACAAGAATTATTGCCCTCCTTCGACAAATGCTCAAATAAAAGCACAGCATGGAAGGGTGACTTGCCCACACAGTCAATGGGAAAGTCTTATAAAAATCCAGCTCCCAGGCTAGTGTCTCGCCCACTAGTCACTCTCCTATTGTGCATTGCTATAGCACTTCTCATACCAGCTTTTCAAGTGCTTGTGGATAGGAAGAGCCCACCTTCCTATAGACAGAGGCGCTAATGTAGCATAGGGTACCTCTACCTGCTGCTGTGCTTCTGCTCCATATAGATCCATATACATCCATATGCTCCATATAGATCCCTACCTCCAGGAAATGCCACAAGAAGAGATACTGTTCTCCTGTGGACAGTGGTAGGGAACTCCATATGGTGTCTAAGCACACAAATTTGATTTGGCCATGGGGAGAAGATCAAGGCTGGGGACATACCCAGTGCCTCACGCCACTGCCCGGAATACCATCCTGGGCCTTGAAAAGCAAGTCCTGTGGTGGCACAGCACCCCAGAGAGAATTGAGTCTGATAATGGGACCCATTTCAAGAATAGCCCCATAGACACCTGGGCCAGAGAGCACAGTTTTTCTTTCCTTTTACTTTTCACCCAGGGGGGCCACATGGTGCTCAGCACCTGGGCCAACGAACACTGTTCTGTTCTTGTCCCAGGGTGCTGGGTTATACATCTGTTTCTGGGGGTTAAAACCAGTTTTTCTCTGTATCGTTGCATTTATTGTAATCTCTTTTAGTATATTATAACTCTGACTTGTAATCTCTCTTGAGTTGGGTCCTTTTCTCCTGCCGGTTTACTTTTAAACCAGCACAGAGAGAAATAATGAAAGCTGACCACGGACTGTGTGTATGGAGGCAACAGGATCTCTGGTGGCTTTCCATCGTGTAGTCCCAGGCACACTCCACAGCATTTTCTGCACAGGTCACCCAGATCTTGCCATCATTTTAGCTCAAGCTACACTGCTGCTGTCATGGAAAATTCTGGGGTGCAAGTTCAGAGGTGCTTTGAACCCAGGTGCTGTGGGGACAGGTAACATCTCGGGATTTGCTGTAATGCAGACCTGAAGCCAGGATTTCCCAGATGAAGTCCTGGGAGTCATCCCACAACTGCTGCCCACAAATTGCTCTAGTGAGCCAGAAAGTCCCTTCACATCCAAGAAAGAGATATAGGAATGTCCGCAGATGTGCCAGGACAAGGCAGTGAAGCCACTGACATTGGGAGGGGGCTGGAGAGGAGCCCTCACCCTACACATGGGGCTACGGGATGCTGGTGTGAGAGGCATTGACAGGGCAGGCAGAGCTGGGGCTCAGGTGCAGGGAGGGTAATGCACTGTCGATGAGGTTCATTGCAGAGGCCAGCACTAGGTACAGCATGGTGAGTGTGTACTTCTTAGACATGTAAAACATGGTTGTAAGTGATGTATGCATATGTCAACAAATCCCACCTGGCCTGTACACAGCCATTAGCATATGGCAGTTTGCTGTGAGCATAGGTGAATAAAGGCTTAGGGGCACGTACTTTGGGGCAAGGTTAAAAGGTGACTCCTGTATGGTGTAAGTGGATTAATATGACTGGATATGATGCTGGCTTCTCTCATTTCTGACAGTGTAAATCAAGAGTAAATGCACCAAAGTCAATACATGTATTAGATTCATTGGTGCACAGGGGCTGAAAAGCACGTGATTTTAAAAGAAAGAACATCTTGATTACAAGCTGGAGAACATAAAGAATGAAAGATGTGGCTGTTTTTCATGGGTTCCTGTGGTGTTTTGTTATGGCCCTGCTTCTTCCATACAAGCTTTATCCCAACAGGCGTCTGACAGACCTGTCTGCAAGCAGAGTTCCTACTGTCCTCCTTATTGCCACTATGGGGAGACCCTGTCTCTGCCCTGTGTAGCAGAGGACCCCTCTGTGCTGACCTTCTTGCAGAGAAATGCTAGCTCCTGTGGAGATGGAAGGAGATTTAGGCAATAAAGCATTAAACATAGACTCAGTGCCTCAAACTGGAGTTACTCCAGTGGTGCCAATGGAGCTGTTGAATACAAACTGACACGATGAACAGGAATGCTGTGTACCTGCCTGGCTCTATCTGAGTACAACACAAAGGGTGAGGGACCATCACTCCAGTTCCTCTACCACACAGACATGGACAAACAGCTCCTGAGCTGGGCACTAGTTGCCCTGGGGAAGAGGCAGGTTTTCCCCTCTCCAAAATTCCCCATTTCAAGTGCTTTATGCGGCAGAGTTAATTTCTCCTTCCATGCCTTCATGTGTGCTCTAGGACTGAGAAATAATCTCAGTCATAATAATATAATAATAAATAATCAAATAATCTCAGCTGGGTTTTCCAGACAACTACCTGGCTGCACTGAAACCAGCCCCCATCTTTCCAGCTTGCATCTTGGGCCCCAAGGCATGCAGTGGATTAAATGGAGAAGCTGCTGAGCTCTCCTCCCACCATCCCCACAGGCCATGGGACAGGCTTCAGTAGAGCTGAAACTGTCCTCAAATCCCATCTCATCATTTTCCTGTTAGTCTTTGTTGGAAGGAGCATCCCCTCTTGGGGCTGTCAGCTCAAACAGCCACTTGAGCACCCAAATGCTCTGGAAAGAGCACTGTGCTCTGGAAAGAGCACAGCCTCTCTCACTGCAGGACCAGATGGCTCTTCCATAGAATCATAGAGTGCTTTGGGTTGGAAGGGACCTTAAAGATCATCTAGTTCCAACTTCTCACCCCAGACATGGGCAGGGATGCCACCCACTAGACCAGTTTGCCCAGGGCCCCATCCAACCTGGCCTTGAACACTTTCAGGGATGGAGCATCTACAGCTTCTCTGAGCAACCTGTTTCAGTCCCTCACCACTCTCACAGTAAATTTTTTCCTAATACCTAATCTAAACCTCCCTGGCTAGCCCAGACTCCCAGTCCATGCTGCTTCTGGGAAGCTATTAATTGTCCCCCCCCCATAGACCCAGTAGGAGACCCAGGAAACAGAAGCCTTGCCTACACCTACATCTCCTGTCTAGTTTGAGGGAAAATAATATTTAGCCCCTTCCTCCGTGTCTGGGGAGATCCGATGGGAATGGTGCCAGGGACATCTGCACTGAAATTTTGTGGGGAGGGAGATTCTCAGAGTGTAACAGTAACTGTAAAAACTCCGGTTGTGGAGCTGCCTTCTATCACATGCTGTGCAAAAGTAAATGCAAATGTACATGCAAATTAGAATGCAAACGCAAATGCCAGGCCTCTTGGGCTGCATTCGCTCAGTGCTACAGAAATCCCTTGACCTCTCAGAAACATCCAGCTTGCTGCAAATGTCGTAGTCAAGAGAAAAATACTGCTTTTCAGTCTGGGCTCCTGCCTTTCCTCTCCTATGTGAAAGAGTGGCAGCTGGATTTCTTTGCACAAAAAGAATATTTCTGCACTGTGTGCACAGCCCTCTCCAGCTTTGGTGTGCAATCTTCACACTTAGGGTCTTCCTGGCAAACAAACCACTCATAATTGTGGACACTAAAACACCTTTCTCTTGGCCAGCATGTATCTGCCATTAAACTGAATGCATGAGAGACACCCACAGTGTTGTTAATAAAAGAAAAGGAAAAATAGTTTAAGTCAGGAGGAAGCCTGCAGGTGAAATGAAGGCTCATGCCCATAATTTGCATCTTTCCTTTTTACTAAACTAGTTTTTGCAAAGTCCATAGAGGGCCCCAGGGCAGCCTTCTAGCCACTGATTGCAGATGGAGGCTGCAGGCATACTCCAGTTCCATGGGGGCTGCCTGGGGCCAGCACCCCATCCCAACATGCTGCGGTGTGGGCAAGAAGGAACCTCAGGTCCCATGCATCTGGGAGCCCGGTGTTGCTCTGGGCAGGTAGCTCTCTGGACCACCACCATTCTTGGGTGCATCTGCCCCACACCACAGCCCCTTCATTCTTTGTCCCACATGGTCTAGCACTAAGAGAAGGAACTTGCTGGTGCCCAGAGACTTTTTAAGGAGAAACATTCCTGAAAGTAGCAAAGCAAACCACTTAGCAGTCACAACTCATTTAGGTTTACACTCACAGATGGAGGTGACAGATCAGGATCCAGTCTTAGTGTGTTACTGCTAATAATGTGTACCCTAGGTTTATGCTGGCAACCCTGACCCAAAACTGCAGTGCTGCAGGGGGCTCCCTCCCCTCACCCAGTAAGAGGCCCGCTCGAGTGAAGGCAGACCGTCCTGCTTTGCAGGTGATCCTTAAAAAAAGCTGCATGCAAGCTGGGAAGCACACAGGTGCTGGAGCAGTGCCAGGTCAGAGAATACCTGTTATGGCATGCCATGATGACACCAAAGTGTGGATTGGGATCCACACACTCATCCAGCCTCCCATTCCCCCTGTAGGCAATGAGCCAAGGTAGTGCATGAACAGAGGGGTATGAGGACCCGGGACAGGCATCGTTGTAAGCAGAGAGGCCTTGGTAGTCAGTGGGGATACTTTAGTGTCTAATATGGTGGTTGAATGCTATGAAGAAAGGAAAATTTCCCCTCTACCTTCCTGCCTGCCTGAAACTTGAAGGAACTTAAATCCGTTTGAGGCTTCTACCTCAGAGTCAAGTATGCTTGAGGAGGCCAAAAGTTACAGGAGAAAATTGACAGAAACAAGGACAACGATAGCATACAAGTCTTTTTTTCCTTAGGAAAAGAGATAAAAGAAACATAAAAATATAAAATAATTTTAAAATTATCCCTATCCCTGTTGCTCCTCAACACAGTGGTGCTCAGCTGAAAGCCTCCTCCATAGCTACTGGGAAAAATACTGCCAATCAGCCTGCTGCCTCCCTCTGGAAAGGTCCCACAGAGGCCTGCAGTTCTCTATCATATACAGTACAGCCCCCCCAAAAGACAGTAATTTCTTCAGGTCTGTTAAATCTTGAGCCCAAGCTGATCAAGCAGCCTACCTGCCTCCACCTGTCTGTTTTCATACACCTCCGGGCTTTCCATCACAGCGTTGTACTGCTGGAAAGGCTGGTTGCTGAAGAGATTGTCACACAAGAGGCTGCGACACAGCTTCTTCAGGAAGCGCAGGACATATCCAATGCTGTTCACTACCAGTAGGCTCTGGAGATGCTGCTTCCCCTCAAAAGAAGCTGAAACTGGAAAGCAAACAGGAGCAATTCAATACCTGGGGATGCATGGCAGGAAGAAGAATGAGAGCAAGGGAAATGATTTTACTCAAGTGTTTGCATGTCTTAAAATATTTTGCATAATTACCTTACCTGAGGCACATAACAAACTGGAGGAGCTTAAGGAGCTGAGTTTGTGTGACCCAAATCACCTTCCCCCTAGAGTGCTGAAAGATGCTGACTGGCATGGTCAGCAGTGCAAGGATTTCTAATATATGCATCCATCTGAAAACTGTATTGTGTGATTGGAGGCAATTATGATACCCTGGTCTAAGGAAAGGGAAAGAAAGTGATCTGCAGTGATCACTAACAGTGATGGGCTATTTGGCTGTCTTCAGCAATACCCAAGGTTTTAAAAGATTATGGGGAGATAATTAAAGACATGGCTGTGAATGAGTAAAATGTACCAAGGTTGTACTGAAGAGAGAGGGAACAGCTTCATCGTGGATCTGTACTTACTGAGTTAATTGCATTTATAGGCAAGGGAAGGTTGGCAGTTGTGTTCTATGCAGAATTCAGTAAAATGTGAGGGATCTTTCATTAAACTGGAAATCATTGCATATGAAAGGTGGGTCAAGAAACAACAGAGTCTGCTGGCAGGACACTTCAAGTCCTGGAGAGGGAGCTGCGGTTGTCTGCACTGGCACAGAAAGATTTTGTGGATGCTGTAAGCTAGAAGACATTATCGATAGAAAAGAAGATTGGAAGACTGCACAGAAAGGATTGACTAATTTTGAATTCTGTAATAGCAAAAATTAGTAGAAAAAAATTCTAGAATGTACACAGCCATCCATAACTATTTGAGGAGACTCAGTACAACCTGATGAGAGAAGAAATGATGAAACAAGCTCACCAGATGACCATAAGTCACTGAGGTAACACAGTGATAAAAAAAGTCAGATACACTTCAAGGAGATGTAGAAAAAAGCATTTCCAGGAGAGAAAAGGGATTGTTAATGCCACTATATAAAGTCCTGGTGAAACCTGAGATGGACTGATGGGAACCACTCTGGTCATCCAGGCTCAAAAAGGGTGAATTCACACTTGCAGAAGTGTACAGGCCCACCACAGCAATATTCAGGGGACAGAAATTTCCTCTGTGACACTGCAGCCATCACCATGCCTCTGTGTAGGACAGTGGTAAAACGCTTGCACTCCTTTCACTAATCCAGAGATCGTCCTCACCTGAAAGAGACTGTGTATTTCAGCCTAACTGGATGAGGGCAGCTCTCCACAAATACATCTAAAATTGAACTCAGGGGAGAGAAAAGAGCAATTAAAATTCCTAGGCAAAGCTGTCAAGAGATATGTTTAGCCAGGAACCTGAGAGAGGTGGAGGGGTCACAACAAACCCACCAGAATCAGTTATAGCAGGACACATACAGTGTCAACAGGTCTGTGGAAAGGACTACATGATATGGCTGCCTGGACTCCTCCACCTGGGAGGTTTTTTCCCAATCCTACAGCCTCCCATCACTGCTAACAAGTACAAATCATAACATTAGACTTATAATTTTGGGGATAACTTCAGAGATTTCCTGTTGGCCTAAGTTGCTGTGAGGGATCGTGCTCCACAGCCAGTTGAACATCTGTGAGTCAAGCCATGGGAAGATTGGAAAGCCCGTGATAAAATTTATCTTCACTGCTGCTGGGCTGGGAGTGAGGTGCAATTGCAGAGCCATGCCATGACTAGGAGGCCATTCACCCCTCCTTGATGATTAGAAGAAGCATGAGGCTGGGAGCAATGCTGCCCAGGTGCTTTTAACTCAAGTGAGGCTGAAGTTGAGTCAGCTCAGAGGAACTGCAACCGAGTTTGGCAGGCTTGGTGCATAATGTGACTCTCCTGGTTGTAATGAAAATCATATATGCAGCACAGAACTAGGCAAAAATGAAGATTTGCACTAAATTGCTTCATCTCATGTTTCTGTGAACAAGTCTGGATCATTCTCAGACTATTTCTGATGTCCCATAGGGAAGGCACACCTGTGATGAGAGAGAACTAGAGGAGAGGGAAGAAGCAGGATTTATATGTTGCACAGAGGGCCAGCGCTTAGGCTCCCACACAAGAAGATCCCAATGGCACAGCTGAGCAGCTGCAGTCCCTGTGAAACTGGATTTGTAGTCCTTGGCTTGACTCATTTGCAGCATCTTATTGGAGAGTTCTGTTCCATATTCCCACCATTGTTTCATTCACACAGCATCCCCATGTGCCAAAACAGTGTTGTGACACAAAACTCTAGCTGTGCTTAAAAAAAAATTCATATTCAATCTGAGAGCCAGGCCAGGGTATTTAGTGTGGGACATGGGAGACTCATCAGGACACAACAAGAAGTGCCACCGCAGGAAGATGAGGGACTCCTGGGAAATTCCCCTTGATCTCTGATTCTCTCTGATATACTTGCATAGTCCTGCTGCACAGGGAATTGCAATGGAACTTTTGCAATTTCTGCAGCTGAGAGCAGGTTTGGCTCATGAACTGCAGGCACAGGATGCACCAGCAGCTGAACTCCATAAGAATTGTCCTTTAGAGCAACATAGAATCAAAGTCATAGAATGGTTTTATCTGGAAGGGACCTTTAAAAGTCACTTAGTCCAATCCTCCTTCAGTAAGCAGGGAAATCTTCAGCTAGATCAGATTGCTCCAAGGCCTATCCAACCTGGCCTTGAACACTTTCAAGGATGGGGCATCCATTACCTCTCCAGGCAACCTGTTCCAGTGTTTTACCACCCTCATTGCATGAGGCATGCATGTGTACTTGTGGTGATAATGTATGTCATGGAGTGGGCTGGCATTGCTGCTCATTCTTGTACGGCTGCATGAAATCCTCAGCTCACACCCCAGGCCCCAGAACTGTTCCCAAGAGTGGTAAATGCCGGATTTTGAAGCGCCTGTTCCTCTCCTGAAACAACACCGCAATACACTTTACTGATAGTCTTTCGTCTGATGCCAAGGCAATTCCTGCAGCAGCTCATTTTACAAAGGTGTAAGTGATGTTCAAAGCTGGTTACCAGCCCCCTGATGTGAACGGGACAGCCAGGGCAGTCAGGATTGGGGATTAGGTTAAGAATTCAAGCACTTCCCTACTGGCCACAAACCCCTTACAAAGACGCTTTACCTGACACCATCTCGCCTCCATAGCCCTGCCTGATGAGGGAGAAGACCACCTTTTGCTGGAGCGCACAGTCGATGCAGGCTTGCACTGCGTGCTGCAGGGCCACCGATGGCCGCTCTGGCCCAAAGCGCTCTGGCAGCTGCTGCACCTTTTTTCTGTCAAGGTACGGCCCCGGATTCGCTTGTTTGTTGACATAAATGCAGACTGTAGACATAAAATCCCAACAAAGTTATTACAAAACAGTCCTGAGAGCATCCTAGAAAATACTAGTGTTATACGTTTCTATTTATTTTCAAAGTTCTTGCATTCACTGTTGAACTGTTGCCATTTGCGATGGCAGAGCCAGACTTCCTCACACTGATCACTCACTGTCAAAGCAAAGCAAGATGAGTTTAGGTCTAGCTCAGTGTCACAACTTAGGATAAGCTACATGCATCTAGAGAAGCTCCTGTGTATGCCTCGGCTCTTAAGTCTACCCTTGTCCATGCAGCCTGTGACCAGAAAAATGCCCTGGGAGTGCAGGACAGTGACTCACAAGGGAGACTTCACAACAAGGGGTGAACGCCAGCCCAAGGTGTGTTTTGGAGTTGTTTATTTTATTTTCTCTATGTATGTTTACACTGGTTCATTGAGAGCCACTCTGAGAAGCACTGCTCTGAGTTTTGGAAAGACTTCGGATCCTTGCTTCTTCTGACACTAATGCAGCTGTAATTTCTGGAGGGTTATGCCGCGCTGAGCTGCACAGTGCCACAGCAGAGACTCTGGTCTTTGGGATCTTCCTGACCCTCCATGTCCAACCCAGCACTCTACAAACTGTGTTGTATCAGGGGAAACTGTACATGGTGTGCAGTGCTCCATCCCCATTAGGAACCACAGCAGAGAGACTGTGCTGCACAGGGGGTCTTGTGAGGGGATCTGCACCAGTCTCTCCACAGCCAAGCCCTGCGTGCCTCCTCTCATAAGCCATTGCCTGCAGAGGCAGTTTTTCTACATGCCATCAGGCCTGCCATCAATAGCCAGAAGATCAGTGTTCTCCTCACTACCATGAACTTATTTTAAACTTGGCTGAGGCTAGCTGTATCTTGGAGAAAGTGGAGATAATGCTGCAGTAACTAAGGGCAACTAAGACACAGCTTTAAGTCAGGCTAAAGTGAGACGTATTATAATAGCTGGCTGAGTGTGCTCGAGCTGTCATCTCTCAAACAATATAACATTACCCTCTGACAGAAATCAGATATGTGACAAAAAAACCCCATCAAGCGGAGTGGAGGACATGATGACAGCTGTGTAAAGTTGGAAATAATTTATGGTTTGCATCACTGTAATGAAAATCTAGTGCGACTGTCACAGTGCACTCTGCTACCCCATCTAGCAGGGAACAGCAGAAGGGGCTCAAGCAGTATATCCTGGGTAAACAGGAGTATAATAGCAATCATACTTATCATTACATACCACTTTACACCTTCCAAGTGCCAAACAAACAAAGGAATAGTGCACTAAAATACAGCAGCAGCATGCATGAATTGGAGGGGGATGTCAGAGTGCAGCTTTCCCAGCGTGCCCCACCTCAACAAATCTGCAGAGTGCGACTTCTGCTGTGACCCTGACTGGTTTTGTCAGGGGTCAGCTGCAGCTGTGGGAGAGACTCTGCAGCCTGCAGGCAGTGTGCTGAGTCCCTCACTGGGGAGCAGGGGTCCCTGTGGTCCTTTTGGTGCAGATAGGCAGGCAAAAGCCAGCTTGAGCTTCCCTCCATCTCCTGCAAACCCTGCTCTGGTGGGAGGCTGCATTCACCATTGGGAAGGTACTGGGAGAAGAGGTGCCATGGGGGTGGGCAGAAAGAGATGTGGGGCACTGCATCCACAGAGCCTGGAAAGACTCACGGAACCTCTGCCTTTGCCACCAGCCCGTGATCTGGTAGGACTGGTGTGGACTGTGCCTCCCTATCCCCCTTCAGAAGCAGCCCCAGGCACACCTCTCAGGGCAGTGCTGTGAAACACCACTCGGCTGATGTTTGCCAAGTGCTTTGCAGACTTTGTATGTGAAGGGATAAATGAGAACAAAATATATTATTATCGTCATTGTCGCTGTGTTTAGTGTCATTCTGCCATCAGAGCAGATGGAAAACTTCTCCTCTGTGCATCCCAACTAAGAAATAATGGGATTTATGTGTTGTGTTTAGATTCTAATGTTATCTAATCCATTTCTCTGCTGAAATCTCAGGCTAAATCAACTGTCTTGTTGATTTTCTTCTCATTTACATCAGTTTAAAAGCATTGACCTATGTCACTTCTGATAGTATAAACAAAAAAAAGAATAAGGCTGTGTTTTCTGACTACATTCAGAAATGACCACATCTGCTGCTGTGATAAGGCATTGAGGTTTATGTGCTGGTAACCCTGCCTACAGTCAGACCATGGCTCCTCTGCTCTTCTTCTCCCCACAGCTGTAACAGATGCTTCATGTCCATACAGGGATTTAGTCTGGTCATTGCAACATATTAGATGGGGTGAGTACTGGGTATAAAATGGAGAATTAATGAGTTTTCAAGTTCCCATTTCAAGAGGAATGGAACTGACATCTCCACTAAATTTGACACATGGCAGTCAAAATATAGTTTTGCAGGATATCTCTGCTCTTTGTCACTGGTTGCCAGACTAATCTTCAAACACCCCATTTTCATGAGCTCCACCTGTTCTGGGAAGCACATCATCTGGCTGTCAGCCCGTGACTCCTGCTCACCCCTCGATCAAGGAGCACTTGAGGCTGAGTACCTGTGAGAGACTGCGGGGTGTCCGAGTTGGGTATTGTAGCTGCATCCTGAGGGATTGAACTAATATCTGGCTCTGGCGTGCTTCTCGGTGGAGAGACTGCTAAGGGAGTCATCAGGACACGAGACTTCAGCTGCAAAAAATAATGGAAGTATACAAAAGATATTCCAGTTTTATTCCATGTATGTCACGCCCCATGAACACTCATTAGCAGTCTGCTATTGCATCACTTTCTCCAGGCCAGGAGCATCCATTCTGCTCTCACGAGGATACTGGAGCCTGAAGCCTGACTGATTTGCAGCAGACAGCAACGCCTTAAGCTACAGGATGCAAATATTATGCCACCCACTGGGCAGTTATTTACACCTGAGCAAATTGAGTCTAACACTCCAACAAATCAACGTAATGGCATTTTACAACCCATTTCATGTGGGTGTAAATAATGATCTGCAACTCAGAAACATGGGGTATTTAACTACATCATAATTTAGGGCCAAATTCTGCTCTTAGTTGCACAGGTGTAAATCTTGCGTAAATCCAGTGGCACCAAGCAGCTACTCTGGGCTAACACCCATGTAAATAAGCTCAGACAGTGGTCCATAGTGTGTTATTACCAGGCAGTAAATACAAACTTCTGCACTGTTGCACCCAGTGATCTTTGTGACCTGTGGCCCTGCTTGGAGAAGTGAAACACCATGGAAATTTATGGTGCAATATCAATATGTCTTTACACTGCTAATAACTGGCAACATCTCACCAGTCAAGCAATGATCAGGTCCTCATATTTAAAAGGGCTGATGTGATGGATGTGACCTGAAGGTACCACTCTTGCCTTTTCTTTTGCTAAGAAGGGAAGCAGGGGGAAAACAGAGAGCCATACATGTTTACATATTTACATATACTACACTGAGCTGAGGTGGTTTTTTTGCTTCTGTTGTTTTTCAGTGGACAAAGTTGAAAATGCTGTAAGTGATAAGAGTAAGAAGGAAAAGGGATTTTTAGTCCTGTTAAATTTGAAGAGCTTCTCTCAGAGCTTATACAGAAGCTTGGTATAATGTACAAAGTAAATTTGAAGTAGAAATTAAGTCAGACCACTGCCTACAAAACAAACAATTCCTGGTGGAGACTAGAAGCCATTTTGGATGAAGATTCACATTGTCCCTGATTTTAAGTACAACTGTCTAAAATAACGCTCATTGTTTCAGTATAATGGTAAAAAATCATAAAACTGGGGAAAGGAGAGGGAAGGCTGTTGGACTTACTGACATTCAAGTGAGTTTTTACCACCGCCTACCCAGGGCCAGGCTAAACCCCTTTGTTTTCAAACTGAACAAGGGAGAAAATGTTCAATAAGTGAATCTAAGATACACTACGAATTCGACTTCCTGCTGTATGACAGTCATAGAGTATGAGGGACCCTGAGCTGGCCCTTGGCTAGTGTCAGTTCTCAGCTGCCTGCC
The DNA here is from genome assembly GCF_003945595.2 of Pipra filicauda. NCBI lineage: Eukaryota > Metazoa > Chordata > Aves > Passeriformes > Pipridae > Pipra > Pipra filicauda. Next base: position 1,535,038 of record NW_024104283.1, read on the forward strand.
TTGTCCTGTTTCTGTAGGGTTGTCTTGCCTTCAGATTGGGATAAGGAATGACCAGCAACAAAGTGCTGTCAGTTTGTTTTCCATGCAATTAAAAAAGATGGGAGTGGAACAGAGTTTCAAAAATCAAGGTCTCCATCCAGTTTGGGTTTTATTCCATGTGAGAAGGTGAGAAGCAGCATTATTTATTATTTTCTATAGCAATATGTTGATTACTCGCTTTTCAGTGGTAAAGTGGGCTGGCAACGTGAAACTTTAGGTAGCCCTTGTGTCAGAAGCCTGACACAGGGGCTGTTTTTCTGACAGGCTTGTTTTTGATCATGCACATATTCTTATGTGCAGTTGTACTCACTATATACATATATAAAAGTATATACGTTTATAGAGAGATGTACATATACACTTGTATATATAAAATCACAGAATCATTCAAATTGGAAAAGACCTCTAAGATCATCGAGTTTAACCACTAACCCCACACTGCTAAGACCATCCTGTTAAGATCCAATTAGTGAGAGATGCCTCTGTCCAAATTAAGGTGTAAACTATACCATATGCTAAAATCAATAGTAAGGATTTTATTTAACAATAAAATGTGAGGTAGAGAGATAAAAAGAAATAGAAAAGAGAAGAGAGAGACAGATTGAGCAGAAAACAGTCACCACCCGTGGATCCTGGGCTTCTTAGTGGTGTGGGGTCCTGAGGTCGTTCAAAACTTTTCACTATTTATGCATTTTTGCAAACAAAGGAATTAATGCTCATTGAACTCAAGAGAGCTCTCTTATTCCATTGATTAAACGTAAGTCTGCATGATCAGTCTTTCTCTTCTTTTGAGTCCATGAGTTTCTTGACTTGGGGGGTTGTGGTTGGTGGTTGCAATCTGCCCCTGCTGGAATTACCTTTTGCCCAGTTGGAGCTGATTACAGTACAGTTCCTGAGCTGACTTTCCCTGTGGCCCATAAATTCTGCATTCTTTGTGTCCATTATCAGTGATACATTATTCCCCCCCCTCCCCTCCACCCTCACTTCACCCCCCCCTCCCCGCTTTCTTAACCTCCCCCTAGGTCTGAGATAACCCCCAGACAATAGTACCACTTTTATCTTATCTCAAGTTCCCATCAGGGTGGCTTAATTTACGGTTCAAGTTCCAGGTATCAACAGAGGCTTATTCAGGGGGGAGCTTTGCTGATGAGAGATGCCATCTGCCCCATAAGTTGTGCTGATCCTTGTTTGACTGGTGATACGCATACAAGCAGTTGCTTCTTTACACAGCTTACCACTACAGGAATTTTTGTCTGGATGCATTATCTAGGATGTGCTAACCAAACCTCACCTTCTCCAGGCCTGCAGTTATCACCATCCTGTCACTCGACTCTGTGATTATCTCATGGCAAAGTCCTTCTGTGTCCTTAGCAATGCTTGAGACAGGTAACTGTGCTCTTAAAGTCCTTACACACGATTAAACCATGTCCCTAAACACCATACGTCCATGTTTTCTGAACACTTCCAATGACGGTGATTCCACCACTTCCCATGTTCCAATGTCTGATCACCCTTTCAGTGAAGAAGTTTTTCCCAACACCCAACCCAAACCTCCCCTGCCGCAGCTTGACACCATTTTCTCTTGTCCTATAGCTTGTTGCCTGGGAAAAGAGACCACCCCCCCAACCTCCTTTCAGGTAATTATATAGAGCTATAAGGTCCCTCCTGAGCCTCCTTTCCTTCAGGCTAAACAATCCAGCTCCCTCAGCCATGCCTCATAAGACTTGTGCTCTAGACCCTTTATCAGTTTTGTTGTCCTTTTCTGGACACAATCCAGCAACTCGTGTATGCTTTCACACACACATTTAGCTATATAGATACTATTCTGGAAACAGCACACCCTGTGACTTCTGTTTCACTTGCATGTTGGCTCCTCAATATCCTTAATGGCTCACAGTCCCGTAGTCCCAAACAGAGGTGCACAAGTCCCCTTTCTAGCCCTTGAACCTCGTCAGTGTGTGCTGACCCACCAACACCGTACGCTGCCTCACCAACACCATCAGCCTGGTGGAGGCAGGACTATGTCCAGTAGACCTCGTTCTCCATCTGGCTCTTGGAGGCCTAGGCAGTCTTATATTCAAGAGCAAATAAACAGAGGGCAAGACTTGTGTAAACTCTTAAGCATGGAAGCCCCTTCTTGGCAGTTTCCTGTTTTAGCAAACAGTTTACTGCAAAATTAATTGCAACAGAATGTGCTCTAGAGCCTCTGGGTACAGATAAATGCCATTTTACTAGGGGTAGCAGAGAAGGTGCCTTCATTAAATCAAAATAAAACAATGCCTGATTATTGCAAGGGACAGTACACTAGCAAACATAGCTTAGCTACATCCTGGCCACTGAAACTGTAAGTAGTCCTTGAATATCATGATGTGTAAATCTCCAAGCATTCCATTTAAAGATGTCTTTTCTTGGACTGATCCTTTGCTATTGAAAAGCCAACCCAACCAACCAGCTGACTGGCTGAGTGCTTGGCAGTAGAGAGTACATATGCACTAAAGTGAAAAAAACAGTGAAAAAGGGAGAGAGAGAAAGAGAGAGAGAAAAGGAGACAGAGGAAATCTGTCAGAGCACTCTGGGAAACCCTCTTGGTAAGGCATTTGAATCAGCTTTTGAATATCAAATGTCATAAATTTTAATAGGCACAGCATGAGATGTAAAAGCAATGGTTGCTTTAAAACAAGATCTACAACCAACCACAGTTACAGCCCACTGTTACAGACTCTCTACCCTGGAAAAGAGATCAGAGAAAGCTGATCAGGGGTTTAGGGTAGGAAATTAGTGTGTCTACTTCACCAAAGTCACCATGCTTTACATGCAGAGAGGGTGTGGGCTTTTGTGCCATAGATGCTGCCCACAAGCTTGTTTGAGTATGCAGTGGCTGTGGATGAGGAAGACCCTGTTGAGTCCTGGAGGTTTTGCTACAATCTGCACACAGAACAGTCAGAATTCATCTAGCTAGTATTTCTGTCATCCCACACCAAAAAAAGTGAGCGGGTGAAGAACATTTCCAGACAACTTTTTTTTCTTCTGAACAAGTTCTCTGCCAACTTGTGTAATAAAATACATGGGAAAGAAACATGATGAATAATACAAATTTTCCTTGCAGATTTCTTAAACCACTTCAATCATAGGTTCTCATCTTTATGGCTCCCAGTTGTTCTGCACCACTTGTCCCTTGTCCTGAAAAAGCATTTGCTAGAAAAGGCTGGAATTCTTCTCACCCCCAATGAGCTGGTGTTCTTCCAGACAGGAGGACAGAGGTAACTCCTGGCCATGAGAGCTTTTGCTGCTGGAAATATGCACAGAGATGAGCACAAAGGTGAATGCCTGAGTCAGCCTGGTCCTGTCATGTGGACTTCTGATGGCTGGACAGAAGGTTGCCATTAAACCTGTTCCTTGAAAGCAGAGCTTCTGAGTACATGTCTTGGGGTCCATGGCTAAACCTCACAGAGTCTCTGCATTTGCTGGTGAGTGAGGAGACAGCATAAGACAAGCTCAGTTGCTGGGGCAGAGAGGTCAGTGCTACCCTGGCAAAGGCAAAACACAATCCAAGGTCTTTCCCACCTTTTCTTCTTGTGTCACGCAATACCTTTCTTCTGCACAGCAAATAATGCAAGCGAGTCTGCACACGTCCTACACACTCCTGCATCCCCTAAGTGTTTTGCAGTGAATGAGGCAGATAACCTTAACATGAGCACACAGAACTTTGAAATCCAAGGCTGTATCATAGGACAGGTGAATCAGGGCACTTTTAAAGTTGTCTGTGCAATCTCATTTCCAGCGTATCCAAATCCTAACTGCTTATTTGTCATCATTAGTAGTGACTTCGAGGGCAGTAGGGAAATCTATGCCCCATAATGGAAATTGGCACTCCACTATGTGACTTTTGCTGCCCACCTCGCTTGGCAGGAGCTTGCAAGGTTCTGGCTGATCTGAGCTGGGGCCACCTCTTCAGATGGGAGCTTGCTTTGGTTGCATAGAAGGACAAACTGCCCTTGAGCTGCTCATATGGGACCACCACTTTGTTGCCCTCTGGGAGGGATGTTGTGGTCTTTGCTGCAGTGTTGTCCCATGCGCGTGTCCCTCTGGTGTCCTCTAACACCGTGAATCCCTGCATGATGTTAACAAACCCTTCCCTCGTACAGGCTTTCTAGGCAGCTCTTCGGGGCTTCTCTCACTCATAGCCAGAGAAATAAAACCCATCCACCTACTAACCTCTCCCCTCCCCCCAGCTGCCAGAATAAGCTTTTTCTGAGACATTCAGACAATCAGAAAGGATGTAATATTTGATGGCAAATGGCTCCACATAAGGTACAAAACAGTTTTTGGAAAAACAGCTGATGAAATGTTACAGCCAAAGCTGTGAAAAAATAAACAGGATAGCAAGGAAAAGGACTTTTCTTGGTGGTGAAGTGTGATGAAGTGTCATTTTAGGAAGACACAGATATTTGCTTTAATATCAATGGCAATGGGTCACCTGTCTATAAAAAGCATGTGATGAAAAATATCTGTTATTCACATCTCAGTCAAAATAAATTTAAATCTAGGCTGTAAATTCCTAGTTTCCTAAATATTCAGAAGTATTTTCCCATCTGTTCTGTAATAATTCAGCTATCTGGTTCCTATAAAGAATTTGGTCGTCTGCCATTTGGGCAGGGAATAATTTTTTAAAATGCATTTAAGTCTCATGGTATCTGAAAGTCATACAATTATCAAGCTAATTAAATCAAGCTAGAGTTCCCCATCAAAAAAATGTAATCTTTGACTCATGTTGGGGAACTGTTTTTGACAGAGAGGGGTTCACTTCAGCTGGTCACACAGCGTACAAAGGAGCCTCACAGAAAACATCACTTCGGTGTATGAATCCTATAACGCAAATAAACAGCACCAGGCCAGATGCCACAGATACTGCAGCTCATGGGTGCCAGCTCCTTCAACCTAAGCCACCGGGTTATAGGAGGATGCCTCTTTACTTGCCATCACTCACCAAGAAATAGCATCATCCCAGATTCCCTGCTGAAGGAGGAATGCTTTTGCCTCCTTTCTAAGTGCCTGGGCACAGAGAGGAGGAGTGTGTGGTACCCAGCTGGGGGAAAAGCTTCCTTTCAGAAGAAGAGGGGGACACAGCAATCAAGTGCTTGGCCATGTAGGTCCAAAGCACAGCATTACAACAGCATTTCAGTGAATGCGTCTCCCACTTCTTCCGTTTACAGATATGTGGTGGTTGGTGAAAGACTTTTTCACGGGTGGATGGGTACATTTGGGGTAGAACAGAACATACTGCCCAGCATTGTTTTTGTCGAATTACAGATCAAATGTAAATGCAGGAGTAAGAAATGGGGGTCACCAGGACAAGTAGGGGCAGAAGGGATCGTGTTTGATGAAACTCTGCATACAAAGTTTCATTGTGGTATTTGGCAAATCACTTAATCACCTCAAAGACTTAATTTCACCAGATCTCCAAAATATTATTATTCCAGACTTGGATGATTCTGATCTAAAGAGCCTACAAGTCATGCAACTTTGCTGATAATAATTAAATTACTTGAAACAAATAAAGTAAATAAATATATTAAATAATGAACTTGCAATAACAAGTACCCCAAGTAAAGCAATTCAGATGTTTCTGTCCTGGAGTTTTGTCCTAATACAGAAGTGAAAAATAGTAAGTATTTCCATATTTCACATTTTACAAAACACTAGGGAATTTGCCCCAGTCTTTCTCTGGACATGCAGCTCTATTTTGGACTACTATAAAATTCCATGGTAATCCCAAAAGGGGCACCTGACTGCTGTCAGGTTGGCTTTGCTTGGCTGCTGCTGTTACATCATTCACATTATCAAAGTGAAAGCTTTTCAAATATGAAACTCCAGCTGGAACTGTTTCTTAGTCATGCAAAGTCTGTTCTCAGCACACATAACACTGAAACTTCAAAATGTGTCCCCGTATCAGAGAGGAGTATGGATAAAGTTGGGAGAGCATGGAAAGATATGGGAGAAGGCAGAGGATGAGGGTAAAACACTAAAGACTGAGGTACTGATGGCTGTTGGGTAGGTGTTGCACAGCAGGATGCCAAGGATTAGGGGATTCTGGAAACAGGATGCAGAGCAGTAGTTAAGAGGGCAGGCCTTGAAAGAAGAGAAGAGGCTGGATGGAGGTTAGAGGATAGGAGGAAGTAGTTCTGGCAGGAGATGAAAAGGGAAATACAAGGATGAGGGTAGTTTGCTCTAGATAAAGCCCAAACCCAAGGAATTCAGCCAGCAGCACCATGCATGGGACCTTGTTGCCCTCCATGACAGGAGAGACCCAGGGAAGGGCAAAGCAACACCCGAGGCCAAGACCTTCTCTAGGAAAGGCTAGGTCAGCCTTGTGCATGCCATGATTGTTCTATTCGCTTTTCTGTCTTGACATCAGGAACTTAAGCAGCTATTATTTTCTGACAGTCAGTAATTTGCCCTCCTTGTGTAAGAGTCTGCATGTCTGTATCCGTGCCCAATAAAAACAAGGAACAGGGATGGCAAACATGTACCGGCCCCCCAGTTGGCTGCGGACAGAGATGGAGAGATTAACAGAGCAAACTGCTGACCACAAGACCCCTCACTAACATAGCTAAGTTTCAATCTCTAGGATAAATTCTCCCCTCAGCATCACAGTCCCATTTTTGCCTGCTCTGAGGCATAACTGTGGTGCTGCTCCCACTGGTGCTGAGCCCACTTGCAGGTAAGACTCAGCTAACTGGCAGCATTGGAATGGCTTAAGGTGCTCAGGGTTTCTGTCTTTCTTTAGCTCTGCCTGCACACTGAGGTTGCGTTGAGAGCTGGGCATGATTATCCCATAAAGTGAAAAAACAAATAATCACTGAAATCTTGTTATTTTCTAAAATGTCCCTTTCTTACTTTTTGCTTTGGAAATTAGCTTTTTTTTCTCATTTCATTTCCACTCTCCTGTATTTGTTTCCTTTTCCATTCATTTTGTTCAATTTCTAATCACTGTTTGTGAGAGAGAAGATGAAAGTGACAAATGAGAGAGAAACCCTTCCCTGAAGATGTGCGGCCATCTCACACAACACTGTGGGAGACAACTTATTTTCACACAACCCAAATTAAGATAACTTTAAACTTCAGAAAAATAGATTCCCTCTATTTTTTGCCAGCTCAGGTAGATGAGAAACCATCTTTTCTTCTTTTATGTTGCACTGCTCTGTCCCATGCTTGCACGACTTTGCCTCCATTCCTGCATTTCAACTGAAATTCCAGGAGAAAATATATTGAAAACCAGCAGGAGGCGGTGAAAATCACGTATCTACCTTGTGTCCAGGTTTTCTCCCTCTCTTCTTTGGGATCTTCACAATGGGCAAAGCCCCAGCCGGTGCCGGGAAGAGGTTGTGAACAGCCATTTTGATGGGCGCTGACTGGAGCGGGGGCCGCCCTCTCTTCCTCCCCACCATTCTGGGGGACTGCATCTCCTCAGCGGCCAGGCTGGAGTCCAGGCATGGCAGGTGGCTCATCTGCCCCAGGGAGAGAAAAAAAAAGGAAAAAAAAAAGTGCTTTTAGTTTAGTTTTCATTTTAGGTTTTTCATCCAAAGGCAGTTTTCTCAATGCTGCTATTTTCCCTGTTACCATTTATCAAAAAGGAGCAAGAAATACACCACAGATGTGTGTTCCTGAGTGAGATTCACCTGACCACAGCTGGCTCAGCTTCTCCAAAGATAACAAACCCCTCATGATTCCTGTTTTCTCTCTGTTGACCATGAGTACAGTAGAGGGAGCTGGCTCAGATGCTGAGGTGCCTATTACAGATGTCCAACAGGTAAACTCCACAATAAGCACCTTGACCTGCATCCTGCAGATAAGCATGATGAAGGCATGAGCTTGCAGCCATCAGTCAGTGCCTGCTTTCAGAGGGGGTTTGGAGTAGATGACCCACTGAGGTCCCTGACAACCTGATGTTTTTCCCCAAATTCTGTGGTTCTGCAAATCCTGCCTCACCTCAGAAGTACTACCAATGCCAAAATGGACTTCCATCATCTTTATACACAGCATACTTGAGAGGAAAGGCTGTACTGGACCATGAGGTCGCTGGCACAAGGTAGCCATGTTAGAGGAGAATTGCCAAACATTTACTCTTTGCACTTTTATAACATCTCTTATCATGCATGTTATTAGTGGGCTTTTGGATGTGTTCCATTAAAGCAGTTACTTCACCACCACTCCATGCAGCTGTTGGAGTTGAGCAGGAGTAAAAGAGTGGAATCTGGTCCATTTTCCTCTGTCCAGATTTTAATAAAGAAAAAAAATATACAACCATACACAGAGTACCAAGGGAATCTATGACATTCCTCACAGCATCTAGTAAGGGTCATATACTAACAAAGGTCAACAAAAAAACCCCAGCTGCTAAAATACGTTTTCAAATGTTGATTTGTCCAGGCATTTGATTTCCTGCTCGTGGGCAGAACACTAGTCCCAGTCCTGCCTGTATACCTCACCGGACATAAGGGTCTGAGCAATTCTCATGCTTTTATCATAAGCCTTGTGATGGCAAATATTTTCAATTTCATGCTCCCTCAGGCTAGTAATAATGGAAGACTCCCTGCCCTCCACTTTTACAAAGCAGGCTCATAGCCCTCTCAGCTACAGAGAAAAGCCTAAAGATGTGGTCCAGGAGCATCTTCTAAGCTCAAAAAAACCCACAAAGGAAGTAAAGGTTTGTTTATTACTACATAAAACTACATTTTTTTAGAAAATCTAAAAAAAATCAAATATACAAATTTTTCACTGCACTTCAAATTTCACAATTTCAGAATCCAGTGTGATTGGACTGATTGGAGCTGACATTTCTGGGAATGAAATTGGGTTTGCTTACCCACATAGTGGGAAGGGTACCACTCGATAAGGGACGCTAGTGACAAATATCTGTAGCTGGGAGCTTCTTTATTTCAAAGGCAAATATGTTTTGCCTAGTCAAAACTTTGTAAGTGTGACTGACTAAAAAGCAACTCACTTTGCTGGTCTTATTGTCTCAGTAGTTCACACAATGTGCTGTAGGATAAAAAAATAGAGGGCTCCCAGCCATACCCTCCAGTAAATGCATTTATTTGCAATATATTAAAAATTGTGTGTTTTTAATAACACTAGAGGTATCTGCTCTGTTCAGACAGATCCATTCCATATGGTGGGACTTACAGATTGGACTATAAAATTTCCAGTCTTCAACATCACCTGCCTGAAACTCTCATGCAAATACTGAATGTCAAACATCAGATCAGAGCAAACCTACAGTGCCTGATTTACCATATTGTCCAGTGTTGCTGTGGTTGCACTCACTCTCCAGTCAGGCTCAGCCAGTTCAGGAACCCCCTGAAAGCCTGCTATGGGGCTCTGATCTTTACCAAATAAAAGCCTTGTGTGACTGCAGGGAGTATCCTTTCAGGGTTAAAAGCATCAGGCTTGACACAGCAGGAGTCAAATGGAAAGGCTCTGTCTATCTTGAACATCCTTCTGTCTTTAGCAGTGTGCATTTTCCTCCCTGTAATGCTTCTGAGGGACACCCTCGGTGTCTCTTCCATCTCCCAAAACAAAACATTCCCAGGAAGTTACATTACAGGCTATCTGCAAGGAGGGAGTTCGGAAGGGAAAGGAAATGCAACAATTACGCTGGATTTGGCACCAAAACCCACTGTGAAAGCCCAGTGCTTCAGGTTGTGCTTTTCAGTCTGCTTTAAACAAAGCCTGGCAAGATAAATCTTTTGTGGAGGAACTTGGCAGAGGCTGCAGAAGACAAGTCCAGCCCATGTTTGCTTCCTGCTTGGGGAAGGGAGTGCTTCCTGGAGAGTAGGCTGTTGGTGGCCATGAGGCTGTGAGACGAGGCTATGGACCTGCACTGAAGACCACACTGCATTGCCAGTATCGGATTCTCCTTTGGTGGTAAAGGTAGATGGTGTCACCTCAGAAACTCTTGAGTTACCAGCTCCCAAAACAAAACAGCTACTGACCTAGAGCACTTCTTTGACTGAAATGTTGCTTTCTTTTGCAGTGGTGGAGTATTAAATATGTGATGGTCAGAAAATACACTAAATGTTAGCGATCACAGTTTTTTTGTCCTGCTCTTGACACTTATGACACAGTGCTTTGACACAAGACCCAACTGAACTGAGCATGGAAAGATCTCAGTGTAACATACTGGAATTGATACAGCAAAGACTTTAAGACAACGTCAATACATAAGCTGTTGTTATTACCCTTAATTACAAGTCCAGCTGTGACTTGATTCTCCTTTCTTGTTCCTAAGGGAAATGCAAGCACCTTTGGTGGCATTTACTGTCATGCTGTTGTAGATCCTGGAAGGCAAGGGGGTTTCCCAGCAGCAGGGGAGCACAGCAGACACTCAAGAACTGCCTCTGCCTGACAGTGGGCGATGACAGCACAACCTCTCATGACAGCCAGAAGGAAGCTCCTGGACAGGCTGGAAAAACACACAGTCAGACTGCAGGATGGCCAGACAGGCCAGAGGGACACAAGGGCTTGCCTAACTGTCCCACAACAAAGTCAGTGTGTAACCTTGGAATGACTTTCCTAGGGCAGCTCTGACTGCTGCCACAGCCTGGGCTTGACCCACAGCTCAGTGCTGGAAAGCTTGATGGCTTCAAGGCAAGTTACGAGAGTTCGATGCAATTTATGGGCAAATTTAAGCAAGCAAATTACAGGCTACTAAAAAAGGCACCGCCTCAGTTCAGGAAATCACTGTAATACAAATAGCCCAGGAGAGCATTTTGGGAGGGAAATCAGTATACGTTTGCCCTGTCCTTGTACTTTTCCAAAGGCACTAGCTTTGGATTGCCAAGGATGGTGCAGCTTCATTCTGACCTGGGTCTGTCACTTTTATATTCTTAGTTTAAAAATAACAGTAGGAAATCGCTTTGCATTTATGGCTTCTCATTACTTAGCGCAGAGCTAGGCACAGGGTAACCTCTCTTTACTTGTCTCCCAAACACTGTCATCTGGAAATATAATTTCCAACCCTGCCCTCCACATTGCCCCACCAAATCCCAGACAGGAGGCAACAGGAAAACACCTCTCCTCACCTCAACACCTGTGCAAGCACTGCAGGAAGGATGAAGTCTCATCCCTTCTGTCAGCAGAGGTTTTCTTGGGACTTCAGAGAATCCTGAGGAGCACCCTGTGCACAGTGGTCTGTCCCAGCTGGATGCCAGGTGTGGAGAGAAAACATGTCCTAAGCCAGCACTGGTGACCTGTAGGATGTTTCCAACAGCCCATGCTTTGCACCATCCATGCTTTGCACCATGTGTTGGTGTATATGCTGTATGATTAGGAACACAGCTACTGGCAACTACAGCTGAGAGCTACAGCTGAGAGCTACAGTGCACTTCCTCACAAGCTGAGTGGTTTTGATGGATTGCAAAGATCTGTTCTTAATAAAAATAAATGCCTGCAATAAATGCAGCTTTTAACCTGCATTCCAGTAACTGCAAGGGCTGAAGGTAAAAATACCACATTAAATTTTATATCAGTAGTTCCAGAGGATGATCATTTAAACTTGATTTATACCAGGTCTCATGCAAACCTGAGCCTAGACTGGCACTGGGATGACACACAGGGAAGGAACAAGCTATTTTCATGCTGTAAGCCAAAGGAAGGTGCAGGAGTTCAGTCAGGTAGAAAATGTGCCTATTTCACAGCAGCTGAAGGAGGATGCCCTTCCCTCTCATTACAGCCATTGCCCCCAGCTACCTCAGGACTCTGACCCAGAAGTCCCTGCCAGCATTTGAAGCCCCACCTCCAATTCTTGACTCCTGAAGAGATCTACGTACCCAACAGCTGAATGTGTGAAAAATTATAAACTTCTTGTGATCTTGTGTGTCTTTTCTTCAGCTGTTGTTCAGGAAAGCACACTCATGGGGAAATATCACATTATTGAATGAGAAGGAGAGGATACTTTCCAGACAGTAACATGACTATTTTCCCCTCTTTCTCTGTGCACAGCAGGGCAGCCCTTTGACTGTGACCGCTCAGAGATGATGGTCGTCAGAGTAGGTGAGCAAAATGAGAAACACTGTCAGGTCTGAAAGCCAAGCTTTATGCCTGTATACTGGTGTTGGGTTTTTTTATACCTCTATACTTCTATCTTTATACCTCTATACATTTATTATTCAGGGACATGAGGCATTACATATCTCTCCATAATGAATACCAAAGCAGCACTGCATAGTGAATGAAAGATAAGTGTTTAGTGAAGCAGATAGTAGGAATTTTTGCTAATAAAAGCATTGAACCGATATTCTCTGCATGTCTGAATGTGATTGCCTAATGACCTTGCATGGTGAACACCCATCTCACCATTGCTCAAAGAAAGGTCAGAATAATTTTCATCTATGACATGAAGTTCTTCTACAGCGATTTGCAAAGCTCTTTTCTTGCCTGTTGCTCTGGGGATTGAAATGAGAAGCTGCCTCTCTGAAGGACTCTTACCCATTTTGACCTTAGGAAGGGTATTCCTACGTAAATCTTTGAGATTTTCCAGCCAACGCAATAAAAGTAGAAAGGCCTATTTTCCCAAACCAATCATTAAAGAAAAAAACAACACAAATATCTGTGCTAGCCGTGGAAACCCAAAAGGGGATCCAGTCCCAGTTCATCCATCACCTCAGTATAGGTGCCTCTGGTCATTTTAGCTGTGATCTCTCTTATACCCTGTGTCATCTGCCAAAATAATCTTAGATGCTTCAGGTCATCTAAGGTGGTACTAGATGACTATTTTGACAACCAGACTTAGCTAAAGGGAGTAAATCAGTAACGGATGAAGACACCTAAATGCCTACGTTCAAACCCTTATACAGAGGTGTGTGTGCTGGATGTCTGACCTCCCACAGTGCCAGTGGAGATATGGCCCGTATGGTTGGAGGTGTGGAGTCAGATATAAATGTAGTTTGTAGTGGCTTCAGTGGCTCTAGGGTGCACTGATCAGGTCCAATTTGTCACTTTCTTGCAGACACCTGTATTTAGGTGTCTTAAGCTAGAACTAATTTTATTTCTAAAAGTTGTGTTTGACTTGTCTATTTTATACCCAACATTAGGATGAAGCTCATCATGTCCTGTGTACATGCTTCTTCTGTTTATAAAATGAATCCAGAAAAAAACCTGTTTTCTAGATGCTCTATAGCATCCGTAATGCTCATGTGAATCCCACCCTTGGTCGCTCATACCTACATGACAGTGGCCAATTCTATCTTGTTCTGTGTTCGATATTTCTGGTTAATAGTACATTGCATTGCAGAAGAAAGAATTGTCTTTTTGTAAGTGAAAACTCAAGTTTCACAGGTAAGAAATATGAGATTCCTGGGTTTCCCTCAGCCTCCTTGTCAGGCTCCAAGTTAGGAACTTACTACCCTTTCAATGTCTCACTTCTCCCATAATGCCCCACAACACCTCCTCCAGGGGCTGGAAGACAACCAAACATGCAAAGCAACTTGCCTTGGAAAAGACCAGCTCCTTGCAGCAGGGTCCAGGCTTGTCACACTCCCATCACCCCAACCACTACCACATGTTCTTTCTCAAGAAAAAGTGGGCAAAATATTTCAGTACATTCCTATTTCAATACATTCAGTATTTTGGATAAATTTATGTTTCCCCTCATAGTTCCTAGAGAAGTTTATTTTTGCCAGATATCTTATCTTTTAACCATTCTTACAGGCAGTTTAGAAAATGCTGGAGAAAATACAAACACCTTTCTTCTGCTAGAAGCCACTCCCAAGAAGATTGATCCTTAGGTATTCAAAAGTGTATTTGTGAGATTCCCGTACACAGACTAGTGCTACAGGGAAGCCTGTACAAGTACAATAGGGGTGAACATGGGTTTTTTGTTGGGCTGTAAAAACATGGGTTTCTAATTAGCTGTAATCTCTCTTAGATGTGGTAGCCCTATATCATGAATCTCCCTCCAGAAAAAAATTTAACTCTTTTTGATAGAACTGAAAGTAGTAGCAGCATCCAAAACAATGTATACTGACATCCATCACTGCATAGACTTCACGTCTATGGAGCCATCTTGTCAACCAGTGACACTGTGGGAGATGGCAGCACCAGAGAGGGCTGGATGGGCAAGTTTTTCTTCAGTGACATAATTTTGTGCCTGAGATATGCGTGGCAAAGAGTTGGTTCATTTTTTTAGTCTACTTTCCTGCAGAGTAGGAGTTCATATATTCACAAACTCATGATCTCCTTCCCTCCTCATTTTTGGACTTGTTGACTTGTTTCAAACAGATCTAATGGGGCACAAAGACAAAAGAGGTGCAAAAGTTTGCAGGTGTAGTGGAAATGTGTAAAGACAGAGCTGTGAGATGCCAGTTGTGCTCTTACGAGACAATGAAAGCAGAATACACAATATAAAAGCTTCCATACTGAGAAAAATTCTTATGAGAACTGACACCCTCTCAGACACCAGAATCAGGTAATTACAGGGCACCAATTAATAGAAAACCAATCATCCTTCTCTCCTCTGCTCAGGAAACTACCTGAGGCTGTTCTTTCAATTGCTGTACTTCACTGTGCGCCCTGCCTCATGGGAACTGAAGAAGGTGCAGCAGCCAGTCTGGGCATGGGTGTCACACTGCTGCTTAGCTATTTACATCTCAGAAAATGGCACATTTCCTGTTGCAGATGGTTTCAGTCCTTTCTACCTGCATGTCTCCAGCTCCAACATTCACTGAATGTTACAGTACAATGGCAATTGCGCAGCGCTTTATTATTTGCCATAGGATCCAAATCAAACTGACTTCAAGCAAGAAAACATCTTTTTACTCTGGCAAACCTCTCTCAGCGCAGCAAAACACAGCAACGTCTCTGCCACAGGTGCTTTGCTGGCTTCCCCAGGCTTGCAAGTGGCAGAAGGGGTCCTGCAGCAGGTTTGCTCTTCCACTGCTGAGAGCAGGTCCTACCAAGTATGACTGGTATTTTCAGTTGCTGTGCTGGGATGGGAAAGAACTGGGCAGTGTCCAGAGCTGTACCCTACCCTCTTCTCTCTCTCCCCATCTGGGTGCCATAATGAAGAGGCAGGGAGCTAGTAGGAAAAAACCCACAGGATTCTTCAAAATTCAGACAAAAAGTATTGATGGCGTCTGCACCTTTTCTTGTTACTAAGAGCAAAAGAAAGAAAAAATGGTTCCTTGTGTCTTCTTACAGCCTGATTATTTTTTTAAGTTAAATTCAGCAGCAGTGACACTGCTGTCCTTGAGGAGGCATTCTTTTGAAGGATAGCACCCTGGTGACAGCAGGTAGAGCAGTATCTGTGTGCCCTCTCTCACTCAGGTTTGCTTAATGAGCCAGAAGAACTTGAAAACCCTGGTGAGAATGGGACCCCCAGGAGCAGCCGAGGCCAGCCTCGCCTCCCGATCTTACCTTTCTTCATTTGGCCTGACGTTTTTCTTGCAGATGAGTAGCCTGTAGCGGGGAATTGAGGGAATGAAACTTTATGGGGAGTGAGTGAGCACAGGCAGAGCACCAAAGGAAAGATGTGAAAAATGGATGCAACAAGGCCACGCGAGTGGCGAGGATCACTCTGCTGAGGTGGGTAAGCCAAATGTGCACAAAAAAGGGAGAAAGCAAAGGCAATTCTTTCCTTCTCTCTTATGTCGAGCTAGTATCACCACTTCTGATATTGAAGACAAACAAGGAAAACATGCCTGGACTTAGTCTCCCACTGCAAGGAGCTGCAGGAGAGAGTGGGATTCCTCTTGCAGAACTTTGCCTCTGACTGTAGTTTATCATTTGCAAGACAAGGTCCCAGCAAAGAACTTGGATCCCTCCTCTCACTACCCTTATACCTCCTGCCTCAGCATCTGTGTATGCAGAGGTGCCATTTCATTTTGCTAAAAAGACCCTCTTAAAATCCCCTGTCCTGAAATCCTGAGGGTGGTAAAATGAAGTGGACTGCTGGGGGTGCAGTTCAGGAGCCGTATAAAACCCCTTCTGTGACCTTGGAGAGGCAGGATGGAGATCTCAGGCTAAGGGCTGAGGATTATAAGTTTGGTATTTATTATACAAGTAGATACTCCTGCAGACTTTCAAGCTCTGTTTGCCAAGTCTTCCTATCAGCCCGCCTCCACTTTACCTCCTTACATTCCCCACCTCATCTGAGCATTGTCCCCTTGTTGCTGACAGGCTGCAGTTTCAGAAGGTGGTAGGTCCTCTCCCCCACTTCCTCACCAAGCCATTATACTCCTGCTTAGGTGGCTCAAGAGAGCCTGCATCCCTCACCAGGATCCCTCTGGATGCAGGGAGGTGTAGTGAAGAGCTGCTGCATTTTCAGGCTGCAATCAACCTCCACCTGCTTCTCTGCTACCCTGCCTCTGGCCAGGTGCAGTCAGGACCAAGTGACTTTTCCAGTGAACGGGAAGACCGTAATGCAGAGCACATCATTCTTTTCTCCCAGAACTATCAGATGTGATTTTCCACACCAAGATTCCCCAGCTCAAATCCCAAGTGCTGGAGATTCGAAGATGCCCAGTATGTCTGTCACTAAGTAATTAATTATATGACACTGGAACAAATCTTTCTGAAAATACATGAATGTTCAGCCCATAAAACTGAGGCTGGGATTCTGAGCCAGCAATTAAATTTAAATTAGGTTTTGTGTTGTAGCAGGTCCTGTTTCACACATTCAGCCAAGCTAGTTGAGACATCCTGGTTTCTGATCACACACTTTGCCGGTGTGATTTATAGATTGCTTTCCAGAAGTCCTCTTCTCTTCTGCCTTTAGCTTTGTTACCAGGGACCTTGTGCCGTTAAGGTAACATTCCTGAACTACAGGCACACAAAGCAATACCTTATTTATCTATAACTTTCAGACTAGCAGAGAAAGCACAAACTTCTTTTTTGAATTCAGTTAGTTTCTTTCTGATCTTCTCTGTCTTATGCAGAAGCCAAATGCTTTAATCACTTGCACTGGTGTAAAGCATTTGATGCTCTCCCACATGATATCCTTGTCGCTAAACTTGAGAGGCATAGATTTGATGGATGGACCACTCAGTGGATAAGGAATTGGCTGGACAGCTGAACTCAAAAAGTCGCAGTCAACAGCTCAATGTCCAAGTGGAGACAAGTGACAAGTAGAGTTCCTCAGGGGTAGGTATTGAGATGGGCTCTGTTTAACATCTTTGTTGGTGACATGGGCAGTGGGATTGAGAACACCCTCATCAAGTTTTCTGATGACACCGAGCTGTGTGGTGCAGTCAACACAGCTGGATTGAGAGCAGCCCTTGAGGGTATTGGTTGACAAGAAGGTCAGCATGAGCTGGCAACATGTACTCACAGCCCAGAAAGCCAATTATATCCTAGGCTGCAACAAAAGTAATGTGACCAGCAGATCAAGGGAGGTGATTCTGCACCTCTACTCTGCTATTGTGTGACCCTACCCGGCATGCTGCATCTCCAGCTCTGGGGCCCAACATAAGGACGTGGACCTGTTGGAGAGAGTCCAGAGGAGGGCCACAAAGATGATCAGAGGGCTGGGACACCTCTCCTATGGAGATAGGCTGAGAGAGTTCAGCCTGGAGAAGGCTCCAGGGAGACAACCTGGGCTGGTCCCTGAGATCATCTGGAGTTAACAGAATCACTAGCACAGAAACTGGAACAAGTTGAAAAACTCCCTGTCTTCCCCAGATTAAGTTTAATAAGAAATATGAGCAAATTTTGTATCAGAAAAGAGAAAATTGTCGTAATGAACAGTTTGAGGTGGTCTGGTTTTGTGTTGGTATTTATTGCTTCCTGTGCTGTTCTAGGTGTTTCATTATGGCTTAAATACTGCCATCCTCAATTACTTTGTCAAGTAAGTATGCTTTTAACACAGAGAGAGCCCCTGTCCTGTTTACAATTACCATCATTCCCCACCTTTCTTGAGCCCAAAATATCGGATAAAACTTCCATTCTTCCTTCCTTGACAGATTATGTCTACTGCATGAAATCACCAGGGCTAACGTGCCTATTTTGGAATAAACTCCCCCCACCCCCTTTCCCATTAAAATGTGCTCTCCGGGCAGTCTGAGTACTGAAGAAGCAACCCACTACTTCTGCAACTGCACACAAGTGATATCACAGCTGGGGAACCCAGGGTGCTCAGCAGCCATGTCTGGTCCCCCTGCTCCTGCATCATCCCATGTTCTGCCTCCCATTCTGCTAGTAGAATAGCCAGCCACTGACTCTGTGATGATTTCTTTCCAAAACCAACACACTTGACTGGATAGTACATACAAGCTGATGTTCCTACCACAGAAATCTGTCCCAAGAAATAAATTCACCCCCTAAATCTGAAGAACTGATATTACAAAAGTCAATAGGGAAATATCTTTTGTTGGACAGAGGGCAGGAATTTCACACATTTCTCACATAAATTTAACTTTACTCCTTAGGGATGTGATGCACTTTTATATTACATTTTGAGAAATAATACTTATAAAAGATTCATCTTTTTTCTGGCATAAACAGGAGTAGCTCTTGTGTTTCTGTCTATAGGGATTTCAGGGACCACAGATTTTGAAGATGCTGAAAGCTTCCGCTTCCACACATGAGAGATACATTTCTATTCAAACCACGTATTTTAACATTGTAATGGGACAGCATAAATAAAAGTATATTAATTTATTAATTAAGTTCAGGAGCAAGAACAGCATGTGCATCACTTGCTAGTGCCTGCTGTGTTACCCAGGACTGTTTGGGAACTAGCAGTCACCCCACTCTCTAGTTCCCACTCCAGCAGAAAAACTCTGGTGCCTAAGTGACCACTAGGCAGACTGGCAGAGGATGGTGGAGGTGTTTCAGGCCATCAGCTGTGACTTTGCCCTGGCACACCCTTCTTTGGGAAGGTGAACTCTGGCCACTCTCAGCCTTGCTGTCTGCCTGGACACTGAATCTGTCTTTGGGGGAGTCTGCAGGTGGCACTCAAAATGCAGAGCGGATACATCTGTAACAAAAACACGCTGGGAAACTGCAAAATATTCTGGACCTAAGACTGAACCATGGACATATCATGCAGCAAGTTGACGAGGAGTGGCTCACTGCGACTGGGGAGCAAAGCTTTGCTAACTGGGGCTGATTACTAAAGCACATAGCACCTAGAGTAAAGTTTGCCCATTTGACTATATCTGTAATTTGTTTTCTAAATAAATATTTAACCTTCACTTTTCAGAGCTGTTTTCATCCATTTCCCTCTCCAACAAACCACCATTTTCTGTTTTCTAGATGATTTTTACATAGTGTTTGGCAACAACCCTGTTTTCATCACCTAGAAACTCAATATTCAGAGCAAAACCTCTCCAGCTGGCTTGTGTGTCAGAGTCTGCATACCTTGGGCAATAGATTTTGCAAAATTGTACTGATTAAATGTCTGCTTTTGCTGTTCTTTAAAAAAAAACCACAACCCAGATGAAAGGTCCCATTGAATGAATTTTCAGTTGGTTTGTGCTTGCAAGTGCCTGTCAGTAGAAGATACACTTTCAAACCAGGCCCCAGGGCAACTATGGAAAGCTTTCAGGCATGTTACGGAAACTAATCACAGAGTTTGGCCCCTGTGTAATTCTGACAGTGGTTGGAGAGAGCAAACATAGAGCACTAGCAGAAGGCATATATGCTCTTGCAGTACAGCTTGAGCCTCCAGAACAGCACACTGTGGGACCGGGGAAGAGTTCATCCCCTGCATGCAGGTATTTCTTCCCCACAATGTATTGAATTACTTACTGATTCTTGAGCTGTTGTCATTTTTATATGTCTGTATCACAAAATTGGCAAGAGATTTGTACAATGGCAATGTCTTCCATTCCTGGTTACATTTCTTCTAATTAATTAGTACAATTCAGGTAACAAAGATAACTCATCACAGCTCTACAGAGATACCCGTGGCTGCCAAGGCAGAAATGTCTCCATGCACAGGCTGAAACACACAGCAGCCTGAGAATGACAACACCCACCCACTGCAGCACATTCCAATGTACCACAGAGGTTTCCATACGCGGTGACAGCAGGGGCTCTGGGAGCTGCTCGGTGTCTGAGGACTATGCCAATACATGAATCACTAGAGAAGCAACACATAGTCATGACTGGTGGCACCTGTCCTCCCTCAGGAAGGGAGATCTCCCTCCAACACTTGCCAAGCACAGTGAGCACTCAGTGAGAAGCACTCAGGGTGCCTGCATGAGCCCTGGCCAGGAGAGTGGACCGTTCTGCTCCCCATCCCACAAATCCTCCTAATCCATAAGAACCTCCAGGCCCTGGGCACATCACTTCCCTGCAAAATCGTTTCAAAATTGTTCAGTAAAACATTTCAGCTTTTAATCCCTTTCTTCTACCAGTGAGAAAGCACAAGTCATTATGAGACAGATAAAATATCTGCGGGTCACAGTTCACTCTGCCTGCCCCTCTGTAGGGAATGGAGAAGTTGGATGGAGGTAAGTCATCCTTTTGTATTATTTGTCTGTGACCATGTCACTCATGGACAGATTATAAGGTCTTTGGGGCAGCACAGTGTTTTAGGCGGTTGGTATGCATCTCTCTTCATGAAATCTCTCTGATATTGCAATGGAAAGGAAAAGGTAGATTAAAATGCTCCTTGTGTTTCTCTTGAAAATCCAAGGCAATCTCTAAATGCCAGTGGGTCAGGTGTGTTTCAGATACCCACAATAGAACTGGCAAAGTGGCCTGCTGAAAACTCCTCCCTCTGCACCTTAAAGCCCAAGGTCAGATTTTTTTCTCTTGTGTTGTAATTCCTACAGAATCCAACACCATCCATTGTCATCATTATGCCCCAAATTTTTTGTCTGAAGCCATTTTCTCTCAGAGTTTATCCTATTTTCCCTGCAAGCTTTCTTTGCTCCTTTATCATCTCTGAGAACAGATAATTTTAACATACTTCATTCAGAGAGATCTTCCACACTTGCAAGGGGCTGTGGCACGGTGCCATCCACAGCACATGATGACTGAAGCCTCCTGAATACCTAGACGGATTTCAGACTTAATTCATTTCATTTTCCTTCCACTTTGCTCTAATTATACATTCCCCTATGGAGCACCCTCTCCTGGCCTTCCAGTGCACCTTTTCTCTTCTGATGCTTTAATACACCTGTGTTGACCAGCCTGAGCTACCCTCTCTAGCAATCATCAGGCAGCAGGTCCGGAGTGTCAGGCTTTTCACTGTCCCAAACTTAGCATAAGAAACTGTGACTGTAGGCAAATATGACCTTTTCAGGGGCTGACTTTATTTATTTATTATGTTGCCATTTATTTCTTTGTTGTAAAAAAAAAAAAAAAAAAAGAAAAAAAAGTAGTACCCTGTCTCCTGGACTTACTAACAATACAAAATTAAAATATTTCTGACTAGCAACACTTCTTTATGGAACAGTAATTAAGACTGCAGTCACAGCCTAGGACACAGGCTGAGTATAGGGCAAGACCATCGTTTCCAGTTTCAGTTCCTCTGCACTTTCATTTAGCTGGTAGAGTGCCAAACACAAGAGCCCCCATGGTTACACATGTACCTGCGTGCTGGCACTGATGGTAAAAATAACTGAGAGGCAAGCACAGCCCTGTTTGCCATCAGGTCGATATATCACGTAATCTCACATGATGTTTGGGAAAGCCAGCTCATCTGATGTCTTTAAGCACACAGATGGGCATGCACGGCAATTTTTGCCTCCTCTGGCAAGCTCTCCCCCTCTTTGGCCCCAGGGACAACCTCCCATAGGGCTCACTGTCATCTGCACTCGCCAAGTCATGCTCTGAGTCCCCAAAAGCAACTGAGAGGGGATGGGACATCACATTTTTCTTTTCCCAGCTCCCTGCCTGCTCTGAAGCTTTCACCCAGGCAGGATGGTGGGCTGCTGTGTGCTCATCATCCCCTCCCATATGTCCCTTTGCATGAGACCTCTGTATCTGTGGAGCTAGATATTAATGAGTTCAAGAGAACTCCCCAGCCTCCAAATTAATTAGAATAAATCACCCACCAGAAGTCTCAATCAGTCCTGCTCTCCCCCTTTCACAGAGGAAGATGTACCTGTGTGCCTCCCTCCAGATCACGTACCCTTATCACCCTTCATTTTCTTCTTGTCGTATGGCAGCCTACTGCCTGCACAGGTAAATAAATGACTGCATCATAGAATCATTTAGAATCATCTGAAAAGACTTCTAAGATCATCAAGTCCAGCTGTTAGCCCAGCACTGCAAAGTCCACCACTAAACATCAGCCCTTCTCTGGACAGAGCATCTTGCTCCACATGATCTACACTGACCGAGAGATAAAAACCCTGTCATGAGGTTAATGGTAGTTTGCCTGAGCAGATCTTTCTTTTCAACAAAGAATTGAGTTTCTTTGCCACCTCAGCATTGGTCCCTGCTGTCGGCAGAGGCTGACACTGCTAAGTGTGCAAAAATAATGGATAAGGATAAAAAAATCCATCATAATTTTTGCAGTATTGTCTCCCAGTTTAATAATCTCATTTAATTAGAAATCATAGGTAACAGCCATGGCAGGCAAATTTAATACAAGTTCTGAAACACCTGAGATTACAGGGATTTTACCATCTCTAATATTCCTATTAAGAAAAATGTCTCTGAAGTTGAAGATATCTCCCAGGTGTCTCTCCCCATACCGCACAGCTCAAAGCCAACCATACCAGAGGACCACCACAGGCTACCAGGAGCTTATCAGGTCTGCTGCAGAGTTCCCTGACACATACAAGCTCCTGAATGCTCATGTAGCAAATACATAAACCTGTGGTCATGCAGGGACAGGGCAAAACATTACCCACCCAGCTGAGCTGCACCAAGCAAATGCCCCAGCGCCTAAGCAGAACAGCATTTATCAAAACGTAGGTTTTCCCGGCTGGCTCTGGGATGAGGAACAGTTTTTTTGCACAGCCCTGAGTCCAGGGTGAGGGCTGCTGGGGTCTGTCTAATGTAATGCCAGACAATGAGCCCATCTTCAGCATCAGACAGGGATTTCGAGAGATAGCTGGGTCTGCACAGGAAGTGGGCTGAAATAGCAACATTGTGGTCGGTCCCATTAGCCTAATCACTTGATTTTTTGTTTCAGAGCAAATTTGGATCTAGTCAGATGTAAGAAAGGGCTGTGTTTTCTGTTTTTCCTTTAGCATCACCCAAAAAGCCCATGTTCTTAGAGGGAAGGATATTTGCACAGGCTTAACTTCAGTTGCCTAACACAACTACAGCAACCCCCTGAGGAACACAACACATTAGGGTGTGCCCAATAAACACAGCCAAGGAAAAAGCAACAAGTGATAAATATCCCTGGATTATCAGACCTGCAAAGTGCCTCCTGAGCAGCAGGGCAACAGTGCCATGTGTACCCATGTGAGGCTTCTGTCTTTTCTGGCCAATAGGAAAAAGAATACGCTCAGCTCTGCACAGTGTGTTAGTGTTGTTGAGGGAGGTCTGGCAAGGAGAACAGTGTAGCCAGAAAGCTGGGAGCATTTTTTTCACCTCACTGCTCTCCCATATCTAAGACAGTTGAGGGGACAGCAACTACAGCTGAGATTTGACTGCCTAGTGTCAGTCCCAGTCTCAGCCCTCGCTAGAAAGCCGAGAGCACGGCTTCCATCCTGGCCCAGAGGCAATACGAGCTCCATGCTAACAGAGCAAAGGTCCACAGGAGGCAATCTGGGCACAGGGAGCTGTAGAAAGGACAAGTTTGGGTTAAAACATTCCCCTGAGAAACAGCACAGATCCACTTCACTGGGTCTTGCAGAATTTCAGTTTCAGCACCATGGGCTCCCTGACATTCCCTGTGAAACTCAGTCAAAGCCACTGTGCTTCTCCTTGGTGTTGCAGAGAAGCCAGAGACAAGCCCCAGCTCCCAGCTGCGACACCAGACACCCAGCTTCAGCCTTCACTGCATGCCCTTCCTGCCCCAGCTGCACAAAGGGTTTTGAGCTGAGCCAAGGGCACATCAGGACTTGCACCCCCAGGCATGTTGCTGCCGTTCACCCAGACAGAACAGGAGGGAAAGAGCTATGCAGAGGTGGAGCAAAGCCAGTTTCTTTCTAGAGCACAGCTTGCCCATGCCTGCAGCCTCCACAGTGAAGCTGGGCCAGTCCAGCAGTCCCCAAGGGCTCCAGGCAGCCAGCAGCAAAACTCCCAATGTTGCAGAGGGACATCATTTTTTTGGGAAGGCAGACATACACTGCATACGTGGGTAGAGCCAAGCCATGCTGCTCACGTACCCGCACAAATGGGGCTTCCCAAGTGAGAGACTAAAGGCAGGAGAGCCGAGCCTGCCAAAACCAGAAGGGTCACTGCAACCTCTCCTGAAAGGCAGCAGCATTGGGGCATGCAGCAGGGTCTTCAGGTGGGAAATGGGGAATACCTCACCCAGCTGCACAGGGAGCTTAGAAGGGACAGAGGAACCCATCTTCTCCCGGCTCTTGCATCCCACCCAGCAAAACTGTCCCCACTCCACAAGGAACACCAGTTCAGCAAGGACTCCACTCCAGAAAACTTCCTTCCCCTGTGTCCCACTGAAGCCTGAGGGGCTGCAGTCACCTCTGAGTGTGTGCCAGTTCAGATGAGGCACAACAACCTACATGACAAGCAGCACCCTCTCTTCCCACATTTTAAGGAAAAATGATCAAGTATCAACACCAGAGCAGTGTTTTAGATTGCTAAGCATCCCCTTGAATAACTAAACAGCAGTGAGTAACATGTATTTACATAGATTATGGTCTATTCCCCCATCGGAAGGCGATTTGTGTAGATAACTTCCATTAATGTTAAAGGGAGTCATTCACATAAATCCTTGGCACATTAATGGCCAACGAGCCTCCTCTGTGTAGTAGTTCATGTTGCTGCATTTAGTGAGCACAATATAAACGTGGCCAACTTAATATGCAAATAAATTCAAGTATTTTCTGAGCCATAAGAGACAGTTACTAGGCACATCTCATTCATCGTTTATAGGGAAATAGATGGAGGCTGCCAGTTGAAACTGGGAGATAAATACTGTAAACACTTTTTTGAGGCAACAGGGAAAAGGGTACTGAGTCTCCACATATACATAAATAACGATCATGAATAGTTTCTTGAAGACATCTTCTCTTCTATTTGTTTTTACTCTGTGTATGTGTCTTTACTACACATCTGCATTGAAGCACTATTTGTTGCATTGCTGTTGCTTGCCAGTGGCACTGGAGTCCCTTTCATCCCTCGGGGCCAGAGCAGGGCCATGCCCCATCCCCAGCTCGCACGCTCACTGCCTCCTCGGCAGCTGTAGGAAGGGAACGTGCTCACCTTGATGGGCCACCCACTGCAAATCTCTCTTTCCCAGCATCAAAATATGAGCCTTTCCTTTAACAGCATCTGGTGCAGGAAAGAGGAGGGAGACCTTTTTCGCCTTTTCTTCTCACAGATGTTCTCTTGAGAATCTGCACTGGCCATTCGCAAAACAAAAGCCCTCACCAGGTCTATGCTTTTCTAAGGCAGAGAACAGACATATTCTCTGGAAAACAGATCTTAAAAATGCATCAGATAAGGTATTACTGAAGTGCTCCTTCAGTTCTCTGTGTATGATTTTTAGGATACCATGCCAAATGGATGTGTCCTCCGCAAGACATTTTTTCCTAGTGGTAATAAATGGAGTAAAACTGTTTCACTTCTTTATTCTTTCAGATGGAAAACAAGAAAAAATTCTCTATCCATATTGCACAGTTCTGTAGGGTAGTTCCCATGCACATACATGCTCATGTAAATATGCAGATACATATGTTGAAAGAACTTATCTACCATTAGACTCGACAGCACTATTGGGCTGCAACCCTATTGGTGCTGTGAGGTTTTTTATGGGAGTCAGCAAAAAATGCCTAGTCTTTCCAGAATCCCCATGTTAGCTCTGATCTGCTGCATCTATCCAAGCTTGAGAGCACAGCATTGAAGGTATGTGGGTATCTTCCCTGCATAGCCATGTGTAAGCCAAGACAGAGAGGCTAGCACCACCACTGTGCTTGCCTGGCTGCCTGGAAGGACAGGTCAGGATGGCCAGGCATGGTGCCAGCTCAGCCTCAAACAAAAATAGTAGCAGAGACAAAAAAAAACCCAAAAAACCCCCAAGCAATCTCTTGGGTTCTTTAACATGAAATCTCCTCTTGTAATGTTGCCTTTTGTGTTTACCCTTATCTAAGACCGCAGAACTCCTCTTTCTGCCATTCAGTGCCTGACTCCTGTCAAAATCTCTTCTGTCCAACTATTGTCTCTGACCAGGTTTGAAGACCCCCTCCCAAATCTTTGCTCTCTGCCTCCAGTCATGTTTCTCTCCCCGCAGTGCCCACAGGTGCTGATGCTGTAAACCTCTGATTATACTCTGGAAATCAAATCATTTTACACACCAACTCTGTAAAATGGAGTCCCCATCACAAAGGAGCTTGTGCCCCTCCCAGTGTTGCTGTTCCCCCCTGCTGCCTCCCCAGGAGAGCCTCCAGTGCTTCTTGTAGCACGCAGTACTTGCCTTATGGCTCAGCTCTGCCCACTCTGCCCCAAAGTCAGGCTGCGCTGTGGGGTCAGAGAGGAGCGGGAGACACTTGGAGAGCAGAGATAGCCAAGACACTGATTTTGGGGCAAAGGGACAGGAAGTAGCAACCCAGCAAACAAGACCAGTGGTGGTCTCACTCCTACTTTTCCTCTCTTCTGCCTTGATAAGCTAGGTGTTTGAGTGACACATTTTCTCAGACTGGGAGTTTATAGAGTGCCTAAACATTTGTTATAGCCTCTTAGGATGACTACTACGGTGATTCTCAATGAATCTGCCCACGTCACAAGACAAGGTCTGGGTTAAAACCTACCTGCCTGTGGTATCCTCCCTGGCAGGGAGGCAGGCAGGCAGGTAGACAGGTAGGTGAGGTGAGGGGACAGCCTGTCATCACCATTAATGTCCTAAATGTCCTCACCATTAAATCCAAACCACTTTTCAAAGAAAAAGCACTCACACTGAAACCTTGGGTGGGTGACACATGGAGGAAGATGGGCTGAAAGAAGAAGGCATCTCGTACATTCCCTGCACCTCCCGCCAAGTAAAATACGACACGTTTTTGTCTTAGCGCCTTCACACCATTGGCACACAAGCAGAGACATGGAGAGATGAAAGCAAGCATTAGAAAAATGTATTTACATAACAGAGAGGTAGGGCAGCTCTCAGAGACCCAACTCGCAGCAAAAGGCACGTGCACACTTGCTCTCACATCCACGGAGCATGACACAGAGAAATACAGCTGATTTTTTACAAATTTTTAGAAATCACGGATGATGTCACAAGGAAACACCTATCCTTTCATGTGCTGTGGGATTACCCCTCTGTAACTCTCCCTGGGAAAGCAAAGCTTTCACAGGTGCCAGTAGAAGTCCAGCAGCTGAGCTGCTGCTACTCTCCAGCACCCTGTGCTGAGATGGGAGCCAGCGTAGAGAGTCAGTCATTGCTTCACTTCCAGATGGAGAGAAAAATATATCTCTACCAGAATGCATTTGGGATAGAGCTGCAGGTGGCCTTAGCCAGCTGCTCATCTCCCAAGACGGGATCTGGGAGCTGCAGCATGGTGGCAGGAAGGTGGGCAGCGCCTGCATGCGAGGACAGGGTTAACAAAGGAGTGAGACCTTAGACCTCCCTCTGCCCTGTACCCAGTGCAGCCCCCTTTCCTCCTGCCCCCAGCTGCAGCAGATCTGCGTGGGCACTGAGGGTCTGTGCACACCAAGATGCAGAGGGAAGCAGACCTTCTGTGAGGAGAAGAGTAACCAAAGCATCCAGAGAAATTTAGGGTCCAGCTCCGAATGCTCAATTTCAGTCACACGTTGTAAATGAAGAAAGTGCCAGGGAATACTCCTGGGAGCCCCATATATATAAATACTTGAAGCAACAAGAGCAACAGCTGGCTCCTGCAAAAGCTTTTGTCAGTCTGACATTCTGCATGCCAAGCATGCTGGTGTCCATGCATGTGCCAGGTAAGAGGAGCAAGAAACCAGAGGCATATTCCTGGCCGCACTGCCAACTAATTTGGGAAGGAAACCCCATCCTTTGCATCCCATACCCAAAGTGAACGGAGCAACAAACTCCTAGGCAGGGAGAAACACTCTAGCATTTATAGCACCATTTCTTCTGTATGATGAGAATCACCTTTAAAGATGGGGTCAGTATAAACTGCAGGGCAACAGCAAACTGTTCAGTTCAAGAGGAATTATTCATCCTTCTGTGGAACATAATTACACATCCAGATTCTCTCTGGGCAATCCTTTATTTGGGGCAAATTTACATTAGTTCCTAAAGGGAACAGCCAATCTTAATGACTTACAGGTTCATCATCTTTATGAGATTTTATTAAAAAAAAAAAATCAGAACTTTAAATCTTTAATTAGTAAATTATAACTTCACCTTCACTGCAAATCGCCTCTTCTCCATTCAGTCATTCCCATCCATAGAAAAATTTGGTACAAAGATGCTAGATTAGAGTATAAATTCTTTTCAATTTTATTAGTCAATAGCAAATTAGCCAGTACCTTTAGTGCACCCATATATCATGATTCTGTTTGGCAGAACAGTGTGTAATCTCCTGACACATAATTTTTAATGAAGTTTCTTCTTTAATATACAGTAAAATAAAGAGAAAATTTTGCTTCCTTTGTGCAGGAAAAAAAGTCCACATAAGGCAACTTGTTATGGCAGAATTAATACGTGTAATAATTTTTCCCTGCAAGGTGAGCCTGGAATATTTTTCTTTGTATAAGTAAACCAATTATTCTTCATTCTCACTGTAAGGGGATTCACCTGCTAAATGCTGCACCTGCTCTTAATGGTCAGCTGGAGAACTCAGATGGGAGTGTTTTATGAAAATAAAGCTGGCTCCTTTGCACCGTTTTAAAGCTCTAGAGAACTACTTCTGTAGGGCAGGATTCTATGGAATTAGGGTATTTTTTCTCTTTTTTTTTTAAGACAACATGTGGCCATTGAGTATACTTTATGAAAGTGAACTAAAATCCCCTGAAGATAACAGGGCTTTACCGACTTCAGTGTTATCAAATATAAACATTTTGCTTCATTCAATTTTTAACAGAAATCATTGCTGTCTTACTCTCATCAACTGAAGCTCTTCCTTACGTGAACTGTGCTTTTACGCCTCATATTTACTTGCCAGGTATGTGTGGGTTCCCATCATTTGCAGGAGGAGTGCCTCGGTCTTCCATTTAAAGTACACTGGAAGTCTCCAAACTAGTGCTAGGAACATGGGCTAGCCTTAGAGATGTGAGTTCACAGTAGGAAAGGAGCCCCTAAGTACCTCTGGGCAGAGCCCACTGAGAAGTGGTGATGCTGAGGAATTAGAATCATAGAATATCCTAACTTGAAAGGGACCCACGAGGATCATCAAAGTTCAACTTTGATGATTCAATAAATTAAATCATCCCATTTTCTATTATTGAGTTTGAGTTGGATCCTACCAGAGCTGGGTGCTGGGGGAGTCTGCAAGGACACCAGAGGTCCCAGCATGGCCAGGAATGAGAAGAATGGACACATCCCCACCGAGGGCAGACACTGTCCCAGCAGCGAGGTCCTTGTTCAGCTGCCTCCCTCCAGCAGCGCTGGCTGAGGGAGAGGGCAGGAGCCCAGCTGGCACGGCTTGCCTGTCTCCTGTTACCAGGCTTGAATGGACAACTGTCCCACACCCCACTTTGTGACTTCACTTTGCAACCTTTGATCATCTTGGTTTTCTTCCCTTTTTTTAATATTACCTACTTTTGAGGGAGGGAAAATGCTGGGGAGACATCTGTGTAAGGTCACATCTCAGCCTCCTGAAGCTCAGGGTATCCCCACATACCATGACTGGGTGCTATATCATGTTTCTCTTTCAAACTTTTTCTTTTTAATATGTAAAAAAACCCCAAATTTCTGTGTCAAACATGGAACTGAGGGAAAAATTTCCCATTGCAATTTCTTCTTTCTAGGTCCCATAGCCACCAACAAGCACCTCTATAGTCATGTGTTCCCAGTAGGTGAGAAACCTCATGGCAAGTCACTAATTGCCCAAGGAAGAAAATTGCCTCTTTTTACCCACTCTTCTCCACAAAACATAGGGAAGTACTTGAACTAAACATTTCCAATAAACAGAACAGAAATATCTGAGTTACTGTGCTCACCGACAAAGGATTTCTCAAGGTATACCTTCTGCAAAATTTCTGATCTCATTCAGCATATGTACTTTTCCTGTTGGTAGATTTTTTTCCAGTCCCTCTTCCACACTCCATCACTAAAAAACTCGTGTCCTTGGCAGCCTTTCTAATCTGAAGAACATGTGTATCAGCTAAATAACTTGTATGATGGGGCAGAGGCACTCTGCCTGATTGGGAAAATCAGTGTGACATCTGAATTAAAATACAAAGTCACCTGCGCCTGGAGAGGACTGGGAGGCACCTCGTCTAAATAAGATCACAAAATCTGAATCTGCTAATCTCCAAGCCATATCCTCAGCTGGTGTCAGATGAGGCTGAAGCCAAGGAATTTATGCTGATTTACACCAACAGCTGATTGCCTCGTGCTTAGCTGCACCAGGGACTGGCGGCACAATGGGATGGAGGATGCTCTAAGTATTCCTGTAGCACAAAGATAGTTTTTAGGCTGCAGCTCTGCTCCCACAAACATTTCTTTCTTTGCTTTACCTCTTCCACTATGCCTTAATTCAATTTGAAAAGACCTTGGTCTATCCTTGAGAAAAATGTCTTCATAAGCCTCTTTGAAATAAACCCAGAATTAAACAGCAATCCCCCTCCAAGCTGCGAATTCAAGCAACTTTCCTTCTGCAGCTCACCAGATTAACTTTATTCCTGCCACAAGTCCCGCATGCATCAATCCCAAAAGCAACTTCTTTCTTCCAGACCACTGCCATCAGAGGAGCCCCAGGCAAAGAAACCACCCCTCACAACCATTCATCAGCAATGGAAAGGGAGACAGTGCCCAGATCTCAAAGGCAAAAATACTCACTGAACCACGCTAGGCTTCACCGTCTGTCAGCGAGCAGTAGGCTGCAGGCTGGGATGGCAGCAGGGGCTTGAGAGCTAAGGAGGGACCATCAGGGTTAGCCAGGTGCCCCCACACATTGCATCCCTGTGCTCCGTCCTCTCTGAAAGTTAGCTTTAAAACACCTGAAAATGCAAACATAGACAACTGTGCTAAAGTGTGCTCCTTGGTATCTCTCATCTCATAAGTCTCGAAGGAAAGACCCAGCGTATAAACAGTATCACTCCCTCCAGTTTTCAGTTAAGGATAAAAATCCAACTTAGCATCTGATTTGAAGATATGAGATTATAATTAAGCTCATTGCTCTATGAACTATACTAAACCCCAGAATATGTGATGTAAATACTGTTTGCTATGTATACTGCAACATAAATGGCTTTTAAAATGGAAGAGGCATTTACCTGGCAGCAAAAAAAACCGCCTGAACCAACTTTTTTGGAAAAGCCCGAAGCCACACTTCATGCAGAGTGCTCTGTAGTTAGAAGTCTTCACCACCTCATGCACACACACACACACACACACACACGCACACACACACAGAGGCATACTCCCGCTGCCGCTGCCGCGCAGCACAAGCCGGCAGCATAGGCGGATCTGCTGCCCCTCTCCTCACACGAACTGTTCCCAGGGCTCAGTAAGGGTGTGCTTTGGCAAAGAGAGTCTCCAACTGAGGAACTGCAAAGTTACCACATACAGACAGGCAGAACAAGAACTGCTCCCACAAGGCTCGATGACAAACACCAGGCAGAGAAGAAGAAGAAGAAAAAGAAGAAGCATGCTTTCCCCTTACCTATTGCTTAGGCTAAAACACTGAGCAGAGTCTTTAGAGAGCCCAGACACTGGGACCCAAAGGGCAGAGGACTTTCAGCACTGTCACAGAGATCCCAGCAAAAGCCATCTTCTCCCTGTCTTTTAGCATAGTGTAAGTCTCCAGCAGCTCAGCTCTCCAGCTGCAAACATCTCATTAGACTAATGCATTCAGCACAGGCAGAAAACTCGATTTACCATAGCTACAGCAATGAATTTCCATTACGATGACAGCTTCAACCACATCATGTCCGGAAAAGCAGCCAACCACTGCCTTTTAAAGAACACACGCATTTAACACGCAGCAAACGAGGCCTGCGTGGTGGATTTCCTTTCTATTTGCAACTACTCTGAGAAAAGAAATTGCCATTTCTTTTTATTTCAAGAACTCTGCAACCTGAAAGGTAAAGGCATTTGGACTCTTCCCACCTTTCAACCCCCCCTCAAAACAGCACTATCTTTTGCAATACGGTGCATTGGGCTGCAGTGAGAAGAAGGGGTGTTTGCAACATTTCTGGTCTCACTACCCCTCCTCTGTTGCCATGGAAACCAGACTGTAGCATCAGCCCTTTGTCCCACTCCTGCAGCAGCCTGGCCTGATGCTGAGCTTATGTGATGTGCCATGGATGGGAAGGACCAGTCACTTAGTTTTGGATAATTTACGTGGAAATTGGGGGAATAGCTCTTGGAGTCTTTTTGCTGGCAACACTAATGTGTGTACAGTGTTGTTCACTCACACACATAGGTACTTGTACACAAGCACACAGAGTCAGCTCTGTGGAGAATATTACAGGTATGGCCAGACAATGATATCCGTAATATACAGAACTATCAGTTATCGCAACCATGCCATGGCATTTGGACAGAACGCAGGAGTGGCTTTTCATTGAATTTCCAGTCACTCATCACAGAAGGCACCAGATCTTCCCTTATTTAGCACAACACTAGCAGCTCTCACCATCAAAAAAAAATTTCTGCAGTACATACGATAAATAATGATCATAATAATCCTGCCATGCTCCACTGACTGTGCTAGATCAAATTATCCCAGCAAAGGGACTTGTCACAGTTGTTTGTGAGTGCTGCACAGCTCCCCGCTGCCCACTTCACATGCTCACATATATTGTTACTCAGTATTCATGGCAACCAAATGTGTTCCTCACCTCTTTCTTTCCAGTCCCATGAGTGCCTCATCAGACAGGCTTGCAGCCACAGCCACTGGTTCTGCTGGTTTCGTGGTTCCTGTATGGTTCTGTGCTACTCAGGCTTTATGGATTTTAGGAGAGTTACTTTCGACTTGCCACCACAAAAGATGAGATGACTGTTAAGCCTGTTTTATTTACCAAGGAAGAAGAGGAGAAGCAAGAAACTACAAATCCTGGACCATCTGTAGAATAAGCGCCTGGGTTTTGCTGGTGCCCCTCCCTGGCAGAGGGGAGAAGGGCAAGCACCTGCCCACCAGCGACTGCCCAAGGTGAGATGCTCAAGCTCATTCCGCCAGTCCCTTGCAAGTTCAGGAGGATGGTCAGGGTATTGTTTCTTACAGTCATGGCTAGAGAAAAACTCTGTACGTTTAAAGAAAAAAAACTCTGAGGTTTGGAAAATTGAGGATAAACAAAGTGGTATCTATTATCTTTTTTTTTTTGATTGCACTGCTATAAACTTGACAGACATTATAGGTGTGAAAAAATATATTCGCATATTCACACAGACTTGAAACAACTGTTTTCTGTCTCCTGCTACTGGTGTATGAAACCCATGGTGCTTGTGAACACACTGGGTAAGGAAGTACACAAAGGCTCCTCAGCCCAACCTTCATGCTGGCAAAGATCTGTAATCCCTCTTTTTCCCTCTTCTCTTTTTTCTTTTTTTTCAGTGGGCCAGCATTCATGGATTCCCACACCAGAGTAAAATAGAGGCAACTGAAACACCATGCAAATTCCTGTTTTAAGTTCCCTAACGGGATAAATGGGGAAAAGTACTAGTGATTACAAAAAATTGTGACAGGATCTTTTAAAAAACCTCACTTCTCTTGTAAGCCATTTAAAATTTTGAGCATGAGTCTTAACCATGTCACATTGCCTCTACAGATGCATTTCTGCTGTGGCTTGTCACACCCAGTGCTGTTGTTTGTGTCACACCATGTTACTGATATCATTTACCACGGGCAGGCTGGCACAACCTCACAGCATGGAGGCGTCAGCTGTGGCCTCTCACAAAAAATATCATATTAATACAATGCAACACAAGACCAAAGTGGAAATTTTGCTTTTTCATCACTGCTGTGGTTAATGCCGTGTGTAATTTTGCAGGTGTCAAACCAGCAAAATACCCACTACTTTGGGAGCAAGCTCTGCTCAGTGAGGGATTGAAGAATTCCTTGGACTGTGCTCTTTGGAGGGCTCATTGGACACCCTTGAATTTAAAGGTTAAAGAGTCTTGAATTTTGGTTTAAAACATAGAGCTGGTCTGGAGAGCAGCTTAACAGCTGAAAGCAAGGGCAGGTGAATTAGTGTTGGGGGAATGGTTCAATGTATTTACAGCTGCTATGGAGTCAAATCCAAGGCTCATTCCCAGATCTCAGGCCCCACAAGAGAGGAGTGAAGGGCACAGGGAGTGAGCCAGAGATGGAGCCAAGGGGACGGTTGTGCCCAGGATGGTGCAGGGGAACAGTCTGCCTGTGTGCTTGTGGCATGCTCAGATGAGTCTCGGGGCCACCTGAGCAGCCATGGTCACCCACTGGTGGCTTCAACCCAAGGCTGGCCCTTCCACCCAAGGCTGGTTCACACCACCCTCACACACACATACAGACTTACCTGACGTTGGGGTGAGGAGAAGAGTGGATGGAGGAGGTAGGGGAACTTTAAATTGCTGCCCAAGTAAATCTGCCAACCAAACACCAGAAATACGGTTGAGCAATTTAATCACTTGATTAATTTCCAGATAAAAGTGGAAAAGGTGATAAAGTGGGTGGGGGAGGGAAAGAAAAGGTCTTGTTTATGTGAGGCATTAGATGTCACAGCCTCAAAAACACTGAAATACTTTCCTCTGTTAGCATAAGGTTTGCAAATGAAGATGACACTGCAGAGGAATATTAAGGATCTCTGCACAGAGAGGCAGGCAGCAGCAGAGCAAGGAAAACAACTGAAGCCTCCTGCCTCCTGTTGCTGCTTCCCCAACTATTTGAGCCACAGGCCATCATCAATTTCGAAAGTCATTTTTTTTTAAATACAAGTCCTCTTCATTGTGTCCTCCATCCACTTCCATGCTCTTTTCATCAGTACCCTGATATTTGTATTTCACCTATTTTGTACTGATTATTTTTCAACCGCTCCCTCCACTACTTGTCTTCACAGCCTCCTTTGAACAGGAACAGCCACCTGATGTGGGCTTTTAGGGCAAGTGATAGTACAGTGAGGGATGAAGGACCAGGGTTTTAATGATCAGCAGGGAGGCAGCTCAACACTCAGAGTTTGGACACAGATTTTTAAGTGCTGGATTAGCCCTTCGTTTGTCTGATCTCCTGGGCACAAGGGCTTTGCTTGCCTGCCTCCAGACTAGGTGGGTATCTTCTGTGCCACATAAATAACTTTTACCATCACATCTGAAATACCAGCAGCCACATGAAAGCCCTGCTATGCTCTCTGCTGTAGGCTCCTCTTTCGGTAGTTCCATTGGTTGGGGTCTCAGATGCCCACTGCCATCCATGTAGCAAGGGAGAACAGGTAGGGGAACAGCCCTTATCCCCAGATAATTTCTGTCATTCCCCCTAGATGTCCTGAAACAGCCTCAAATTGGGACTGAGCCACCAGCTCTTGCTGAACTGCCCAAGCCATTTCAGACAGAAGACAAACCTGGCCATGATCCGGGCTTTGCTGAGTATCACAGAGGACCATACTGGATCCTGACCTTGCACCATTGTCGCACCTCAGCCACACACTCTGTGGCACAGCCAGCTCTGCAGCCCTGTGCAGACTCCTTGGAGACCTGGACTCCGTGGCACAGCCAGCTCTGCAGCCCTGTGCAGAGCAGTTTGACACACATCACTCCACCACTCTCCATCCACCAACAACATCAATAAACTCCCACAGATTGTCACTTTATTTCAAGAATTACACTATAATTTAAATAACTTGATTCTTTAAACAATTACATTCAATTACCTTCAGATTTCCACAAAATCAGAAAGCATTCAGGGTAAGTGAGAAAGGAAATTAAATATCCCAAAACAACCGAAGCGTGTGCAGCCCTACCTGCTATTTGGGCAGAAGATGAGCAGGGCAGGGGAGGCTTGGAGCACATCTTTCCATCTGGCTGCAGGGGTGACATTCCCCCTGTCAGTCACCACAGCACAAATGGCAGCTGCCTGCCCAGGTTATGCCCTCTATGTGGTTTTCCCCTGCATCTTTATTAGGTATTTCAGTTTAATAAGATTTTTACCTATAAATCTTTCCGGATGATGAATCAATCTCATGCCATCCACCCTGACCCTCTTCAACCTCCCCCATGCTTGCATAGATACAGTTGGTTAAGTTATGATGGGGTCCAGTTTAAGGGAATGAATTTAAACAATTACCTTAATTACAAGAGCAGTATCATCTTTCAAGAAAGCAGGTCTCCAAGGAGGACAGCTGCTGAGAAGTCATTTAGAAGCGTGAACCTTTGAAAACAGCGGTGAGAGGAGCTGCGACTCCAGCCCTGGCTGCCAGCATTCCCTGCTCACACCCCAGCTCCTTCCAGCTTGCTCAGGAAAGGAACTGATGTGTGACAGCAGCTCTTGGGCAAGCAAGAAATCCCCAGGTTGCCAGGGCCCCACACCACTGCCAGTCACTCCCTGCCCAGTCCAGCCCTGGAGGTCACCCTTTGTTTAGGCACTGTTGCTAAATGGAAGTAAAGCCACAGAGACTTACAGACACACTCCAGCAATCTGCGCAGGAGGCTGAGCTGAAAATTAAGCACATGCCCAAGGCAAAGAGAAATCCTAAATACAAGCCTGGCAGCAGCCTGGATGGGCAAGGAGCGGCAGGACAGGATTCCCATCCTGCTCAGATCCCCACTGAGCCCAGCCTGCACCCACCGACTACCCCACAGCCCCCTTTGCCCCCAGGATGTGCTCTGGACCAGCTCTGCCTCCTTCATCCCTGGCACAGCAGCCCCTGCAAGGTCACCCAGCTACCTCCCCACCCCAACTCACTGCTCGCTTGAGGACATGATTATTTCCCAAATCACTAAACATCAGGAGCCGCTTTGTAATTTGCTTGGTTCTTTATTACATTTATTGATTTTAAAATATTTTAACGGCTCGTTTATTGCTGTGTTAAAGAGCTCAGAAAGGCAATAAAGCCACACAGCATCCTTAGTGATAAAAGAAATAATCCCTTGAGCTGCAGAAATCATGCCTTCTCCCTTCCCTTCTGAGTTTCTTTCAAGCAAAAAAAACCAAGAGCAACTACCCCCAAAAGACCAAGTGCCTGGGCAAAATCCCATATGCCCAGAGTGGGCAGGTAGAACAAACTGAAACAAGCTGTAGTCAAAACTCAGGAGCTTCAAAGCAATCTGCTGCAGCTAAGAAACAAAGAAACCTTATTCATCCCCTAAGGTTAAGGTGCTTGACACACATAGTCATTTGTCATATGTTTTTTATATAACTGAAGAGGCTGGCCATGGACCATCTCTGTCTGGCCAGTGTCAGCAGTGATGATAAAACAGTGATGCACTTCCAGGTTTGGAGCAAGGAGCTTGCATCAGTGCTGGCTGGGGTGTAAAACACTAACTTGCTTATCTGCAAATATTTAGGAGTTCTGCTCTCCCCTTCAGCCCTGGTCCCACTTCCAGCATTGTGCATGTCACCCTGTGAGGTCACAGCCTCACCGTTCAGCACCTGAAGGTAGATGGATGGAGGCTTCACCCATGCTGTCAGCAACCCAACAAACCCTCCTGTGAAGGGACAGAAGTGGCAGAGGGATGGCCTCACGGGGATGTATCTTGAGCATCTTTCTCAAAGAAATTGCCTCAAAAAGCCTAACTTTCTGCACTAGAGATAACTGGGTCTGAACAGTAATTAAAAAAAAATCCTCCAGGTAAGGCTTTTTGTTCCTCGGATTACTCTGCTGTTTCTACAGTCATTTCCATCCCAGAGTCTCTCCAGGCACTTAACCAATTAAACACCTACAGCATGGCAGCTGCCGGCAGCTCCCCACTCTCCAGTGCGAGACCACGGCCAGCAAACCCTGTTCCTGTGTGAGATACCACCAGATTTCATTGACTTAGCCTCCATTCAGCACACATGTCCGTGGTCTGCTTCCCTGTGAGCCTGGCTCTGCCTTAGAGGTGCAAAGCCCGAGCTGCTGGGCTTGCCGCATGGATGTGCTCAAAAGAGAAGCAATGGCAAGCTGTTGTTCAGCAGAGGGGGCTATTCCCCCTCACCAGCAGCTGCCACAGTGCGTGCCATGCCTTTGTGTGGGCTCTTCCCCCTGGGGCTAGGGCAGGATCACACTCTCTCTAGCTTCCTCCCTTTCTTTAGGCATGGAAAACTTCTCTGGCACTAGGAAAGCAGATGTTATTCCCATGAAAAAAAAAAAAAAAGAAAAAGAAAAAAAAAAAGAAAAGACACTTCTGAGAGCAAGTTAGCACAGAAATTCTGAAAGAAATAGTGTTGAAGATGATAGGCAGGGTGATAAAAACAGCCAATGAATGACACACCTGAGGAGGATGAAGGTCAAGAAAGCCATTCCCAGCCAGGAATTCAGTCCCAAAAGTTTGTCTTTTAGTAGTCACTGAGACTACCGCAAAGAGGAAACTACGCTTCCACGTCAGGTCCTCTCCAACAGTTACTGCATGTCCCTGTCACACAGAAAGCTGTTCTTCCCCAGACTAAACACTTGCTCGCACACCAGTCAGAAGAAAGACAAGGTGTGATGGTGCCACCTCCTGCCTCCTGCCAGAGGAGCACTGCATCTCACTAGCTGGGGTGGGCTTAGCTGCCAACTTCAAGCCAAACTCATCAGAGAGAAAGCCATTAGTAGCAATTTCATATCATAAAATTTTATCAAATGTACAAGTCCAGTACACTATATTTTCCTCCATAGCAAAAAGAGCAGTAAAGATATATGTCTCTATATAAGCTATGTTTGCATACTCCTTTTCCTAATTCAATAAAAAAATAAAATCTGTTGCTATCCAAATTCACTGTAATTATCTCTGTTTTTCTCTTGGCAAGTGCTATTTTTAGTCAATACGCATGCATAGCCATACTATAGCATAGCTATTTTTTAAATTACATATGCCAGCATAGTTTATAGATTTTAATTAGCTGGGGATTTGGATAGCCATCAGCAGTCAGGAGCTGTATGTTGTTTGCATACAAACTCAGTCGAGAAACTTCCCTACACAGCATCTGTTCGTACAACCGAGGAGGGGCACACCCTTCCCAGGAGCCAAACCCCAGTACAGTTAAGCGGTCGTTGAACCAAGGGCTCAAATGCCACAGCTCCTCACCTGGAGGAGAGAAGGGAGGCCTGGATGGAAGAGGGTACTTTAGTGATGAGCATGGATTTAGGAACATAAATGCAGCTCTCCGCTTCCAAAAAACCTGAGAGATGGGCACATGGGACAGGCGTCCCTCCTTGGTCAGTATGTCGAAGCACCACCTCCAACACCAATTGCAAAGGCCATTTCCTGCCCGGGTTACATCATGCATGTCCCCAGGCTGGAGGGAATACAGAGACCCCTCTCCATGTGCATGTCAGAGGTCAGTGATGGTTGGGAGAGGCACAGGGCACCACAGCACACTTCCATCAGCTGCAATATCCATGAGTAGAGCCAGGGAGCAGGGCTCTCTGAAATGCAGATTTGCAGCCACCCAGGCAGCTGTGGTGCCTACACACAAGTTCACCTCGCTGACAAAACTGACACCAGCCACATTTCTTAGCTATACACTATTTTTCTTTAACAAAAAAATAATAATAATACTAGAAATTATCAGAAATATATAAAAATTTCAGCATCCTCAGCTTCTGAGGATGATCTGTATCTGAATTTCATTTTACTAGGGAGTGGGGGAAGTACTTTAGTATAGTTTAGCCTGAAAGCACCCCAAAGTCTAGTGAAATTTGGAATCCCAGGACAGGCTGTATTGTCCTTCATCCACATGTAACTCTGCAGAAACTTGTTGAATCCTTTCACAGGTGAGCAAATAACTGAACTAGCAAAGGAGATTTAGACTCTGCAAGTGGCCTCTGCTGTATGCCAGAGAAGGGACAAGTGTTTTTTTTCCAGATGTGGAATAGCTGCCAACAGAGAAAAAAGGGAAAGAAAAAAAACCAGAACTAAAACGTACTTCCCAGTTGTAATCTGATCTAGCTGATTAATTACTCACATGCTAAACTTCAGAAATCATATTGTGGTTATAATAAAACTAATCTAATTTTAGTGGTGATATCTTTTAAATAAAGGCTTGATTTTAGGTTTTTCCTTATATTTTCCCTCCTCTGCTATTTTGACACTTCATCGTTTTTGAGGCTGGCATGATGTGCATACCAAAAAGCCTTGCCTGCGTCTAACGAGCTGAACTATTTTATTATTGCCTAGCCTACAACCTCACATCTACAGAGACCTGGCTTACAAAGGCTGGTGTCAGCTTCCACATCAGTGCCGTTGAAATGTTTAACACCGAGCACTTACATAAAGATTCAAAGCAGTGTGGTGATTAATTGCTGTCACTCCTGCAAGTCTCCCAGGCTCACATTTGACCAGAGGTCTGTGCTTCCCTTTTAAGAGACACTGGGGCTTGAACAACATTGCTCTATTTTTTGTTTTAATGGGCTTTTAGCAGTGAGTGCAGAAGCAGCTGCGCTGGGCAGGGCTGTCCGGGAGTGTGCGGGAAGCTGGAGCTGACCTGTGGCTGCTGCCTGGTACTGATGCCCCAGTGACATCTCACAGGCACCACTCAAGACATGAAATTTGGAAGAGGTTAGAGGTGAACTGGGCAGGGATAATGTCAGCATTGATGTTACAAGGAAGCAATGGACTGGACAAGCTAAGTTGCTTTCATCCTGATTATTTCTCTTTTAAGCCTTGTGCTTCTATTGAGCTCATAATGATGGTCCCCTTTGCCTTGCTACCCATCCTCCTCCTGCCTCTAATGCTCAGCTTGTCTCATTGCTTCCACAGTGCTCAGTGCAGCACCCTGTATGTTGCTGTGTGCCTGGCAGAGCCAGCTCTGGGGTCACTGCGAGGACACAATGTCATCGTGCGAGGAGCAGCAGCACCCAGCCATCCCCCACCAATACCCTCTTTCCAAGAGAGGTGGGAGCCATCATCCTGACTTCCATGGTTACCAGGCAAAAACACCAAAGGAGAGCAGATGTTCTTCACTTGTCCAAAAGAGCCTGACCCCCTTCGGATGCTGGATCCAGAGGTACTGGTTCTCAGGGTAGGGATGGGCTGGGGGACAAGCAGGTGACACAGATCACTTGCACCCCACTGTGAGGTCCAACCCCAGCTGCCCTGCCTGATCACCTTTGAGTCTTATAAGCTTTCTGAGAGGTAGGCCAGAAGAAGAAGAATGAAGAACCCATGCATAGGAGTCCCCATATTTTAAATAACTGGTAACTTTTAGCATACATGCTATAGATTAAATATGAATTTGAATGTAAAATATAATGGGGCAGCTTTTCATCTTCTGAATGAACTCGGTCCCAATTGCAATGAAGGAGGTAAAAAATAAGAGAGATCAAATACACCTAACAAATCTACATCAGCAGGGAATCATAAAAAGATACAACGAAGATAAAACCTTACGTGAGGAAGTTAACCGCGAAGAACAAATCCTCATAACTTCAGGAAGAAGTACCCGTACACAGCAGTCCCTTCTGCCCCTTGATGTTTAAGAGAAGCTAATGATGTAAATGAACTTGCTCAAATTGCCTCACGATGGGAAGCTGACACCCATGCCTTGTACATGAGGTTGAGAGAGCAACAGGCTGAACTGATCTGGAAGGACCTATGCAGCTGGGTGACATTGGTGGCCCAACAGCGGGGTGCAGAATGAAGCAAGAGCCATCTCATTTCATCTGTTCATTTCAAACAGCCAAAGTGATTGTCACCTGGGTCTCCAAATCTCACCACCCTGTCATGGACACTGTCTATTTTACAGCCATTATAACCTAATCTCAGCTAGTGATTTATCTCAGCTATGTGATTTACACATAGTAATTAATTCAGTGGTGAGGAAATTGCTCATTCAATTTGAGTTTAATTTACTGTACACACATACATTAGAAAGCAGAAATTCCATAGCTGTGATCTGGGCACAGAGAAAGGGTTGTGTGGTGGGAAGGAAAAAATAAAACACACAGTAAACAATACGCCGCTGGTTTTTCACACCTCCCACTCCATGAGTGTCTCCTCAATGGGAGGAAGGCATGAAAATAAATCTGGACATTTCAGTTTGGATACCTGGAGGTGGAAGGCAAAGTCCCACTGTCACTGCTATCCCATTTCCCACCTGCAGGAAACATCAGCCTGGAATATTGGCGACTATGGCCTCATTCTGATCCCTGCTTATGTTTGGGGTGTGTATCTATCAGAGAGAGCAGAGTGGGTTGATGGGGTATCATGGTACAGGGTATAAAGACTACAAAAGCTGCTGTATCTGTGGCATACTCGTGAACAACTCCAATGATGGAAAACCATGCAAAAGTCAGGACAACCTTTTGCTACAAGGACAGCATTTCATTTTCAGCTACCTGAAGTTAAAGGTGGCCTCCTAACAGGCTGGACTTTGGAGTATCTAGTAACCATGCCCCAGCAAAGCCAAAAGCAATGCCTGGGTGATCCTCACTGGCCTGTGTGAGACCAGAAATTCCCCAGGACATCAGGGTTTTCCCAGGTCAGGGACTACCCTGCAGAAAA
Source organism: Pipra filicauda (assembly GCF_003945595.2). Taxonomy (NCBI): domain Eukaryota; kingdom Metazoa; phylum Chordata; class Aves; order Passeriformes; family Pipridae; genus Pipra; species Pipra filicauda. The sequence goes on from NW_024104283.1 coordinate 1,577,855, forward strand.
TACCTGCAAGATGTCCAGTTTTGTAGGGTTTCTCCATAGAATGCCTCCAGTGTTATGCCATGAAGCAACTTGCTTGCAAAAAAGAAAAGCACTCACACCTTATTTTAAAGTAAAGGTTGATGAATTAAAAGCAATTGCTCAAGGTGGTCCATGCAGTCCCCTTTGTGTCAATAAATTCCACACATGCAACGTAACTGTAATGTCTTCCCTGTTTAATGATTAGAGCATAATGTGGAGGGCTTATACACAGTGAAAGATTGAAAATTATTCAGTGCTTCCTGATTCAGCACACATGAGAAATCAAATTCTAGGTACAGTGTATGCAATTTGACTTAAAAATACTATCATTAGCTTTACAATCTATTGTGCTAATTAGATTTGTTAATAGGTTTCAGTGCCAGTAACAGTTTTGTTATTTAAATGAATGATAAACATAAACAATTCTGGCAGAAAATTATTTCTACCATCTAAATTGTGTCAGTATGGGCTCAAACTGCATCTTAAAACAAAACACTGAGATGAAAGAAATGAAGTGCAAACCATGAACATCACCCTGATGTATGAATTTAGTATCCCAGCTAGAGATCAATACTGAACAGGAGTCACACAAAGCTCTCTCTTCTGTTTGCTCCCAACACAGCATAGCCAACAAGCACCTGCTTACCTTACTGAATAGAAATAAGTTTAAGCATATGCTCAACCTCTAATCCAGCACTTGGGTGCTCTGCCAAGCCTTCGACAAACCTTGAGAAAAAGGAGCACCACCGTCATGCATAGATTTTAAGGATGATACTGCCAGGGGCATTTTCACATTTCTGTGCACAGAGCATAAAACTCTGTGATCACGGCACACTGTGGATGCCCACAAGGCACCCCGGGTACCCCACAAACTGGCTCTTCAAGGTACGGTATCCTCATGGTAGAACCAACTAATGCACCTCCCCTTGCAGAGCTTAAAATACAGCTGAATCAGAGATACCTTCACAATGACCATCTTATGCAAACACTTTTCCAGAAACTAAAACGTTTATAGCTCAAAACAGACTCATTAACAACCCATTTCCTCCTAAAAAAGGAAGCTCTGCCTTTCTTTCTCTGGCAGGTTTTTATTTCAAAATAATTTAATAATAATAGTAATTGTAATAATTCCAATATTAAAATGGGTTTCCTTCAACAGTTTTTAAATGAAGAGTCAGCAAGGAGTTTGGGGGAAAAAAACACCAGAAAAACAGATACAGAAAGAAAGGGCATGCAAATGTAATAGTAGAGTTTCTTCAAAAGAAAAAAAAAATAGATAAATCTCCATTTATGCCCTCTCCCCCTCTGGAGACGGGGAACACAAAACCAAACCTACAGCTCAAAATACGGTAAGTATCCCCTGGAAGAATCCCAAGGTTTCCTGAAGCAATCCATGCCCCTGCCTCCCCCTGCTGAGCACAGCCGGGAACTGCACCCGCTCCTTGGGAAAAGTATCTTCTCTTCCCCTGCAACTCAAGGGTTTTCCAACTCACAGACACTTAATAGTATTTAATTACTTTTAATAGTAATCAACCTCTGTCAACGTTTTGCAGGGCAGAAGGTTAAATCACATTACACAAACAAACAAGAAAAATCTCATTTTTATTACTTCTTTCTTCTATCTGCACACATCCGCTTCATCAAGCAGCATTTATCTGCCCTAAATCTAATTCATGGTGCTTCTTTCTACAAATGCAGTTACAGCACCAGCACCCCACACCCACACTGAGCTGGGCCAGGAGGAGCACGGCCAGTCACACTGCATCACCCTCCTGCCCATTCCAGCAAAGTCCCATTTTTATCCCTCAGAAGTGCTGCAAGCCATGAAGGTATTTGCAGCAGTGGACATTTGGGCTCTGCAGTTGCCTCCTCTGACCTAGAACATGGGGCTACAAAAAGGAGCGCTACAGCAGCAGGGCAGAAATAAATCTATTCACACAAAAGAATACTAGCTGCTTCCCAATTATGCTTGGGTCACCATTGCACAGGGAAGGCAGCAGCAATGCAGATTTTATTTCTAGAACTTGTTTTTGCTCTTCAGTTACTAGCCCAGAGTTTCAGAAGGTGCAAAACTGGCCAAATTCATTCCTAAACCCTATGAGAAAGTGAGGCATATACAACAGTGAGCACAAAATGCCGCTTCTTCCTGTAAAGCTTTTCCCATCCTGGTAACTGTTATTCAAGAGGGAGTTGGTCAATGCTTGAATGACAATTCAAATTTTTATTAAAAAATGGTTATTAATAGACACACCACACAACAGATGAACCAACAACTCAGTAATGCTGGGCATCTGCAGTTAGGTGGTTTCAACTCTGTGAAGCTCTTAAATACCTCCTCAGCCCCACTTTTGCATCTGTCTTGGAGGGTGTTGTAAAATTATGCACAACTACACAGCCAGCATTTTTAAAAGAAAAAGTATCAGCATGCCTTCTTCATGTCATCAAGGTTTCCAGTACCACCACAATTTTTCTTCTCACATCTTCTATTGTTACCTTGACTATACAGGAGACACATTTGAAGAAGTATTAGATTTGACTGAGCCTTTGTTGGCTCAATAGAATTATCCTTGGTTTGCAACTTTCAGTGTAATCTCAGATGTCAGCTTTGATCTTTAAGACAAAAATAGTTCAGTGTTCAGACCAGGGACGTGATTCTTTTTTTTTTTCTTTTTGAAATCATTTCAATGCATTCACATCTTGCCAGTATATACCTTGACTTTTAACAGTAAAATTTAGGGATCAATGGTCATAGCACAGCCCAACTCACCCTCATCCCAAAATGCTTCTATTATCAACTATTTCTCCTAATAGTTTCCCTGCTTTTAACAATTGTAGAATTTCACTATGAGTTGTTCTGACAGAACGATGTCATCTTACCATTCACTTTGCCTACTTGCTTGAGAAAGGGTCACCAGATTTTTTTACTATAATTTCTCTCAGCAATGCAGAATTTGACTCAAAAGCCTATGGAATGCAACTAGAGATTTTTTGTTGTTATTTTTCTACTGTATTTTGCAAATAAAAACTGGAGTTAAAAGCCATCAAGCGTAGAAGCCGTTTAATTTAAAGCTATTCTTCATTCTTGAGTTTGAACACCTGACACTGCTTATGGTTTACAAGAGTTTTTTCTGCACAATGTGCACTTCAGAAGTACTTTGAAAGATAACAATCTCATTTAGAACATCTTCAAATTTTATTTGCTCTATTGCAATTACAAAGAATATAACAATGTAAATTTGCATTTAAAGTGACAACCCTTTCTAATAAACAAGGTCACAAATCAGTGTGCACCTATTCTGGCTTTGGGCAAATTTCATAGGATGGAATTTTTCCCTCATGGCAATTTGTCATATTTTACAGCATTGCATTTTCCTAATTCAATACATGGGAACAGAAATACATCTGTTCCTACTTGCAGAACACTCATACATATTTCTGAAGTATAGAAATGCAATATTTTCAGTAATTTTCATTTGTTTTATTGGGAGGAAGAAAAGGAAGAATCCATCCATGGCTTTTGTCAAGTCATACAATACACTAACAGCCCTGATTCTTTCCTCCCTGAAATTATTCTCTAATTAGACTTGATTTTTTTTTTAAACAGGAGTAGTGACAGAATCAAACAATCAGTCTTGTTTACAACCCTGCAGGAGACTGAGGTAAAAAAAACAAAACCAACTCAGACAAAGAGGCACACTACTACAAATGCAAACAGCCATCAAATTGTCCAGTTTATTCATGGGAATTCAAAATTGATACAAAACATGCCCTCTACGCATGTTGTATTTTACCCTTAGAACGTTTCTGACGGTGTCAGGTAGATTCAGAATATACCTCGGCTTTCAGCACGTACCTTTTATAAAGGTATTACACAAAAGCCACTTACTTACATAACACGTGGTCCCAAAATTGTTTTCAGACATTCTGTTTATCAAAAGACTCAGATCTTCTGCTGATCTGATGAAATACAGGCTTAAAAATGTTTTAAGCCATTAAGAAGTATCCTATGGTAGAGTCAAGAAAGTTTATGATTTCCATTATAATCTCGGGCATAAAAAGGCAACAGTCCTAAAAAAAGCAGCCCTCCAGAATATATGGAACATGGCAATGGGTATGATGTCAATTTATAATGATCATGTTAAGTAAAACAGATTTTTAAAGCTATGAATGATGTGAGCAGTATCACAATAAAATAGCTAATGAATACCACAGAACCAATCAAGTTTGAAAGTTGAGCAGATGTTGTTTCAATCAGCAGAGATTTATAATGTCAAATATACCAAAAAATTTTCTAAAATAAATTCTTAATGCAGAAAAATTGTGAAAGTTTGCTCCTAGCTAGTAGTACCCTTTATTTAAATTGGACCCTAAACTGATCAGACAATACATAGCCCACACTTTTGGACATTTATAATAAAAAAGCTTTTATTTTCAATTGAAACAAATGCACCATCCTGCACTTTGAAGGCTATAATGAGCCATAAGCATATTCCAAGGTGTATCAATGGCAACAGATTTGTTTCACCTCCACTGAGAAGTTACATAATGCACTCTTAATTGGTAAAGAAAATTTAAACTCAGCCTTCTCAAAGCTTCTGTACTGTGTTTCTTGGTTATTTTACAAGTTCCACAGTCAGACCAAGAGTTTGCAGTATGTGCAGATATTGTAGTCAATCAATAGTACTGTTTAATCATCGTCTTCCTCCTCTTCCTCTTCCTCCTCAAAACTGTCTTCAAAGCCCTCACTGTCTTCCTGGTCCTCATCACCTTCTATTGCTGTATCCCATTGTGGATGATTTTCTGGCACTGGTTTTGCTTCATGAACTTCCAGCTGCAATTGGATAAGGAAAGAGAAGAGGGGGAAGAAAAGGTTACAGACAATAAACAGCAATTTGGAAAAACAAACAAACCCACCCACCCAAAACCAAATGACACACCACACAAAAAGGACAGTTAAAAAAAACCAACCAAACAAACAACAAAACAAATCCCATCTCACCCCAAAAATCCAAAACAAAACCAAGAACTGCTTCCAGAAATATGGCATGCCAGATTTTTCTCATTAACTGTATGAATCTAGGACTAAGGGCAGAGAAATGCCATGGCAGACCTCAAGGCAAAAAAAGCCAGAGCCAACGATACTGCAGAAATTTAATAAATGCTAGAAAAATGTGAATAAAATACATAGGCACTGGAAAGCATCACAAACTTTAGTCCTGTTTAATCCATCATAAAATTGCGATTACTGACATCAGGCAGAAACCACTTATAAGTCCCTCCTTCCCACTTGTTTTAAAATCAGGACAGGTTGAATTCTTATTGATAACAGGACTTCTGGGGTTCTAAGAACCATATGAAGTAGCTTTCAATGTAATACAAATACATAACACAGTCAAACATCACCTTCAATGGTTTAATCTGGTCCAATCCCATATATGAATCTGATCTTAAATAAACTGTGTACTGATAGTTTCCAGGCTTGCCTGGTGCTGGGAACTTCAGTTCTACCTACAAAATAGAATTTAAGCCATAAGTCCTTACTGCTTTCAAAAGACACATTAAAATAAGTACCTGAGTACTACAATGAACAATAAATACTACTACCAAATAATACCTTTTTAAGAAATGTTTTAGTTTCTTAGTAGTGACATTTCTTTGAAAATCTCTATGTAATAAAATAGACACAGAAAAGAGTCACAATACCCAGGAACGATCCCTTCCATGAAAGCTGAATAATCAGTCACATGTTTTCTGAGTTAGACCAAGTAATTACATTAAGTACACAATTTCACCCCCTTGTATGCTAAATTTCAAAAACTCAAACAGGTTAAAATATTTAGTCTGCTGAAAGCATTATCTTAACTCTACTGTTACTTGAAATTGAATATAACATATAGTTCGGAAGAACAAATACATTAAGTCTTCATTTTTCAGAAAAGTATCAAGAACACAGCCAAAGGTTACAGTCCCAGAAAGGTTCACGTGAGTCAAGGCTAATTAATTTGTCACAGTCTCTGCTTTAAAGAAAGAGGACACTTAATATTTCTAACAAATTTTAATAACTTTAAGAATAACATTGTATATGAATACTGGGTTTCATCAGCTTTTGATATCAGGGGAAAAAAACCCAAACATATTCTGCAAAGAAACCTGAAAGTCATCTTAAATTACTTTTTTTTTCTCCGTTATCAATTTTCATAGTTAAAAGACTCTTCCCCACTTTTATCAGGAGAGTAAAATTTGTTTTCCATCTTAATAGATAAGTATAAAAAAAAATTAAAATCTAGATGTATTTGCATGCCATAGACACTTCAATAGAGTTTTCTAATACTCCAAAAAGAAAACTCTCCCAGTACTTTACCTCTTCTTTATCTTTTAGTGTACAAACATGATATGGCATACATATTAGCATCTGCTCCTTCCGATCTGCAATATAGAGCCACCACCATTCTTGTTTTTCCTTTCAGAAGGGGAAAAAAAACAAAAGAAAACAAAAACACCAGGATTATTGAAGTCATAGCAAATTATGCCCCTGCACTTTATAACAGGTAATTAGGAATTGCTGGTCCTTGTAATACAGACAGAAAGGAGGCGGTTTGTGTTTTGTGGGTTTTTTAAACTCGTGGATATGCATGAATAAAATATATAGTAGATACTGTACACTGAAGGCAAACAGATTATCACAAGTGACTGCTGGTCTCCAAAAACTTCATTCCATCTATTTAACTTAAACTACCATGTGGGACATGGAACCATTCCAAAGAATTGTGTTCACTGAGGGTTAATGAGCAACTTAATGCAATATACTACTCCTTTACGTCCTTCTACAGAAATCCAGCCTGGATAAAAATTTCAACATATAAAGCAAGGGACACGTAAAGACAGATAAAGTACTCTTCTCAGTAGTCTTTTTCAGGCAAGCATACTTTACCCACTGCTCCCCCACCCCAAGAAGTCGGAATCTGCCGAAAAATGAAATTTGAACGTACTGAGATTTCACTTCGAGGAAGTGAATCACTATCAGTCAATACTGATTTGTATTTGTAAAGGATGCCCAACAACTGCTGCCTATCACACACAGCTTTCAAAATAGCTACAGGACCCAAAGGTTTTGCCACTGCAGGCACCAAAGCAGAGTTCCTAAATTAAATTAAATGAGTGTGGTCCTACATAAAAGACAGAAACACCGTAAAAAATAATATTTTTTTTCTTCAATTGGAGTCAAATTTTTAAGACTGTCGTGCAGTTCAGCAGCATAGACACAATGATTCTCAAATGGGAAAGACAGTTCTTCGGCATCAACTGTTCTTTATTTAAACCCTACACCTTTTTGGTTAACCCTCTGGCACTCATTTTAAGCAAAATCCACCTTATTGTAGTAGAAGCCGAAACCCTGTTGTTGCAAAAAAGCTAGTTTAGTACTGCAAAGCAAGTTTCCATTCCTTTATCTCCTTAAGTCTTTTTTTTAAACAAGTGAGAATAGTGGGGGCATGAGGGGGAAGACTTCTTCATAATGAAGTATTTTAGTAGATAGGTAATAGTCATAACAGCATAATCTTGCCCTTCAGGGGAAAAAGGGGAAAACACACACTCCTTTTACACAATTCAAATGTCCATCTGTGTTCCAAAACAATTTTTATCCACCCCTGATTGTTTGGTAACTGATCACATCTATAACAGACTGAAGTCCTCAAAAGTGAATGTCAGAACAGTTACAAGTCAAAGCTCCAAACCAGGAGGGCAATTTTTACATATTTACGCCAAAACCAATCAGGTAGTTGCTTCAGTGTCACATAAAAAGTGGTTGTTTTGTTTAATTTTTAATCTAACAGCATTAGGAGGACTGAATGAAAGGATACAGCGGACTTTAACACCACCACTGAGATTCTTCTAAATTCCATGGACGGGAAATAAATGCTGTTAATATGCAGAATTTGAAGAACTTTTGTGACCACTGAAAGAGTCAAAAGTTCAGTAGTTCTAGATATTTTTAAAATTTCAGAAAACACTGCCTGCTGATCTGAAATTTAAATAATGTAAACACTGAAAAATTACAAAAGATAAATTAACTTCTATTCTCTTTTGAAGTGACTAATTGTTATGCTAGTAATAACTATCACAATCTCACTGAAACATTCAACTATTTACAACAGCAAGACACTCACATCAACAACCAAAACACCCTGAATTAGCACTGCTGAGTCCCAGAACACAGAATGTAAAATTAACTCGATATGTTAAATGTCCATTTAACAATGTATAAAAGCAAAGGCAACTGCATCACAGTAAAGCAACAGCACTCCTTCCTGGTTTTGAAACAGGCACTGTGACCAGGACAAAAACCTATTCCTACACTATTTAAGACCACAATATATAGCATTCTAAACTCTTACAATTATTCCAAGTGATTTTCTTTATGAAAAGTCACCCCATGTGATTAAAAAGCATAAGTTATTTTATCTGTAAGTTTCAACAGTAAATATATTGTCAATCTCCTTGACAGCTGTAGCAAAGAAGGCTCTTATGCAGTTGGAGTGTTTATTTCCTAGTCAAGAGGCCTCTAGGAATAGAAAGATGAACAGTATAAATAGTACAGATGAAAAAGAGCCACAAGCTAGATCCCTTACAGAATGGCTACTCAGCATTTTGGGCCTGTAAAGACTCTCACCAGAGAAAAAAGCATCTGCAATTGTATCAATGCATTATTTTTTACATTACCAAAACACTGTGCTGACTGGCTATACATTGTGTAGATTTTCATTACTCCCAATGGCAAGGAATTTTTATTTTTTTTAAGAACAAAAGATCAAAACTGCCAAGTGGATTTTCACAAAAACTGGTAAAAAATAACAGCCAAGGGGGGAAGAAATACCAGGGCAAATGACATGCATTGATCTAATGATCAAGGAATCTATATAGTAAATCATTTGGAAGTAAAGCTACTGACCCCAAAGTGCCATCGCTTTTTTACAGAAAGGACAACTGTGTAGGAGTGTCATTTTCCTCTCTCTTATTGGGTGGAATTTAAAGTTTATGCCTGTGAGAATCTGGCAAACTAACAGGCAAGTGGGCAAAATGCCCTTTAACAGATGGGTGCAAGGTTTGGCATGCCAGGGAACCAGTATGTTCATGAAATTGGAACATCAAGGCCAGTTTCTACCTAAAAATGTCAAAACTACAATCTGTGCAGTTTCTGGATCCATGGATTCAGGAGCAAAAGATAATTATTTAGGAACCAGCACAGATTAAAGACACATCTCTGGCAGAGTAATCAACTGCCCCAAAACTTGGATGAAACATCCATAAGGTTGTCCCCTGAGAACAAGTATATTAGGCTCAGCTACACTCAAACATCTGCAAGTTCTGGAATACACCATTTTATCCTTAACTCTGCATCTCTGAACTGGCCATGACCACAATACGTGCAATACTCTAAATAACAGATGCAAAAAAACCCCCAGCGAGTACGATAGATTTTGTTCTTCGGATGTTGCAGATCAACTCTATCTGAACATGCTCCAACTGCAGCTACAGCACCACACACAGCTGCATTCAACTTTCATGAAATCCATAAAGAAAAGTTGAAAATTTACAGCTACAGTACCATGAGAGAATACGCCTGTATCTTTCAAGTTCAAGCATTCAATTCAGCCCTAGAATTTTTTTAGCAGTGAACTGTATTTAGGTTTTATCATAAAACCCATCTGTAGCTTGGGTAGACACAGCTGAAGCTTATGCAGCTTGGTACAGAGAAAGTATAAGCAAAATCTCAGAAAGAACCCTCAAGTGCAGCAAAAGAGAAATACAAATAGCAACCCTGAGGCACTGGGCATAATACATACTCATTCTCTTAACTTCGACTGGTGACCAAAGCCAGCTGCCTTCGCAGCAAGGAGGTATCAAGACTGCAGCATATTTTACATGATCTAAGGCAGCCAGAAGAGCAAAATGCCAGCACACCTTTTTCTTTTATGCTGGTGTACTTCTGGAAGCTGTATTGAGAGATGGGAGCATACCTAAGTGTCAGGAAAATAGAGCATTAAGATCAGCCATTACAAAACTAGATGTCACAAGGCCAGACAGCTCTCAGCTAAGGCCTTCAGGAAAACAATGTATTTGCTTTATTTGTATATCCTCTCTAGGTCCTTAGGAACAGGTCTTGCTTCCCACAGTTTGCTTTCTAATGATTACACTAGGTAAAATCAGCAAGAACAGTATGATCACAAGCGTGCAGACAATGGAGTATGTTTGCACACACAACAAGCTTTATGGGGTATATACATAAAGAGCTCTGGGGACTGAGAGGAGAGAGCACATATACATAGTATCTTCCTTTTTTCTCATGTTTTACTCTTTTTCCCCATCTCAGTTGTCTTCTTTAAAACACAAGAGGAAGCATAAGCTTTGCATCCTACCTCTGTTATTGGAGATAGCACAATGACAGAGATCCTAGATTAGTTCCCTAGTCAGACTGCAAGGAAACAAAGGAAACCTCTGAACCACTGGCCTGGAAAGAAAATGTAGCCAAATACTCCTTCCTCTTGGTTCCAGTCTGGTCACCCCCAACCAGATAACTTATTTGCTCAGGACACAAACACCACACTTTGAAAAATCCCATGGTTTTCAAGGTTTTCTTGCTGTAAGGGGTTTTCAGACAGCTACTGAGTGGTTCGCTGTTTGTGTAAGTAACAACCGATACATCACAACATACTTTCAATGCCAAAGACTGCTGTAGGGACACCTGAGTCGCTGCTCTCAAATACATCCCTTCCTCCAATACCCATCCACACCTGAACTTCTATTTTTGAGCTCTATAGGAAAAGACTGTTCCACAGTTGGTTTCCACCACTTCCAGACTACATTGTGGTAGAAAGACATAGCTTTGCCAACCAACTCGATCTTCTACATCTGCACGCTGTGCTGCCACCACGTTGTTGCACTGAGACTTGAAGTCAAGCAGTAAGCCAAAACAATCTGCTGATTCAAATAACTCCCAAACTCTCCTGTCATTACTGTTAACACAGGAGGGGTCAGGACCTCCCCCAGTCACAGGTATTTGCAGTTAGATATAGAGTTAAGGGTAGAATACTATTTGTTCTTTTTTAGAGCTGTGCTTTCACATCCCATAGCAAAATGACCAAAAAAAAAAAAAAGGTAAAGAAAAGGACTATAAATTAGATCCCTATCAGATTAAAAGTTTTCAGACATAATCTACCTATATGTAACAGATCAGTAGGAAAAAAACCCACTTCAGCATTACTGCTATCAAAAAGGAACCTTAAATTTCATACAAGTTTGCAAGTCTCTGGGAACTGGATAGAAAGAATAATAAATAAAAAGTTTTTAGAAAAGTATCTGAAGGAGTTTAATAGGATTTTATAAGTTAAGACCTTATAAAATTAAATGAGATTTTTTTTCAAGTATTAGACTTTTTTAAAAGCCCAGTATTTACAGCAAAAATACAAAAAGAACAATTAATTTGTATTATTACTAATTCTCACGTTTTACAACTGTAATGTTTTCTATTACTGACCTCGGGAAAAAAAAGACTGTAAACAGGATGCGTTATCTTTGACTTCGTTTCAAGAAGGGCTCGTTCCTTTCTCTGTATACTTTGCTGTAGTTCTTGCCACTCCTGCCAAAGATAAGGTTAAAGAATAACTGTGCACTAACCACCTTCTGCATTAAAAAGACAGAAATTTTAGTCCATGAAAATGGACTTGTGCTACACTAAATATGATAAAGGGAAAAGCACGTACACATTGAGTTATACAGTACAATCAAAGGCAAAAAAACCCCCAAGCAATAGTAAAACTAGAGACCATCTAAGTAATTATTTAAAAAAACAAACAAACAAAAACCACACCCCAAAATGCAGATCTGTGGGGCTTGCACACATTCTTCAAAACTCAGTTCTACAGCACTATCTGTAAACACTCACTACCTGAGCCATAAGAGTTCTGATTACAAGTTTGATGTTTCTTTTCCCACCAGAAGCTTATTCTCACTCTGTATGAGACTTTCAGCTGTCACATAAGTCTTCCACTGTAAGACCTGTGGTGCAGAAATCATCTACCACCACAATGTCTCATTCTCAATTACAATTACAGTTTCAAATTACTAACTTAACAGTGACTACAGTTTAGTAAGCACGTGTACAAGTTTGTTCAACTACTGCAAGCTTGGAATGTGCACTATGCAGCATGCAACAGCCACTGCCTGTCAAGAACACAGTTCAAGGGAGAGACTATCTCACAAAGTCTGTAGCAGCTAGTAATCAAATTAAGCTAAAAGAAACACTACAATCTTTTCCTGAAGTTCAGCCATTTTTCTCATGTCATTTAAGTTTTCTGACTATGCTGCAAAGACCCTTCACTACTCTTTCTGAAACAAACTTGTAGTGACAAAGCTCTTACGCCAGAATGAGATCTGAAAACCTCTGGAGAACTGGTATTACTCCTTCATCCTTGTGTTCCCTGGCCTGAGGGGACGGTAAAGAATTAAATGCATCTTCTGTCAACCCCAGAGGCAATATTACCCTTCAAGACAAAGTAAAGCTTACAGCTTCATCATCTTTGTTTTGCTTCTCGTCTTGTTCTCTATCAGAGTCTCTGTCACTTCCATCTTCTTTTTCACTTTGAGAGTCCCTGTTCGTTTCTTCTTCTTCAGAATCACTTCCTTTATCAGAGACCTCCTCCTCTTCTTCCTTCACAACAACTTCCTAATGGGAAAGAAAAAAAAAGACAATGCCTCTAACTTAGTCTGCATTACTGTAGTACACAGCATTCACAGCACCTGTCCTAGGGCCACACGATCTACACTCTTCTTGTATCACAGAGTTTGTCTACAACGAAGGTTAATCCTTCTCACATCACGTGCTAAGAGGAGGAAGGAAGCAATTTTCCTTCTCCTTATGGCACCCGCAACAGGAATAGGAGAAAACAGTTTTTGATTCCTGGATTGTTTGCCCCATCCCTGGAAGTGTTCAAGGCCAGTTTGGAAAACTGGTCTAGTGGGTTGCATGCCTGCCCATGTCAGAGGGGTTGGAACTAGATGATCTTCAAGGTCCCGTCCAATCCAAACTGTTCTATATGACTCTGGGACTGCATTTCAAGAAGTCTTAAGAAAAATCACAGAGAGCTTAAGAAAGTACCTACAACACAGCCCACGAGGTGGAGAAAACACCATACAGTGGAAACACAAAGGTACTAATTTATCAGAAGAAAGTTTCATTGCAGTTTTTTCCTTTAAGGGAAAAGTAGAAGTTACAGAACAATTCACCTCACAGAAGGCAGCATAACAAGAACTAATAATAAGAAGGGACTACGAAGCCAGATTTCTGAAATAGTTGAGCACATTTTTCAGCAGGCCACTGAAACCATGGTGGTTCCCTAATTACTTTACTAGTTATTTTTAAATGTAAAGAAAACAAATGCTATTTTAGAAGATACACTTCACAAAAGCACAAACCCAAATGTAAGAGACAGATATAAAACCTGCCTCAGATTAGCAGTGATAAACTTAATAAAAGTATAAAATATCATTGAATCTATGAGCTACCCCATTAGCTTGTTTTTGCTTCTGCTGTTTCGGTGGTTGCAACGAAGGTGGCACAGGTTTCTTTTTCAATGGCTTCTTTTTCTTTGATTTCGAAGCTTTCTTGGTGCCTTTATTCTTTTGCTGCCATCCTTTGCTCTTAACTTTGTTGACATCTCCTTGCTGTAGGAAAGCAGTATTTAAAATATTTATTCTGTTCATAAGATTTCTGGCATTCAACTGTAGTTTAAGCAATTTAAGCTGAGAAACAAAATTAAAAGGCACAGCTCAAGATACACTTCAGGAGGCATTTCTGAAAAAAAATGCTTGAGAAGTACACAATTAGCAACTCAAGATCTGAAAGAAAGTTCTCTTTAATTAGCAAGAGGAACATTCACTCTTCACTTACCCCTTCTTCTGTTGGTTGCTCTTCCGCTGCACATATAGACTGTTCCTTTTCAAACACTTCCTGGTTAGAGAAAGATATGAAAACTACTAATGCCTCTCTCTGTACCAAAAGAGCAAATTATTATTTTGTATTTGAACTTGAACTAAATCAGCTTAATCAGGTCTGAATCTTTTACTCATTATTTTATCAGTGACAGACACAACGGGGGACTAACAGATCAAAATTAAACACTATTTCAAACATTTGGTCTCAGATTTTTCCATCATTAGTATTATAAAGAAACTCAGTAGCAACATGTCACCTCGTTCAAAAGAATCTACTTGTTTTATAAAGCATAGAAATACTATATCACAAAAGCAAGCAGTAGTAAAATGCTAATTCTGCTCCAGTTGTCAGAGCATTAAAAACTTCAACAGCTGCTCTGTTACTGAGGGACACAAAACAACAAATCAAACTAGAAATATGAAACATTAAGACAACACAATGTTAGTATTCTGTAGACTAGGACATCTCTATGAAAATGGATCTTTTTTCCTTGCATTTCTCTCTTCAAAACATACTATATGCCATCAAAAAAACCCCACCAAAAACAAAACAGTCATAAGGAGCTGTCTTATATAAAGATGGCAATAGGAGATACCACTGCAAAAAAAAAAGCACCGTACAAAAGGCTAGCTCTAGTTTTGCAGTTGTATTTCAATGCCAGGCTGCCTAGTGGAGGTCACCTAGGAAACATCTTAAATTAGTTTTCTATATGCTGTTGGACATCTTCATTTTTAAGTACAGTCCAGTATTCTCATAATTTTCGGGTTCTTTCATTTTTTCATTCCAGCATAGTGATACGGTGCTTTTACATTTTACCTACTGTACCCTCAGCTACCACAGCATGAGCACACAGTACTTTTATAGAGAGACTGTCGGCTGAACTGGCTTCAGTCTGATCTTCAACTGTAATACTCATGGATTGTGTGCCTGACCTTAGAGGCATAACTCAGACTTTCTGTTTACTTAGACAATTATATGATTAGTACAGATGCAAAAAATCGGCACTGTAGTCTTTGTTACGTCAGAGTTGGTTTAGCTCCTGTGCATTAAGGTTTTTTTGTTCAAAGAAAGTACTGCATTTTAAGCTCAAAAATAAGCACAAGTCAGAAGCTTAACTACTAGGGTGTAGTATTATTTTGATTATGCCACACTGTTACCTATTCAGCAGTCCACTTTCTTCAGGTGGCACTGATGTACTTCCTCTATATTAAGTTATGTATATTCTGCATTCTGCTGGACTGAATTTCTTTCATAAAAGTGTCTAAAACACCCAGGAGATTTGAAACATTATGAGCCCACATAAAGTGAAATCAAATCCTGTCCTAAGGACTTGAGTGAATACTTTATTTTAGTTCAAGAACCAAGTCTCTGAATGTCTCTTTTCCTGTTATTTACAAACCTCAGAGCAGTATCACTTGCCATATTCTTTTACCATTCCCTAGACAACAGCAACGGGTCAGACTGAATTCTGGTTTTATTCCAGGAAAACTTTCTCACTCAGAAACAAAAACATAGAAAGGATTAAGAGCACAAGTTCTCAATTTCAAATCTTAACTTTACAGTTATATTTATAAAACATTATGCTAGCTTGAAAAGCATAAATGCCTGTTTACTAGTATATACCTGCAGTTACCCTGAAAGAACAAATATTCTTAATACTTACTGCCATGGTCTGTCTTGTTAGTGTGACCAGAACAGTGACAAGAGAACCTACTGTAATATTGTTGCTGTCTTCATCATCCAAAACTAGTGTAAAAAGAAAAGCAACACATCTATTAGACTTCTTTAAACCCTTTTTCTCCATTAAACATTGTTTCTGCTATTTCTAAATATAAGCATACAAATCCTAGAATTTTTAACAAAAGAAAATTTCAAAATATTATTTAATAAGTCTCTTACAACCTCAAATATACTGTTAGGAGGAGGGTTGGTAATTCAGCAAACTATAAAACTGCAACACTGAGTTTGAAATTTTAATTGCATGAAAGTTAGAAAATTCAAAGTTATAGCTGCTGTGGGAACCATAACCCTGTAATACTGTGCATTATATATTAAAGCATAAAACTTCAGAAACATGAAATACTGCACATGACCAAAGGGACCCTGTTATATTTGTTCTGGGAATCGTAATTTTCATTTTCCTGACTTTCATAAGATTAACAACTCAATTTCAATGCCACATTAACAATCATGCATTTAATTCTTTTTTTAAGGAGAAGGCAAAGGAAAATAAAAGAACAGCAATGATTAGTTTAAGTAAAACATCAGACATAAACCCCGCAGGACAGACGTTGAGGAGTTTATATTTCTGACCTATAAACTGGAGGATCTCAGGTTGGAAAGGAATAGTTATATCCCAGGGTAGACATTTTACTTATTCCCTCTCAACTTCTCCCTGAGAAAGCAGTTTTAATATTCACTAGTCTTACATATGTATTTTATATAATGGTAATACTGAGCTAAACAGAAATGCATATGCATTGTTTAATCCTTCATACCACACCTGAGTGCAGCTGTGTGACAAATGAAGACTATGGGCAGAAAAGGAGAGTTTGCCAAAATATGGGAAGGTACTCCAAGACTGAATTTTAAGCAGATTAACAGGACTGTACACAATCCTGTGCTAGTCTTTTGTTTATTTGTTTTTAAAAACACCTACAAACAACATTTAGAAACACCAAGATTAGGAGACATTTGCTTCCTTAACAGGTATTTCCATTAACACTTGTTTCTCACAGAGGACTATGCATAAGGCAAATACAAATCAGGCTACCCAAACAAAGCACATCACATTTTGAATTTGATCAATGCTATCACAGTAACAACATAAACTAGAAACAAGAATTAGAACAACCTTTCAAATACCACACATTTACTAGCACTGATCTTCTACAAAGGAAAGAAGAATGCAGAATCAATTCACTTCCCACTGCAAAGCTGCCTAACAGGAACTGCATAACATATTTAATCTTCAGAGGGGGAGAGCATTATACATTCATGGAAACTGCACACAAAAGGTAGCTAAGCATAGCACAGACAAATTCTGCCAGATATAAAAACTATACAAGGATTATCACAAAGGAACCCATGAATATTTAGTCACTAGGGTCTCCAACTCAAAATCTCACAAACGTCTCCTCATGCTGGAGTAAGCTGAGCAGAAATTCTGGAATAAGCACAACTTTTAAAGATAGCTAATAAAAGTGATATTTCAACCAGAATTCCACATTGCTCATGAAATACTAAAACAACAGACAAAATATCTGATAAGCTCCTTTAGGAGAAACTACGGCTGGTTTGGGAATCCGTGAAATGTTTCAATGTACTTTACCTCCTCAGACTATAAATTTCATGTACAAGAACCTGCCACTCAAAAAAGTATGTAATTTCCAGGCCACATAAATAACAGTGAGTTGTGTTTCAGCATCCTCTAAAAGTCTACTGCCAACAGACTATCAAAATGTCAGAAGAGTGACATATACAGAACAAAAGCACCTCCCACTCACCCTGTGGTTTTATATCCATAGTGACATATGGAAAGCTGCCAAGGACAGCCATAACTTCTTCATATTTCTTATCTTCTAGGAAGTGCAGTAAATTGCGACGGTCTGAGCCTTTCAAACTCACCAAATCCTGAATACTTTTGATTTTATACTGAAATGAAAAAAAAAAAAAGGGAAAGGATGTCATGTGGTAGCATAGAACACAGTCCACAAATAAACTCTTGATAATACACCACTCATGTCCCCACGTTACTAATACTTACACACCACTTGATTTGTTCTTATAAAACACCCCACACCTTAGGAAACTAGCAAGCATATGTTTTGAGAAACAATAAACCAAAGAAGTTGCATTCAAACCTACTAAATAGCACTGCTTTGAACATTGATGTGTTCCTTAGTATGTGTCACCCCTTAGAAATGGCACTTTTTAGTTTCTTATCAAACTATTATTTCAGCCAGGTTTTTTTAAAAGTTGAGTCAAGAAATCTTACTAATAGGTTTTTTTATTTAGATAAGAGTACTTCAGTGCTTTGAGATTTGTATTAGCAGGAACAGCTGAATAAAAGT
Source organism: Pipra filicauda (assembly GCF_003945595.2). Taxonomy (NCBI): domain Eukaryota; kingdom Metazoa; phylum Chordata; class Aves; order Passeriformes; family Pipridae; genus Pipra; species Pipra filicauda. Next base: position 1,595,936 of record NW_024104283.1, read on the forward strand.
TACTTTTTTTTTTTTACTGAACTGGAAATGAATCTAAACCCAATCCTTTTAAGATTTGCAGAGCAGAGCTAAAGGGATAAAACAAACACAGATTTGAACACTTGGTTACCTCACCACTATAAAGGTACATACTTTATTAAAAACAATTTCATGCATCCAGATAGACTGATCATACCTCCAATCTAGGGCACTGTATTTTTGAAGAGCTCAGTGCATGGGAACATGTACAAAAAAGCCTAATAAATTGGTCTCTTCCCTCTTTCAGGGCAAGGACAGATGGAATTATAACACGGTTAAATTCTTGGGTTTTGTACTTCGTTACACTGCACATGTCAAAAAATACATCTAAAATTGCATATTTTTTACAGTCCCTGTAGTTTAGGGCTGCATTTAAAAAGAGTTTAATGATACCTATAAGAGAATAGTTCTTTTACTTAACCCAAAGGATAACATTACTTGAATATTTAATGAACAAGAGGGATTGGAAAAAAAAAAAAAAAGCAGTACCTAAGAATCTTAGTCTTCACAGTAACACAGAAGCATTTAAACACCCCCTAAGGCTGTAGTTAAAGCTAAACAAAACTTCCATCAGATAAAAAGGATATTTTCAAGATCTATCCAAATTAACCACTGTAATAAAACTACCAGAAAAGTCAACAGCTTCTAGTAGAAGACAACTGCTTGTTTCTAACCAGGCATTTGTAGAAGATATACTGGCGTCAAACCAACAAGCAGGTCTGAATACAGGACAGGCAGCAAAACAAAGTGAAGAAACACATGCAAGTATTCAAACAAGACTATTCTTTTTCATCCTTAAATTCTACAAATACCAACACTTTCCCCACTACAACTGCATAGCAATAGCTTTATAAGACACCCTCTGTCAAATGGATCACAAAACCTGAAATACTTCCCACAGTAATTGATTTTTTTTTTCTTTTATGAACACCTCTGCGTAAGCTTCTGAATCTATTTTCTATCAAAATAGATTAAGAATTATATAAGGCCAAACAAGCTTCCCCTGTTCACCCCCAGCCACCCCAAAAAAAAACCTCCCAGTAGGATATTCCAGACACATTCTGGAAAAATACTAAATAGGAGACAGTACATTGTACTAATAAAGAAATTCAATTTCTTCTGTTTAGGAGGTCAACATAGACTGACCTTTTACATTTATTTACATTTACCAGATCTTTAATCTTAATTTCCACCTCCTAACTGAGAGGGACTTCAAAGAAATAAAAAGTAGACAGATCTAGGAAGTATTGTATTGAATTGCTGCAAAATAAATCTATTTTTATTCTCTTAGCTAATTCATGACCTTGCTTCCTTACAGGAAAGTAGGTACAAGAAGGAGCAGAAAGAAGTTAACAAGTATCATTTGTAGTTTTATACCTTTTTATGATTGGAAACTCGTCTAAGATTGTCCTCTTCAATGTGAGGCAGCTGTAAAAGGGGAGACTTGAACTGTTGAAGCCCCTGGACTGTCATCTGGGAAAGCTTCATGCAATTTTCCAAAGATCCCAAAGATGGAGCACGGAACTCCCTTTCTTGGGGAGAATGAAACAAACAACATAATTTTAAACTTTTTTTTCTTCTTACACTTTTACAATGTATACTTGTATTATAATACAAGCCACAGAAAACCTTGTTTTCAGTCCCCCAAGTAAAAGAGACATCTTAAAATGTTCAGCATAATTAACCAGGCAGCCCTTTTACTCTCACTGCAATCACACAGCTCAGCAGACATTTTCTTCCCTCTACTTAAGTGTCACAACTAACACTAAGAAAGGGAAAGGCTTCCATCTCACATTGTCTCAGGGAACAACAGCACACTCTATCTATGCAATTATTACGGATAAAACCTCCACCAATTAAGCAAAAAAAATGCAGCATCAAAACAAACGTGGCTTATATTTGTTTATTTTACATATGTGTGTCTGTATAATGTGTTTAGCTCTATTTTGTAAGCATATAATTATAGTTTATCATTAAACATTAATCTTTTACAACATAATACATTATTTATAAGATTTTCATCTTGAGAGATGAACATACAGGTAACATTAAAGAAAAAACTTTATGTATGAGTGAAGCTAAGCAGAGCATATTATATTATGTTACAAGGCAGCAAGAATAGCTAGAAAAATATCAAACGCATGACTTTTAGGTTTATTTACAAAGGTTAAAAAGAGTGTTTGAGCAAAGACTTATTTGACTTTCCCTTTAGAAATTACATATAATTATTTTAATATTTTAAAGTACAAAAAGGCCTACATTGCACATAATTTAAATTATAAGATAAATGAGGAGAAAGCCCTAGCCAGAACAGAGCAAAAGGAAGCAAAAAAAAAAAAACCAACCAAAAAGACAAGTAGTAATTTAATACTCTTCATCACATCTCCAAAGAAATAAAAAAGCAAAGCAGACACATACTGCTATATAACTTTGTTTGACAACCATCCATTCATGAATAAAACCTCTCATAAACCCTGTTTAAAGAAATCATTTCAGAGTTCCCCTGCAGCTCAAGAGCTGCTGCAAGTCCAGAATTGGCCATGTTTGGGTCATTCTATATATCCTTTACCATGAAACATAAAAAGAAGTTAGATCCTCTTCAGAGAGCCACGTGGAATTTAAGCTACTTAAATCTTTTTCTGACCTTACATGTGGCACATGAAAGAACTGAAGGCCATTTTAAACAAGTATTACAGAAGGCACCTGTAATTTATGATGCCTGTCATTTCATTTAATAATTGGCATATGTTTTCTCCTATACTTTAAAACCTTTTCTGAGAAACAATTAACCTTTGATTACCTTGACTGTTACAGGTATATTCTGCATACAAATATATAAATATAAGCATAAATACAAACGTCTGTGTGTACATACAGAAATACACTCATTTATGTATACAAATACATATATTTGGTATGGACATATTTGGTTGTTATATTTGGGACACTACCACAGGGGCACAGAGGTATCTTTCAATAGATTAATTAGACCAATGGTCAGAAGGAGTATGCCCACTCTGCTAGGGCTGTGTGATCAAGCTCAGCACACTATGAAGGCAATTAGAGTTGCAAATAAAAGTGGATTTACTGACACCTGGGTGAGAAGGCAGACAGGCTATTTATTAGCTGCACCTGACCAAAAGGGTACCAAACCTACAACTCCTAAATGTTTAAGTGCCAATGGCCACGTATTTTGATAAAAAGCAAGTTTAAATTAATTTTAAAACATTTAAAAGAGGAAATACGAAAGGTACTAAATCTGACAAAAATAAACAACCAAATTTGATGTGTTCAGTATGTTTTCTTCTTCCTTTACACCACTTACTGTCTTGCTGCAATTTTTTAAGTAGCTATGAGGGTATGTTAAATGCACATGAAAGATCACTGTTCCCTCTGCTCCTGCCCCTCTCCCTTTCAAATCTCCTATTTCTTCACTAATTACACCAAGCTATAAATATAATCAGCTATCAAATGAAATTACATGGCAGGATTTTTTTTGTAAATCTAGTATGTTAGTAAATACTGTGAAGATTATATGCAATGCAAACAGACACAGGAATGGAACTACCTGGCTAGATATACTGGTAACTGAGAAAGATGTAACTTCCATCTTCAGGAAAAAAAAAAAAAGTAGTAATAGAAACACTAACCTTCCAACTAAATAACACCACATGTACTTTCCTTCTTACCTATCTTTCACCTTCCCTGTAAATTTTTTGGCTGCTGCTAAGGAAAGTCCCTGGATTTTTTAAATTAAAAAAAACACACTGCAAAACAACTCAATAAAAGAATCCTAAATATTGTCTGACAAACTGGCTTTTGCAGGAAATTTACCTACAGCTTTGAGGCCACAGAGCACTAGTCAGAGCAGAAAATATTCTCTTTCTTAAAGGATTGACCCATCATCCATATGACAGTAGAAAAATATTTCAACAAAGTTGGAAAATATTATTTTGGTTTCATGAAAAGAACACAGGTCTTTTTATTTCCTGAGAAGAGTGTAGCCTTTAACATCCCCCAGATGCCCCTGCCATAAAATTAATGCCTTTGCTGTACACATTTTGACATCTCCTTATTGTCAATGTGCACAATAAAGGATGACCTTTAATCTAATGTTATAAAATCATCCAAAGATACAGAATCAGAGAATGGTTTGGGTCGACCTTAAAGATGATCTGATTTCAACCCCCTTCCTACTCCACTAAACTAGGTTGCTTAAGGCCCCATCCAGCCTGGCCTTGAACACTTCCAGGGATGGGCCATCCACAGCTTCTCTGGGCCAGTGCCTTACCACCCTCACAGCGAAGAATTTCTTCCTTATCTAAACCCATCCTTTAAACCCGACATATGACATCAAAGTAGTCAAACACAAATTTAAACGCAAATTATAATTGCTTGTGAAGGAATGGTATACACCTGGGTTAAACCACAACCTCTACATTACACTGCAGCTTCCAACTTGAATTAAGGAATGTGCCTTGATTGGACAGCTGAACTGATGCCTAACTTCTCTGCAGACAGTTACTAGAGCACATTCTATGTTTTTGGCAGTGAAATCCCTCACTTGACAAGACAGCTATCTACTTATCATACTTAAAGATGATCTCAAAGAAGCCATGAAAATAATTCAGACCTGTTCATTATCAGCCATCAGTAAACTGCCACAGAACAGTGGTTGCAAGCAATGGATGCCACAAAGCAAAGTGCCAAGATGGTGAAAAGTCATCCCAAGTGCTTTTCTTCAAAAGACTGGATTACAAAGTATTCATAAATGGATGCAGATATTTCTAAGCTTATAATAATAACAAAAACAATTCAGGGTATTTGAAAGACACAAATGCAGCACAAAATGAGACTCCTTATCCCACCACCAACTTAGGTTTCACGAAGTAAGATCTGTCCCCAAAATTTTTCTTTAGATAGTATTAACACATGCCATCATCTTTGTATTTTCACAGATCAGGTCTGCTGAAAAACTACGGCTAGTTATAAAATGTGATAATTTTATGTACCATGTCAAGGCTGATTTAAGTGAAAATTAAAACTAACCCCAAAAACATCTGCAGTTAAGTTTTAAGCTACTTAAAATTATGCTGGCATATACACGAACTTAAACAAAATAGTCTCTCAAAAATTTCAAAATCTAACTTAAATTTTACTCATATCATAAAAAATAATCAAAACAACCACAACAACAAAAAAAAAAAAAAAAAAAAAAAAAAAAAAAAAAAAAAAAAAAAAAACCAGAAAAAAAGGAAACAAACCCAAATCCATCCCAACAAAAAAAAAACTAAACAAAACCAAACATTTACAATTTCCAATTGTTTCCCAACAACAGTTAGCAGGGCAGCAAAGTTCTCTCTACATGTAAAGTCATCAAAAATAGGGTCAATGTGCTACATTTGCTAAGTGATAAATAGTAAAAGCAGTGATTTTGCTTTAGATCAAAGACCAAATTTCTGAATACTGTCTCTTTCAAACTTTGGAAATAATGTTGAGAAAAGCTGTAAAGAAATACCCAACAAGTCATCCACTATACCTATGATACATTCCTACTTTTTTTTCCAAATCTACTGTACATAATGACAGCTATAAATTCTCTTCCACTTTCACAGACTCACTGAGGCTGGAAGAGATCATGATGATCTCTAGAAATTGTTAGCAGTACAGGTTGTTCAGATTTCGTTTATAAATAACCATCACTTCCATTTCACATTCAGACAGAAAATTAGTTTACACTACTGTCTTCCAAAAAACTGTTTATTTATTTTAATTTACTCTAAAATCTAAATTTTCTGGAACTTCAAAGCAATTTATTAAAAACACTGCATCTATAAATGATCATTTTACTCTCATATTAAAAAGCTATCTCCACGTACATTCAGAACTAGAGGAGAAGAACACACCTACTTGGAGGTCATTTAAGTTGCAAGGTATATCATGTATTCTGTACTACGCTCAGCATCTTATTTCAGCTTTTAGAAGAAGAACTACAGGTATTTTTAATTTTTCAAGACTTCCAGTTCAGTTGCATAAAATAAGCTTCTGGCTGTATTATTTTGGTTTCATTTTGCACAAAAGAAAACAAGCATTTACAAATACATACATAGTTCATCTTAAAAGACATCTTTCAGAGCTTTGAAGTATTTTACAGTATCAAAGGTTCAAGTATTTTTTATAAAGTACTATACAGACCAAAAAAGGCACATCCACATTCGACACAACATCCTTATCTGCTCATGTCCCCTGTCACACTTTATTTTGTTATGAAGCCCAACTACCAGCACCACTTGCAATGGTGCTAGGAAATATCTTTCCCAAAACTGTTCTTGTTAGGAGGCTATCAATGCTCACTGAAGGAGTTTTGGTCTAGTAAAGTTCAACCAATATGTACTGTTTGACAGCAAACAAAATGGTCAGTGGTTTGGGATAAAAAAAAAGCCTTGCATATCTTTGTTGCAATAAAGGAATGATATCCAACTCTTTGCTTCTTTACATTGCAAGCAACTACCTTCAGAGCAATTGACTTTTTACAGTGAAAAGAAAAAAGCTTAAATATTACATTTCAATTAAATTGTAATGTCTATGGCAATTACAGTTTATCACCTGCCCTACAAGTTCAGAGTAAAACTACATAGCAGGCTAAATGGTATAGAATCCTGAAATGGAGAAATATGAGCAACAAACAATGAAGTAATCGCAAAGAAATGATCTAAAAAAGAAGTGGCACTCGCAAGAAGAGGGAAAAACTGTAAAAGTGCAAATGGAAAGATGGATGAACACAGGTCTTATACTAAGTGCTTTGCTACTGAAAATGCATCAGATCTTTAAGAAAACGTTTTCAATTGCATTTAAGGAGAAACTTTATTGAATGAATTACACGCAGAACACACATACTCAGGATTTCAGAGCAAAACCTGGCAGCGGCAGCAGCATTTCAATCCTCAAAATAGAGAACTCTCTCATTGCAATAAAAAGAGCAAAAGTGCATTTAGGCATTTCTAAATATCACAGGTTAATTTTCCCACAAGAACCAAAGACTTTATGAAGTATTACAACGAAGAAACATATTTACTGGTTTTAATTATAGTTTCTTTTCTTACCTTCCCGGCTTCGAGCCATTATTATTAGTTGGCAGATCACATTAATCATTTCTTGAAGTAGTGCAGGACTCTTTTTAAGGATAAACTGCTGATCTGCAAGATAAAACTGGCTGCAATTATGCTGTACTACTTTACGGGGAAAAAAAAATTAGACAGTTTACATGAACTGGACATTTAATGGTGTGGTCTTCACTCCTACTCATTCTTGTATTACTGAAAATACCGCTTTATGCTCACTGACACATCCATCTGCAGCATTTCTCCACAAAACAGGAATAAGCAAGTGCTTATACCAGCTTCCACACCAAATAAAGAAATACTTAATAGATCCTACTAAGAAGAGCAACAGGATGGCATTGACAATTTACCAGTCATACTAAAATAGCATGAATTCTCTAAGTAATCACAAGTTAAAAAAAAGAATTTTAAATTTTAAGCGAAACACCCATTTGGGGAAAAACATTATTTGTGAAGGAGCAACTACTTTTGAATACAGTTCTGTGAAGCTGTAAGTACAAACAGTAACTAAGTTGGCAAGGAAGATGAGACATTTTTCATGACTATGTAAGACTGATAATTTTTCTTCTGAAAGAAACTGAAAAATTTGAACCAAAGCACCTTCCCTGCTTTGCTCGGGGGTTTTTTTGTTTGTTTGTTTTTTTATTTGCACTAAAATGTAGAACATCTCTCAGCCTAAAACAATGACTTTCACGGTTTAAACTTAAGAACTACATTTAGGAACATTTCAGTTTGAATATTTACAAGTACAAAAAATTCCAAAACACAAACTGAAGCTCACAGGTAACTGTTATATAGTTCTTGTCTTATCATCTTTGTTTCACAGAGTGGGCTAAAAAACTCCAAAAATAAACACAAATAGAAATGTTACAGAGAGTAGCATTATGCTTGTCTTGGATTTCTTTGCTCTGAAAAGCAAAAAAACTTCATTTGTTTTACCTTTTACCCTGTTACAAAGATAAAAAAAGTTTATCTAAGCCATTTGCAGCCAAAGGCATTAAAAAACAAGATATCAGTATTACAAGGCTGCCATGAGAATGAGTAAATGCTAAGTAAATGTTCTAAAGAGTCATTAAAGTTGAAAAACTAAGTACCCTGCATATAGGCTATTAAGCAGAGATCCATTCAACTCTTTAATGGACAAGAATCATAAGTACTGTAGCATGCCACATCTTGCTCTGTTTCCAACAACATCTGATTAGGGGAAAAGCCATTACCTTCTTCGAGGACCTCAGGAACTTTTATCCGGGCAAGATGAGTCAACAACAGAACTCTGGCTTTCAGACTGTAAGGGCAGGTGAGAGGAGGCTCATTCTTCTTTAAATTTATGCCACCAATTTCTCTGATTAGCTAAAATAAATAGTCAAACACAAACAGCTATTTTGTTGCTAAAGAGAAGCAAGTACAAGACAGTTTACAAGGAAAAAAAGATATGTTCACAAAAGCAAGCCTTTAAGTAACTTTTCCCTGGAAATTTCTGTAGAGATAAACATTCACCCTTTTTATTCATAGCCCAGCTCCACAAAGTAAAGAAGTGTCTTTACATGCATTGTTTCAATGTGGAAATGAGGGGGGATAAAAGGGGGTAGTAAGAAACTTATCTTGAATAGCTTTAAGTAAATTTGTATTGGTAGATAAATATTTTTTAAATCTCAACTTATTGCCAAGGTTTACTAGACTCAACCATACTTCTAAGGTATTTACATTAAACTCGATACACACAAGCAACAGCATGACCTTGAGACCTTTCACCCATCTAAGACACAGCGAACCTCCCCAGAAACACTCTCAGTTATCACAGGAAGGAGGTTTATAAGCCTGAAATCCCTTAGGCTGAAGATCAAGTATTTTAACTTGCTTATAAACTGCACCAACTTGAAAAAAGCGTGGTGTTCTTTATTCAGGATGACCTTTCTTGATCCCAACCAGACCAAGACCCACAGCTCAAATAGGTCTGAGTAACAGGAGCTTAGATAAAGTAGCACCAATATATGGCCCAGAAGTTTCACTTTTTAGGTCAAAAGGTTACCTGAGGAGAGACAGAGATTTCAAAATCTCCAGCCAAGAAGTCTGGGTATCAACAGCTAAGCTACAATAACCTTTGACCAGTCTTCCCCACTCTTGAAAAAAGATCTTAAGAACATCCTGGTATAACACTAGACCAAGAGTAGCAAAACTTTGATAAGAAAACTTTGTAAAAACTATCAATACTTGGTTGAGGATAAAATAGTGAAATAAAAATGATAAGAAAACTTTGTAAGAACTATCAATACTGGGTTGAGGATAAAATAGTGAAATAAAAATGGGAACAATGATGATGGCACCAAAAGCATACACTAACAAAAATTATTAGCAATACCCTTCTGTATTGATGCTTCAGAGAATTGTACTGCCATATATTCAGAAAAAAAAACCAGAACATAGATGACAGTGATTACTGGAGCTTTAGAAAGGGAACAAAATCCAATGGTATAAAATGCAATGAATGTGCATACTAACAAGAACTGCAGCTCAAAGACAGAAGCCTGTTAGCTGGAAAACATAGACACCCTATGACAAGGGAAATCCAGAAAATGTTGAGATTCCACTCTAATTGTATTAACCACCATATGAAACAGTTGTGGACAACAGTATACTGAAAGCTATTCCTTGCAGAAATACAGGAACAGTATTCAATGCCACTGACTAAGGCACTGCTAAGATTTCACATAGAAAACTGTGGAAAATTCTAAGCAAATTAAAAATAATGTAAAAGTTAGAAATACATTGCTGGGGAACAGTACCCCTTTCAGCATGCAGCAGGAGGAGGGAAATAAAGAGCCTTTTGGAACAGAGGGGAATAAAAGACAGCAGCTTTTCTAGTTTAGCAAAATAAAGACAAAAAGGTAACTAATGGGCTATTGCTTCTGTCTATAGATGCATTGAGGACAGACAGCAAGAATCATTTTGACTCCAGAATAGTGATGATAGAAACCAAGGCTATAAATTGGTCACAAACAAGACTCCTAACCACTAGAACGGCAAGTTCTGGAACAACTTCTCAGTAGGATATGGTTATAGGAGACTTGACTGCCTTTTAAATAATGAATGATTAAATGTAAAGGGCTTGCAAAATGCCAGTGCTTGCAACAGCATGGGAAAAGAACTGATGATCAAGGTGATCTTTTCCAATCTTTTGCCATGACTGCTGAAAAACCTCACCTTTCCATTTCCTACTCTTCAAGTCTACAGCATCATAAAGAATTTGTAAAAGAGACAAAGACAACTAAGTAAAGAGGTATCTCAGTCTATTTTCTTTATGTTTAGGTCATGAAAATATGTTTACAGTAAGAAAATTCAATTGTGTGCATAAAAGGTTAAATCTGTGAGACTACCTCCCCTCCTTTTGCCAATTCAAAACATTTTCATTGGAGCATTTGGATACTGTGCTTTAAACTTCTTAAAAGCCAAGTGTTAGTTCCTGATAAATAAGACTACCTAAAACTCTGCTAGTAATAATTATTTGCCACAGTATGCACTATGGCATCTCTGTTGGAAACACCTAGTGGAAATGAATATAAAAGGAAACCAGAGGGGAACAGACATTCATGGAGGAATCTTTATAATATTTCAAGACATTATTAATTCAGACATTGGATAATAATTTTATTTCAGTATTAACATACTCAACTAGATCTGTGGTAATGATTTAAAAGAACCTTATCAAAGGGTGATTACTTCCTTATATCAGTACTCAAAATTTGTAAGGACTGACACTCTAATTTTTTATTTAGTTTACCCTTCCCCAAAAGCTGAACCCAGCAGTCTACATACTAAACTGATTCCATTTAAAATAAGCATTAGTACCAATTAATGTTATCTTTTCTTTTAAAAAGTTTAAAACAAGTCTAGCTTCTAATTCCTATTTCTAAAGGGATACAGTTATATCTCAGTAAAATTAATGCTTTGAGAACTTGAATTCTGTCAGCTGGTCACCTAGAAGCACCATCTCCCTCTTCCCTTGAAGGGGTCAGTTATTTATTGAAATCTCCTGATATAACTGACCTGTGGTATCCAGATGTTGTCTGCTGGTCTGCTCGTTGCATCTTTATTGTACTGAGGATCAAATTCAGATGCCCCTGCTAAAACCATGATAAGCCCTGCAAAGATAATTGGAGTCAGACAAAGAAAATGTCAACAGCAACCTAAGCCATCGACTGATTCTTCAGAACCTTCAGCCATAAAACTTACTCCCACTCTTCCTCCAAGAACCATGAATACCCACATTCTCTAGTGGATCAGTAAGTACTGCCACAGGGCAAAGGACGAAAGAATCAATGCCTGGCACGAGACAAAGGAGATCACTCAACGCTCCATTTTGCACGGCATCAAGTCCAGCATTTGACACTAAATGTCTTCACAAAAACAAAATTAGGCTTCTTTAGGACTAGCAGACATCACTGCAGCAAAGCAGTTTGACTACTACTGCATGCTCACAGAACCATTCCTCTCAGCAATCCATATGTCTGCAGCAGTATGATGATGTGTATTGAAGGGGGAGGCAGAAAGGATAAAATTTCAACTCAATTTTCTGTTCAGTAAGCATTGAAAATTCACCCCAAAAGATTCTTTTAATTATTAGAAAAGCAGTTCAGTAAATATCTCTGCAAAAAATTGCACAGAGATGAGGGACTGCTCTTTTCCTAATGTGATTAGGAAAATTCATACTAACTCAATCTGTCATGTAATTAAGACAAAAGTCCTACAGAACTGGGTATTTTAGTCCCATCGTAACATCAGTCCGCTCATGAACGTCTAAGACCCCTCACCCATAGACAGTCAGAGAAAGCTCAGGGAGTCATTTGCTCCAGTTAAAATAACATTTTCAGCAATAGTTACTCAAGCTTCTTTCTTAAATTTTGAGCAAGTTTTCTTCTGAGCAATCAAAGTTATTTATGCCTACTTGCAGTGCCCAGTGAATTCCAGCTACTAAAAATGAGTCAAGTTCCCTGAGCATCAATTTTCATTTCCGCCCTCGATTATCTATTCACTTCCTGAGCAAAGCATACTGAAGAGTTTCAGACAACTATAAATATCTTCTCATTATTTAAGATCAACAACTGTGGATCCTCAGGAAAGGAAATTTTAAAAAGTTTGCCTGAAAAAATACCTTAAAGAAGGCAAGTCATGCAGGTCTGTCCCACCATTTCGCTAGCCCAGTTTGACTACATTTGCCCAGGTTTAAGCCCTGAGTTTTTCACTGATACCACACCACTGTGGAATTCACAACCAAGCCTTACCTGATCACTGTGTGGTTTGTCTAAGCCGCCTCAGCTGCACCTCATTTTTAATTCAGACTGCACAACAGACCTCAGTATAAAGAAACCTGACCTGCCTCTGATTCCAGGACTACCTGAAAGTGTTAAGTCCTTAAATAAGGCCACTTAAACCCGGAGTTGGCTTTTTAACCAAATCTGTAGGAGAGATAAGGCAAGCATTGAAACTATGGTTCTGAGCAAGGTTCAACATGAAATAATCTACTGTTGACAACAAGTTTGGAGAAAGAAGAGACCAGGTTTGAAGTGATCTCCCTAAGCTTCTAACGTCTCACCTATTCTCCCAATTCCTCCTTTCTCACCTAGCTGGAGAGAGAAAAAAGCATAAGATTATAAAGAATAAGATTTATAAAGAATATAAACTGGTCTGAACTAATTCCACACATAAATCCATGTGTGCTGTAAGTAGAAGGCTAACATATTTCCATACTCTTATCTCCTACACCTCCTGGATTGTCTGTGAAGCACTTCTGCTCAGTAGGAAAAGGATGTATCAAAGAGCAGATTTCAGCACTCTTCCAGCAAATCTAAAGTTGAACAACAGTGCAATTCAAAGGAGTAAGAAAATATTTTAATGAACCTTTTTAGAACGTTTTGGGGACTCTTCTACTCTGTTTTTCAATTGCTCTAAGCAAGCAATCTAGTTAAATCCAATCTAGAACTATCTAGTACTATGCTGATTCTTCAGGGCCACGCCAGCCCCCAAATCGAAAGGTAAAATTCTGCACCAACATAATGCATCAACAGATTTCCCCAGAAAAAGGGGTTTTTAATTCCTTTAAAAGTGAGTAGAGAAGAAAAATAAGTATATTGAAAACTACAAACAAATAATAAATTAACATGAAATTGATAGCAAAATTTTTAATCAGAAATTTAGCTCTAGTATAACAAGTAATAATAGAGAACTAGAAATGCCATTTCGTTCTTTATGAATATAAATTTTTTCTGACAGCCCCTAGAAAATTCCCAAAGCCTATTTTGTTACACTAACAGAAAAACCCACACAGATAGAGGTTGGCTTCTAGTGGCCACATAGTAACTGAGGGCTACAGGCAGGTCAGTATGTTTTTCCCAACATGCAATATCCTTTTTTCTTTTTTTTTAATGTATAGATGGACATAAATATAGATCTATACAACTCTCTCTCCCAAATACTTAAGCCTTCTTAGAGAGTACTCTTCCTCTGAAACAAAATGAAGCTTTAAAAACACTCTAGAAGAACCAGAACCATTATTTTAACCTAACAAAGGCTTATAAATTAGAAGTACTTAAAAATCAGCAGACTGACATTTCCAGATGAACACATTGGCATTGCAAGATGCCTTTTACTTACGTTTCATGTCCATGTTCCGTGTTTTATAGACAAAATATGTATATATTTGAGTTGTCCGAATGAGAATCTGATCTCCACTATATCGTATTGATCGGTACCACCAGGAACCCTGAGACATTCAACAAGAACAAGCCGATGTCAGATATATGGAAACACAACAAAACTGGATGACTTCATGTCTGTTGACAATCAGGTAACTTACCAATGTTAAGGCCAATTGAATTTCCGAAAGGAGAGGGAAATGAAAAAAAATATTTGCTGATGCAAATTTTAAAAGCACAGTGATAAATTCATCTGAGAGAATCTGATGCTATATGTTTTTGGATGACCTCTAGCCTAGGGAATTCCCCCAAGGATATAAAGCTGCACACATATACACGGCTTTGGTTATTTCTGATGTTGTTTAGTGAACTCACTAAAGAGTAAATCATCAGTAAATCATCATAAGATTTACCACTCTCTATATACATGGTAACTCCTTAGAGTGCAACACAGCATGCAAATCAAACTCACTTTAGTCAGACCAAGGCCAAACCAAGAACAAATATGAGATTTATTTCACTATGAGAAAATTTGGAAAAAAAAAATTAAATAATCTAATCAGAAAACACTTCTGAGAAGAGGAATCTGGAGGCAGCACAGTGCTCTTGCTGTACATTTTCAGAATTAAGCCATTTGCCTTCAGATAGACAGAAAAAGTTTTCCAAACCTTCAGCAACACTCCAAGAATTGAATAACTAGCATTACACCAGTGCCTGAAATTATGGAACTCACTCTATAGTGATTGTACTCTGTAATATATTTTCAGAAAAATGGTGTGATGGGTTATAAACTGCAGTCTGTTTATTAAACTTCTCCCTGTAACCAAAGCTCACTTAACATGAGAAAAAACCTTGAAGATACTTCTCAATCTGTTGTTAAGTTTACCATAAGGGAAGAGAACAAGCATTAAAATAGTAAGTGATGCTTACTACTATTAATTTAATAGGCAACTATAGCAAGAACTGTGCAATCTACTTAATTATTTAGGAAATGTTATAAGACTGGCTCCCCACAAACTTCTCAATAAATTAAGTTTGATTCTTCTATGAATAGATGAACCCTGACACAAAACAGTACACAACTTCATAAAAAGTTTTTTTGCAGAAAAATTTCGATTACGATCCCACAGATATCAAATTTTTGTCTAAGCACAGATACTGGAAGAAAAATGTAACTACAGCTAGTCCAAATCTACATGAAAGAAGCTGCCCTAACTGCTTCTGATGTAGCTCATGTCTCTTACCTCATATACAGAATATTATTTAAGTCAGTGGAGGTCTGGAAAGAACTACATATCAGTATTTTCCTTTTTGTTGATCTGGATTCAAAGGGTCCAAGTAGCCTTACTTTATTTTAGTTGTCTATCAACTATAGGATGACTACATTGTCGTCAACTTCCACTTCTTTATTGATTCATAAAAGAGAAAGGGGTCCATTAAAGGCATGAATCATCTTGTATGTCTACTTTAGAATGAAATGATAAAATAACTTGCTCCATAAAAATGACTATTCCTCTTCACTGACTATAAAAGAAATTTACAGTGACAAGTCTGAATGTAGAATCCTACATCTGGTATGGGGCAAGAAGAGGTAAATTATTTTTTCTGTGCTCAGAACATTTCTTTGTACCAACACAAAGGATGTTCACTTTCACTTGAGCTACGATAAACCTGGTATAAATCACTAAAAGTACATGTATGCAAAAAAGCATCAACAGACACCAACTGAAACCTAAAAGGAGAGACATGAAAAACAGGTAGACATTGCACCCTGGATTTTAGACATCTTATTCAACAACTTGAATGTGGTGATTTCAGCAATTTTCTACACTAAATCTTCAATTACGCAGAAAGACTCTCCAAGTGAAGGGATAATGTCTGGCTGAATTTCCGCACACACTGATGCATGCAGCTGCCAAGACCTCAGGACACGTTCTCAAATGAGTCTTCTTCCCCAGAACATGAAGGGTTTTGGGTGTCAATTTTCTGAGTCTTTCTTCATGCCATACCCCAAAATGCACAATCACTGGATAAGGGACATTGTTCAAAAGCAGTACTGTAGGGCAAACCCAATCCCTGAAATAACACTCATCTAGCAATTGATTCCTCACACAAAGAAATCTCAAGGGCAGACACCTCATGATGTACAGAAGATCAATAAAAACTGAAGTTATGAAAACAAAGCGAGCCAGGAGAAATCAAATCAACAACCTGTTCCACATGCAGTAATTATTCTAGCACCACCAGCTACAGACATCTCAGTCTTGGCTCTACTGTAACACCACTGAATATCCTCTTGAGCTCATCCCCTCATATTAATTTTCTTCAGACGAATGAAAGAAGATACAAGACAGATTACATAACTAAGTAACTTCTGTGATATCTAATATTTTCCCTGCAGCTCCCTCTCTATCACGGCACTGCATTTTTCTGGAAACTCTACAGTAGTTACACTTTTTTCACAATAAAAACCACATGCATTAAAAAAAAGGCTCACTTGCACCCTCCCTCCATGAAAGGCAAGAATTAGCAACTCTATATCAAAGACACCTTTGTTTACTGCTTGCTTACAGAGGGTAGAATATTAATCAGATAATACTTACCACAACAACTGGAAGAATAACCATAAATGCTAATCCATATACAAACAAAACCTAGAGGAAAAAATAAGAAACACACTGCATTAGGTACCTGTTTAATCTTTATTCTAAAATACAGTCAAGTATTATTACCACAAGCCTACTACAAATTAATGCAAGTTTATTGCATAATACCTGTCATCATTTCTGAAGAACAACTTACAAGTAATATAATTAGATGGGTAGGGTTTAAATAAGGAGTATCAGTTTAGTGTGAGTAATCTTTTAAATGATTCATGCATTGTCTCAGGACAGTTTCTTTAATAATTAAAAAGTTGGCAGCTAAACTGTGATGCAGTGGACAGGAATGATTAAAAGAAATCAAGTGGTTAAGCCAAATACCTTAGAGCAACAAATGCAACAGATACAACATTTAGTCCCTGTATGATTATAGCATCGCTAGCAAACCAAATGCAACTACAGAAACCTAGGAAACAGTTCCATGTGTGTTTTCTTGCAACAGCAAACACACACTTTGTAACAGCGGTGACCATAGTACAGCCTCATTATCATTGGAATAAGACCCTTCCAAGCATATTAATACTCTCAAACATTAGATTTAAGCTACTCTAATACTTATGACTCTTGAAATTTGCTTCAAAGATATGCATTTGGACCAAAGTATTATTAACTACGTGTTTAGACTAAAAATGTGCAGTATGAGGCACAAACGTTTTAAGGTGAACACTTGAAAGTTCACCTTAAAATCCTAAGCTAAGTAAGCTGACTCACCAAAATTGAATTTTTCTGATCCACAATCCAAGCTGGCAAAGCTATACCAAAGCTTGTGGCTGCAGGATGAAAGAAAATAAATTCACTATAAAATATTAAAGAACAATGCTAAAGTCACATTATGCCTAACAAACAAACAAAACAACCAACCTACAAAAAATCTTCATGTTTACCACTTCAATAAGCAAAAATTTAACAAATATAGCAAAATCAAGAAACTTATTAGAAACACACTCAAGTATGCAACAAAATAACAAGACTTAAATACAACATCTGAAATACCAAATATTTTAGCTTAACATATTGCAGTGAAATATATATTAATAAATATTGTCTGTCTATTTTAAAAAAAAGATTACACAGATTGAAAGATTTATGAGTTTTACATTGCAGAGTTTTCAGCAGTTTGAATACATATAGTTCAGTAAACACATGAAAACGGACTGAGTAAATGACTGCTATGGGAAGTTTTATTAGTTTGTACCTTTAGGAAAGTGTGTTAAGATGTAAATTGTAAACACAAAACCCTCTGTCAGTTCAAATTTCTGTGTGATGGATAAGAAAGAGAAAGGAACATTTTTCAATTCAAAAGGAGTTAGGCTGCACAAAGGGGAAGACATGATTCTCCAACAGTAACATCTGCGGCATTCAGATCTGAATGCAGAATAGCATAAAATAGCTTGTCTTCAAACACTTTAGTGGTAATAAATTAAATTTTGCAAACACTATCTTTCCCACTACTGAAAGTTCTATGAAATGAAGGGGTGGAAGGAAAAAAAAAAAAGACTACAGATTTCTAGAACCTGCTTAAAAGGAAAACAACATGCTTTCCTCAATACTAGCAGGTATCAATGAGGAGTCATGCCTTTAATAAGGACAGACTATGATCCCTATGTACTTAGATACTATTCAGATACTATTTCCAGCAGATCGTGATAGCCATCAATTCAGACAAACAGTTGTTATGCACAAGCCTAATGTTTTATAATTAAGTTGAAAACTATAATTTGTTGAGATTGAAATTAAACATCTGACAAACTTAACCACACCTCAAGCACAGCAGTTCAACAAAATAATTCCCAGTGAATTTACCACATTAAGTTACAGTTGGACAGAGAGGAATACTGCTCACTGTTCCTCTTTGCTAGGCACAGAGGGGGGGATGTACCAAATTTAACTTGGTTAGATGTGTCTAACACCAGGATGTGCTTCATCTCATCCCAGAAAATACCTCTGTAAGGGACCACATCCATTCTTTGACTATACAGAACTAGAAAACTAGAGTATGGAGCTTGGATACAGATTTTTATGCTACAGATGTAGAAATTAAGAGAGTATGAATTTCATTAAATTAGAAAGCTCCCCACATTTCAAAGTGGAACATTGAAGGAAAGAACATTACAGAATTGAGGAGGGAAAGAGAAAATTTAAGGGACTTCTCCTACTCTTCAGATGAAGCAGTAATGAGAGGTCTAGAAATAAAGCAGAGAACTCTAATTTCACTGTAGTCTGAGACAGAGTTTTCAGAAAAGGAGGCGGCTTCACACACAGTATGAACTGCTGCCCTATCGAAGTATCATTTAATTTTGCCCTCCGGGAATCCGAAGTCCCTTAAGTTTGTGAAAACAATCACTGAGCCCATCGCACAATCATCTTCATGCCTTTAAATCCTCAACTTTTGGCAGAGTTTTCTTTTAAGTCACAGCCTCAGGTCCATTCAAGGACGCTGACATACTGCTGAACTTGAAATCCTATGCCTTGGCAACATTAAGTTATTAGCTTGTGGATGTAAAAAACAATTTAACGTTGAGAAAAGTCCTAGGAAAGCTATTTGTGCGTATACTGGTCTAAAACTTAAAGTACCATTTTGCTAATATCAAGACAGTATTTCTGACAAAAGATTTTATTTTTACTTTGCAGCAAGAGGGACAGATACCTCCTACTTGCACAGCTAGGGAACCACAAGAAGCTAGGAGCTGAAAGAAACCTGGTATGTTACAAAACACAGTGGTTACAGAAAGTTAACCACCACCTTAGTCGATCAAAAATGCCTTTGTCAGACTGTTGGCAGAGCTGGTTTTTTGAAGGGAGAGGGAAGATTGATTTTTTGTTTCTTTGACACACTGGTTCAAGGGCTGGGGCTGGTTTTTTTTCCTTTAAAAATTAATTTCCCATATTGAATGGATACAATTCACAAGAAGAATTTACAACACAGAGTTCCCTCACTTCATTATAATTTCATAATTAAGTTACAAATCCCATTTACTACTTCCAAGCTGGCTGTAACTCATTTCACATAGATACGTAGTACACACTTAGCCCCTCAAACTATAGGGCATCAACAGCACAGATCTATGGAAGCCTGCCCTAACAAATGGTAGGTTTCAATTTTGCTTGTAATAGCCACTTAAACAACAGTCACAAAAATGTTTTATAAGCAACTCACGCAAAAAAAACTACTAACTTTCAGTCTTAAATTGTTTTAATTTGGATCACCTACTGTACAACTTCAACGCACCATCATCAGGATTATTTTCATGTAGATACCTGCCCAGGAACAATCTACAATGGGATAATCACCTCAACTCCTCAAGATGAAGGAGGCACAGGCACTTAAATAGTACTGCTTTCAGCAAATGGAAGGCCAATGTGCATACAGTATTTATTTCAATGTACATCCCTTCAAAGTGTGTTCATTGCATTATTGCTAGTTGTTTATTTTTCAATATACATCTATAATATTTGGTCATAAATAACAAGAAAGGTTTAAAACTGACAAGTTTCTGATAAGTATTATTCCATTTTTTGCTTATACCTCCATGAACATTGGCAAGTCTCTCTAGATACCTACTGTAGCCGAGTAGTCAAAAAATAACCCTTCTCTTTTTAACATAATATGAAATTTGAGAAATATGAAAGCAAACTCTTTCCTGTTTTTCCATGCCACCACCACCCCAGAGCCGGTCTGACAAGCAAAGTATTGATAAGTTTCATTGCTTCAAATCACAGGAGAAAGTTATCATATATAACCATATAAAGAACTGAATACTAATCAACTGATCAGATATTAGCTCTCAATATATAAAATTCTATCATTCATAATTCTTACCTTGTGGTCCATCTGGATTACCAAATTCTTCCCAATTTTTTCGTGATTCTTCATCAGTTAAACTAGTTACAAGAAGAGATATAAAGTTAATACAGAAGTAAAGATACTTCTCTAAGTCATTAACATACAGAAACTTTAAAATGTGCTATTTGTACTATCCTTTTAAGATGGCTGGGCAAGCTAAACAGATTTTGCTATTTTCTGTGTGAAATCTAATATGAAACAATACTACTGTATTCCTTCATAATACACAGGCAAATTCTTTTATCACTCTGACAGGAAAAGAAATCAGACATGCAAGATGCATGTGCAGGAAACAGAACAATCACATCTCCCTTTCACGAGAGTGAGTGCATACTCATCAGCAAAAAGCACTTTAGATGCCAGGTTACAGTATAGCAAATTCTGAAGAACAACAGAGGTTGAAAATGTTCTGGGGTTTTTGGAAGGAAGGTGAATATGAAAGATTAATTGATAGAACACAAGTGGTCCATATGGACCTTTAATGATTGTATTCTAGACTGTTAGCCTTTGACAGCATGTGTTTGGTTCTTGGGTTTTGTTTTTTTTTCCCCCCTGGGACTCCCTCATTGCATAATTTAATTCTCTCTTCTTAAACAAGACACTACATTCTAAATCTTCCAGTTTCTGTGCCTGTTCTGGAATGCCAGTTTCTTGGCAATAGTATGCCATCTCAACAGAATCCCTGTTACTAGAAGGAAGAATATTGCTTTAGAAAACAAAATACTATGCATCTGCTATATGGAAGATTTTGTCTCATGGAAGAAACCCAGTGAACGAACCAGGCATCTGCTGATCATTTCTGAGTCTCACATTTGTTGACAATCAGACTCATTTAATGGGTAAATTTTATATTCTTTCAAGACAGTACGGCTTAGGAACTTCACCATCATTTACTTCAAGGTATGCCTCCGCCACAGCCCTTGCACTGGTCTTCAAAGTATCAAACGGTAGCACCAAGCATTTGAGTGCTAGCTTGCAAAGCAAAGAATTTAAATGTTTCAGGAGTTCAGAAAGCCATACCAGAATTTGCTGTTGAAGAGACTCTCATAGTGATTACAGACGTGTTTAAGCAGAAATATCATTTCAAAACTGCTCAAGTGAGCATGGTGTTGGTTCTCCTTCTCACCTTGCCCCAAACAGGACTCTCAGTAAGGTCAGCCACACGGACAACAGAGTCTAAAAACTAAACAACTAGCACAAGAGTTTTGAAGACAACAACAGGTTCAACCCACAGATGCCTTCCCATCACCTGGGGACACCCAGCATTGTGACAGTGAATGTATGACACTGGTAACTGGAATCACATTGGTACTGTGATTGAACCGTGTATTGAAATTCCTGTATTTTGCTAAGTCTAACTTGAAAAATATACTAAAATATACTAAAGACACAACATAAATCTATCGTTCCACTAAGTCAGAGATCACGTATCACATTAACTGTCTTCTAAGTAAATTTGATATTAAACATTCCACATGTGGAATATCTAAAAGAACCTGAGCAGAGACTACTGGACTCTGATAGATGATCATTTAGACTAGAAAAGATTATAAAGCTGTATTGACATTCCATGTATGAACAGCATTACAAAATCCAAACCACATCTTGATCATGGGGGAAAAAAAAAAATCAATAAAGAGATATTTCCTTTATACAAAATTCTAATATAAGATATCTTCTTTCAGATAGTAAAAAAAAAAAAAAAGCTGTAAGTAGACACAAGACCAAAAAATACTCTAGAGGAAAAGAAGATTCAAGGATTCAGCTTTTAAGAACTACACAGGTAATGTGAAACAGTCACCATATAAAAAATCAGGACTGTAAGGCAAGTGCAAATGGAACGGGAGATGGGTAAGCTGAGAGAAAACTGAGTCAGAATGAAACGTCTTTGTCACTAGACGGGAACAGAGTTAAAATGCTGTCTGTCACTCCTTGGCTTTATCACCAGACGAAATGAACAGTGTATTTATTTTCTAAGCATTGCTTCAAAACTGCTGCGACGGGTGTTAAAAACCATAACACCCATTTTGTTCTTTGTCATCTTTAAGATTTAACATGTGTTGCATTGGAAACATTTTTTCCTAGCTGACACAGAAGTTTGAAACAAAGATGAAACACCTTATAGTATTCTGACAGTTTCAAAACAAATTATCCTTCCTAACACCTACAGAGAAACACGCACTGAACTAACCGAGACATGTTTTGACTTGCATTCCATATCCAAATACACTTTTTCCTGTCTGCTTCAGCCATCCTTGCTATTATCACAAAGGATTCCCTCCCCATAATATTACATTCCCATTTTTTTATGAGCAAAAAAGAAACTTACGCCGCATAGGCCTTAGCAATCCTCATGAACATAACTTCATCTCCTCCTTTATCTGGATGGTATTTTAGCGATAGTGCACGGTACTGTTTCTTAATTTCTGATATACTTGCTCCCTTAAAAAGGAAAGGTTTAAGTTTATTAATAAATATCTTAAATAAAATCCATTCTTATATATGTAATTGTAACACACACTGCACATTATTTCTCTGAATAAAAGAATTATGTTCTAATATAGGATCATGAAACTATATACATATTTCATGAAAACATTATTATGTTATTTTTCTAATAACATTCCTATACCCATTATATTTTAAAATCAGGATAGAAGTCACAGTCTAAAAAAAGACATTCAGATGACTGGGCATGGGTCTTTTCCAGATTATTTTGCTCATCCATCTATAGAAAAAAGGAAGGACTTCTTATCTGTTTGACAAATCTTATCTTCCTTAAAACATATTCATGAATACGAGGAATTCTCACTTGTAGTGAGAATATTTAAGCAAGAGTTCTTCTATTTAAGCAAGAGTTCATAGATCAAGTATGATGGTTCACTTGCAGCTTGCCTGCAGAAATAAATCTGTCAGTTACCAGGAACAGCGGGTTTCCCTGCTGCTTAAGAATGCCTTTGACTAGAATCATCTTACCCATAAATTATTTCTAACTTCTTGAACAAAGGGAATACATTACCTATACCTGAGAAAGATCGATTTTTACTCTACTACAGCACGTTGTTAAATGCTATCAACACAATCCCCTGTGTGTTAACTTTCAGCTTGGACTGTGAACTTCACTAAAGAAAACCCACAAAACTTTATAGTAACATATTAGAAGAAACTTTATCTGCTAACATAGAACCACTGCCGTGGTGACTTTTCAATTTTTTGTGGTAGAGAAGCCTAGTATGCTGACATTAACTGCATAATAAACACACAAGAAGTTATTTACAGATGATGGTACTATTTCAATAAATTTAAACCAGGAATTAAACTACCCTGAGGCTTCACTTGCTGTTGCTTTATCTCACTTTATGCAGTCTGTCTATCATATTTGAACACTATTTTTCAACAGCATGCCTGCCTCATTTAATGCACAGGATGAATTTACTCCATAATAAATTAGACTTCAAGTAAAAACAGGCGTTTCAAGACTAGATGAAGAATGCCAGATGAGCAGCAGAAGCTGGACAGTAGGGGGGGGTGAAATCAAGTTGGTTGAGTAGAGATGGGTTTTCATCGCTCACATGAATGCTGTCTACAAAAAAAAAACAAAACTAATTTTTTCTCTCTCTGACACAGAGGGTGCATCCCTGATGAGCTGATGACAAGTTTTCTCTCACTAATTGCTTACTCCTCATTTTCAAAAGCTAGGCTACAGAGATTAGGCCTGACTTACAGAAATGCTTAGTAGCCTAGGACAGTCAGTGTCAGTCAGCACTCTGCTTGGAATACAGAGCATCCCTATATTAACTACTCGCAAAAAAAAGAAAAATGTAATGCGCCGATTTTCTTACTTAGAGAATCAAAATTATAATCACTTTTGAGCTTCATCTTTATGCCTTGGATCCCATCTCTAAACTGCAGTACGGATATTTATTAAATAAATCAGTAATAATATCTGAGTGGCTTATGTATTAGTTAATTTAAGCGATGTGTTTCAAAAAGAGCTATACCATGTTCAAAAGAAAGTGCTGATATTATATTCAAAATAAGGTATATGGACATTATCTTGACTTTGTCCGTGTTGTGGTTATCTTCTGGAGAAAAAATAGCTTCTTGTTATAAACTGATATGCTAACATAAAATAAAAAAACTAATCTTGACCAGAGTGTGAATGCAAAGAAGCAAATTAATTACTGCGTATCAAAACTTTAAAGTGCTTGAATCTGCAACCTTTTCATTTGTTTAAGTTTGGGGAGGTTTTTGCTGCCTTTTTTTTTTTTTTAACGACAATAACATTTTCATTATCTAACAACACTTCAACATTTGTATCACTTTATCAGGAGGGTTGGCAATGACTCTAAAGGTTCCATTTGTATGGTAACAAATGAAAGCTGCTAATTTTCATGTAGTTCAAATTAAAAGTTTTTCAAGAGGATTTAACAGATATCACCTGATAGCAAGAAATACATAAGACACACTGGGATGTCAGACTCTTATTTTGAGGCCTACTTCAACTATCTTCAAACCCATCTATTCATTCCCCTTGTGACATCTCTGGCTTTCATTCAGCTTGTCCTTGTGACAGTATGCTCCATCCTGCCATTCTTGAGACATTCCAATATTGTCTTCTTTCTCTGCGCAAGTTGCACTTGCCTTGCGCATGTGTACAGGTTTTCATTAATAAACATAAAGTTATAATTCACTACATACATACCTTTTTGCCCTCTGGGCTGTTATTTGTAGAAATTTGCCAAAATGACAAAGGAAAATCCTCTGATGACCTAATCCCTAGCCTGGTTTGTTTAATCAAACTTAACCCAGATATACGTACATTTAAACTCCATGTGTCCCACAGATACCACTCGAGACTAAAAATTTATCTTGTTCCTTCCTGTGCATCAGTGAGAGAACTCAAGTCAGCAATCAGTCAGTCATGGAGGAACTGAGCAGGGGTTGAATTTAAATAACTTGCCTCTAGACATGGTAGGCAGGTGTTAGACCTGTCTAGCTAGGAACAGGCTACAGACTACTTATCAGCTATAATGGTTTTTGTAGCATAAGGTACTGCTCTTCTATGCTGACAAGCCACATCACTAATGGCAAGAGATGTATTTGTTAATGTTTATATACATATTAAGCTCTCCCACACTAACAGCATACATCAAGTTTAATCAAAACAGGTACATTCAAAGTTCATTCATATTCTTGTGTTGAGCTGTTTCCACAAGTGCTCTTCCTTAGACTTGAGATTGAAACATACCTCAGACTTCAGAATTGAAAAGATGATTCTACTGTTATTCAAAAGAGGAGCTTGGGATCAGGAAATAATTAACATAAGAAGAGAATTTGCTCAAGGTATTGCGGTTAAGATGAAGAATTTGACTAGATTAAACAAGACTTTGAGGGCTGTTCAGAAGGTCTATTTGTCTCCTTGGGATATGTAATTTTTTATATCCATTTTGAGTCAGTCCTTCAATATAAATAAAGCTCTGCATCTGTTTTCTAGTTAAGCATTATGTCTTTTTTTTTCCCCAGTTAAATAAACCTATTGGCTGGTATATCACTAGTTAGAATTTGTTGTTTGCATTCACAGATACAAGCAAGATTCAAGGTAACCTTTACTACATCAAAATGTGCATCACCAACACTCCTCAGTGAAACTTCTCATTTAGAAGAGAAATATTGCTGTACAACAACTGTAAATTAAATGAATTCACATTCTTTTTATACAGTTTTTTCAGCACCCCTAAAACTGGCTATTGAGAAGATTTTTCACAGGGCATATGAAGCAGAATTGTTGTTTTGTTTTGTTTTCTTGTACCAAGAGAGGAAAACAACATCAGAATAAGATTCAAAATAGATTAAAATAAATCACCTCACTGTATTAGGTTATTAGAATTTTGAAGGAGCTAGATACAAAAGTTATAAATTAGTACAGATATAGGCAAAAACCCCCATAATGACTGACTTTATAATACGCAGCAGCAACTTTCCCAGGCCAAAAAGGATAAAAACAGTAGATATATTCACTAAAGTTAACTTACTTCAAAAAAACAAGTCTCAAATTTGGCATCTAGACATAGAATATACAGTAACAGTAGTACAGACTAGTGAAAGATGCTATTACTTACAGGATCCAAATGTAACACCTCATAAGGGTTGTATTCTTGATACTCTCGGTCAGTTTTGGAAACCTTGTATGCAAGAAACAAAAATAATGCCCAGCCAGCAAGGAGGACTATTTTCCTGATTGGAAGAAAGAATTTTTTAAATACACAAATCCACTAGCTCTAGCACCATTCTACAAATAACATTAGAAGCCATTTGTTATCAGTCTTCAAGAAACAATATTAAAATAGCAAAAAAATATTAAAGCAGGTATTAGTAATCCAGTTACAATACCACCTTTGACACAGATAAGAGCTGCTCTGATTTCTAATTAATTTCTTTTCCTAGTTTTTAACAAAGGCAAGCCACTATCACAAAGAATCTTTCCATTCTATAACTGTCTGTCCTCAGCAGGTATACAATAGTTATTTCCTATTTTTAAAGGATGACTTATTCTTAGACAAAGTCAGTGTTAAAAAAAATAAAAAACCAAACCAAAATACACAAAGCTGAAACAGGCAGAAAAATATTTTCAGAGTGGGAGTATGGATATAAAGCTATTGACTTCAAACATACAAAATTATTACTCTTGTATATTTGAATATATATGTTCAGATATTAAATATTTAAAGCAAAAGACATCCCTAGCACTACTAATTTCAGTGAGTGAGAATTATTTTTCTGAACAAATAAATGCATTGTTTACGTATTTTTTTTACTGCTGAGGTTCACTGGTTTCATTTAGAAGATACTTCACGCAGTACAAACAGCATCCATCTTGATTTCAAGCCCTACAATGATTAACTATTAATTATTCAAATACAGCAGATTGCAAATGTCTTTTTGGTGACACAAAAGCCAATGTTACAAAACTAATTCCAGCTGCTTTGATTACGGAAAATATATTTTTATTAAAAAACCAGTAAGAATTGCTTTAATGAAAAGTCATGCAAATGAAATGTACGTACTTTACTGTAGGAATTATGTTTTGTTGCGGTTGTAACAGTCGCAAACGATACCACAAGCATCTTCCATATACATTTCTTATATTCTTTAATCGAATTTGCTCTATAAAAATAAAGAGAAAGATTGTGATTAACCAGGTTGACAAAACACAGAACAACAAAAATGCTCACTTCACCCTGGAGTAGGCAGTACAAGGTCAGTTGGAGGACTGACAAAAGGTCCAGTATTAGTGGAGGAAAGAATGCTTTTTATCCATTGAAGTGACACTGCACACCCATAATCGTAAGAAGTGGGTCGGATTACTTGCTGCTACCTAAAAGGAATACATTCTGTTTCCCACATGCCACATAGCAACCGTCACTTGTGAACTCAGCCTTTGCATGTCTAATATGCACCTGTAAACTTTGCTTCTGCCGTTTTATACTCAACTCCAACAAGTTCCCCATTTCAGTATGTCAGCTACTGCGTGCCCGGAAAACAAACAGAACCTAACCCACATCCAAACTGGTGCTTGTATACAATTAAAGAGTGCAGCGAGAACAACAGCTCCTTCCTCAATTCAAAATATGATGCATTTTCTTGCTCTTTGTGACATCTGCTTTTATAAGTTGCCTTCATTTGTGTTTTTTCGTTGAACAGGAAAAGGAAGGAAGATTAAAGTAATAGTTACTTGTAAGCCACATAGCTCAGTAATCCCTGCCCTTGGTAACGGAGTATCCACATTAACGACAAAGTAGCCAACAAGAGTTCCTCCCTTGGTCCTTTTAGGACAGGATGAGGCTGGAAGGAAATTGTATTTATACTGTCAAACTCATCATGATAAGGCATGGAAGCTCTCTCTGTTAAGAGCTTTAATTGTATTTCAGAGTTAATCAAGACCAATCTAGCCTTGGTCAAGGAATTCTTTTATTCTAAGAAAAGTACAGTGGAAAGTAAATAGTTTGTATAGAATTTCTGTAAATACTGAAATTACATGTTAAAAAGTCACTTCATCCTGTTTATGTAACTTGTCTATCCATAAACTATGCACTCTGACCTGCAACACTTCTGAACTAAGGAGGTCACTATTAATTACCTTACTTGCAAAAGAACGAGACCACTAGGGTCTTTTCAGGCTAAAGGAGAAAGAAATAAGAGAAAAAAATTCATCCCGCCTCAATATATTTAGATATTGCTGGTGAACAAAATTTAGAAAGATAATTGTGAATTATCTAAATATGGGAATTATATTAACAACTTTGATCTGAAGCACACGTCAATCATGTCCTACTAAATCTTAAATCCACTTTTGGCCTTTTGACCAGGTGATGTCTTCATGGAATCATAGAATGGTTTGGGTTGCAAGGGACCTTAAAGATCATTTAGTCCAAGCTCCCCGCCATAGGCAGTGACACCTTTCACTAGGCCAGGTTACTCAAAGCCCCACCCTGATCTTAAACTGATCTCAACTAAAATAGTAGTTATGATACATGGAAACATTTATTATGGAAGGCAGTGACAATCTCTGTTTAGTTATTCTGAACGTATTGGGAGGTGGGATACAGTGTTCAGTGATCTACTCAAATTTCTAAGCAAGAATGTAATTTAGATGAAAAATGCAGAACTCCAGTTTGCAGTCACCAAACCATTTAAGGCAGAGAAACATGACCATAAGTGCCAATGCTGTGTACCACATCAACCATGAGTTCAGATTTAAGGCAGATCAGATGTGAGCATTGGATGTTATTTCAAACTCTGGTTGATTTGGCAGAGAGTGGGAACACAGATGACACGTGTGGCCACCCACAAACTAGTAAAGCAGACAAAAATTAAAGCTTGCAGAGACAAGGCACCAGAACCAGAAAAAAAAAGCGTATCAGCTTATTCTGAACTACTTAATTCTATAAAGTATAGCTTCCTCAAAATTCAATATGACATTAAACAACCCGATGCATTTCCTGAGAGTTTTAGTAGTCCCATCACCCCCAAAGAGGGAGAAATGGAGGAGGATAATTCAATCCCCTGCATCTGATCCAACTCTTGCAGTGCTTCAAAACAAGCTTCCAAACTTGCTTCACTATTCTGTGCAACAGATAAACCACACACAAGTACTATGCAGCTCCCCTGATCTGCAAAGATTCTTCACATACCTGAAACAGGTACTACATGAAAACTTCTAAACAAAAAGAATATGACTAAAATTTGGTTAAGCAATTGCCCAGTTAGTTTTATTCATGTAAGGCTTTAGAAAGCACTGTGAAGGAAAAGTTCAGCAGACAATGAAAACAGAGTGAAAATGCAACACTGACTACCTACTGGTAGAATGCAAATTAATCTGGCATTTTCTCTTTGCAACTTTTTTTTTTTTAAGACAAAAGCCGTGGGAGATCTCTCTTGATTCAGAACTGGATCCTGCACAACCAGAAGTGAGCTAGTTGTTACTTAGAATTAAACTACAATTTTTAAAGCAAAACTGAAGAGACACAGAACTAAACATAAAGCTGGCATTTCAAAAAAAACCAAAAAAATAACACCATTAAAGACTAGACTGACAATTAAGTTATGAGGACTAAAAAGCTCTGCTACAGAAACAGGGAGGAAAGTGTTCAGAAGGTTTTAAATGGTCACTGGACAACTATGAGGCATAGTGTGATGCTTTTATGAAAAAGTCACTGATTATACTTGAACAAATGGGGCATCACAAGCCTCACAGAAGACACATGTGCTTACGTGAAGCCTAAATCCCTCATTTCAAATATTGTCAATTAATTCAGTCATTCGGTGCTGAAGCAAGACAAAACCAACTGTTCAGCAGTTCAGCCTGGTCCAATCTGTATCACAGCCCCACTAACATTTCTGCAGCACAATCAAGAGGCAGTGCTGTTTGGTCACCGTCCTGACTGACCTGACTACGCTGCTTGTAGAAATACCTAACATCAACATGAAAATGCAGTACCAGCGCTCTTGGAGAAACAGAAGGTGACTAACAGAACTCTGTTTACTTAATCATGTAAAACTATGCCTAATAGGATATGACTCCTTTCAGTGTTTTGCTAGGATGTTTTAACAAGCTGCTGTGCCTTGTCTGTATAAACCTACACCACAATGCCCTGCTTCTCAAACCTCCTGATGTCCAGCCCTGCAAGGACCAGATGACTCTCTCCTTTCCCCGCTCGGCATCCTCCCTGCAAGAACCACCAGTACCCTTTACCTTACCATGCCAAAAACCTTCCAACAGTGCCTTAGAGAAAGGCACCTTGGAGAAACATAAAACAGTTGTGCAAGATAAACTGACGACTTGGCATAAAGTCAAATAAAAACTGACCACTAACTGTGGTTTATAATTATCAGAGAATTGAGGTTTTGGAACAGTTTTCCAGTAACAGTTGCAGAAGACACATTTTGTGACCAGTCTGACAACAGCAACAGAAGAAAAACAAAAAGACCAACCCGAGGCAAGTGGTATGAGCAAAATTTAAGCCCTGTGAATATGTAAACAGCACACACCTAAGTCAGGTGTAAACTCCCTGGCAAAGGGAGTCCTGGAACAGGTATGCTGCACAGGGGGACCTCTTCAGCCAAATACCAAATGAAGGCAGGATGCTAAGCAGCCATTGCATTTTTTACACATGCATCTGAACGGTTCTGGATCAAATCTAATTATAGTTGATTAAACAATATCAAAGCAAAAGCAGTTTATTAATCCCTTTCTGATCTTGGGATGGCAATGGTCTCATCTGACTATCAATCCCAGAAGGAAAAAGGGCAGTAAAAGATGAAGGATTTTTTACAGTTACCTGTTCAGAACATAAAGAAAGGATAAAATCCTACTCAAATTGAGGCTAAAGCCCAGGCTACTCAAATTCTTCAGAGGCATCCTGAGGCACTTCCTCTGTCACATGCCATCATTAACACATATAAACTTGTGGAATTCAAAAACAGGCAGCTACTTGGGCAAAAGAAGGAGTACAGACAGCATCACTTCCAGTTTAGGCAGAAAGCCACTGGCAAAATACCATACTGAGTAAGAAAGCTATATTCCTACTGTATCCAGGAAAAACAGGTCTCCTGTTTATTTACAGAAAATGTATGTGATTGCACCAAAGAAAATACTTATCTTGTTAGGAAGACACTCTTTGCAGAAAAAAAAAAAAAAAAAAACTTAAAAAAAATTAAAAAGAGAGGAAAAAAGAGGACAGAAAGTTTAAAAAAAAAAGAAAATAAGGACTATTTTTTAAAAAAGAAAATTACAAAAGGAAAAGAAAAAGAAGGAAAATTTAAAAAGGCTAGCAAAGGCCACAATACCTGTGCTTAACAAAAGCAGCAACATACTCCTAATGAGAAAGTTGTGGATAAATGAGGTCTTTTTTGCTTTGCCTTTGTCTCCCAAGGAAATTCCTTTTTACACAAGTGGATTTGCCATGCCACAGAATTGGCACACTGTCCTTGCATTATCCTGCAGACCCTGATCGCACAGGAGTAAATATATTACAGACCGCTCAAGGTAAAGCTCTGCAGTGAAATGTGAATTGTACCTTCTTTGGATTTTAGCTCTGGAATCTTTGTTCTGTCAGTGAAAGAGATTCAGAGTTTGAAAAGCAGAGGAGTTCTCCTGTTTCTTGTTGGTCCAGATCATTGCTCCCCATTACAGTATGAGAGCACTTCTGACAACATCCTTTGATGATCCATCTTTACAGGGAGACAAGTTGGGGGGAGGGTGGGGATTGAGGGGGGAAATGCTTTTCCTTTAGTCAAAATGACTTCTCATTCAACGGGCAAAACCCTTAACAATAGTGAATCTCTCCTACGTTTTTAAAATAGGTATTAAACAGCCTTGAAAAGCAAAGGCATAATACATCCCTGGGCTTTTGAGTTAATCTCACTAACAATAATCATTGCATCAAGACATTGTTAAAGCACCCTCTCAGAGGATGATGCCGACTGCAGTTCATTTCTGTAAATAATCTGGGGAAGCATCCCATGCTTGCTTTATTTCCCTCCAAATTGTTCCGGATGCATCCAAGGTTCCTGAGATACACAAGCAGATTTTTACCAATACAATTCTGACTCACAGGGGTTCTCACAAGTACCTATGTATAATATCTTAACCAATGTATGCAAATATCCAGCCAAAACTACATCTTAACATACTTTTCAGGTTCTCGAGAAATACAACTAGTACTGATACAAAAGAAAATCTGTGTACCATCTCTTTCATTTATTCAGAAAGCCCCATAGAATGGTTGGGTTGGAAGGGACCTTAAAGATCATCTAGTCCAAAACCCCCTATCCTGGGCAGGGATGCCACTCACTAGACCAGGTTGCTCAAAGCCCTGTGCAATCTGGCCTCGAACACCGCCAGGGACAGGGCATCCACAACTTTCTTCAGGACAAGCTCCTTCAGTACCTTGCCACCCTCACAGTAAAGAATTTCTTCCTAACATCTAATCTAAGTGTCTCCTTGTTTTAAAAACACACAGATACACCATCCTATAAGTATCCATCTGCATAAAAAGTCACTCTTTTCTCTTTTTATAAGTCCTCTTTAAGTACTGAAAAGCCACAATAAGGTCTATTCAGAGCCTTTTCTTCTCCAGGCTGAACAACTTCAGTTCTCTCAGACTGTCTTCATAGAGGAGGTGCTCCAGCCCTCTGATCATCTTCAAGGCCCTCCTCTGGACTTCTTCCAACAAGTCCATGTCTTTCTTGTACTGAGGACCCCAGACCTGGACATAGGTTTCACAGGATCGGAGCTAAGGGGCAGAACAACCTCCCTCGACCTGCTGGCCTCGCTTCTCTTGAGGCAGCCCAGGATGCAGTCGGCTCTCTGGACTGCAAGCACACACTGCTGGCTCATGTCCAGCTTTTCATCCACGAGAACCCCCACGTCCTTCTCCACAGGGCTGCTCTCAATGAGTTCTTCTCCGGTCTGTACTCATGTCTGGGATTGCCCTGACCCAAGTGTAGCACTTTGCATTTGGACTTGTTGAAACTCATGAGGTTCTCATGGGCCCACTTCTCAAGTTTGTCCAGGTTCCTCTGGACAGCATCCCATCCTTCAGGAGTGTCAACTGTACCGTTCAGCTTTGTGTCATCTGCAAACTTGCTGAGGGTGCACTTGATCTCACTATGTCAATGATAAATTTACTAAAGAGACAGAGCCCTGAGAGACATCCTTCGGGACCAGTCTCTGCCTGGACATAGAGTCATTGACCACAAGTCTCTGGCTGCACCCATCCAGTCAATTATGTATTCACTGAATAGTCCACCCTTCAATTTGTATTTCTCCAATCTGAAGATAAGGACGTCATGTGGGACTGTCACAGAGGCCTTGTGAAATTTAGGTAGATGACATAGGCTGGTCTTCCCTTGTTGATACTGCAGTCAATTCCTTTGTATTCCAGGTGACAACATGGGTATCAGCGGAGAATGTTTAAGTAAACAATTGAGTCCTCTTGGTCAGAACTTATATATGCCTCTGGAATATCCAGGTCTGTAAGACAGAGGCGTCTAACTTTTCTGGGTGAGTAACCTAGACCACACAGTTCTTGGGTAAAAACAGAACAACTAAACACTCAGGTTCAAAGAGACCTCTGGAGATCACCTAATCCAACCGGGCTGCTCAAGAGGGTCAACAAAGCAGCTGCTCAAGGTCTGGCTGTAGGCCTTTGAGTAGCTTCAAGGACAGAGAGCTCACTGACCTTCTGAGCAGCCTGTTCTACAGTTTGATCATCCTCACAAGGCAACAATTTTTCTCATATCTGTCTCAACCTCTATTCTTTACCCATCACACAATGGGTGAGGAACACAGTACACACAAACACAGAAGGAAGCTACTCACAGGCTGGATTTGCTGTTTCCATAGATTGTGTCTATAACTGAGCCATGTCTGACTTTTAAGTTTGAAGTTCACCCATCTTATATATTTGTTTCCAAAGAAACAGGAGGATACACTTAATCCTTAGGTATGCTTGACAAATGATCCCTACCTAGACCTAGCCTCCAGGTTCTGAAGGTCTCAAGAAGTGATCCAAAAGAAAACCTAAGGAAGATTCTTTTTCATTCTCCTCAGGAAAGAAAGACGAATGACACACTCACTGGAAATGGGAAATTCTAGAAGTGATAGAATGGAAAGAGGTACAGAAAAGTTTTAATCTCCAGAATCTTGTTCTAGCTGCAACACAGGTCAGCTTCAGGGAAAAAAATACCACAAATAAGGCTATTGTCATCAGTACTTATAACTAAAGCATATAAAATTTTAAAAATATCATAGTCTATTTGTAGGACAGCTAAAAGCTACCAAAAAACCTAATACCCAGAATACATGGAAGCCACCGGTTTTCCATCATTCTACCTCAAACAGCAGGAAAGAACAGAAGTACATCCTAGCCTCCTGTGTCCTTTCTACCTCCAGGCTACCAAGAAAAGCAAAGGCAGAAAGTCTAAAATACAGCTCCCATGGACTTTGTGAGAAAGAGAAATAGGAAGGAAGAGGTGCACATGAAACATTCTGCCCACCAGATGCAGACGATTCATCCAAAGGAGAATGCTGTTTGGTTTCAAAAGAAAATTACTTCTTTCAGCAAGGAACACAGAGTGACACAGTTCTGCAGCCCTAGGAAATGCTAAGATCACTTCAAAAACAGACTTTCACAAAAATTATTTGCAGCATGTCATCCTCTCTCTACACTCGAATGGAAAACTTGTACCTGTGGAAAGCATCAAGAGATGCAAGTAATACACACAGCATGCAAGTCTTGAGTAAAGGCTACAACCCAAGGGTACTGCAGCTCTAAACATGAAATCTGTTCTGCTAAAACTGAGGGCAACAGGCTCAGTCGAAACACTCTTTCTGGGTTTGCTGTTTTTTATTCAGGGTTCTACAGTTCTAATCCTCTGAACTGTGCACTAAATACGTTCTTCCCATTTACTTTTCAACAGCTATGTGTACGTATACATGTACAAAATCTGAGGTCTTGGGCTTTTTCCTGCTTCAACAATTACAGAAATTAAACAATTGTATGAACAATTTATTTACTGAGGTCTTGAACTGAGGATCTCTGAACAAATTTACTTTTTAAGCACTGAACCATTTCTCAGATAACAGCTAATGAATACAAGTATGAAAAGGCTACCCTACTGCCTTACTAGGCCATTTTTGCTTAACTCTATTGACATTTTCCTTGATAATTATTATAAAATAAGACTCCACATGGATACAGTATAGTAACTGAGAACAATTTAAAAATCACAGTGTTAGGAAAAAACTCTACAAAAAAGCTACTAATAAACACTGATAACGATGTTTTAAAGCAGTAACCCATCTTTGTCAGCAGCTAAAAGGCAGGATTCAAACTCACAGTAAACTCACAAAGTCAGAAACTCCTCTGAAGTACTAAGTAATTTCAAACCTTATTATAATAGGATTGACTTGCAAAACTCCAAATTAAAGAGGCATGAAGCAAATTAAAGTAATTTTAAAATGTTCTAAAATGCATTTGCTTAAATCCAGAAGCCTTTAAATGACCACTAGTGTTTTCGTTAGGATTTAAAAAAAAAAAAAAAAAAAAAAGAAAAAAAAAAGTGTTTCAGGACTTTGTACTGACCATAGCAGTGAAGAATGAAATAATCTAATAGATGCCTTCTAACTTTAACATCTATTATTGTAAGAATTGTTGTCAGTACCTTGAGTTTAGCTACAATGAGGTCATGTCCAAGTTAGCCTCTTCACTACAACATTTACAGCTGAATAATCTGACCCTAGTTGTTTTCAAAGAGATTCTTTCTGTCTAGTAAATATTCACAGAAATAACCCAAAAAATATCATGTGTTTTGAGTCACATTAAAGCTCCAAGCAGTCCATAAACTACAAAAAGTCCTGTGAAAGACTTTAATAGCACGGCTGCTCTCTCCAGAGCATGTTTTGCAGCAACTACATTAAGCTTAAAAGGGACAAAAAGTAACCTAACTTTTCATTCACACAGTTCGACACAGAGGTGTTGACTAAAAGATAGCATTTGTTCCTAAAAATTTTAATAAACAGCAACATAAGATGATTCAACATCTTGCAAGTTAACTTGTTTTCAGAATTTACTTACTCAAACTTTCTGTTTACAGTCTCAGGGCACAGTTCCACACTGCACTACTCCTAATCAAGCCATTTCCAAACCTTGTCCTTCCTATTAGTATACTGTCTTATTTGTACTGACAAAACCATCAGTGGGAATAACTATACTAAATTTTAAGCTACATCACCTAAATTACCACATTTATAGTAGGGCTGGACCTACAGGTGTGTTGTAAAACTTTAAGAGAATCTGAGAGGAATACAACAACGCTGGGCTCCAAGAATACACATTCTTAATTATTAGCTTGATTTTATCAGTTTAGTGCGGTAGGAAACAAGAATTCATTCAATCCAAAACAAATGTAGACAAAAGTCACTTAGCATATCACCAATCACTGAACCTGTGTTCAGTGTTGTTCTGATGCACACCTCGAAGGAACTATAATAAGGAATCAAATTAGCGGACACAGGGATAAGTACCATACATCCACTTATCATCAGTGGGGCTTTTGTGAAGGTAAAGTCCTCTAAAGGAAGTAAACATATGGAAGAGGAGATACTACTGATATAGTCTGTGGTTTCCAAAAGGCTTTTGAAAGGTTCCTCTTAGAAGTCTTTCAGGACAACAATCTAACTATTGCAAAAATAAATATGTGACTAGAAGAGAGAGTGAACGGCCAATTCTCACAGCAGAAGGAAATCACCAGGAGCTCTGTAGGAACTGGAACTACAACACTCATATTTCACTAATAAGTAACCTGAGTAAAAGGGTGAGTAGTAAAATAAGGCTTCTGGATGATTTTAACTTATTCTGGGTAACAAAGACAAGGTTATCCTGAAAAATTGTAAAGATCAAGTGAGTAGAATACAGAATGGTGCACGAAATTCAGGGTATGAAAATGTGAAGAGCAATGGGAACTATGCTAATATAATATGTACTATGATGAGCTTGAGGCTGACCATTATCTCTCAGGAATGCAGTCTTGGTGTTGTGAAAAACTGCTCTGTATAAACCTCAGCTGAATGCTTATTAGTTATAAAAATCAAAGCAAATGTTTAGAGCATTCCTATGAGGAAAGGAGGGCAATATTACTCCACCACATAAGTTTGAGCCATGTACAAGCTTGAGGCTGTACATACCTCGAGTATGATGCACTGTCCTAGTCCCCACCTCTCAAAGAGGGGCAACTAGAAAACATTCGATTAAGGTGAACGAGGGTCATCAAACATATGAGAAGATTTATGTCCAAAATATAAGCTACAAATCTTCCAGCTGGGAGACAGTCAAGTGCAAGGAGAGGTAATGGAAGGCTGTAAAAAAACCTAAGTGACAGCCAGGACAGACAGAACTGAATGTTTACTGCCTCTTCCAGTAGAGGAAATAAGGATCATCAAGTAACATCAGAAGATGGTGCAAAACAAAGCTGATTATTTGCAGTGTGGGCAGCCAAGTTGGTGACCTCCTTACCATAGGATGGTATAGATGCTATAATAAAAGAGTCGCTGAACTGAAAACCACTGGAAACAGGGAGAATGTGCAAAGGAAGCAGCATTTATGCTTGCCCCTATTTATTCCTTCCTTAAGGCATACACTTCTGTAATACCACATAAAAAAAGACACCTGACCTGACCCAGTATATCCATTCTTTTGTTTCTAAAGAAAAAAGGGTATTTGAAACTTTATTGGTAAGCCTCTGCAGAAGCCACAATCCTTGCAAATATTCTAGTTTCAAACAGTTCATCCAGCAAACCAAGATAAAGGAATCTTCTGAATTTAAAATGCTCGTAAGCAATTTTCTGTAAAAGGGAAACACTAAGTGAAAATCTGAAAACACCTCTTCAATCTTCTTAATTGTACAATTATTTAAAAACTGGTGCAGACACTAATCTTTTTGCTCAGGAAAGAAATTAAGTACCTATTTTGGGCCTCTCCCTGTTCTTAGTATGTTCTAGACAGCACGACCCCCTTCACCATGAAATGGAGATGTGGATGTCTGGTCCTGGCTAATAACTGAGGGAAAGGCCTACAAACCCCACAGCGGGAGAAGGTAGCACTGCAGGGTGCAAGGATGTAGCAGAAGCCTAGTTCATACTTATTCAAATTGCTGCAGGTCTGAACCCTTCTTCACAGGCATGAGTTTGAAGAACAAATAAAAAAAAAAACAAACTTCCACGACAACCAACCAACCAAAACAAAATAAACCAACCAACCACTAAAAAACCTATGGAATTGCTGTTGATTCCATTCTTTGCCATTTACCTTGCTCGTCTCTCAAAATTCCTGCTCACCCTGCAAGAATGGCTTAGCTGCTCATGAGACCATAACTGAATCATCACACTTTACTACGGAATATATCAGGTTAGATAGCACCAACTTGAATTCTCTAATACATAGCCTGTATATCCTGATAGTTTAGTATCATCTATGTGAGTAATGAAGATACCCTCGCAGCAAATATTAACTGAACAAGGCGTGTAATAAAACTTAGGACACAGTTTACATAAGCTTCCATAACAAAGGTTGAATTTTTTAAAAATAGAAACTACTTTATTTTCATGTGCATGCAATGAAAGTAAAGTTCTTGTAACAGCTTGGTCTTCAACTTGCCACAAAAAGCTTTTCAGAGTTAAGTGTTCAGGACAGTCTTGAAACTACTCAACTAATCTGTAACAAAGGGCTATTAATTTTATTTTACTGCTAGGAAGCTACAGTGCTCATAATAATATTACAATAGTTAAAAAACTCCATGAAATGACAGGTTTCCCCCCTCCCCCCCCCCCAAAATAACAGAGCAGTTTGGATAACTATCCAAATGCTTTGTTTTGAAAAATATTTTTAGAGATAATTGCTAGGCATTACTAGTAACATCTCATAACGTTTGCCCCTTCTTCAAATGTTTCTCAAAAAAACCCCTACTGCTTCAAAATAGCAATATAGTAAAAAAACCTATCAAAATAGTGTTAAGCATCACCATTACATTGTATTCTGCCTTCTAACAGTTACCTAATAAGCTGTATTTTTCTGAACTTAAAATGGTACACTCAGTCTCTCAGTACCTCAAAAATCTCAATTTGTACGTAAGAACAGTTCTTAAATGCATAACTGCATTTCACTGACTCTCCTCCCACTTCCTGACACAATGATGAAAGGTTATATTAACAGGAAAGGATAAGCATACACACATATGGGCACAAAATGCTTATATTCACAGACATCAAGTTTTCACACTCATGCTTATCCACCACAGCACCAATGAGCATGGCATCCTGTGGTTTTATCCTGTGGTTTTATCCTGTCCTTTACCAGTATCCTGTACTTTATCCTGTATTACCAAATACCAAAATACTGTGAAATACTTTTGGATTTCAGTGAGCTGTAGCCAAGAACAGGCATCACAATTAACCCACTCCAACCAATCTTATCTCACACCAGACGATTAGAAGCAGCACAGAAGAATTTTACCAGGAGTGGAAGCAGCATCTCCCCCAGCTGCCGTGGGGTAGAAATGCTCATTATTCCATTACAGATAAAACAGAAGAATCACTGCCTGTGTTCTCTGCACTGGCTTGAGTCACATCTAAGTTGCAGACTCACTGTTTGTCCTTAGAGAGCCAAATAAACTTTATAGCCTCTGCTCCCATACTTCCAAGTTAAAGCAGAGGATTAATATAAATCTCTGAAAACAGCCTCAAGATATACAGATGAAAAGTGTACCAAAAATTACACAGAAACCTTAATATTTACACTACTACATAGAGAGATCCAGTATAGTGGGCAGGTACACAGAGAAACAGGGTTCTTAATACAGAAGATCTTTCTCAGGTCTTCTACTCAAGGTTTTGAAAGTGAGTGTCAAGTACTGGCTACCTATAGAAGTATGCAAAAAACCCCACTGCTTCAGAACAGCATTACAGTAAAAATTTAACAAAGTAATATTAAGTGTCAACATTAAATTATAGTCCCCCTTTTAATGGTCACCTAGTAAGCAGTATTTTTGAAATATTTCTGCATTCTGCCCAGCCTCAAAGCAAAAAGGTTAGCCTAGAACCAGAGCTCTCAAACTGCCTATGCTACTTCCAAGAGGCATGGCATCTTCAAAGATTAGCAGGGAATAGCCTCTTTTAGCCAGATTTTTTAAAGGTTTTCTTTGTATTGACCCAGTGCTCTTCAAGAAAATTCTACTACATCTCAAACAGAAACACTTGAGAGGGGAGAGTGCAAGGGAAGAAGATTAAAGAGCAACAGAACAACATATAGCCAGGGCTCCCCAACAACAGCAACACCCACCCCACTCCCCAAAAAAAACTAAACACAAACAACCACCTAAAAACAAACAAACAAAAAACCCCATACACACTCTGTATGGATCTCTATTACAATGAAAGTACACTGAACAGCTTTTATCCATTTCATATAATTACTTTTTCCTACATACAAACATGCAGCAGATCTTTTTTCTTTTTTTTTTTTTTATCTTTTCTACAGCAGGTGTTTCTGTTCTTACACTTGCAGAAGGAAGATCTATGTTCCAAGCAGAATAGCTCCTACAGCCTCTTTTCTATCAGAGACTGCAAACTTTTATTAACGGTATCCCTGCATTCACAGCTGTTATTCTTTGGGGGTTTTGAACTATTTTCAACATCTTCGTTTTGTTCAAGTTACTGTAAAAGACTCAGGACAGAGACATTTATTCTTTCCAGCAACTTTGTAATACGTTATGAATACCTAATGCCCTAAAACAGGATAATTTATTTAATGCAGACCTAAATAAACTAAAAACAATGGGTAAAATGAAGAACGTCCAGATAGATGCACTTAACTGCAAAGCACATCACAACCTATGACCACCTGTTTCGGCACAGCTTTATGAGTCTTCATTCAGCAACACAGGTGGAAGTCAAAAAGTATACAAAGTTCAGCAAACGCATCAGCATTGTGCAACAACTGGCAAATTATCCAACTAAACTCATTCACCTCTTGCTCTCCATTTCCTTTCTAGATTCTGACATTTAATCTACACAAACCTTCACTGAAATTGGTTCAAAGCAAGTCCAACAATAGGAAGATACGTTGATGGGCACTCCTCCACCACAAATTGCTGAGAAAAAAACATCTTTTCTTCACCTCTTGCAATTAAGTTTTTGAAAGACAACTTAAAAATTCCCACTGCAGAAAATACCTTCTCATTAAGAAGTGAATCTGCACCAGAATAACTTTTTAGCAATCATATTTTTTGTTCCCAATTAAGAGCAGTCTTTGCAATAGTTTTCCTCACAGTAATTAGGCTAAATTTATACCAGTATTTTCCCAAAACAGAGGTGATCCAGAAAAAGTATGAAATTCCTCTAGTAAGAAAACCCATATACACACATATATGTTCTCAAGATACCAGTCAAGGATAAACAATACAGCAGTTTCACCATCACCTGAAGCCATCACCACCACAGAAAGGATCAATCTTCTTCCCTCACTGTCAAATCCTGCACCACCCCAAGCATCCATAAAGTCCTACCCAGAAACCAACACACATTAAAAGTAAGACTGAAAGAAGAAAAAAAAAAAAAAGCCAAAAATTAATCTCAGCTAAAACAAGCTTATTCCAGTCACCCACACTGTTTGGGTGCTCTATTTGGCACAAGGGAGGGTGAGAAATAAGACTTACTCTGTTAGAGCACTACTACCTTGATGCAGTTATGAAACTGCAGCCCAAGACACAACGCTGAACAATTAACCTTTTATAAGTGCCTTATTAGCTCTAGAGTGAACACCAAGGAGGTAAAGTCATCGGGAAAAATGCAGTTTAAAAACTCAGTTATCTGCTTGTTTGGTTTATCAAAGCTGAGGTAATGAAATTATAGGACAGTTCACAGGGTGACTAGCACACCACAGTAAAACCCTCCCAAATATTAGTACCAACCCCTACTGCAAGCTGCAGCAACACTTCATATGGACTCTCTCAGAATGCCTGGAGAAGGCAGGTTTAGACACTCAGGAAATAAAGGAAGCTCAAATTTTACTCAGGACTTTTGAGACACAAATCATGCTGTTCTTCCCAAAAGTAGAACTGAAAAGGCCTTTCAGAAGTTTATTTTAAGAAGCACTAACAGCAAAATGTTAATGGCTCTCCTACTAAAAATCTGACATTAGGTAACACATTTTGAGTTTCCTCCATATAGTAAAGCAATACAGACACAGTCTTACTCTCCAATCTTCACTATAGCAAAAACAAACACTGAGTTTTTGGGGGTTTTATTTATTCTATGAGCATTTACTACAAAACTACAGCACAGAACAAATCCTAGAATTTTACAGGCCATCAGCAATTCCCAGATTTTTGCTGTTCCTCCACTGGCACTCTACTGTATCACATAGCAGCAATCCATGGCAGTGCATTTGTAGAAGGCAACTGCAAGCACCGAAGGGTCGACTTCCCCGCTAAAAGCATTTCACTCTTGCTTCAGACTAGCTCTAGTCTGCTCTTACAAAACAATGTGGCTGAAGCTCATCTTCCAACCTAGTTTTTACCAAAAAAGGAATCTGGTCTGTGTCTTCTGGATGCTCTGCTTTACATTGCAAAAAGGGTCTTGAAGCAAGGAGGACAGGCATCTGCTCTGCTTCAAAAGTTCCCTCTGACCTGCTCTTTTCACTGCCTACAGGCTCTCCTCGAGCTGGAGCTGAAACAGCTCACCTGTCCAGCTGCACTTCACCAAGTCCACCCAGGGCCACAAAGGCTGGGTTCTCTAGCATAGGCATGGCAAAATACAGTTCCACAACAAAAATGCTAGTTAGTTCTACACACAGAGAGCAGAGGTCTTGGCAGAGCTTATTCAATTTGACCCAGCACTGTGCCCCTCTGGTTGGAAACCCTGCCCTAAATGAGCATAAAAATAAACATCTCATATCAACATCCAGATATTCCTGCTCACTAAAGGAATCAGGAACTAGCAGCGCTGGAAGACTTCAAGACATAGGCCTTCTCTCAGCTTCTAAAACGTGTGGTTTGGTTTTGTCTTGGTTTGTTGGTTTTTCTAAACTAGTGAATTACTCTGAAAACAAAGTCATGGCTAAACAATCCATACTTTGCATCATTATAAGGTTTTAATTTATTCTTGAAATCTGGTTCAAATGCCAGGACAGGTATGGTTGAATTAATACAAAAAGCTGTGAGAAAACTACTGAGGGCATTTTGCTGGAAATGAGCCACCCAAGAGCCATACACTTAAACAACTCAAACAACACAACATTCTACTACTTAGCAGACTTAGTGAGATCTTACTTAATAGATCAACATTAGTTCCCAGTGTTGATCTGCACAACACCTCAACTCTTCATTTAAAAACAGTCTGCAGAACAGAACTCACCCAGGAGACTGCAGGCACGCTATTAATCTATATGCTAAAAACTGGACCATATTCACATTTTAAAATCCATTAAGACAATTATGAGGCAGAACCATTCATTGCTATGCCTGGTAATTTTCACTTAGTTGATTCATTTTTTTTGTACCAACAGCATAATAAAATTTATCTTTTGTTTTGGAAAGTATAGTTTGATACAACCTCGCAAGAAACTAGCACTAATTGCAGAACAATATGCAACAGGCCTTCCATACTCTGGACGATGCTGGCTAGAGGAAAAGTAATTATTAATGTTTAATGGCAGGCCTATTTAAAAACTGAGTAAAATCCATATAGCCATATTCCAAAGTCAGGTTTTCATTTCCTGCCATTCTGTAAGGATATCTGAAGATCAAATATGTAAGGTGAGTAAAGTGTTTCCAAGTTTGACAGCATTTCTACAGCTTTTCCTGCTTCTGTCAGCCCTTGAAACTGAAGTTAACATCACTCAGTGTCCCTGCTGGCCATACCATTCTGCACAGCATCTCAAGTAAGTCACAACCATTTTCCCAAGAAGCAGCTCCTAAGAACTACAGAGGAAGTAAAGCATTATTCAAGAGAAAGAGAGATTTTCTCCCCCACTGCCTCCCACCCTTCACCAGAACAAAAATAAAATAAAAATATTGAGTTTTGGAGAAAGGTTACAGAAGTAATCTTCTCTCTCAGATCCCCTGTTCCTTAAATACAACCCAAAGATTACAAAACATGTTCAACAGTAACACCTCCCTCTTGCAACAGTCAGGACA
The DNA here is from genome assembly GCF_003945595.2 of Pipra filicauda. Lineage (NCBI taxonomy): Eukaryota > Metazoa > Chordata > Aves > Passeriformes > Pipridae > Pipra > Pipra filicauda. The sequence goes on from NW_024104283.1 coordinate 1,640,523, forward strand.
CAGAAAGATGAGGCAGAGAAACCTTTCTTTTCAGCAGAAAGAACTAACTCCTCAGCCAGACAAGAAGTAGTATCTGGAGGGCAGAGACCAATCCTCCAAAGAGGCCCTGTCAGAAGCCACATCTGTCAGCAATCAATACCGTGAATAGCTATTATTTAGCACCAAAACATTTGTTGTCTTACTCCCTAACAGAAAGTACAGGATTAAGATTTCATTGCTGAGTATTTCTTTTACATATGAAACTAAGTTAAGCAGAACCTGGCAAGCCATTTAAAACGGCATCAAAAACACCAGACACTGAACGTAAAAAGATGCAGGGAGCAAAAGGGACTCTTCACAGATTTCAAGGCACAAGCGTTCTTAAGAGGTCTGTAGGTTTCAGCGATGGGAAACACACCAAGCATCCCTGTTTTACTCAGCGTTTACTATCCTGCTTTTAAATACAATTTCTACAGCTTTTTTAATCTCAAAACTGCAGTTAAAAATGTGTTCCTGCGCAGCCCATATACCAAAACGCCTTCTCCTTCCAAGAATAGAGGGATGCAGTAAAGACAAAAAGGAAAATTACTTTGGAAATGAAATTCTGAACTATTAGGAGAAACTTTCTAACGCAGCTCGGTGACACAAAGCATCACCCCGAAGGGTGGAACCCCTTCGGACATTTAACCGCGACTTGTAGCGGGAAAATATCAAATCCTCTTTTCACACTCGCTGTGACCTTATGGCACACAAAAGCAGAGCTCGGTAACTTTTCCTCTCTGGCCTCAACTCAATAGCTTATTCTCTTCTCCATGGCTAAAATTTAGGTCACCCGCCCTGAAACACTCCGGGAAGGCAGGGAGGAAAACCCAAGCCCCAAACAAAGCCCCGGACCCCGGCGCAGCGATGACTCTGCAGGAGCAGCGGCGCGGAGCCGGGCGGGCTCGGGGGGGCGGCCCCTCGGACCCCCCGGGCACCGCTCGATGGCTGACGGCGAACACCCCGCGGGGCCGCCGCCTCCCGCCCGCCGCATCCGGGGGTCGCGGGGCAGGGCCGGCCCGGCCGGAGCGGCCCCGCCGCGGGCCCGGCCCGGCCCCGCTATGCCACGACGGGCGGGCGGGCGAAGCGGGCGAGGAGGAGCCCGGCTGTGCCCGGGGCCGGGCCGCTCACCGGCGTGCTGGTCCCGTGGCCACAGGTAGTAGGTGGCGGGGATGACGATGAGCCCCACGAAGCTGGTGAGGAAGTAGAAGAACGTGTTGCCGCTGTCGTCGTACTGGAACTGCTGCCCCGCCATGGCCGCGCCGGCCGCCCGTCCCCGCCGCCGCTGCTGCTGCTGCTACCGGCGGCCCCCCGGTGTCGCCGCCCCGGGGCCGATCCAGCCGCTCCGGGATCCCGCGAGATCCCACGCTCCCGCTCCCCCGCCCCTTCCCGGGCCAGAAGGAGACGTGTCACTGCTCAGCCACCATAGCTGAGAGTGTGGCGTCACGGGCCCGCCCGCCCGCAGCCCCCCCCCCGGCCGCTGGTTGGCTCGTCGAAAAGCCCCTCCCGTCAGGATCGGGGAATCCATCGCGGAACCCCACGATGGGGAAGGCTGCGAGGGAGCGCAGTGGGGCACCTGGTCCGGCAGCCCTGCTCAAACAGGGCCGACTTGGAGCACATGTCACAGAATCACAGAATCGTTCGGGTTGGAAGGGACCTCTGGAGATCATTCAGTCCAATCCCCTGCCAAGGCAGGGTCGCTTAGAACAGGTGACACAGGAACTCATCCGGGTGGGTTTGGAATGTCTCCAGAGAGGAAGACTCCACGACCTCCCTGAGCAGCCTGTTCCAGTGCTCTGTTACCTTCAGTGTAAAGAAATTCTTCCTTACGTTGAGGTGAAACTTCCTGTTTATGGCTGTTGCTCCTTGTCCTGTCGCTGGGCATCATCCTCTTGGCACCCGCCTTTGAGATATTTACATGCATTAATGAGATCCCTTCTCAGTCTTATCTAGACTAAACAGGCCCAGCTCCTTCAATCTCTCCTCACAAGAGAAGTACTCCGCATAGCTCATCATTTTTGTGGCCTTCTGCTGGACCCTCTCCAGTAGCTCCTTGTCTTTTTTTCTACTGAGGAGCCCAGAACTGGACACAGCACTCCAGATGTGGCCTCACCTGGGCTAAGTAGGGGGGGAGGATCACCTCTCCCTTCCCAATGCACCCCAGGACACCATTGGCGCTCCTGGTTGGAAGGGCACTCTGCTGGCTCATGGTGAACTTGTCATCCACTAAGACTCCCAGGTCCTTCTCCACAAAGCTACTCTCTAGTAGGTCAGCCCCCGACCTGTGCTGGTATTTGGGGTTATTCCTGCCCAGGTGCAGTACCTTACACTTGCCCTTGTTGAACCTCGTTAGGTTTCTCTCTACCCAGTTCTCCAGCCTATCAAGGTCCCACTGAATCTATTCAGCAGTACAGGATTGCATCCAGATGGTTCTTGAATATCTCCAGTGAGGGAGACTCCACAGCCTTTCTGAGCAGTCTGTTCCAGTGTACAGTCACTCACACAGTAAATAAGTTCTTCCTTGTGTTCAGGTGGAACTTCCTGTGCATCAGTTTCTCTGCCTGTTAACTCTTGTCCTATTGCTTGGCACAACTGAGTAGAGCCTGGGGTAAAGAAATTATTTCAGACATGATAAAGTTCTCCGGATTTGGAGGGTGGATCCTCAGCAGCCATGTGAGAGCAAACATTTAAAATGTGTCTAATTCTGAATTCAGTTGCAGGAATCATCATACTTTACAAGGGGCTGTGACCTTAAAGGTGTGAAATCAAAAGGCAGGTACTGTGACTTGTCACACCATTAATGGCAAGTTACCTCTTTGAGGTAGACAAGGTTGATAATCAAGCCCATTCATGAGAATATGCCCATGATCTCATACAGATCTCACAGCTTTAGTACTTGTAAGTTCAGGCTGTGGGAAAATGTGACACAGAAGTCATGGCATCGTGTGCAAAGGGAGCATTAGGCATTCCTTAGAAAGAAGTTCTGTCCCAACATTAACAAAGACTGATGTGGGAAGTGGAGATAAAGGTAACACAATGCCACAACCACTGAGTGGCACCAAATGTCCTGGTGCCATGCTATGGTAATCCATGAATGGAAGAAATCCCTAATTGTTTTCTGGGAAAAGATTTTGTGTTACTTAAAATGTTTTAAAATAAAAGATCCAATTTTTTTCACTGATACTCTTTATAATTGCTTCCAGTTAGATCCTTTTAAGGTTCACAGGCAAAGTTTAAGATATTTTCTTTCTATGTTCTTTGCTACGAGTATTGCACACACTCTGCAGTGATGGCAACTCCTGCAGTAGTTGCTTTGGAAGATACCTGAGCGCATGAAACTCACCTCCCTCTGGGTTTCTAGTCCTTAATGTTTTACAGTGAGGCAGTGAAAAGCTTCTGCACAGTAAATAAGAAGACAGGTAAAAACCTATACATATAGTCAGCCCAATTTTGTAAGCAGAGGAAATGTTCTTTCTCCAGTTGTGCTCATCTGCTGAGTTTGCTACTTCAGTCAGATAAAGGGACAAAGCTCTCAAAGATGATTACATTCCTACAGGTTTAGTGAAAGCAGCCTGTTATATGAGGAAGGCTTGTGAGTGCACCAGCCTGAAGGACCAGCAGTACGTGAGCTAAGATCTTACTAGACAGGGTAAAATCCACATGGGAGGCAGTCTGGGTAAGTGCCCTATAGAAAATCCCTGGTCCATGCGTTCAGCCGATCACAGGAGCCCAAGCAGGAGGAAAGCAGGCATCACTCATGTTGCAGATAATCAGATGGTTTCTTAATGTCATTGTTTCAGAACCCAGCTACAGATTTTCTAACCATTGTTGGCAACATCACTCTTTTGTCCCATTGTCGTGTGAGGGGGTTGGTTGCCTGTGGCATGAACTGACCTAGCAGGGGAATCCTAAGAGTCTGCTTTCAGCCTCATCCTGTCTCTGCTTTCTCCCTGCCAGCCTGTTCTAGCAATTAGGCCAGGAGCCACTGGAAAGAAGGGCCTGAAAAAAATAATTCCTACTGTCAGGTTCAGTATGAAGGTTTCCCCAGCCAAGAGATGGGATGCCCCATGATTGAATAGTAGTGAAGAGAGACCATTCTAGCCTAAACCCCAACAGTTTATTTGAGTGCTGTTCCTTATGTACTCATTTCCCTATAAAAAATGATGGTGATGTCTTGCGTTCCAGGAAAAAAGAAGCGATGTTGCTTTTTCCACTCATGGCCTGTCTGGAAGGTCACCCAGGTAAAATAAACCCCAGTTGCCTGGACTTGAGGAGCAACTTGGTACACTGGAGGTGAAGATAGCATTATGGCATCTCCTAAGTAGGTAATAATTTCTAACCTAGAGGAATTTGATCTTCCCCATATGCTCTCAAAATTCTTTAAAGACCTGTTGTGTCAACTCACAGAAATACCATTTTTTGCAACACAGCTCTGCCATGCTACTAGTGGGCAGGGATGGGTTCTGCAGCTGTGGGAGCAGGGATGGGTTCTGCAGCTGTGGGAGCTACCCTCAGCATCTCAGCACTTGGCCATCCACCTGGCTTCCCTTCAGCACCCTGCACCAGGTTCAAACTACTCATTGTTATACATATGGTCATTTGCTCAGTGGTTTCACAGTTACCAGCACCTCTCCTGCACATCCACTGGTGACTTTTCTGATCTCATGGGAGGTTGTTGGTCGCTGACCACCTCTGCTGAGTGTTCGCCTTCAGGCTTTTATCAGGCTTAGTTACAAAAATGCAGCTGACTGAGTTCAATCCCACCTTAATTCCTAACAACACAAGGCAGAGACCCAAATTACTGGCAGAAGAAAGTGTGCTTTGACAAGATCCCATAATATCTGTGGAAGAAAAGCAATGACAAACCTGGTATAGTGCCAAAGATGACCATCAGACTGGTTTAGTGGATAGGACTGATGAAACTTAGAACAATTCAGCCATAACAGGTATGTGCTTTCCAAATAGAATGGAAAACTTTATGATTGTAAAATGGAAATTGCAACCTAGTAGATACACCTACAGCTGGGGGAATTTTTGCCCCACATGTCATAACCTTCTTAATCTTCCGTGAGGTGATGGACTGCCTTCCTGCAGCTGACAGTCTGGAGAGCAGGGATCTCCAGAGGTAATGTTTGGCCGGCAGATGGTGCTATGGAAATTATGCAAAGCAGCCACCCTGACAGGGTTCGACTCTCGGCTTCCGCTGAATCCGTAAGTCAAAAGAGACTCTCGTGAAGTCGTTTTTATTAAATAGTGCTACAGCTCGAGCTGGGCACCTCTGAAGATGGATCCCAAACAAAGAAATCCCTGGGCAATCGTTCCCTTACAATCTAAGCTCACCCCTCACGCGACAGTTCGTCCCAGTTGGTAATATTGGGGTCTGGGGTCTTCTTGCTTTTTATCGGTTTGATTTTCTTGCTGTTCATTACTAAGTAGTTGCTAAGTGATCATCTTTTTATACAATATACAGTGGTTCTGTACCCTGTTTCACATCCTCTTAGGTTGTTTTCAGCTGGTTCTGTAGCTAGCTATTCGACATGCTGTAATGGTTGTTACAGTTCATGTACCACAATCTGTAGGCTTTGAATGTTCTAGCTATTAATGTTTAAGCTGATAGTGCTAAATTTAAACTAACACGTTCTACAACAGCCCCCCTTTTGTTTTTATTAACATTCCTGTTATATGGGAGCGGAATATTTGTAGTCCCTCAGGTGTGAGCACAGTTGAGTACAGCAACTGTTACAACACTGAGTACAAACAAACAGTATTTCAAAGGTTGTTTTAAAAAGGAATAATCCGTCAAGAATTCATTTAGCCCAAGCTCCTAGTCTGGTACCCAGGAGGTGACCCAATACTTCTTGGTGAAGTATTGGTGAAGAAGAGACCATACTTCTTGGAATCTTGCTTAAGTATTGTCCAATTGTAATTAATGCATTAATTTTACTTGGTCTTACAAGGTCATGGAACCATCCAGTTATCAGGTATTTCTTTGGTAAGACAGGTTTTGCCCCTACTGTTTATGTTCCATCTTCGTCCTCCACTGCTTCCCACTTTTCCCACTGTTCCTTTTCTTCATTTGTCACATCAATTGGTATAATTCTTTTGGATGGTCAACATTGGGCCATGAGCTCTTATCTGAAGTAACTGCCATAATGTTCACCACAGGTTGATGAGCCACAGCTTTTGCTGCTGCATTAGCTAAGGCATTCCCTTTGCTGATTACAATAGTGTCCCTTGTACAGACTGGACAGCAAACCACAGCAATTTCTTTGGGAAGTGGGATTGTGTCCACCAAGTACCAAATTTCTGTTCCATTAGCCATAGCTTTTCCAGAGGAAGTGAGAAACCACCATTCTTTCCACAAGATACCTTTCATTTGGCATACACCAAAAGCACACCTTGAATCTGTATGGACAGTTACTCTTGCCAGGCAAGCTGCTCGGGCTAACACAATTAACTCTGCCCCTTAAGCACTAACTGTGTCCGGAAGAGCTCTGGCATCTGCAACCTTCCACTGGTCCACATTTTCATAGCCAGTTTTTGATTGCCCATGTAAATGGTAGGGTGATCCATCTGTGAATAAAACAAGATTTGAGTTCTGTCTGCGAGATCTGCTCGTGCCTTACTAATACTCTGGATTAGCATGTCACATTGCTGATGCTCTTCTCCAGGTATTGGTACTAGTGTTGCCAGGTTCAATGTGTTGCAGCTGTTTAGAGTCACATTATCTGCGTTTAGGAGAGTTAGTTCATATTTATGTGCTCATTGGGGAGACAAGGCTTGTGTTGCACAGTGTTCGTGAAGTAGTTCAACTTCATATGGCACATAGAACATAATTGGGTGAAGTGGTCTAATAGTAAAAAATGACTTTTTTTCTACTATTCCAGCTGCCACTGCCACTGATCTAGTGCATGTTGGAGCTTCAGATGCCACTGGATCCAGTTGGACAGAACACTACGCCACAGGTCTTTGATGGGGTCCTAATTTCTGCATTAAAATGCCACTAGCCTCTTTTTTTCTCATATGTATATACAGATCAAAACGCTTTGTGTAGTCTGGAAGTCCTAAAGCTGGAGCCAAAGCCAAAGCTTCCATGTAATGGGTTCTATTTCTTAATTTTTTTGTTGCTTCTGTTGGAGATTACGTTAGTTCCCCTAATCCTGGTGTCCATGGTCAGCAAAACCCAACTGCACCTCAAAACGCTCATCGCTGGGGAGTTTTCTGTAACTGGCAGAGGAATTTCATTTATAGCTTTTATTCTTTCTGTATCTGTTACCTGCTGTCCTTCCTTTGAAATGAATCCCAAATATTATACTTCCATTTGACCCGGCTAGAGCTTGGATGGAGATACGCCCTTGGTTGCTAAAGCAATGCCTAAATGTATAGTGTCTTTTAAACAGTCATTACAATTTCTACTACCTATTAGTAAATAAATCATGTACACATTGCACTAAAACTAATCCACCAGGTAACTCAATATCCTTGAAATCTTTTAATATCTGAGAATTTATGGTGGGAAACCCATTAAACTCCTAGAGAAGACAAGTTCATGTCAACTGTTTTCTCTTCCAAGTGAATGCAAACAAGGGGTGGCTTTCTCCACCTGTGGGAATACTGAAGAACACTGCAGTCAAATCAGTCACAGTAAAACACATAGCCCAGTGCAGGATTTGCAAGAGTACAGGAGTGGGATCTGGCACTGCAGGGTGTGAGACAATGGTATACTGGTTAGTTGCTCTCAAATCTGGAACAAATCAAAAGTCAGGATCTCCGCCTTTTTCCTGTCTGTTTTTTCTTGCTGGTAACACTGGGGTTTTATATGGGAATTCAGACACTTCCAAGATTCCTCAGGCAGGGTGCTGAGCTACTTGTTTTTGAATACTTTTCCCGGCTTCCCGGGGATGGGCCGCTGTTCCACAGCAGAGGGCGCGCCTCCCTTTGTTTTCAGGCGTGTTTCGGCAGTTCCACTTCATTTCCCGATTGACTCTGCAATTCCGTGGGCACCAGCTTCCAGGGGTTTAGGTATCTCCAGGTTGGGAATATTACGAATATGCCTGCGATTGTCAAATTGGTAACCCTGGGTGATAGATGTGAATATACATCCAGGTTTTGGAGGAGTTCTCTTCCTAAGAGACAAGATGGGAACACTTCTGGTATTACAAATCTTCCCTGCACCCCTTTATTTCCTATGTGGATAGTAATGGTTTACTTAAAACATGTTCTGCTTTTCCTGTTACGCCTTGAATTAACACCTTGTCCTGTGATAGAGTTCCCTTTGGTACAAAATTTAAGTTGGTTCTTGTGTCAACTAAAAATTCATCTTCCTCTGTTTTCCTAATTATATGCCCATTTTCATTCAGCTGAGCTTTCTACATGCCATAGACTTCAATTTCCACTGTCTTCTGAGTTCCCTGCCTTCAGTCATTGCATATTACTTCACGATTCCTGTCTTACATTTTCCACGCCCAGTTCCCTTTGAAGCCCCCTTGGATGAAGTGGGCATTTTCTTTGCCAGTTACCAAGTTTCCCACAGTAATGATACTTTTCCTGCAGTTTTCTAGTACCTCAATTAAGGGCATCCCCTTCTCTATTCTGGGTCTGTTCCCCATACCTATATGCCAAATTTGTGTGCCTTACTCTGGTCAGGCCATGCACACCTCTCCTAGCATGCTTCTGAACTGGGACTTGAACGCACTTGAAGCCAGAATATCCAGAATTTAGTAGCGGAATTTTGGCAACAATCAGTCAGTGCCTCTTGTCTCCAAAGTTCCCAGGTGAACTCACCCGATGCCAGCAGCTGGACATTTGGAGATGAGAGCATCCAACATCCAGTGGTGATTGCCTAGAGTCCCATCTGGGTTGGCAAACTGCTATGGAAATTACCGATACCAGCCACCATAACAGGGTTTGACTTGGCTTCCACTGAATCAGTAAACCAAAATTCTTCTATAAGGTCCTTTTTATTAATAGCACTGCAGCTAGAGCTGGGCAATTCCAAAGAGGGACCCTGAACAAAGAGATCCGTGGGCAATTATTCCCTTACAATCTAAGCTCCCCATCCCTCATGCAACAGTTCAGGCCAATGGTAATATTGGGGTCTGAGGTCTTCTTGCTTTGTATTGGCTTGATTTTCTTGCTGTTTTGTTATTAAGTGGTTGTCTTCTCATACAGTATACAGTGGCTCTATATCCTGTTTTATATCCTCTTGGGTAATTTTGTCCAATTCTGTAGTTAGTTACTTGGCATGCTGTAATATGATTGTAATAATTCATATACCACATTCTATAGGCTTTGTGTACTCTAGCTGTTAATATTTAAGCTGCTAGTGCTAGATTTCTACTAAGTCTTTTTACAACAATGGCTATCCAACACAGTGCTGGGATGTTCTCCAGCTCACCCTGTTGCCAAACAATTCTTATAAGAAGGTGATAGATTTCCAGTGATTTGCCACTTTTATAGGTGTATTAGTTCCTAATAAAATGATGTCTGGCATTACCTAAGCTGAGTATATCTGGGTCATAAAAGCAACAAAAGAAGAAGGCTCTTAGTGTGTGTAGGTAAGAAAGAGAGAAGATAACAGGTTTGCAAGGCATATTTCATTGAAATGGGCATTGCTAACAAAATAGCTCTTTGTAAGAGCTTCAGAAGAACCTGTCACCGTGGAAAAGCTACAGACATGAGAAAGGCAGCAGGATCTGCACTGTGTGTGTGGCTGGGATCCACCTCAGGCTGCCAGGCTCTGTTGGGTGGCCACGCAGATCCCTTTTGTTCTGCTCCTGGTCCACTCTGCAGGCAGTATCATACTGGAGCTTTTGCGCTTGGCCCAGCTATTTTAGAAATGTTCTTTCTCTGTGTCTGTCCTGTGACACAAGATGGTCAACTCTTCCAATTACTTCCAGTCAACAAAAGTTTAACGCGGCCAACCTGAAGAGCCATGAACCACAATTAGACTTTCATGAGGGGAAATACACTATGGGAGGGAAGAGGCCTGCAGCTAGTTCCACAAAGGCGAGTGCCTGCACCCACTTCCATGCAAACACCACTTCTCACTGACACTTTTTATCCCTGCTATTTTATTTATTTCTCATAGAGTAGTCAGATTAAAACTGATGGCCCAGTGATCCACCTCAGGACCCCAGCGGACCTGTCCTCTTTGGATTTGCTGTTTGGTTTTGATGGGGATAAAACTAGCTGTTCCTGCTGAGAGGTGACAAATTCAGGAGAAAGGTCCTAGAGCAAGTTGCTGACAGCTTGTATCTCAAGACTGTAGAGGTTAGTGGCAGTCCAAAACCCCTACAGTGCTCCTGAATCAAGTCCTGCCAAGAGAGCCAGGAAAGTGGGAAAATAAGAGCTTACACACCTCATAAGTTCGTCGTGACATTTGGGCTGTGATTCCCTGGATTCTTACCCTTAGCAGAAATCCAGTGGTTGAGTTACATCAGGAATCAAACTGGTTGGCACTTTGGACTACTTTGTTCTTTCCTGTTGCATGCTAGGGAGTAACTGTGGGGATGCAATACTGAAGCTGAGCAGTGCTTTGAAGGTTGAGGGTTTCCACTGACCTAGGTCCAAAATGCTGCCCTTTCTCCTCTTTCTTCACACAGGGAGCGGACATGAGGGTTTTGCCCTTGAGGAGGTGCAGGATTTGCTGCAGGGCTTCAAGGGCACTAGTGCCAGGAATATTAGCAATGAAAGCCAGAGCGCAGCTGCTGCTTCTCTGGAAATTGGTGTTACGGTTAAATCCAGCAACTGGGACTCAGGGGTATTATAAGGATAGGCACAACAAAGATGCAGTAAGTGGATTATCTGAAAAGTTCACACACACACTTTTTCCCTCTGAATTTCCCATTTTTGTTTAAATTAACTATTTATGCCTTATTGTTAAACGTGGCTCCAAAATGATGCAATAGCACTGCCTTTAGAAATGGAAAATAATTTGTAAATTATGCTTAACAATTGTCATTCAGAGCTCTCCAAACACCATCTGTTTTGATGGTTGACCTTGCAAACTGGGGAAGACAGAAGTAAGTCACAAAGATTCCTGCAAGTTAAACTATTTTCCAAGCTGATTATGAAGCTTAGAGCTCAAAAGGTCTTTGTACAGAAACTCACAAAATACCTTTTCTTTTTCAAGGGTTATCACCACCTAATTCATTTTACCTCTGATTTCGCATTAGAGGTATTGTTTACTCCTCTGCTGTTCTGAAAATGCTCAGGAAGTGTGATATTATGGTCCTTCCCACCAGCCTTTTCCAATACACAGCAGCTGTCTGTTCACCACATCTGGGCTTTGTTGATGAATGTTGTTTGAATGTTTAAGAGGGGCTTTCCTTGACATTTTATTTATTCCTTAATAATCTCAATCATGCTGCCAGCGATCAGGCAAAATTCACATTGATACCATTGCCTGGCTGCTACCAGTGCAAGATTTGTTGAAGAAATGGTTATAAAACCGTCAGTGCAATGAATCATAGAATACCCTGAGTTGGAGGGGACCCATAAGGATCATAGCGTCCAACTCCTGGCCCTGCACAAGACAGTCACAAGAGTCACACCACGTGCCTGAGAGCATTGTCCAAACACTTCTTGAACTCTGTCAGGCTTGGTACTGTGACCACTTCCCTGGGGAGCCTGTTCCAGAGCCCGATCACCCTTTGGGTGAAAAACCTTTTCCTGATATCTAACCTAAACCTCCTCTGACACAGCTTTATGTCATTCCCTCAGGTCTTGTCACTCTTAACCAATGTTATGCACAGAGGCTTTTGCTGGCTTCCAGAGAGTTTTTATCAGCTTTCATTAACCATTTATAATTAATTACAGTTCCCTGATTTACTTTGTCTTTGTTTATTTTTAAGAGGCAAGAGTGTCTGGGTTTAGATGAACATGTCAGAATGCAAAGGATAAAAACCATTTTTCATTAAGATTAAAAAGCAGTTAATGCCTAATAGAAGTCATGGCAAGAATAAAAGGTTCTTTGAAATTCATACCTTCTGGCTAAACTGATCTACACCTACCATTGGTGGCTAGAGCAAACACCTGTTGATATATACTCTTGACAGAAAGCAGAACTAGAGGAGTCACAGTGTTACAGGGAAGCACAACTGCAATGATCAAGAAGATCATCTGAAGATCATCTTACAGGGAGCAAGAAAGCAGGCTGGGACTCTGCACAGGGAGTGGCTTAGAAAGGACATGTTGTCAGCAAGTCGATAAAGGAATTAGATGGACAATAGATCCATGGATGGATACTAAAAGGACTAGGCCAGGACATACCCCTGAATATCCCTAGCACAGGAACACCAGATGCAGCAGAGAAGGGGGGCAATGGACTATAGAAGATGGCAAGGCTCACGTGCTTTCTCCCGTTAGTCTCTGTGAAAACAGACATGTGTGCTTGTATCCGTGTGTACCCACTGACTTCAGCCTACTTCTGGTAGAGAGGTTTCTTTGCTTCAAAAAATTACCTTTTTTTTCATGAACAACCTTCTTGTCTGCTGTGTAATCAATAATCTCTTGTAAACACTTTGATTTCTCTGCTTCTGCAACAGGAATGTCCAGCCCAAATCCATCTTATTCAACCACCGTGATTTTCACTTGGTCTCAAACATTCCAGATGAGCTCTTTCATGCAACAGGAATTGGCTGTGAAATCAGTCTGGTTACAAGGTTCTGTGATGTGTATTTCTGTGATGCCCACGGTAAAAGATGGGAAGTCTGTAATAAATGAAGAAGGGAGTGGAGCCTCTTTTCTAAGCAGTGAACCCAGGGAGTGTTCTAAAACTGCCCTGGTGCACCAGAGCAGCAGACCAGACTGTGACTCTCCCAGTATGGGGCAGCTGCAGCAGTAATTTACTGATGAGGTGCTAACACGTGATAGAACAGAACATGAGCAGCTTATAGCTGCTCACCTCTGGGCACACCGAGTGCCTGCCTGGCTCACACACCCAGGGAGTCAGGAGTAAGATGGCCTTCCGTGCCAGACTCTGGTCTTCTGTTTGCTAAGCTAAAATAATGGTCATGGGCATTTTAGGCTCAGAGGGTGGGGAGTGCAGGTAAATGTTTTAATCAGAGGGATTTTGCCCAGCCTAGCAAGGATGGGGTAGTGCATATCTTTGCTATGAATAGTGCCAGACCACCACTCCAGGCAGTCCTGACCACACAGGGATTCACACCGGGCCAATAAATACACAATAGCTCCAGCCCAGCCAAACATAACTCTCACAGCTGCAATGGGGAAGGCAGGCTCAGACAGTGGGCAGCCTTGCTGCTTAGCAGGGGTGCATTTTAAAGCATTTTGGTTTTTTTGCCTTGATGTCTATCGATGTATATGAAGTAAAGATCTGCTTTCATATTTATTTTTCCTTCTCTGATTTTAATTTTTTTCCTTTTTTTTTCCTCTGTAGCTATCAATCTGAGAAACCCAGAACTGTTTTGTACTCTCCTTCTTATATGTCAGGAACCAGTTGATAAAGATCTGTAAACCAAATGCAGAGGCTGTGCAAGCATAATGAAAGGAGTAATGCGATTCTGTAGATCTTTTATTATCATTCCTCATGAAAGCACTGCACTTCGTGACAAAAATCTGCTACCTCAACCTTTTCAGACAGGGGCTACTATAGAGAGTTATTACTTTGGTGAGGTGAGGATGTAAGATTGATTTGTATGATGCCGTCATACCGTGATGACATTAATTCCATTACCGCTATTTATTTTCTAGGCTTTTCCTTTTACAGGTCATTTACCTTTTTAAACTCCCGTAGGAAATGGAAGGGCTGTGTTCAGCGCCACAACCACAGCTGTACTTGGGCTCCCCCTCTCACTGGCATGACACACACACCCTGCCCGAACTGCACCAAGTGTTTCACATTATTCTTTCAGATGTGTAATGCTCTGCATTTTGCTGCAAGATAATTCTCTGATGCAGTAAGGAAAAAGGATATTGTACTAACATATGTTTTTTATGCCCCTAAACTTACTTTACTTTGATTGAGCAGATATTTAAAGATCAGTGCAAGGACCTTTAGCGTTCTTCTCCAGCACTGAGAAAGGATTAACAGAGACCAACACCAGGCTGAGACTTGTGTGTTATGTTGACTTTTTTTTCACAGCTGAGCTATATATCTCCAAACACCAGGGTTTCTAATGCAAATGCTACAGCCCTTCACTGTAGCAACTTAGAGGAGCAATGCTATGATTTTAATAAAGCTGTCAGATTAAGTGACTGCATGGTTACACCATGATATTAATACGTGTTCTTAACTGTCAATTAGTTAACTGGCTAATAAAAAGAGCCTAGCTTATAGGATTTTACTAATGAATATAATGCTTTGTTTCTGGGCAAAACATATGCTTTGGATATATAATTAGGAAAAGGCTCCCCTCTCTCTCCCCCATCGAGAGAGCATGTGCAGCTGAATAAAGGAGCTCATTATACCTGTGAGGGGTCAAAGTCTGTGGATCTGTAGCTTATGGTATTATGACAGATTACAAAATCACTCTATTATGTTAGTCAATCTGTTTCCAAGCACAAGCTAGCAGGGAGCAGGGCACTAGAACCTCCCGAGCAGGGCACCCATTGGCTGTTCCCGGTAGTCTTATGATGGGTCAGCTGGCAGTGACACCACCTCTGACAGCTCACATGTCAGACCTTCCCTGCCTGACTTCTGCCTTTGTTATCACAGAGCCTCTTCACAGACAATCAATCTCTGCTTCAGGTTGCAAAGAGCTCCCAGTAAGAGCTGAAACAAATTTGAAATCCATGTGTAGCCATCACTTCTGCTAATTAAAGGGAAAAGCAGAGCACTTGCGCTCCAGCTAACCTCTCTCAGGCTCTCACCTTAAAAAAATGAACTAAAAATTTTCTAAGTGGAGAGGGGAGTAGCTAAACAGCAACAGCTGGGAGGGAAAACATTGGGTTCAGCTTTGGTGCATGCGTCAGTTTAAAAGGAAAACAGTACTTCATATGCGGGATAAAGAGATTTCAGACGTGATAGAGATCTTAAGAAATATTTGACTTTCCTATTCTTTAAGGGAAATTATTCTGCCAAAAAGTCTTATTCAGTCAACTCAGCATAGAACTCCTTGGTACCAAGGGGAAAGAAAATCCTCTTGTATTTGAGAGACACAGTAGTAGTCAGCACTGTGGGCACGTACACTTCTGACAGACTGCAACTTTCTGAGATCCTACCAAAGACAGGTGGTTCCACCACTACTTTGGGCTGGTTATTTTGCCCTCTCACCAGTCTGGCAGCTGCATCAAAGCCAGGAGGGTCCCAGGGCTGCCAGCATGGCACAGAAAGACTTGGGGGTAAATCAGAACAGGTAAGCTGGCTTAGGTAGCCCTGAAGGACTGGAACTAACAAAACCACATTTGTGCTCTGTGGTCAATTGATGGTGGTGCCTAGGAAGATGCAAAATCTGTCTGTAGCTTTTCCTGCAGCTGGGGCTTTTGCAGGCTCCATCATGTGGGATTTTGTCATAGCTAACCAATGGAGAGGTCAGGCTCCTGCCTTTCTGAGGGGTAATTTCTTTCATCAGCAGCCCTTATCATCAAACTTGTGAGAATTCCTATGGCATGTTCTCCCTTGAGTCCAGTTTGATTAAGATTTGCCAAGAGATTCAAAATGTAGGAGATCATAATCTTCATTCAAACACCATAAGACACAAGCTCACTTTCCTCAGGAAGCCAAGCTCAGAATGTGCTTGCCCTGCCATTCATTGAGAGCTTTTTTTTCCTTGAAATACCATGTAAAGAGCACAATTTTAACCATCCCATGTTTACAATAGGCACTGTGTTGCTCAGCAGCAATAGCAGCAGCAGCTTTTCTCTCATGCTGAGGAAGGGACCTGAGTCAGGGTTGGCCCCAAAACTAAGGAATGCCGTCATGCAGGTGCCCTCATGCTCACCCTGGACTGGGGTTAACAAGCATTTAAGGAGCTGTTTGGCCATGCCAGAAGCAGACACAGGGCTGCTGGCTCCTGCACAGTGGACTGCCCAGACATCCAGAGATCAGAGCAGGAGCTTCAACACCAAACCCACACAGTGTCCTTCCTGGAGACACCTATGTTTGGAGCCAAATGTCATCAGAAATACAGTGCAGACACAGCATCAGAAGTCACAGTTCCTGGAGGACACAGGGTGGATCAGAAGAGATTTTTGTAGGATTATATTGGACACCATACTGCCCCAGCATGGTGGGCATGGGGTCTGACCTCCAGCAGTTCTTTCTCAGCACCTTCCTGGAGCCACTGACCTCACTTTCAGAGGTGCCCCTGCAAAAGCAGGTAACTAAGAAGGTCAGCGTAGACTTACCTTGCGGCAGCGATCTCTGCATGACTCTGCTTGAGCAGGGGGGTTGGACCAGGTGACTTGCAGAGGTCCCTTCCATCATCAAGGATTCTGTGATTCTGTGATACTGTGAGGAGGACCAGTGCATATTTGATGTGTATAACAATAGTGAGCTGTGGATTTATTTCATAGCCTGCATGAAGTAAGGACTGTGATTCCAGAATCAAACCACCATATGAGTAATGATGGATGAATCTTCAAAGCCACTGTGGGTGCTCACAAATGAAGGGCTACTCACAGACATGGCTGAAGTGCTGCAAGGAAGCACTAGGGGGAAGAACCAAGCACTTGTTTGAAAAGCAAGCAGAGGAAGCTGCTTATAGGACATAGTGAAGAGTTCTTCCCACCCTACAGACTCCAGGAGCTATGCCAGCTGTCCTGCCCTAAGTGGAACACTGCTGGGACACCCAATCCTGGGTGACCTGTGCACCTCTCAGAGCTTCTGCTTCCCCTCTGTGTGCTTGCCCATTTTTGCAGTGATTTCCTTGGCATTACAGCTCACTGGGCTCCCCATTGGTTCCTGGTCAGAGCCCCTGGGCTGGCAGCATGTGACCATGGTGACTGTGGTTGTTCTGGGACCTTTAAAACCATCAATGTTAATCTCTCCCACCAACTTCTTCTGGCTGCACTCTGGAGATTCCTTGGATTGCTTGATGTTTACCAAGTGATCGTGCCATTACCTGCTCGTGGTAATAAACTTCATTGTAGTTGCAAAGCACCCCCGTAATTTTAACTTTGTCACTTGCAGTACCCCTCCAAATTAGCTGGAAAAGCACTGAAGTAAAATACAGGGTGAAAAATTAAAGTAGGAAATCTTTTCCTTTCTGTTTGAACCATCAGCCTAGGCAAAGAGAAGGAGAATTTCCCATAAATTAGTTTTGCTGTTATTATAACAAGACTGGAAGGGAACTTCTTTACTGGGCAGCAGCCTTTCCTGGCAAACACCATGACATGAAAATTGTAGAATATGGAACAAAGCCTGGTTTTCAATAAAAACTCTCAGTTCTGGTTGGTTTTTTTTTTTTAAAGTGTGGTTTCTTTTCTTATTAATCACCTCAAAGATAGTCTGTCAATCTGTGTCTCTTGGAGATAATATCTGTTGTACTTCAGGAGCTAGCTTGTCTTCTCAAATACATTCACAGGTTTTCATACATATTTATCCCATTTCATTGCAGAACATACAGCACCATCGGTCATACAAACACCTCGTTAATCCCCAGAGGCTGAATCTGGGCATGGCAAGAGTCAGTTCATGTCCTTGGAGATCAACAGAGCAACATTAGTTTACACCAGGCAATGTTCTGATGCATTGGCTAGCAGCCAAGGAGTTCATGACTTTTATATGTTTCAACAAAAGGCGTTGAAAAGAGCTTTTGATATGGTTATTTGGTGAAAGAGATCAAACACTTCCCCTTTGCATTAATCCTTTTCATGTTTTCAGTATATAAACTAATTTTTAAAAGTCTCATCTTGCAGGTGTTCAAGCACGTGGTTTGAGAAACAGTTATTTGGGGCATATGTGCTACTGAAAAGAAACGGCAAAGGTTTAGAAAATCCCAGCCAGCATAGAGAGCAAGAACAAAAAATGATGAGTCCTACCCCATCGTACCAGGATTGGCAGGCACAGTGGAGACAGGCTCCTGGACTAGAGATGACTCGCTACAGCAGCTCTTACGTTCTTCAGTGGGCATTGTCTTTATGCCATTATCACCCCAAAGCCCATCCCTGGAAGTTACAGACGGCTGGGGTATGTTTCAATGACACAAGAAGTGTATCGCAGAGGCCCCACTGTGCTTACACGTGGTGTGAGAGGTGCTGGGCTGCTCCAGCAGCCGTGATCCTGCCTGGCTGCTCCCGGGCTCATGCCAGGCTGAGGCCCGTGTGGGTTTGCCACTGTGGGCAGGGAGCCAACAGCTTTCCTCCTCCCTGAGTGGGGCAAGGGCAGAAAGGCTCCTGCTTCCATGGGGGGTAAATCTTGTGTGGGTCCCTCTCTCAAAGTGGTAGGTGCCGTAGGGTTTGTCTGAAGGTCGGTAGAGGCTGAATTCATTTACCAATGACTCAGCACTTGTTTTCTGACCTCTGCAGCCCCTTTGTGAGCCCCGGACCACACTTGTTTGTATGAGCTTGGCTATTGTACATGTGCCGGGCTTAACTGCTGTTCCTGAAAGCTGCCCACAAAATGAGATTTACTTCTAAGAACTAACAAAACCCAGGCAGGCAGTCATACTCTCTTCATCCTTCCTGGATTTTTGATTTCTTTTTAAATGACCTCTAAACTATTTTCCCATTAAAGCAAGGTCTATTTTTAGGCTATCAATGTCATTTAATTAGTCATTTTGCACAAGAGGCACATCTGACTGGAATTTATGTTCTTTTTATCCTCTTTTAACAGCATACGCATTTTTTTCTACCAGTGAGTAAGATGGGGTCTCTTAGTCTTAGGTCTAACAATCTCTGCTTTTTTTTTCCCCTTTTACCTCATCTTCCCTCTCAGAAGCATCTGAGACAGTCTATGCACCCCCATTTCACAGACTGACTCATGGCATAGGAACTATGAAGCAATGTGCTCTGAAATCAAGAAGGTGCACTTAATAGGAAAAAGAAATAGATTCTAAATATTTATATATGTATTTTAGACATTTTCATCTGTTACTTGGATACCTGTCCATGTTGTCTTATGCTTACTGTCCCCTTGGAATGAGTTTCCAGGGTCAAAATACGAGAATTTCATAATGTCAGACCATAAAGATAACTTACAGCTTGATTTCTGCCCCAACCACATAAAGGATGGTGCTATTCCCTTACTGAGCTCTCACAGCTGGGTGAATATAAATTTTTTGGGGGAAAAAAGAAGCGCGGATCTTGAATCAAAATGTTCAGAAATAGAAACCATAGCAGAGAAGAAAACATAGTTTTGCCCAGCTTAAGTGCCTTCAAGATCTTATAGCTGATTGAGAAGAGTTAGTTCAAGCACAGAGCACATGGGTCACATCTGGCAGCCTTGTGCTCAACAGCCATGTATCCAAATCCCTGTGATGTGGCCGTTTTGCTTACAGACCTCTAGACATGGCAGCAGCAAAAACCTTGAGAAGGCGAGAGATCAGATAGAGCGCAACTGTATATGCTTTGCTTTTTCCTTGAGGTCACCTACCTGTATGTAAGACTGCTGACTGCTGTACAGCAAGGTGTGCACTGCAGGGCAGTTATCCCACCTGGGAATAAACCCCCAAGCCCGAGGGAGAAGCCTGCTCCCTGTCCTAGGGAGCAGAGCTCTAGTTCCTCTGCATCATAGTCAGAAAGTGCAGAACATGTGGTTTTACTTCCAACCTCCTATTACAGAGGGTTCCTTTCACTTGACATCTGTATGCATAAGCAGCAGAAATCTGCCCCTGCTACCAGTCACTGGGGATCAGCTTGTGCACACAGTCTGCCTAGGAAAGCGAGAGAGAAGCCATATAAAGAAACTAGGCATGGGAAGCCCCTTCACCTCCTCCATTTTTGGAGTGGTTCCTTGCTAGCCAGCTGTTTTGTGAGACAGCCACACACTCCCCAACCAGGCTGACACACACGGGGCGCTGGGTCAAAGCAGCCTCTGCTGTATGGCTCTTAGAGGATGCAGATAAACATGTACAGTGATGGCACAGCTTCTCAGGACTTTCTAAGCCTCTACTCAAATGTAAAGCCAACAATTACCATTACCATTAGTGACCTGGAGACGTCTGCTTACATATCAGAACCTCATTATGATACGTGCTGCACAGTGCACAGTGAACCTCTGGTGCTTGTGACCCTCCTTCATGTATGGGCAGTGGGATCATTGCTAGAGCCCTGGCAGCAGCCATACAGGGAAAGGAACCTCCAGCTGAGCAAACTGCAAAGAGAGCCCAGGTGCTTCTGCAGAGAAAATGGAATCTGTCAGTACTGCTTCAGCCTCTGAACCAATAACAGGCAGGAGAGGAGAGCCTCCCTACTCTCTGCTCAGGAAGAGCCATGTTGAAGTTTGCTTACTAGCTTTGTGGGCAGCTTTTCTTTCAGCCCTGTGCCCTGTGGGTGCACAGGAACAGCCTCTGCTCACTAAGGGCTCCAGCACTCTGCAGCCCACTGCAAAGCTTGAGGACTTGTAGCATTCAGCAGCTGTGAACTTGTGTTACTGGGAAGAAAATCTCCGTGTTCACGTGTAAAGCTCTTTTTGAAGTATTTTGATACCAGACAGAGATAAACAACACTTCTTAATAAAACACCATCTGCTTGTGCTGTGAAACATCAAGTGTTAAAGGGATTCTGCTCTAAGATGGTCTTTCGGAGACAGTCTGTGTAAAGTTGCTTTCATCTCCAATAGTCTTTCTTGTCCTTTAAGGTCACGGGCTTCTCTTTTCTTTCCAACCCTAGTGACCGTGAATCTTACAGTCAGCTGGATAATCGTCCCTCACAGTCAGCTGGATAACATCCTCAGGGAATGCTGCCATAGTTATTTGCAGCATTGTGAGAACCCAGCTCCCATCTGGTGAAACCGTACTAAGCTGCACCCATCCTGCTTGAATCAGGATTGCAGATTTTAAAGACAGAGCAGTAATCACAGGGTGCAGAAACCCTTTCTGAGATGGTAGAGGGTACTCCATCGCAGTGTGGTAGTATAAAGGCAGAAGAACCACCAGACATCATGGATTTTAGACCTAGGAGATGTGACACCAAGTCCTGGGAGAACAGAACATCTGAAAGATGTTGATTGTAGATTTGACAGTCAGAAGAAACTGTCAGAGAAGGATGGTCTGGTACGGAGCACCAGTCAGGGATGGCATGATGCTTCCCCTTGCATTGACCCTAACAGCCTTGACTGAGTTAGAGCTTTGGTTTTCAGCCTCAGCAGTGCCACACATTGCACTGAAGGTCTCCAGGGAGGTGACCAGGAAAAGCAAGTTCACATACCTGTACAGCATACTTTGAATAAAGCAAGTTCAAAGCCCCACTAGTGAAAAAACAGGAGACTATCAACTGAAATAAAGCTGACAGACAGAAACTAAAGACCATTTGAATGCTGAACTTGACCCAGTATTTTCAAAAATACCTTACAGCTGAAAAAGAAGGAATATTATTCAGAAATAATAAGTCTCACAGGAGCCCAAGTCCTGCTTTCAAAATGGCTTGACTGTTGGGATGCTACACTGTTCTGTGGGTCAGTGGGTTTGACTACATTTCTGAAGGCTAGGTGTGGACTTCCAAGTCACTAATGGGGAAAATGGTTGTCATTTGTTCCCTCAGAAATCCTAGCTGTTGCCTCATGGATGCAATAGATAGGGGGACAGCTGTCACAGGGAAAGCTGCTGGGCTTTGGCATGGCCCATTAGTGTGTTAGACTCCAGCAGCTTCCCAGTACAGAAAGATGCAGCAGCACTGCTGACACCAAGCTGAAGCCAGAGGCTCCAGTCCCTCATGTTACCATGAGTAAAAATCCAAGAGGCAGAAAACCCTATGCCTTCTGGAGAAATTAAGCTCTGGCAACTCCTGTAGCCTTTCAAGGAACAAGAGATCCATTTTATTTAGGGAGTTTACAGTTGCTTTGCTAAACTGGAGGGTGCTGTTATATTTACCACATTTTTCTTTCCTTCCCCAACAATGCTGTTACCAGCAGAGAACAGACAGCATTTCTGGTGGGTAGTGAACCTGCTGCCAGCGGCCTTCCCTGATGAGATGCTGCTGTGGAACTCCAGGGGGCAAGCTGTGTGCATGCCTTTTGCAGAAAGCAGCCAGCTAAATATCACAGAAATAAACAGGCAAGGTTGCTTTGGCCATGCCAGCCAACAGGCAAGCTAAAAGCCAATGAAATTGTTCCAGGAAAAAATAAAAGAAAAGCTTAATCTTAGTAAAAATATAGTCCCTGAGCACTGGCAGGGTCAGGGTCAGATTGGGTTACGTGTTGTATAAGCCCCCATTATACAAGCCAAGGCAGGGCAGAGGCTTTCCCAGGACTATTCAATCCTCCTTTCTCTTGCTCGGTTTCACTGTTGCTCCCTCATTCCTTCCTTCTCACTGTCCTTTCTCCTGCTGCTTGCTTGGACATCGAACAGGTGAGTCCAAATGTTTCCATCACTGTGAGTTAGAGCACACATCACTTAGTCTTTGAATGAAGTATGGCTGTGGGACCTTATGAGTGGGCCTAAAGTTGCTCATGTGAGCTGTTGAGGACATTATTTTCCCCTTGAAGCATGCATATTCCTTTTAGGGCACTCCATCACATTCACCTTGAGATTCTGCTTTTCCATGAAGAAGTGTCATATCCGTAGCAAATTTCTGTGCATCCCAGCACTCACCTTTCAAGCAAACGTTCTGAAAGCATCTTCAGGCTATTTTTTTTAAATGGAGAAATGCAAAGTGATGCTGCTCCTCCTAACAGACTTCCAGAATGCATTTGCTTCTTCAGAAATAACCTCCTTCAATCCCTCGACTCTCCCTTTGCCAGATTACTTTCAATTCTCTGTTCTGACCACACGGAGAAAAGCAGCATTCACTGGAAATAACGTGCACCTTCCAGAGTGAGAACCACCACCTGCATTTGAAAACCAACTCCAGCACAGTGCAAATGCACTACTTTTCACATTCTTTCTCATTTCTACATGTTTAAGTAATTGCTGTCAACTCAGCACACATCTGCAATACTTTGAAACCCATTTCTCTGGTTTTGATATTCTAAGTTTGACTCCAAGACCCTAAAAAGCTGCTGAAATACATATTGGCAACTCATCACAATCTTTCAAAGAAAAAGAAACGTAACACTGTATTGCAAACAGAAAATTCATTGCAATTTTTAGAACCATGGAGAATATACTGAAGCCCTAACAAATACAACTTGTTTCTTAATCAACAATAAGGGAAGTTAATTATCTAAAGCATGTCTTTTCATGACAGAGGGAAAGAACAAAACAGTAACCAAAACCCACTGACTTTACAGACTCCCAGTTGAAGTTTGCCCCTGTAGAAGGAAGAGAACACCACACAGTTTTACCTGGAAACTGGAGAGCTCAAGCTTTTCAGATCTGGCCAGTATTATACAATAGAACAGATTTTCTATTACACAATACGGGACAGGTATAAAATACCCGTATCACCCTTATTTCCCTGTCCCCTGCTATAGACTCTTTTGAAAACCTTAAGTCTTTACCACATCTATCTTAGGAATCTTCCTTGCAAAGCCAAGACGCCTGCTCCTTGCAGTCTGTTTTTTTCTGCAGCACAGTAAATTGCTACCCTTTGAAATGCTTGAAAAAAAATTTTGAATGAAGTCCAAAGGAATAGCCAGTGGCTGTTCTCTCTGTCTTAACCTAGATCATTTTGACATAAGCCATTTATTTCATGGTTAACCCCGGAAAAATCCTGCAGGGAATATAAATTTGTGCATTAATCCTGCTCACTGGTTTGGATCCACTTAGGTTTGGATGAAGGAGGTGCCACGCTGCAATCCCCCAACTCAAATTTACTGTTTCAAATGCTTTATGAAAATATCATTCCAGAGCCTTCCATGATCCTCACACAAACTCATTATTGCAGAGGAGAGAAAGAGACACCACTGTAAGCACTGAGCATTAAAATGAAATATAAAGCAGCATTAAAGTTGCTCCGTGCTTAATGCTGCAGTTTAAGCAGCTAATCTTGTTTCGGTTGAATGGCATGTTCATTACAGCAAATAAATCAGTAACATGTAGGATTATTGAAGAGGAAAGACATATTAAACCAGTTTAGGGCATCATATTGATTTTTCAATATTTTTTTTCAGTGTCCGATTTAGCTTGGCGTTTTTCAACAGTCAGTTCTAATAAACGCTTGTATAGCAGAGATTAAGCAGGTGGGAACACTGCCCAGAAAGAGTATTATGAATAACTTAATGCACTGGTTTAATTGCAGCAATCCATGATACTTACTGTGCTGGCACCAGAGGGGAATTTTCAGTATTAGAAGTTAAAACTTCAACCAAGCTACTAGCGAGTATCTCCCTTTTATTAAATATTTGAAAGAGCTTTCCAATATTTTCACTTCAGATGAGAGCAGGGAAGATTTCAGAGTTCATGTAACTATTTAACTTATTTCTATCACAACTAATTAAGTTATTTTTTAAAAATTGTTATCATTTACTTGGCACAACTTTGCCTCTCTGACACTGCAAAACATTGCAGCCGTGTCCCTGCAGTCCCTGTGCCCAGTCAGCCCTATTCTGCCCAATCCCCTTTGCAAACAATGCACAGAAGCAAAAAGCCCAAACCTATCTCACACTTCAAGCAACAGGCTCCTTTCAAAGCTATACTGTAAAGTATTCCCATATTGCTTTCCCACATTGCACCAGCATCCTTGCCACAGTTCAGAGAAATGAGTCCTTTGGGAGTCTATCCATTTGGCGATGGCCATATTTGAGTAGCAACATAGTTGACCTTAAGAGGTCTCAAAGTAGGGCTGGCAGGAGAAGAAACACAGTTAAAGCTTAGGGAAAAGAGCAAAGGGCTCCCCATTGCCAGATGGCCTCCCCTCAGCCTCAGCAATTTGTCCACATAGAGTGGAGACCTCTGGGTAGAACACCAATGACATTTGCAGTAATCAAGCTCCTGTCCCACACACCATACACCAAAACACCAAGGCAAGGATTCAGTGGGAAGTTGTTTTATCTGTGGGGAAAAAAAAGACAGCATTTTCTTCTCTGTAAAAGGCTGAAAGGAACAACATCTGTTCGCAGGACAAAAACCTCCCTTTTCCTTCACCTCCAACCTGTGCAAGGTATGAAGGTCCATCTTAGCCCACTCCACCTCTGGAGAAGTGTGCCTGCTCACGGATGCTCCCATGCACTCACCTTAGCCAGCACAAATCAGAAATGCCCCAAGCACCACCTCTGGCCTGAAGCAGATGCTGGGGGAAACCAGCTTGGAGCAGCACCAACTTTCCAGCAGAGCAAAGCCCTGAAGCTGTGTGCAATAGCAGAACACACTGGTCTGACAGCTCCCTAAGCCCACACACAGTCCTGGGTACAGACCATGCCAGGAACCCTCACAATGGCCAACAGAGATGCTAGTATCTACAACAAACACCTGTGCTTGCAAAAGGTTATCACACAACCGATTGTGGTCACTGATCACCTCTTGTTTTCTTCCTTTCCATGCTATTTTTGCCTTAGATTAGACCAGGGCCTCCAAGACAGCAAGCGCTTTTCAACTCTCAGCACAACACAAGGCCACATTAACGCACTAATTGCACATAAATCATCCTGGCTGACTCCAACAAGTAGCAACAGACACCTATCACAATGCTGGGAGAAGCAATGCTCCAGAGCAGTTGCAGAATTTACTGGATCAGCTCTTCCAATGTGTAACTTTTTACACTGGCAAAGACAGAGAATGTGCATCCTGCACAAACTTGAATATCAGGCTAAAAAAGCTTACAACAGTCTCAGAAGGAAAATTCACAATGAAATATGAACAAAAATTGGTAAGTTACTCATACATTCTGATTAGGAGTGCAGTAATTTTGCTAATCACACAGTTTATCATTCCAGAGAAACTCTATATTCAGGGCACGAAAACTAAAGTATAAATTAGCAGAAACACAAAAAGATTTGATGGTACTTGATTAACTGGACAGAATGCACTAGAAACAAAACATTAGGAAACTGAAGCCATTTTGTGATTGTAGCAGGTATTTAATAAAGATGGAAAAAACAGTCATTACACAAAAAAATATATATTTCTGGTTTGTTTTGAAGAAGTCCCTTGTTCAATACTAAACAAGAGTCCTCACTCAGCTCAAAATAGAACAGGAGCTTTGTAAAGAACCTTCGAACCAAGATTATTTTGACACCATCACACAATTCAGGTGTCCTACCAGAAGAAAGCAGTTGCTTTTAAGTAACTCAGAAGAAAGTCCCTGTTGTCATCCTACTACTTCCTCCCATTCCTGACCTATGCAGGCAGCCCCCCTGCATGTCCCATCACAGACCAGTGGGGGACCCAGGGCTCAGCTGCACTGTTTCCTCACCCAGGCCCACCTCCACCAAGAAGCCAGAGCATCCCCCTTCCAGCTCAGCTGCAATCAGGGTCCCATTCATACCCTCTTTTCTCAGAATATTTCAACCACCTGTGCACTTTAGCAGCGTCTCCATCTGAAGCACTTAGTTCCATGTGTGTTTACAGACCCCCATTTCCACCCTCAATTACTCTCAGAGCCTCTGCTCCACTCATTAGGTAAATCCTCCGCTCTTCCCACTTGCCTTTCCCCTGTGCTGATTCCCTTTCAAGCTCCTCCCCCAAGCATACAGACAACCAGAACAGTCCCTAGTTTTCCAGCTGAAGCCATACCTCATGGACCGGCATTACAATTTCCCCAGCCTTCCTGGAAGTCCCTTGCAAGGGATACACTGAGATTTAAATTTGCCTTTGAGAAATCCACATCCCACCACTAGTGCAGAAGGCTCCTGCCCTCAGGCGAGACACCGGGCTCTTTCCATGGTGACGCACTGCACTGCCGTTTTTAAAAAAATCTTGCAGTCCAACAGCAATCCAACACCAACTCCGTGCCTGCTGACACTGAAAGCAGCCAGTGCAGGCAACCAGAAGCCTCCCCACAAAGACAGTAAGTTATCCCCACCAGCCAGGCACACCCATCCAAGAAACTCCATTGCAACTAACAGGAGCCTTTCCATAGACTTCAGGAGGCTCTGACCCAGCTAAACTCCACCCTTTCTCAGCAGTTGCCATTCATTTGTTCTGTAATTCAGTACAGCACTGCTTTGAAAACATCTTTCTGATGCTGTTCTCCTGCAAATGGAATAATGGGGAATAATAAGCAGGTGCTTCTGAACGCAAACCCAGAACAGCATGAGTATAAAACTACTATAGATGAAGCAAGTAAGTAACCACACTGTTCATTGTTTATCAACAATCTTTATTACAGCTGACTTTCCATGTTTAGAGGTTTCCTAGTAAGTACAAATATGAATCAAAGTGCTATCCCACAGTAAGAAATCTTTATTTGCACAAAAGAGATACAAACAATCAGTATTTCAAAGTTTATGCTACTTAATATATATACTAAAAAGGTAAAAAATAAACCAAGATGAAAGAGTAGCAGCAAAAAGAATTCTATTTCTCTTTCAACACAGTCTCTGTGCTTCCACATTTCTCTAGCAAATAGAGTCCGAAGAGAATTCAACCCATTTATATATGAAATATCCTACCAAAAATATAACACTGTGTAAAGAAAGTTAGTAGTACAAAGTTTGGGGCAGGGGAAAAAAAAAGAGAAAAGGAGAAAATAGATGTATTATTAAAAAACCCAAGTGTAAACTTTGCTGCTGCTTTAAAATCAAAAACAAAAGTCACATGAGTATTTCCGTTTGGCTTGGGAGCAAGGAAAATAAGAAAAGCTGATTTTTTTTTTAAAGTGCTTAAGCACCATATCCAAAAGTAATGACTTTCAGACCTACTTAACATGAATGTGCTCAAAAAGCCACTGCTTACAGTATAAAAGCTGTCATTCTGAAATGCTGCACATTCAAACTGGCTTTATCTGCACGAATGAAAGATTCCTTTGAACAGCTCTCAATCATATGATGTCCCAAATCAATGTAATGCTATTAGAGCAGGCAGCTGAATTAAGTCCCAGAAAGTTGAAGTTTAAGAATAATAGATATAAAAAAAAAAAAAATCTTTTTTTAATTTAAAGGCAGCACGCCTCTCCCAGCCACATGAAGGTAACTTTATGCAATAAGCAAGAGAAACAGTTTTATGTTATTGTTGTAAGCTACCTAAAACCAAGTGACTGTTGATCTCATAATTCACATATTAGGTAGCAGGAGATAGATACTTCTTACTGATAAAACACAAAAAGGTAATTGTGGGTGGGACCAATTGCTAACACAGTATTTTACTTATTATTAAACATACTGTCAACTTGACTTCAAAATAAACAGTATGTCCTAACAGAAAAAAAAAATAAAACCAAGAAAACCAATTATGTGAAGAGATTTAGGACTGTTTTGTTACACTGTTATATATTTATTTGAGCCTTAAAATAAAGGAAAAATGTAACAAAGCAAATCAAATACATAAGACAATTTCATGCGGGGTTTTGACAGACATCAGACACAGATTGCAAGAGAAATTTAAATTTTTTTAGCCATTTAGTAATGGCCATTATTTTTTAATCTCAAGGTTAGAAAACACATTTAAAAATTGGAGCAAAGACTCTGGCATTCATTAAGCCCAGGTACTGCTATAAATCATTTCAATCCCACCGCTCTCCCAAATCAGAAATACAATAAACAAACCGAACTGGCAGTATTGCTGCAGCCACTGAATTGTGCCCACAGAGTGACAGCAGCACTACCCATTCCTGCAGTTATTGCACGAATTTCTCCATCAGCTTTGGAATTCTGCAAGCTCAAATTTGTTTACATCCATCTATTTCACAGGAATAATATTTTTACACTATTTCTTGAAAGTCACCAATTTCCAACACAGCATATTCGTTGTCCTTCAGAACAGTTTTTAAGTTAAGAGAACCCAAAGGCGACTTCTCTCCTACAAAGTTCCTGTAAACACCTCTGTATTAAGCCATAGCAAGTTCTAGAACAGGAAATTCAGCATCTCCAGTGAATTGACTTTACCTCACTTCTCCTCTACAAAAACATTTAAAAAACCCCTGAACACTTAATAATTAAAAAGGAAAGGAAATGGCACGATAAAGACAGTGAAACATTGTAACCCAAGCAGACATGTAAAATAAACCTCTGAAAATATAGCATTTGAAAAGCAATTATTTTAGTGGTTAAAGTGTGCAAAAGACTAAATATGCCACCTGTTCCAGAGATAACTGAATACTGTAGCCATCAACGATTACTATTCAAGTCCAGCACTGGCAGTTGTGCTGCTTTTGTTGCTGTTTTGGACACTACATATTACCACTTTCTCTTCATTTGTCATGCCTTTTTGTTTGTGGTTTGTTGTTTTTTTTTAACAGATCCCAGCAGCATGACTTTACAGTGGTATAGGAAAGATGGGAACTTTTTCTTTTTTAAAGGTTTCCTGTCCATCCTAAGTCTGAATATTATGTGAAATTAAAAGTAATGTTTTAAGCAGGAACATCAAATATTATTTCAATTTTTGTCTGTCTATCAAAATCACCTCAAAAAGATTCAAAATCTCATGTTTTTGTGAAACAAATATGATGAATACAGGAAAATACCATGCAAGGAAAGTGTAGCTATTCTATTGATGTGAAGTACAAAAGCTTAGAAACAGAAAAACACCCGCTTCAGTCCGAGACTGAAAAAAAACACCACAGATTTTTCAAAACCAGAGTCCATACAGTGTCACACAGCCCTGCCTTGTCATGTTTGTTAATACCCTCGCTTAGAAGTCAGACAGCATTTTGTTTAACTTGTGTTGCTCTGTATCATTACACTAAACCATAATTAACTCCTCTTTTGTGCCGGCCTCATTCCAACACAATTGTACCCACTGTATACCAGCAGCAGTTCTCAGGTTTTGTTTTGCAGCTCAGCTGTATTTTTCTTGGATGTTCACAAGACTGGCATTTGACTGGATGCGCTTGGCTAGAAAAGGAAAAATTATATGAAAATTAAACACTAAGAATTCCCTAAAACTAGTCTCTCCACTCCCTCTATTTATCCGACACAGACTCGCAAACAGCTTTCTGTTCACGTCCAGAAACTTTAATGAAAAGATACGGCTGAAGCTCTTTCCTACCCTTCTTCAGGGGACAGCAGCAGACTAATAGTTGCTATTAGCGCCGTCAGCACAGCTGCAGGCAGATCTGGCTGGGCTCCTCTCCCACACGAGCCAAGCAAATCCCTGGCACCACCCAGCTCTTACAGTGAAATGCCAACACCACCACTTACGCAAAATGAGTATCCGTTTCTTCTGCTTTGAGTGAAGGAAGCTACTAAGATAAAAAACAATAGGTAGGAAGAGAATAAAGGATGAAACTGCAATCACTGGGACTGTATCACTGCAGGGAAGAGAACAGTTGAAAGTCCTGCTCCAAAGCTTCCGAGTGATGTTCATCTAAAAGGAAAACATAAGCAAACCATGAAAGCAAGCACATGCATTTTTTTCTGTGCAGCATGGCATGGCAAACACTCAGGCCTCAAGACATTCAAGTGTTCAAATATCACCTCAGAAAACAGCACTTTAACAGAACTCCCCCCAAAACCAAGCAAATCCCTGGAAATGTAGAAACAGACAACGTAGACGAGGCCAAGATTTCATATAAAAACTTTTACAAGCTTCAAAAACACAACTATACTCAGATACATGCAGACACTGGGAAACAGGCATGTGGCAAAGAGCTCACTGACAGCCTGTGGGGACAGGACTAATCCCACACTTTTGACAAGCACTCCTTTAGCCCAGCCACTTAAACTCCCACAATATACAGAAGCTTTTTCCAAACATATGTCATCAGTGCTGAGGACCTCTAGAAACAGCTGCTACAATAAGGAATCAATTAATACACCAGCTAGAACAATAGCAGTAAAACTTCATATTAAAAGCCAGAAGATTAGGAGATTTTTTTTTTTTAAATCCATCCCTTTCACAGTAACAAGAAACGAAAAGTGCAGCTACTCAAACTGGAATGCACTCGGGAGATCAGGAGCTTCAGTCACGCTCCTGCAGCCCCAGCTGAGGACAAGACCCAGCAAGGCAGCCCCACCAAGCTAAATTCCCGCCATGGGTCATCAGCCTGCCAAAGGCACTGCTGCCCATACTGCCCCACACCCAAAGGGAAAAGCCAATCCCTAGCAAGACAAGCACAAATGGCTGAGATTAATAAAGATCCCCATGACAAGGCCTCCGTGCTGAGTCTTAATAAACACTTACTGCATCTTCCACGTCGATACATAAGTGTGCGGAGTGCCCAGACTCATCACTTTGCCTGTTCATCCTCTGCAAGTTGTTATACAGGTCATTCAACTTTGTGTAGGTTTCATTGCAGTTTTTACACACTTCTGTGTAGTTATTTGGTGACAGATAAACGGTTTGTCCCTAGGGTTATAAAAATCTGCATGAATGCTGGTTTAAGGCATTACAAAAAAATTGGCTTGATTTGTTAGGTTGCTACTGCTATATCGACAGGGACAGATGGTGCCATACTGAGCAACCCTTTTCATTTGTGGCCTTCAGCACCTCCTGAACGCAACACAATGCACTCAAAAACAAAACTACAATCTCTGAAGATATTTCAACACAGTCACGGCTGTATCAGCAACCCATTGACCACGGGGTTAAGTTCTAGTTTAGACACTTGAAGTGATCAGTAGGCTGAAGAAGGCCTGTAAAATGAACAAGGCCTATAAAGGCACATTTCCTAGAAACCATTAATAACAAAAAAGCAGTTCCCTCAGAGATTGTCCCGTACCCATCATTTCCCATTTCTACTACTGAATGATCCCGTAACTTGGCCAGTTTCTGATTGAAATGGAATATGCACAGTTTCTCAGGCTATATAGGGCATTTTCTCTTAGGATGATTACCGCATTTATTTCACTAAGGAAGATATATTTGGCCATATTTGCAATAGGGCCAAATTTTAACTACTCGTAATTTTAAGAGTCAAAAGAAATTTTACAACAATTTAAGGTATCTGGCCTTTCTGAACTAGTCCACATTATCAAAAGGATATGTAAAGACTGAATTTCTACGCCAAAACACAAAAATTCTACAAAGAGAAAGAAAAAGAGACTTACAGCATGCACACATGATATTTCTTACTGTATAATTATCAACTACAGTGAATCCAGAAATTCTGATGCAAAGTAGCATTGCAATTACATACAAAATGAAGTCAAGGTAAGTATCAGTTAGAATTAATTTTAGGCTCTCAATCTGTAAACTGCGTTTTACAGAACATTGTTTTCACAAACTCAGCAGCAGTTTATTTGTCTGGTTTGTATCTGCAGTTTATTCAACATCAATAAGATTTTGGTAGCAATTAGAGGATTTAGAGCTTCTCTTAAATACACAGCATAAGTACCTGAAGGTTATGTTCAAAACACGTCAGAGATTTATTGAATAAATCCAGGAATTCTTCAGTAGAATTTGATAATCCCTCACTGTTATTCTTTAAACAATCTGTCAAAGAGAAAGAAAAACATCAGGATATTCTAATTCCTAACATTTCCACAGCTGGCAAGCCCCAGACACTCCACTCCTGTAAAAAGAGCTCTCGACTATAAAGGACAGGTCTAGTCAACACTGAGATTCCTTATCTGCCTGCCATTGATGTCTCAGACCTGCTGACCTAACTCTTCATCGAGAACACTTTTCAGAATTAATTGGCCTTGATTAAGTGAAAGATGAAGACTATCATCAAGAGCTTTCTGAAGAGGGGGACTGAATTATCTTTGGACTTTGAGATAAAACAAGACATTACTTTTATTTTCCAGCCTGCAAATCTGGCTTTGCCCAGCAACAGTAGCAGCCATTTTGTGCACCAGCAGTGGAGATGAAACAGTGAGCACCCAGGAAACAGCTAGACCACAAACACAATAGCAGAAATCAGAGTGTAGATTATTATTCTTTAAGAAAAGAGCTGAGCTTTTTCACCAGCTTTGAGGGGAGCTCTGGGGCTTTCCTCCCAGTCATAGGCTCAACCCTACCATGTTACTGCTTCCATCCATCCTACCCTGCTTTAGGTGCTCTAACCAGCCAGAGCCTTGAAAACAAGAGTATTTGGGAATTTAGCTGTTCAGCAACAGCATCATGAGAGCAAGCCAACATCCTAGAAAATTCTTCTGAAAGAAGCAAGCATCAGCAGCAGTGAGGGTAAGCATTCAGCTGGGCACTGGGCAGGCAGCACACAGTCCACAGGCTAAGCATGGCAGGACAGCACAGTCCACAGAGCTGCTCCTGTTCTGCCTTTCCAGCCCTGACAAGCGAAAACAAAACTCTTCTGGGCTCTCAAGGGATTCTGCAACAAATCCAGCATCTTTAACACTCAGCTCCATAGTGGTATTCCCACTCTTTCCTAGTGCACCTGTTAGTGCAGAGTCCCACAAAGCACACCAGGGGAATAGCAAACAGCCATAGTTTAGCTGTTAGCACAGCACAGCAGCACCAGCATTGGGACGTGAGATGCAAGTATGCACTTGGACACTCTCCACCCATAAAAGGAAATCAAATCATGGCTGTGGAGGCAGATACTGTTCAACATGTAAGCACCCCAGAGTTAATAACTTTCCTAACAAACAAGGAAAAGATTCTTATGCAAGTTTTTTTAAAAATGGAAAGACAGACAAAAAAACACAATGAAGCTAAAAAAATTCTCCAGCAAAGTAAATCACAAGGAAAACTAGCAAGACTACTTTTCGAAAGATTAATCTAAAAGAAATATTTATATAACAACTAAGTTTTCCAACAGATTACTGCCCTCAAATTTTGGCCCTTACAGAAGAAAACCCTCTTGGAGTGGCTATAGTTTAGGATTTGCATGTTATCTACTGATATTCAAACAAATAAGTACAATTCTGACCTGTGCAAATTCTGGGGCTAAGCCATAACAGCAGCACAAAAGCTACAGAATGAGTCACATACTTGCACAGTTGGCTGCCTCCCAGGTTTCATTAAAGAACTCCGAAAGGGTCACAACTATCTGCAGCCTGTCTGAGGTCAAGATGCTTTTGGCACAATTGTGGCTCTCAGAAGAATTCTAGAAACAAAAGGAAACAACAAAAGAAGCAAACAAGTGTTAAAAATACAGAGGGAAAATTTTGAAACACAGTTTGCACAAGCACAGCTAAACAATCACACAACGCATCGCATCGATATTTCCAGAAAAGCAGAGCAGAACTGATGGAACAAAAATCTTTTGATCCTCCAACTCATACTGTGAACAACACAGCTTATTGCAAGTGGTCTCTGCAGATCTACTAGGAAATGCACACAAGTCAGTCAAAAACACACGACAACATAAAAAGAAAAAACAAGCACAAGACAGGGCCTTCTCTTCCAGGTGGCTCATATTCATCCACTCCTGGGTTGCTACCACAGGAGCCAGCTCAAGGCATGTGCAGCCAGAGAAAAGGACAGGGTTGTTCTCATTAGACAGAAGGAACAGTTGAAGGAGCTGAAGCAATGAAGTGGTCTCAAACAAACCAAAACCAAACAACAGAAACAGCCTCCAAAACCACTGTACCAATGTACTCTACCAACAGCAAACTTCCCCCCAGTGCAGCAATACCAGGAGCAGTCCTCTGCAAAGCAGTGCCTGCACTCACTCCCCCAGGCCTGTGGCCAGGCTGGGCTCTCATCCTCCCCACACACAGGCACCAAGCTCATCTCTCTCAGTGAGCCACCCAACACCTCACAGCAGTCTCTGGTACAACTCATATAGCAACTTATTCTCTGGACCAAGCTCGTAAAAAAGTGGAGATAAATTATAAAAGCAATTACAGAACAGGAAGTCTCCCAGTCAGAATTCAAATACGGAACCATGACCTCCAGTCAGCTGACTGCCATGCTCTAGCTCCTGGTTTCTGGCTGCTAAATTGACTTAAGCACTTCTCAAAATTGCCAAAGCTGCCAAAAGCCTCTTTGATAAGCGACGTGGAACATAGAAAAAAATAATCTCTTTAATGAGAAATTTGTTCCTTATGGAGCTTTACAAGAGATCCACTTTCTGCCTCTCTTTGTTAAAATGGGGTGGGGGCTGGGTTAAACAAGACCTTTCCTTTGGAGGCTCAACTGCAGAAGTCAAATATTACCACATCTGGTAACTCCCACATTCACTGACTTTCATTTCTACTGAATTAGAGAAGACAAGAATGTTGCTTATCTGGGAAACTCTAGTTGCTTCACAAAGGCTCTAACTGTGAAATTACCTCACCACCTGGGCTCATGAGTAGGAAAAAACACTTTACCAAAACTGAATCAAGTAAACCTAAATAATTCCTTATGTATGTTTGCCTAATTGATTCTTTAATTAGCCTAGGGAGGAGGATTTTACATTTCAGAGATGTCCAACACTTAAGTTGGCTGCCCTTGTCACACTGCACTCTAACTATTGTTAAGACAAAAACATCAGATACCTGACCACTTGTAAATGTGGATTGAGGTTGCAAGAGGTCATCTCCTTTATTTACTTGGTTAGTTAATCCACACACAGAAGGAAAGCCAAATGTTCTCTCATACAGATTTGTCTTCCAGACCACAGAGTGGACCAGTCCTCCCAA
The DNA here is from genome assembly GCF_003945595.2 of Pipra filicauda. Classification (NCBI taxonomy): domain Eukaryota; kingdom Metazoa; phylum Chordata; class Aves; order Passeriformes; family Pipridae; genus Pipra; species Pipra filicauda. Next base: position 1,676,110 of record NW_024104283.1, read on the forward strand.
GCTGCCAGTATTCAAGCATAGCAGCTACAATGTGTTCATACATATTCTAAGTACTGGAATATGTTTGGCAGCCTATTCCTAGCCAAAATATCATGCTAAAAGTACCCAAGAGAATTGCATACTAAACTTTTCCCTTTCACACTACCTAGTCACTCGTACAAACAGCTTCCATAAGAGAAACAGATAAAATAGACTACATGTTTGCAAACTAAAACACGAGACCAGTGGCTATATATTTGCCCTGGAAAGGGCAATTACCAAGTGAACATCCATGCACTTTTCCAATACAAGCACTGGGGTGGTGAGGAGAACCGGGCAAACAACCCAACATCACCCAAAAGCAACACTTTTCCAACAACAGGTAATTAAGCTGTGAAAGGCTTTGCAGCTGGACACTGCAGCACCTGAAGTTTCCCTGCGTTTAAAAAGCAACAGATTTTTCTCGTCCATGGCAATTCTAAAGTTCGGGATTCAGAAATCCCAAGACTGGAAGCACAGTCCAGGGTACGCACTGCTATAAATGTGCTCTCTTACCGGGGCACCCACTTCATCACAGATCAAAGGTCCTTTGGTCTGATCCACTAATGTCATCCTCGCATCGTCCCAGGAACTAACTTTTACAAATGGATAAACTGGGTGAGAACACACAAAACAAGCCATGAACCACATCCAACACTAAGAAATGAAAGAGAAAAAAAAAACACCGAAAACCAAAACCAAATCAAAGTATGATTAAAGTCTGAAAACCCAGCTTCAGCCAAGGTTCTCCCACCAGGAGGGTGCATTGACTACAGCCAGTGCTCAAGACTTCTAGTTTGCTGCCACACACTCCCATCACCTTTGGAGCCAAGAAAACCATGACACGGCTCCTTACAGATGATGTGCATCACTCACCACAGTTTCACAGACCATCCATTTTCCAAGAAGTGTCAGGCAACTAAGCTCTGGCAGTGTTCCCCATTAGTGCTATACGACATGTAAGCCAGAGCACTGCTTCAGCCACTGCTACAGCAGCAAGAACAGCTCAAGTTTTTCCACTTGCACAGCTTTTTTCTGCAGGTGGAGCTACTTGCCCCTGGCCATGCCAGGAGCTGGCTACACGGACCACGCCACCCCACGGAGCAGAAGGTGGCCGTCACTGGCAGCAGCGATTCTCACACATTCCCAGCCTGTGCCAAACTGCCCTGCGCACCCCGGTGAGGCTTCTAGCTTGCCTTCCCGATGATCCCACCTCCACCCGACGTGCTCCGGCACTGAACTCCCACGGCTGGAAGCCTCAAGAGAAGGGCCTAGGCCCTCAGCCCGCCCCGGTAGCCCTGCACCTCCCTCACCCCGGACGCACCCCGACGGCGCGGGCGATGCTGCCGTACAGTGTGAGCAGGCGGCGGTAGAGCCCGTGGCAGCCCTGGCACAGCCGCACCGGGCGGGCGCGCCGGCCCAGGCAGCCCGTCAGCGCCGCGCAGCCCTCCGCGAAGGCGGCCAGCAGGCTGCGGCACTCGGGCTCCAGCTCGGGCAGGTCGCCGGGCAGCCCCGCGCCCCACAGCTCCTCCGCCAGCCCCTCCGCCGCCTCCAGTGCCGGAGCCCAGCGCGGCTCCTCGGCGGCGGCGGCAGGGCCGAGCACAGCGAGCGCCAGGACAAGCAGCAGCACCCCAGAAAAGCACTGCGGCGGCGCCATGGCGGCCTCGCCGAGGAACCGGAAGTGCCACGCCGGGAAGGGCCCGCCCCCGCCGCGGGGCGCCGCCGCTCATTGGCCCCAGCGGGGAAGGGGCGGGCCCAAAGGGCGGGGCCGCAGCCGGCCGGCCCAGGGGCGCGTCCCGGGGCGGGGCGGGGAGCGGCGGGGGCTCGTCCCGGCATCCCGTCCCTGCATCCCGTCCCGGGATCTCGTCCCGGGACACAGCGCTGGGGCGTCCCCAGGGCCGGAAGCGGGTAGGGGCTGTACCTGTGCCCGGGGGATGTACCTGCCTCGGATGCGTCCTGCTCCGCGGGAAGCGCGGTGTCTGTGCCGTGCGTTTCATCTATTTCACGCTCTCTCCCACCGCAAAGGGAATCGAAGGGTATCTGCGGTATGGGAAGTGACTTTAAAATATGCTGAAATACAGCAACAATTAAAAAAAAATCCCCAAAACAGAGAAAGAATTGATGATGGAGAAATAAACTGCAACTTTCTGCAGGCAACGTATTTCCCGCATCTTATCTGAAGCTGGACACCTTTGTTCAGGTACCACCTTTGTTGGTACCTAGCTCCAAACTTCCCCGTGGCTGATTCTGATTTAAACCGCAGCCACCAAAGGAAAACTCTTCTGCTCATCTCAGGAGAAGAGAGTAGAGCAGTAGGTAACCCCTCGCTGAGGGTTGAAGTGCCAGGCTATCTGGCAGGACCTTGACCCCATGCCAGTCCCGTCTGACTAAAATTCTTTTCAGCCATTTCCATGGGCCTCTGACTGAGTCTGGGGTTTATAGTGCTCTGGTCAGACACACCAGAGAGACAAAGCAGAGCCCTGCAATTCCATAGCATGGTCCCTCCAGGAATAACAGAGCCAAGCAGGAATGGCCCCATCCATTTATTGCAGCCGATTCAGTACTGCACACATGGCACCGGTGACAGTAGACAGTGCTGGCTGACGGTGCCACAACAGTGGCAGCTGCTGGGAGTTCGTGACTGTTTGAAGCTCCCCACACCCTCAGTCATACCCAGCTCCACCAGCTCCACGTCACCTGGCCCACCCAGTGCTGACTTGTGCCAGCCATGTAGTAAATGTCACAGCATGTAAATATCCAGGATAGATTTGTGAAAACACAACAACAAAGGCAATAAAGATACCATCAGGCAGTGGAAGAGCACCCAACAGAAAGCATCTGACTTCTCTGAGTGGGCTGAATGCCTCAGCTCTGAAGAACTGGCCTCCAAAGCAATGAATGAAAACAAATTAAAACCACATCATGAGTTTGACACAGAGAAATGTGAGAGTTGATCAAAAAATTATCACATTTCCTGTACTTGCAAATGATCAGGGCAAGGGCCCTGGGTTGTGTCCTGGACCTTCCCTGAGCCCCCCTGCCCCGTCTCCAAGCAGGTCCCACCGAGGCTTTGTCCGAAGCCAGACAGTACCCTCCTGCACGGGGATTGCTGTTTTGGGGACCATGTCTAGCAAGGCTGCTACGTGTGGAAGCCTGAAGCTGCTTAGCAGGATGCGTGTGGCCGGGTGGCCGCGGGGCCAGAAGATGGTCACCTTTCCTTAGCTCACTAGCAGGGATGCAGCCTCAGCACCGAGAAAGCCTGGGGCGGCGGTAATGCCTGTAGCAAGCCGGCGCCCGCAGCCCGGAGACGGGAACAGGGACCGGTTGCCGCCCCTAAACTACCCTCGTCCCAGCCGGCGACCAAAAAGCCCCGTTGTCCTGCCACAGGGAGCGGGGTGTCCCCGGACCCCGGACACGGCCGGGCTGCCCGCATCCCCCCGGGAGAGGGCAGCAGCACTCCCGCACATCGCCCACCGAGGGGCGGCGGGGGGCTAGAAAGGGCCCTCGGAGTGTCCCATACAGCCCTGACAGCAGCCGCATCCCGAGGGAGCAATGGAAAAACGCCCCGGACTGGTCGCTTACCATCGTCACCACAGGCATCTGTCGCGTGGGTCTGCACGGGCACCGGGAAGGACCGGCTGGAGAGCGTAAAGCTGCGCCTTCATCTTCGCAGGTCAAGGAGGATGCGTTTTCCCACGCCTTGAGAAACTTAAATATTCTCCTGCGAGAGAACGTGTTCTTCCTCCGAGTGGAAACTGGTCTCGGGGGGTGGGACGAGGGAAAAAAAGAAAGGGAAAAAGGAGAAGGAAAAAATAGAAAAAAGAAAAAGGGGAGGGAGAAAAATTAAAAAAACCCCAACAACCAAACTCAAGACTTTCAGATGAAATCTCCAAGGCATAACTGGAGTATAAACATTTCTGGCATTAATAAATACATTGCTGCAGACCTCTAAGATGTCTGGTCATTAAATGCTTCTCCTTTTTATCAATAATAAACATGATATTACAAAGTAAAAATAGCAAGTCACTAACTTTTTCAGCTGTGGTTCAGAACCAGGGCTTGAAGAAGGCATGGACCCCTTCTCTGATAATAGATGAATTTTGTTATCAGGCAGAAGTGGTGACATTACCTTTCTGCTCAACCCTGTCAAAGGGGTTGTACTCACAAATAAAGCAAGCAGAATTTGACCTTGGCCTGCAAATCTCAGAAATATCTAAGAATATCAGAAACCTTCTGAGGTTTATAGTCCCAATTATTCTTGAAAATACATCCAAGTGTTTCAATACCTGCCCTGACTACAAGAAAGTATGTCATTCAGCAGGAGGAAGAGTCTTACCTTAGCAGTGCAGAAATTGAACACAGCAAATGAGTATTGATTTCTTATGTCATCTTGTTGGATCTGTGGAGACGGCAGTGTGAACCAGAGAAAACTAACAGTTTGAAGCTGTGAACTTGGTTCTCCCTTCTGATCGTCTCCCTGTTACCTTCAGTATTCTTTCTCCTGGTTTATGCCACTGTGAGCTGAGAACGGAACTCTTTTTTCAAGTTTTATTTTATCTTTAAAGGATCATGGCTTGGATAAAGCATTTTCACCAAAGGGCTGGAAAAAGAGGATCAGACCATAAATGTCAAAGTAGTGACAGAAAATTAAGTGATGACTAAGAGAGAAAGGAGTCAGGCATGACTGGGAGGCTGGGTGCTTGGAGAGTGGTATTGCTTCAGAAAGGGAGACTGGGGCAGGCAGCAGCTCAGAGGGCAGGATGAAAGGGGAGAAGAGGCTGTGCCTCCAAATTCAAAACTGCAGCACAGAAGACAGACTACTCTTCATCTGAAATAGGGGCTGGCAAGAACAGGGAGGTGTGAAGGTTGTCCACAGAGAGCTGTTTCTGGCATTGTGGAAACGGAAATCTCTTGACCAATTTCATTGCAAAGATGACAAAGCTTAACATGAACAAAGGATCAGTGTATTATATCTTCTTTGTGCAACTATTCCCTGCCGATGGAAAGTTTTTCTTCCCCACCTCCATTACAGTTCTGCATGTACCTATTAATTCACAGGGCCAGTGCTGGCTCCCTCATGTGCTGGTTGTGACTGATGTCAAAGCCCAACAGCAAGTAACCCAATTAAAATGACTTTTTTTCAGATTCCACAGAGCATAGGAAAGTGGTCCAGAAAACAGTACCACATATGTAATTAATAGTTAATTAATTAATTAATGCATCTTCATCACACCCATGACAATGAACTTGAGAGGAAGTATATATGTTAAATAAACTCATCATGTTGAGACATTTTTGGTTAGTTGCAAGTCAGACTCATCCTGGCAATACCATACAATGGTCTGAGCCAACTCTTATTTTCAAAGGTTGTGTAATCTTAGTTTAAAAGCAGTTGACAAACATTTATCTAGCTGCACCATTTCTGACCAGCTTGAGCCACTGTGCCTGCTAGCACTGACCCATTGGAGCATTATTCTTCTATGTGCATAGCTAAGAATAGGAAAGCCTTCTCACTCAGGGTAAGAAGACAGAGTCACATCTGCACTAATCTCTGAAGAATGAGCAAAAGAACTCAAAAGTCAAGAAAAAATAAAAAGACAGTTGATTTACAATAATTTCAGTCTTTAATTCAGAAAACCCCGAAGTTTGCAAATCAGATGCCAAATCCCAGCTTGAGTACTCGGGAGCAATAATGTTACATTGGCTGCTAGGGAATCAGGGAAGGCCAGACACTTGAAATCACAGAATCACAGAATCATTTAGACTGGAAAAGACCTCTGAGATCATCAAGTCCAACCTATGACCATCATCACCATGCCAGCTAGACTGAGTGCCACATCCAGTCTTTCCTCAAACATGTCCAGGGACAGTGACTCCACCACTTTTCCTGGCAGTCCATTCCAAATGTGAAGACACACTCAGGAACCTCATTCTCTGGTTGAGTACAAGAAACTGCTTTCCCCAACTAAAACTTTAGCAATGTTAGACTTATGGAAAATGAGTGTCAGTGACTCATACAGAATACTTTTTTAAGAATGTTCTGCAAAAATCATTTTATTCCCAGAATTGCCAAATGAAACAAGGAAAGACTAATAACATCACAGTTTTCTAAAGAGGTGTGACTACACCTACTGTGCCTGGCTGTCCAACTCAACCAGGAACTGCAATGTTTTTGTCTTGGGCAATTATATGGCAAATTGTGAAGCAGACTATTTGCTTACCTAAGCCAAATCACCACGTTCTCATTTTGGAGAATCATGAACCTCCACCCAATATCCTCTAGAGACTGTCCACAGAGACCTGCCCAGGACCCATTTTCCATATCCACCTTTTTCTGAAGCCTATGTTTTTTGTAGCCTCTTGTGAATACTCAGGCCACATCTGGGACAAGCTCAGCAAAGGAGTCCTGGACACTGTCCTGACGCTGTGGATAGGGTATCAGAAGGCATTGAAGTGACCTGTAATGGTAAGCCAGAAAGCCATCAATAATTTCCCCATTTCCGAGGAGACAGAGAGAGAACACCGAGACAGACATCAGCTAAACCTCTTCCTTAACACCAGCACATTTCTGAAGAGAGAAAACAACCCCACATCTTTGTATGAAGGCTCTTATTTTCTGTAAGTGTATAACAGCATGATAGCTTCAGAAATCATATATAGTGCCGTATGATCCTCGCTTAGACCTTAAATGTTTGCGTATTATCTTCTCTATGAATCCATTGCACAAAGAAATATCATTTCCTTGCACCTGTCAGAGTTTTTTGCTGTGGAAAGGAAAAAAAAAAAAGTGCATTATATTTTTAGAATCATGACTAGAAAAACAATAATTGACAGTAGACAATCATGCCAGTCTGTAAAGATATAGTTAGAAATAAGTTGATGGGGTTTTTTCTTTGGCTTTTTTTTTTTTTCCAGGATGCTGTGCTTGAGCAATTGAATGATATCACATTTAAGGTCCTGGGTGGCATTGCCATTTCCTTACTCATATTAAGTCTAATTAAGTCTTAATTGTGCTGTTTGTTATGAAATGAAAGAAGAGCTGTTAGACTGCATATTTTTCATGGCAGTAAAACAGGATGATACTGATGAAATAACCAATGTATAGGGAAAAGAAATATGAAGGAAGGAAAAGAGACATTTGAAGATAATGTTTAAAACACAGCAGAAACTTTAGAAGCATCATAATAGTGAAATTAACGCGAATAACTTCTTGATTGATGCAAATAATATAAAAGGTAGATTCTTTTCATAGTGTGGATGACTATCCATGTTCAAAAATACCCAGTGAGCCAAATTCTGCTTTTAGTAACCCTGGAGTCAGTGAGTTATCATCCTAGTCTTCTCTTCAGTAGGAAGCAATCCAAAGCTGTTCTTCCCTTTTGCATAGATTGTTTCTTGCTGGTCATATATCTCCATTGAATTTTACCAAGTTCCCAAAGCACAGGCCTAAAACATGACTCATGAGGGAAGAGAATGGCTGGGCTTCAGCAGACACTGGATCTGCTTGTGCACCCATCAAGTTTCACTCCTTGTGGTACAGGCCCCCTGGGATGAGCCAGTGGAGGACACACTCCAAAAGCAGGAGTCCTTTCCTCCCGCATATGCGTGTCCAGGACTGAAGCAGTGGTAAAGGAGCCAACATGAACATCTGAACTAATCAGCTAAGGGAAAAAGAATATTTTGACAGGTGTCTCCAAGTCTGTCCTGGTGAGTTCTTTGCTTTACATCTCTTCTTTGCACTGTACCTAGGTATTTCCTTTCACCCATAATAGTAGAAAATTATCTATTTATTAATATAATTTCCTAAAAAAATTTTTTCTTTCTTCTCTGGATAAAAGACCACAGCAAGATGAGCCCTAACAGAAGATAGCATAAACATGATAGGATATTTCAGTAAAGGTATTGAAATTTAAGCATTGCTTACCCTAATCTATGTTGATTCTGGGAAAATTAAACAAAAAAATAGAAATATTCAGCACAATTTTAGGTTATTGTAGCAACAAGGTGCCTGCTGGTGAAGGGTTGGGAGAGACAGCTCTGGAGGAGAAGTCTAGTGTCCCACCAGGCCTTGGTCAGCTGTAGCCTCTGCACTGTTGTGAGCTGTGAGGAACCTGGGAAGAGCCAAGTGTTGTTCCTGCCTGGGGTATGTCACCAGCATTGGTCCATTGTGGTTTCCACAAAGGGCCAAACTTTCTCATCTGTGAATTTGCAAATCTGCTCAACTGAGTTCACCAAGGTTGTGTGCATGCAAGAAAGGGAGTGTGCTCTGGTCAAGAGGTTATAAACATAATGCTGAGTACCAGATGGCTAGCAGGAATGAACAGGCACTTCCAAAAGACTACAGACAGTTGAAGACTGGATGAAATTTTGTAAACAGTTGCCTTCACACCTCACAGTGTTCATTGCCATGTTTCAGTCTCAGCCTGTTGCTGTGACCTGAAAGTCACTTACCCTGTTCCAAGAGTTCACATGGAATTTATATTAAAAAACCAAACAGCAAATACTGTCTCAGTTGTAAACATCACATGTAGTGAATGTAACTTACAGTGCTGAGATGATAATTATGGATGTTTTATTTGTAATAGTTTCTTTTTAAAATTATTTTTTTTTCCATTAAGAGCATTTTTATTTAAAAAAAAAGTTAGTTCCACCTCGTCTCAAAAAAAAAGTCCAAACCGACTGACTTAACAGCATCTGATAAAAACCCCACAACTCATTTCCAGTCTTAAAACTGATCTAATACTGCATACTCAATCTTTCTCTGCTGGATGGAACTGTACAAATCTACCTGCAGGGCCAGTGGAGGCAACCTGGTCATCCTGCCCACACCACGCCCCTAAAATCTCTGGCTGGCAGGATTTAGCTCCAATCCACATTTAAGGGGACAGTTACACTGGCTCCTTCCAGGGCCAAAGGACTCAAAGTAAATTTTCAAGAAAGGAGGTTCCAGAGACAGAGGTCAGGCTGTGAGGCTTTATAAAAGAATAAAATTTGATTTTCCTACTCTTTCTACACTGAAGTGTTTGAAAGAGAGGAGTTACTTATTCAACACGAACCTGTCAATTCTTCATCAGGTTGGGCAAGCCTTTGTCAGCAGCACGGGTTTTTGAATGTCTGAGATTGTCTTACATGCACTGATGTCTCACTGTCTTCCAGCTATTCAGAGCCTGGATACCTTTGTCGACAAATGATTAAAAAAAATAAGGAACGGTTGATCCCGGAAATTTCCCACGGGATTTTCAACATCTTCGCTTGCGGTGAAAGCGGGGACACACACACGCACACACACACACACACACACCGGCCAGTCCCAGTACCGAGTGGGGCCAGCTTCTGTGATCTCCGTCCAACAGCTGGACACCCGCCGCGGGAATTCTCCTTCTCGGTTCCTTGTTGCAAGGTGCGTGGCCCCGGCGACGAGCGTGGAGCCCCCCGCCCGTGCGAGCACAGGTACTGTCCCCCCGCGGCCCTCCCGCGCACCTCGGGGGGCGTCGAGCAGTGGGACAGGCGGTGGTGGTGAGGATAGATGAGTGTCTAGACGGATGGACAGATGGATGGACAGACTTCAGGTGAGCCCTTCCCCTCTTCACGGCTCTGTCTCGACGAGGACAGTGCTGGGGCTGCCTCCCGGGGCTCACTCCCACGCAGACCTCTGGAGAACTGCTGTGACTTTTTTCCCTCGGAGCGCGGATATCGAGAGCCCAGATTTAGGGGTTTTGGTTTTTTTTCCAAGTCAGGTATTCCCTTCCTCACAACAACCCCTGAATTTGTCACAAGGGAGGCTTAAACGACTCATCAAAGGAAAGGACAGGAGCCGATGAAACCCGGCACATACACAGGGGTACACGCCCCCCCCCCCTCCCCCCCCCGCCGCAGCCTCCCGCACAGGGGCGCTGGGCACGCTGCCCCTGTCACAGGTGAGGTGGGCTCCGAGGGCTGTGGGGCTGAGCAGCAGCAACCACCTGTTGACACCGGCGACAGCATAGGCAGCCTTCCTGGGGCTGGGGTCGGCTTCCCATTCCCCCCTGAGCCCTCCACCCCTTTCTCCTTGGCAGGGTAGGGCCGCGAGCAGGAGCTGGGGAGATCTCGCTCGGCGCCGCGTCGGGGATCTGAGATATGCCCAGGCTGTCCTGCGCCCCTTGAGGTCGGGGCTTGGGGAGGCGGGAGTCCGAGAGCCCGATACTAGCCGGGCCTTTTTGACATGGGGCGGGGGCTGTTTTGAGGAGAGGCCGTGGCAGCAGCTCCGGCGGTGGCTTTGGGAGCAATGCCGCCCTCCGGCCCCACTCCCCCGGCTCCCCCCGGTCCCGCCGCCCCCAGACCCCCGGCCCGCCCCGCTGCCGCCGCCGGGGTCGCCCCTCCTGCCCGGGGCCGCTCTGGGACTCGGCTTTTTGTTATTTTCACGGAGCAGATATTAATTAAAAGAAATACATGATTAAAAAGTAATGAGTTGAATAAAAATTATCTCCGCTCATTTTCTGATTATGTTAATTGTTAAAAACCCTTCAATCACGCTGTTGCAGTCAATGGGTTTTAATGTGAAATTAGTGGGCTCTTGATAACTTACAGTCCAGAATAATCCTGGAGGTTTAGTCATCATTCCTAATAACGAGATGTTACTGAGAACGGAGATTTTACATGATTTTGCCACATTCAGCCCTTCCCCCGTGGAAAGGTCTGCCTTTGTGGCACACAACTTCAATTTTCATGCGTACGACTACTTTGTTAGTCTTCCCCTGTGTACTGCTCCATTATACGCCAATTACATATTTTATGTGTCTCTGTGTCGTCTGAACATTTAGAAAAAACCCACCGTGTGTCCGATATAAGGAAAGAAAAACAATTTTGTCCCTCATGGATTTCTAATTTTATTTTATCGTCCAACTCATCTTGGATATTGTGACTCTTCCTTTGCTCTGATTAATTATCTCCCTAAGAGATAAAAACAGGTTTATACTGAAAATATTAAAGTAATTAAACTCTTAAGAGAAAAAAAAAAAGCTGCAGGCGCTGGTATTCTACAGGTTTAAGGACTAGGGGTAGAAATAAATGTGTAGAGTCTCTCCGATGGGTGACCGCGAAGAGCCGGGGATTTGATAACTTCGGCCCCGCGTTCGGAAATGCCGTGAAATTCGCCTATCAGAGAGGAACGAAATGACGGCCCTCAGGCCACTGTTATTACAATCAACGTGTTTCCGCCCTAGAAATTCGTTTAAGAGAGGTTTCCTTTTCATGTAGATAACTAAATGTATCCTTTTCTGTTCGACAGACTTAAAAATTTTCACGTAAATCCGCTCCTCGTATCCACCTAAGAATTTAACTGAAATCTCGAGCACTGACAGCAAACTGAATCCTCACTGGAAGGAAGGAAAGGAGCGGGGCGGAACAGAGGAGCGGCTGCGGAGCACCGATCCATGCTGCCAGGCTGGGATGTCCCCGAATTCCTTCGCAGGGGCTGTCCCCGCCGCGGGCGAGGAGCCGCCCGGGCCACTGGGGAGCGGGCGCTGAGAGCCCTTGGGACCCACGGACAGCCGCCGGACCCGCTCGGTGCCACTCCTTGAGGCTAAAAAAAGGAGGGGGAAAGAAAAAAAAGGGGGGGGGGAAGGCAGCAGCAAAATTGGCGGTCTCTGTTTGTGTGTGTGCGAGCATATCCACGTATTTCTTTCCCCCGAGACAAAGTGCTGGTGCCGTGCATCCCTCTGTCATCACAAGGATATCTAATTACTGCTGACAGACAAGAAAAGATGTTTTCGGGCGGACCGAGGGGGCTGGCGAGGGGGCGGCGGAGTGCCAGGCGCATTCCCGGCCAGCCCTGCACCGATCAGTCTGGGGACTGATCGCCACGGTGACTTGGGCTGCTGCTGGTTTAATATTGATCCCCTATTACCGCCAGCGAGGAGCGGGTGTTTGCTGGCCTTGCGGGAAGCAGCGGGGTCGGGCCGGGTCCTGCAGTCCTGCCTCTGGCTCCTTTGGGGTGGAGGGCGGCCGGCCAGGATTGGGCCCTTCGTGTGCTGCCCCCACGGGAAGAGGCCCGCCAGTGGCAGCATCCCCGTTTCCCACCCATGCCTGCCCCCCCGTCCCCTCCCCGGGACAGCTCCCGTGGGCGTCGGGCCTTGGGGAGGAGGGGAACTTTATGTCCTAATTTGTTATGAACGGGAGCTCTTGGGGGGCTGTGGTTTGGTTTGTTGTTGTTTTGGTTTGGGGTTTTTTGTAGGTTTTTTTTTTTTTTTTTTTTTACTCTCGCTTCTGGTAAAAAAAGAGCCATTTGTTTACAAAGCCCCTCTGCTCCATCTGAGCCCACCCGACGGGGCTCCCTAAAGGAGCTGGAGGGGGATCCCTCCGTGCCAGGCCCCCTCGCCGGTTCATTTCTCTATTTGCATCCGCAGTTAGCTGAAGATCATTTTAATAAATAACAATGAAAGGGGAGCGCATCTAGAGGGCTTGTCGGCAACATTCAAAAGCCAATAGAGTTTATAATTTTACTCTATCATTTCTTATTGATTAGAGTAATCAAGATAAAAAGCTAGCCGGGCTCCGAGAAGTTCAGCGGCATATCATTAAAGATAAGAGTCAGTTAATTCTGGCGCAGTAGTAATGGTGACGGCGATGAAGAGTTCATTTGCATGAGATGCTGAGCCCCGTAACAAGAGGACAAAAATCACTAATTAGGACTGCAGAGTGTCTCGAGTTCTTCAAGCACCCTTTCGAGATGAGGGATGATGCAAAGAGGCCGCACTTTTATGTAAATCCAGGCCAGGACACCGCGACCGGGGTGCTGCTCCCCGGCAGGGATTGCCGAGCGGGAACGGGCCGGGTCCCCGGGGCCTCTCCGGGCTCCGGTGTGTACAGCCGCCTCCGCATCGAGCTTGCGGGACGCCGGCCGCCCAGAGCAGCCCGGGCAACACGGGGGAAAACACGGCTGCAGGCGGTGCCGGGATTGCCCTGAAATCTGCGAGGTGGGAGAACAGGACAAGAAGAAAAAAAAAAAAAAAAAGGAGGAAAAAATTAAAACAAAAATAAACCCCGTAGCTTTGCTTAAAAGTTTATTCGTCGGTTCTATTAAAAAAAAAAAAAATAAGCCTCACACCAATGAAAAATAAAAGTCTGCGCTAAGGTACCCGTGAGCGTGCGGGTTGCTAAAAACTAGGGAGAGTGCTTCGCGGCAACTTGCGAGCAGAGTCCGCAACTCTGCGGAGAACGGGGAGCGCCCCCAGGTCCCCACCGTCCCGGGTGTCGCGCCGAGGCGAGACAAGCCGGGGAGGTGCCAGTCACTCCCGCTGCCTGCGGGCTCCTGGGCACCTCCTTCCCCACGGAGCACGAGTGGGACCATCGCCCCCTCCTTTCATCGTGGTTACTGTCTTCCCCCTTTTCACCCGTCTTGTCTCGCCCCCTCTCTGCTCGCACAGACACTCCCAAAGCCGAGCAAAACCTCTCAGCTTCAGTCAGCCCTCCAGGAAGGAAGGACACCCGTGGGGCTTTGGGGAAGCTCCCCTCAAAAGCCGGGGGGCCAGTAGTGGGCTGATGGCTATCGACTTGTTTACTTGCTCGAAAGGTATCAGCCGCGGGAGGCTTGGCAGCTGGCTGTCAGCGCTAACTTTGCCCCTCGCTTGGCCGGGGAGTAAAGGATTCACGGCCTTCTTTGGGCTAATTGTAGGTGTCAGCGTGGAAAGCGGCAATGTTTGCCGCCTCTCAAAAGTCTCACTGTCTCTCTCGCCCCCCAGCAGCTCCCCGGCCAGCCCCGCTGCCCCGCCGCACACAGCCCTGTACGCACACGCAGGACCAGGTGCCCCGACTACACCCACCCCTCACAGCCTCCTCTCACTTTCACCCGTGTTCACACCTTTCTCTCTCCACACATGTCCCTCCTCACCCGCCCCTCGCGGCGCACGCATCTTCCGCTCACGCACAGGATCCACGCCCGCGTATCCACCCGCGGAGATCCCTCTCCCCCTCCGTTCCTTGCACACTCGCGAGCAAGAGTGCACACCCGCGCTTCGCCGTCTCGGGTGCGCGGATTCCTCACATTCCCAAAGCCCCTTCCCGCCCAAGTGCACCTCCTGGCACCCCCTTGCACGCCCCAGCACTCTCACATGGACATGCGCCCCACCTTCCCTGCAAGCTCACCTGCTCACACGCCCTCAGACAGACAATCACCCCGCTTCACAAACCTCCTCCCGCCCCCGACACCCCCCCATACCCTCGCACACCCCCTGAGCCGGGGCCCGGGGCCGGTGCGGAGGAGGGTGGCCGCTATCCTCCCGCCTCGCCTCCCCGGTCCCCGGCTCTTTGGACTTTTGTCTGGCTATGTGGCTGAAGGCTCCTTTCCCCTTGTTCTTCCCATAGAGAATAAAGTCAGTCTGTATTTAATGGTTATGGCGGATGTGAGGAGGATTTGGCAAATGAAGAGGCCTTTTGCTCTAAAATATTGTTCCTTACGTCGTGTGAGTCTACCAACCCACCACGACCCCATATTCTTCTCCGGGTGTCTGACTCGAATGACAAACGAGCTGATTTTTTCAGTACATCGCTGGGAAATGTAGTGAGTGATAATAGAGATTTCTCTTTCATTTTTTACGCTTGACTTGGTTATTGTTGCTTTTCTTTTCCCGTGATTCCTTCTGAGGATTAGCTCTGACTTCCCCACTATTGGCGGTCAAAGTGGCCCAAACTCTGGATGACAATTGATGGGGATCAGGGGATTGCCCATTCTGTGCCTGTAAGAACTGATTTGTGCCAGAGAAACTCATCAAGTATAGGCGAAGAATAAAAAGCATTTGGGGGTAAATGTATTCATTGAGAAGGGTTCTTCCAAATTGCTTCTAAGTTTTCTTAATGAAAAGTAACGCTTGCAGCAATCAACGGCTTTTTGACGGATTACAAACCTGGGTAGGACTATGGGACTGCATTTAAAAGTGCCCCAGCCTTAGCATGGGGGCAACTTGCTCACAAAAGTGTAGGAACGAGGGTCAGGCCGCAAAATACAAAGCTGAGGTTTGATGCATGTAGGAGTAATGAAAGGTGCATTAATTTATTAACATGGTGCGCGCAGGAGAAGTGAAAGAACAGCCCGGTGTAAGAAGAATCATTAACTCTCTACCCCAGGGACCCACCCAAGGCTCGCCATTTACATCAAAATAGTTATTGTATCTTTAGAGAGACTAAAAAAATCCCGCGGCATCGACGGTCCGTGTAAGAGGTAGAGGAGAGGAGGAAAGAAAAAGAAAAGGAAAGGAGAAGGAGTCAGCGGAGATATAGAGCCAGAGAGAAGGTGGAGGGGGCGGCGGCCCCGCCCCGGCCCCATCCCGGCCCCCGCCGAGCCCTTTTGCCCCCGCCAGTCTCCCCGGGGCGTCGGGAAGAGGCGGTGGGGCCCCGGGGCCCGGCACCCTGAACCCCCCTCCCCCTGAAGTGTGGCTTGGGGCGTTTAAACATCGATTTTGTTAATTAGTCTAATCACTAGGGGCCCGGGAGAGCGGCCCTGGGAGGGAACTGGGCAGGAGGTAGGATTCTGGGGGGAGAGCGGGCTTTGTCCCGGGCTGGGTCAGCGCTCCGCCGGCCCGGCCCGGCCTGGGCTGCATTTCGCGTCTCGTGGGGCTCTTTTCTTTCTTTTTTTCTCTCTTATTTTTCTTAAGCAGTCGAAGAACACAATGAGAACGGCCCCGAAGTGAAAAGGGTTAGGCCGGGAAGCAGAGCCGGGAGGAATCTCCAGTCCTTCCCTACGTTCCCTTCAAACCCGAAAGGCCGGAATATTAACTTTTTTCCCCCTGCATCTTGTCAATGCTATCATGGCTTTGATGGGAGGGTCTTCAAGGTGGCACATTTCTGAACTTAACCCCTTTTCAAACTAACTCTCTACCTCCCTTGTTAGTGCCCAGCTCTGAACTTCTGAAGAGTATTTTTGTGTGAGTCAGGGTTCATTCACTCGGGGGCTTTTGTAGGACTTTCTTCCTTTCAGCCCTCAGTGTGTTACACCAATTAAAGGACGACGTGCTGTAAATGTAATGGGCCGAGCAGTGATTGTTTTTGACAAGCAACAAAACACATAGATCCACCCCTTAGATTAGGCCGTTGAAGGGAGGTTCATGCCGGTCAGTTTACTGAATAGTTCATGAACTGTAATTCTGAGGCCTTGTGTGAAAGAAAATGTCTCTCTCCCTTTCTTTCTTTTTTTTTTTTCTTCTTTCTTTTCCCCTCTAAGAGAAGAAACACCAAGCATCTAGGGGCAAGGGGATGGCTTGGGAGGGTGAGGGGAGTTGGAGGAGAGCAGAGGTGGCTTTGTCTTGTCATTTAGAAAGGAAAAAAAAAAGAAGCTAACAGTCAAGGCACTTTATGTCACTAAACATGTCAGCTGCCTTTGCAGAGATGCTCCTCTCCATACATCTCCATAGGCAGCCTCGACCTAATAACCTGCTACCTGCTCCCATCCACAGAGTATTTTTACGTTGTTCAGATCTTCCTTGTAGCTGGACCAGAAGACTTGATAATTCTGACTTCATTTCACAAGAGGAAGAAAATGTGGATTAGACTTGAACCTTTAAGGACCATAAAACACAAGAGAAATTGTATCATATCATGGACCTGATCCTGTTCCTCTTCAGCTCAACAGGGGGAAAAAAAGAAGGGAAAATTCCTCTATAATCCGAACAGGACCTGAGTCAAAATGGTTTGGGAAATGGAAAATGATCCTTTACCAAATGTCTAAGGGCCAAGGGGGTCCTCGAGTTGTTGTTTATTTAAGTCAAAACAACCTGGATATTCCCAGGGAAGGAGTAGACACAGTCACAGGCTGTGGAAAGAGTGGGAATAAAGAGATGAATGTTTCTTCTTTAAAATAAGTGAGTTTCTTCAGCCTTTCCTATGAAAGATTACTCTGGGCACATCACATTCCCTTTAATCCCAGAGGCATCTGCAGTCCTGCAGCTGCGCGAGTAGCACGTGTGGGTTTCTGAAGGGAACCACAATAGTGTACTCTGTGGAGACGGGTTGGGAGCAGATACAGCACAGAAATGCCTTCAGAGCCCTTTGGGAGAGGGATATGCCTCTGCCTGTGGCTCAAAAAGTCAGACTCTGGGGCAACCTCTGAAAAGTAAACCACCTTGGAACTCCTACTGAAGAAACCCAACATGATCTGCTCTCCACTTTTGCCTGGACATCATTTCACCCCTGAATTGATAAGTTAAATGAATATTCTGTCTTGTGTTCAGATGTGTTGTTTCTCTAGGCTTTTTTTAGCAACTCCCACACTTTGCTAAATCCCTGTTAATTCCTGCAGGGCCTCCGCAAACCCCAAAGACACTTGTGGAAACCATGGGGCCAGCTGTCACTCCAAGATACAGAACTACTGCCATGCAATAACCAGATCACAGCCGCTTTGGGCTAGGTAGCAGTGCACAGCATATTTTTCTAACCCTTCTTCCTTTCACTTTGATACAATGGGACCTAATTCCTGCAACTCTTTTTTTGGATGCAGCAAGTTGTTTACACTGGTAATAAGCACACTGTATGTGCTGTAAAATTCGTACTTGTTACTGCAGGAGATTAATGAATATGTGAATCACAGCTGAGGAGTTTAACTCTCATTGACTTCATTATGCAGAAGGTATCAGGAAACAAAAAGACACGTGTGCTAACTCATAAACAGAAGTACATTTCTAATTCCAGTCTGCAGGCCCCATGAGAGCAGACTTTACATCTGCTCCCCCAAAAGAACTGTGTGTTGCTCATGCTGGCACACAGACCACAGCCATTTGAGGCCACAAATGCCATAGATGAGGATGCTGCATGGATGATGGGCACATGTGGGGAGATTTCTGACTTGGGGTTGTGAGATCTGCTCCCAAGGGAAGTGGATCAGAATAGGGTGGAGGTCAGTGAGTGCCCCAGCAAAGGATAAGGTCACCATCTGATCTGTGCTTTTGATTAATGACAGTGCAAAATGTTGGAAAATATTATGGTATACACAGAAATACGTGAAAAGGGCCCCTCCCATATTTCTCACCCTTCTCATCAGTGGAGGAAGAAAGCTCCACCTGATAAAATGAAGTGGAGGTCTTTCTGCAGACAGAGGGTTCCTGAAGATTTTATTCCTCTTTTTCCTTTTCAACTCGGTTGAAAAAGACTTTCAAAAGACTTAGCTCAGGAAAGCCGAGGAAATTTTCTTTTTCAGGTTGGGAGAGAATATTCAAAGCAGCCAAGTAAAACAAGTTATAAATTTGTAAACATTTCTGTCATGCAAATGGCCTGTTCTGGTTGCAGTAGGGCGATACTCATTTGCTAGAGAAATCATAACCTGCACAGGGGTTGCCAGTTGTACGTAATGTAGCTGTCCTAAGCCTGTGCCAAACAACCTTTCTGCTATGCCAAACCATCCCAGATTTTGTGTAAATTTATTACACCAAGCACACAGCAGCTGTTTAATTGCAGAGAATTTAGGACAGGAAGTGAAGAATAAATCTGCATCCAATTGAATCCACAGCATGTAATTATCTGGAGCACAAATGGGTAAATAACTAAAACTAATGTGTCTAGGAAAATAAAAGCACACATATAGACACATATTTGTGTGGAGCATGAAAGTGTGTTTCATTCAAGTAAAATGACTCACTTGCAACGTTCCCTTGATCTGGCTCCAAGTGTTTGCAGTGTGCCTTGCAATTCTCTCCTGAAGAGCGCTACATGACTTCAAAGCACAGTAACTTTTTTCCAGGTGTTACAGAGTACAGCAGCAGATCCCATGATCTGATGGCTCAGAATAGTAGGCAGGAGGAAATTAGCCTGTAAATTCATCACAGAATTTAACAGAGATTTGTGCTGTATGAGGCTGACTGTACTCTCTTCCAAGGAATGAAGAGGAATGAGAAAAAGCACCTACTTCCACTAGTGAAGAAAATGACTGTGTTTGTGCCTTCCACAGAACTGGAGAAAATGAGAACCGGATTCATTTTTATTTATTTCCTTTCTGACAGAAGTACAGTATTTTTCACACTTTCCACAACTCTGAACTTTTCCCAAAGAAGAAGGAGTGTGTTTTTTTCAAGAACAGGTTTTAATTTCTGCTGATTGCTGTGAAAATTCATGTTTGAAAATGAACCAGTAGAAAAGTATACATTCAATGAAGATGGACAGGCTGCAGTAAGCTGCCCTGAAAAAAATGTGGGTAAAGTTTCTGGCTTGTAGATAGATGATTGACAAGTAATGTAATCTCCTGGGGAGATGGTTTTCAGATCTCCTCCCCGAATAGATGTCGAAAGCACCGTCCTGCTTATTCAAGGATATTATGATGTGAATACAGTACTGGCTAGCTGCACACAGCAGAAAGGCTGTAGTCTGAAAAATCTGTGACCCATATATACTCGTAAATGTGGTATCCAGAAAGAGTGCTTACTAGTCAGCTACCTGCATTTTCCCTCTTCTCCTCTACATAATTTTCCATGGCTTGCATAACCATTTGGACACTCGTGTGAACACAGCTTTCCCAAAGCTATGAGCCACTTTTGCAATCTTCTTAGCTCTCAGGTTTTCTCAAACAACCCACTGCAGGGGGAAAAAAAAATCCACTGAACTAATCATACACATTCCTTTGGGTGGAAGAGTTTATTGAAGATTTTTAAATTTTTTTAATGGAGATATTTTTGGGAGAGAAAGCAAACAGAGAGGATCAAAGAAATTTTTCATTACTGGGTGACTGAATGATGGTTAGTGAGACTAGAGGAGATTGACTGTTTTGTAGAGAGATTAGCAGAATTCACATTGCCACTGAATGAAAGGTGGAGGAGGCAGAAACCCTAAACAAGTGAATTCAATTACTTCTGAAAGGAATAGGGTAAATGAGGATTCTCTCTTTGGGTTTGCTCCAGGAAATATTTCTGAAAAGTTTGTTGAAGAATACCAGTCATCCAAACCGCAATTTTGTTATCAAAAAAAACCTCATCGCTCCATGGCAGCTTGTGATTTGGAAACACCTCCCTTGTTTTGTGTACGCAGTTGGCATGTCACCTCTTCATTTAATTGCACTCTCAGATGACACCACCCAGTGCAACTTGTTTGCACATGTGGCAAGGGTTTCAAAAGAAATATAAACCTGGTCCCAAGCCCACTGGAGTTAAAGAACAGATCCTCCTCAGCTTCTCTGGATAACAGCCCCGGTGGAGGGAGCAGTGAGCCACCTTCTCGGGCTGTGGGTGTGATTGCTGGTTCTGGGAGGTTTGCTGTGCTCAGAGCTTTAGCATGCCCTGGCACAGCCTGCGACAGCCTAGAGTTCACGACCTGGGAAGTTTGGAATTTCAGTTTATTTGATACGTGTCAATATTGTAAGCAATATGGCATGGTAGGAAGTAGCATTTGTTCTGCAGGCTATTAGAGCAAGGTCTGTTGGTTGAGAAGCAGCATGTTCTCAATGCAAGCCTGTATCTCTCTGGGGTCTCCTTGGAGCAGGACAGCCCTCCCAGTCATGCAACACTCTCCCCTCTTCCCACTACATTTAAGGATGTCAAGCACAGAGATCCTCCCAGCTGCACTAGGACCTCCAGGAACTACCAGAGCAAGGACTAGGAGCTGAGGCAGCAGCTCCTGAGGGGAGTAAGGAGGTTTCCCAGCAGCACTCCTCCCCTCATCCTGAAGTATCAGAAGACATTGCTGAACAGACTCAGAGTGGAGAGACATTGACTTGCAGATGTTCCTTCCAAGCAGAGATTTCTCCTTTTCACACCAGCTGAGCCCCTGCCATCCCCAGAACTGTCTCTTAGTGCTGCAAAACTGACATACCCTCACTCCCTTCCTATCTGCCATCCTGCCTCAATCTGTACCTGCCAATTTCTGTTCCTTCCCTGTGGGTGCCTCTGCCCCTTCCAGATCCCCCCAGCTCAAGGGACATGGTTCCATGTCTTTAGTCCTACCAAAACTCCCTCCACAGTTTTGTATGCCTTAGAAAAGCTTCACACTCTCTTGGCAGTCAGAGTTATTGGGTGAGGTGCTGTATAGGATGCAGGAGACAAACTGGTCTCTGCCCTTCACTGTCTTCTACTCATGTTCTCAGTTTATCCTATCCCCTCCCAGTCTTCCCTCTCATCCATTTCCACCGCAGCAGGTGGGGTTACATTTTATTCACTCTATTTATAACTTTATTTTGGCTGTGTGCTCTGGAGGGATAGACAGGGACTTAGATTGATCAGAACAAGGTAACTTCTGAGAATCCATCTCATTTTTTTTTCACTCTTTAAAAAAGTAAACAAAATTTTCATCTTCCCGAGACTGAGATTAAGGTCTTAAACTGCAGAGCTGGCAGAAGTCAGGAAGGCAGCTCCCTCTCTGCAGCAGAGTGTAAGAGAACTGCCCCAACCAAGCATGCTGTGTTGACCTCAGGTGCAGGAGAAGGTGGCAAAGGGTGACTGTGTAAGGAATTATCTTCCTATTTTCAAAGTCTGCTCTCGGAGGATGCATCTTGCTCTCCTCCCAATGCCCATAGCAAAAAGCAACACCCAAAAAACCAAGTTGCTGGGAAAACCTGCCCACTTATTGGAGCAGAAGAGTACAGAGGTATCAAATCTGCAGCTGATGGGAGCGGGTGCTGTTTCACTAAAGAAAATGAAGCTGTGCTGCTCTCTCCCAGCTGATGATGTGACCTTAGCTGTATAATACATGCCATGTACAGCCATGTGACAGACTCTCTCCCTCATCGAGGATGTTTCTGTTTGCAGGGGGAGTCCAGGAGACTGAAAGAAATTCTTGAGCTCCCTTTCTAAATCCCTTCTCTAATAAACTCTTAGTCAGCTTCTTCCTTACTCCATATGTCTATTCTATTCCAGCAGCCTAATTATTGCAAAGAGCTCATTTATGGCCAAATTTCTTATGTTTTTTTACTGGCATTTTACTCAGGACGAATCCTCCAGTAGTTTGCCTAAGATTTTTTGCATTGTCCAAATATCTGACAGTTACAAAACTCATGTATGACTCAGGACTGAGCTATGAGGTATTTAGGATCATCAGTTTGTACCAGAACCATTTCTAAATAAGTTTTCCCACCTTTTACATAATTTTCCCTTTAATATCTTCCACAATGACAGTTCTTTGGTACTCAGGGATGAGAACATTTGCCAATAGACTTTCTAGTTACTCAATGTGTTACATCCAAGGCAGAGACTTTGGGAAGTATCTACATTTCTCCAGCATATCTGATCCTGTAGTAGTTTTCAGGACACACATCAGAAAACTTTGAACCTGAGCGTGTTATGGAAGTGGAGGGACTATTTTCTTTTCTGGAGTGTCTCTCTTGAGCAATCTGTCTCAGGGCAACATTTGAAACTGACTTCCACTAGGCAGCTGGGACAAGTGGTCTGTAGCATTTTTCTTATTCCAGGGCACGGGTGTGACTATATATTCCACTACTCCCATTTGTAGGCAACCTGCCTCTCTGAACTCCTCTGGATTACTTAGATCATTCAACTTTATAAATTAAATATTTAATCTTCACATTTACATAGCTTATGTATTCTTGTTTCAGAGCAGCCTCACGTTTGCAGGGACCTGCATCTGGGCCCACAGGGGCTACAAACTCCGTAAGGGGTTTTCAAACTGGATCTGCCAAGACAAAAGAAAAACCCTAATTCTGAAGTGGTTAAATCTCACATGCCACTGCAGTTGTGTTTCTTTCTTACCCAGTTTAGGTAGTAAGTCTGCAATATTGGCAAATCCACAAACAAGGCCTTCGTAGTAAATGCAGAGCTCCACAAAACTCTGCGCATCTGTGACTGCCTGGGAAATTGCCCAGTCCTGTGCACAGCCATATTTTTCTTTTTGTTAGAGAAAACTCTCTCTTGCTGAGTTGTGTGTCCATGAGAAGTAGTCCCTTTTCAGAGCAACTCTCATTTCAGGAAGCTCAAGTTCAGTGGTAGCCTTGATCTGATCCCAGGCTAGTTGTAAATGCAGTCTTTCTTACCGGCAGTCTCTGAGTGTGCCCTGAGCCATCTCAGCAGAGCAGACAGGCTGAGAGGGACCTATTTTGCAGTGACCGTTTCCAAGATCACTCAGTGTCAGCCAGAAGCCGGCACTTTCAAGTGCTGCTTACTGACGCAGTAGAAATGCTGTCTCCTGCCCTTCACCCCTGCTCTTTGCTTCCACTGCCACTTGCCAATTCTTCTTAAAACCGAGTATGGAAACCAGACTGCAATATCCAAGGTGTTATCCTCTCATGACAGTGGCTGCACCTGCAACCATGTTATTTCTTTCAGTATGTTCTACTTTGTACTGAGGCATGCACTATTGCCTCCCTTCACCAGACCTGTGGATGACATCCAAGTTACTGCTGAAGGCACCTTTAGGTCTTCAGTGGTCTGTACAATGCCTTCTCCCCAGACAGTGTGGGGCAGTTTAATGGGTCAATGACTCTAAAGATGAGCCTTGAGTCTTCATTATGAAGTAGAACAAGTGACTTCAGGACTCAGAGGAACTATACTTGATTCCTTACCAGAGGCACAGTTTCATAGTCTTTTTCACTAACTAGAGTCATTAAAAGACGTCCTGACCCGGCGCTGACCCTCTCTCTGTTTGCTGCCCATAATTCACAAATGCACAGTTACCATATGTTCTGGCTGTGTTGGTGTTAGCAAGAATTTTGGCTCAACAGAGAACTGAAACAATTATTGGCTCCCAAATCTACACTGCCTGTAGCCTGGGAAGGGTGGGAGGGGCTTTTAATATAACATTTAATCAGCTTCTCTGGACCAAACACCCCACCACACAAGTGGCACTGCCCAAGTAGTGTTCTCTGACAGGAGACAAGCTCGTACACACTAGGGCAGCTCAGTCACTGAGCCAGCCTGCGGCAAACAAGGGTCATCATGGGATTAGCTTAGAACCTGCACTGCTGCTCCAAAGCAACCTGAAGGTGCCACCCCTGATGCACTGCAGCATTCACTGCCAAGATTTCCCAGATCTCAAGGCACATCTTGGATCCTCTTCAGCTTTCTTTTGCTAGCAGATTGCAGACTGTGTTGTGACACCTTCTTCTCCTATTAAGCAAGGTCATTCATGCCCTACAGATCAGATCTTTTAGCTCATCTACTTCATCCACGCAGTCTAGACCCTGCTGTTGAGACACTGGCCTTTCACAACAAGCTGTGGAGTGGGCTGCATGGTGCCAACTGTGGTCTCTCCTCACTTCAGCCCATGTCCACCCAATGACCTGTATGCTCAGCTGGTACCCACTGTCCTCAGAACTGGTGAGCCCTCACACATTTGGCCACAGTCAACACATCTGCCTGAGATGGCTAGGTCAACAGCTCTGACCCTTGTACTTCTTCACGCTTTCAGTCCATAAATTGCACCTTTTCCTCTTCAAAGGTGGGCGAGGGCTTTCACTGAGTGCCACTAGTTACTCCATTTTGGCCACATGCCAGGCTATGGTTATCGTGGTATTTCTCTACCTGCCTCCCCTTAAGTGAACAGTTAACAGGGCTTAGCAACCATTTTCCCAGTCACACAAACCAACTGTACCATTCCTTCTAATCACTCAGAAGTGCCATCAGGAGGACTCCTATCCCGTGTGTCCAACTCTTGCCCATACTCACCGTATCTGCAGCACTGAGCATCTCTCTCTCTCCCACAGCAATGTCCTCTTTCAGTGTACAGCTGCAGCTGAGCCCCGTGACAAATTCCAGCACCTCTCAGAACAGCTCTGGCCTCCTTTCACTGGTCTTTGCAGGCCACGCCAAGTCCAGCTGAGTCCCTCTAAGCTGGTCCATTGCCAAAGCATCTTGGCAGTCTTTGCTGGAGGTGTGCCAGGAGAGAAGGCTCCTCAGGTTCTCCTCAGCTTAGGTAGATTCTCCCCTTCTCTTTTCCAAGACCCCCACTGAGCCCCAGTCTACGTGGATGGTTTATAGTTTCTGGCTTTAGAAAGTGCGCCCCAGTTTGGGAAGTAAGCTGCCTTTTTTTTTTTTTTTTTTTTTTTTTTTTTTTTTTTTTTTTTTTTAATGTTTTCAGACCTGTTTGGTTCCTGGGAAACACTGTTCCTGTCCATCTTCTCTGACATAAAGGTTCTGGTCATACCTTCTCAGATAATTCACTGCAACTCTGCAACTTTTTAGCCAGTTTCTTGTGTATTGGTACAGCTTGTTCAACATCTCTTCCAGTTTCTGCAGCTGGAACAGTGTTATAAGGTTAGGCAGCAGAAGTCCTCCAGCAGCCTTAATTCCACATCAGGTTTCTGACTTTTGCAACTTTCTGATTTCCTTGTGCTGTTGGTATTTTTAGCTTTTTTAATCCTCACTGCTGTCCTGCTCAGTTAGTAACCTCCAAGCTTGCCAAAGATTCTTTGGCCTTCCCTGTCCCCGGAAAAGCTGCTGGTTCTCAGCCATCTGGTTACTGGTTCCTTATTCATTTATTTTGAACTTGTTCCAGCCTCTGCTGCCCCTAAAAAATTTTACCTCCAGTCTCAGGCCATCTCCCAAGCCTTTCAGCAAAGCCTTCAGATGTTGCTTTAATCCCTTCTGCAAGGTCTCATGCTCTTTTCTCGGGTCTTTAGACCTCATTTTAGTCACTTGTGATAGCCTCCATTTCTGCAGGTTTTGTTCACAGAATTCCACAGGAAGTCTCAGTGCATGGCAGAGCACAGCATTCCTGTTTTCCTTTCTCTACTGGAAACAGCTCATTTGATATAACTTAGAATCGCATTTGCCTACTTGGCAACCCTGTAACATAACATCTCATGGTCAGAGTGTGGTAAGTAACAGAAGGAGGTACTTTTTTTCCCCCTTTTGCATTTCTGTGTGATGAACTTCTGGCTTCAAGCAGGGATCCTTCCAATTCATCTTTAAGGACATTTTGCATGGTTACAAACTATCTTCATTCTCTTTGTAAAGGCCAACATATCTTCCTGCTGAATATTCCCATCCTTCTCTTTATAGCTGATGCAGCCATGTTTGGCACCCAGTTATTTATTAAAAATATAAATCTTCTTGAGAAATTCCAGGAATAAAATTCCATTTCAGCACAGCCAACTCTCTCCTCTTCTCTAGACAGCTCCTTTTCGACCTCATAGCTCTCCAGCGGCCCTTCAGTCTCCCACAAGATGCTATGTGCTGGAGTCCCTTCACAAATGCTTCTGGTTTAGCTACAGCACTCAACTTCAAGTTTGAGCCTGACTCAAATGAAGCTGTTTTCCAGATCTGCTTTATACTTCAAGGAGTAGGCATGTTCAGGGCACAGTTCATCTTGTCTTGACATGGAAGTCTGAAACAGGTCAAAAGAGTAAGATCTGCAAGTGTTCCTCTGCCTCTCTCGAATAGAAAAAGACACTCAGAACACTAAAACAGGAGCAGATGACTAAAGCTAAGTGGAACTGTGTACCTTCTAGAAACTCGTACTTCCCCTGAAATACCTTCCATGATGTTTTTAGAGAAGATGGCAGGGCAGAAATTGCACAAGCAGCTAAAGCCAGCCTCCTGGACATCCAGAGAACTTTCTGCACTTTTGACTTCTTTTGTACTTCTTTTGACATATCTCCTGTACTGATTCCTCCCTGTGCCATTTTAAGAAGTTTGAGTGAATTAAAAAACCCCAAAGTCACTTTTTCCTTTCTCAGTCACTTAGAAGTGCTGCTATATTGAATATAGTTAAAAAGTAATGCTATCGTGCACCTTTTACCAGCCTTCTCAAAGCTGTATTAACTGGGAAATTACTGTAAAATTGTGTTTGCAGTTATTTGTGTTTGCTTTTCTCCCAGTCTCAGCTGCCGAGGGGAAAAAGAAATCACATGAAAAATCCAGTAAAGTTCCGTACCAAGGATACGAATTTGGACTGCAACTCTGGAAGCATCAGGTGAGAAAAAAACATCTGTAAGTCATCATTTTTCATGCTTGGTATGCTTCTCGGGTTTGGTATGCTTGGTAGCATTACAGCTATGGCTACAAGAGTTTTTTCCCACACTTGAGATCTGATCCTGCCCATACTCCCAGCAACACCTCCATTAGTAATACACTGATTACCAGGGGTTTTGTACAAATATTGTTCAATATTGCCAGAAAACTCGTTGCAGGAATGCTGAAGTTAACACTAACACCAGCTCTCCATTCTCAAAGGCATTTTTAATATGGAGGATACAGTGATACAAAAATACGTCTAAGCAACATAATTGCCCTATCCAGAATGATTTCTAAAGCCTCACAGAGAAGCCACCTTAAATTTAGGAACCCGCCCCTAGTTGGGAGTCCAAAGCTCTCAAAGCCACAGGACTGCTACTAGAAGACAAAAGGCAGTAGGAAAACATATAAAAATCCAATGTAACTCTCGAACAGCCTCTGCTGCTCTATAATAAGAGAATAATAGAGTGTGGCCCTCTTACAGTACTCTATCTGAGGATCGCAGTGGCTACACAATGGATGAGTTAGTTTGTCTCTTAGCCTAAAAGAGAAAAATGTCCAAAACAGAGCTGTGGGAACACGGTACCTCTCCAGTTCAAATCACAAGTCTCTGGGAGCTCTTCAAAGCATGGAGAAAGCCTTACTCATGGAGTATACCTTGTTCCATCTCCTTGTCATGGTTTAACTCCAGCTGGCAACTAGTACCATGTAGTCACTCACTTACACACACCCTGCTGTGGACGGGGAGGAGGGTAGGAGAAAAAGGCAAAACCTATGGGTTGAGATGAGAACAATTTAATAATGGATATAAAATAATAATGCTAGTAGTAATAATTATAACAATAATAGTAATGAAAAGAGAGACAACAAAAAAGAGAGATATAAACCCCAAGAGAGGCACGTTATTCTCAACACAACTGCCCTCCACTCACTGACCAATGCCCAGCCTGTCCCCAAACCACGATCAGACCTAGACAACTCCCTCCAATTTATATACTGAGCATGATGGTCTATGGTATGGAATATTCTCTTGGCTAGTTTGGCTAGTTTACAGCTCCCCTGGCTACACTCCCTCCTGGCTTCTTGTGTGCCTTCTCATTGGCAGAGCATGAGAAACTGAAAAGTCCTTGACTTCGGGTAAGCACTACTTAGCAACAACTAAAACATCAGCGTGATATCAACATTGCTCTCATACTGAATCCAAACCACAGCACTGTACCAGCTACCAGGAATAAAACTAACTCTATTCCAGCCGAAACCTGGGCACTCTCTTTTGGCACCACAAGGATACAGAAAAGCTGAGAGTTGCATGGAGCGTACCAGAAGCAGCTTGGCATTTTTTTGCTACTGTTTCTGTGCTGATACTTGCTTTCAATGCTTGCAATTTTGCATACTAAAAATACTAAGTAAACTTTAATTATTTTATAAGAGAGGTTGAATGATAGACTATATATAAAGTACTATCTAATGCATTGAACAGAAAGATATAGGCAATAAGGCATATGTGTGCCCACTGTATATTAAGACTTGCTTTTTCTTGGCATTTCACACTCAAATTCTGTCTGGCAGAGAAATTCGTGGTAACATGAAGAAGCTTTTCACTGGAATTTGAGGTGCGAGAAAAAGTACAATGTTTTTTTAGTAGCTCGTTGATTTTAATGGCCTGGAATAGTGCATAATTTATCCTGAACACCAGTCAATTAAAATATTACTCATCCAATAGTTTTATTTTTAAACTCTTTCTAAGACATTTTCTGCCACATGCTGCATAGGATATAGTCCTCTAGATATCCAAACAGTTCTTGATTGCACATTTTTAAAACACTCAAACCAATGGCTCCAGGCAATAAGTTCCAGGACATCAGAGCTAGGACATTGTTTAAACGTAAACATCCTAGATTGCAGTAGCCCTTGTCTTTGCCTTCCTCCCCTGGAAGGCGATGGCTTCCCATGTTCAAACAAAACACCTCTGCAATGCTAGGTCACTTTCTTGGTAACAACACTGAGCGGGCTGGACTCGATGTAACCACTATCTTTGACACAGCTTTTTCAATGTATAGGGAATAATGTCAAAACTAAACCAGTAAAGACTTCCAGCCAGCCAATTCTCCCAGTAGGTTAAAAAATATACATGTTAAAATGCCAGGACTGTCTAACATTTCACTTGAAGTCCTCAATAGCAACACCACTTTGGTACTGTAGAGAGAAAAAAAGAGTATAAAAAAATCTGAGATCTACAAAAAGGCCCTTCAACTTTAAAGTGAATGTATTCTTGGAGAAGTGAAGGGTCTGTTGTGCAGATGGCTGTTTGCTCTCAATGCTAGAAGCAGACACTCTTCAGTGAGGAGGAAAGGGGAGTCAGATAGCGTATTACCATGCAAAAGCAGCAAGCTCTGCCTATGATGACTGCAATATTAACTCCCAGGGCTTCCTGCGGCTGAGAGGCAGCAGCGGCAGCAGCAGCGAGTTTCACTTGCCCCCTGCCCCCCACCCCCAAGCTTCCAGGTTCAATAAAGATTACATCATGGAATAAGTATGCCATGTAAGCCTGAGAATCAAAGCCGTCACAATTGGCGGCTGTTTAACTGTAATGTCGCTGAAACACATACTCCCCCTATGTGCACATACACTTTCCCCCTCACCCCTCCCAGCCCATCCCAAACCCTCCGTGGCTCCTACGATTAAGGGTAGTATTGCTGGGGAGAGGAAAATCTGATCAAAACTGTCGACTGCAAACTGCCGATTTTCTATGGATTCAATAAAGGCCACCTTAACGATTTCCCTAATTAATGGATGACATCTTTGGCTGGAGGAGAGGCGCTGTATTCTACTCTGCCTTAGTCTTTGTTAACCTTCTAATTAACTTTCGTAGGTCACCCAGGTCTCCCAAACCTAAAAGTGAAGAGAGCCATTGTGCTAGAAGCAGTAAACTTACTTTTTCTGCCCGGTACTTAAAAGGGAGAACGATTATAGGCAGGGAAAAATAACTCCATTTAAACTCTTTGTTACTGCAGAGAATGCATAGGTCCCTGCCTTAGAAAATAATTGAAACACCTTTTATACCAATATTTGCATGCATAATACACCAAATTAGCAAATATACATCTAAATTCAGCTGCAGTTGCAAATTGATTAGGCATTTGGAGGGGTTTTTGGTCTCCTTTTTTTTTTTCTTTTTTGGAATGTCAGCTTCAGTGGGTCAACAAAAGGAATTGGATTTCTTGAGCAAATTGCAACTGCAACAGCTATCAGCTTTTACATGGCATGATCTCCAGCAAAGAGTCTGGACTAATAGTACACACACATGCATTCTGACACTATAATATTAGGCCAGATTAATCCCTGTGGTAAGACCATTGAAGTCAATGGAATTGTATCAGAGATGAATTTGGTTCACTGCCTTTTGTGGAATCTAATATGAATTGACCATTGAGCTGGAGGCATCAAAGATGATAAATACAGCCCTCTTTCAGGCAGTCTGATGCAACCCAAAAAAGGGCAGGCAGAAGGCATTTAGGATGGGTGGCCTTTTCTTCTGTCTACAGCTTTCTCAGGGAAATTCTGCCCTCATTCACGCCCATTGACTGAAGTCAATTAAATTATTTTAATAAATTGTAATTAAAATTCACAGTGTACAATGAAAGATTGAAACTTCATAGCACAACTTGACTAATAAACCTGAAGTTAATTGCTTCTTGAAAGTAAAGATTGAGAGTGCTTCTTTGGCTTACGGAAGAGACACGAAATTAATTGTTCCTAGTTTTCTCTGCTCAGCAGAGAACAACAGAGCAGAGTAGAAGAGAGTAATAATTGTTCCCCAATATAAACATACAGATGTACGTCCCTGCACAAATGTCTGACTGTGCAACCTGTATTCTTGGACAGAATGAACTGAGCTTAAAATTTATGTTGAAAAAAAATAGAGCAGCGTGGTTTGGTGAAATTTTTGGATTAGCTGAGAAGGAAGCATGATATACTGATTAAAAGAGACCTGAAAATCAGGCTATCTCCAGTCTTATCCCTTACTGCCATTGGTCCACAGTGGAAAATGGTGGCTTTGACCTTGATTTAGTTTCTCCATCTTTAGGGAAGTTATGTGTCACTGAAGTAGTATTAAAAAAAAGAGGCCTTGACTGATCAGGTATGCAAGGTGCAGTCATGAAAAATGCAACATGCCAAACCAAAAGTGTGAGACTTTTAAATTCTTTTTTTGATGGTTTGATTCTGCCACCATGTCCATATTTTCCAGTGGAATAATTGGCATGTAAGATGACATCTACTGCTTCTTTACTCTCTGATCAAGTGGTGCGAAGTATATTAATCATCCTTCCAAGTGTCTCTTGATTGTCCTAGAAACATCTTGGCTCTGGATACATAACTGAGGATATTTGAGTCATGCCACCTTTCAAAAACATCTTCAGTTATACACGCCCTTTACATTTCTGCCTGCGAGGTCCTGAAAGAAGTTTGGCATCATGTAGTACTGATGGATGAGGAAAGACAATCAAACTACATGTATGAGACCAAGATACAGAAAAGAGGCAGCTTGCCTTCCCTCCCTCTGGAAGCCTCTGCCACTGGAGAGCTGGACAACTACTGGAGGCCCGGGGCTCTATTCTGCTCCTACTGAACACCACAACCGGGCAATGTTCTGTGTGGCCATTCAGAGGAGAGATTAGTGATCCCACATCAGTTGTAATGTATTGCCCTTTATAGCTCAGTGGAAGCTTTCAGGGACCCCAGTGTCAGGCTCTGCCTCAGAAGGAGTATTTGTACTAAAGCAAGATGTCTTCAAGGAAGGGGATCACTGTTCAGGTTTGCTGAAAAACTGGATTCGTTCTCAGACACCAAAACAAACCTTCCACATGACATGGAGCAGGGGGAATTCATCTCACCTGACTTGTAATATCCATGTGAAGTTATCTGCATCTGAATCTTGTGAAACTGGATACTTTAAGACTCAATCAAAGGAAAGACATCATACAACTACTAAATAGAAGTACCTATTTTGGATGTCTGGTACAGGAAAAATGAACTGTGCCCCAGAAGAGTTTTCTCACAATTGACTATGAAAAGTCCACATATCAAACTTGAACATTTGCAGTTAGTACTGCAAAAGCCTGTTTTTATGGTCAGATGAATCCCACCTTCAGTTTCTCTGCACTTCTGTTCCCCATTTGTGAGAATGGGGATTCACCTCGCAGGAAAGTAGACCGCTACTTTCAGGTCATCTACTAAATTGGTACTTTTGCAATGCAATTAATCTCATCCAAATTCAGAATCTACAATAGATCTGGGAAATGCATCACAAAAAACATGTGTGGGGGTGTTTCAGCATAAGGGGAGATGAAGATAACCAATTCTGCAATTCAGATTTCTAAAGGCAAGTAAAATTAATCTCCTCTGTTTGTTTATACAATACCAAGCACAACAGAGGCCTCTGATAAAAATAGTTTAGATATCTTGTAATAGTGTTTTAACTGCCTTTACATCTTAAATAATTCAATGACTAATTAATTGGGAAAGCTGATTAACACTCAGTAGAATAAAACATAAGACAGTTTTCTCATTGTCATGGTTTAACCACAGTTGGCAACTAAGTACCACACAGCTGCTTTCTAACATACACATAC
The DNA here is from genome assembly GCF_003945595.2 of Pipra filicauda. Taxonomy (NCBI): domain Eukaryota; kingdom Metazoa; phylum Chordata; class Aves; order Passeriformes; family Pipridae; genus Pipra; species Pipra filicauda. The sequence continues at coordinate 1,708,607 of NW_024104283.1, forward strand.
CTCCCATCAGTGGGATTAGGGGTGACAATCAGAAAGAAGGTAAAACCCATGGGTTGCCATAAGAACAGTTTAATAATTGAAACAAAACATAATAATAACATTATGATAATAATAACTGTAATGGAAAGAGAGACAACAAAAAGAGACAGAGAAATAAAATCCAAGAAAGACAACTGATGCACAATACCCACTGACAATACCCAATGCCCAACCTGTCCCCAAACTACAACTAGTCCCTCACAGAAAACTCCACCCAGTTTATATACCGAGCATGATGTTCTAAAGCATGAAATATCCTTTTGGCTAGTTCAAGTGCCCTGTCCCAGCCACACTCCCTCCCAGCTTCTAGTGCACCTCCTCTTGGCAGAGAATGAGAAACTGAAAAGTCCTTGACTTAGAGTAAGCACTACTTAGCAATAACTAAAACAGCAGTGTGTTATCAGCATTTTTCTCAAACTGAATCCAAACCACAGCACTGTACCAGCTACTAGGAAGAAAACTACTTCTATTGCAGCCAAAACCAGGACACTTGGTAATGAACATAACAGACAATTTAAAACTTGTTATTTCAAACTAAGTAAATGATCTGTGATAATATTTCACAGCAACTGGGACATTCATTATCTGTCTTCTTGACACAACACACTGGGTTGTGTGTACCCAGAAGAGTACACACTATCTGGGTGGAATTGGCTATCTGACTCTGACCTTAAAGTCACATTTTACAGTCAGTGAAAGATGCCTCCCTCCAGCTCAGCCCATCATTTTCCAGAGGAAATTAATTATTTTTACCAGATAGCCTTGCTGTTAAATTGAATTATTCTCAGTTGTCATCTAGAAATAGCAACAATTTCATATTAATAATAATAAAAAGGATTTACAGACAGAGAGTATAAGCCAGGGCTCTAAAATGCATTTAATTTTTCTTCTTGCAACACAAACAATTCTTTTTAGGTCAAACTTGTAGTGAAGTCCTGGGCACATAGCTCATTGAATCCACTGCCTTGGCAAGACTGGAGTTGGACCTGAGGTGCAGCAAATGTTCCAACTCTGTTGCCTGGACTAGAAATTCCGCCTTGCCACCTTCTCAGCCCTGAGGGGTGTGATGAGATACCTTCACAGACCAGGAGGCTCATATGGGCTTTCTCCATCCTCTGAACTTTTCTGTGGGGGAGAAGCCCATGGACTCGGCAGAAACAAAGATGTCAGTCCTTGTCCTTCCCAATTCTGGAGTGAGCTCAACTCTTAAAAGTGATCTTATACAAAGCAGAGCAAGGCTGCACGTTTGCTACAGCTTTGTGGCTTTCACACCAAATATTTTTAATTTACACAAAAAAAAAAATAATGTTTCTTTCCCTGTTTGGTGCTCTGGTAGAAGCAGAAGGCTTGATCATTTCTGATGACCTCAGTGCTCTGCAGCAATTTTGTCTTCGCACTCAGCTGTCCCCACAGAGATGTTACATGTTTACCCAATGGGGCTGAGCAGATGACCCTGCTTGAGGTGAGCACAGTGCAGCCCAATGCAACTAGCATCCTGGTATATAGCAAACTGAGACAACTGGGCTCGTTTAGCCTGCAGAAAAGGAGGCTCAGAGGAGCCTCTTATCACTCTCTACAATTTACCTGAAAGAAGGTTGCAGCGAGGTGGGGGTTGGTGTCTTCTCCCAAGTAACAAGCAATGAGTAGAAATCACCTCAAGTTGAGACAGAGGAGGTTTAGATTGGATATTAGGAGAAAATTCTTCACTGAAAGAGTTGTCAAGCATTGGAACAGGCTTCCCAGGGAAGTTCAGGAGTTACCACCTCTGGAGGTACTTAAGACACACAGATGTGGCTCTTGGGGACATGGTTTGAGGGTGGACTTGGTAGTGTTGAGTTAATGGTTGAACTCGATGATCTTTAAGGTCTTTTCCAACCTAAACAATTCCATGATTCTATAGCATCTGCATGTCTCTTAGACACGAAAAATCGACTCTACCCTGTTGCCTAACTTGTGCCAGCAAACACAGTGCCCAATGCATGGATAGCCTTAGTAAAGTTTCAGTGCAATAGGTCTGCTTCTCTTGGAAGCCAAGAGCTGTCTATACAGCTCTTGTGATAGAAAAGAAACACAACTCTCATTCTTGTTTCTCCACAGGCTCCTGTACGGTGTCAGAGCTTTTTGCATGACCTGGACTAGATTTACAAAGAAGTCTGAGACACAGCAATGTTGACTGAGCTGCTCAGCATTGTCCAGTATTAGAGATGTAACAACAGTAAAGACTTTATCCCCAAAATACAGCATTTTAAGTACCTCCAGGTTGACATAGGTACCTTTATGTTGAAGTTGGGTACTAACCAGAAAATTTGGAGTGAAAGGAAAACACTTTGCTCAGCCCTAGCACAAGAGCCCATTGCTGAACACTAGACTGTCTAAGTAGGGAGCAACAGTGACAGGCTCCGAAGGCAGGTTCACCTGTCCAAGACAAAAATCTGGATATTTGAGAAGTTTTGAGGATTCGAAGGGGTTTATATGGATGAAAAAGAAAACAAGAGAATCCATAGATTCTTCCCTATCTGCTGTTGTTTTGTTTAAAGAGTGTCCTACACCAACTGAGGCAGGGCCATGGGCTTTGGAAACCCTTATGGTCACGCCTGAAACTAGATTAATATGTCAAAATATGTACATAATGGCACTGCTGTCCCCCCAGTTCTCTTTGCCTCACTGTGAACTCCATTAGGTCTGCCAGCTGAGGTGCCAGTTCCTTTCTCCCATTTTCTTATCTGCTACCTTACAGTGTGTTCCTGGTAACCATTCTTTTTCCTCCTCACTGTTGCTGATTTGGTTTCTCTTGTTGATTTTTGCAGATCAAGTCCTATATTAAGAGCTTCAGATTTCTGCTGCCATCTCAACGGAGAGTCACTGACCTCATTTTACAGCTGTTTCTGCCTTTACACCTTGTGCATTCTCCAGTTACCTTTCGGCCACTCTGATTTCTTTGTCTTTTTTTGTCCCTCCTTCAGCCTCTAAGTCTGGTCATACTTACCCTCAGCTCTCCTCTCTGCTTCCCTTCTTGCACGTCCCTGCCCACTAAGTGCTAAATCTTCCAGCCTCTAGTCTGCCTTATTTCATCCAGGCACGTGGTCTGGCATATGTTTCTAGACACCTGTGTTCATCCTCTGCATCTTTGCATTTATCCTTGCAAAAAAATCCTTTCTTCATCCAATCCCTGCTAGGATCCCTTCAACCTCCCCCATCCCTACTCATTCTTTGATTAGCACTTTCCTTCTCCAGACTTACCAGCAGACTCTTTCTATGGATCACCCTCTTCATCTGTTTTCAAATAAGCCTCTGAAGTCTCTGCAAAAACAACCCTCCTCTACATACCATTATGCCTTTCTCATCTCCTTTACCTCTTATCCTTTCAAATTACTAGTTTACTCCCATTCTCTTGAACTCACCTCTCTGACACTCAGCAGTCTGGTTTCCAGCCACTTCACTCTGCAGGAATTGCTCTCTCTAAAATCACTAATGATGTCCTTCTAGTCAATTCTAACCACCTCTTCTCCAACCTCTTTCCCTTTGATTTTTCCAACACCTATGACATATCAGACCATTCTTTCCCTTGGAGTTTCCTACAATTCAGCTGCTGTGCTTGAAAATTACCACCTTAATTTTAGAGCTTGGTAGTTGACAGCCAGAAGCGTTAAGAATGGGGGCACAATGAAAAGGATAATTCTTTGTATTGTCTTCTGCACACTAATGAAGCTCCTTTTAAGAAACCACAAAAATTTTAAGGGCATACGCAATAGCAAGGAAAACTCGAGCACAGGGTCTTTTTGATTCCTGTAGACCTCTACGCCACACTTAACATATAATACAAGCAATTTCATATCTTCGTAATTTTGATGAATTCTTGATGATGAAACTAATAATTTCGCCTTTCTACAGATTGTTTTTTGTGGCGCTCTCTGTTCACTGATAAAATCAGAGATGGATTAATTCAGAACTATATACAGATATATAATATATACAAAAAGAGGATCAGCCTGGGAAGATAGAGGAGTCTTTCCAGTGTCAGGTTAGCCAAAAGTCAAAGAACAACTAGAGGGTAAAAGCAAATGCAGCGCCATAGTGAAGGTCACAGTCAAAGGTTTAGGGGAGGGGGGCATGTGGTGTGGTGTTAAATCCTCCAACTCAGTAATGAAACCAGAAGCTCTTTTCAAGTTAAGCTATACTTGCAGAGCTACATGGATACCATGAACAGATGTCTCTACTGTTTGGCTCTTGCTGCACCCGTTTTTACAAAGATAGTTCTACTTGAGAAGTGGACTAAATAAAATCTGTAATGTGGAACTTAAAATATTAAAAGTTCATTTGCAGAGTGCACAGAGATAAAACACACAAGAATTATCATTGACTTCAAATCAAAACTGCTGCACTCTGTAGTCTTCTACTCTAAGCTCTGTTTGTCTGCCTTACAGTATGCAGCAAAGCTGTGCATGATAAATTACACCATGTTTCCCATTAAAGTAAGAATAGGTTGCAGAAAATTATGGTTAAAAAAATCAGAGGAATTAAATTTAACTGTTGGATGCCCCACTCCCTCCCCTGTGTGTCAAAGCAATTAGTGAGAGTTAGATCAAAGGATCCACTCTGTAGAAAAGGGAGAAATAGAATCCAGTGTGAAATATCCCCCTGCAAAGACAGAAGATATTCAAATAAATTGCAGGTAACTAGGAGATCTGATACTATACCACCGCCAGGAGGAGAGGGTCAGCAGTTACATCTGATAATAGCCTGCTTCTTTTATTTGGGGTTCACTATTTTCCAAAAGAAAAGCTAAATATTGATTAAGTGATACCTTAAATACCACAAGATTATCAAAGCAATTACAGGGATTAACTTCCCAAAATGCTTTAGTATAACTTCAGCTGCAGAAACTGTGCCAACTTAGTACTGGCTATTAACATCTGTATGCACAAGAGTAATCCCCCAGTTTTCTTTCTTTTTTCCTCTCTCTTTGATTGCTTCTATATATATTATAGTTTTTTTAAGTGCTTGGGATGTACCTCCTGGGAACCTCATTCTGCATTCTCTGTTTTGACCTGATTAGATTCAGAGGAAGACAAAGTTTATTCAAGGAGGACACAAGACATCTAGCTGTGTTGCCCACTTTCACGTGAGAAAACCTTCTGTGTTAGAAGAGGGCAGGAGACTTGCCAGTCGTGAAGTCCCATATGGATATGCTGACTTCAATCACGCTAACTCAGTCTCATTCACTGACGGCGCTGCCTACCTGAGGATTAAATGTGCTGCAGGCACCTTTGAGAACAGCATCAAATGGCTGAAGAAGTTTAACTTGACTAAATAAGAGCTTCAGCTTGGTCCCCAGCATGGTTGCAGAGCCCAGGGTCCTTGTTAACTTTCTGCTCCGAGAGCTCACTCTCATGCTTACGTTGATGGGGACGGCTCATTTTTGCTTCCATTTTTCCCCCTTCACTCTTCTCTTAGTAGGAGAAGCAACTTTAAAGCATGAGAGAGACAGACAGAGAGAGCATGACGCCCTATAATCCAACAAGTCAACTTCCCGAGCTCAAACATGAACTGATTTTTTTTTCTTCCCTCGCCTTATAAAAAAGAAATTGACTTTTGTTTGGAGTTTGTGAAAAGTGGGACTCGGGGCCCAGTCAATGGGGCTCCCCGCAGCGCGGGCTGAGTGGAGCCATCTCGAACCAGTCAGCCGCGGCACCAATTAATCCGCTCTTTGTCACAGCCCCGGCCTCAGCAGCAGCGGCAGCAGTAGCAGCAACACATTTGGCCATTGTTCAGACCTTCATGCAACGGGATTTACCCTTTCAAAGAGGCAGTTTTGTCCCAAAGAGTTCGAGCGGAAGTTTCTCACTGACAATTTGCCCCAAATAGATAGATTTGTCAGCAGCAACCTTTAAAAGCAAAAAGCCATGGAGGAAAAAGGGGAAAAGAAGAAGTGTAGGAGGAAGAGCAAGTGTATCCTTGTCCATCTGTCTGTCTGTCTGGGAGGCTGTCCTGAGCAGGTGGGATGAGTGCAGGGCCTGAGGTACAGAAAGGCGAAATAGCATTGATGGGGGCTCTTGTTCATCTCAAGGCAGATGTAGCAAGGGAGCTAACAAGCTCCCAGGCTGTTGTATAGCTGCTCTGACTTCTGAAAGCCTTTCAGGGGACTTCTTTTACATGGCATTGTCATGCCTGATACACAGCAATGTGCTAGGCTGGCCAGGGTTTCCCAGCCTCAAACACCTCAACAGCAACGCAAACCTGAGAGCAGCAGGCCTCGTTCTTTATGGTTTGCCACCAAAATCTGCATTTAAATGCATACAAGTTTGGGGGTTTTTTTGTGAACAGGCTGGTGTAGCTTTTCCTATGCACAGTGCAGTAGGGCTCATATTCCAGGCAGGAGAAGGGTAAACAAACTACAGGTATTTCTTGTCCCCACGCTGATGCTGCAATGCTCCTTGCAGGCACACCCTCCTTTGGACTTCACAGTCTGTTTGCATGAACAGAGAGACAAACCCGCTCTGTTGCAAACTGCGGCTCTTCACATGCACTGCTGTTGCTCCCACCCTCAGAATATAGCACTACCCAGTATCCCTGGCTCACACATAGGACCTGCCCTTCCCCACAACACTTCTGCACATACTCCAAAAGCAGAATGGGAAAATGCACTGGAAACTCTCTCCACAGCTTGGACTCCGGCAGATCTACAACCATATACACACGGCCTCTCCCAGCAGCACGGAGACAGCCTTACTCTCACATTGCAGGGTAGCAATTGAGAAGTTCCCAACCCTGTCAGACTAATCTCTCTTAATAGCTCAGATTTTGGGAAAAATAGAAAAAGTAACCTAATCTCACCTTGACTCCACCTTGACCCTGAGATTAGCTCAATTAGTTAGAGCCTGGTGCTAATAATGCCAAGGTTGTGGGTTTGATCCTTTTATGGGCCATTCACTCAAGAATTGGACTCAATGATCCTTGGAAGTCCCTTCCAACTGAGACTATTCTGTGATTCTGTTATACCCACTGGGTGGATGCTGAGGTGGGAGCTAGCAGGTCCCTGTGAACATTATGGTGCTGAAAACTAGAGCTCTGTTTTTTTCTGGGAAAGGCTGGAAGAGGTTGTTCAGCCCAACACAGTTGCCCTTTGCATATGAGGAACTGGCATCTAATCCTCTAGACACCAAGTACAGCCTGCTCTTCCCCACAGGCCTTTGCACAGCAAAGAAGCCAAATTCACAGGAGAATAAGTGGTTCTGCTGCAGTCTTAGTGCTTATCTGTTGCTATTCAGGCAGTTTGGTTCACTGACATAGATCTGCTGCAGCTATTTGACCAAAAGAAGGGCATGAGAAATAGGTGCAAGGCAGCTATACAGCCCTAAAACTTTGCAATAAACTCTGGAAACTCCATTGCTGGGTGACAGCTGGTCCAGCTCTTCTGTCAGACTACTTGGTCTCGCTGTATCTAAAATGGGGTTTATCTACATTTCCGAAAGAATCTCATTGTTTGAATATTGTCCAGCCCACTGGGGTTTACTTGATGGCCTTCCCAAGGCATTTCCTGAAAGACACAAGAAAAACGAAGACCAAGTTCAAACTGACATCAAAAATGTCACCAGTCTGCTTTATACCCATGAAGTTCCCCTAAGCCTGCTTACACCTGCTCTTGGAAAGCAAAAAGGGCACACAGGGCTGCAACCTAATTATAAATCAGCAAGAAACAGGGCTCATTTACTATTGTGTTAGATCTATTCCAAGTGAATCAGTTTAGAAAACCTAGAACACATCGAGTTAAAACTGAGACCAAGTTAAAGTTCTGAGTTAAAACTGAAATATCAGGCTCCACACTTGAAGACACCAGTGGGTATCATATGTTCTAGGTGGCCTTCACTACAGGGGACAAAGAGTTCAACAAACAGTTGCAGAGCAGCAGTGTCCTCAGTCACAGAAGACAGTTGTAAGACCTAAGACCTTCCCCATCCACAGAGGAGTTTTAAGAGATCATAAGGGCGAGTGAGTAATCATGGACACACCTTGCAATGGTGCAATACACTGAGATGGGCTAAAATTCAAGCAATACAATTGCAAATATATTCAAACACAGCTTTTTCCGTATGGCATCTCTCTGGTAGGAACCTCACTCTTTCAACTCTCCTAGAAATGCACAAGTCAATTAATATTTGTTCTTCCCTGGCATGGGAGGAACACCAGTACCAGGGACAATGGTATCCATAAGGAAGCTTGGTTGTTTTACCTTTTATTCCCTTAGCATGATTGACCCTGGTCATCAACCAAATTGACGGGTCTCCCAAGACCAAAACTCCTCTTTTCTGAGTGGTCATTTTGCTTATAATTTCCAATAAAAGAAAAAAAAGCTACTGGATACAGAAAATATTCTACCAGCTATAGTGTGCTTACCGTGTGCACAGAAAACAGAACAGAAGAAAAACATATTTCCTCTGTTTGTCTGTCAGATGCCGAATCACATCAACCTCATGCCAGCAAAAAGGCTAGCTGGATTTGGGCAGAATCAGCCAGCACTGACTGCAATGACAATATATATAAAACATAAGTAATAATCAAGCATATACTCCTGACAGTATAAAACTGGTTAATTGACCACACTGTAGATTTTAAGCAACTTCCCATGCATATATGCAGCCAAACTACAATATTTTGTTCAGTCTTGGGGTTTCCTAAAGATCGTGATTTAATACACAGTATCATGTCTTCACTTGTAATTGGAACAAAAGCATTATTGAGCAATAATCTGCGCACTGGACATCTACTGCTTTAGCTTAGTGATCTGCCACACAGCTTTGCTTATCAGTATCAGCACTGCCACAGAACTGAGTAATTAAGAAAAGCAGTTAATGTAAGCATTACTAGTTATTATTGCTCCACAAGCACTATTCCACGCTGGATTGCCATCCATGTCAATCCTCAGCTTTTGATTCAGTGCTTCAATACTTTTTGTTCTGTATTGTAGCGTGAAGAACTAAGTCACAAGATAAAGCTCTGTCCTGGAATTCCCATAACACATTACCCTTATAAAAGCCATGCTTCATTGAGAAGAGGGACATACAGATACTGGATCACATCTCACGAGGGGGATATCCTCACCTATATCCAAGCACTGCCTCAGTGTATGTTCTCATTGGACTACGCTTTCTGTTCAGGTATGACAAGTGCAAATAGCTGCAGGATTAATTCATTTTACAGAGGAGCAGAGTAGACCTCTGCTTTCCAGCTTTCTTAGGGGTAAGAGTGTTAAATTTTGTTACACAGGCTCAGACCACTGGTTTCACCATCCTGATCTCATGTCTGAACTGTCAAAAGGCAGAAAATCCTAACCAACTTCATAATACATGTAGGTAGTTGCAGAGTGATGCATATTGTTCTCTCCTCTGTTTGGACTTGCCAGTAATTGGTCTACCTGCAAGGATATTTCTGTGACCTATATTTTATGAAGCAAGAGATAAAGCAAGCTTGGCTATAAACATTGTATTCAGTAATAAAGCTATACATCTCTTCTTAAAAATCTATCCGCACCAACTGGCTCAATACTTTCAAGTAGCACTGAATGTGATATGCTGACTCAATGCTGCATCTGGAAGTATTTATTTTTGTTGGTTCTAAATTCATTTCCTGAAATAGATACCACAGATCTGGTCTCCAGCCAATATCAAGAGATATAGCTAAATTGAAATCAATGGAGCTGAGCCACTGCATTGCCAGCCAGAAATACAGCCCTTTCTAACAGCATTCTTTGCTGCCACTACCCAGTATTTTGTGCAATTGCCTCAAAGGTCAGCTTGTTAATAGGCTTCTCCAGCAAAATTTGGGAGGCTAGTCTACCAGAGAAATGATTACATTCAAAGGACAATCAATCAGGGTCATAGCTAAGGCAACTCTTTCCTACGCACATGCAAGTGCTTAGGATGTAACCAGAGCTATTTATTCAATACACTGATAAAATGATTTTTAAATGTCACAGCATAGCTCCAAGATGTATTTATTCCTTGCAGTCAGCATTGTTTTATTGACAATTTAAAACTATTAAAGCATAGACCAATCTTAAGTTTTCTTTTATTGAGTTAATAATATATTTGCTCTTGTATTTGAACCTTTCACTAATTTTATATAGCTGTGTCTCTGTTGGCTTCAGTATTGATACTATCTTTTGTGTTCATGTCAGGAAAACTAAAATGAGGCTGTTTCTCTCTAAATTAGGTTGCAGCTGCTGCTACATCATTGGCCTATTACGACACTTTGATTTATATCTAACTAGCAAACTAACAAATAAGTCAAGTTACTAACTACAGCTGCTTTGTTAAGCACTTGTCTGGCATTGTCTAGAGGAGATCAGGTACCAATGTAGGCGTATAAGCCAAGCCTGACATATCCCTTTCAAAGGCATACGTGATTAATGGGGCATTTCATTGCTGCAAGTGAACTCAGGCTTATTCCACCTCTGAATACAAGTATTGAGAAGAAGTGCCATGACTTACAGCAATACTCTTTTCTCAGTTATCTTCCTTAGGTATAATTTTCCCCACTGTTCTGCACAAGATGCCTTTGCTCCTGTATACTCACCAGATGCATGAGTGGAAATAGAGTTATATGGTTGCTGTTGCATGTGGTCATTAACTTACTTAACCAAGCATGCACATGCACAAGGGAGAAACTCACCACTTTTTCACTGGCATTTGCAGGGAATGCAGGTCTTCCCCAAAGCTTTATTGGATGGATTACTCAGGATGGAGGATGAGCTGAGAGCTGCTCAAGCCCAGAATCCACCAGAAGTAACTGGTACATTCATTGTGGGACACCTCAGCACGTCGAGAGGGAATGTAAGGTGCCACCAGCTCAGAGAAAGTCATCCCCAGCTGCTGCAGGAAGGTGTTTTTGCTTTACACAGCACACATGAGCACGAGGAAATCCCTCTTGCACCAGGAGAGAGGGAGCACTTACAGGACACACTTTTCACTGGGTCATCTTTCTCTGCCTTAGATTTTAACATTTTGGGGGAAAAGCCTTTTCTTGCCTCACCTGGATAAAATTCACAGCACCGAGTGGTGCCTTTTGGTTTGCTTGTTTTAATCAGGGCTCTCAACATAGCCCTGCAGCCCTGGAAAGCATCTGGCCCCAGGGCATCCAGGGTGGCTGCCAAGCATCCTTATCCCACAGGGTCAGCTATGTTGAGTGTATGGTGGAGTCTAACCCCAGCCAGCAACTCAGCCCCACAGAGGCACCTTCCCACTCCCCCTTAGTGGGGAACAGGGAAGAGAATAGGAAGTGTAAAAGTGAAAAAACTCGTGGGTTGAGATGAAGACAGTTTAACAGGTGAAGGAAAAGGCACACACATGAGCAAAGCAAACAAGGAATTCATTCCCACCACTTCCCATTGTCAGGCAGGTGTTCAGCCATCCCCAGGAGAGTAGGGCTCCATTACACTTAACAGTGACTTGGGAAGACAAACACCATCACTCTGAACATCCCCTCCTTTCTCCTTCTTCTCCTAGCTTTACATGCTGAGTATGAAGGTCTGTAATATCCATTTGGTTTGTTGGGGTCAGCTGACCTGGCTCTGTCCCCTCCCAACTTGCATCCTGAGCTCCCTTGCTGGTGGAATGAGAGACAGAGAAGGCCTTCCACTCAGCAGTAGCGAAAACATCCCTGTGTTATCAACACTGTTTCCAACACAAATCCAAAAATACAGGCCCATGCCAGCTACTGTGAAGAAAATTACCTACCTCAGTCGAAACCAGCACAGCGTGATGGCCCAGACAGGGCACGGGGAAGGCCAACATCACAGTACACAGTGCAGGGCCCTCCTGGGAAGATGTGCGTAGGGCAGGGGCTTGGCAAGGAAGACTCAATACTGCAAAAGAACTTTTTAGGTGCCTTTCAGAGAGCAGCCTGAGCTGGGCACCAAGCACAGCCGTGTCACAGACCAGGAGTGTGGTGGGACAGCCAAGAAGCACCATGGTCCCTTCAGCAGCCTTCTCAGCGCGGCTGCCAATCCATCTACTGGCAGGTGGATACAGAAAGGGATTTGGGTGGTGCTGCAAAACCACAGACTGTGACCTAAAGAGAAGTTACCTTAGACTTCCAGGGTGATTTGGCAACCTTGAAGAATTAAATCCTGTGGGTCTCTATGCTGTGAGGGTGCTGCTGTGCTCACCCCTTTTGCTTCGGGCTGCCTAGGGACTTCCCTGACTTTTATCTGGCACATACCACAAAGGAGGGGAATGGAGATAGTTTCTCAAGCATCCCAAAGCATAAGCAACTCCTCCTCCCAGGAGAAGATAGCTCTATCCCTTCCCTCCTTATCTCCTTTCCAAGAAAACAGGTATGTTAGATCTGCCTGATCTTACTGCTTCTCACTGAGAGAAACAGAAGAAAATACCACATCCATATATTCTGCTGCTAGTCCATACACCTCTGGTAGCTTAAATTTTTCCCTTGCCTGACCTTCTTCTTGTCCTTTTTTTTTGCTCACTGAGTATCTTTTGGCTCCCCATCCAAAGAGCAGAGAAGACATGCAAGACAAAGTCAGGAGTGCTGAACTTGAAGATCGGTTGCACATTGGATTTTTCTTGCTGCTAAGACTCCAAGAAAAGAAAAGATAACTGGCAAGAGACTGTGGCACAATGCTAAAAAGTGTCACCATGTATATGTAGTCAGAGTCCAGAGTCCTGAATGAGATACATTGAAAAGAGAACACATGCCAACTCCTGTATCAGGATGGATAACTATTTGTACTTCCAAGGCACTAAGAGAAGACAGTAAATTTCATTACTATATTAGCATCTCCTGTATATGTAGGACTGTTTAATAAACAAAATACTAAATATAATTGTTGTGGTTTAACTCAGCAGGCAGCTAAACATCATAAAGCCATTTACTCACTGCCTGCTCAGTGGGACGAGGGAGAGAATAGAAAAAACGTAAAACTTGTGGGCTGAGATAAAGGTAGTTTAAAGGGACAGAAAAGGAAGGGAAAAATAATAATAATGATAAAAGAATATGTTAATAAAGTGATGGACAATTGCTTGTCACCCACAGACTGATACCTAGCCAGTCCTCCAGCCAGCTCCCACCCAGCTTTTTTGTTCAGCAATGATACCATATGGTATAGGATATACCTTTGTCCAGTTTGGTTCAGCTGTCCCAGCAGTGTCCCCTCCCAGCTTCTTGCACACCCCCAGCCTACTTGCTGGCAGGGCAGTATGAGAAGCTGAAAAGTCCTTGACTTAGTGTAAGCACTGCTCAGCAACAACTAAAACATCAGTGTGTTATCAACATTATTCTCCTCCTAAATCCCCAACACAGCACTATACCAGCTACTATGAAGAAAATTAACTCTACCCCATCCAAAACCAAGACAGTAGTGGTAAATGCTAAATGGTAATAATGGTAATAATTATAAATAAAATGTTAACAATAATTTCATGGTTTTTTGGAGCTGGAGTGCTTTTCCACCAAATGATCATGGAAACAGCTTTGATAGAAGCTGCAGTGAAAAACTGGACTAGGGAGAGAGCTCTTCCCTGTACTCTTGGAAGATACATGATGCCTTCACTTTCAGGGTTGAGATACAGCAAACCGCAGGAAAGAGGACAAACCCCAGTTGGTGCAGGTTTGCACAGCCTGGGGAACAGGGAAGAGCTGATGGTTTGCTCCCTCCTCAGCAATTCACAGCCCCAGCCCATCTCACATGCAGAGCCAGCTTTGGGTGTGTGCATTATGTTAGTGGAGTTTTGGGTGGAGGGATGGGTTATTTGAGCTCTTCTTTTTATTTAATCTTCGCAGAGCCTGGTTTTGTGCATGGGAGGGGGAGCCCTCCTCATATTCAGAGCAGCCTGTCTAAGGTGTGGCTGGAACCTGCAGACACAGTTTAATCAGTATTTGCGGTGTTTTTCAGAGTTCATAAGGCAAAGAACTATAGCTTCTGTAGGATCAGAGATCTGCCTCACTAGAGCAAGGGATGCTCAGGGACAGATTTGGGCCCTGCTGCCATTTATTCATCTTTGTTTTGGCCTCCAGACCCTGCTAATGTAGCATCTCCTTTCCTGTTGCTCTCCACATTGCTCAAGGAGGTGAACTATTCCCTGCCTCCCTGGAAGCAGATTTGGAGTGAATTTGTCTGCGTTCCCTGATACACTAGTTTCTTTGCTTTCTGAGATCTCCCTGAGTAACTCCCCAGTTCTCTGGACAGTGTCTCTCAGTGTTAGGCAGGACCAGGCTTGTCCTGATTCAAGGCTTCTTTCTGTGCCATGGATGCACTGGACTCATGGGGAGCAAAGAGCAAAAAGTCACTGGGATTCTAGTGCTGTCCAGAGTCATGCAGCCCTGCAACACAGATATGGTATAGGCACAAGAAGAATCAATCATACCTGGGGTAGAAGGATGGAAGGATGAAATAATGAAGTGCAAAAGGATGGGGACAGTGTGTTTAGGGCTGGGCTAAGCACCACTTTCCCTCAGCATTACTGCCAGCAAGGGGTAAGTCAGTTATGCTGCATTAACACCTCACATCAGTGACAGGGACGAGAAAGGAGAGACCGAGGCACATCCGAGGTTTTCACAAGTTCCTCAGCAACTGCTGCCCCTGCTCTCTGGTGCCGTTGCCCGTCCCAGTTTGCCTCCGCAGGAAAGGTAGTCTTTCCTTTCTCCCCAGATGCGGAAGGAAAGCGTCTCTCACCATCCTTGGACTGCTCTACCAGATCCCAGCAGGTAGAGAGTTTCCAAGAGGTGAAACCGGAGATGCTGAGTTGGGAAAGGGTCTCATCTCTGGCCCCCCACCGCTCCCCCGCCCCCCGGTTCTGACAGCGCTGCTGGGCCACTCGAGGGCGGTGAGATGATGAGGCACGGCGAGGTCGGCGGTGCCCAAGGGTCGGAGCGGCCCTGCGGAGCAAGGGCGGGCTCCTTGCACGGCCGTCGTGCAACAAGTCCCGGCGCCGGGGAGCGGGAAGCGGCAGCCGCCCCCGCTCGCCTTGCAAACCCCGCCGTGCGCCGGCCTTGCTCCCCCCGTGCCAGCGTCCGGCTCCCTCGGCAGCATGGAGGTCCGGCTGCCCGGCGGGAAGGCTGCAGGCTCGGCGGGGCCCGGCCCGGCTCGCAGCCCCGGCCCGGTCCCCGCCCTGTCCCGCCGGGTGCCAGCACAGCCGTGCCCGGGCCGGGGCAAGGGCAAGGGCAGGGGCGAGTCACAGGCGGGCCCCACCTCAGCACGGAAAATGCGAAAGAAACGGGATCTTGATCCGTTCTTTCTGCTTTCTCTTTTGTCTCCTCTTTTTTCCTTTTCTTTCTTTTTTTTTTTTTTTTTCCTAGGGGGTGTCCTTTTTTATGACAGTGAGGGCACAAGGCGAGTGAGGAGGCGGAATCGTCTCGGCAGCCGCTGTATTTTGTGTGGAAGCCGCTCGGGGGTTCATTAATATCATTAGCATTTAACCCCCTCCCTGCCCCCTCCCCTTCCCAGCGCGGGGTGACGTCACGCGGCGGCAGGAGTTGGGGGGAAAGCGAGGGAAGCTCAGTGGGCAAGGGGCGTCCCTCTCCCCTCCCCGCCGCTGCCTGTCACAGCCTCTCTGCCGATATTATAGGGGCTGAAGCCTGGAGCTCAAAGCGCGAAGTCAGCCAGTGTAATGAACTTCTGGAAACCTTTCCCTTTTTATACCATTCAGTTTCTGAGAGGCAGAGACTGCCTCCTCTGACGCCTTTTCCCCCCTTCCATTATTTTTCCAGGCTCTGATCTCCCTGCTCGTTGCACCGAGGCGCTCGACGCAGAGCCCCGCTCCCCATCCTACCTTCTCTTTCGCCTCATTGTTGTCCTGGCTGCTGTGGCTCTCGCTTGCCTTCCAGGAGCGCAGTGGCGATCACAGTCGCACCCCCTGCACCCTCCCGGGGTCCCGAGAGCATCTGCTCGCAGGGGGGCAGCGAGAGGCAGCCGACTTTGGGTCGCTTCGTTGCTATTTTTCTTTGCCTTATTTTCGGCTTTCCTTTTTTTTTTTTTTTTCATTTTGCTCCACTTTTTTTTTTTTTTCTCCTTTCCCCCTCGCCGCGTCCCCGCAGCGTGTCCCCGTCCCTCGGGAGGACATTGCCGGGGAGCGGGGCCTCGGTGACGATGTGCCGGCCCCAGCGGCGGAGCCAGCAGTGAGCGCCCAAGGGAGGCACCTGCCCCGCGGAGCAGGGGGCGCTCCGGGGGGGCCGCACCGCCTCGCCCCGGCGCCGACGCTTCACCCCGAGTTTAACGACTCCCGGGGGCTTCGAGCATGAGCAAGCCGGCGGGATCAACAAGTGGGTAATAACGCGGTGGAGACTTCGAGCAGCCTTTCCGAGCCCGGCTGCAGCCTGGCCTGGGGGGCGGGAGGTGGAGGGGAGGGAGAGGAAGGGGAGGGGGGGCTGTGGCTTGGGTTTGCATCCCCCCTCCCTCCCCGCCACCCCCGCCCAATTGAAAAAGAAGTGTATATTTCCAACCGGAGTGGCAACGAATATATAGGCTCTGTGTTGCCCCGATAGAGTTTGGGCCCGGGCTTTTACAAAAAGTAAAGCTTTTTAGCTGCACACCCTGGCCTTCCGCGCCGGGAAGCGAGGCAGAAGCCGGTGGGCAGCGAGCCCTGGGGAAGGCGGCTCTGCCGGTGGCGGGGAGGGGTCTGGTCCCGCCGGGGCTCGGGCGGCTGTGTGCAGGTCTTCGGTACTGGGGCGGAAGAATGAAGGTTTGGGTTTAAATGGCTTTACGGCGTTGAAACGTGCTGCTTTTCTCACGGACTTTATGCAACCTTCTGCGACATAATAATTTCTTTTTAAGAGTTTGAAACTCCGGTCACTCAATTACAAGGAATCGCGCAAGCAACTCAGTTGAAGGAGGATTTAAACGCAATACTTTGCACACCATTCCCAGTTACAACAAATAATCCTGCAACGAGGAAAGCAGAAACAACTTAAAAGTCACATTTTCCTTAATCCTAAATCCATGCACCTCATAACTGGAGAATTTAAAGCATGACTAACCTCTCTTACAGAATGGCTCAATCCGTATAATCCCAATGGGACTTTCGAAGTTTGTAATATGGATGGAGTCAGTAACAAAGGGGGGGGGAAATACCCAATCCAATTTAATGTCTGACAAGTGATGGATCGGACAGCTATTTCCTCTACACTCTGACGGGCTCCCGGGGTTGCGGAGCACCGGAAAAAGGGAGTCAGAGCCGTGAGGAACCCGCCGTGGTACCTGCCACCGGCCGCCTCTAGCCAGCCCTGAGGCCTTCTTCTCTCCGCTGTCCTCCATTATTTTGACCCGGGTCCGCCCTTTGTCCGCGGGGGCCGGGAAGCCGGGAAGGAGGGAGGGGGGCGCAGCAGGGCCGGGGGACAGCCGGGGGCCTCGGCGCGGAGGTCGCGCGTGGAGGAGGCGAGCGGCGCGGAGCCCCCGGCGCTGCGGCCGAGCTGCCGCCGCTTCGGCGTGGGCTGGTTTTATTTCTTCCTCCTTGGGGCTGAGTGCGGCACTTTTCCGAGCCAGCCGCCCGAGGGGAAAAAAAAATGTAGTCGAGGTGCTAAGGGGCTAACTGGGGGAGAGTAGGGGGCAGGGTCCAAAAACCTGCAGTGGCCGGGGGCTGGTTCCGCCTGCTGCACTGCCCAGGCTGCTCGGGAAGTGCGAGGCAGTCGGAGCGGGATCGGGCCCGTGGGCAGCCGCGCTGGGACATTGTCGGGGCTCCTGGCAGCTTTCTGAGTGCCGAGGAAGGGGCAGGAAGGACCGGGGAGCCTTGTCCTCAAAAGATGCCGCAGCTTCTGCTGGAGACATTTTGCGAAGAAAACCCGCCAGGCTGGACCGCGCCTCCGGCCGCACGGCGCTGGGCGACCCTGGGCCACTGCCGCCGCTTTCACCGCTTGGTGACCCTCTGACCCCGGGGACCTCCTGAAAGGGACCCCCAGGCCCGACTCGGCCAAATCCCACGGGGATGGGCACACGCGTGGCCTCGCTCAGGGCCGGGACCCGATCCCAGCCGGGCTCGGCAGCGCATGCAAAGCCCGACCAGCTGTCCTGGGGCCTGGGCGCGATCCTGGGGGTCCTAGGGGGTTCCTGGACAAGGGAGCTGCGTCCTGGCTTTTCTGCCCGCCGGTGGGCGCCTGGCGATGTCAGCTGCGATATCAGCCTGGGTGGTAACAAGACCCCATCCCGCCGTCCCCCGAGCCCAGACTAACTTCTTTCAACAGCCTCTGATGGTAATTACAGTAATCGGGACTGCCATATATCCTTTAAGCAATTATGACACAAAAAAAAGCCCCCAAGGACCCCCTGTCGTGGGATGTTCAAAACGGTTTCCCTGCTGAACAGAAATCCCATTTTCTTAGCGCTAAAACTTCTGAGACGAAGCGGTACCTCGGGGAACCGGAGCGCTTTTAATCAGTTATCGCATGACCCCGTGTCAAGCTTACATTTTTCTCTTCTCACCCCCCGCCCTGCCTCTTACCCGTCTACTTATTTCATATTTCGCCCTGCACGAAAGTTTTCTCATAACAGCCCCTGCGGGGCAGGAATTGGGGTTGGGGGGGTGCAGATCGCGGCCGGGGCTGCGGGCGGGCGGCGGGACGGGGCGGCCCCGCAGACTCGTGAAGCGGGGGGCCCCAGCCGCTCCCTCCGCCGTGTCCCCTCTCCCCGTCCTCCGCCTCGCCAAGGTCCACGGAGCTCAGCGGACCGGCCGAGCCGCTTTGGCGGCGGGAAATATGTTTATGTGGGTTTGGCGAGGTGCTCCAGGAGCTCGGTTTTATAGACCGAATATGTAGGCGTGTAAAGGATATATAAAAAATATGTTTACATGCATGATGTGGATATGTACCTAGATAGTGCATAGGATTTTTTCAAAACAGCTCCCAAACATAAAATCCGTCTGGGGAAAACTATTTTTTAAAAGTAACCCAAGTTTCTTCCCTCTCCACCGCACGACTTTAGCGCCAGCGGAGCCGAGCTGGCTGCCCCGCACCGCAGGCCAGCCGGGGAAGCAGGGACCCCCGTGGCTGTCCGGTGCCCCGGGGGGAACAGCGGTCCCACAGCGGGCTCGGCTGCGCGGCCGAGGCTGGGGACCGCTGGCGAGGGAAGAGGAGCGGAGCGGGGTCCCGGCGCCGGGAGCGGCGGTGGACCGGGGTGCGTGGGAGCAGCGCGGCAGCGCCGGGCTCCACACCGGGATGCACCAACGCTGCACGTATCGCTCCAGTGTCTCTCCCCCCACCCCCAGCCTGCCCCTCCTCCTCCTCCTTTGTGTGCGTGCGTGTGGACCCTCTCTCTCCCCGTGGATGCTAAGGACTGGAGAGGGAAGTCGAGCGCTTTCCCCCCGTTGGCATTGTGCGATATCCGAATTCCCATGCTACACTTTTTGACGGGTCACTGGTGCCCCAATAGGCAGGTGGCAAGGAGGGCTTGTAATTACACACTCCCAGAAACGGTGCCTTGGCCTCAGCCCTCCTCACGGGCGCCTACCTGCAGCTCCAAAGCCGCGGTTTGCTCGCAGGCAGTGGGTCGGGGGGGCATCCTTCAGCTGCGCTCCTTATTAATTGCGTGAAAGTTTTCTATTCTTTAACCCCTCTCCCTCCCTCCCACCTTCCCTCCCTCCTCCACCCCTCCCTCTCGCAGTCCCTAACCTAATCCCCGTCCCTCTCACCGTGTTGTGTATAGCAGCTGTCGGGTTTCATTTAGGGGAGAAGCTGGCAGCTTGTGCTCATTGGAGGCAGTCAAACGAGTTTCAATGGGAAAAATCATTAAGTTAACACTTTATCTAATGTCCCTATTGTCTGCCAGCAGGCATTGTCTTAGAGCCTTAGCGTAGACATGTCTGAAAGTATCTCCGACTCCTAAATTCTCTAGGGAGCGAGAGGAGCCCCTGCGGCCTGTTTCCATTGCCCCCTCCCGTCCCGCAGCAGCGCTCCGCACCGCTCCGCACGCTGCTGCTTTTACCCCTCCAGCCTTCATCCTCAACCCCCATAGCCGGGGCTCTCCCGAACTGCTTCCAAACAAAGATAATGGTCTCGAGAGCTCTTCATTGGAGTTTGGAGACCAAGGTTTCATGAGAGAACTGAATTTCCAGCTTAAGTTCTGGTAGGAGAGAAGAAGACTGTTTGAGGCAGAGGGAAGAAAAAGAGAGGAGAGGAGAGAGAAGAGAAGAGAAGAGAAGAGAAGAGAAGAGAAGAGAAGAGAAGAGAAGAGAAGAGAAGAGAAGAGAAGAGAAGAGAAGAGAATATAAGAGAATAGAAGAGAAGAGAAGAGAAGAGAAGAGAAGAGAAGAGAAGCCACGGAGAGAATAGAAGAGAAGAGAAAAGAAGACCCCGTACAACTCCCATCCCCCCACAAGAAACCAGCCACGCAAAAGCAACAAAAATCCCCCCTAAAACCCCGAAAAAAAAAGCAAAACGCACAAAACAAAAAAATCCCTCCAACGAAAGAAAAAGAAAAAGAAAAAAGAAGAAAAAAGAAGAAAAAAGAAGAAAAAAAAAAAGAAAAAAGGAAAAGGAAAAGAAAAAGAAAAAAAAAAGAAAAAGAAAAAAGGAAAAAGAAAAAGAAAAAAGAATAGAAGAGAGAAGAAAAAAACCATAGAAAAGACAGAAGCCTAGCGGGGTTTTGGCGGGTTTCTTGAACGGGGCTGCAATACTCTACGAGTTTTTGCATCCCCCTCAGAGCATTTGCAATTCTAGTCAAAGCCGGTGTGAAAGCAGCGTCTGGTGGAGAGGGGGCTGCAGGAGAGGCGGAGCGGAGCGGAGGGGCGCTGCCCGCCCTGCAGACTCGCACCCAAGCTCGCCCGCAGACTCCTCCGCTCACAAAAACGACGCGGAAAGTTTTGGTGCAGGTTTTGAGGTGAAGAAAATGGCACGCCCTCTCTGCGGCAGAAACCAACCCCCTTTCCCTGGGTTGCTAGCGGGGAGAGGAAATTACTTGGTTTCCAGGTCATTTTATTTTGTTTTGGTTTAATTCTGTGCCTCGGTCTCCTGACTGCTCTCCTGCCCAGGGAAAGTGCCGACCTTTGTTTGCCGTGCGCCAGAAAGTGAAGGAAACACTCCCCCTAAATCCCCGCAATTCCCTCCCCACCCTCCTCATCCTCACTTCTAGCGGGCAAGTCTGCTGCTCCCGCTGCTGTAATCTTCCCTTCCAAAATGGGTCTTGGCGATTATAGAAGATCCAAATAAACGTAGTGGGGCATGAATAATGCTCATTGTAGAAGACTGACACTTGCTCAAGGAAAAGAAAGTTGGCTATAAAATCACTTCGTTATTTGCTTGTACTGCGGCTCTGGGGCTAATCTCTCCGGAGGTCAGATTGCTGAGCGCTCTCTTTCCCTCTTTCCCTTCTCTGCTTTCAGGTCGCATCTTAGACATCCCTTGCAAAGTGTGTGGGGACCGCAGTTCCGGGAAGCACTATGGGGTGTACGCCTGCGATGGGTGCTCGGGATTTTTCAAGCGGAGCATCAGGAGGAATAGGACCTATGTTTGCAAATCAGGAAATCAGGTACCAGCCGCAGAGCAACCCCCTCACCGTCTGCACCCCTTACCTGCATTTCCCCAAGGGTCCGTATTGCCCTCCCCTCGCCAACAGAGACACCCGCAGCAAGCAAGGTGCAACACCCACGCAGTCTCACCCTCTCACCCTCCCTTCCCAGGGGGTGCCGGGCGCTGGATGTCCCAGCCCGCCTGTCCCCGGCACGCCCCCCCGCCCCAGCCCACCGGAGAGGCCGGGGGGATGCGCAAGGAGGCGGAGGGATGCGGGCTGGTGGAGGGCGCAGCCAGTACACCTTCTCGTTATGAAGGGACAGAGAGGGGCAGCCTTCCATAAGCCTCAGTACATGTCCGGGAGATAGACAACCATCGGTTTACATGCCGGCGTGTCGCGCCCGCGCCTGGCCCGATGCAGCCCCGCTTTTCGCCTTCCCGCTCCGGCCGCGCTCCTTTCCACCCGCGGACCGTCCCCACGGGGACGTGGGGCTGGGAAGGCGCAGTGGGGCTCGGGGCACCGCCGTCGCTGTCTCGGGTGCTGAAGGCGGCCCGGCCCGCCCTATCCCTGGGCCGAGCGCCCGGCCCGGCCCGGCCCGACGCACCCAAGGGCGGCCCCTCCGTGCCCGCCGCCGCGGGAAGGGTGTTGGGAGCCGGCGGGATGGGCGCGCTGCTGCCCCCGGCCCGACGGCTGGCTGTGTTGCAGGGAGGCTGTCCGGTGGACAAGACGCACAGGAACCAGTGCCGAGCCTGCCGGCTGAAGAAGTGCTTGGAGGTCAACATGAACAAAGATGGTACCTGCTCCCCTTCTCCCGGGGCCGGGGTGGCAGGGCAGCAGGACGGAGTTGCTCTGAACTGTGGAGCGCTGTGTCATTCTGGTGTCTCCTTGCCCTGGCCCCCAATAATCCCCCCATCCTGTGACAGCCTTGGACATTTCTCCCGAGACATCTCTTGGGCAAGGGGCACGAGAAAATTGCCGGGAGGGAGGGAAGCCCAGCCGAGCAGTGCAGGGTACCCAGTGTGGAACCCCCTGGTGACTCCCTCATCTCTCCTTGGTGCCCCACAGCGGTGCAGCACGAGCGGGGCCCCCGGACGTCGACAATACGGAAGCAGGTGGCCCTCTACTTTCGCGGGCACAAGGAGGAGAGCGGCGGCACCCCACACTTCCCCACCGCTGCCCTGCCAGCACCCGCCTTCTTCACCGCCGTCTCCCAGTTGGAGCCCCATGGCCTGGAGCTGGCCACCGTCACTGGCACCCCAGAGAGACAGGCTCTGGTGGGCCTGGCACAGCCCACCCCAAAGGTCAGCCACTGCTCTGGCCCTCAGCAGGCCTGCAGACCAGGGTGCCTGCAACCTGTCAGCTCCTTCCTGCCTCTGGGATAGACATGGCAAAGAGCAAGGCTTGAGGCTCTGAGGGTTGTGGTGGGGACTTTTGTTATATCCCTAAAGCCCTGAAGAGATGAGGTGCACAGGATGAGAGGCCCTCTGCAGAAGGGGTGAGCAGCAGCACTGACTGATAACCTGCTCCATACAAACCCTGTCTCTCCTTCATTCTTACACCTTCATGGCTGCAGAAGTGCTATTCCTGCCTGGAGCCCATCCACAAGTCAGTTTTAAACAAATTGTTTCACAAGGCATGCAATCATTGAGTTTTCTTCAGCAAAATGCCCATCTCCATGGTGGTATAGTCCAGAAAGTACTATGTGTACTGACCAAAGCCTGTAGCTTGTCCACATAGACACAAAAAACAAACTTAGCTAAGCTGGCTCTGTACTTCTTGGTTGTGACATTTCCTAAGCAGACCAGTGGAAGCACTGCTGTGGCCTCAACTGCACAGGAATTAGCTGTGAGGTGATGTTTTTCATTAGCTCATTTGCAATGGTATTTTACATATTCACTGCATCTAGAAAATCACAGAAGAGACTGCTTAAATAGTTCTGCATTTTCAGAGTTGGTAGCTTGGCAGAACCCATCATGAGTGTGGTCACAATATATAGTTTTACACTGTAATTTTGGAAAACACAGAATCAGAAATTTTTTGGCAAGAAAATGTAACACACACTTGAAAACATAACTCCATTCCAACTCGACACAGCCTTTAGATAGTTATGTTTAGCTCTACTCATTTACTTACAACCTGTTGCAGTCAGGGAGCAAGATGAAGGTTAAGGCTAAGTGAGTGCTTACAGCTTTGCTGAGCAGGGTTGGAATGCTAAATCAGCTTCTGAAGCAAGGTTACAAACCACAAATTCTTAATCAAACTTGTATTCTTCTAACTCTGCTATCAAAGATGTGCGAGTGTGTAACAGAGTAAAGGATAACACTTCATTTTCATACTTCCCCCCCCCATATAATAATTTCATTCTCCCTTCAGTCTTTTCCTCCGAACTGTTTCTGTAGTACAGCTCATCCAAGCGGATAAGCAGCAGGGAGCAGTTTGGAGTGAGCTCACTGCAAGCAATGCCCTCTGCTTGCGGAACAGGAGAGTGCACACTCTGCATTGAGCATGAGTTTGATGCACAGAATGGCAGCTGTAGGGGAGAGGAAGATGGGACTGCCTTGGTGACACTATATGAAGTTGCTTTATTTTCTTTTTGACATTAGTACCCACATGAAGTCAACGGTACCCCTATGTACCTCTACGAAGTGGCCACTGAATCCGTCTGCGAGTCAGCAGCCAGACTTCTGTTCATGAGCATCAAGTGGGCCAAGAGTGTCCCAGCCTTCTCCACCTTGTCCTTACAAGACCAGGTAAGGCACCTGCAGTGGGAGTGGCATCAGCCTGGTCTGCCTGTTAAAGTCTCAGACCTCAGGTAGGGTCCTGAACTTCCAGCCCTAGACCTCAAAATCTGTAATGAACTTCAGCAGTTCTGAAGTTCACAGTAGAATTTAGGTCTGTCCCTGAAAACCAGGCAGTGATTTAGAAACTGCTTTCCTACAACTTTTATTTCATGAAGCAAATGAAAATCAATCAAACAAAAAAAATCTAATATAAAGTGAGTATTATGGGAGGGCAAGGTTCAGAGGAGAAATCACCAGGCTGCAGACCAAACTTAGCATGCCAAAACTATTTCTCTACTTGTGGGACAACTTTTCCCTTCATAAAATAGGAAACAGCATCTTACTTTGCTATTTTGGGATGAGAAATGCTTATTTAAGCATATAGCCTCAGGATATGACTGAAGGGTTTCTGAAGAACATTTCTCCTCCTCCTCCATCACCCCCTCTACCTCCTCCTCCTTCGCCTTCTCCTGCTCCTGCTCTCCTCTCAACTGTTTACACAGCCAACATTTTTTCCTTATTCACCTTGGCTTCAGTAAACTTACAATTACATTAATATGGTGGAAGCAGTATTTGGCCAGCCCCCAGTATTTTTCCCCATTAATTAAAATCTTCCCTAATGTGTTTTGTTTTCCTCTATGACAATTCGCCTTTACCTTGAATAAATCATATGTGCACCATACAAGCTGAAGCAATTTCTTAATGACTTGATTCTTGATGAGGACTCAGTGTGCTTTGTATAATGCACCAGTTTTTAAAAAAGTAATCACACAATTATAAAATGGAAGGGTGGAAACCTAGGCAAAGCCCCAATCATAAAAGATATCTAATACTTTGATATGATTGAGCTAATTTACCAAAATGGTTACTCGCAAAATTGTGCCTTAAACGTTACACAGCAGTCTAGATGTTACATAGCAGTTATCAGGGGAACTAGTTTCTTTCCACAGATGCATGTTGCAAATGTTGCATATGATATGCAAAGAACTAAAAGAAAATAATTTCTTAGGAAACCAATAGTGTTTTCTATCTAAAGGCAAATCATGGTGGTCACAATGTGATATAAGGCTAAGGTATTTAAAAATGTTTTTTTCTAGCACCAAACCCATGTTTTGAAATCCTTGTCTGGAAATTACACAAAGGGAATGCTGCTCAGCTCCACTGCTATGCAGTGAGGACGAGGGAAGCGATGACACAGGGCCCAGGAGATCACACACACTGTTAGGAAGATAATAATCCCAGTGTGGAATACTGCTCTCTAATCACATCTTCTGCTGGCACTACTCCTGTGGAGCACTGGGTCTGTCACACCAAGCAACCAAAGAAGCAGGCTCAAATATCAGGAACAAGAAGCAAGTGTGTTGCTCCAGCACCAGCACCAGCCCCAGCACACAGGTGGAGACTGAGTCCATCTCTAGACCAGTGATGTCCACAGCAGACTCCTAGGCAAAGGCTTTATTTGACATAATAGGGGCACATTTCCCTATGCATCTCTGTTAGTGTGCAGAGGAGGGGCAGCAGGATTTGGGAGCAAGGGAAGTCTCCACTGCACATGAACAAGCATGCCTCAAACAGCAAGGCCTGCTTATCTACCATAGATACCATAGTGCTCCTGTTAAATAACCCACTGCCTCTTTCAATATCATATCGGGGACTAACATTAGTTAAAAACCCAGCCCTTCCTTAACATTACCTTGACTTCCTCATTCAAGCCAGCTTCCTCAAAACTCAAGAGCTGCTCAACTCTAACACTTTGACTTGGGCTTCTTTCTGAATGATTCCCCTGACATATTTAGGAGAGCTGGAGAAGAAATAATTGATTTTAATCACTTTATTTCATAAATAATCATACTGTTGATTTTTATAACAGTGCTATTGCATTATTTAATTTGACAAATGGCCCAGCTGTAAATGTCTGCACTTCTCTTTTTCTATCCCTGACATCCGCCTGAGGAGACTCTAAAACCTTTTTTTGAATTTTAGGGGTTTTTTTGTGTTCTTCTAAAAAGCCAAGTGCACTGTGATTTCAGAACTCTGAGACAGTTTCGTCTTGAAGGCAAGGAAATAGATAGAAATTAATTTGCTGATAAAACACAAGTCTGAGGATTGCTGAGTCACTTACCCCTGGTAAAACAGAGGGTGCATCCCTTCCCTAGATCCATACAGATAAATCCATCATGAACTGGAAGCCACACAAATAAAAATACCGTACTTCTAGTATCCTGCACACCTGTCCATTTTGCCTGTGAGACAGGTTGGCCCAATGCACATCACCAACAAAATGTCACTCTAAGGATGGGGTTGATTAAGAAGCAAAACCCAGTCCTTCAGACAGCCTAGTATTTGTTGTTTCTTTGAAGAAGGAGGGCTGAGTATGACTTCAGCATGAATCATTTTAATTGGTGGTTTTACAAACTTATGCATAGGCATGAAGAAAGCTTCAGCTATTGGAGTAGTCTCTAATTTCTAAAGTCTTCTGACTTTAAAGACTTAGTGGGAAAGAACATATGAAATTGATATCTTCCAGGAACCACCATTCATCACCATTGTATCTGCATGAATGAATGACAAAAAGTTTTACAAACGCAAATGAAAGGCTGGTGAATCATTTCCTATGTCATACAGAAACCTGCCCATCCATCAGGGAGGATTATCCAGAGGAGGGGCTGGGTTCACAGGTTGCAGTGGTTGCATCTGCTCTCAGAACAGAGGCTGAGATGGGCACTATACTCTAGACAAAACACCGCCTTCCCCACATTTCATAAAATAATCTCGGTAGTTTTTCATACTGTGAAATACAGTGTAAGTATTTCAAACAGTAACTGTGTGCAAACAGTGACAGAAATACCTTCCTGTCACAATTTCCTTAGGTTATGTAGAAGTTCTGCAAAGCACATAGCAAAAAAAGGCACAAAATGGACATAACCCTACAGTGACAATTGAGAGCAGAGGTTCTGAGAACTCTTCATCCCATTCAGATCAGAATAGGGGGAATTAAAACTTGTAATCTAAGAATCACAGACTGGGTCAGGCTGGGAGGTACCACAGTGGGTCACCTGGTCCAGCCTTCCTGCTCAAGCAGGGAACACATGGCACAGGATTGGGTCCAGGTGGTTCTTGAGTATCTCTGATGAGGGGGACTCCACAGGCTCTCTGAGCAACCTGCTCAATGCTCGGTCATCTGCACGGTAAAGTTCTTCCTCGTAGTCAGATGAAACTTCCTGTGCATCAGTTTCTGCCCGTTGCCTCTTGTCCTATCGGCTGGCAACAAATAACACTGCCCTGAACAGCAATACTGTTAAGAATTCACACATCGATGAAGGATTACTTTTATTGATGCTTTCTATATCAGCTATTACTTTCACATATCTGATTCCAAGGAAATAATCATTAATTTGGTACATCTTTTTTTACTTTGTTCTTCCTTAGAGACTCTTCATAGACTTAAAATGCCCACCTTCCTATTTTCCTAAAAAGCTAAGCTGCTGATACTTTCAGGGACCATAGCAACATTAATTTTTGCAGGTTTTGGGGGGTTGTTTTGGTTTGGTTTTTTTTGCTGCATGAGTTTTGGAAAATCTGTTTTCACTGCATGGAGCTGCTAGAAGATACCTCCCTACTCCACTCCAGTTCTCATCCCTCCAAGTCTCTCTCACCCTTTTGTGGGCACAAGGTCCCAGCAATGTGTATGCATCACAACATGCCCTATGGGCCATGAACTTCAGCTGAACTGAGGATCCGCCAAATGTCTCTTAAGAGTTGGTCTGGGCTAACAATCCTAGATGCCCTCAAGATTAAAAATGTCTGGCTTTGCCAGTCTGCATTTCCAGAAGTCTTTTCTCCTCTTCAGATGCACCACTGACTCTTCATGGAAATGAAAAGCATTGCCTCCAAACAGGGAAAAACACATCCTCCATACAGCCACACAACATGCAAAAGTGGCAGAGAACCAGTAATGCTGTCAGTGTACGTGCCTGGGTATTCACATCTCTGAAAGGCAACAGCTCAGTGCCTGGAATTTCTGAGTGATTTTATGCAAAAAACCCAGGAAAACGGGTGACACTGAGAAACTCTATGTGTGTCCAGATGCTGTGCTTGACAGAGCTAAAGACTTGCTTAGTAAGGAAGGGGCTGTAAGATATATATGTGATCTAAAGCAGTGCTCCCTACACTGATGCAGGATGTTGTCCAGGCTTTTTTTCACAAATTCAGTCTTCCCAAGGGAAAGGAGTGTAATCCCTAGAGAGCAAGAGGAAAGCACTCATCCAAGCTGTCCTAGAACAATTATATGTGTGAGGGAGAGGAGCAGAGAGCCCATACCATGCTGAGAAACAAAGGCAAGTGTGTTCATGTTGTGAGCAAACTCTTGGGGAAGGAATTCTCACTCTCCTCTCTCACCTTCCCTTTTGGTCCACAACATGGTACACAGTGAGCCAACGCTCAGTGTTTTTCCACAACGCACAGACTTTTTTCTAGACACCTTCTCAAAAACCTAAGAGAAGAGCTAATGAATGCTGTGGGGAAAATACCATGACAGGCATTTAAAGTAGTTTTTAAAATAACAGAAATTTACATATTTAAATTGTTTATAAATCTATAAATTATACACTATGTTATATTGTACATCTATTGTATGACAGCTGATGCTTTTGGAAGATGCTTGGAGAGAACTGTTTGTTCTAGGAATAGCACAATGGGCCATTCCAGTTGATGCTAACACTCTACTGGCTGTATCTGGTAAGAATTGCACAATTTAATGACTTTGTTACAAAAATTACCATAAAAATACATTACTGAAAAAAGAACAACATGTAAAGAATAACAAATTCCTACTGAACAATAGAGCATACCTGTCATTTATAAATCTATATTTAAATGCAAATAATGTTGTTTTGTTGTATTCATGACCGCTTGCATTGTCATTTAAATGCAAATTACTGTGTTTGTTATCATCCAAGAGAAGATTTTATATTAACTTTCATACAATATAGTCAGTTTACATGGAACCAGATAGACAAGTGTGACAATAGAGTGGATATTGATACAGAGGATTTTGTCAGAAATCAATATAAAATAAAGGAAATGCCTTTAATATTATTTATTTCATCTGTTTCTGTTTCAGGCATGAATGGTGACAATACAGATTCTCAGAAGCTGAATAAAATTATTTCAGAAATACAGGCTTTACAGGAGGTTGTGGCTAGATTTAGACAACTTCGGCTAGATGCTACCGAATTTGCCTGTCTTAAATGCATCGTCACTTTCAAAGCTGGTAAGCAGAAAGAATCTCTTGCTCATCTGGTCTGGTAACTATGAGGTTGCTACTTTAAAGAAAAAAATTATGTTTTAAGCCAGATACAGCTTTGTATCAGCCAATGGATTTCCCAGCATTGAATTCCACTAGTCAGTGCTGCATTTTGAAAGACTGACAGTGGAGTGCTAGGAAACTAATAGGAACATTTAATTTCCGTTGATAGCACTAGCTGAACTGTTTTGACCCACCCAAGAGTCAAGCTGAACTAGTAACTGATCTGCTTTCCAGTGCCCACACACAGTGGTTCTGAACTGAGGAGTTTCCGAAATGCTGCTGCCATAGCAGCCCTTCAAGATGAAGCCCAGCTCACTCTGAACAGCTACATTCATACCAGGTGAGTGGTGTCTTCTCTCAATATTTCTGGCAGGTGTAGGGGTAAAATCCTACTCTCACTGTACTGAAGACAACATTTGCACTGACTGAAGTGGGGACTGGGCTGTTACAGCAAGTATTCACTGGCTGTCAGCCTGCTGGCATTTGGCATTTCCTGATGGAAGAGAACTACAGAAAATGTCAGAAAAGACCCTTCAAATCATCGAATTCAGTCATTAACTTAACACTGCCAAGTCCACCACTAAATCATGTCCCCAAGTGCCAGATTTACATGTCTTTTAAATACCTTCAGAGATGGTGACTCCACCACTTCCCTGGGCAGTCTGTTCCAATGCTTGACAACCCTTTTGGGGAAGAAATTTTTCCTAACATTCAATCTAAACTTTCCCTGGTGCAACTTGAGGCTGTTTCTTCTGCCCGCTATTTGGGAGAAGATACCAAAACCCAACTCACTTCCTTTCAGGTAGAGTGGTAAGGTCTCCCCTCTCTCCTTTTCTTCAGACTGAACAACCCCAGCCCTCTCAGCTGTTGCTCAGAGGGCTTGTGCTCTAGACCCTTCACTGGTTTTGCCCTTCTTTGGGTATGCTCCAGCACCTCAGTGTATTTAAACAAACAGAAAAGTGCTAATAGGAGAGATCTTCCCCTGGGAAGTGATACCTGCTGTGGAAAACTTCACAGTTCAGAGGCCTACATTTTCCTCTACACTTTATCCAATTAAATACCTCTAAAAGTGATGCTCAAAACTTCACATCTCAGACCAGTATGAGCGCTTTTTACCCATGATCTCCAATTCCCATATGATTTCCCCCACATTGCAGACACAGAAATCAGGACACAAGGATCTTAAGTGGCTCTTCCAAGATGCTAGCCTGTGTCTGTGCTCGAGTTGAAACGAAAAACCCAGAACTTGTGAATCCCACTGTGGTGCAGCGGGAGAGTGATGAGAATCATTGTCTGGGAAGAAAATATTTCCCCTTGTCTAATTCGGGACAAGTTCCATAGGATACAGAAATCTTAAAACCTGCTGTAAAAGCTGTAGCTGTCATTCCACAAAGTGTATGGGGGTGAGCCCAGAAAATGTGCAAAGTACAACCCCACACTCTAGAACAGCTGGCTGGGAACAGATCAGTAACCTCCTGCTATGGACCACTTCAGAGTCGTGTGACAGGGGAGAAGCCTGAAGGTGTTACCCAACATCTTCTGCAACGCTGCCCTGGTTGGTTCAGGACTCCCAGGGAGGGTTGTCACAGGGCTTGCAAAGTCCACGTCTATGTTGTTTAGCTGCAGTGAAGGTCCATGAGACTAGAACAGTGGGAGATGGGAGCCCTGAAAGAGAAACTTCAATACCATCTTTTCTTTCTGAAACTTTGATTTGCTGTCATAATAGCTCTGTCAGGCAGAAGGCTACTCCACATCACAGATTAGATGGCAGCAATCTCTGATCACTTCTATTAGTCTAAAGGGAATGGCCTGACTGAGGATGGGAGTAAATATGCAAATTCCATCCAGTTATGGCTGCTTCAGAACAAAAAGAATAACCGCTGCATAGCAGCCTCTTCCTGCTCTTAGGGAAGGCCTTTTCCGGGAAGATTGCTCCCTAGAGACTGAGACAGGGCCTGCTGGAGAGAGAAGCAAGGGAGGAATACATAGCCACTGTTTCCATTCCAGGCATGGCAATTTTTCTGCTGCATTTCTGTGTTGTTGGAAGTTATTTAGCTACTGGGCTAAACAATATCTGTTGTAAAAGATAGCCTTTTACAAGAGAAAATCTGCAGTCCACTGACAGGACTGTCACTTCGACTTCACTGGGAGAGGGCTTTCAGCTTGCATTTCATCCTCAGGCTTGAATTTACCTTCCTGCCAGTGTTACAGCAGTATCAGGTGTTTGATTTCAGTGGAGTCAACAGGATGCAAGGGATGGCAGTCTGGAGAAGCAGCACATTTCTCCAAACGATCTATTCCTCCTTTCAGGGAGACCACTGTAAGCAGAAGTTTGAGAATCGCTGGTGTAAAGTCAGCGTAAGCACAGCTAGAACGCACATCCTATGTTGTGTTGGCTTCAAAACCTGGGAGAAAGGATGGAAAATATCCTGTACACAAACACATTACCTGGGGATAAACATAGCTTCTTTAACTAAAATTTTCTTCAAAAATGTCAACTGGCATTCAATACATATGTCAAGCAAAAAGAGGCAAAGTGATTACCATGACAATCTGGCTAGGTTTAAACTGCACTTTAAATGAGAGGGTAGTTATTACAGGTCGAGCTCTTCCCTGAACTGCATCGAGAACATAGTTGTCGTAGGAGGGACACATCGGAGCAGATCCAGTCTTTATATTGCTATTGCTCTACGGGAATAAACAAAGGAGCTAAACAAAACTCAGAAACTTTGTTCTATATTCTGCTAACAGCTATAGAGATTTCCTTGGAGTCAATCTTCCTGCTCACATGAGTGCAAAACACAGGGTTTTAGCACGGGTAGCACCATCTGTACAGTTTATTGAATGTTGGTCCTTTTCTATGAAATAAAATACTTACTCTGAAAAAATACTTGAAAACTTCAATAACATTCTTTCTCTCTCCATCTCCCAGGTATCCCACACAACCCTGTCGTTTTGGGAAACTTTTATTGCTTTTACCAGCTTTACGTTCAATTAGTCCATCTACAATAGAAGAAGTGTTTTTCAAAAAGACCATTGGGAATGTACCAATTACAAGACTGCTTTCAGATATGTACAAATCCAGTGACATATAAATTACCTTAAAATAAACAATCAGGATGGACAGTTTAAGAAGAACTTTTATCTATGGAGAATAAGCCTCAACTAACAAAATCTACAGGAAGCATAAGCCTGGGAATGTTTAGCCCTTAAACTCATTGACAAAAACCACCCCAGTAGATATGATTCTGCTGCTCTGAACAGAGTGATTTAGATCATGGAGAGAATGCTTTGTTCTACAGAAAAAGTGAAAGTGGTTGGAATTTGGCTGCTATTCCTGTTACTACAGGATGGAGGCAATTCAGATGCCAGTCATAGTTAACAAAGACTCTGCTATTCTCTCATTTAACTGGCAGATCTGAGACAAAATGTGAAAGAAGGTACTTTAGTTTGTTCAGTATTTGGAACTGAGTGACCAAACTTGGCTTCTGTTGTAACACAAGATGCGGTGGCCTTCAGAATTGTTTTAAAGGTAGCCTATGTTGGGAAAATGTTTTTAATACGATAGGCAACATTTAAGACCAGGTTACCAAAACATTGCTTCTGCTATAATACATCATGAAGTGGCCTTCAGAACTGATTAAAAAGTAGCTTACGATGGGAGCTCCATTCTTCCTCCAAAATGAACTGGTGATCTTTGACGCGGATGTCACAATTTGTTCAGTTAACATCTCAAAGACACAAGAGCTTTATAAACTTCCTCCCCGAACTTCCCTCCTTCTTCTTCCACACACAGAGGCACACATTCACACACACCCACCCCTGAAAAGATACAAGTCAAGAAAGGAAGACTAAAACAGCAAAACCAAATACAATGGAGATGACCGCTTCAGTGACCTGCTGGCTGTCCCGTTGGCACAGTGCTGAAACCAAAGGCAACGGTGGCCAAACTCTTTGTCGATGAGATGTGTGGAGAAATGAAATGACTATTAAAAAATCAATGGAAGGAATTTTATTTCAAAGAAATAAAAGTTGTTGACTGATACAATGCTAACAATTTCCAAAAATCTCCATTGCCTTTTTAGAATACTCCAGGTTCTAATTTTGAAGCCTTGTTCACCTATACCCTCTCACATACAAAAACGTTATAAGCTGCTTATTTGATGTATGAAAAATGTAGAAAAAAAAAACATTTAAAGATAGCTGCTGTACTTTTCAAAATTTGTTATTAGGAACTAGCACTGAGAAAGATCAGCACTTGGACTATCATAGAATGAGTAAAACTTTTCCTGTACAAAGTGGATTAACCGATTTGTGAAGTTAAAAAGTTGTACTCATTGTATTTACAAAGAATAAAAATATATTGAATTTAAAGTACTTTCCAGTGTTCTTTTAACGCTTGTTCTTAGTTAGCTTCTTCCACTATACCCCGCTGACCAGGGAATAGAAATATTCTCTACTAAAATGGATTGCCTTAGATGCTGTGGAGTCTCCATCATCAGAGGTTTGAAAAACAGGTTAGACAAACATCAAAGGAGTAGCTTAGGTGATCCTGACTTTTGAGATTCTGCATAGAGCTGTTCCCTGTAATCCAAATATACACAGGCTGCAACGTTCCCTTCTCAAGGAGGTGACATAGAGCTTTTTCTAGGACACAACTAAGTGCATCAGAGATCTAACCCAGTATTTGCTTTCTGTTTCATGTTATTACAATTTTTAATATTGGTGAATTGTGCAGCTACAAAGGATGATGAGTACAAAAGCTCTGCTTCAATTAAAAAGATTGAGGTTTTATTAAGGTGCCCAATTGTGTAATCACACCAAAGAAAGAGGTAAGCAACTCCTAGTCAACAGAAAAAGCTGGCAAGAGGAGAAGGGAAATACATTGTTCATATGGCAATGAGTGACTGAAGAGTCATGCATGTTAAAATGACAGGTAGAAATATACAGTGTATATTAATGGGTCATTGATTTGCAGTGTCAAGGAGTAGAGGTCATGAGTGCAATCCTAGCTCTGTTGACTTCCAAGCTCAAAATTCTCACGTGTTTTCACCCCAACTCTCTTCCACTTGCACTCTGCTAGGTCTCACATTCTATCTTTTCCAAGACAACCAGATCATAAAGTACACAAGACAAGTGTTTGGATAAGTCCAGTGAGACAAAGCGCAGACTACAGGACCTCAAAACATCTTCTATACAAACTAGCATGGAGCACTTGAGAATGCCTTTACCACAGGGCACAGCACTTTCTTAAAAAGAAACCAACAAACGCTTTATAAACCATTCTTCCCGCACCTGTAATAACCTTATACCATTTTCTGCTCTCTACAATAAGAATAACCAGATAGGGCAGAAAAATCAAATGTGGTTCTCTACTCTGTGACAATTCAGTTTATAAGCTAAAGAAGTTGAACTCAGTGTTGCACAGAACCCATCACAGAACATTCATTTCAATAAGATTCATGCTGCTGTCCCAGAGTAGCAATAAACGTGAACTGCATCCCTGCTGCAAGGCAACCAGGCAACCGCGCTCTGCAGTGTGCTGTAGTCCCTACCTCACCCAAGCCAGAGGACAAAACAGAGCGTATTGGCTCTCTTCCAGCTGCAAAACAGGCAGAACAATGGGAGCACACCCATATCTCACCCTCTTACCTGGAGAACTTAGCCCAGCTGCAGAATTGTTTGAAAAGACTCACGAGCTGGGAACAATGCCCAGATCCCTGTGGTTTATGCACAGCTAATCTCAGACTATGTCTTGCTCCCACTACAGCAGATTGCACAGAAGCAGAACCAGTACACTACACTACAATTAGGGTCTCTAGTTAGCTTTAAAGGACTTAAGGCCAGGTAATATCCCACAGTCCTGTAATTCTCAGAGGCTAACACTCTAAAGTCCTCACTTTGGAAATAGGAATACTTTGACATCAAGCATGCAGTTTTTCCCTCTTTGGCTTATTTTTTTTCTTTTCATGGCAAATGATACAGACTGTGTCATCATATTTTAGGTATAAGATGAGGCATTTACTTTCATTTCTGAGAGAAGCACTTCTCAGAAAAGAATGTTTGAGAAGAGAAAAAGAACATCTTACTCTGTATATAAACCTACATAATGAAACTTCATATACATTTAACCCTTCTTTCCCCTTTTTCAAGAGTAATTCAACTTTTAAGTGTGACTCAACAAGCACAGGGAATTTTAGAAATCATTTTACATTATCGCAAACATCTTGAAAAGCTGGACATCCCCGGGCTGCAAGTGGACTCAGTCAGTTTTGGTCCCTGGTTTAACGAGTGGGACCATTAGAGAGAATCAGCACAGCCTTAGTTAAGTACGAGGTGGAAAGAGCAATTATTCAAACACCTATCTATTCAGTGTAGCTAATCACTAGTACTATACGTCATCCAGTTGGCCACCACTGCTTTGTCAGTTAAGTCTTTGACATTCAGATTTCCAAAAATGAGGTTAGTGGCCTTAGTAAAAAGAAGCTAATAACTTTTGTCAGCAAGTTTGTAGGATGCTCTTGACAGTGATAAGTAGTATTGCAAGAAGAAAAAAAACAGCAGAGCCAAGTCTAAGTCAACATGTAGCTACCAAGCAGCACAAAACACTAGAGCAGATTGCTACTGGAATATTCTTGAATCTGTTTTCAAGATGGATAGGTAAATTGTGTGTCGCATGTGGAAGACTAAGGAAGCTTCTCCAGCTCACTTCTTTCTCATGAAAAAGTCAACCTCAGAAGTGCTGCTTGTGAACTGCAGTTCAGTTGCTGACTATCTGCATTGCACCAGTGGTCACACAAGCACAGTGCTGCAGCTTACCCCTCCTTTTGGGAAGTGGGCTATGTCACATCTCAGAGCAGACTTACCGGATTTCATGTCCCTAACTGTAATTGTAGAGCAGAGCTACTTTTATCTAGGAATGAAGTTATGTCAACATTCCTTTCTCTATAGGATGGTATAGTTTTCACCAGCTAGTTGAAGCTAGACTGATGCTTCTCACACCAAGCAGAAAGGTACTCTTTCCCCAAAGTTACTAAAGTCACAGATCTGTTGTCTACCTACCATGAATGGTATTCCAGCTTTGGCTCCACACCACAGGAACAGCCTTCGATACCTTTATATGTTCTTTAACACTTGCAGAGTGAGTGCCATCGTCTCAGGGTTCTTAGTGCTCACTGTTAGTAATACCAAACTACATTGTGGAAGAGCATCACAGCAAGGCTGTAACACCAGTTCAGTTAGTATAGTCAAATCCCTGCTTCTCAGAAAGCATGAGATACCCCACGCTCAAGGTCAAGAGTGACAAAACATTTGAAGTGCATTTTCACTTTTATTTCAAAACTTTAGACAAGTTACTTTAGTATATAAATTTGATTTTTTCCTTTTACAGAATATAAAGATAATTCCCTCATTACTTCAGTATAAAGTGTTTTACAAGCTTGAAGACAATTGCATAAGTGTTTCTCACACAGGATATCAGAAATAAAGCAGTCTTTCTACAGACATTCAGACAGGTGACTACCTCAAAAACAGCATAGCAGTTTAGTCAAATACAAGTGAACACGTGACACTACAATTGTGAAAGTTCAAGTAAGGCCAAGTCAGTAAACATTGTTAAGTCATTGCAAATAATAGTGGAAGGGTTTGTGAGATGTTGCAGGGGGTGGATGGATGGTCTCATAATATAATACTCTTAAATGAAGGATTCAGAGCGAGTTAGCTAGAAGACAAGTGAGTTCTTAAATGCTATAAAGCATATGCAAAGACCAAGCAGTGTACTGGTGTTACTGGAGACTTCGTGCCTGTTCATCCTCAGCATGCTAAGACAAACTATAACCTCTTAAAACCAAGCCTAAGAACCAATAATGTTTAAGAAGACGGTTTTAGAATTCAAGTATGCCTTATTTTGGATGGTGTGTAGTTTTTGTCTATTACTTCATCTTGTAAGAACATGTGAAGACAGCGCTCATTCTGTGCCAGTGGGTGGCCTGCAACCCTGGAGAGGAAAAAAACAAGCATTAGTGTCAACCAATCGAGCCTACTTGCAGCTAGCCAGGAGACCGAGGTTTTGTACCAGTAACCTATTGTTCTGCACTTAGGCATGAATCCCACCTTCAGTTCGCTGCTGGCAACTAGAATGATGTCTAGCAGCAAGATTCGTCATGCTCCCCCAGATGAAGTTAGTTCATAGGAACTGTGAGCTACCTCTGATCATTTGGAAGCATGTTATGTCATCATTTATCACCTGCAATTGATGGGATTATCCAAGTGCCATCCTAGCATTAGGGAATCTGGAGTTAAGGAAGGCAAATGGATTTTTTTTTTACAGGTCTTGACACCTGTGCCACAGGACCCTCTTCTGAAGGCTGCTTATCCACTCAGTTCTCATCCCACTGAGCAGCAGTTTGCCCCGGCAGAGCTGAAGCCTTGCTCCACCAGGGGGTGTGAAGGCCTTCTGAAGGCTCCAGCACTGCTCCGGGCAGTGACTCCGCTCTGTCAGTGCTCCTCTCCTGTAGGGAAGCCAGAGGGTTCTGTTCACTGCATGTGTCTTAGCTATCAAACACAGTAGACAGAGTTCGTCTGCTCTAGGAGAGACCAGTATCTGTACTGTAGGTTTTGTTTCACACATAAACTGAGACACCATCCTTTTAATAGGAAAGGGGCTGAAATTGAATTAGGAGACACTCCCAAACTTGGAAGTAAACCACAAGGTACTGCATTCAAACCCTTAAAATACCATGCAGACTCTTGTGTTGGTAAAAATCCAAGGGAATCAGATACCTGAAAGTTGATCATGAACATGAAACTTATGAACGTGAAAATGTAAAGCAGTTTGGTTTAAAAAAGCTACATCCAGTTTGCTCAATCAAGAGAGACTTCTGACTTTAAGAGAAAAAGTCCCCCATCCTCCCTAGGGCTGCTTGTGTCAGCCTTATGGCCTCCATATCTGTCAGAACATTTCTACTCTTAACGGAAGTGATCTAGTTGAACACATGTAATACACAGTAAGCTCCAGTGGCTCACCACCAGTACTTCCAAGAACTTCTGTGCATCTTCTCCAAATTTATCTATCAGTGTTTATTTCACCACAGGACATATTCACTTGTCATTGAGGGTGACCTGTAATGAGGAAGCTAAGCTCTCCTGTTCAGTACCGATGATTATTTCAAGTGCAGTTATAAAACTTATCAATCTTGTTGGTTCTAGTAAATGGCCAGTAGGCTTAAGCACTAGTTCACAAGGATGATAGTCTAGAATAACTAGTTAGAGTTTCTTACCCTCATCAGACTGAAGTTGCTGGCCTTGAACTTCAAAGGAAAGATATATAGGAGAGGATGATGAGGAAGCAGCATATTTCTTCTCCCTTTCAGGAAGGCTTGGAAATTGGTGGCTGAATTGCAAGACTAGATCTGATCCCAGATTCAACTGGAATACCTTGCTCTGCATTGACTTTCCCTCAATATTTTTCACAAAAGTGACCATTACAAGTAGCAGCTGCTACTTCAAGAATTTTCATGTATCTCAAAGTCAGGTTCAGGCAGACAACAATGTTGAGACACAGCCATCCCTTGAATGTCATTGTACGTACTACTGATGGTGGTGCCAGCAAGCTGGCCCAAGACAGCTGACTCAAATAAGGTGTACTGTCTTGATTTAGATTTTACATCTAAAGAGGCAAAACTTCTCAATAACATCCATCTCAGCACTACTGGATATCAAGAATTGGCATTGGTGCACTAAGATATTTTTTTTTGTTACAGTGATATAAATTATCTGAGGAACTCTAGTTCTAGAAGCAAAGACCAGCACTGAGAGTGCAATAATGTGAATGTACTATGCAAATGACCTTCAGGACTAATTTACCAGTACCCAGAGTACTTGGTAGAAGCCTTAAGGCTTCTATGTGGTTCAAATCTTTAGTAATATTTGCTTACTGAGTTGGTCATGCCACTAGAATAAACTGATGAGGTTGAATAGTTACGAGTTGTGCCTGAAAAGTCCTATTCCAGCTGTACTCAAGTCTGCCACTACATCAGCAGCTACATTAACAATCTGCTTTTATGTTTCAAAGGAGGAAAAATTAACCAAGAAGTTTTACACTTTCACAAAATCAATTTATTACTTGCTGTAGGACTGAACAAGTGACGCCCATAAACTGACCACTTAATTTCTGTGAGCTATACTGAGTTTTTCAGAGAGTCAAGGTAAGATGACTGTTTCAGCTGCTTCAGAACACAAACAGCCCTCTTGCACACATGTTGCTAGGCTTGGCATACAAAAGTTTGCACTTCTTCACCATTTAAGATAGAGTTCCAAGCCTGCATGGACAAAAGTTGTACTTTACAGGCATGACTGCCTTGATTTTACAGCATTAAAAAAACCAAACAATTTCCATTTCACTATTGGACGCCTTGGAAGTTCATTCCGCTTGTCTTTGAACAGCACAAAGAACAGTCTGAAGCATTTTACCTGCTCAGAATCATTATCGATACCTCTAAATTGAGCTACCAAGCAACTATGTGAAGAAAAACTGAAGAGATTTCATATGGTCACATTTGCACAAAACAGAGAGTTTTAGTAAACTAGTCACTTGCAGCTCCAAGACACATGCCTGAACTGACTAACAGTAGCTGACAAGTATATTCTCTTAAGTTCTTGTGTAACTCACAGGCATCCTCTGTTAAACAACATAACTTGAACAAGATTAGAATGCTAGAGGAACTGACAAGCTTGAACTTTTAAAGGGAGCAGTCTCAAATCCAGTTGGTCTGAACAGCGCTGAGTCTAGAGACCAAAAGAGCTGATTAACTGACAGCAACTCCTTCTTACCCACAGCTTGGATCCACATTGTTAAAGAGATTAAACCAGCTACTCAGGTTCATGTACAGACAGCTGTTAGTAGTGTCAGATGGCAGAAACAGAATCATAATACTTTGCTACTATAATTTCTGCTCACCTTTTGAAAGGCAGTGACAAAACCCAAAGTGTCTATTTCGAACTATGCATGCCTACCTAGAGTAGTGTTTTTACATCTTCAGAAAGATTCTCATGATGATTAGAGAAAATATGCATCATTACACAAGCTGATAATACCTCACATCTGCTATCAAAGTAAACTGCTGTAACCCCATTGTAAGCTCCATTGTTCATACAGTGAAGGATACTCTTTCAGAAATTATAAAGTAGAACTATTTTGAATGCTGTAATTTTAGTAGCAATTTGCATAAATTAACAACAACACTAACAGTCATTTCAGCTGTTCAGGTAAGCATTAAGATATCCAAACTAAACACTGGATGAGCAATGTTAGTATGTCCTACTGCAAGATTATGTGAAAGTTAATATTCTGAACCTAGTGCAGTTACCAGAATTAGAGGATTAGTAGCTTTAATGCAATTTTCCAGAGCGGAGCTCTGGGTTTGTCTCTAGGTAACTAGAGCCAACACTTACTTGTTTATGAACTGTTCAAGAGCCTGCTTCCTTTCCTCTATAAAGGAATCATCAAATATACCATCATCTCCTCGGAAGGGAAGCTGACGGAGAAGTGCTTTTCCTGGTAGAGGTGGTACCACAACCTGAAAGATTTACAGAAGTGTCCTTAAGTGCAGCCTATAAGCAAGTTCATACACCTGTTCCACCTCTTCCTCCTAGAGGACTCAACTCATCAATCACATCCCTAATAAAGTAATAAAATATGAGCAGAGAAGACCAGTATCTGTCCAAAGAGGTAGGATGAATTCAAGTAGTTTAACTCTGAATTAACTTGAAACCATTAAAACAGCCTCTAGCATTGTAAAACTGAGGCTTGATAAAAAGACTGACACACTGGTTTATTTCTGGACATTTTCAACCACAGTATCTGCTCCATATGATATATGCTTTATAACATGGCGATAACATTTCAGCATCATTACTCTTTGTATGAAGACTTGTATTTACCTTTCACTTTACTCACCTTGCTTTCTCTTTCTAGTTCATTCCTTAGCCATTCAAAGTCACTATATCTTCTTCTGACTGTAGATTCTTTCAATTTGAATATAGGTAGATTTGTCTGAAAACAAGAACACAAGCTGTTGATTAGACAGATTAGAAGTTTTGATAACCAGAAGAACCAAGCTGTTAAGTTACACATTACTTCCATTTAGGCAACAACAACAGTATTGAGAAACACTCAAGACACAGAAATATAAATAAAGCTCTAAGCTACATGAGTAAGCTGTACCTCAAACTGCGTAACTGTGAGCCTCATTTATATGGCATCCTTATCACGGGTATTTTGTCATCTATCACCTAGCAAAATATCTGATTTGCTGGCCACTCGAGATAGTTCTAAGGTTGCACAAGCAACTCTGTTAGGAGCTGGATCCCCAATATGTACAAAATTGGAGGTGAGGAGGGAAGGGGGAAGAAAGTCTTCTTAATCCACACAGGCTTCTCTTATTGCATTGAAGGCTGCGTTTCAGATACCAGCATAGGACACGAACCAAACATCCTGTACTTTTCTACTCCCTGATAAATCATGGCCTCCAACATCTTTAGAAGCAAAACCAGTAAGTCCTACAGTGAATCCATCTAGAACAGATGAAGATTTGATAGCACGAGCTGCCAAGTTTGGGTAGCTCCAAAGAAGCTAACAAGGCTGAGATGCAATACAACATTCAGTGCTGAAGAGATCAGACTATTTGACTAAAAAGTTAAACTAAGTAGAGCGTGATTACGGACATTAGGGAGAACTTTGCTGAACAAGGCTAGGAGCCAGCACCCAACTCTAACACCCTTGAAAGAGACATCAAATGGAGCAAGGTTTTAGTGCCGCACAAGACCATGTTACATATACAAGCACCCTGATACAAGTCCTTACACTAACTTGTGAGAGAGTCTGTATTACTTCTGTTCATTCTTGGGTGCAGTGTAATCCCACTGTTGCAATCCAACTTGCACGTTATTTTAAAAGTAGACATTAGGAGAGTCCTCTCTTAATGACAGCCCCAGAATGAAAAGTTCCAAGACCATATTCTGAAATTTAGTGTCATCAGCATACTGGTTAGAACATTACAAAAACGTTCCTAGGAGTTATGACTTCCTACAAGTAAGACCATGAGGCTGTAATTGCCATGCACAACCAGAAGCAACAAAATAAAGCCTACTGTTGTCAGACTGCATATTCACTAATAGTCTTAGTATGCCTTTAAAGAGTCTTGAGGAGCACCCTTGGAAGCTGATGTTCACATGGGACTAGAGTTACCCCCCAGTCTTTCTCTTGACAGATGCACAGTAGTCATTCTCTGCTAGTGCCTTTTTACTTTTTGTTGTTTTATTTTTTTATCTCGTAAACCATCTCACTCAGGATCTGATCACAGTTTGAGTGGATATCCCTACACAATAACTTTCATAGGATGTTATGCTTAAGCTATCACTGGGCAATAATTTTGGCTGCTCAAAACAACTTTAATTGCAGCTTTAATTCCTGCACTAGGCAGACCTGTCACTATGGGTTGTTGTACTGCTGCCAGCCAATAACAAGTTTCTGGTTGTCACAGTTCAAAAGTACTTGAGAAGTTGGTTGTGCACTTTCACATTATGCAAGTTAGTCCAAAATTTACAAGTGATAAAGTACAGAACAGTATTTTGTTATGCAGTGTTATTGATAAATGTTTAAAAGTATTCAAG
The DNA here is from genome assembly GCF_003945595.2 of Pipra filicauda. Classification (NCBI taxonomy): domain Eukaryota; kingdom Metazoa; phylum Chordata; class Aves; order Passeriformes; family Pipridae; genus Pipra; species Pipra filicauda. Next base: position 1,751,850 of record NW_024104283.1, read on the forward strand.
CTCTCTTTCCCACGTAAAATATTGTTGATCAGGCAAGACACTAATAATAAAATTGCACTTAAGACTTATGCCAGAAGTCAGGATTTATAAATAAACACTCTTGTCTTGAGGGTAAGAATACTCTACTCAAGAGTGAATATGGGTCTCCCAGAGTACATGAAGGAGATTCCCTGGAGTTAAGTACTGGAATATTTTCCTCTGCTTTCAACTACTGGCTTTTTAACCAAATTCACCCTTACACATTACATCAACTCTTTGTCAGTGTTTCAGGTAGAAAAAGTCCTTTACAATATTTAACAAATATGTTCTCACCTGCAGAAAATACTCCTTTCTCCTCTCAAGTTACTTACAAGAGGGATTAGGACTGGATAAAAGCAATTAAAAACCAATGAGTTCCCAGGTCTTCAGGAACTCTTTTCATGCTTCTAGGCATGAAGTCTATAAAGTTAATCTCTAAACAACATATCAGGCTTACAGGTACAATGTGGTGGTAGAAGTGCCAATTGAGCTCACTTTACCTTCTACACTCCCTTTTGAACTTTTGACACGCTAGCCCAGCTAGCAAGCTGGAGGAAAGGACAGAGTCCTTTGTTTTCCTTTTGAGTTGAAAAATCTTCTCCAATCTTGATCATAAGCACTGGAAATGTTCAGACTGAAAAGTATGTCAAAAGGCATTCATTAAATTAAATGTCTTACAAGTCACATTTTGACAACTATATGCTAAAGTACATATTCCCTGTCCTCTGGTCTGGATATGAAATTGAGCTATCTGTTGAGACCAATTTCTAAACCTCATGTTTAGGATCTATTTAAAAAAGCAATTTGAGAGTCCTGTTTTATACTGCTTAACCCACTTACATCTTAGGTCCCCTGACGTTATATTCACACCTGAAGTTACTATATGGGCCTTTCTCACTAAGGATTATTGCCCTTCAGTAGGAAGGGTTTCTGCATGTACTACTGCCTTCATCTACCATGGAGAGAGAGTTTTCATTAAGCAAAGACAGCTCCTGAAGTATGGGCTATCAATGGACAAGAAATTTGGTAGGAGACAATCCTGAAGTGTCAACAGAAACTTAAAGAGTCACTTCAAGATCATGCAGGATATCAAAAGTGTTATGCTCTGCTTCACATTTTATGTTGAGAGCTATCCTTGTTTAGTCACTAAGGGTGCCAATAGCTATTCAGAGCACTGCTAGTGCTTTGTTTGCCTGCTAGAACAGAGACAAGAGTAAGGCACAAAACTTGAAGTCAGTCTAATTTTATTTTTACAAGCATTTCTGCCCATGCTCATTCAGCATTATAGTGTTGGTTTTCTGGCCTGCTGACCTGCAAAGTCTACTATCATGAAACTCATGACCCAGTTTGGCACAGGCCCTGGAGCACAGCTCATTCCTCTGACAAATTCAGCAGAATTACAGCAGCAGTTGCTTCTTCTGCAGTGTAATAATCATATCATTTGGGGAAAAAAAAATTCAAGAACTTCCTAGTCCAAAATCATGTCTCTTAGCAGTTTGAACGCAAGCCCTCAACCTGAAAGGATTATGCATCACCCAAGATACTAGACAACCAAAATCACTAGTCAGAATCGCAGATAAAGCACCATTGCAGAAGGACCAATAAACCAGCTCTGCAGAAATCGCACACAGCCCAAAATCCTAAGCCACAGAAAGATGCTAAGATGAGACAGATTCTGTGTAGCACTGTCTCTGTATTAGACTACATGTAGACACCATTAGGCTTTCTCCGACTACTGTCAAACTAACAGTCTGTATTCTGCTGGAGGAGTTAATGGCCAAGCCAGCACACTGCAATACACATTATCAAAATGGGTGCCAAGTTACATTACACAGTTAAACAACTGATGACAAAGCCAGACCCCTAAGTCACTCCTACATTTTTCCACTTAGATGCCAATAAGTTTCTACAGCCATTTGGCTAATGCTCAACAAACTAGTAGTGGGAAGCACTGATTGCTTGCTAATAGACTTCAGGGCAAAACCTGTATTCACAGTGAGCATGTTTCTTCAGCTACATTTATGTTATTATAACATATTCAACTTTGAGTCCAATTCCAAGCTCAGGAGGCTCCCAATTCACCTCAGAAGCAAATGACAGTCCTAGGACGGTAGCTTGGATAACCAGGTAACAGTCTTCTAGCTGTTACTACAGTCAATCTCCAAGCTAGACAGTTAGAAGTCTAGAAATTGTTTCTATATACAAGCGAGGAGACTTTCACAAACAAAATTTGATTAATTTCCTCATCTGCCAACATAACACACACCAGCAGCACTGCATTGCCCATGCTCCTAACAGACCAAGAATAAAGCTTCTCTGTTGCCACAGCACCTACTTTGATGTCATCTTTTCAAGTAGCTTATGGTAGCCTTGCAAGAACTCTATTTCCATTAAAATAGAGCAAAAGAAAGCACACAGCTCACTTCTGATAGAAGCTTGTGGCTTTGACTCTCAGAAGCTAAATTCAAGCATCTTACTGTCTCTTCATACAAGCTGTAATCTTTGTCAAGAGACTACACCCTTTGACTACATTTACAGTCAGTCAAAGGGAGCTCTGGGAGATTACAGTAAATAGCATTCAGGCTGGATAAAAAAGTATTATGATTTTCTTAACACAAGAGCCTGCTGTCCTTTAGTGCAAGAAACTGGCTTCAGCAAGAAACTGGCTTCAGCAGTCCACTGTTATTGCAGAAACCTTGCCAGTGGTTTGTTTCCTTCCTGACTCAACATAAGCAGCTACCTCTCTATTTCCTACACTTACAAAAAGCAAAAAAAGAAGGAAAACATGCTCTAAACTTCAGTTTCTAGAAGTTTAGATTTTTGCTGGAAAGCTTCTTTCCCACTGCAAAATGTCAGATAAGACATTGTTATTTTTCTAAGTTTCAGTCCTTTTGTCTAAACCTTTCCTTTTCTCCATTAGGTGTCCAGATCTACTGAAGGTACATTACATCCAAAAAAATATAAAGTTAATAGAACACTGAAAAATCTGACCATATGTACACTTAAGTTTTAAACAATGCTGACTTAAACTATACCAAGAACTATAGAGCTTCCCACCATGCAGTAATGAGATACAGAGCTAGGATGTTTTCCACCTTAAAAACAAGGCAGTAAAATCCTAATAGCCATGCAAGAGGGACTATCAGTCTTTAGACAAGAGTTAACCTTTACCAAGTCCAGTGCCTTGAGCTCAGAGTTGCTCTCTGAAAATGAGCATAGGCATATCTAGGTTTTTGCCAAAAAGCATCTATCATCACCTGATCAAGTTCAGCAACATCCATTCAAACAACTGAATTATGGTGAGCCGTGGTTAAAAGGCTCAAAGCAGGGTAAGTTGAGAAAAACAGATTGTTTAGTGATTCTTTATTCTTCAGGTTCCATACTCAGAAGCCAAAGGTAAAAACAGGAGCTGACTTTAAGAAGGACTCAGGCAACGAATTTTATAACACCCAAGCAGAATTAGTAATTCTAAATAATTATTTTACAGGGTTAGCAAGCCAAAGCCTCTTTTGAAATATCAAATACTCATTTGAAAGAGAAGGGATTGCTACTTTTACACAACCGCAAGGTATAACAGCCATATGCTCTGATTTGGCCTACTGTAATGTTCCCATTCATTCCTCACTGAGAGTGACTGAAGTGGGATCACATTAAGTTGACACTTCACCATCATTAGCTGACATCTGTCAGCTACAGTCAAACAGGGATGAAAAAAAATCAGTGAATTGCTGTAATTGATCATTTTTTATCAGGAACAAAAGCTTTACTGTGCTTTGCGAGCTAGAGACAGTCCAGTATCCCTATACTCCAACCATGCAAGAAAAGGGAGGTAAGCAACTAGTATAGAATAGATCTATTAAGTAGCAGAAATTACTCTTCATATTTCCAGTTTTACTGGAGCAGTAACATTCACATTCTTAAGTAGCCACTAAAAGCTGCAGAAAGGCTTCTGACTCCTTTAGCTCATTAATTTGTAGCATATCCTAACGCTTAGAAGGTGCTGCAGCTTAGGCCCATGGAAATAATCTTGGAAGCCTTTTTCCCATGTATAGAGGTGGCTTTAAACCATTTAATGTACAGCTTCATTTTGTTCTGGATTTTAGAGTTAAGCTGCTATACAGAGTTAATAGTTACACTTTCAAGATGGGCTTTATGGCCGATACAAACTATACTGTCACATGGGAGAACCTTCTGGGGCATACAGAAGTTTTGAATTGGATTCTCAAGAAATACCCACAGACGGAACACTTCATGGACCCATTTTCAGTTGGTAAAACACTTGTTTTAATACTTTGACTAGAAGGTTAGGGCTTTTTCATCCTTTTCACATTAAAAGTTACAGCAACAATAGCAACTTCAGACCCCTCACTCAGTGCTATAGTCTCACAGGGCATTTGGATTATGTACTTAGTTAAATAGCCTCCAGTAGTGCAACTGGCATTGCATTACCAAGTGAAAAAACTTTAAATAAAATACTTCCCTTACCATTAGAAGACATAAATGATGCAGCACAGATTATTATTACCCCAGATGAAAAGCAGCAGAGACCTCACTGCTCTAAAGTTCAAGCTTACACTTTTTCAGCAAGCCATCTAAAAATAAACACGTATCAAAACTCTCTGGCATCACATGTCTACCTGGATAACAGCCACCGTCCTACAAAGATTAGTCATTTTCTCATTTGATTTGGTCTGTTCCGCACTGTACTAAAGTGTAATCTTAATACATGACAATCAAGATCCACACTGTGCGTGCTGAAATAAAAGGACTTCAAGTCACTAATAAGAAGCACTGTTCAGAGACTTGGTTATTTTATTTACACAGTAACACAGAGCAATGCAAAACTAGTTCAGTACCTTTGGACCAGGCTCTTGAACCTAGTTTAATCACAAACCTCTACAGAAAAAACAGCTGCTCAAAGCAAATATAGCAATAGACTTGTAAATCAACTCCCCTTGCTTTGGAAGTTTCTTTCATCCAAGCCATTCCACTTCTCTATCTCCCTAGTCAGTGTCCTTGGAAGTTCTTAGCCTTCCAGCTATCCTTTTCTGAACTACTGCTTGAAGGAGCAGTTAATGTTTGTAAATGTGCCATATCTGGGCTGTAGAACAGAAAAACAAAGTCACCTGAATCACTGCATTTTTATTCTTTTAAGAGGAGTCTGAAAATATCTAACTGGAAGCAGTGTCTAGAAAAGGGCATTAAAAGCATAATTTACTCCAGTTAGAGAAGATTTGTGGTGTTATGTAAGATTCCAGTAGTAACGAAATAAAGAATTACTGCAGATTATGCATCCCTAAACACATCCACACTGAGTCAGTGTTTAGTCATTACTCCACCACAAGCTTCAGCTGTGAAACTCTACAGTGCTGAAGTCAACTACATCAAAGGCAGATTTGATTCTTCTCATGGTGGGGGAATCTGCATCTTCAAACCCTGCCAAACACAGGAAGGACAGGAGATTTGGTACCGTTCAAGGACAGATCATTTCAAAGACACATTCATCAGATAAAGAGCACCACTTTGCAACACATGGCATAAGACAAGTGCTTTCTGAGCAAGTTATACTTTCAGTTCATTTACTGTCTTACTCTGACTTGATTTGATCACGGCAGTGAGACTCAAATCAGTCACTCAATTCACACTACTATAAATATGCTGAAATGCAAATATTGTATCCAAGCTAAGTCTTGAAAAAATGGGTTAAGAGGAGAACAGACTTTCAAAAGTGTCTCAAGTTCAGCAGTACTTGGATATACTTCCCCAATCCTTTGAAACCAATACTATTCTTAACACTGCAGGCACTTCACAGCCTGTGTGTTCATTTCCTTCCCCACACTGGACCTACAGAGTCAAGTACCTCTGCAGGTCTACAGAAGTCTTTCTGCAGGAGATACAGGAAAGGTGACTGCTGCCTTAAAGAGCATTGGTGCCACTTAAGTGATCCATTTCACAACATCTGAAAGCACAGCAGCAAGACAGTACCTTTCTACACCTTAAGACAAGCCACTGCACTAGAGAACCTCGAAAAGCTAAGGTATACCTTAGTGCTGAGTTTAATAATACTGATTAGAGGCAACAGGCCATTGAACATTAAAGAACAGAAATAAGAAGACAAAGGCTATTAGTTTGACCAAAAAAAAATTCTTTAACTACTCGGACTAATAGCTCCTGTAACAGGTGTTTTGTTTGAGTTCTGTCAGTTTGAATATCAACGACTTCCCTGCAAGTTCTCACTAACCATAAACAGATAATTTAATCTTTTAGCTTGGGTGACAAACCCAACCAAAATGGGCAGCACAGAAGCCACTTTTACTTCTACAGAAACAGTAACAGATGAAATAGCATTAACAAAGGGATATTTCCCCACATGTACCAAGTTCCTGGATACCCATACGTTCTGTTGACAGTATTCTAACCAATGTGTTTACCTCCTATGGCACTGCCACCACAGTGGGTGTATGGCTCTGACGTGTGTCACCAGTTGCTGGATCAGAGTTAGCTTGTAAAGCTTAAGTCTTGTCTCCTTAAAGGATTTAAGAGCTGAAGTTATTGCAGAGAATCTGTTGAGCAAAGACCTTCCTTTTGACCCACTTATCAAGAAAACTATGTCTCAACTACAGCAGAAGACAAATGATACCTGGAACTGGATTGGGGACTAAAGACATGCTGTAGGACGATAATATGACAACTGCCATTTGTTCTACGTTTGTTTCCTGGAATTCAGGGAGAGGACTGACTTATAGCCCATAAATAGTAACAGGTATTCGCATGCCCTCATTGAAGAGTGTTGACGTGCACAAGCCCACCCTGACAAGGTTTAACAAGTAGGAGGGAACAGCTAGTAAAGACTTATGAGAAACAGCATGGAAGAGTATTTACACCGAGAACTTACCTGTTGGTTCACACCTTTCCTCAAGAGGTAAGGGCAGTGAAGTAGTTTGCAGTATTACTTTAGCAGGCAGTCTAGCTGATAATGTTCGTTTTAAATACTGTCACCATACTGTGATCATTTAGATAACTTTAGATGAGATGAGTACTTTATCAAGTTTATTTCACTAGAAAAAGCACTTGGAACTTTATACCCTACTGCATTATCTCCGTTTTGGCTCACCCTAAGCCATCACACACAAAGGACACTTTAGAATGGTACAAACTCACTGTCTAATTCTACTGACGGAAAACAAATTCTCAAGTACCCCATCAAAAACATGACCCACTCAGATTTGCCATTTCAGCACTGCCAGGATGGTATTTTCTATCACTTACCATTTCTGAGCAAGACATTTGACTTTTATTGCTGGGCTGCACTGTGGTGGCACACTGCCACATTGTATGCCTTACAGTGGTTGCTACAGTGGAAAGCTTTCTGTCATCACCTTGTTCAGCTTGCCAAGAACAGACTGTTATTTAATGTAAGTTCAGGCTCAGAAAGTCAATACTTTGGCCAAGTGTCCATCTGTGAAGTAAGCTGCCCAGTTAGAAGTGCTGTATAGGGTCTACCTGCAACAATCCTCTTAAGAGACCTTAAATCCTTGTCAAAGCACCATGCATTTACCAAAATTCACAGCAACCCTTCACAAAGACATTTGCTGTGAAAAACCTTCCTAAGTACCAAAATATTATTGACTTGCTTATGCAGTTGTGTACTGTTGAGGAGTCTGCCCAAAACTTCAGAGTTTCCCATTAGGCGTTCCAACTTCCACCAGAAGCTGATGAGTACAGCAATAGAAGAACTAAAGCATGAGGTTGTTCCACTTGTTGCTTCAGCTGCACTACCAGTACAAAGCTTGCCAGTAAAAGCTTTGGGGAAACTCTGCAGTATTTCACACGTACTTTTTGCAAGATGCTCGTTAACAGATATCAGTTCAAGAGTCTGCTAGCAAGCTCAGTCTTTCAAACAAAAAGAAAAAAAAAGTTAAGCTTTTAGATTCAGACAAAGATAGAATTACGCTTGGACAGAGTTTGTAAACACCGTGACAATGGTACAAGTCTACTTGCCTCAACAAAAACTTGAATCTCAATGTCCTCTCTCACAATATTTCTAGCTTAGCATGATCTCCAGCCATAACATGAAGCTGCTTTCTCCAGAATCTGGCAGCAGTTAAGCCTTCCATTTCTGCACACTTAACATTTTAATGTTCGTGTTAGTTGAAGACACAGCTTTCCAGATATGACACAGATAACTCACACAATCTTCTCAGGTTTGTTCTATGTCCACTACTGGCACTGCTGGGGTAAACTGTCAATGTCAGCTGCTTACTTTCTTACTTTCTATGACCACAAGCACTTGTCAAAGACAGAGGCTAGCTGGTGGCTGTTGTCTGCCACACTCCAAGAAGCAGCTTATAGTACTAGGCCTACCTTTTATAAATACAATACCACAGCAATTCAAGCTTGAATTCTTCTTCCATGATGAAACTTGCATATTAGTAACATGGTCCGTGTTCTGCTGAGAAGCAGTTAATTGATACAAGTTTAGACAGTGAACGTAATTCTGCATATCTTGTGTTAGCTGCTCTGTAGCCTTCCAGCACACAGAGACATAATATTCAATTTTACAGCTCATGATAGCTATGAACTACATGTACAGCACTATGTGCACACCAGTGCACAACGGGAAAGGGAATGATCCTGTATTATAAGAGACAGTCCTGTACACAGGCATGCACAGATGCAAGCAAGGAGGATGCAAGCAAGGAGGGTGGAGGACACAATGTTTACATAGTAGTCAGACTGGGAGGAAGAACAGAGGAAGGTCACAGCACTATCATAGCGTATGTTTGTCCAAATCACTTCTTGGTCTTCATTACAACAGGAATCCAGAATTTTCTACCCCAAACAGCAGATAGGCTAAAACTAATCTGTCTCGAAACCTGTTTTTCTGCTTTTCTTTCTGATGAAGAACTTCAGTTGAGAATTTTTAAAAAATTATTGTGTTTTTTTTTAATCACAGGAAATTTGTTCTCATTCCCAAGGCCATATCATGGCTAAGTCCCTTTTGTACCATATTCCCTGGATCCAGTAATTCCAAATGCTCAGTCTCATGGAAAGAAACGTCATCAGGAACTTAAGGTGCAAACACATTCCAGCAAGGTAGAATTACATCTTTCTGCTAAGTGGACTGCTAGTGTTCTGATAAGGTCAGTGTAATGCAACACAAGTCTGCAAGTTCTAGTTTGTCCTCAAACAGAGGCTGAACACAGGCTACAAGAGTGTTAGCTTATTCTCCCTGCCCCACTGACACATCCTGAAACACAAGAATGGCTACTGAACATGACAATTTATAAGCATTTGAAATTAAGTATCCTTCCTAGTAGCTTTAGATCTCAGCTGATTTTGCTTTTTTAAGTAAGGTTACATTAAGCTGGGAACTTAGACCTTTAAACCAGAAAAGCCACACAAGGTTAAGTCTTGTTTAAAGAATTTTAGTGACCAAGGCAGCAGCCCTCAGCTGAAGCCCTCCCTACCCTGAAGGCATATGTAAAACCTCCTATTTCAGAGAATGTGTGCAGGGAGTCAGTGAAGCTTTCCCCTTTATTAGTGACTGTAATAACTGACCTGTTTCAATCAGCTTTAACAGAGTAAAGCAATACAAGGCAGTAGACTCAACCACAAACCAAGAAACAAAAATAATTATAAGAGGTCATCTTTTTCAACCCAACTTATCCCTGGCAATGTAGACCAAAAAGGGTTCCCTACCTCAAGTTCCTACCAGCCACAGGTAAGAACTACGTTGTAAATATTGCATTTTGTTTGTCCGCTGCTCTGGGCTCTGTTTATGAAAGACCAGGGAACACAGTAATGACTTCACATAGCTTTTCTCAAGCTCGAGACTACTAGCCTCTGGGGCAAGTCAGTGCACACAGCCCTTCCAGCTACGAAGGAGCCTAGCGCTACTAAGAAAAAGTACTTGATAGCAGCACATAGCAAGAAACAGCCCAATTTATCAGGCACTAAAATTTTATTTCAGGTACAAAAGAAATCAGGAAGCCCTGCCCCATACACACGTACCTTATCACTTCAGCTGGCTTTGATCTAGCACATGTGCCCACTAAACTTATTTACACATTCTCTATGCATCTTTTGAGACCATTGGAATCCTGAACTTGACCTCCTTCTCAGGCTAGATACACCCATATTACTCCACCTCAGACAGCTCAGAGTTTGCCCTCCTCTATTTATCTGAAGACAGACAAGCAGTTGCTCACAGTACACGGTGCTTCAGTCTAAGGACAATCTGTGCACAGCAGAGCCGAGAGAGCAGTTGTCCTATGGTTATCTGAACCGAGCTGCATCGCCTTAACTCCTAATAGCCCGTCACAGAGTAAGGAGCCCCGGGCCGAGGATGGAGAGTCCACTGCGGCTCTGCCACCGCCCCCCCAGCGCCGCTCCTGCAGCAGGCGCGACACGGGTCCTGAAGGACACGGCGGAGGGAGCCCGTCACCGCCCCCGGCCAGCCCCGGGTGACAGGAGGGCCCGACACCGCCACCCCCGCGACCGGGCCGGGGCTGCCTCACCTTGACGCGGATCTCGTAGGTGGTGAAGCGGCCGCGGCCCACCCCCACCGTCTGCGGGTTGCCCACGTCGATCTCCAGGAAGTTGCTGGGGGGCCCGTAGGCGTCGTTCAGGTTCTGGGGCTTGCTGATCAGCCGTCGGGTGTCCGCGATCGTCTCGGCCATGGCGGAGCGGGCGCCTTTCCCACCCTGAGCGACAGACCGAGCCCCGAGCCCCGAACACCGCTCCACCCGCCCGCCCCGCGGCCAGCTGACTGCCCGGCAACGCGCACCCACACCCACGGCCCACGCGCAAGGCACGCTGGGCAGTGTAGTCCTCAGGGGCCGCGCCTCTCGCTTACGTCCGTCGCGACCTCCCTCCTTTTGAACTACAGATCCCGGCGGGCGCTGGAGGCGAGGCGCGCTGACCGGGGGAGCTGGTTTGTCGGGCCCGCCCGCTCGTCGGGCGCGAGTGGCCGGGCGCGGGCCGTGGGGCTGAGGGGAGCGAGCGCAGCTTCCCCGCCTTGGGGGGGCGAGGAGACTAGGCAGGAAATGCAGCATGGGCAACGTGTTAGGCGTAAGGAAACAGGTAGGTGCGAACGTAGGCTGCAGGAGATGCCCACCAAAAGCTTTGTGTTGAAAACAAAGTCTTGAGTTACAGACCCAAGCTGCAATCAAGGTGACAGCGTTGTCTGTAGCAGCCTTAAATCTTTTAAGGCTTACTGCATTTTTCCAAGAGATACACATTTAATAATAAAACCAACGGGCCTAGATTTTATATCCTCATAGCTTACAAAGACTAAGTGTTTGTTCCCATTTCATTCATAAAAGGTAGGAAAGGAAAACTGTGTTTACAGAATAATTAAAAATTTTAAAAAAGTATTTTAATAACTTGAGAGAGAAAGGAAAAAAGAGAATGAGGGAAAGGCAGAAACGAAGCTGATAGACTTGTTCCCTTCCGTGACATAAGGTCTTTATTTCTTCGGTATCTGATCAGGCAGGGGGTGTGTTACGATAAAAGAAATGTTGCCCAAAGCAGTGGAATGTTTACCCTCTTGATACACTCAGAACATCAGTGAACAGAAATTGAATTAATCTGCCAATATTTCAAATTACTCCACCATCTTGGAGGGCTTCCAGAATTTTTTACTATCTGTTAACAGTAGCCTTCCAATGATTACATACATATATAATTTTCCTTCCTTCCTTCCTTCCTACCTACCTGCCTTCCGAAAGAGTTCTAGTGATTCTCATTACTATCCAGATAGAATGAGACTGTAGTCTAGCTAAAAAAAAAAAAAAACAACAACAACAAAAAACTAGTGATATTTTTTCCAAAAATCTGTGTAGGCAGCAGCTAAAATGGCAAGCTGCCCACAGATCACGTTCAAGAGACTCAAAGTTAACATCTGGCAAGTTTAATTAGCAGTTGTCTATGTTAATAAAAAGATAATCAGAAAGCAGAGATGAACTCAAGATACAAAAATAGCCCATCACCATAACCAGTATGCCGTAGGTGGTTTGCTTGGTAACTTTTCTGTGAATTTCCTTGTCATCACTCCTTCATGATTAGTTCTCCGCCTTACAGTGCACCTTCCTTACTTCCTTTCTTTCCACTAATAGCTGCCAACTATTCACTTTATAATTATAAACAGAAATTAAGCTGACAAGAGTTTTACAAAGCGGGAGTGAAAGGGAGCCTTACCTGAATTATACTTGTTATTAAACCGGTCTTGCAGCAAGGCAAGAAAAAACTCATTAATTCTACTGAGATCACATATATGTGCATCTGGATAAGCTTTTGTTTGTTACACAACCTATCCTGCCACATCTAATTGAAAATGTGACAATGCAGCAGAGCACTGGTGTTGTCTTTACTATAACATATTGTCTGCCTCCTGGCCAAGCCTTGTTTCGTTATCTGTTCCAAAGCAACAAAAAGATATCCAGTACCGTACATTTGGAAAGAGCGAGGCCTAAGTTGAATTCTTTTCTCACAGCATACCATCTGAGCACTACTATTCTGTCTACTTTTTCTAACAGGGATAACTGGCGGTGGAGAGCCATGTGGAGGCAAGCTACGGGGAGCAACTGTTATAGTGCCCATGTGTCAACAGTGTTGGTATATAAAGTGATTTGAAGAGGTCTCCCATTTCTGTTTTTTTTCCCACTGAGGTCATATACAAATCCTCTGATCTGGGAGACAAAGGGGAAGATGCCCTGCTTTATGACTAGCCTCCCCCTTACATCAAGTGAAAGCATGCATGCCACACTGGCTAATGAGGCAAGGAGAAGGAATGAAGGTGGGGGAAAGGCAGAGTTTTGTGATCCTCCTTGTTTTCTTCCAATCCTCAGAAAATGCATTTGTTTATTTTGTAACACGTTTCAGATGTTTTTTGTGATCATGAGACTGGACTTAAGCTCTCTGCAGTTGTTTCTTCTTGCTAGAAAGGTTCTTTTCTCAAGGTGAAAGTGAGCATAAATATGGAAAAGAAAGTTTTAATTCTGTTTCTGACATGAACTTTGGGCCAGATTTCAAATCTGGAGGGAGAGAGGTCAGCTGTGTTTGTAGGTCCAAAGATTAGATGCAAGAAACCAAGCATTTATATACTCACAGATTTGTTACTACACATTGTTTATTCAACTATGACACAGATTTTCTAGCAGAACATTAATATGGATACCATAGTCTCATAGCATGAACTCATATAAGCAGTTATGAATGGATGACTGCTTCTTGAATTTTGTAAAGTACTACCTCTCCAGTAGTTTTTTGTTTATTTCTTTGTTTTTTTAAAAGAAAAAGTCACATTTAATTGGAAAGGAAACCAAATCTCTCCATTATCCAGTTAGGACTCTTCAGCATTTCTAACAAGTGCCTAGGTTAACACATTTTAAACATCACAGGCAGATTTTGTCTTGTGGGGAATGCTGACTCAGGATAAGGCAAAACTCACAGGACATTGAACTAATTGTGCAATGCCTTATGTGGAAAAATTACTTCCTGATCCCTGCAGTAGCTGCCAGTGCTTTGAAACATGGTGTTTGAATATCTGCATTGTGTACTTGCCTGCCAGATAATAATATTAAGCTTCTAAGTATAATTTGTAATATCCACATTTATATATATACATATATATATATAGTGAACTCCTGTTCTGAGAGACACCAAGTAGTGCCTGTGTAGCTGAAAGACTGTGCAGTGAATTTCTAACACGTTGAGCTGTTTGAGCTATTAGAAGTAAACTATAAACTGATAGTGAAAATGGCTGTAAGTCCATAATTTTGGGAATATTTATGCAGATTTATTAACCTGAGGCTTTATAAGCAATGTAGATTATTAACAGCATATTTGATTGACTCAAAATAGATGAGGTTAATATCAAGTTTACCCTAAAGTGTTTTGACAGGAAAATGACTTTTGATGGAAACTGTGTTGATGAAAACTAGCCACAAAATTCATTTTCATAGAGTAGGCTGAATGGTTAGTTCTATATCAAAAGTGCATTTGTATTTGGGAGCCAAAGATGTGTCCCATGGTGGGAATATCTTGGAGTCTTGCAGGCAGGTAAATTCAGCCCTCCTTCTGCAGAAACTCAGAAGGAGTCTGGCAGAGACCCAAACACCCTTGGACACATCTGTCCCCATAAGGTTCAACACATCCAGATTTCTAAAAGCAGTGCAGTTTATACCACTAGAGGCCAGACAGGACCCCTGGAGTGGTTTGATTATACTCCTGATTTATATTCCTCTTCAAGACCACCTATACTTTTGGCTAGCTGGCAGATTAATAATGCAGTTGAACAAGTGCTAATTTAATTTCTACACGGTTGCAATGTCACATTTTTGAAGGTGAGCAAAGGCATAGGTACAAGTGTACCACAGAATGGGTCTGTATCTGTCTCAGGACATTAACATGGTAGTCTACAGAAGCGTACTTGAAAGTCCTGTTCATTTAGGTTAACACCAAAACTTCATTTTGCCAAGTGCTTACAGCCAACAGACAATGAGTTCCCGGAGTGTGCAGTCCACTGCACGGTGGCATGTCAGGGTTTGCCCGTGTATAGAAGGCTCATAGCATTGCAGAGGGTTTATTCACTTAGGTAGAAGATGTCAGAATAGAACCAAACGGGAAGTTTTTCTATGCTGTCTTGCATAACAAGGTTAAGAAAAAAACAGTGACAATTTAAATAAATCAGATGTTTTTGCTGAAGATTATACTGTCATTTTCTCCAATTATCTTGACATTTCACCCATTCATATTGTGATCTGAGTTAATAATGGAAGAAAACCCAGCTCTTGTTGCCTTGTTTATTCTTTGTTCTCAAGGAGATAAGCTGTTTATAAAGATAACTTATTTGTTATTTAAATCATTTTTACTGAAGTTGTTTGTTTCCTTCTTTGAGTTTCTAAATATATTGCGACAATTGTGATGCATCTCTGAGACGTCTATTCAATGCACTATGATTTGTACTGGAATTCGTTCCTAAATGGGCACAGGTGTTGATAGCTATAATATGCTACAATGAGTCAAAACCAATAAATGCCCAATAAAGGAAAGATGAAAGAAAATGCACTGAAAGCAGCACTTTTAAGATGTGATTAAAAAGCACTTTAGTTCACTACTTAATTAGGTATATTGCGCTGAAGATGCGTCTCTGCAGCAACTACGTATTTTAAAACAGCTGAACATATTAGAGCATGACTTCAATCACTTAATATTTTCAAGATCATAAACATTATTTTTAGAATTAGCAATACTATTCAGGATATAATCAACTTTTGTTTGCAAGCTGTTCTATAGTGCCCTAAAGCAACATTTTCCAAAACATTTGTTAAAAAAAAAAGTTAATTGGTAGCCTAGGAAAATTACTTGCTTGCCTTCTAATGTTGCACAGAAATTTAATGCTAGAATAAGACATAGAAATTCTGATGTTGCAAAACTAAAAGTCAGTTTAAGCATTTCCTTTGTGCTTCCATCAGGAGCAGACATTTTGTTATCCATTTCTTGCACAATGGAGTCTGCAAGCAACATTTCCTGAAGCCCCATCCTGACCTTTGGGTGCATTTCTGATGGGAATGGAGGCCCAGCCAGTGAACAAGTGAGAATTACAGTTGGTGATTCCTGAGTGCCAGTGCCTTTCCCATGGAGGGCAGGCTTTTTGCATTGTGCCTTTCTGTCAAAAGAGCTTTGTAGTCACAGTGGAGGTGCTTGGATAAGGCAGTCAGGTACCTACCAAAGGAGGAAGGCAGTTGGCATTCTCCTGAGGAGCTCTCGTGAGCCACATGTGAGTATCTGAACTGATACCAAGGACAAGGCTTACTGTGAGCTAAGAACAAACTGGCTGAACAGGACTGAATCAGCCTCTAGATTTTGCATTATCTTTGGGGAAATTTGTTTTTGTGTTAAGGTATCTTCTTGTTCAGTTTTAAATATATATTCATAGGCATAAAAGTGATACTGATAGACATAAACTTATACTGATAGACATAAACTGATATGGCTGATGTGCAGATAGACTGTAACTCTGGACAGGAATATTGTTCTTAATATTTTACAAATATTTGTCCTTAGTATTTTATGGTACATGTTTTTAAAGATAAAATCAAATAGCACGTGCTAGAAAGGATCAGGAAATGCAAATCCAGTTGCCAAAACTCCTCAGTGACAGCCAAGCTGGCCTGAGAACTGCGGCACCCGATACAGGCACGGTGCAGCATGATACAAATTATAGAATCATAGAATAGTTAGGATTGGAAGGGACCTCTGGAGATTATTTAGTCCAAGGGAGGGTCATCTAGAGCAGGTTACACAGGAATGTGTCCAGGTGCATTTTGAATGCCTCCAGAGAGGGCGACTCCATGACTTCTTTGGGCAGCCTGTTCCAGTGCTCTGCCATCCTCAATGTAACTTCTTCCTCGTGTTGAGATGGTCAAGGAAGTTGTTTGGAAACTGGAGTGCATGGGTAGGGCGGTAAGGTGCTATGTGCAGCTGCAGGTGGGTCTGGAAGTTGCAATTTCTGCTGAGTGGCCAGAGCAGCACGGGGAACACAGCCCTTGGGCAGCCAGGCAGGCAGGTGGGCTCTCCAAGGGCTGCTCCACTGCTTGTGGTGCAGTTTGGAGGGCAAAGAGAGGGGGAAGGAGCCAGGGACTGGCAAAGGATCGACAGCCAGGTAAACACGAACCAGCAGTGTGCCCAGGTGGCCAAGAAGGCCAATGGCATCCTGGCCTATATCAGCAACAGTGTTGCCAGCAGGACCAGGGAAGTGATTGTTCCCTTGTACTCAGCACTGGTGAAGCAACACCCTGAGTACTGTGTTCGGTTTTGGGCCCCTCACTACAAGAAGGACACTGAGGTGCTGGAGTGAGTCCAGAGAAGGGCAATGTAGCTGGTGAAGGATCTGGAGCATATGTCCTATGAGGAGTGGCTGAAGTAACTGGGATTGTTTAGCCTGCAGAAGAAGAGGCTCAGGGGTGACCTTATTAGTCTCTATGACTGCCTGAAAGGAGGTTGTAGCCAGGTGCGAGTGAGTCTCTTCTCCCGGGCAACTAGTGACAAGAGGACATAGGGGAGGTTTAGATTGGATATTAGGAAGAATTTCTTCCTAGACAGGGTGATTAGACAGTGGAATGGGTTGCCCAGGGGGGTGATGGAGTCACCGTCCCTGGAGGTGTTTAAGGAAAGGCTGGACGTGGCACTTAGTGCTGTTCTGGAAAATAATATACCTGTTTGTTTCTGTTATTATAAGCCTCAAAAATATTCCAGAGACAGAGGAGCTAACTAAACTTTTATTCGAATAAAAGGGAGAGTTCTCTGGCCAATCCCTAGTGAGGTCTCTCAACTTAATGGAGATCGCAGCCTCTTTTATCCCCTTGCCTGAAACGCAGGTCCCTCCCCATTTCCCCACTGGCTGAGATACTCCGGGGTTACAGCCTTCTCGATGCCTACAGTGTGTCCTCTCATTACATGGTCCCCTTGTTTCTGGGCAAACTGCATCTTTCTATAACTAAACAACTGAACAACGAATAACTTGTCACTTTCCACCACCAAATGCAACCACACTACAAATTTTGCAAGAACACTGTGATTTATTTGACATGGTGGTGTTCGGTCATAGGTTGGACTCGATGATCTCAGCGGTCTTTGCCAAACTAATTGACTCCGTGTTTCCGTGACCCAGGCGGGAGCACTGGCTCAGCGCCGCCCTCGACGGGCTCCTCCGTAGGGCCGCGGGACTCCATTTCCCAGCGCGCCCCGCGCGCCCCGCTGCGGTGGCCGGGCTGGGAAGATGGCGGCGCTCGTGTCGCCCTTGGCTACAGCGCCGTGGCTGCTGCGGGCTCCGCGGCGCTGCGCCCGCCTGCTCCCGGCGCTCAGAGGTCAGTGCGGCCGCCGCGGCCGGGCGGCCACAGGCTGCCGGGGCACTGCGCGGGGAGGGCACCGAGAAGCGGCCGCAGGAGCCGGTGCGTCCCTCTCGCCCCTCCCTGCCGTGCCGCGGGTCTCCCCCCAGCGGAGGCGGATCGGGACTAGGGGACAGGGGGCTGGTGCCGGGCGGGGTGGGCCGCCGCCGGGGTGCCGTGACCTGCCGGTGTCCTCCTGTGCCCTGTCCTGGGCCTGCCCACGACGGGACGCGCCTGCCGGTGTGGCGCCGGGAGTTGGCCCCGATCCCCTGGGGGGCACGCGGACGGGGCCCTGTGGCTTCCCGAGTGAATGGTGCCGCTTTCCCCCCGGGAAACAGGGCTGCGGTGCCGTGCCTGATTAAACGCGTTGCCTTGCGGCTGCCTCGGGTGCTCGGCGAGTGCGCCGGTGGCTGCCAGCGCCGGGCCTGGGCTGTAGGATGTCTGAGGGACTGTTTTCCTTCAAGGATCTTCCGATGCATAACAACAGCCGTGCTCTAAGCCTTGCTTTAAAATTCAGTACCGTACACAAATTTATGGAAGTTTGTGAACTTGAAGCTTAGGTTAGGAGCAGAGGTCTTTTTTCTTCGCTTAGAGCTCTTCGTCCTCTGCCAGTCTAGCAAATTCAGTTGGCGACAGGTGGGTCCCAGGGTTCATAAGTGTTCACGTACACATTATGTTGTGATTGTACAATGTTTATATATCCTAAGAAAAATAGACAAGCACTGCAGTTAGTAGTATGCTGGTTGCATGTGTTCTATTTGATACTGGTCTAACACTTGAAATCTCTGGAGTTTGTTTTTTATAACCAACATACTGCCATTTAGAAAAAGTTGTTAGAGCAAATCCAGTGGCTTTAGGCATGGTTTTTCAGCTTCCATGTTAAAGGGAAAGTTGTCCTTGTATATGTTGTTTGAGGACATCTGCAGGGTTGGGCAACCATCATTGAATTGCTTTATAATCTTGGTGTGTAACAAAAGTGTTACTGCAATAAAGATGTTTTTCCTCTACCCATTAAGCATATTGCTTGATCAGAGAGAAAAACCTTTTGATCTTGTGTTGTTCATGAGGAGCTGATGTTGCCTTTTGTTTGTTATGTTATCTTGTTAAGTACTTTATTAAAAAAAAAATCTGCTTGTAGTTGTTCCGGTATTTTTGAGTGTTCTGAAGTTGTGTTGAATGACCTATGAATTTCTGGATTTACCTTTCTCTTCTTTTTAAAAGACAAATTCTTTTTCATTTTCCTCATGGTTTGGAACCTTACCTGCCTTCAGTGAGGCCTCAAAGAAAGCTGTTAGAGGCCATTGTGTTGTTTGGGACACTTACCAAAAGCATTTAGGGATGAATTTCTTTAGATCTCACATTATTAAAAATATCTAATTGTGCAGTCTTTGATATGTGTTTTTCCTACACTCAAATCTGTTCCCTTTACCATTGCTACAAATTGTGTTTTTCTTTATTATACTTAACCTATTAAATGACAGTAGAAGCAAAGAAGGTATTTAGCAGCTTTTCAGTGTATGCCATTGTTTCTGATCCTAATGATTTGACTAGCCTTCTTTGTAATGCTGTACATTCTTTCCTTTCCTAGTTATATCTTATTTTATGTCTAGCAATTTTTATTTTTTTTTTTTTGATTTCTTGTTTCCAGCAGAATTTCTGCTTGGGCTCATCCCTGTCTCTTCTAGGGAGAAGATAATGCCAGCAGAACAGACCATGGCATTGCAGGGCTTCACGGCTATTGCCTTGCTCAGTATGGTGTTTGACTCTCTCAACTTCCTTACAGAACTCCTGGTTTGGTCTCCTGTTTGCTGACTTTTAAACACTTTCTAAAGTATCATCTAAAGGATTATCTATTCAAAGAAATGCCCTTTGGAAGTTTTACCCCAGTTTGATAAAAAAAGGTCAAAACTTCCCTTAAAATAGCTCATCCAAATCTTACCAAGTGTCCAGCTGGGCTTCTTAGTGAGTGTACTTTTTAATAATAAAAATAAATGGTAAAACATGCTACTGGAGTAAAGGTAGAAATTCAGTTGATGAAAAATGAAGGGGTAACATACTCTAGTGGTTGTATAGGTAAGTAATTATATATGTCTTTGTGTAAACTGTTACAGATGTGTGCTGTTTATAAGAAAATGCTTTTCAAAACGTCTCTATTAATAGGCTACTTTTATTTTTTACAGCATACACAGCTCAGGCAGAGAAGAAGACAGGCCCTGGTACTTCTACAGATGCTCACGCCAGAGCCTTGTTGGTTTGCAATGGACCCTTAGAACATTATGACTTTCTGATTAAGCAAGAAGAGCTGAAGAACGATGAGCAACAAAGAAGAGTTGTGCAGCACCTGCAGAAGTTGCATGAGAGCCTTAAAGGCTACAGCATTGATTCAAAAAATCTTTTCTCAAAGGTGAGGCTTATAGTGATAAAAATGTTTTTTTGCATTTATATTTGCTCATAAGAATGTGCTTAAAATACATAAGTTTCTGTCATTAGCATGAATCTTGTTTTTCCAGATGGGTCTTTACAGATACATCATTCTTCATATTTCAGTCTCTGTTCTTGCTTTTTTTGGTTTATAAAATCCAGTGGCACTCTAGAAGTAACCAAATTAAATATTATTGAAATAATTCTGCAAGAAAATCTGGTTTTAGTTGTGTCCACTGTCTACCTTTCCAAAATATTATTTGGCTATAGGAGAGAGGGGCCTAATCCAGGTTTTAGTTTTCAGTCACGGATATTATACTTGTGTGTTTGAATTACATTAACTGAACATTGATGTTTTGTGTTCTAACAGATCTTTCATGAATGATTTCCACATCATACTGTAGATCAGATATGACTTTAAAAGAATTTTTTCCCATGTTGTTGTCTCTGGGTGAGGTGACAAAGAAGGCAGAGGTGTGATCTGTGCCCTGACTGAGTTTTGGAGGGGCATCACAGCTTCTTTTCAAAGGATTAACAAAAGTTCAGACATATCCCTGTTGCACAGAGACTTGTCAATCATAGTCCCTTAGCATTAGTAGCTGTTAGCCTGCTGTTGCATCTCTGTAACTTTTCTCTGAAGCTCTTGACACAATGTTTTCCAGAGTCTCTTTGATGGTATTTCATGTCTTGTTCTCATGCTATTCTCAGGTTGTTGCTGTTGTGGCCTTGCACCTGCAAATATTGATAGCATTGTTATGGTAGGCTCTTATGGGAAGCAATTAGAACTGGTGTGAGAATTCCCCCCTCAGCTTTCCTTGACCCTTGTTTTTGTAGATTTGAGTTTATATTCGAGAAAACCAAAGTACATAAGACATTTAATTACTTGGTAAATATTAGGCCATCATAGATGTACACAGAAACTAAACAACCAGTGAATATACTTCATTTGCACCTGATTAACATACTGGAGTCAACACAAATAGTCATAAGCTATGGTGGGGAGAAACAAGAACAGAGTGTTTGACTGAGTCTAATGATAAAAGTATAGTGCTGGGAAAAAAGTATGGCAAAATACACACTGCCTTCATCATCTGCACTGGAGAGACACCCTGCCTCTAGAAGGAGGGAAACTGTCATTGCTCTTCCCAGCCAGCCTCACAGTGTTTTTCTTGTGCTCTCTCTATTTCTGTTTTGGTTTTATTAGTCGTCAGAAGTAACTGTCACATTTACAGTCAATGTTTGCCATCATCTGCAGTCCTTGCTAACAAAGCTCCATGTCAGCCTTTCTCAGCATTCGTTACACAACATAAATCTAAATATGTAACTCTATTGAACTTCTTGCCTAACAATATACTTCCCATTACGACCCCAAATTCTCCTGTTACCTGACACAAATACTGTATTTTTTTAGCATGGCAAGCCCAGATGGTGTAGCATGGGATCAGGGGAGCCAAAGCCTACAAGTCTCAAGTCCCTTAAAATGGCACACTTTCCTCTGGCCTTTACGTACTGAATGACAAGTTACCACTCTAAGGTTCTTGCAATGAATATTAGCTTCAAGGTGTGAAAAAAAGTAGAGAACAGAACACATACCTGTGAATGGGCCTGTTTAGTACATGTATTAGTATAGCAGGGTGCAGAGCATTGGGATGTGCTTGCCTGTGGTCTTCCTCTAACATTGCTTGAATGCCTGCATATGTAGCTGCAGATAATATATTTGCTAATCATATGCTTGACTGGAAATGCTTTAAATGTCTTCCTGCCTCCCGATGGAAGGAAGGAACTCTTTTTTTATTGAGAAGAAACCTGAATGGGAAGTAATTCCATGGAGCAACAGTCAGACACTCTGGAAGAAAAAACATGCAAGTACAGGAAGCGAAGTCCTAAGGCAAGACTGTTCCTAAAGGGCAATGAGTGTGTCTTTGGAAGCTCTGTTGTAGAAGCATCATCCTTATGGGTCCCTTCCAACTTGAGATATTCTGTGATCCAACTTATGCAGAGGGCTTGGCCACATGATCCTCTGAAATCACTACCAAGCCAAATCATTCAATGATTCTAACTCTGATGTGGGCATTGGAGCCAAACTTGTGGGTTTGGAGTATATTTTTGCCTGCTCTGGCGGATGAGTCATTTCATCACATTGCTTACCTTTACCTTTTTACTTTTGGGATTTCTTTAATTAATATTATTAAAAACATAAAAACAGTGTATAAATTATAGATGTAGGTTGAAAACTGTATGTTTATGGTATTTTAAAACACTTATTAATGTTGTATGTGGGCGTGTGCCTGCAAATTCATGTTGTCTTAATGCATTTGTGGGCTAACTCTTGAGTCTAAATCAGTCTCCTGATGCGATTTCAGCAAATACCAAATGAAAAATAGAAAATTCCTCTTTGAAAAATGGTTATTTCTTATCTTTGGTATCCAGAGCAATATGGCAGCATGCCTGAATGCAAACCTTTTCTGTTTAAGTGTAAGGAGATCAAGCTGGAATCAGCTTGCCAAACTATTTCTATAAGTGGAATCTAGCTGTCCAGAGTTTTATAACTTGAGAATTGTTGATGTGAAAATTTCTTGGATTTGGGGTTTGTTTTTCTTTTTCATCTATCTGGACTTCTTTTTAATCTTTGATGTTAGGCTCATAATCTTTTAATTTACCTATCTTGAAATTGTCTTACTGCGTCTGGACTATGGAAGAAGTCACTTGAAAGGGAGCCAGTTATCAGGCTTGCTCCTGTAATATTTTTGGACATACTGCCAGACTTTTATTCATTTTCATATTCTAGAAAAAATGTTATGATGAAGGCATTGGTCTTGCTGTCAAACCTGAGGATCAGTAGGCTAAAGCATTTTGATCTTTACTGGAAAACTGTTTTGGACATTTGGATATTAGGTTCTGAAAGGGCTGCCTTTGAGAATAGTTTTGAGAGCTGAATCACTGTTAGATTAGGTGTTTTATACTGGCTTTGTAGATCAACCATTGTATGGGTAATTTACTGATTCTTTCATTGGGAAGCATGAATAAGGAAGAAAGTCTGTATTGCAGAGAACAAATACTAATCTTATTTTATTTAAGGAAATGTAATGCTACTTTTTCCCCTACATAACAGAGCTAATTGCAATAAAACCAGACTGACTGACGCTTCCTTAAAAGGGAAAAGTCAAATGCCATTTTTTAAGATGAGAATGTGTTTTTCACAAGTTCATTTAAAGCACTTCACTTCTTTATTTAACATTGCTTCAATTCCATGCTTTAATTTTAAACCAGCTTTTAAAAATTGTTGTATGGCTCATTGGTGGAACTAATACCACAGTCAATGAGAGGCAGCTGTAGAACTACTTGCTATTGGGGTGAGTGTTGTTGTAGTTCGAGGTTTTTCTTCTAGAGCTTGATATTTCTATGGAAATCTCAAGATGATAATCAAGGTTGAGCACTGTAGTGCCATGCCATACATCAAAACTCCAGAGAAGGAGGAGAGCAGTGAATTTTGCGTAAATCTGTTAAAAACCTAGCTTGTGTAATTAAATCAAATCATGATTCAGGCTGAAGAAGTCACAACAGCTTTGTTTCTGTTCTGTTGTCTTTGAGGATGCTATTTGCCAGTTCAAACAGAGCTCCTTTTGAGATAAAATGAAGCCAAATAGAGTATGGATTAAATTCTAGTGCAGGCAAGGTTTTGCTTCAGCGAAGTTGTAATCAACATCCTTAATGAAGGTCTTCCCCAGAATAAGTCACAACTTTGACTAGGTAGTTGGTAAAATCATGTGCTTGTCATATGTCTGCATCTGTTCAGGAGTTTCCTAAGTATGCAAAATACCTGTTTTTCTATTACGGACTTCCAGAGTAGGGATGCTGTTGCAGACTTGGTTCGGGTTTAGAGAGTAGAACTAAGGCTTTTCGTGGCAAGAAGAGGTGCTGGTGAGTACTGCTGTCTGGAATTGGCCTGGGTTGAATAGGATTTGTGTAGATTTATGAGTGGAATTAGTTCACGTAACTAGTAGAAGGCATCTCCATGGAGTACTAATGATACAGGGCACAGGTAAATCCCGTATTTGTGAATAGCTTGTTGTCACTCTCCTCCCATGAGGGCCTGGTACTTTCTAACTTTGAATATGCTGGGAAGTAAAAGATAAACCTTATGTTTTTGTGATAGAACAGTTGTTTCATTTTTCTTTTTGTACTTAATGGGCTTTAATAGATATAAATGAAACAAATGATTGTATTTTAAATTATTTAAAGATTTATTTAAAAAAATCAAATACTTTATCAGTTATACTTAGTATCTCGTAGATTGACTTTTTACTTTTTCAGGAGGTTTTTGGCAACTTGACTAGCCTACCTTTAGTATGAAATCTCCTGTGTTGAGAAGAGATTTATCTACTGGCAGCTTTTAAGAAATAAAAAACTAGTGGTGCTTGGCATTTCAAGTGTACACATTTTTCCTGGGTCTGTCATTGAAGAGAATGTGGTTGAGAGGCTGCATTGAAGAAACGGGGGTGGTGGAAGAGAAGCATCTCTCAGCCTCTTCTGTAGTCTGATCTTCCTTATTTTATTGCCTGATTTCTTCTGTGATAGAATTGCAGAAGCCTCTTCCAAAATAGCTGTTATTCCAGAAATAGAAACTTCACACCCATTACAAGAATGGTCTGCTTTGGTTGTAATTTTGTTCTTCTTTTGTCACTTTTTGTCTAAATAGTTTTATTCAGTAAAATATGGTAAAGGGAGGATTAGGGAGCAAATATTTGCATCAGATACAATAGAGAAGCATTTCAGTGTTTATAGAAGGGATTTATATTGCCTCACAGGCCAAAGCTTTCTGAAATGAGTAGTTTGGGACATACACCATGACATCAACCATTTTTCTTCATGGTAATAAAACTCTATTTTTTTTGTGATGTAGCTTTTTGGAGCATCATCTTAGAAGGAATCTTAGGGAAAAAACAATTAGTCTTGCTACCGACTAAGTAGGCTGTTTTTCAAAATTATTGCTCAAATTTGAACAAGGACTTTGATCTTCAACTTGGTGAAGGCGTGGCCTTGTAGTTGAGATATTTTGAAATCCTCTGAATTGAAATTCAAGGCTGTAAGAGTTTGCACGGACATTTCAGATCTCTAGCTTTTCAAAATAATACCAATTGGGGCTTCTTAAGAGTTGTTGAGTTGCTGTACTAATGAATTGAAATAAGCTCAATTATAAGTGAGGTCGTGTTTTGAAAAGAGGTATAAACAATAGTAAACACCATTCAAGACCTTGAAAATGTCTTCAACTACAAGAGCAGCCGAAAAGGAGCCTGAAAGAGTGGGAGAAAGAGGCAGTTTTGTTAGCATTTAAGAGAGACTTGTCTCTTGGATTTTGCATATTTTAATTAACCACCTTAGTAGCCTAACCATCTTAAAAGTTTTCAAATCAGAGTGTAAATATTCCCAGGAAATGAGTTGCTTGCTTCTGGTGTTTGAGCGTGGGAGAAGGTGGGAAGATGTTGCATGTTATTGAAGATATTTAAGAAAGAATAAGAAGTTGTCAGAATGAAGGAGATGTTCTGACCAGTTCAATTCCTTAGATGAGGTAGGATATTGTTTGATTGAAAGTGAAGTTTAAACAAAGAAAAAATCTGATCTGATAGGGTCAAAGCAAGGCTTGCAGTTTTGAAACAGAAATGTGGAAAATGGGGCTTTGAGCAATCTGGTGTAATGGAAGGTATCCCTGCCCATGGCAGGGGGGCTGGAACTAAGTGATCTTTAAGGTCCCTTCCAACTCAAACCATTCTGTGATTCTATGAAAACATTTTGATAACACAGAAGAGAATTCTGTAAATCTAGGGATGCTAATGTTTATATCATCTTGTGGAAGTGTAAATATTTTTAAGATATGAATGATTTTCAAATTAAAATCTGTAAGTCAGTTATCTATAAAAGGAAAAAAGGCTTCTGCTGTAGCATGTCTTGATGATAATGAAACTCTGTGAAGCACTGAATTTATGCTTTCTTAAGTTATTGCAAAGAATGTTGTGGGAATTAAGAAACTTGGAGGACTCAAGCATTTGACATATTTGAGGTGATGCCCCTGTTTGAAAGAGTGTGGGGAACCTTTAAAACTTATGTATAAGCATTTCAAAATTCTCCCCTTCATACTCAAATTTTGTGCATCACTTATTATCTCTGGGTTAGTACATTCTAAATATTAACTTCAGCATCCTTAAATCTTACCATTGTTGCAAAAGAAAATGTACTGTCAACAAATTGAACAGTATTATACCGAGACCCCAAATATTCGTCAGGATAATATGGGAATGAGAAGTGAGGAGAAACTCATTCATTTAGTTTGTCTTCCTACATTTCCTACTTCTCCCTCTTCCCTCCCTGAAATAAATTTTCACTATTAAAAATCTACTAAGCAAGTTTACTTTTTAAAAATAAAATATATTTCAAGAAAAAAAAAACCAAAACAATAAAACAACCCAAGAATATAAAAATACATTCTTAGCATTATACAGTACCTGACAGGATTAAGGAAGTGATTATACTGAAGCGATCAGTAGTGTCACTTTTGGCAGAATTATATGTAAAATATTTCCTACAAACTTCTTGGATTCCTCAAAGAGGATGAGAGGTTTTCTGACATTTGATTTGCTTTTAGAGATGACCAGCTTCAGCAGATGTGTTTGGATCTGCTGCAGTACCCATCCTTTTCAGGAATTAGATATCACTCAAAAATTTTTGTCTTTACAGGGAAGCTAATTTCATTTTTTG
This sequence comes from Pipra filicauda, assembly GCF_003945595.2. Lineage (NCBI taxonomy): Eukaryota > Metazoa > Chordata > Aves > Passeriformes > Pipridae > Pipra > Pipra filicauda. The sequence continues at coordinate 1,778,936 of NW_024104283.1, forward strand.
AATCAACCAGAAATTGATTTAGACTTTTATGGAGCCCAAGCCATTATATTTATTTCCGTTAGTCAAAACCCCTTTTTTCTGGAATGCGTTTTCCAGAAATAAATATGCCTAAAAAGACAAATATTAAAATGGTTAAATGTAATTAATAAAAAATTCGCAGTGAAATACTTGTTCTGGTCGTATAACCTTTACAAAGACAAGTAAAGCTGTACTCTAAACAGATTTATTTTTCTAGCTTGGTGTCATTCCTTGTGAAAGTGCAAATCAGATTGATACAGCCTTTCTTTGAAATAAATTGAATGTGATAATCTTTTGTCTTGTTAAAATGACTGTTGTTAATATCAAATTAAAACCAAAGAAATTGTTAGGAATGTCTTTCTTTTGGATTTTTTTCCATTCCTCCTTTCTTTACTGTGTAACTTTGAGCATCAGTAGTTTTACTGAGTGCAAGCTCTTAAAAAGTACACAATGAAAAATATTCACCAGTTAAATTGTCTTGCAGTGCTTTGAAAGCACTAGCAAATAGTTGCAGCCTTATCTATTAATGGAATGGTTTCAGAACATCTGAAACCCTGTCCAACCACAGATTGATGATACAAATTTTTGATTACCCTATTAATATAGCTTAAATGAAATCCAAAAGAGGATCTTATGTAAGAGCCATGCTTGGATATTTTCTGAATGAACTGGTACTCCAGACCTGAGATGTTAGCCTTCTACCTTTTGGTCATGAATTTTCTTTCCTATTCAATTAGTGTCTTGCTGCTGACTCCTCTATTTCTTTAACATGGCACTGTATTTTGAAGAAGTGCTTTAGATTCAAGTTGTTTAGCAATTACCCAGCTCCAAATGAGACCCCTGGGTTGCAATTTTAATATTCTTCTGTGTTGCCTCACCCCATAGAGCTCTGAAAGTGGAGCCCTTTAAAATAATCAAATACTCTTCAGCAGTGTTTTTGCAGATATCAATTCATTTTCATGGATTTGATAGAATTTTTTTTAAGATCTCTATTTTTTTAGAAACTGTTTCTTTTCAGAATTATACTTGGAAGGGGCTATGCATATGGGGGGGGAGAGGGAGAGGACTATTTCAGATGGAAAGTCTTGGTGTTATTTGAAGTTTTTCCATATGTATTTGAGTAAAATAGAATAAACCATCAGGTGTCCTAATATATGTCCTGAATAATATTAAGAAATTTAAAATTTTTAAACAGTGTTCGTTCCAGATAAAAGTAACTCACTTGAAAAAATGGTTAATAAAAGGCATACTTTTGAAAATATTTTTTTAGATTTTTATATATTTATGCATATACACACACAGGCATGTGTATATAGGTACATATTTTTACTGTGACTCCATTTATTTTAATAATATTTAAACCAGAGATGATTCTGCATTTAAGATTCAAAGCTGAGAGAAAGAGGTCTTACAATGCTCACTGGCTTTGCAATACTGATTTTCTGAATCATCTATGAGTTTATATCTTTAGCAGAACTGCTCTAATAGGTATATAGTGCATATATCTATGAATACTACTAATACTGCTTAATTTGATATCCTTTTTTCTAGAACTGTTCAGATGGCTTAATGAGGGAAAGGATTTGTTTTGATGATGATAGATTGGGAAATATTAAATCATTATATATATATGTATATATAAAAGGCATGTGTGCTAGGACTGGGAACGGGGATATTTTCAAAATGATGTGGAAAAAAGGCCCAACCAAACCCTGCATGTGTGTTTTGCCTCTTTTATAGAATTCACACAAATACAACATTGATTGCCTATCAATTCTGAGCTAATGATTTATTCAAGATTGCACTTTGCTAGCTAGTGCTACTTTTGTGGTTAAGTGTAGCTACTTTCTTACTCTACCACAGCAATATGTTTGCTTTTATTTTACCCCATATCCATATTTATTCTTTTTCTCTTGACTTGCAGCTCCTTGCCAAAAACAAACCCCCAAAAGGTGTTTATGTCTATGGAGATGTTGGTAAGTTTCATTTACATCCAATGGAGCTTTCTCTAATGCATGTCTCTTCAAATTCTGAACTGTCTAAAAGCTTTATGTAGCTTTATTGCTTTAATGAATTTTACAGGATTAGTTTTCTTCCACATTATGATGTTATTTAATACAATTACAGTCTGAATCCTGGAATCTGTTTGATTGGGCCACATTACTATGTGTAGTTTTCAGCATTACCCGTTCCCTAATATTTAAGAATGCAGTTTAAGAATTTGGGAAGTAATTGTGGAGGCCACCAGAGAGAATTCGTATATTCTAATTGCAGCAGCGCAGCATGAAATCATACTTGCTTTCCGGAGGAAATACTAAGGATGTTTTCTGGATGTATGTGGAGTAATTTGTGCAACCTTTGGGCCATCTCTGTATGAATCAAAATTTTAAAACAGAAAAATAAACATGCAGTTGTTCCAAGTTTTTGAACAGAAAACATAACTGTTCTTCACAGCAGTCTGGTCTTGTACTTACTCTGTGGAAGACTATTGTTGAATTAATTCAAAGCTATCAAACAATCATTGTTGTAATCAGTACATACTGTACTTTAACTACTGGTTGAGTGCTTTTTATTGTTTTTATTTGAAGGCACAGGAAAGACAATGGTGATGGACATGTTCTATTCTCACTTAGAAGTAGAAAGAAAAAAGAGAGTCCATTTTCATGGTTTCATGTTGGATGTACACCAGAGTAAGTGCAGACATGGGTATTGACAAGAATTTTATGAAATATGATATCTATAAAAAGGTCTGTCTCATTCTTATGTTCATAGTAATCACTGTAAATTTATTCAAGTATTTAAGAAAAAAAAAGGTAAAAAATAGGAGAAATGTTGAAGCATTTTAGCATTGTCTGTCAGACCAGTATAGATATTAATTGCATATTATTTCTCAAATATCTTTTCTGAAAGATATATATATATATATACCTGATTGTATAGAAACTTGGGTGTGTTTAGGATGAAATCCTTAACTAAATGTTTTCCAGTTACCAATTAGCTTACATGAAATCTGAAGAAGGCAATTGCTAAAACTGAAACTGGAAAGGTTAAACTCCATCTGTGTTTTGAATAAAGAATAACTAAATCAGGTATAAATGCCAAGGAGAATGGAAACTATTCTGGTTGATTAACTTAGTAATACTATGAGTAATTTGGAGGAAAAAATAATAGAAAGAAGTTAATCCTAAGTTTCAGAAAATTTTCTGACAGGGTGAAAAGCACTTTGTTTTGACAGAGATGCTGTTTTTGCTTCTGTTTCCAAATTTTATGACCTTATATGTCTGTGAAATTGTTAACTATTGCTGTAATTTACAAATGTTGTGACAGCTGCATTTTCCTTGTGAGGCTTTCATCAGTGTAAACAACTTAAGCCACTTCTAGTGCTCACTTTTCTATCATCACTGGGTCACTCTTGAGATTTTCCATTTCCGTTTTTTGTCATTTGTGCTTGATTTTAACAAAGATAGCTTCCTACTGCAGAGTCATTGTCTTCCAAACGTTTGTTTGTAGTCAGATGCAATACAATCAGTATCCATACAGTAAAGTATGGATATAATAATCTTACCTTCTGCCAGTGTCATCATCTTCACATTTTAAAGCATGACTCTGTTGCTATGTCTGAATTCTTTTAACTAAATGCTTTCTAAGAATACCTTCAGAGCAAGATAAGTCTGTAATTAATATTTATTTATAAAAGATAAGGTATAGGTGCACAGCATTCAAGACTGCTTTGATTTTTGTTTTATATATTCCTAAACAAAAAAATATGAATCATAGAATCTCTGAACTTTTAACTGTTGCCTGGATGTGGTTGAAAACTGTTTTGCCCTCCTGAAACTAGATTAAGTTTGAAGCTTTCTTATTTTTACTATACTGGGCTAGTTTTTATTTGGTAGCTAAATAATTTTGTTCTTCCAGTCTTAGAAAAAGAAATAAGACGTATTTGTTCTTTTCTGTTTTATCAATTAAGGAATACATCGCCTTAAGCAGAGCTTGCCAAAGAGAAAGGCGGGATTTATGGCCAAATCATATGACCCAATTGCACCGGTGGCAGAGGAAATAAGCAAAGAGGCTGCTCTCTTATGTTTTGATGAATTTCAGGTAAAAAGTCAGAGATTGCTCCTTTGCTTCAAGGGAAACTACATAAAATTACTTTTGATCTTAAAATATGACCCTTGTAACTGCTAATATAATATTTTAATCACTACAGTAGTGAACTGTAGTGAACAAGTTGAAGAGTGTAAGTCATTTCACAGTTTTGAAGATGGCGAGGATCTGGGGTTTTTTTCCACAGTAGATAAGATGCAAGTTGGCGGTATAAGTGCCCTTATAGTGCTTTTGTTTACCAATCTGTTTATTGATCCTACAAGGAGGAATTAGAGTTTGTCTAGAGGCTCGTGAATGCTTCAGGGCAGGGGCCATCATCCTGTACTGAGTCTGTCCAGTACCACCTGATACTTGCTTGGCATGCCTGGTCTTTGCTGTAGTTCATATAATGCTACAAAATACTCTCTGTGATTAAAGATATGTAAATACCACGTCAGATTCAACCTAAATTCTTTCCTAGAATTATTGAAGTCTTTGGCATGACTGTGCCAGATTATATCAACTAGCATTTTAAGAAACTTTCATTTAATTAAATGTGAAAATTAAAATAAGCTTATAAAATGATCTTTGCACAAGCCGACTTGATTGTTTAATTTTAAATAGCTTGTGAATTTTGTTTTAAGGGCACATCACAAACTTAAGTGTAAAATTGCTTTATTTATTAGTAAAGAAGCTGGAGGTATTTGGCAGTTCTAACCAGCTGAGATTTTTTTTTTAATTTAGAGAGAAAATGCAGAACAAGATAAGAACAGATCTATGTTAGTTCTCAAATCACCAATAATAAAAGAATAATCTATTAATTGTCTGTGTTATGCTCTTAAATTAATACATTTCTGAAATAGATGGAGCAATTTATGTTTACTGGCTGTTATTTTACAAATGTGTGCATCCGAGGAAAATAACTGTTTTGTGATTGGCTTCCATGAAGGGGATTTTTGTAAAGTAGTTCTTGTTTTAAGTTACTTTTCCATTTTCATCTGGGGGTAGTCCTTTGATCTACAGTTTCAGAATGTGTGGGCTCATTGCAATTGCTGCTGTTTGATCATTTAATTTATGCTTTATCTATTGAATATGAATGCTGGGCTCCCGAGACTTGAATATAAAATCTAAATACAGAGACAGTTGTATTTACACTGTGAAGAAATGGGAAGGTTTAGAGAGGGAAGTATTAACTCTCATGACATTAAATGCTCAAATGGTAGAAAGAGGCGGTAGCATATATTAGTGTAAATACCTGCTTTTCTGTATAAGTGCCCACTGCTTTTGTGTCCTGGTATTGCTGTGTTTCCAGACTGTCTGTCATGTTTCCACATTTTAAAGAGAGAGACTGGTATTTTTTGTTTCCAGATTGATTGCCTGCTCCCCCTGCTGACTTGCTTGAGGTACATCAGTGACTTCAGTTGGAAAAATCACCTGGTTTTGTCAGTCCGTCACAGCTGGGAAATTAATATAAGAACTATATTTTTAAGTGTTTCTAAGACTTTGCATTCATATGTGAATTTTAAAATCTACTTGTTCTGCGTGTACTAATTTTCTAAATTCACAGATTTCTGAATGGCTGGATTTCTTAACTGATTTTCTGTAGTATGGAACTCTATACAGGTTTTGCCTACTGAAGAGGAGTTCCAGCTTTCTTAAATTTTGCAGAAGGCACTGATTTTGGGATAAGAAGCCTTCTGCTTAAGTAATCATAGAGTAGTGCAGTGACTGGACAAGCAGCTTACATTAATAATGAGTCATATTTAGTTCGGGATGTTTGCAGCACATTTCCCCACTGAAGCTTGTGGCTATATTGTTAATGCTCCTATTTCAGAGGAAACCAAATGCAGAACTTCAGAAGACAAAAGCCCTGCTTAGGTTGCCATTTAGTCTTTGACAGTGGGCTAAAGCAAAGCAGAAGTATTTGGAAGTGAATCTTCCTGCAAAGCCTAGAAAACTGTCAAGCAGCTGAAGAATTGACTAATTGGTGTAAAAAAATATTAGAGTACTTCTTTTAAAAGTAGTGTTTCTGTGTTGTATTAAAAAAAATTACTGTTTTAAATGTTTCGTTTTGCAAATACTGTGTGATAGAGAGGACCTTAGTGGTGGCACTAAGCTTGTGTGTCTATTTTGAAGCAGGATTTTGTCAGCATTTTGCCTGAGTCCCAGGCTCTCAGATTATTAAGGCATTTCTACTTCTTACTGATCTTTGTCATACAGTTTACTGTAAATATTAACGTCTTCTTTTTTTTAATCCCAAAAGTCTTAAGCCATTCTAAAAATGTGTCCTCATTTTGAAGAAAAACCCCAGAATTATGCCATTTGTAGTTATAGTTTTGATGTTTTAGAACACAGAGGTTGGCTAGCAAAAAGAGTCCAGTTGTTGTTTAGTGATCAAATAACTATACACAGGTAATTAGAAGGTCTAATTTTGGCATGGGACTGTAACCTATGTTAGTTAGTATTAAAAATGAAAACAGAATCCCTACTTCTGGGGAAGCTGAGTGATCATGTAGTGTTAGTCTTAATATGCCATCAGTACCATTTGGATTTAAAGTGAACTACAATTTAGGGAATTTTTACTAACCTGCATTCTATTAAAAGCCTCTAATAAAAATTAGGCTCTTATTTTTGTGCTAATACTAATTGCTGATAATACATGCTTATGTTTGCCATTCATTACATGGCAATGTACCAATCAGTGGCTGACTGAATCTCAGGCACTTACACATGTAAATTAACTATTAGTCTAGTGTTTTTCCTTCTTTTTTCTTCTTTTTTTTTTTTTTTTTTTTTTTTTTTGTAACGTGAGTTATAATGGAAAGCAGCACTATGTAATAAAAATCTTTTAAATGCATGAAATTTCTGCATTCTCTCCATTAGCTGGCTCTCCTTATTGTTAATTTGTAGCCTTTGCTTTTCTTATCTGTTTCAATGAATGCTAGATACAGTAAAAAACCATGAGAACTTAGTCTTTAGTTACTGTCTCCTACCTGCTTTACCCTGTAGCATTTTCTTTCTCTTTCCGAAGGGAAACGGGATTACATAAAAAGAGCTCATGTTTGCATTCTGGTCCACAAAATGGCTCTTGGTTTTTGACAGAGCTTTCAAGAACTTTTTTTGTTGTTTAGGTTTTTTTTGTAATGGAGTTCAGAATCCTGCATCAAATAACAGTTCTTATTAATAAGAGGATGTTATTGTTTTGTTTTATGAGCATTTATATTCTTTCACTCCCTGTTTTCTAAAGGTGGCATGCTTTGTAGTATTGTTAAACAAAAAAGTTTGTAACAAAATGACACATAATAGATTTTTAAAACTTGGCTTTTAGGTTTGCTTTGTGGTACAACAAGTTCAGTTACTCCTCAGATGCACATCTATAGTGATTCCTTGTGTGTCTTGTTCTTTAGGAATGGGGGAAGTTCCTAAATTTTATTATTTAGAAGAAATAAATTACTAATAAGTGATGCATAAGCAGATATATTAGGCATACAGTACAGTACAGAGTTACTATATTTTTTTTAATATCAGTTCTTAGTGAGCAGAGATGTGCAAATCTGAGGGGGGTGTTACAGATAATGTAAAAGTTTGGTTTTTAAAAAGGAAAGAAAAAAGTCCCCATTAATGCATTATATAGAACAAAATAGAAGTAGTCTTTGGAAGAAGGAAACTAGTGTTTGTATATCATTTATTAAGAACATTATTGCTTCCAAACTAGCTGTTAGAAATGTAACCTAAGTCCTTTACTGTCTCTACTGTAGAATTATCTTCTTTTTTTCTGCCCAGAAAGGTCATTTAGAAATGTGAGAATGATGGGAGGTGGAGGGGTGTGGAGTAGAGTCAAAAATTATACTGGTTAAAATATTTCTGTACATGTATTACTATCACAGCATACACATCTAAGCTGGTGAAAGCACAGCAAACTGTCAGTCTACTGTGTGATGAGTATGTGTAACTCTCACCATACCACCACTGGTTTATTTCCTCAGAGTCAGGGTCTGTTTTGGTAAGTCAAAATGCAACAAGTGTCTACATAATAACCACAGGGAATGCAGGAGAATCAAGTGTAATGATCATAAAGGTGGTTTATGTATTAAGATTGCTGATCTCAGCTGGTGAACTACTATAAAATATGAATTACTGTTGTAACAAGGGGCTTTTTTATCCGAAAAACTTATTACGTTTTTTTCATTTGTACAGAGTGGTTTCTGTTTCCTTTTATTTCTTGGTACTAGAAAGCAAGTTTGTTGAGCTAAAATTAAGATCTTTAAAGAAATTTTACTTAAAGGCTTATTTTTTTTCCTCTGTCTATCTGTTTTTTCCTCCTTCCCCCTCCCCAGTATCGCTTGTCCTACCCATTTTTATTTTTCATTCGTGTTTTGCGCCTGAAGGTTAGAAGAGGCTGACTGTGCTGCAAGTGACTGCCTGCCTTTTGATTATTCATGGACAGTAATAGAAGGCACTTAAAAAGAACAATGAAATTGCTTATTTTTGTGATGGGCCATCTGTTGAATTGTTTTTTGCAACAATCACACAATAGTATCTATGTCATATCATTCTATTTTCAACAGCAGCTGATTATGTATAGTTGGCTACTCGTCTTTATTTCTGAAGTCCCATGACCATTTAAATTCACCTCTGCAAACCTTTGCCTCAAAGGTAATAGAAATGTAAAACAGCCGGTGTGTATTTTCTTTCTATTTTCTGGGTTTTTTTTCATGTTGCTTCTAATTAAGTAGACCTCTTAAATGTTTAGGTCTGTTTTCTGTCTCCCACCTGTAGTTTTATTATAGAAGTTAACACGGAATCATTTAGCAATTGGTAAAGAAATGGTGGAGTTCCTCAATAAAGAGTGGGCAAGTTTTGAAAGACTGTGGTGCATTCGCTGCTTATTAATTATCCCTTTTATTTTTTTCTCACCAAGCAATAATTAGAATCTTTCTCCAATGGCTTTCACTAACAAGCATTTCTCCTGGCTACAAAGCCACTTGCAGATCTATTGCAGCAGAAGCTGAAAGCAAGATAAAACAAATGTGTTGTCTTCTACAGGTCACTGACATTGCTGATGCCATGATTCTGAAGCAGCTTTTTGAAAATCTCTTCCAAAATGGGGTTGTCGTTGTGGCAACATCTAACAGGCCGCCAGAAGGTAAAAACAAACATGCTACTGGTATTATCCAAATACTATGAATCTCAGTATCTTACAAAACAATTGTAGTAATATTTAACACTAATAAAATCTCTAGTCTGCAAGAATCTGAGATATTCTGGTTTGCCCTGTATTTTTTCTTGTTCTTAAGGAAGAAAGATTTTTACTAAATCATACTCCTCTTTTCTCTCAAACTCAGGGTGTTCCTTCCCCCATCACTCTCAAATCCTTCCATGTTTTCTGATCTCGTCTATTCTATCCAAACCAGTGGAAGGGTATTTGGGAACAGGGATGTTGAGGAGGGGTAAAATACTGCCTATTTTAGATGTATGCCAGAATAGGAAAAGACCATATTCTGCAGAAGAGAGGGGAAATGGGAGTACGATCCTTCCCAGTTTCTAACTCAGGAACTGGCAGACTTGATCCATCAGCTCAAAGCAGAACCCCTTATCAGGATGCCATTCTTAAAGCCCGGTTTGAGTTCACTAGTTGTTTCCATTTCTAACTTTTTTTAGAATAACTAGTCACTGGTAGCGACTAGCTAGGTAAATAGTCTACAAAGTGCCCAAATCTGTTTGGGTTTTAACAACTGTAATTTTTTGTAGAACAGAAAGATATTTGTATAGTGTAACATTAGCAGTTAGCATAATGCATAATTTCTATGCAACTTTTAGACTGATTAATTTTGAATGTTTGCAAAAAATACTGAAGAGTTACAGTATTAACTGTAACTACCAGTTAATTTTTCTACCCAAATTAATTAAGTAAAAGACAATCACTGTAGATTTACAATGCACCTTATCTTAGAAAAAAAAAAAAAACCACAAATCCACCCAAAGTTTTTTAGGTTTTTACTACAGGGTTTAATAATTCCCTCTTGGCTTATTTTACTTGTTTGAGCAAAGAAGATGAAATCATAACTACTGTAGCTGGGTTAACTACAGATAAACTGGATGCCTTACTCAGTTGAGAGCCATCCTTGTGTTTTTGGAGCTCTGCTCTTTGAAGTTCAGGAGAAATTTTTATCATAACTTGGGAATTGTATCCAACATCTTAAATTGAGGTATCAGTTTGTGACCATTATCGTCCTATGGGATTTTTTAATGCATATTAAGTCACTTAATCAATGCAAAAGCCATGCACTTGTTCTAGCTGCCCAACAGAGAATGTCAAGAACAGCATCTCCAGAACTGAACTATATTGCAGTCCAGGTGTTGGTCAATGCCTGTCTCTTCCCTTGTCACTATTCCTGCATGCTCAAGGCACGTCTAAAATCCTCCCACAGGAAAGAGAGTTGAGTTACTGTAGTATGCCACATCAAGGTTTAAGAATGGAGAGATTTGTTTCCTGTTGATACAAAGAGGAAAAGTGAATTTTTCATTAGAGAGCAGATGTATCGAGCTGCTGAACATTAGTGCTACGCTTAACTGTGTTGAACTTCTGCCCTAGGGGGATATGAGGGGAAATACTCAGGTGCAGTATTTGAAGAATCCAGGCTTCATTTCTCCACCAAAATGACTGTTTATTTTCTCATCATCACAAAACAGAGACATAATACAGAACTCACAACCCTACTAATTAAAAGACCTAACAGGAATAGCTGTCTAATAGTGTTGTTACATGTTCACTAATCTTTGCAAGTGAATATGCAATTGCTATACACTTTTAACAAATGTATAACCATCCTGATTTGCAGAGTTGTGAATGAGCATGATACATGGCTTCCTGCAGCTTTGTTAGTAATTAGGATGTGGAATCTCCTTCACTGATAATTTTCCTAAATATTTCTATGTACATGTCCAATTTTGTGAAAACCATTCTGTAGGTGTCGTGTTGGTGTGTCATGCATGCTGCATCTTCTGTCCACCGTGAGGTGTTGGCAAAGCATAAAAGCTTTAGCATAGCTATAGCCTTCAAGCATTATGGGGAATGTAAGTCATAATCATAACCTGGAATGGTCTTTGTGTGGAGTTCTTGTGATATCTCTACCAGGTGTCTGCATTATCTTGCTCATTCCTCCCATCAGTTACAGGTGCTTTACTGCCTTTTTATAAGGCTTCCTAGTATTCATGAAACAGAGCAGCTCATCATACAGTTTAAGTGGTTACATTTTGAAAGAAGTCATTCTCTTGTGAACTTCTTGGGCAGTTGGATAACTTTCAGAGAAGATAAGTTTATGTTGTATAAATATATGGTGATAAATAAGACAAAAAATGCTGTTTTGCAGTTGTTTTTGTTAATTTGTGTTTTCTTTGAGTACAGATCTGCATTTTGTTACGTAACATCTCATTTTTTTTAAATTTAGATTGTATTTTTAGCAACTTTGCCTAAGTTAACATAATAATTTAATTTTCATTTTTTTAGCCTTAGGGATGACCCTTTTTCTTGCTTTGGAAAAGGGGGTGTACCTGGCAGAATTGCTAGAAGATAAAGTGTACCACAGTACACTGAAAAAGAATGATGCTGACTTTGTAAACTCAAATTGTGTATTTTTAGTTTATGTGGGGGTTTTGCCCTCTGCCAAGTACACAGGATTTAACAGTTGCACAGTTTGGCCTTATAATCATACCACTGTATACCCAGCATTACAAGTGATTTTTATAACCTTACTTTAAGACAAATGATAGTCTAATTTCTTCTGTTAGAATCAGTTTTATGTCATTAGAGATCTAAATAATTTTTTCATTCCCTGCCCTTTTCAAACTTCCTCAGGGTGTTCCTTTCTTCCTTAAGAATGTATTGAATTTTCATGCAGTAAAAGAAGAGAAATCAATTTCAGCTCTCCTTTTCTGCCTTTTGTTCCTCTTCCTGTCTCTAGCAACACTGAGTTTTGTTTGCTAGACTAGTAGACAAGCTGACATTGTTATTAAGACTAAGTAGCAAAATGGTACTGATTTTCTTTCTTTCAGATCTCTATAAAAATGGTCTTCAGAGAGCTAATTTTGTACCATTCATTGCTGTGCTGAAGGTAAGGAGAGCCACCTGTTAAATGCCTTTCAGTTTTCCCTGTTTTATTAATAAATTAGAGATTTGTACAGGATTGCTTTGATGCTGGTTTCCAGATTATATATATGCTTTAACTATTTAGAGCAAAAATAATTGAAGGTAAGGTAAGAAAGGACTTTTTCCTTCTGAAATTAACATGTCTTGAAAGCTGGACATTTTTAGTATGACAAAAAGTTATCTTTTGGACTAAGGCAGCAGAATTTGTTTGTTTGGATAAGACTTTCTTGCTGGCTGGTGTGTGTATGCTGAATAACATAGCATGCCTCTAACATTTGTGTTGTACTTGTGGACACCTTATATTTATTATGGTTCAAAAACTTCCTGTTTCTTCGATACAAGGAAAGTAGTGTTTGATCTGTACCCCTCAATTGCCTTGTTTCTGGGTCTTTCTCATGTGTAAGTAGTTTTTTCAATGGCTAATTTTGAGGCTTCGTATAATGTTCAACAAGGAGCAGCTCTGAAGCTTCCTTGAGTCTGCATGTTGTAGTGTGGCAGGTCAAAAACTGTAATTGCTTCATGTAAATTAAAAAACAGAGGATCCTTTCTCTATGTGAATAATACAATCAGTGCTTATTTTGCTGTTAAAAAGAACATATACTGAAATCACACTTTTAAGTTCTGGACAAGTCGCAGATATTTTTCATTCACAAGTTACATTTGTATTGTTATGTTTCTGAGGGCTGACATACACCTCTCATATCCTGCTCTGCCTGGATTGACGTGACATGTAAAATGGAAATAACAGCATTTCCCTAACTCACAGAAGTATTGCTAGCACAGGTACAGAAATAATGTTAACTATATTGATCTTTAAGATAAGAGGAGGGTAAGGTAGACTTTAGGGTAGGTTTGGCTTTGTGATAGGAAATTTGGAATTGTTGAATAGACACATCGGTTGGATGTTTCTGTTAAGGTGCTCAGCAGTAAAGAAGACGTTGCCTTGGGTTTTCAGTGGTCCCTTTTTGAATCATGAGATTGCTTGATTGCCTAAGCACCTTTGAAAATCTCATCTGATGTTGACATTTGAACAATTACCAGTTTTTGAAGTTAATATGCCATTGACATTATTGTGACACTCCTATACATCTTAGAATGGCTGCATATAGAGTTAGGGAGGTTACCAGTGAAAGTAGTTCTCACCTGGATGGCTTTAGAAAAGTAAGAAACATAAAAAAATGAACAACCACTTTCATTTCAGATTCTTGAAGAGGGTTTATTCTGTAGCTGCCTGCATGGAATGCAAGAGAGCTCCCAGTCATAGAGTACTTTCAAGAATAGAAGTAGTTCCAAATGCAATTACTTTTTGCAATGCAGCAACCATAGCAAATCATTCTTTTCTATGTAGCAAATCATTCTTTTCTATGTAGCAAATCATTCTTTTCTAAGTCTACCTTGTTGACTCTGAGTTTTCTTCCTGATAACTGTAAGGCTCTTTAATTTCACCGATCATCAGATTTTAAGAATATCTGTCATATGCTTATTTATAGTTTCCTTTTTTTCTTCTTTCTATCTAGCTGAAATAAAAAAAAGTGAAATGTAGTTTATGCATGTAGAACACCTCATCAGGACTGGGAACGTGATCAAAATATTTTAGAAAGGAATACAGAGAGAAGCATTAAAAGTGGATTGGTCTAGAGCTGCAACATAGAATGGAGTAGTGCAACAAGAAACAAGTACTACAACTCAGACTTGAGGCAGATGAATATTGTCATTATTATGAATGGAGAAAAAAATGTTCAAGTTCAACATAGGAGCTTCAAATTCCTTGAAATGTTCTTGGGAAGGTGGGATGAATGGAAAGTATTGACGGTTAATTTCTGTAAAGAGATGCTTCATTTGAAATAGATTTCAGGTTTTCATTTCTCATAAATGGAAGATGTAGTTCCTAGATACACAGGTAGGCTATAAAAAAGTATTTTCCTGTCTTCAAATGATCAAAAGTAATGGTTTCTTTCCTAGACCTATGCTCATCCTCAATTGTTGTTCTACTTTTCTGCAGTCCATGTAATTCCAGTATCTGTGTTTGAGTTCCTATTTCATACAAAGAAAACTGAAAACCAGTTTCTGTGGAATAAGCAAAAGGGTGAAATAACATTCTAGAGAAGATACAGTTATCTTCCAGAGTTTGTCTGTATATTGTCTTTCTAGTTAGTAGATTACTGGGGACAAGTGATTGTTGAATGCCTGCAACATGAGGTTGCAGTTGATAAGTTCCGGTTTTTAGGGATGCATGCTTCAGGTCCCACATCTAGTGGCTACAGAAAAGCCCCAGGTCTGTGTTACTGGGCAGGCCAGTAACACCACTGGCAGCGCTTTCTGCCCTCTATGTGTTCCCTGTCCAATTCTGAGCCTATCCCAATGTTCTCATCTTTTGAAATCTTAAATCATTTGAGATGTAATTTTTCAGCGATTCTTTAATCAAAAGGGTAGTTTTCATAAACAGAGGAAAACTCTGAATTGGACAGTTCATTGTTATGGCTATGTTCTAGTTACAGGGACGGGGACCAGTTTATCACTATGTGGGTATAACCTCTGTGTCATTTCTGATGGACTGTTAATAATGGATCATTTGCAGCAGCTGCCCAGGGCACACCTGACACCTCAGGCTACAAGCTGGGTGTTAAAGAAACCCTGTGAGGAGTGTTTCTTTTGTTTTCACGCTAATAACTGTGATAAGTACCCTCCGGGGAGGCATTAGCACCTTCACACCCAACCTGAGGGGTCATGTCTGCTAATGGGCCATACTGGACTGGCATAATAGGCAGCTGCAACGACCTAGACCATTAAAGACTCCAAAAGTATCCCAGGACTCACAGAGTTAAATCACCCATCGTGAAACTCCCTGCCCTGGGGGAGGTACCGGGCATTCCCACTTGAACCTGAGCATATATAAACATTGGGTTTTGAGACTTCTGGTACCACTCCTCGGATCCAGAGGAGGACCAGAACTTCAACACAACTGTGATCATCATCCAGATCAACAGGTTTTCCTTTCCTTTTACTTTGCACCCAGGGGGCCACATGGTGCTCAGCACAGGGGCTGTGGAACACCGTTCTGTTCTTGTCCCAGGGTGCTGGGTTATATATCTGTTTGTTGGGGGTGAAAACCAGTTTTTCTCTGTATCATTGGATTTATTGGAATCTTTTTTAGTAAATTGTAACTCTGACTTGTAATCTCTCTTGAGTTGGGTTCATTTTTCCCACCCGTTTACTTCTAAACCAGCACAGGCTATAATTCTTTGGAACACAGTATTCCTTATGGAAGGGCTTAGTTTCTGCAGCAGGTAAGAGTGCTTCTTCAGTCCATGAAATTTTACAGAGATAGAGCTTTACAGAGATAAGAAGTATTAGGAAGAAAAATCTTTTAATTCTATAATTGTAATTAGATTCAATCCCTTTTGATTGAGCTTTTAATCTTGCAGGATCTCTTACTGAGCATTTTAAAGTGCATGGAACTACTATGTGGGGGTTTTTTAAGGCAGTTTTTGAAAAGAGAAACATTCATTTCTCACAGTTACTTTGTTCAAATGCTTAGAGCATAATTACTGCAAAAATTGTTAAGCTAACCAAAAGAGATACACAAATTTTCTAAATGTTTTAAAGCTGATTTACAAATCACAGAATCAGCTAGGTTGTAAAAGACCTCTGAGATTATTGAGTCCAGCCTTTGACTCAACACTACCTTGTCTATTAGACCATTGGCACTAAGTGCCACATCCAGTCTCTTCTTAAATACCTCCAGGGACGGTGAGTGAACCACTGCCCTGGGCAGCCCATTCCAATCTCCAGTCTCTCTGTAAAGAACTTCTTCCTTATGTCTAACCTTAACCTCCCCTGGCACAGCTTAAGACTGTGCCCTCTTGTCCTACAGCTGGTTGCCTGGGGGAAGAGACCAACTCCTACCTGGCTACAGCCTCCTTTCAGGGAGTTGCAGAGAGTGATGAGGTCTGTCCTGAGCTTCCCCTTCTCCAGGCTGAACAGCCCCAGCTCCCTCAGCCTCTCCTCATAGGGCCTGTGCTCCAGTCCCTTCCTCAGCCTCACTGCTCTTTTCCGGACCTGCTCCAGCACCTCAACATCCTTCCTGAACTGAGGGGCCCAGAACTGGACACAGTACTGCAGGTGTGGCCTCACCAGCACTGAGTACAGGGGAAGAATCACTTCCCTGGTCCTGCTGGCCACACTGTTCCTGATCCAGCCCAGGATGCCATTGGCCTTCTTGGCCACCTGGGCACACTGCTGGCTCATGTTGAGCTTCCTGTCATTCAGAACCCCCAGGTCGCTCTCCGTCTTGCCGCTCTCCAGCCACTCTGTCCCCGGCCTGTAGCGCTCCATGCGCTTGTTGTGGCCAAAGCAGAGGACCTGGCACTTGGCCTTGTTGAACCCCATATTGTTGGATTTGGCCTATTTATCCAGCCTGTCCGGGTCCCTCTGCAGAACCCTCCTGCCTTCCAGCAGGTCGACACTCCTCCCCAACTTGATGTCATCTGCAAATTTGCTAGAGGTACACTCAATCCCTTCATCCAGATCATCAATAAAGAGGTTAAACAGGACTGGGCCCAACACTGATCCTTGGGGGACACCATTAGTGACCAGAATAAATAAAGATACATAACTTGGAATCACAGAATCGTTAAGGTTGGAAAAGACCTTGAAGATTGTTGAGTCCAACTGTTAACCCAGCACTGCAAGTCTACCACTAAACCATGTCCCTTAGTTCCACATCTACATGTCTTTCCTCCAGGGATGGTAACTCAACCATTTCCTTGGGCAGCCCGTTCCAATACTTGACAAATGCTTTTGGTGAAGAAATTTTAATCCCAGGTCCTTTTCTGCTGGTGAGCTTTCCAGCCACTTTTCCTCCAGCCTGTAGCACTGCAGGGGGTCGTTGGGAGCCAAGGGCAGGACCCAACACTTGGCCTTGTTGAACCTCTTACAGTTGGCCTTGGCCCATCAATCCAGCCTGTCCAGATCCCTCTGCAGAGCCTTCCTACCCTCCAGCAGATCAACATTCCACTAATCTTTAACAATTTGATGTAAAATATGATGTGAGGCTCTTGGAAAAAAAAGAAAGAAAAGGAAAAAAAAGAGTTCTTTAATTCACTGGTTTGGCAGTAATTTTGGCAACATTTTAATTTTTACAGATATTTAATGAAGACATTTACATCAATCCTTAACTCTTCTGGAATCCTAATTCTAGTTCAGTGACTAGTTCAATGTTTCATTCTCCAGAAAATAGGAAGGAAAACTCAAATAATTTGTTGCATAGAGTCTGTAACTTCAGTGAGCAGTTCTTGAGCTTCCAAAGGTTTCCTGGAAGTGTGGCCTGAAGTTTAAAAATGTCAAGCTGTGTTGAAATACCAAGTATGTAACTTCTGCATTTTGTCAGTTTTACTTTGTGCAATAGACCTACACTGCACTAAATTCTAACTGAAAGTCAGAAAGTTTTAGGGCCTTTCATAGTCTGAGTATACCTTTAAAAGGTACAATTTTAAAATAAAATGTTTGGCTTTGGCTACCTGCATTTTGCTTTAAGAGAAGAAATCAGCCAGAACTTTATTGTTAGTAGGACATGAAAGTCCTGTCAGCTTTCTATAGTGACCTTTTTTTTCCCCCTTCTGCTATTACGGACCAAATAGTTATTTATTTTAACAGTATTTGATTAAAATGACTCTTAACAGTAAGCATTGTGCACTCAAATAGAAAGCAATGTATTTTTATATGCTGTGTTGCACTCTTTCATGGAATTGGTTAATGATTATTACTGTGTTTTTAATTGAAATATACATTTTCTTAGAAAGCAAGAAATTGAGGAACTTGAAAGCATTTTCACTTTTCAATAACTTAGTTTGCATATGTGAAAAATACTTGTTTAAAAAACATTTAGAGCTGTCCCTAAGAAAATGGTGGGAGTTAGTTTTGTACAAAGGCATTTGGTAGATATAAAATGTCTTTGATGGTGCAGTCAGCTTTTGTCCAACCACCTGTGTGAGAAATGCAGGCATTTGTTGAGTGGCGGATCTGCCTCCCCCCTCGCCCCCCTCCCAAAAAAGTCATCTCCTTGATGAAATTGATTTGTCAGTTTGTTCCAGTCTAATGGTGTGATAGCCCAGCAGCTTTCAGTATGTTGAATAGTTAAAACCTGCTTTTGAGGTCAGTGTCAGCCACTCTGACCTCTGTGAACTGTCACCTGAGTCAGAATTGCAGGGATTAGGCCTTTGATATTGTGATGGCTTTGCCTATCAATTGACTTTTTCATTACTGAAGATGTTGGGCCTTTTGTTTCCCTTCTTAGTATGTAACCAAGCAAACTCCTAAGTAGAAGGAGCATTTGTTCTTGTTCTCTCTCTCTGCAAGTAATAGAAGTACTCGTCTTTTGTGAAGTGTACCTAATTAAACACAGAAAAAATAAAAATAAGAAATATAGCATGACTGCAAGTATTTTTGTGCTGAACATCAGTATAATTTTTGGGTGATTTTAGTTGGACAAATTTGTGAGATTATCAACTAATAAAATGTTGTATATAGAAAGCAGGGTGCCAGATTCAAGTTACCAATCCTTACTGCATTCAACCCTCTAAATCTCTCTGTGTGTATGTGTTACATTAAAACACAAGATTTATTTGAATTCTGTAGTTTAGAGCTCTTAAATGTTATAATATTTTATAATGTACCTATTGCTTTGTTGTATTCTCAAGAGATGAACTGTTCAGTTTGTTAACCTTCTACATTTGTCTTACACGCTTTCTCCTACAAACTATTTAGATGCAGATCAAAATTTATCTTAGGATAAAATAGTTGCTACTGTAGCTCTGTGCCAGGCTTTCTGCCTTCTCTCTCACATTAATTGCTAGGATTTTCTGAGCTCTTGCTTGGTTTGTTTACTCCCTGATTAAAATAAGTAAATCAAAGCATATCATAGGTATGGAATAGTTGATTCCTGCTATATCAGGATAAATTAGTCTAATTACACGTGGCAGTTCTGTTTGCTTGTGATGTAATGTGAAATGAGGTCCTGCCTCCCCCCAAAAAGCCCGAGCCAATTAATAAAGCTTTTAAGCTCTTTGTCACAGGCCACCGTGGAGGTCTGCAGAGAAGAACTTTAATCCAATAAACATTTCATTTAGATCATGAAAAGAAAGCATGAGGAGAAGCTCCTACAAGAGAGGGTGTTGCCAGCAATTCTAGTTGTGAAGAGATGTGAGGAATTTGCTAAATTAACAAGACCTTCATATTTAACTCATAAATGTGTCAAAACTAATAATAGAATAATTTAATTTGAGTTGAACCTTATATTGTTAAAATTCTAAGAAGCCACAACTGTTTTCTTCAAAGACTTTACTGTTGAGTTGGATGGACAGGGCAAAGGGAGGTTGTGAGAAACCCAGATAGCAAATAACACTGACCGAAGCTGGTGGAAAGGGGGGGGAAGGAATAGATAATTAGGTGTAATTAGCGTGTATGAATTGTTGTCTCCCTGCCCTTGGCTTGAATAAATTTCAGAGAAAAAAAACCCTAGTGGTGAAAATGCTTTGATGTAAGAAGAGTCATTGTGGTTTGGCAGCATAAAGGCAGTGTTTTATACTTCTTACATAATGGTTGTGATACAGAATGAGTGAATGGACCCTGCACCCCCCAGCCTGCTTTACAGCAAGGACTTTTGGATTCCCTTGAAACAAAATGCATCAGAAGTTTTCAGTTGTTGGTAATGAGGTAGTGGACCTCATCAGAGCTAAGCGTAAGCCATCTTTAGCCTTTGTTTAGACCTTAATCGCTTTTTTTTTTTTTTTTTTATTCTGGGAAATCCAGTTTTGGAAATCACTACTACTTTTTTTTTCTTCTTTTTTCTTTTTTTTTTTTTTTTCTTGCCTGCCAACAGTTCTGGCAGGAGCAAAGGCTAATACTGGGAAAAGAAACACAAATCAAATGTTAAAAAGAAAAACAACAGCATAAAAGAAATCTAGACAAATAACTTTGTCCAGGGTATAATTCCAATGAAGTACATGTATTAGGGGTGAATTTGACCCTTAGCTTACGAAACATCATGTTATAAATTCAGTGTGAACTCTTGGCATTTGTTTTTCACAGAATGCCACAGCTTGCTTATTAGGAGATTGAAAGTTACAGTCATTATTGGTTCTTTAGCAAAAGTGGGTGTTATACTGTGATTTGTGGTTTGCAGGTTTGGCCTTTTTTTTTTTTTATTTACTTTTTTTATTTATACTTATTCTGCAAGGAGGATTTTTTCCCAAGTGATGTGAAATGGGGAGAGCTGTTCAGTGTAATTCTTATTGCATGGAGGTTTACTCTGCCATTCTTCTGCTCCCTGACTGGAAAAAGGAGAGGCTACTTGTCTCTGAGCCAGCACAGCCACATCTGTACCTTCTGAGTTCTTTCACTTTTGTTTGAATACCTGAAATACTATTCACAGAACAGTACATTTTAAGAGTCTCTCTCTTTATTCATGCACCATTATTTTACAAGTTAATTGTCTATTTTTCCTCTTCTTAGGGGGTAGCTGATTTGTAGCTAGACATTAAAATAAGTTATTGAAAAGTTGTACAATAGATCATATGTTCTTTGTGGTAGCAAGAATAGCGGGGTTTCTTAGTTGTTAAAGTTTGAAGGCTGTAATGTAAACTCGTGCAACTTCCACTGAATGAATTTTGCCTCTCAATTTATCTTTGCTAAGCTCTTAAGTTTAAAGTCTAAACGTTCTTGTAACAAGTGTAAGAAAAAGATTCATTGAAAAAATTATACTTGGCAGTATTTCTTTTCCCAGATCTTTGTGCTCTAGGTCCATTGAAAAATAAATCACAGATAAAATGTTTGTCATCCAAAATCAAACTGACCATGGTGTTTCCCTCATATTTTATAAGACTCTTGGATGATATTTAGAAAGTTTTCCTCAAAATTTCTTTGTGTGGTTATTTGGGTTTTTTTCATTTTGTTTTGTTACAGGGTTTGCAACTGGGATTAAGTGTGATATATCTAAGGCTATTTTAGCAATTTCCCATATTTCATTATTGCAGAAGAATATAGGGGAAAAAAGACTGTAAAAAAATTTAGTTAACCCCTTAAAGCATTGCACTGTTTTGTAGAACAAATAGCCTTTTCTCCTTGAAGTTGATTTGATCTGTGAAAGGCAATACCTGAATATCATGCAAAACTAAGTAATTATTCCTGATTGTAGGGTTTGGGGGTTTTTTTCAGGTATAGGTCACAGTAAATTCAGTTAGGGTAGAGTATGTACAAAGCTAAGAAATGTGTGGATTTTTTGTTGTAAGATTGTGCAAAAATTATTTACAGTTAATACTTGCATAAAGGTTAGAAAGGTTGATGAAGTGATATTTAGTTTTGCTTTACTATTCACTGCATGTCAGAATGTAATTATGACTGATTCATGAAACTGTCTTAGAAATGAACCATCTTTATTAAAATGCTGATCAAGACAAGAGCTGACAGTAATAAAGAATAGAACACTTTAGTCTTGTTGCTTTTGAATGATTGCTAATTACCCAGAGGTCATGTATAGTGCTTATGAGGATTCATTGACATTTTCTTTAAAGTCTACTGTTTCAACAACATCTGAACAGGGAGACAAAAACTACGTGCACACCCAGCTATGCTTGGACCAAGTTTTTATCCACCACCGAATACCTGATGATTCTCTTTCTCCTTTCCCCTCCCCTTGAGTACATCTCATTCCTGTGGATTGGTGTAGCAGAAAGCTGGAGTTTAACAAATTTAGTTACTTTTTAAAAAAAAACCAAACAAACTCAAGGCAAAAGGATAAAAGGAGCAGCCCCTGGAAGGTCCTGCACCTGTACCACAGAATCAGAGAATTGCAGAATATGCTAAGTTGGAAGGGATCCACAAAGATTATCAAGTCCAACCCTTAGGCCTGCACAGGTGGTTGGCCCTCCTGACTACCAGGGCACTGCTGACTCACATTCAACTTGCCATCGATCAGGACCCCCTAGTCCCTTTCTGCAGCACTGCTTTCCAGCATCTCATTCCCCAGTCTGTATGTGCATCTAGGGTTGCCCCACCCCAGATGCAGAATCTGGCACTTTCCCTTCTTGAACAGAGGTTGGTCATTGCCCAGTCCTCTAATTTGTTGAGGTCTCTCTACAGGGCCTCCCTGCCTTCGAGGGAGTCAACAGCTCCTCTGAGTTTCGTGTCTCTGCAAAACTTGTTTAGTATCTCTTCCAGTCCTACATCCAAGTCGTGTACCATGCATGCCATGACCAACAGTCTGGTTGATCTCCTTTTACAGCTGCACCAGAGAGGAAACACTGCACATAACCTCATAGACTTCTCTCAGCAGGCTGTTGAGAGCCTGTCCAGCTTATGACTTGTCCAGCTTATGAGTCCCAGTTGGACCAGTTTCACATTCTGAAACATGCTCATGACTGTCACTTGCTGATGACTTTGCAAGTACACTGAAGTTACTCAAAGCACTGTGGTTGTGCTTTGTATGTCGGAAATAAGTTTTTCATGACATGCTACATTTTTGCTTAAGACGATTCTTCTTCTACCACAGTTACGGAAAATGCCAGTTTGTAACAGTATCCTTTGGATGGAGAAACCTTTTCTTGAATTCATGTAAGGAAGAATTTTGAGAAAGAAGGAATAATATTATTGTTGATAATCTAACACTATATGGAGTCAAATAATGAAAAATAAAAATGGTTAAGTCTAGTGAGCTTTGTTTACCTAAGGAACTCTTCCTCTGTTGTTGGCTGGGGTGCTCTCATCATGTGTCTACGTGTTGTGTGATGCGAAAGAGTTTTTCTCTCTTAAGCTGGATGTAAATGTATGAGAAGAATGATTGCAAATGAACAATCTCATTGTTTTTCTGATTTGCTGGGGGAAAGGAATATTAGTGATCCTGTGTATTGTTAATGGACACCAAATCAGAGAACGCACTTGAGAAGGGAGGATGAGACCTACATAAAAATTATGATTCCTTTTGCTCAGAAAGAGTAGCTGTAAGTTGCACTTCTTAGATAGGCATGGCTTGGTTCCTAGTAGTAGTTGTCCTAATGTGCTTGTTCAGAACTACACAGAGGCCAAGAGTGTTAATTGTGCAGCTTTGCATGTGTGGGGATAGACGTATACTCTTCTTTGCTCATATGGAAAGTGTATTTGATATGGCAGATGCACTGCTGCTGCTGCATTTGCAGGTGGCTGGTTTGACACAGGTGTGAAAGGCTGCAGAAACTCAGCAGGTGTGGGAATTAAGGTAATGATCATCCTAAATTGAAGCACTCTAGTGTCTCTGTTCCCCTACACCTTCTCTGGAGGTCCTCAGATAGGTGGGTTTGACAGTTAAGTGCTGACAATCTAAGCACTCCAATTAGTTCTTTGGCTGTTGATTAGGATTCTGGGGTGATTAGTTTGTCTATTCTTGTGGTCCAACAGGATGATTTGTATGCTGTTTTTTCAGTTTTCTTTTTTTTAATGCTGTTAAAATTCAGAGCAGAGGATGATAATTGGATTGACTTACGATGATTTTCAGTAAGGTTAAGAAATATCTACTCACCTGCATTATCAAAGTTGTTCAGCTGATCACAATATTTGAGCTCACAGGGGCAAGTGATATTTAGTACAATGTTTAATGTGGACCACAAGGCTGTCTATTAGCATTTCAGGGCTTTTTGTGACACATGGGAAACACACATCTTTAGAACTTGCAGGTTATCCAGTTAAGTTTGACTGCCTTTTTAAATTTTCTGAAACCTTTGTTCCTCTTCTTAATGATCTATCATGTCGTGTACTTTGTTTTCTTGAGCAGTTAAACAATTTAGTAGCTACCATTCTTGATTGCAGCAATAAAGGAATGTTACAAGTGCTCACGGGAAGAAAAATGTATTTATATTAGTCTGTATTTAATACTTCCTACAGTAGGTCTACTGACAGTCTGATTTTATCTATTCTGTCTGAAGATTTGTGTTTTCGATGTTGTGTCTTGAGGTGAGCCTTGAGGCTTTATCCTTTTTTTTTCCTTCTGGAATACAAAGTTTGTATGCCACTTCAGTGGAAATGAGTGCATGCTCACACTCTATTTTTAACTTACTAATAGCATTTTCAATTATGTAATTGTATTTGTTCTTTGTATCCATAAATACATAAATGACTTCAAAATAAATTGTATGACTAATTAATTTTATGCATTTGAATTGAATAGAGTAAGTCAGACTTTTAAATATCTCAGTAGAACAGAAAATCTTTTGGAAACTATGGATGGTTCTACTAGACTCACTGTAGCTTCAATAGTAAGTATTTATTTCAAAAGAAGTTTAGCCCAAGTAAATGAAATTTGAAATTTTAAAACTCCATCTTAAGAAATGGAAACCAATGGTTACAGTCGTGGGTTTGACAATTAAGTGCTAACAATCTGAACACTCCAGTTAGTTCTGTGGCTGTTGATTAGGATTCCATGGTGATTAGTGAGTGTGAGGATGCAATCACATCCGTAGGATTTAATCAGTCTAGTGCTGGATGAGGTAGTCCGAAGATAAGAGAGAAACTAGAACTTCTGTATGTAGTATTGTATGTTTTTTTTTCCCCTTGCTGTAAGAAGAAGAAGAAGGACAAAAAGTAGAGAAGCCTACCTTTCCCCTCCTCCCTAAACTTGCAGATTTTTAAATTGTAATATTGACTGTTTAGTTCTGTGATGCGGGAGAATAATATTGTTAACACCTGTGAAGGGGAAAGACAAAGCCCAGGGATAATCCCATAGGCATACTCTCTGATGTTCAGCGTTCTTACACTTGTGAGCAGGATTTCTTTTTCCACGCTGTGCAACCATGTATCTGGTTTTCCTTTTTGTAAATCTAGGATTTTAACTGTTTAGCTTGGACGTATACACTATTTTCATGTGTCTTATTTTCTTCTGTTATACATTCTGATTATGTGCTGTCTTTTTAACACTGAAAGCATGTATCTTAAAAGAATAATGTACAATGTCCTCTGCCTTCCTGTGAAGCAGATAAGTGAATGTGTGCAGAAACAGAAAACCATTGTCAGTACTGTTGTCTACAAAGGAAAACTCTAAAGGAAAAATTTTTGGATCTCTGCTCTGCACAAAGCTTCTTTGTGATCTTTCTGACTCTGAGTGAAGGTGACCATGTGCTGAATCCTCCTTTAGAACTATCTGCAGTGGTACATTCTTAACTTAGAGGAGGGATGGTGTTGTTATCATCTGGCAGTGCAAGCAGCCCTCCCATTACTGCCCTTCGGTTTACTGCTACTGCTGTCACAACTTTTCTCTCCTCTACTATGTATAGCTCCATTTGTGTAAATAGCATTGCCCACTTCTGTGTAATTTTTTTTTTTTTGTTACATTATTTTGCATTAGCACCTATGGATCTCTATTTGTCATATATTCATATAACAGAAGGTTGTTCCTACCCTGCAAAGCTTATAATCTAACAGCAGGATTCATGTTTTAAAGCAATGTTTTCTGAGAGCATATTGCGATGCAGATTATGATGTTTGGGTTTAATAGCAGGAGCTGTTCGTTTTATGTATATTTATACAATGTCTAAAAGAATAGGTGTGGCTGAGCTTTGAAGTGTTTCAGTGAAACTAGTTAACGACAAGCATTAGTAAATACTTACATGAACATGTAGAAGGCTTAGGAGATTCTTGTGGCTGTTTCATTTTTATTTAGAATATGGTCTCTAAATGGCTGCAGTACCTTCCCGAACCAAGCATCAGCCTGGAGAGGACAAAACCATAAATTAATTAGGTACATTTAAGGAGTGGGAGAATAAAATGCCAAATGTATTAAAAAGGACTAAGTATTTCACTGTTCCTGTTAGCTGCCCCCTGCTTCTATGCCTATATTGTGTATTACACAAACTGCTGTACCTCAGGATTCTGGTTTTCCACTTGGTTTATGTTTGGTTCAGTTAACTTTTGCCTCCTAAGGAAGCAAAAAATCAGTGGGACTGTATTAACTTTATTTTGTAGATCTCTGAACAAGATTCTGCTATTGCACTTCTGGCTGAAAGGTCCTATAGCCTAGAATATCTAGCAGATATTTTTGAAATAAACTATATAATGTAATACCATATTAGAATCAATAGTAGTGCATCAGTGCAGACAAACAAGCAAGATTTATAGGGAAGAGAAATATCTTTCAGTTAGGCAACTGTTTGTAGCTTAAAAAAGGCCAAAAAACATAAATAAGCTTTTGAACACACAAGCTCTTCTTGACTAGTGTCACTAATGATAGTGATTTTTCTTGAATAGTGATAATACTAATTACTTTGAAGAGAAAGAGAAGGAAGACAGAAAAAATGCATCTTCTTTGTAGCTGTATTGGTAGTATTTACATCTACAGTTCTTAACTCCAAAACTCATTCACTGTAATGTTAAATCATGGAGTCATAATAGGCTGTCTGTGAATTTAAGGAGTGACAAGTTTGTAAGTGGAACACAGGTGGACTAAAATACTGTAGCACCAAGTGTTGATTTCTATTTCATCAAGTTGCAATGACCTGCCTAATATAGCCCAGTACCAGTCTGTATTTGAGTGCAGAGAACTCCTGCTCCACTCAGCAGTCATTAGCAGTTGAACCACACACACCAGTGTAAATATCAGGGCAACAAATTTACATGAGCTACAGTGTTCAGGTGTAATTTTTATTTCTTTCGATCCTACCATAACCATGAAATACTCTAAACTATATGTAGTTCTGTGTTTGCTCTTCACTGTATGCAACACAACACACTGAGGGAGCAGTAGAGTTTGTAAATCCACCTTGAAGGCCAAAGAGATGAGGCCAAATTCACACAAGATTACCGATCTCGTTTCCAGGAGAAAACCCCCAAAATTATAAAAAGCATTACTAAATATCCGAGTATCTAAAGTTAATCTAAAGTAATCTCAGAGTCCCCAAAGCTCTAGTAGTAATCTGCATTTTTTTTCCCTACTAGCATAAAGAAAATAGTACTTAAGCTAATCTTCTACTTTGAAAAAATAAAACATTAGGTGGAAAGATACTGGCAAAGAAAAGCAAAGTGCACTATCTTTGCTGTGAAATTTCAGTAATCTTCCTTTTAGCCTTGGCTGCCAGACTGATGGTGAAGAAAAGCTTAAACATCCTCCCTCCCTTGTGCATATTATTACATGCCTCTGAAACTTTTTTCTTCTGCTCTGTTATTCTCCTTCTTTGTGAGCTCTCACAAAAAGAAAGGGAATAGATTATAATAATATTGTAGCACCAACGCTATTGTGTTTGCAGTAGCCTTAGTCCAAGATAACGATTTGATTAGCATGGCTTTTTCACTTACTGGAATTAAAGATACGTGGATTTTCCTGGGATTCTGTGCTTTCAGAATGATTTTTTTTCACCTTCTTTCTTCATCTGTATGTCTGTGTGAAGAAGGCGGAGGTTTCAAATCGGTACAGAGCCTTCAGTAATAGCCAAGGGCAAAAAATTAGTGCAATGCGTCATCACAGTCACTCCTGCAATGTCCTATGCAACGCATTTGTTCAAAAGGACCATTGTTCCTTAAATCACTGATGATAGTTCTTCTAAATTTTTTCCCTGCAATGTAGTTGCTATAAATGAGGTTTGACATTTCCAATTTTGTTATTTGAATGGCCTCAAGGAGGCTTTGAAAAGTTTGACACACAGAATATGAAATGCTTAACAAGGGTATTAAAGATAAACTAATAGTTCATAGTGCAGCAAAGAAGCAGAGTGATTTAGTGCATTCTAGCAATCCAAAGACTTTTAATGGTGTTGAATTACATTAAAAAAAATTAATTGCTTTGATTGAATTTTTGATAGAGTTATCTTTTTCTAAAACATTTAAACTTTTCCTCCCTTTCTTCTGTAGCTTCTTTTGCTTCTAGCTATATAACACACAGAAGTTGTATATGTTGGCAGTAGTCATAACAGATAAGCAGAGTTATTCCCTTTGCTAGAGGGTGTAAAATCTTGATCCCGCTGATATTAGTGAGAATTTTGCTCTCAGCCTCAGGACTTGAATCAAAAAAAGCACCCTTTGCTACAGCTGGGTTTGAGTTTTCTAACAGAAGCAATTAATTGTGACTACTTAAGAGATCCGTATCACACTTGTAATCTTACAGGTGGCTTAAAGGGGAACAAAAGAGATGCTTTTCTGAGTCAATGCAGATATTGCAAAAATGAAGCAAAATCTTTTTGATATAGAACTTTGTTTATTCCCCTTTATGCTTTGGTCCATTTTGCAGCCAGACTGGTGTGGTTCATATATTTGATGTCTGACTTGCAAAATTTTTAATCTTATTAGTAAGAGGAAAAGATAAAATTATTTTTAGCTTATAAAATAGAAGTAGTTTCATTTGTTGCTAGAATTTGTTTGTAGTCTGTTAAACTCTTAATGCTACTAATTTTGTATTTCTAAATGTATATACTTTAATGTGGAAATAATTATTTTTGCACACTCCCCCAACAAAGCAGTATCCAGAGAGAACAAATAATATTCACCTGCATTTCATGTGCTTCTAATCTATATAAATCTTCTAGCTGATGGACTTGTGAAAATAGTTACTTTTTTGTTTTGAATATGTGAATGATTTCCAGGTTATTTCTTTGCTTTGATAATTGCAAAGGAGACTTCAATTTTGTGATCTTGAATTTCAGTTTCACAAATTATATTTATGCTGTTGGTTTATCACAGCAGTGTGTCTTCTCTCTAACACAGACAATAGTAAATACAGCTTTGGCTTGAGGAAAGCTATTCTTTTTTTTTTTTTTTCTTGGTCTCTGTAGAAATACTGCAACACAGTCCAGCTTGATTCTGGAATAGACTACAGGAAACGAGTGCTTCCAGCTGCTGGAAAACTTTACTACCTGTAAGTTTATCTATGATATTGTATTTGCTCTCTTTTTCCTTTTTATTAGCCAACAATTTCCTAGTCAATGGGAAATGAAAAATGTATAGTAGAATTAGCAGGGTGTGACTTTTCCTTTTTTTGCCTTCTGGTCCATTTTGTTCAGCAAACCGCCTTCCATTATGCCTTGATATTAACTTCATTAAACTATATTTTCAGTATCCACACTAGCATCATTTATAATGTGTGACTGAATAAAAACTAATTAGATTTTTTGGGGAGGTGTGGTGTTTGGAGAACTGAAGTGACAGATGGTTAGAAAGTAATGAATATCCTCTTGTGAGAGATTGCACAATTCTCTTATAATAGAAGAACATCCTTATTGTATTTAAGTAATTAAGTATTTATAGAAATCCAATGACAAGGATTCATTTAATTTTGGGTGTTTCGAGTGCTGTCGATGAAAAATCCCAACACCCTCCTGTTTTGACAGATTGTTTTTGTTTGTCATGACAAAATTTCTTTAGCCCTTTATATTTGCAAATAAATAATTTTTAAAAGATATTCACATTTATGCTTATGGTTGCAGCATAAATCTGCCTAATAGGAACATTCTCTCTTTTTTAAAAAAAATACCTTGAAACCTTTGCAATCCAAACGTTTTTCTGTCTTGTATTTGCTCTTGTAGTATTATTCAATCAGTGACAACCTGAACAAAGCAGACAACAATTGCTTAGTATGAGATTTATAACTATTCTAGCTTTCAACCCAGCGTATAATATTGATCATGCTTCCATTAAGAAAGGTGTGGTATTTTTATCACTGTGATAGGTATTTGAGACCAAGTATGTCCATGTCACTTTATTATAAAGTTAGATATCATAGTTGTTGTAGGAAGGAGGAATAATGCTTAGAAGAGTTACAACAGGTAACTCTTTCTGCTTCTGGAAGGAAATGACAGAATTTTATGTATGGAAAACAGGTCCAGTGCAGGTTCTGTATCCTCAAACAAATTGTGACTGTATGAACTCGAGAAAAGTAGCTCTTATTCCATATTCTTGTCTGGCTCCGCTTTCTCTAAGCTTTGCCGTGTCTGCTTTAGAGGTACTTTTTGAAGCCACCACTGATACCTCTGATATCACTGATATGCTCATCGTGGCTCTTGTTCCGATTGCCGCCGTCCCGGCTCACGGCACTGCTTCCTGTGCCTGCTGCACTCTGTGACTTTGTCTGACAATTGTGGAGAGCACCTGCTGTATTCTTTTCTCAATGTCCATGCTCAGAAGAAAGCAAGAGCACACTGGTGGTTTCTAGCAGGTAATAGGCCTGTGGCAGCAGCTCTCAGTGGAGAAGAAATACAAACAAGTCGCAGGACTAGTACCCAGCTGAAATATATTTCATGGTGATCTACTGTAAAACTTGTGATCAAGTGAATGGCAGAGATTGGAGATGTCTGTCTTGTATTCTCTTATTGAAAGGATGTGGGTTACCTTCAGAATTTGATGTGTAAATCATTAGGGAGAACTGAGGGGAAAAAATAATTTAAAAAATCCTGTAGCTGCCAATGGAATAAGATACTTATTTCATCATCCTTTCTTTTTCTGAGGGAATCTCATTCATTCTTCTATTCAGACTTGTTCACTGGAGCTTTCAACACTGCAGAACTAGCTTTGTTTTAAAATTAGGTACTATGCAGTATTTTGGTACAGATCTTTGAAATTTAGTTAGCAGTCTTGTCCCCAAAAGAAGTTGTTCTTGTCTAACATGTTTTCATTCCTCTATTAAGGGTCATAGTATTATTGTCACATTTTGTTAAGAATCCTCTTGATGCTTCATATTTTGTGTAGTCTTGTCTTCATTTAAAATGTGCAACTGAGAGTTGCTTAAAGCTGTTTCATACTCATCTGAGAGCCATCAGTGTAACACCATTACAAGATGCCTGATCAAAGCAACTTCATTGATCTCAGTCTCGGGTGTCTGTTTTCAAAACAAACTTTCTTGGCAATTAGGTGCAACACTCCACCTTGGCATCATATTCAGCTGTTTCTTGTTGTAGCCTTTCCATCGAACTTTTTGATTATGATATGCATGCATATGGACATACTCTCTGATAAAGATATATACACTCCTTCCTCCCTTCTATGGTCTTTTTTCTGTTTTTGTCTGGTCATTTTGTCAGAGGAAAGCAGCATGCAAATATCAGTGTTGAGAGAAACTTGTAGAATTTTATATCATCTGCTAGTCAGAAACGGTTTCTCAAAGTGTTCTGCATTTACACAAGTTTGTGGGTTTTCTTTTCCCCCAAATTCTTTGTATCTACAAGGCTTGTTATTGTTAAGCTTGAGCTAAAAAGTAGTTATTTCAGTTCTGCTGTTAGTATTTTTAAGGTGCTTAAGGCCTAATAAGGACAGTAATTGTGTCACTCGCTGATCTTCATTTTTCATATAGAGCGTGTCTAGAACTGTATGAAGCAATAGACCTTCCACACCAAAAGAGACTGTACAAATGTCAATGAAGCATTATATATCCTAGTTTTAGTTTGTTGTCTACAGTAGCATTAATTTACTATTCTTAGCTAGAAATATGATCTATCTGGCTGTATCTATCCATCTCTAAGAATGAAACATGGAAAGATTTGCCCTCTAACCCATTCAGTGATAAAAAAAAATTTCTAATTGGACTGAGTTATAATTGTTGTGTCAACCAGAAGATGAATATAAACTTCAGCTCTCAGCACAGGTATTTTGCATTTTCACCCTCTGTCTTGGGAACAGAGTTTGGGGGGGAAACTGATAAAATTACTATTGCAGAAATTATACTGGTATTTTTAATTTCACAGTTTAATTTTGCAAATTGTTAGATCAATACAATCAGTTGACTTGACCTCGACACCACCCCTCCCCCAAAAAAAGAAGAAGGTGCTTCAGCATTTAATTTCACAAAGTCCCCTCTCAGGAATTTCAAAGAATACTTCTTTGGGTGCTTGACTGCCTTGCCTTGTCTATTTGCTCTTATTTTGCATGCAAGATAGAGCCAGAAGCCTTTTTTCTCATTGTGTACACATAGTGTTAATGGATCTGCTCTGTCTGTATTGCCTCATTACTGGAAACAGCTTGAACACAGAAGTCTTTCAGTGTATGCAAATAAGGCAGAATCATCTACCTGAGAGTTAATATTCTCTACTTTTAAGTGTATTCTAAATGTAATGTTTGTATTTAGAGCATAACATCCTGTTCCCTTTTTTTATGGGCAAAAAGCTAAGCAGGCTCAGGCAGCTGTTTGATGTTGGCTTCAAGTGTTATTAATTTCATATTCTATTATTCTTTTCACTGTAGCACAAGTGAAGCTGATGTGGAGGCTGTCATGGATAAGTTGTTTGATGAGCTGGCTCAGAAACAAAATGATTGTACGTAAGTTAATTTCTCTTGAAAGAGAATACATTTAGAACACAATGCCCAATCTCCACTGACCAATTAATAAGTTCCATTGCTGTATATGGGTTGATGCCACACTCAAGTGGCAGTCATTGTATCAGCATTTTGTCTAATTTATGTGTTGAATCATGTGCTATTATTCATGAAGCTATGCATTTCCTATCTGTAAGAGATGAATTTTATAGTAATTATCCAGAGAAGATTGAGTCTTTGTTCATGTTCCCATAGTAACTAGACCAAGGATTCTAAAAGTGCAAGGCAGAGAGCTGAGGCTGAATAAAGCGTGTGGAACCATTGCAGACTTCACGTTTGAAGAGCTATGCGACAGAGTAAGTACCCAGTCCAATCTAGATCAGTTAATGCTCAGACTTTTCACAGTTTAAAAGAAAAAAAGAAAAAAGAATCCAAAACACACAAACTCACTATTTTCCCAAGTTGAACTAAATTAAAAAGACTTTTTTTAACTTGGCAAAAAGATTTTTAATTTAACAGGAAAAAAACGTGCACCCTTGGCAAAAGAACAATAATAATTTTCTTTTTAATGATACAGTAAATTCACTCTTAGGTGTATCACAGATTGTCTTCAAAAATCCTTCTGCAATATTTACCTGGACTAACATCATTGTTGTTGGTATATTAGTGGTCATAACATATCAGTATGTAAATAGCATTCAAATGCTGTTTTTAAAATCTGGAGTTTAAGTTGATGCTCAAGCAAATGAATAGTGATCCTGGCACCACTACAGTAACACTGTTGTTGCATGCCGTAGTTTGAACTATGTGTACAAGGGCTGTTCAGTCCCAGGACTTCTCAAAATATGCCGGATTTTGGTAAATATTGCCAAATTCTCTACTTAAACCTGTGGGATGTGATCCCTGGAAAGCTTTGTTTGTATATGACCCCCAGTGGGTTGGAAGACAGTTTCCCAGGAGTTGCACTGTACTTAGTGACCTCTCTACTGATGTATAAAGTTATTGTTAAATGATCACAACCCTAAACTGGGCTGATGGCACTTTTGATTCAGGATGCTGACTAGTCTTTTGGTGATAACATTGTGCTTTCACTTCCTTGTAGCTACCAAGTTGATAACTATTTGGATGGAAATTTCACTGGTTAAGTTTCAGACTGTAGGTTTTAGACTGTTGGTTTTCAGTTTCAGACAAAACCAGTTAGCCATTTGTAAGAATGGAGGTATGTCATGGGTAGAACGGCTTGCTTTTCACTAGAAGTTGTGAGACTTTTTCTTCCTTTTGCCTCTTAAAATATCTGGAAGTGATGCTGTCAGCAGGTACTTTTAAAATCCTTTAGTCCAGTAAATGCCTTATGTACTTAAATGGGATGGTAGGTTGCTTCTAAGTAGAAGTGCTCTGATAGGTCACATGTGAATGGCCACTACTTTGGGTCTGAAGGTTCTGATCCTCTTCAAGTATTACGTGGAGTTCAGGTCTTCTTGGCGTAATGGAGCTGAGGGGCTTGGTTTGCACTCAGAACAAGTAAAGAGAATCCTTATGAAATGTTAAACACTGTTTAACAGCACTGTGCTTACATTGATTGCCCAGGACTTAGGAAGTCATGCTGTCTTGATTTAAATGCCTTCTGCATATGTGTTATGGTAGTGTCTAACAGCGCAACCACATGCTTATAACTAAGACAACATGGCAGACAATAAATGTTTTTCTTTAACAGCTTCCTCAGTCATCGCTTATTTTCTTTGTATATGCCTCCATTTTTTTCTGCTTTTAATTGTTACATACAGTTATTTATTGTGCCATGATTTTTCTCTTCAGTTCACTGATGTACCTTCATAAATATTACATTAGTATGTTTGTAAGGGGTATCTCTGTGCTCCCTTTATAGGTAGAGAAGTATAGTCATGAACTTGGAATTGTGCATTAAATTTGGAGGCTTGAGTTGCCTCCAGTATGATTTTTTTCATGATCATAACTTTTGTAATGATTCATAGCAACAGTAGAAAATTCCCCTTGGTATAAGCTGCATTTAGGATCTTACCTGCCCCATTGCTCTGTTTGACCACCCTGTTGCCATTAAAATCTCCTAAAAGGCAAAAGAAAAAATCAGAATTCAGCTCTCAAACCATGAAACCATGTTCCTTTTTTTTGTGAAGTCTTTAACTTTTTGATGGAAAAACTTAAACATGTAGTGTCTTTTTTAAACCATCAGAGTTGCTCCCACTCATGTCACAGAAGACATAGGTAGGATCCAGAAGAGTGCCCCAGTGGTTTATAGCAAAAAATACCCCAAAGCCAGGAGACATTCCACACAACAGGAAGTATAAAGTCATTCATATATATTCCAGTAAGCTGGAATGGGAAGTGGGAATGATTTGTGGAAGTATAAAGCACAAATCTGTAGGGGACATAGCTACAAGGTATTTGCTCCTTCTTGTGAAGCCAAATGGTGGGTAAGTTGACAGGCATCCTAAGTGCTACTATTAAGAAAAAGGAAAGTAGGAGGCTGAAAAAGAGGTAATGAAAAGCAAAATCCGCAAAAGAAAGTATTGGAGGGGAATTTGTTGGATTTGCGTGGAGTGAATCTGCAGGTTTCTTTGTGCAGGACATGGGGACAAAGTCCCATGGGAAGGCAGATTGTATAAAGAGACATGAGGCTCCTAGCTGGAGCCTGTAGCAACCAGGGTGGAGCTTAGCCCACCCTGGGCTCAGCCCAAGCAAAGCCTCCTAGGTAGATAAACGACATTTAAAGTTACTATAGTAGGAGCCCATTAAAATTATAACAGAACTGAAAACAAGATTTGCAGTTGGTTTTATATCGGTTGTAAGACCTGGTGACAAGCATGATAAATGGTAAATTCTCATTAATGGGGAAAAATGAGATATAACTGATATTATTGAAACCTTGTGGGACAATTCATAAAATAATAATGTGCAATCAGTGCTTACAGCCTACTTAAGAACAGAGTGGCTGAAACAGGTGGAAGACAATGTGCAACATTAAAGATACTGGTACCTGCCTTAAAGTTAATTAATACAAGGTTCTTGAATACATATCAATCAGTCTGCTAATTAACAAACCCAAGAGGGTAGTACTCCTAGGGATCTCTTGCAAATAGAGAATGAGGTGGATTGCTTCTTGAGCATGTGGCTATAAAAAGCATAAAAATACACCATTGTATGGGAATCTTATGCTGAAGATGAAGCACAGAAGAAGGTGAAATGTAATTATCCCAAAAATTGCAAATGATAATTTTCTAGCATAAAATGCAATACATCCAGTACAAGGTCATTTGGTTGGAACAGCTTTATGGGAACTTAAACTGATGAATTCATCTAGAAATTTGTGTTGTGCAGCAACAATCTTCTCCTTAATTTTCTAACATTCCTTGAAACCAAAAGATACTTCCATACAGTGAAGTTGCATATTTGATTTTTCAGGAAGAGTAGTTTTTAAAAGCAAAAGGGAAGTATGACTAACTGGAGAGGGAAGTGTAAATGACAGCAACAAAAAAGGAGGACTCTTTGAGGAGGAAGATAGGAAAAGTATTTCCTGTGTCACTGTTGAGACAGAATCAAATAATATGGAATGAATGGCAACTAGTTATGAAGTGCAGGAAAATTATAAAATAAAGGTAACGGGAAAATATCATGTCTCAGATAAAAGACTTGTTAAGTAAAATGGCAGTTTTGATATGGTTTATATTATCTGAATGTTATTGGCTTATTCCTACTTGGAGGTGGATGAACTTTAAATAATGATGTGGAAAAAGGAAAAGGTTTTGCAAAAAATATGTGTTCTAGGTGAAGCAGAGTGGAATACTGTTTCACTAAAGGGTAGTGAAATAATTTTCAGTCTGTTAATAGTTAGCATATGTTAAAAGTAGCCTGCAAATATATTTTGTATCACTGAGTCCTGGAAAACTAGGGTGAGATCTCTGACTACCTTTTTATTTTGGATAAACGTTGGAGTCCAAGAGCAAGTCCACATCACTAGAAGGATGCCTCTGTATGCCAGTATTAAAAAATAAACAAGTAAAATTCGCACATACACGTGATGACTGGTATAACTGCGGATGTTGGTAAGATTTTAGTCCAGAAAGGGTAATAGAGGAGCTGGTTCTGGATTCATACATGCAGATGACTAAAGAATGGAAATGAAATTAATTCTCCAATCACCCTGATTTTGTAGGAGGAGTTGAGTTTTGAAAATGCTGTTCTTCCTAGGAAATTAGCATTATGCAGTCTCAAGGAAGTATTCGTTAAATGGATTGCTATGTTAGTTAACTAACATATAAAAAGAATTATTACTGAAGGTTTGTGGTTGAGTGTAGCATTCTAATAAGCATATTTTTATACTAAGCCAAATATAATAGTTCTTTTCCCCAGCAGCTTTGAATATATCATAAATGCTAATACAAATTTGCTGTAAATACAGAGTGCTGTGTGTATTGGGGGGAAGAGCAATGAATACAAGGATGCTGTGTGTGATTTATTTCTCATCCGAATGGAGATTTTGGGGAAAGTGTTTTTTTTGGGCAAGAGAGTTTGTTTTGTTTTGCTTTTTTTACATCTAAGCAAACACACAGTTTCCAGGTAGAAATTGGGAACACAAGTCACAAACAGAGGAGGAGACTGTGCCCTAGGCAAAGTGACTTGGAAATAGATTTAAGGATTGTAATGGACAGGCAGCTCAAAAGGAGCTTCTGGTCCAGCGTTAGAGCATTTAGACCTTATTTCATCTAGGGTGGGTAGAGTGGAAATAAATAGAAGGGTAGGAAGTTTATTTTAATTTTAGAAACATCTCAAATTGATGGCAGAATGTTAGGTGTGGTTTTAACCTGAAAACTTTAGAAAATACATTGAAAAACCTGACAGGGCTGTTGAAGAAACCACAAATCATTTGAGCTGGAGCATTTGTTCACTCAGATGACAGACTTACAGTTCAGTTTTTTTCAGCTTATCAAAAAGAGGACTGGAAGATGATTTTATAACATACAGCTATTTTCACAGGGAAAAAACCCCCCAGGTATTAGCAAGATCCTAAATCTAGCAGAAGGCAGCATAATAAAACCCAGAGACTACAGAGAGATCCAAATTAAAAAAAAAAAAGTAAAAAAGGAAAAGCACCTGTTCACACATTTGAAACAGTGAAGAGAGTGGCAGAGCCTCCTTGTCCTGTGTTTCAGGTCAAAACTGGATGTCATTTTAGGAGGAAGTGTTTGTGTTTGAGCTACATACTAGTTTTTAGGCTTAGCTGTCTCTAAAATGGAGGATCTTGAAGTACCTCACGATCTCCTCTGGTCTTAAATTGTCTTGAAACTAAGGATGTGAGAGTCGGTCCCTGCTGCCCGTTGGAAGCTGTGTCACTGCCCCTGCACATGTGGTGAACAAGTTCAAGCAGCTGTCAGGGGAATGTCCCCAGTCCAGGGGACTGGGTATAACCTGCTCTCAGCCCCCTCATGCTTTTCGAAGGTAATACTTAGTCTACTATGAATCGTTGCAGTCAGTTCAGACTGAGTTTTTCCAAGGCTTGTAACTTCCTTGGATTCGAGGGGGATTTCACGGGACATATGTAGGACATTTCCCTGGTACCAAGCAACCTTTCTTCAGAATTTTGCATGCCTTGGTCTATGTCATGGAAGCACTAGAACTCATTGAGCTAAAAGAAAGTAATTTGAGGAGCAAATTAGTCAGAAAGTAACTAAGTTACTCTCAGAAATACAGTAATTGACTGAAACTTTTACAAGTAAATTTCCATTCACACAGAGATGCATGTTCATATGAAGTCAGTTTGAGGCATCCATTCAGAATGGGAAAGTTTCAAGATGAAAACTAGTTTTGTCATGGAAGGTGGATGTCAAATCTTGTTTACATGTTTCCCATCTAGTAAATACAAGGTAGTGAGAGTGTGTGTGTGTATGTGTGTGTGTGTGTGTGTATGTGAAAAAGATTACACTGTCAACATCTTCTGACAGAACAACTCAAAATATCATCTAATTTGATTTAGTTAATGTAATTAACTTGGTTAAACTCATTTCCTCTGTTACATTTGGTTCATAACTACAAAAACATTTTTTAGTTTAAGGTAGAGGGATAAGTGAGTGTAATGAAGAGATTTTGGGGTTTGGGGGAATTATTTTTGATTACACTGAGTTCTTGCAATATTATCTTGTAGTTGCAACATTATTTTTTGAGTTTTCTGAAACTGTCTTAAACTGCTGCTCATGTGGGTGTCAGTAATCATTGCAGCATTGAGTGGACAATGTTGTACTCAAAACCTGGTTAATTGATTCCTTTGGCAATCCGTAACCCCTAAGGGTTCCAGAAAAAAGAACTTAAGTTTTACAAGAGTCAAGTGAATGGAGAATGTGAAAGCATAGATGCTTTTGTTATGTTTGAGAAATAATTTATCACACAAGTGACTCTACCTTTCACTTCATTGCAACAGTGTGTCTTCTAGTCTGGTCTTGGGTAATTGTTACAGTGCATTCCAGAGGGATAATCACATAGACCTAGAAATCTGTGTTTGTTGGTGTAGGATTAAGACAATGTGTTTGAAATTTCTCAGACAATTACTTAGTGACTTTTGTAATTAAATATTTCATATGAACAGCCTGTAAAACCTCTTCAAATTCACTGATGTTTCCTTCATCAAAGTAAAATCAAAATTCTATTTTAAAGGGAAATATTAAAACATTTTCCACTTTGATATCACGTGATTTCAGGAAATGTCAGATAATACATAATAGATGAATATAGCAAATCAGCAATTGATAATCTGATACTATTTGAAACATCTAGCTTAAGCAGAAGTTTCAAAGTAGCTGCTTTTTAATTAGTACCTGAAGGCCTTGAGAGAGTTGGTGCCTTTCTAGTATTACAGTCTTTTGTTTCTTGTTTCATGTGTTTGCATTAAACCTTTTCATATCAAGAATATAAAGACTTAATTCTGTCTAAAATAATGCATCAGATACTGTTAATTGCCAGTTGTCCATTAATGATTATAAAAATAAAATACAGATAATATATCGTGTGCAATGCTGATATGACATTCCGTTGACTTGCCAAACTATTGTGTGCATCACTTTTTAAATCATAGATTCCCAGTTGAGGAAAATCCCAAGTTTTAGCTAACTTAGTTAATGTCAAATGCATACACTTAGCTTTTTTTCTTTACTGGCTATTTGACCATGTGGAATACTACAAGATGCTGGATGAGAGGATATTGATCTATTTTGGTTGCTTTAGAGCAAAATGAGAAGCAATTTTTCAGACTTGACACTCCAGGGTTTCTGTGGAGTGTGGCACATGATAGTGTTTGTCATGGCATGAAAGTAGCTGTCTACTCGCTAGAATGGAGCCCTGTAAATGTGATTCTCCAGCAAAGTCATCCAGGAAGGACTGTGCTTGGTTTTCATGAAAATGTTTATTATTTTATCACCTTTTCTAAGGCCCCATAAAATGAAAAATGTAGCCAGAGAAGGCTGGGAGAGGTACTAGGCAGAATAGGGACTCAGTTCTTATTTATTGTAGAATTTCAATGCTAACATTAGCTTCCCCATTCTTTGTGGCCTTTAATTTCTTCCTGCCAGTTTCTCGTTTCTCTGTCTATGCAATGAGGGATACACTTACCAATGGAGTTAGATTCTTGCAAAACATAATTAGTTAATTTTTTCATTGAGTTAGTGTGTGAATGAAAGATCACACAAATACTTTTAAAAATAAAATGTACATATCAATTTGGTTTTAAAATATCTCTATATAAACTAGCAATCCTGCAAATATAAGTTATATCCCATTTCCCTGTGTTTACACATAAAGGTCAGTGTTCATTATGCCTTAGCAAAAATCACCCTCTGCCAGTCCTCTGTCTTCACTTTCCTTTTAAAATTTTACTTGAAAACTGATAAGTGTGACAGTTTGGCTTGAGTCTGGTATAAATAATGTAGACAACAGTGTACCTTATGTGTAATCTTCCAGGTCCTAAGGGAGTCGAGAGATCCAGTCTTCCCCACAGTGCTGCCTTTTAGTCTTCCCCTCGCTTGTGCGCAGCAGCTGCTGCCCTCTGCCGGGAACGCTGGCTGCCTTCTGCGCCCAAACACGTGAGCCTGTTCCTCACAAAGGTTGAATTACTTTTGTTCGTGCATCCTATAGTCTTTCCATTAGGTAATCAAATATATCCTTTCATCCAACTGCCCAGTACCAATGAACAGTGTCTTAATATGATACTAACCATTAGCCAACACACAACAGTGTGAAAGCTAGGAAAATAAATTTAATATCAATATCTATGTTGGAAAAGGTTATCCTACTGTGATTTTTTTCTCTAGTAGTTGTTCAGCATTTCTGAAATTGGCAAAATACAATTTTTGTGTAGATTAACGCAATAAATAATTGGCAAACAGTTTTTGTTAGGTCGTTATTCCATTGCAATAGGCACGCTCTGCAGACCAGGAGGAAGACGTAGTTCCTGACTTGAATAGCTTGCTCTTCAAAAGGAAAGATGTGACTAAGCTTTAAATAAAAAGAAAAAAAAAAAAAAAGCAAAGAAAAAAGTCACAATTTTCAAAGGCAACAAGTGATTTAGAAATGCAAGTGTCTGTCTTTAAGTCAACTGAATGTCTCCCCTACATGATGACATAACTCAGCTGCATTTGCAGTTTAATGATTCTGAATCATTTTGAGGGAATTACCTTCATTAAAAACTGCTAAATTTATCCACTGTATAATTTGGTGTCATCTTCAGGATTGTAGGATTGTCAAGTGTAGTTGTAAATAAACATACCATGGGTAGCACTATTTTCAGTAACCTTTTAAAAGCATAGTTTTCCTTGGTTTAGGATCTTAGGTTTATTCCCAGCCAAAGATCAGCTTTTGCAGCTTAAATTCTGGACTCAGAACCTGTCATTTATTAGCTACATTTGCTTTAGAAATTTAATCAGTGTCTATACCCCCAAAAAAGTTGTCTTGTCTAACTCACAAGTATGTTTTATAAAAGAAACTCAAGAAACTTATTTCAGGTGGAAATATTGTAACACAGTAATAATTTTAGCCAAACTTCCTTCCTGTTTTATATTTTATGTGTATCAGAGCTTAATTTTTAGAAAGCACTCCCTTCAGTGAAAGCTGCATAAACCTTGAGGGTTTAGATCCTGTACTTTATAGACCAGGGAATACCCAAATAAAAGCTGATTGTAGTTTGAAGGGTTGGCTTTTTAATTCAATGTTTTGTATCTTAAATTCCCAAGTGTACTACTTTCTCTTTTTTTAAAGGTTTGTTGACCACGGTTTTGAAATCTTAACAGTAAGTGTCAATATTTAAATAGATATATGAATTTTTTAAGCCTTCTGTTTTGGAGACCATTTCACTGACAAATGCCATACTTTGGAGTTGGAACTGGAAATTTAGCAGTGGAAATTTGGGAGCAGAAACATGCCTTTTGTGGTTCTTCCACTTTGCAGCCAGCTTTGAGCAGCTGATAGGTAGGTCTTTGAGACATCTCACTTTTTGTAGGGTCATTATGGATATCTGTCACTGTTCTAAGCTCTTCTAAGGCAGGAGTGGTTGCGCTGAATGATGACTGAACATAGGAGCAATCATCTTCTTAATCAGAAGAGCAAAGCTCTGAAGCAACTTTCCACTATGAGAGATGTGACTAAAAGCTTGTGCTGTAAGGTCAAGCAAAATTAGTTTCTGCCAGGTAAGAAGTATAGTAAAGAGCTATACTCGATCCAGAAAATACCTTCAATCCCAGGGTTCACAGATCTCAGATTCTTGCTCTACTGGTTGAACTAGATGATATTTACGTATCTTCCAACCCAAACTGGTCTATGGTTCTATGATTTGCACTGCCATCAATATCTTTAAATTTTTTAACACAGTTAGCCATGCTCTGTCTTTCCATTTTTATTTAAACTTCAGCATGCTGCTGCATTACAGATCATGCCTCAGGTTTTTCTGTTCCTTTCTTGAAATTATGGTCTCGAAATATTATCCAAGTAGTATTTCTCTGTTTTATCAGACTCAGTAATGATTGTGTGTGGCTCCTTTGGAAACAACAGAGCTCTATATTTTTTTGTTTATGCTTAATGTCTAATTTGTAAATATTATCTGGTCTTAAATTGTGTGTTGGTTTTAGTAATTTTTTGGTTGTTAGAATGTCTGCAGTAAATTATAGTTATTGTCAATTACAACTCTTCAGGATGTTACTGGAACTGGCCCTGGAATATCTTCCAACATCAAAACCTATTTTATCTTGAGATGAAATATCTTTTTCTAACATGTCTTAAGCATTCTGTATTCTTCAGACAATCTTTGAAAGATCATATACTGTGTCACTGATGAGTCAACAAAGAAGAAAGATGCTTTATGCTATAATTTAATGAACTACATAATAGAAACAGGAGACTACTAACTTTTAAAACAGCCCACAGAGGGCTCCAAATAATAAACATCCTACTTGAGCAGAGATGATGGCAGCTGAAAATGCATTAAGGAGACAGAGAAACAAAAACAAATGAAGGTGAGAACTCAGTCAAGTAGGCTGAAGTGGAGGAAACACTTTGTCAGGAGCTCATAGCCCATGATAGTGCTAATGTGTTTTGCATTAGTGTGATGCCTATAGAATACTGACTCCTGGCATCAGAGTTAATGACAAAAATCCACAACAGTTTTACTGTATACACACATGCAGGAACAATAATATCATAGGAAAAGTTCTTACCTGTTCATGTTTCCAGGTTTTTAAAATAATATTGTAGCATGTGAAAGAACTGGTAACAAATGGTGACAGTTATTACATAAATGTTTTATTGTTCTGAATTTGAGTTTTGATGAACAGTTGATGAAACAAGAGATCAGACAGTACCAGAAACATACATCAAATTGAGTTAT
Organism: Pipra filicauda; assembly: GCF_003945595.2. Classification (NCBI taxonomy): domain Eukaryota; kingdom Metazoa; phylum Chordata; class Aves; order Passeriformes; family Pipridae; genus Pipra; species Pipra filicauda. The sequence continues at coordinate 1,822,330 of NW_024104283.1, forward strand.
TTTTAGAATGTTGTTCAGAGGATGAGATTAATCAGGCTAAACTTTTAGTAAGAGGATTACATATATATATATATCAATATTAGGAGGATTTGTGGCTTCATTAGCAACTTCAGAGGAAGAAGTACCTTCATATGCTACTGACTAAAATAATATACTTTCTGCAACTGGATGAAATTCATAAAATAAATTTCAACCCTGGAGGGTTATAGAGGGGATAGTGCTATGTGTCTCAAATAATTTGCCACTAGTCTTGTCACCTAGTCTAAGCCCGTGTTGTTGGCAGTCAGGACCCAGCCTATGCTGCAAGGTGAAGAAAAAAGGCCTGAAGTCAGTACAGTAAAGGGGAGGGCTTTTGGCTGCTGAAACAACAGAAATCTGCTCCTCAATGGAGTTTCTGTATATGGACTGTACATCCAGAACCCCTGGCAGTGGCGTAATCTGGTCTTGAACCCATTTCCTCTGTCTCTCTTTCCTATGTGGCACAAAGTTGGTATGTGCATGCTTGTGCCAGCATCATGCCAGTTCTGGGCGGTGGCAGGCCAGTGAGAACGTGAGTTGAGAAGCTGTCAGGGGGTCTTTGCATCATGGTCTCCTGAATTTGGAGCATTTTGAGTTAGCTGGTGAGTTAGAAGAGTTTTGAAGCAATTACAGGCAGCATGGAAGTTAGGCCAATAACAAGGTTAGAGGAATATGAAAAGGACTCTAAACTGTCCCCAGAGCATTTGCAAATTTGCTGGTGGTTCCTTCTTTTTATGGTAAGTAGAGTAAGGCAGAAGAAAATTAAAGGACTTCCCAAGATTAGAGTAAGTCATGTTGGGAACAAGATTAAAAGCTTTGTCTTTCATCCCCAGGGTTATGCCTCTAAACTCCAAAAGCAGAGAGTTTGAGAACTTGTCTATGTAAAGAACTACAGCTGATGCCAGCTGAGCCATATGTAATATCAGTATAGCTGACTCAGCATTTCAGTTGCATCTCATCAGACTTGAATCTTGGCAGGGAGGTACCATTTTACTCTGTTAAAATACTCATATAGCTGCTAGGCTCAGATCTTTTTAAGCGTAAGATTTTGGAGTCTCTAAAGGCATGTTTCTGCCAACACTTACGGAATACTATCACTTAGTGCTGGGGTAGGTGTTTCAGAAATTCTTGTTACAGCTTGAAATGATCTGCCTTTTATGTCCTTAATTAGAGGAATTCTTGAATTGCTTGCTTTTTGCACTGCTGAAGCAGGTTGAATTCTTGTTTGATTGTGATAAAGATGTATATCATAACCTTCTATGAACTGTGATTTTATGTCTGTATGAAAAGCAATATAAGTATTCTATCTTCCATTCTTCCCATTTGAATTGCATTAGCGTTATTTTTGTCCTCCACCTATTTCCTCCCTCCAGCTCCTCAGGTTTTTCATTTTCCTGTTTGGGTATGCACCAAGGTGCCCACAAAGTTCTTAGAAGCATAGCTGAGCAGTTGGGCACTTCAGTTTGCCTGTTTTGCAAAAGGTTGAACCCCTTCATTTTTATTAATATGTTTATTTATTTTAGGAATTAGCTTTCAATATTTTATACTTTGTATTTGAGATGAGGAGGGTGTATTCATATGGTTTGGGTGAGAAAGGTATATCACATTGGGGCAGGACAGAATAATTCCACGGGGTTTTGGGTTTCAGCAGAAGAGCACTTGGGCTCTTCGTGTGACAGAAGAATGAACCAGCATAGCAGTGATGTCTGTAATTTCTTACCTAAAGGGAGACATGAGAAATTCTTTCTTTTCTCAGGTACAATGAGATCACTGCTGTTCTCTCTCGCAGGTACTCATCACACAGGCATATTTGATCTCTTTACTTAACAATACTCCAGTCCTAAGTATCGAATAAAAATTACTGTTACCTGAACTACTTGCTTACCACTAATCTTAAATCTCCAGCAGTATCGTGGTGGTGTTACTTTTAGTGGTGGACTGAATTGGAGGGAGAAAATGAGCAGTAAATACAATTTGAGGAGAGGATATAGCATGTACTGCTCTTAAACATTGCTAGAAACACTTGAACGTTTTTGTAATAATTCTTTTCCTTAGATTATTTTACAGTGAAGTTGTGTAGTTGGAAATGGGAAAGCAGGGTGATTCATGAGACTGCAAGTGGGAGAACTGGCTGAGGGTCAGAGGCTTTAATACCTGCCTGGGGGGTTAGCTTATTCCCATTAATTTTCAGAAGAATTTCTGGAATGCCATCAGGGCTTCACTCCCTTGTGCTTTTGCAGAGACCATTTCTACAAGTTTTTTATTCTAGCATCTAAACAAAAGCTAAAGTTGGACAGCCATTAATAATTGCTTAAAATAACTTCTTGCAGAAGGGTTCTAGTAGAGAAGTTACATGTGGCCTACAGCAAATTTGTCAAACAATTTCAGTTAGAGAAAATATTTTTTATTTACTGGTTTATAATGTTAGCAGTATTGCAGTGCCTTATACTGTTGGTAACAGCACATTTCATTAGCTGGGAAGGGAGCCATGACATTATCATGCAAAACGCTGCCAATCTTGGTCTCTGGAGTAGTTGCATCCAAGCTACTGAAGTATTCACACAACTAAAACTGATGAAATGAGTTCAGGAGTACAAAGTTTAATAGCTCAAGATAAAGTACTGCCTGTGGTACTGATAGGATAGATCTTGCAGAATCGTGAAATGAAAAAGTAATTTTAAATTAATGTCCCTGAATGAGCTACTACTATTTGTACATATCTTCTGTTGATGGTTTAGATACAGAAAGAGAAACTAATAAGTTCTTATTGAAGATTTTTATTTGATCATTACAAGAGAAACCATGAACAAAGGAACTGCTGCAAAATTGTACTTTTTTCTGTTTCCTCTTGCTTTCGGTACTTAGAATATACAATTTTTATTCAGTCTGGGTTAGTCTTGGGTGAACTAAATGCAGGTCTACTTAGGATTTAGTAACTAGTCTATGTGTTTGTATTTAAAAATCTTGCTGCTGGAAAGCATCCTACTACCTGTTCAAATTATGTATGCTTTAGGTTGAAATCACATCTTAACTATGTCTTTTCTTCCATGGATTACAGTTTATAGTGATTAGTTTATTTGAGATTATCAGAGAGAGATCATAACATTGTCAGGGTGCAGAAGAGCCATATTTTTAACTCTGAAACACTTCATGTAAAGCCAACAGTATGAATGAGCAGCCATATGTACCTATGTCCCTCAGGGCAAATGCAAGCATTCCTGAAATGAGATACAAAGAAACAAAAGTAAGAATGTGATCTCAGGACTTTACAGCTCTCTTCTGTAATTGTAGTATATCAAGATACAGTGTTTATGTGTCCTATTGTGGGTTTCCATTTCTTATGGTTTGTTTTGTTTCAGCCTCTTGGAGCCAGTGACTATTTGGAAATATCAAAGCATTTTGACACAGTGTTCATTCGTGACATACCACTTCTTACAATAGCAAAAAGGACACAAGCTCGTCGTTTCATTACTCTTATTGATACCTTTTATGAGCATAAGGTGAGAACCAAACCTTTCCTATATGTATAGGAATAATACTGGGAGTCCTCAAACCTGACTGTTACAATTGGTTTGAAGTAAGGCTTTCTGTAGTAATGGTTTGGAAAACATAGGCAGAATGAACTAGCACTGCAAAGAAACATTGTTCCAGCTTCAGCAAAAAAAAAAAAAAACACACCATTGCAATAAAGGCAAATAAAGCAGGGTGGGGTTGTTTTCTGTGAGTATTAAGCATAAATATAAACCTGAGCTCATTTGCCTTTCTTGAATGGGCATGTTATTTCTTTCCTAACTTGGGAAAACAACAGAAGCCATGTCATTTTAATAATGAAAGATTGTGCTGCAAACTGTGCTGGAGTCAATTTAAGTTTTTTAGATTTTAATCTGTATGGGCAGTTGGTCAGGAATCAGTGCCTTCCTGATCAGGAAGGAGGAGTTAATAGCACAGTTACAGTGTAAAGGAAACAGTTACTGTAGGCTTTACACCAGGTTGCAAAATCGCTCATGGAATAGTAATGATAAATGCAGAACTTTATGTGGATTTACAGAGGTTTCAATCATGGAATAAAAATCAGCACAACTAAAACAAAGGAAAGCTCCTGTTTTAGGTGATATTTTTAAAAATAATGCAAGATATTAAACCCTGGTTTAATATGCATTATTATAGTTGTGCACATTTAAATATTTATGTGGCCAGGAAATATTGATTGAGGTTGGTTTTTTCAAGAATGTTCTGGCACTGGTTGCTGATCTGAAAGGTGCCAATTCAGCAAGGTATTGAACTCAGTGTATGAGTAGTCTTATTCAAATCAGCCAGATTCTTTATGCTTTATGATTTGGAAATGGACAGTTTCTAAGAGGATATACTAGTATTAAACTAATGTGTTAGAAATAGGGGGGTGGTTTGCTCTATCCATGTGCTGTAATTAAGAATTGCAAGCAGTCACTTTCTATTACTTCCTCCACAGGAAAAACACAAGTGTTAAACTCCCATCAAAAGTAGTTGCTTGGGAAAAATATCCGAGAGAGTATTTGTGGATACCTGTCCACAATGCAAACATTTTGCCTTCATGCTCTCAACAAGAGTCTCCTTCTGTAGTGCTATTTCAGTCTGTCTTCCTTCCAGCCCCCCCGAGATACCACATCTCACTGCACATTGTATCTCCTCCCAGCAGACATGAAAACAGCATTATTGTAACTAGCAAATAACTTTTACTGGAATAGCACAGATGAAAGAAAGAAAGACTTCACTCAGCCTTCTGGGAAATTTGGAATTTAAACATTCTTTAAATGGAAATACATGTGCAGTGCACCTATCTACTGAGAGGAATCTAACTGAAGGCGTTGGTTACTACGTAGTTGTTATATTGTAGAAAGTAAACTTTATCATTAACTCATTGCCTATAGCAGATATTCTGAGTATTTAATAGCACAGTTGTTTGTTCTCTGAGTAAAAGTTACATGAATTGTTACTGAGAAAAAGATCCTGTAATTTTAATATTCCAAATGACTAAGTCAGGTAAATCTGTAACAGCAGTGCTAATAAGAGAAAGGAAAAATACCTGGGAAAAACCCCCAAGGACATAATTTGTAGTTTGCTTTCCACAGATCATGTATTTTATCCCTTTTCTGTAAATCCCAAGTGTTGATATTTTTGCCTGTTTTCCTCCTCTCAGGTGCGTATTATCTGTTCTGCAGTGACTCCTCTTGAAAGCTTGTTCCTGGTGGAACACAGCAGTGGTGAGCAAGAGGACAACAGAGTGTTGATGGATGATTTGCACTTGAGCCAGGTACATGATATTAACATCATCTCCCTTTTGTAACAAAATTTGGTTTCAAAATAAATTCATAATTACAGCAGCATTTTAGGAAGAGGAACCAAGAAAACATTTAACAGGTGATTTGCTGCTTTTTCTGCAGTGTATCTGTTGCTCTGATAATTACATGTTGTGCTATTTATTCATAGTAAAAGAAAGTGTCACAATATACAGAACCATTTTGTGTAAGTTTTAGGGTCATTTCGAATGTTAATCGTTGTATCTGTTCAGTCATGTATGAAAATAGTGATTTAAGTTTAGCTCCTACATTTAAAATACAGAAATAAAAGGTGGTCTGTTCTACCTCTTCCTAGATTATCTAGAACAGCCTTACAAGTCCTCACAGACATTACTAATTTGCATGTTGGTTATTCTGTTTTTCTTTTTCCCTAGAGCCTAGCTATTGTTAATGAATTATTAAATAATTTGTTTAAATCAGTGTGCAATTAGTCAACAAAAAAAAGAGAAAACATGTCATCGTGTTGTTTTAAAACCCAGTTATTCTTTTTGCCTTGTTCCTTCAGAGGATTACCTAGCTAAAATAGGTTCTTTAATTTTGGACGTTAATTTTAATTTTTTGGTGCCATGCTGCTGTCTTGTTTTGTCAAGGCCTGTAAAGCACAGAGCCTTAGGAGTTATACAGGATGTATTTCAGTACAGCTTTGTCTCTCACAGTTCTGTGGTACTGTTTTTGTATATTTATGTAGGATTCTGCCAAAGGACTCTCCATGTTTACAGGAGAAGAGGAAGTCTTTGCCTTTCAGCGTACTCTGTCGCGACTTACGGAGATGCAAACTGAACAGTACTGGAAAGATGGGGACAGAAGCAAAAAAACATAATTAAAAGTTGAATGAAATCACCAAGAAGTAAAAGTACAGCACTGGAAAGCTTTTTAGCACAACTGAAATAATAATTGCACTTTATCATCTGGACCATGTTTTCTTTCATCAGTTGTCTTTCAAGTTTAAGACACAATGACTTAGCTATTTTTTTGTACCACCAGTGTGTGGACATGTGAAATTTGGCCTTCATTTGCTCTTCTTCAAACCTGGCTGGATGGCCTGGCCCAGAGAGTGATGGTGAACGGAGTTGCATCCAGCTGGTGGCTGGTCACCAGTGGAGTTTCCCAGGGTTCAGTATTGGGGCCAGCCCTGTTTAATATCTTTATCCATGATATGGAAAAAGGGATTGAGTGCACCCTCACTAAATTCACAGAGGATGCCAAGTTGGGTGGGAGTGTTGATCTGCTGGAGGGTGGGAAAGCTTTGCAGAGCAATCAGGACAGGACAGGCTGGATCAGGCCTGGGCTAAGGCCAATTGTATGAGACTCAATAAGGCTAAGTGCTGGGTCCTGCCCTTGGCTCCCAACAACTCCCTGCAGTGCTACTGGCTGAGGGAAGAGTGGCTGAAAAGCTCATCAGTGGAAAAGGGCCTGGGGATGCTGGTCAACAGCGGCTGAACATGAGCCAGCAGTGTGCCCAGGGGGCCAAGAAGGCCAATGGCATTCTGACCTATCTCAGGAATAGTGTGGCCAGCACGACAAGGGCAGCAATTGTCCCCCTGTACTGGGTACTGGTGAGGCTGCATCTCAAATCCTGTGTTCAGTTCTGAGCCCCTCACTACAGGAAGGTCCTTGAGGTGCTGGAGTGAGTCCAAAGAGCAACAAAGCTGGTGAAGGGTCTGCAGCACAAGTCCTATGAGGAGAGGCTGAGGGAGCTGCGGGTGTTTAGCCTGGAGAAAAGGAGGCTCAGGGGAGACCTTAGCACCCTTTAAACTGCCTGAAAGGAAGTTGTAGCCAGGTGGGGGTGGGTCTCTTCTCCCAGGCAGCTGGCAACAGGATGAGAGGACATAGCCTCAAGCAGCACCAGGGGAGGTTCAGGTTGGACATCATGAAGAGTTTCTTCACTGCAAGGGTTGTCCAGCATCGGAACAGGATGCCCAGGAAGGTGGTGGAGTCACCTGCTAGAATCCTGGAACTCCTCTGTAGTGTGTTATGTTTTGGGGTTTTTTTTCTATTTTCTGAGTCTAGCCATCTGCTGGCTTTCAGGCTCTAGGAGTTTTTTGTAATCAGGCTGTTGCTCAGTCTGGTTCATTGAAGACTATGGTTTGAACCAAGAGAGAACCCTGAGGAGGAGCTTGAAGGTACTTGAAACTGCACAGGATTAAGATTTAAGTAATTGATGGGGAAAGAGACTATGATAAGACAGGGTATGCTGTAACATAAATGCCAGTTAATACTCTTTCTAAATTTTGGGGTTCTTGCAAGTCTGGATATGCTGCCTCTACACCAGTGACATATCTGTACCCTGAATTTTCTCAGGCTTCATCTATACCAAACCTTCCACCGCTGCTGATACACCTGCCCTGATCTGGGAAGAGTAGTACACAGTACTACTGAAGCAATTCATCATATTACAATAGGAATGTGTTTTATGGAAAAGGTGGGATAGTAACTGATATCTCAAGACACATCATCCACCCTCGTGATTGTAGTTGAAAATTTTATATTTTAGTTAAAAATGCAGTGGTGTCATTCTTGATTTTAATCTCACTGAAACAAAACATGACATTGTGTGTATTCACTTATAGTGTATTTTTATAAACAGTCATTTTAAGAGCTTATTTATAAATTTTGAGTAGGAAAAAACATGTAGATGGACTGAAAAAATTGCCTTCATTTCTTAGGGAGGAGATATGTAACACACTGCTCCCAAAGCTGAGGGGTTTTCTTGGATTTTGCAACATGACCTTTTTCTATCTGTTACCAAACATTTTTTGTTGCCTTTGTTAAGCCTGATCAAATTGTTTCAGTCGTAGCCTCCACCACAATTACAGAAAGCTTTTAAAAGGACCTTCTGGGCAGCAGGGAGGGCTGGAGAGGTCCTGTGCACTTGCCTGTCTTATGGAGCCACATACTCAAGTCTGGTTTTCTGTTCTGATCCCTTCTGTTGGTCCTGGCATTTACTTATACTGGCTATACCTGTTCTTCAAATAATGTTTAAAGCCTATATTTATAGTTTGCAACTCATGCAATTATGTTATTATTCCCACAAGAGTGACTACCACAGAGAATTTTAATGCATATTTATGAAAACTTTATGAAAGAGAATACGTTACTTATACTTGAAAATATACGAATAATTGGTGTATGTTTTCAGAGATTTGGATTAAGTTTCTCAACAGAGGGACTATCGAGATTCATGCATGTGTGTCTGTATATACAAACACATATGTATATTTAATTTATATGTGTATATATAAATCTAGATGAAACTAATATATATAAATTAAGTGTGTGTGCTTCTATATTTATACATGGCAGTCTGTACTTATCAGCCTGGGTCTGTGCTGATAACTTGCCTGAAGTTTCAACCTTGACTTTTTTCCAGTAGCATTCAAATGCCTCCTGCCTTCTCTGAACCAGAATGTGTTGTGGGAAAATGGGAGATGGTGGTAGATACCCTAAAGCACTTTGCATCTGGATATTTATTTATATTCTTTTAAAAACTGTTTACATGTTTAGCTTGTATGTCCTCCTCTGTCATGTGGTACAGGGGAAGCGCATAATCTTGCAGAACACAGGTGAGATGTTTGGGATGTGTGAGAGAAGAGGTCCTGGCAGGTTCTGCATTCCCAGAGAGACTGTTTTGGGACAGGGAAGTGTTTTTCCACAGTCTGTGTGGGTGATGACTAACCTCCTTTAACCAGGGAATCCCTGTTTGTGTTCAAACTGTTGCTGCTTTGCCAATTGTTACTTGAGGCTTTTCTGCAATCTGAGTGCACACCCCAAACTCGGATGCCCCAGGTTTTTGGAAGCTCCTAAATGCAGTGGGACTGATGTATCATTGAAAGCCTCTGAGGATATAGGTAAGCTCCATCGAACCACAGGAGGAAAGTTCCCAAAAGCCTCCAGAGCCAGTGCTGCTTCTAGGGCATATTGCTAAATAAAACCACAGTGCAGTCTTTCCTTGGCCAGCAAGGAAGCCACCTGTTAGGAGTCACTGGTAGGTACCATCAGTAATCAAGGAGAAGAAATGAGGAAGATTCCAGAAGTGTTTTGGGGCTGAAAACAAGAAAAGCTGCTTAAATCACTGTGCAGTATTTGTGCTTGCACTGCAGAGGGTGGATTGCCACTTTTGGGTCAGGCCCATAAGGAGACAGGTTTGTCAGCCAGCCCAGATGCCGGGGTGGAGATTCACCCAGGAACTGCAGAAGAAGCACATTTATGTCCATCTACCTCCCCAAAGAAAGTGAGGCCCTATTTGCTTATTTTATGATGCTGCTAATGGTGCTGTAGTGTGTGTAATGTTTCTTTCTAATGCTGAGTTGGGGGCACTGCTTCTGGAGTCAGACAACTTCATGCAATTGGCACTGGCCAGAATCTTGCACTGGGGCACCGTGAACAACGCTGGGTGTGTCCTGCCCAGGGTGCTGGGTCACCTGTGCTGTCCTGTGCCCTGCTGCCTGGCCTGCTCCTAGCTGCTATGAGACAGCAGTGGTCCAGGACTTTTTATTCCCACATTAAGATGGTGTATTTGCCAAAATGTAAACAGTAAGATGCCTGTGAGTAAATTATGCACACTCCATAACGGCCTTAAAAATTGCGGCATGCTTCTATCCCAAGTTCAAGTTCTGCCTTTTTAGATTTTCCTTAACTTGCAAATTCACGTAATCTCAAATCTAAAACAAGTTTCTATTTCCTTTAGTTACTCAGCAAGCAAGTTATTTTTAAAGGTCTTTTCAAGTAACCTTTAATATTGATTTGCTATGATATTTTGCTGTCACAGGAGGTAAAATACTTGGGATTATGCACCATGTGAAACATTTCATGTTGGTTTCTAAAGGTCGCGTCCTGACTGAGAATCTCTTAACTAACTTCTTTCAAATACTCGATTGACAAAGGAATGTTCACAATGCCCAAAAATTTAACTTTTTTTTGTTTTTTAAATAAATAATGCAGTTCTGTCTTTCAGAGTTACTGGTTTTCAGTATTTGTCTTTGCACAGATTGAGGGAACAATTGCAGTATTTTGGGTAGAACAAGACAGCCTTCCAAAGGCTTTGGAGGGACTGAAGATCTTTTTGATGGATGGGTGGATGGATTAAAGCACATTTTGCTGTGGCTGGTTTCTGATCTGAAAAGGAAAACTGTTAGAGACTTTTTTTTGAGTAAAGATGTTCATGATGACACTACAGCTGGATAGCTATCACCTATTTTTCAGCAATCTAAACATGAAAAGGAACAACTGACCAGGTTTCAAACAATGCTCAGCACAGTCACCAACCCTCTAACAAGGAGGAAGAACAGTCTCTCCATCAAGACCTGGCAAACAGGATCAAGATTCATGATTTTAATTTCTGCAGTTGCCTGGATCTCAATATGCCTGGTGCCTCAGTTTCCCTGTTGATAAAATAGGAATGATGTTACTTTCTTATTTGCTAACTCTGGAGTGCTGCCAGGCTTCCCTCATTAATATTCTAAGATGCTTGCTCAGACTCTGGGAGGAAACTACTTCAGTAAAGTATGTAAATAGTGCAAAAAAATAATTTAGCTACTCAAAGTGGATTAGTCTCCTTGTTTGGGTTGCAGAATTAATGCCATCAACTAAACACCATGTGCCTCTTTGTAGTGATGGTTTTTTTAAAATAATGCATCTATTTTAAGAGTCTATTTAAAGAAAAAATATTTAGATTTGTGATTAAAACCCTAAACCATTTGTATAGATTTTCTTTTACTTGTAATGACAAATTTCCTATATGATTCATTACAACCTTAGCTCCTATATTTGTGAAATACAGTAGCTTTGCAAATTCTGTTGGGATTTTCCTTGTATACTGAGCTTTTTTTAAAAAATATGTCATTTTGAATCTAATATATAACAAACTGAACATTGTCAAATCCTTCTGTTATTTGAGAATAACTTATGTTGTAAATAAAAAAAATAATAAATCCAGATTTTATAAACATTTCACTTATTCGTGCAACTTTTAGGTAAGTGTTCTGGATAGGCAGACAAACTGTTAATTAGAATCATAGAATGTTAAGGAGTTAGAAGGAACCTTAAAGATCATCTAGTGCCAACTCCTCCTGCCATGGGCAGGGACCCTCCCGCTAGACCGGGTTGCTCAAGGCCTTATCCAGCCTGGATTTGAAAAGCCCCACCCAACCTGTCCAGGAACACTGCCAGGGACGGGGCATCCACAGCTCCTCTGGGCAACCTGTTCCAGTCACCACCTTCACAGTAAAAAATTTCCTCCTATTATCCTTTCTAAACCCATCCTCCTTTAGTTTAAAGCCATTCCCCCTTGTCTTGTCACTATGTATCCTTGTGAAAAGTCCCTCTCCAGCTCTCTTGCAGCCCCCTTTAGGTCCTGGAAGGCTGCTATAAGGTCTCCCTGGAGCCTTCTCTTCTCCAGGCTGAAAAGCCCCCACTCTCTCAGCCTGTCTTCAGAGGAGAGGTGCTCCAGCCTCTGACCATCATTACTTGGTGTGATGTTTTTTCCTAAATCTCTGTATTCAAGGGGCAAACCCAGACTGGCAGCACTGCCAGTGTCTGGGCACTTTGGTTGCCTGTACAAGCTGTAGCACTGTATGCCATTGCCCTACACATGGCTCAGCTTTTGGCGGGTATATCCAGAGCTTGTCAGAAACATCCTCCTCCAGAAGCAGTTTAGACTTGTCCACCTCAGTTACTGCTGCAGGCAGGCCTAATTTTTGGGTTTAGAACCCATTTTTTCTACCTCTGACTTTTCTCCAGCAACTTGAGGGTGAGACGATCTACCTCTTTGCAACCCACAATTAAAGTGCTCTTTTTTTCCTGTTAATCTGGGATTCTTACTGTTCAAGATCTGCATTTACTGTCAGCTAGTTAGTTCTGTGGTTAGTTGTTGCGGGTTTTGTGCAGCTTGGAAAATTGCCCCTGGGAAGCAGTTAGTTAACATGGAGGCAAGCAGAGGTGTCCCCACACTGAAGGGGCTGGAAGGGCTCCCCAGTGCAGCTGCCCTCAAGCAGCACCTCTAAGTGCTGAGAATGGGAGAGCAAGGCTGCAATATGGCACTTCTCCATGGATGCCAGTGGCAGACAGTCAGACAGTTCTTGCTGACAGATGGCCAGCAGTGTTTTACAGTTCAGGCTTGAGAAACCAGTGGTGTAAAATGTTTTAGGAGGGGTTAAGTTTTAGGGCTATTTCTATACCTTCTACTGGAAACATCCATTCTTCCCATTTCTTGAAGAAGGAGATTGCAATATTGAATATCAAGCTGTGACCAGCTTGTTCCACTATGTTGCTTGCAGTAGTGCAGTATGGAGTGTTTGAGAAGAGCATCCAGAAAATGTCTTACTATTCCATTACAGATTCACACAGGTTTGTGAAGGAAGAGGCTGTACCCTTACCAATGGTTGCATGCCATGTCACTCATGTAAACATTGGACCCTTCTCCAGACCGATTTAGGATGCTTTTGTTTGTTCTTCAAACATCCCACAGCAGTGAGCCATCAGGGTCTAATTAGAAATTTTGCCTAAAAAGAAAAATCCCTTTGTTTTGCTGCCTCACTGAAATACCTCATGAGCAGGTGCAGCCGATTTGCCTTTGCAGCTTTGTATGTCCAGTGGATGTTCCCTTGTATCCTGCCAATACATTTCCTCTCAGAGATAAGCAATCCCCAATGTGTCCATCTCTTGTCAGTGAAGATTGCTGCTTGACCTGGGATACTTAATATTTTTCTTTTGTTCTGTAACCTCGTTTCTGATGTAGGAACACAGGTTTGCGTGTCTCAGCTTCCCCGAGACCCCTGGGCTTGGAGTTTCCTGCTGCTTGGCTTTGGGCCTCAGGAGCTCTGGCACATGTGAAATACAAAATGTGGGACCTGGGGGTGCCTCCATGTCCCTGCAGAATGGGAGATATTTCTGAACCTTGGGTTGGGGCACTGCCTGCTTTGCCTTCCTGTCTACTGAGAGGGAGGACTTGCAGTGGCAGTCCCTAGAGCGAGAGTAGAGGGAGGATGGAGCAGATGGAGGATGCAGGCCACTTGCTCCCTCTCCAGCCTTCTGCATTCTCCATGTATTTGTAAAACAACTTTTGTTTTAAATTGAATTGAATTCTAAGAGAGCTATTAAATTACAGAAATGCTTCTCACTGACCTATTACTCTGCATTCATGTTGCTAAAATTTTGGATATGTTTCTATAGTCCTCCCGCCAGTTCTTTGTCAGGGTGAAGGGTTTAGTTGGCTCTGTTAATCCACTCTCTAGCTGAAATTGTTCATTTAAATCGTTATAAAAATCCACTCTTCCAATGTGAATCCTATATTCCCAGATTCGAGTACTGCTGCCAGTGCAAAGACTTCAAATTCTCTGAGTGCAATCCACACTGTGTCAGTCCAAAGCCAAATTGCAAACACTTATCCACAATTCCCCTTACTCAGCTGTAAGCTAATTTTTTTTAGCAGGCAACAATAGCCAAAAAAGTATAGGGAAAGATTATTAGAAGAGCTTAAGAAATGGTTAATTGATTCCTTCACAAGCTGTGGTATAATTCTACCACATCCTCTTATTGCAAAGAAGCAAAACCTTTAGTTCTGTTACTTAACATATTTTCAACACGTGGTTCTTTGGCGTCACAGTAATTAAGCGCAATCACAGCCACTGAAAGACGAAGTATGAAAAGACTGAGTGATTTTTTTTAAGCTGAAGTCAACTGAACCAGGGAAAGTAAGCTCACTGACATGATGAAAAAAGCCTTGAGTCCTCCGGTCTTCTACAATTTGCAAAGGCAAACACACTTGTGTAACTTTTTCTACCTACAGTGATGGATAATGTTCAGGTCATAATATGACATGTTGGGTGGTGAAGTTTGTTCCTGCAGGCTTGTTAAGAGCATCGCTCACATCAGGTCTTTCTTGTAGCTGAGGTATGATGTGCCCAACAATGCTCCCCTGTTAATTAATTAAAATGTGCTGCAAACACCTAACAAAGTTCCTTGGGGGGCAGGGGGAGTGAAGTTCGCTGAAAACATAGGCAGAGGACCAGTATCGTCCAGTTGCAGTTCATACCTCCCAAAAAGTAACATTTCAGAGGCCAGGGGAGAGAGGAGCAACTACTGTCCAGCAAAATTACAATCTGAATGGGCTGCCATTTTCAGTGCTTTGCTGGGATGGCCATGATTGCTATAGAAACTTCTGAGAGTGAGACAGAGAGGTTTTCCAGCACTGGAAATTGCGAATGGAGAAGGTTAGACTGGGTGCAAAGCCCATTCAGTCAGGCAGCTGCCAACCGAGCCTCTTTGCCAAGTAGATTGTAGAAAACGCTGATTAAAATGTCCATGGAATACACCAGGAAAATTAGATTTCAGTCACAGCCGCCTGGCCAGTTTCAGTGGGCAGACGGCTCCAGTGTGTGGTGCACCTGGGCTTGTTCTCCCCCCATGGCCTCTCCCACAGCCGCTTGCCCCCAGCTCACAGGTACCTCAGTGAGGCTGCAGCAGTGATGCTGCAGCCATGGCAGTCTAAGGACACAGGTGAGATGAAGTTTGTGGGGATAGGTGGTAACAACCGGTCTAATAAAGGATGTCTGTGGGAGGAAAAAAAAGCCAGACATCATTCCAGGTGAGGGAGAAGCGTCCCTCCCCACTCGAGCTTTGCCATTTCTCCCAGGGCACAAGCCCAGATGTGGGCTGCTGCCACATTCAGCTCCCTCTGACTGGGCTGGCACCCCCATTTTGTCTCCCCCACCCTACTCACTGTGTTGGCACATAAACAGGACTACTGTCTTTGAACACTGACTGCCAACCTTTTCCCCTCCCAACAGCCTGCGATGGACAGATGAAACTGTCCCTTTGGGGCAGAAGACCTGGCAGTACACCCAAAAGCCCGCCAGGGAGGGCAGGAGACAGGGCTAAGGTGTTGGTGCTTCTTCTTCTTCTACACCTCTCCAGCAGCCTAGACAAGCCCTTGAAATCCCATCCCGCAGCCCATTGGTCCCCAGCTTTGGCTGCACACCCAGGTGCAGCTGCAACTCCAGTAGTGTTTCTCCTTAAAGGGCTGCTCTCACCTCCTTTCCCTACATCCATTCCCCTGTCCTTTCGTCTATGCTGGGGGAGGGTTTATTATCTTTTCGTGTTCATTGCTGGCCTTGGTAAAACAGCTTCTCACCCTTCTGGCAGCAGGCTGGCAGCACTTATTCCAGTGCCTCGCTCCCCACTGATCCTCTGAAGGACCGTTGGTATTATTAGGCTTTATCACTGTCATTGTTTCATTTCCTCCTCTCTCCTGTCTCTCCTCAGCCTCCTTTGATTTAACTCCAGGCAGTCAGCCAGCAAAGTCTCAGGCAGGTAAGCTCAGACACGTATAATGCTGTGACACAGTAACACAGCCATTTCCCTTCTCCATAAGTTGAGTGCAATTGGTGTGCCAGCTCAGGCAGCTTCCGCTTAGGATAGCTGCTTTTCCAGTCGTGCTTGGCTTTAAGGCAAAACAGTAAAACCAATGGAATTTCCTACCAACCTATATTGCAGTTTCCAAATATACTGGTTCTTCACAGGCTGTGCTTGGAAAAAAATGTTTGCATTAAGGTACAAAAAATTATATGGCCTGCATAAATAAAAGCAATGAGATTTGTCTTGCAGCATAAGGGTGAACGATGTAATAAGTCACAGTTTATCAAATCCATGAAATGTCTGCTGTATGAAATTTTTAAATTTTTTTTCATTAAAAAATGCCCTTTTGGTAGTAAATAGAATTGGTATTTTGGTCTGATTGTGATTCTGTTCATTTAAAATCCCTCAGTATACAGTTCTTTAAAAGTCAGAGTGACTTCATCCTCTTCTCTCAGAGCACCTGAAGACAGTGCTCAAACATCAAGACATCTACTCAAGCCAATGCCTGTCACTGCCTGCCCAGGCTTTTTATATGCATTGGTTATTTATTTTGCCAAGCTGGTGCAGTAGTGTGTAAACAAGCTGGTGGAGTAGTGTGTATGTATATGTGTGTATGTATATTATATGTACTCAAGGAGCTATGAAGGGGTTTGAAGTCCTTGTGGTCTGTAACTGCTCCCATAGCCATGAGTTAAGGCTTGGTTAATGGATGCTAATCTTTCAATTCTTGAACAATTCAGGAAATTAGTTATTGACATAATGGAGAAATTATCTGAGTGTATCACAGCAACCCATACTTGAGGACACCTCTGTCTGCTAAGGTTGACCTTAATAATTAACAGCCTTACCCAGTGCCCCAGAGGTGCTTTATAAGGCACAAGGATGAAGGTTAAATAGCTTCTGTGCATCAGATGTGCTCATTACATCAGTATGTCTATAATTGCTTTTCTGAAGCCACAGCAGCTTGTTAATTGATTGTTCTCATTTCACGGTCTTTCCAGGGGTCCCCTGTACCATTACAAAGCTGTGTCCTTGTCCTTGCCAGATTGCCTTTTCCTGTTCAGTCTGAGAACTAGTGTCCCCTCTCTGAACAGGGACTGCTTGCCATTCCTTTGCTTGACTTTGGTTGACTGTACAGTGCCTGGGTACCCTCCATTCCTCTGCCCCCAGCCCCACTCCTCCACCTCAGCTCCTCCTTCTGTGAAACTCACAGGCTCAACAGACATCTGCCTCCTGTTTAACCATCCACTTCTACAGTGTAGTATCCAGGCAGCCCTGCAGTTTTTCTCTGCTTGGTCCAGGGTTTATTTAACTTAGTTTTACAAAACAAGGCAACGATGATGAATCATAGGCTAAGTGTCATAAATGACTTGGTGGGGAAGACAAACAAGGTTTGCAAGGAAAGCACGACCAACTGGTAAAGCACCAGCTCACCGGTCACAGCCGGCATGTCTTCATGAGGAGAAAGTCCTGCTTGCCAAACTTCTTTTTACAAGGTAACCCACCTAGCTGACCAAGGGAAGCCAGCTAATGTCATCTTTTCAGACTTCAGCAAAGCTTTCAATACTGCCTCTCACAGAATCCTTCCGGACAAAATGTTTATCCAGCACACAGCTGGATAAACACATCATGTGGTGGGTGAGCAATTGGCTCACGGGTCGAGCACAGAGGATGATAGTGAATGGGGTAACATCAGACTGGTGACCTGTCACTAGTGGGGTTCCCCAGAGCTCCACGTTTAGGCTCTGTGCTCTTCAACATCTTCATAAATGACTTGGAAGCAGGACTCGAAGGGATACGAAGCAAGTTTGCTGAGGATACTAAATAGGGAGGAGCTGTTGATTCCCTGGAAGGCAGGGAGGCCCTGCAGAGACACCTCAACAAATTCGAAGACTGGACAATCGCCAACCTATGAAGTTCAACAAGGGAAAGTGCCAGATTCTACATCTGGGATGGGGCAACCCTGGATGTTCGTACAGACTAGGGAATGAGAGGCTGGAAAGCAGTGCCATGGAAAAGGACCTGGGGGTCCTGGTAGACGGCAAGTTGGATATGAGTCAGCAGTGCCCTGGCAGCCAGGAAGGACAACCATGTCCTTTGCATCAGGGAAGGGATTGTCCTGCTCTGCTCTGCACTGGTGTAGCCTCACCTTGAATATTGTGTACTGTTTTGGGCACCACAACATAAAAAAGTTAGAAAGTTATTAGAGAGCATCCAAAGGAAGGCAATGAGGATGATGAAGGGCCTTGAGGGGAAGCCATGTGAGGAGTGTCTGAGGTCACTTGGTCTGTTCAGTCTGGAGGAGACTGAGGGGAGAACTCATTGCAGTCTACAACTTCCTCATGACAGGAAGAGGAGAGACAGGCACTGATCTCTGTGGTGACCAGTGACAGGACACAAGGGAATGGCCTGAAGTTGTGTTAGGGGAGGTTTAGGTTGTATATTAGAAAAAGGTTCTTCACCCAGAGGGTGGCTGGGCACTGGAACAGGCTCCCCAGGGCAGTGGTCACAGCACCAAGCCTTTCTTGGTTCAAGAAGCATTTGGACAATGCTCTCAGGCACATGATGTGATCCTTGGGGAAGTCCTATGCAGGGCCAGGAGTTGGAATTGGATGATCCTTGTGGGTCCCTTCCAACTCAGGGTATTCTATGATTCTATGACCTGCTTCTCTGATCAACTGCTACAGCTGGAAAAAAAAATAGAAAAAGTTTCTGGGCTGAGAACACCTTTGCCAGCTCATTTAGAGGTGAAGCCATTGAGCTGTTAATGCCACAAGCTCCTGCCTATGTCCCATGTGAGAAATGAGCTTCAGAAGCCTCGGCCCTTGGGTCAAAATCCTTCGATGTACTTGGGTAACTGGCTAGAGTAGAAGGTGGGTCCCTACAATGGAGGAATTGGGCTTTAGTGCCTCCTGTCTTTTAAACAGAAAGATGATTGAATTTTTTGCTTGCTTAAAACAGACAGAAGCTCCTATCTTCTTATTACCTTTACTTCCCAGCTTTCCCACAGTCATGCAAGGGGGATGCACAAAGCCCCCCAATGTTGTGTCACAGGTCCCGGGGAGACTTTACTGTTTCACTTGGGTTGAGATGCTCCTGAGGAAGGGAGAGGCTAGACACGCTGTCAGGATTCATGGCTTCCTCTCCTCTAACTTTAGTGCATTTACCATCGGTGGCAACAGACAAGTTCAATGCTGTATTTTAAGTGACTTCAAGCACCACTGTTCCATAATCCAAGCAAAATGGAGAGCCCAGGCTAAAGCAGAAGTAAATTAGCATGAAAGGCTGACTTATAAGGCAAAGCTATCCCTAATCCTGTTTTGTAGGAATACTTTTGTACTTAGGTGCATCATACGCCATCATCTGGCTCCACCGTGTGTTGGGATTTCTCCTCTTTCCTCAGGGAAGAGAACATTTTTTCCTCACCCTCTGCTATGCCAGTGGTTCAAGCACTTGCATCACTCTCTTCACTAAGGTGTTGTGGTTGTGCCAAGCAGGCAATTTCTCATCAACCACGCTCATTGTTTCTGCAATTTGGTGGCCACTTCCAGTCAAAATGCATTCCCTCATTCTTTGCTTGTCTTCTCCAAAGCATGCACACACTGGCCTCTCCGGTGGTAAAAAATTAGCAGGCTGAGGCTATAAAGTCCTAGATTGGCAAGGACTTATGGGGATACTTGTTCTTAGGATAATGGAAGGACTCACCTGGAGAGCTCCCTGCCCCAAGAGCTGCACCTGCTGTGGCTCTGGAAACACATCCACACGCTCTGTGGTCCGCCATTTCCCAGTGATAAAAGGGACTGCCTGTTCCAGGACGGTGCCTCCGGCTTTCTCCTACCCTTATTTGTAAAATCATAGAATCACAGAATCATAAAGTGGTTTGGGTTGGAAGAGACTTTACAGACCACCTAGTTCCAACTCCCCTGCCATGGCCAGGGACACCTCCCACCAGACCAGGTTGCTCAGAGCCCCATTCAACCCGGCCTTGAACAACACTTCCAGGGATGGAGCACCCACAACTTCTCCGGGCAACCTGTTCCGGTGCCATATATATATCTTTTTTATACTCTACAACTGCTTTGGAAAACTCGCGTTACAACCCCGAGCGCAGACGGCGCTGGGCTGTCAGGGCGGCCTGCAAGGCGGCCAGAGCCCACAAGATGGCGAGCGCGCACCGCGGCCGGGCCTCCGGCGGGCGGGGCGGGCGGCCGCGCCTGCAGGGGCCGGCCTGGAATGAAGTAGGTAAAAATACGCCCCAGAGTGTCGCCGTCAGGCTGAGAACAAGGTCAGACAAATACACCGTGCTAGCCTGGCATGAAATTCCTTTCAGAAAATTTAGCCTAGAGAAGAGAAGACTGAGGGGGGACCTCATTAATGCGTGTAAGTATCGCAAAGGCAGGTGCCAAGAGGACGGTGCCAGACACTTTTCAGTGATGCCCAGGGACAGGACGAGGAGCAGTGTCCATAAACTAAAACACAGGAAGTTTCATCTCAACATGAGGAAGAACTTCTTTACATTGAAGGTGGCAGAGCACTGGAACAGGCTATCCAGGGAGGTCGTGGAGTCTCCCTCTCCGGAGGCATTCAAAACCCACCTGGATGAGATCCTGTGTCACCTGCTCCAGGTGACGCTGCCTTGGCAGAAGGGTCAGGGTTGGGTGATGTCCAACCCTATTCTGTGATTCTGTGAAACGCTTTTTAAAAAAAAAAAAAAAAAAGGAGACTACAAACACCCCTACTCCTGGCATGGGATACAGCATTCTGGGGACACCCGTGTCCTGTGTCAGGCAGGGTGGACACAAAAACAGGGGGGAGAGGGATCTTGAGGGGCTGTGGGGAGAAGAGCCTTCTGTAGGACATTCAAGACCTAACCTTCACCATGCCACAGATTTGTTTTTAATACACAACCAGTCAATTATAACTCGGTTTTGGGAAGTAAGGGCATCCTTGAAATGGGACTGCTTCATGTACAGCTAAATACAATATTTCATGTTGCTTGATCCTTGCCCAGCCTTCCCGTCATGACTAGATGCTGCCTTGCAATGGCTCAAGCTGAATCCTCCTGGCCACTGCGCTATGCAGGATCCCTTGGTGCAGGGTACAGGGCATGTGTGCTCCTGAGCGAAGCCACAGGCAGGCCCCCAAAAGCCTTTGAAAAGCCCAGGACTTCTGCATGGCTACCCTGTGACTTCTCAGTCAGGCATATCAATGCCTGGATCCTTGTCTCCAACCCATCCTTTTTAGCGCATTTTGGAATCATGTTGGCTGGGTGATGGAAGGCTGTCTCCACCTTGGGGTGCAGAAGTTCTTGGTGGGGATCACTGCTGCCCATCCACGTAGGAACTTTTTGGCAAGTAGAGTTGGTAGCACCATCCATGCCTGGGATTTTAAGTAATTCTGGGATGCTCATTGCACATACAAGTGGTCTTATGAGAAAGGGAGACTCACACAACTTCAGGCACAGCTGTGAATTCCCCACATTTAAGGGCAGCTGTGTTGACAAGTTGCTCTCTGTATCTTAGTGAAGGAATCTTCTTAATGTGGTCTTCTTCATCTGCTGGGATCCTGACACTGTTCTCAAAAAATCATGACAGAGCACTGGTAGGATTTGGCATACGGTGGACTCCTCAAAGAAAACCTCATGACTATGCCTTTATAAAAAGAGATGGCACTTGCTTGGGCTTACTATGGTTAAGAGCTTCAAGAAGCTCCCTAGTCCTGTTCTGCTACCCCTTCATCATCAGTCTCTCCGCTTCTCCTCCTCCTCCTCTCACAGAGTTCAGCTTGCAGCAATCCTCTCCACTGCCAGTATCCTGAGGAGACTGTGCAGGCTGTATCCTCTTCAAAAATATGAGAAAGGAAGCTAGAAGGTACTAGAGGGGACGAGACAACCTCTGTTTAACATTTCATGGGGGTTTTCTTGTATTGATTTAGGATTTTTTAAATTGTTTGTTTTTCTCACAGGAGCAGCTGTCTGCTTGGTCTTTCCTGTGTGACTTCCCCTTCCAGGCTCATACCCTCTGTTGACTGGTGCAAGCAGCTCCTTGTGCAGTCAGGTTCTGTTCTTCTGAGACACCAAACTCTCCCCATATAGAGTGCAAGCACCCCACATGGCATTCAGTGAGTCAGGCATTTCAATTCTCAGTGTTGTTGCACACTTAAGTACCTTTCAGGCCATATTTCTTAATCCTCAAGCTCTAAAAAAAGGCTAAGTTCAAGGAGAAAATATAGACAAACTTGTCAGACAGTGGTCCCTCTGTGGCTTGCCTAGAGGAAGAAATTATGTTGAGATTTTTTTAAGTCAAACTATTGTACAAACACATTGAAGGGAGGTTCATAAGAGGAGACTTTTCCTAGGTAACTTCACTCCTATAGAGAACCTGCTGGAACGGAAGTCTGATGATATGTAGGAAAATTACCACAGTGTTTCAAGAAACAAGAAAGACTATTGGTCCATCCAGAGTGAAGAAGAGACAAGAAAAAAAAAATCAGCTCCAATCAAGCATGCCAGAGCATAACCCTCTCTGCAGATCTCCTCTCATAACAGTCCAAGCCCATGAAAAAACTTGCAATCAATGGATGCTGAAGTCCACTGAAGGCCTTTAATGTAGCAAGTCAATGAACTTTGATGGAGCTGACTTTTCTGGAAAATCAGCTGGATTGCCAGGATAACCACATCACAGAAGGATGCAGGATGGAAGGACATGGATGTTTGCTGAAAAGTTCTATGGGCATGACAAAATTCAATGAAACTGAATGTCCTAGAAAACAGTTTCACATTCATCATGTCTCTTGGCTGGATTCCATAGCATTACAGAAATATTTCTACAAGAATTGATTAATTTTCACATTCTGGGCCCTGGAGAGCTTCCCATGCTGCTCAGAATAGGTAGGTCTTTTTGAGTACAGGCTTAAAGGTGAGATCTAAGCCAGCTGGGCAGAGCCAACATCTTTCAGTTACACATTACCATGCATATGACTGAATCCTGCAATCAACAAGCTGAAAGGAAAGAGAGTAAAAGGACTAGCTGCTTATTTTACCCACATTTAGCAGCAAGATATGCATGTAAAAGCAGATTAACTGAGGGGACAACAGTAAACTAATCTGAGCCAGAGAGCAAAGGTAAATCTTTTTTCTGACACTAGGAATAACCTTCATCTGGCCAGTGACTAAGCAAATGAATCCAAGGTACAGAGCAAGCTTGGTCAAAAGCAACATTCCCCCAGCGTTTTGAAGAAGTTTTAGACATAGGTTAAGTTCAGCCTAAAACAGGGGTTCTGCGGTTCTAAAACTGATTGTTCCTTAAAGTCTGGGTCAGCTCCTGCCTGGGTCTGTTTGCAGCTGCAGTCTTTGCAAAGAAGAGCAGCTACTGCAGGACTTCACCTGCTGCCTGGTTAAGCCATTTCCATCTCTCCAGCCAAAGCCTTATTCTTCTTACATCCTCTGTACTTCAGCTCTTTGCTCATGCAGATACTTCTACTGCTTTCCAGAGGTATGTGGGCTTCAGGAAAACTGCTTGGAAAACTGCTTTCATGTCCTCAAAAAAATCCTAAAACAAACAAACACAAACAAACAACCCCCCAAATCAACACCTTCCCCCCCACCCCCCCCAGCATTTCTTATTCTTAAAAGCTTTTTTCCCCCACATAAAAATAAGTTCAGGACTCTCACTTACTATTTGGAGATCTCAGTTTAAAGCCCTGCTCTGCCTCTAATTTCTATGTTCCAGAGAGTCTATGGACCAGGTTAATGGTTTGTGGGTATTGACGACAAGTGCATGACAACGGGACAACGACTCCACCCCTTCATTTCATAGAATCATAGAATGGTTTGGTTTGGAAGGAACTTTAAAGATCATCTAGTTCTAACCCCCTGCCATGGGCAGGGATACCTTCCACTAGATCAGGTTGCTCTAAGCCCTCTCCAACCTGGCCTTGAACATTTCCAGGGGTGGAGCATCCACAACTTCTCTGGGTAACCTGTTCCAATGTCTCATCACACTCATAGTAAAGAATTTCTCCCTAACATCTAATCTAGACCTACCCTCTTCTAATTTAAAAACATTTTGTCTTGCCTTATCACTACATGCCTGTGTAAAAAGCCTCTCTCCCTCTTCTTTATAAGCCCCCTTTAAGTACTGGGAGGCCACAGCGAGGTCTACCTGGAGCCTTCTCTTCTCCACGTTGAACAATCCCAGGTCTCCCAGCCTGTCTTGGTAGGAGAGGTGCTCCATCCTTCTGATCATCCCTGTGGCCCTCCTCTAGGTCTATGTCTTTCTTGTGCTGAGGATCCCAGACCTGGATGCAGCACTCCAGGTGGGGACTCAGGAGAAAAGAGCAGAGGAGGCAGAATCACCTCCCTCAACCTGCTGACCACACTTCTTTTGATGCAGCCCAGGATGTGTTTCATCCATGAGAACCCCCAGCTCCTTCTCCACAGGGCTGCTCTCAAGTAGTTCTTCCAGCCTGTACTCATGTCTGGGACTGCCCACGCCCAGTTGCAGCACTTTGCACTAGGACTTGTTGGAACTCATGAGGTTCTCATGGGCCCACTTCTCAAGTTTGTCCAGGTTATTCTGGATGGCAGCCCATCCTTCAGGAGTGTCAACTGCATCGTTCAGCTTTGTGTCATCTGCATCGTTCAGCTTTGTGTCATCTGCAAATTTGCTGAGGGTGCACTCAATCTCACTATATCAATGATAAAGATACTAAAGAGATAGAACCCCAAGGGACACCACTCAACACCAGCCTCCACCTAGACATAGACTCCATGGAGTCATTGACACAACTCTCTGGCTGCATCCATCCAGCCAATGCCTTATCCACTAAACAGTTCACCTTTCAAATCCACATCTCTCCAACTTGAAGATATAGACACCATGTGGAAATCATTTGCCTTGTTTCAACTCTGACTTTGTGCACAATTACCCTCTGGAACAAGTAGAAACCAGCAGACTTGTCTTAGAGTCTGAGAGAATAAAGCACTTGCATCATCTCTAGGAGATGCAGAATAAGCAGGAAAGTAGAAAGTACTGGGACCCTGGAAAAGGCAAGAGGAGATGAGAAATTTTTGATTTCCACCACCAATTGCTTTTCTAGAAGAGAAGTCTTGTTTTTAAAATTAGCTTAGAGCACTTGTCTAGATACAGATTGCAGGTATTTTGCCAAGACACCATAGCATGTTCCTGTGAATAGCTACAGCAGCTACAAATTTGTACTTCTGGATGAAAGGCACTTTATCAAAAAGTTCCTGACAAGCTCTTTATCTACACAGCACATCACCGACATACCCATCCGGTGTGAAATCTGTGCAAGAAAGACAGGGTTGGTTTTGTCAAATTATGAATAAGAAGCACCCTCCAAGACATCCTGCACTAGAGAGTATCAACACAGCAAAGTGCACTGAGTCTGGTGGCAAAGGCAGTATGAGGAAATGGATACTAGGGAAACTGGAAGGTGTGAAGAACAGGCAAGTGAAAGACAGGTAAGTCCAAAGTTGAAGAAGATGAAATTAAAAAAAGGCAAAAAGAAAACTGCTTATCTGAGCTACCATATGAGCCACTGAGCATCTCAAATTTTTATTCATGCTCTCCTGAGATGAAAGGCACCAATGCCAATCTGTATGGAGGGCTTGTGGACTGCAGAAAGGCTGCTCTTACGATGGGTGTAGAGGAAACATTAGTAAAACCCTGAGCAGGTGAAAGATCAAGTCCTTACAGAAACAGAGGGCACACAAATGTGCCACTGGTGAGGCTGTCATTCTGATTCTTCCCTTCCACTTCCTGCTAAGTGCTGTTTTTCTCAGTCTCTCTGAGGTTAAGGACAGATAGGAACCATTAGATCTTCACAGCTCCTTTTGGAACTGTTAGTCAGACCTCTCACATATCACAGCCCTTCAAACCTCACCCTCTTACCTTGCCTGAGACTTTACAGTGTCACTCACACTTTTGACTGTGGTTAGAGCACACCCATCAGAAACAGGCCCATCTTGGCTTGGACACATCTGGAAAATGCACCAGATACCCCGACAGCTTGTTATGGTGATTAACCACCTTCATTCCAATAAATTTGTGCCCAGTTTTTCATATGAATGTATCTAGTTTCAGCTTGCTGCAACACATTCCCATAATTTACTAGATTAAAGAGCCTTTCAGTACCTGATATTTTTCTGCCAAGAAAGTTCCTTCACTATCATAATCAATTCCCTGCTCAGCCTTTTTTGATAAAGTAGAGAGAGCAAGTGCTTCATGTCTCCCATTGCAAAGCATTTTCTTCAGGCTCTGAATCATTTTGTGTGGCTCTAATGTTCCACCACCCATTTTTCAATATCAATTTATAACATGCAAGCCGTCCCAGTGCTGGTCTCACAGTACATGCTCATATCCATTTGCTTGTCCCTTAGGACTCTTAAAAAAAGAAATCTATTCAGAGTCTGAGGCAGATGCAAGCAGGCTTCCTTCTGTCTGGCATTTGGAGCAACCAAAAACCAGCCATCGTTCACCTTCACTGGTGCTGCCAACTCAGCAGGTAAAAAGAAAGCATGACAAGGCTCTCTCCCTGCTTCTTCACCATGGTGCAATGCAACACTGGAAAGCAGCTGTCCTTGTGCAGGTACCACTCTGAGCACAGATTGCCCCAGGCCACATCCATAGGAATAAACTAGCCAGTGGGCACAGAGGAGCCACGTCCAGGCAGTTAAACTCTCTTACCCATCAAAGTGGAACAACTGCAGCCAGACTTTTTATGTCCATAGCAGGGAATTGTTTTGTAAAGTGCTAACAGCCTGGGCCAACACTGTGCCAGGGACCAGTCTCATCATGGACACAGCTGAGCTCTAGTACCTGGGAGTGCTCCCCAGCGCTGCCACCTCCTTTAACAAGAGAGATAAATGCCATCTTAACACAGAACCAGTCTCCAAGGAGGGAGAAGGATGAAATGGCTTCCTCACTTTCTCCTTCCAAACAGGTCAGCAGGGTTTCTCAGATCAGAGAGGCAGCAACAGGCTGGGGCATCCAGCAGACGCATCAGGCCTCGTGCATCTCAGCAAGAGGAAGGACACAGGAAGAAAAGATGAGAAATAAGAAAGAAAAGGCAGTAAAGGCACTTTTGCATAAGCTCAGAGAGGGGGGCTTGTGTCTGAGGTCTTGCATCATCTTGCACCTGGGATCAAACCCAGGCTGGCAACCTCACCTGGGCTGATGCTTTAGTCCTGCAGGGCTGCCTGTCCTGCACCAAACATCCACCCAGCACCAGCACCCCAGAGCTTTCTCATTGCAGGCTTGTCCTGCAGTCGGTTGTCAGAGTAGAAACAGCAGTCACTCAGGAATCCAATGCCAACAAAGCTGGAGGTACTTCACACCCATTACATGTAGACAAGGTGTCCAGGCTGTGCCTAAACAAAACTTTGTCTTCAATTCCAGGGCTCTCAGATCAGGAGGTTGAGGGGAGAGTGATTTGGGAAAAATATAATCTCCACCCCAACTCAACAGAAGGGAACAAAAATACCTGATGGCTAATATTTTATTAGATTTTGCTTAGAACAATAGGGACTTTCTCTTTGCTACAGAATTTTCCCCTTTCTTATATTCTCTCAGTGGCAAAAAATGCTGAATCACAAACCTGGAGCTTTAAAAAAAAAAAGTATTTCATATGCAGAAGAAACATATCTTACATCATTTCATGCTTCCTGCTCTGCTCTCTGGTGCCACGTTCCTCATTTTCAGGCTGTTTTAAAGGTCAGCTTCACAGAACAAATCCTGACCTCAGACATGGGAAATATGCTGCCTCATCACTCCAGGATCTTTTCTCACATGATTAGTCCCAACATTCCTGCAAATAGAACAGTCCCCATTACCACTGCTGCAGACAAGAAAGAAAAAAAAAAAAAGGAGAAAAAGAAAAGGCAAGATATTTTTTTTCCATTCCCAAGGTTAATGTTCACCACCATCACACCCTCATTTCATAGGCTGAGGGCTAATTCAGCAATGTAATGCTATTGCCATCTATGGGCAAGTAATATTTTTACCATACGTACAAGTTAAAGTTGGGATACATGCCTAAACTGACAACTACTCTCAAAAAAGTTTGAAAGGACTTTAAAGAAGATTTTATTTAAGATTTTCCAATGGCTAAGATATATGGACTGGATGAAAGTTAATCGGAGACAGCAATTACTCCTCACGGTATTTGTTTTAATCCTTATTATGTATTCATTCAACTGGCTTCATTTTGTCTGAAGAACTTTATTTTGATTTTAATAATTTGAGCAGACAGGAGAGGTCACGTTAAGGTGCTGATTCAGAAGATGCATGCATGCTCAGTTTACTTTGAACAAAAGATCTGAACTTATTTGAAATTACCACTATCGATTACCAAGGGTTTAAAGAATGGTGGAAAGCACAACAGTGATGAACAAGCTTCAGTGCCACGGGAAAGCTGAAGATTAATTTACTTGCTTAATAACTCCTCTAAAATCGTAAGATTTCAACATTAATAAAATAACCAGTCAATTAGTCTACTGGTTAAAAATGACAAATATATACTGAAAAATATTTTGATTGAAGTATAAAAGTTACTGCAAACTCTTTTCAGCTTGCTCATGCCTCTAAGAAAGAATATGGCTAGGTTTATGGTAATCCAGTGGACTAGTTTTTGTCAGTATCTGTAAGAAATACAAAGCAAAACTTCTCCACTCACTGGGAAACTCTACAGATGACATTTAAAAGAAAGCACACCACCATAGCAAGATAAAAAACGGGGTTTCTGTTAAATTATAACCAGCCAGATGGTTATACTGCTCTCAGGTTCACGATAAAGGCAGAAAGGTTGCCTCCTATGCCTGCAGAGCTCATTGCCAGGTGGCTTGAACCATGCATGGTTAACTTCTCAGACTCAGCCTCTTCTTGTTGATCTCTGCCGAACCAGTGAAAGGAAAGTGCCCAGGCCCTGAGAGCAAAGATTGCCCCACAGCTTGTCACTCTGCAAAAAAAAAAAAAAAAAAAAAAACAAAAAAGGCAGCATCAGACCCATTTGATGCCCTTACCAGAGGAAGGATGCCGCCGTAAGACTGAACCGCACAAAAAGAGCCAAAGCACAAAGTCCTCCTCTAAGTCAGAACAAAAATGTTTGGATAGGATTTCTGGAAGACAGAGCCAGAGGTGTTTGTGAATAACCAATAGAATAGGCACTTCCAGTGACTGCAGAACTACAAACAAAAGCACTTTTGTGCACTCCCAGATTATTTGCTCCTATTTTCTCTTACAGTCACATGCTTATGTGGGCCTGTACTGTTCAGATTCATTAAGATGCCTTAACTTGCAACCAAGTATTATACTATTAATACTGACTTTGTTTTAACTTTCCTGTTACTTCATATAATTTGTTTCATAATTTTCTCTCTTATGTGACCAAATCCCCACTGAATCCTTTAAAAGTTTTTGTTGATATGTGCACTATATTTCCAAAGTGTTCCAGATTTATGAGCTCACCTCCCTTCCTTCTTATTGTTTCATTGGTTCAGGGACAGCCCCTTCTTTTCAGTGGATTGAAACATCCAGTAATCTGAAACAGATTTGGTGACCCTATAGCATTAAATCATGCTTTGTGGTGCTTTATTCCTGCTCCAAAAGACTTTATGCATTAGCAAGTACATAAAATTGTACAGAGACTAAATACATATTGAAAAGTAATAAATGATTCCATATGGTCTTAATTTTTCAAAGCAGTGCACCACTGTTTTAAAGTAATAGTGGTTAATTTTCCAATTAGGAAGATTTTTAAATAGCCCTTCTGATCCACAGATTTGGGAACACCCCAGATACTCTCCCCAGCTGAGGGATTTGGGTGCACCAACAATTTTCACAGTCAAATGGTGTCCTTGGTTAGCTCACTAGCAAGAGTACAATTAGCCAAGGCAGTTAATTTCTTCCTTTTATTCAAAAAAGCTTGTGTCATCATTACTGCAAAGACACAGGTCACAAAGCGTCTGTGAGCAAACTGAATAGCACACGTTCCTCTTTAAGCTTCACATACTTGAACATCTGTCAGACCTCCGTGACAGTTTCTCCCCAGTTTTCCCTGTTTGCTTCCAAGGAAAAAATCTGTTTGGGTTAAACAAGGCTTATAATACCTCTACCTTGATATATTTTAAGCTAAACATGCCTATTATGAAGAGTTGCTACTGTGTTTAGAAACAGCAGGCTCTTCAGCAGATCAGTTCTCAGCATGTATTCAATTACATGTTCTCACTAAATGGTATCCCCAAAAAATAAATAGAAAAATAAAATCAGGTCTCGGTCTTGGTATTATTGCCTCTCCACAGGTAAACTGGCAGTGAACGACTCCAGATGCACAGCTTTAACAGAGCAGTTTGCTAGACTGAAGGGAATGATTTTGCAAGCCAGGCAAGGTTGTGCATGAATGGAAGAATTCAACTTTTCAGATTCCAGAAGGAGTTTGCAGGGCAGTTTGCTATAACTGCCTGCCCTGAGCATGTTTAAGTCACATTCACATGAGCAGCAAGGAATGTAATGTCTTTAATACCAGAAGCAGGGCTAGGGCAGAACTGAGGCATTAAAGTTCAGAACTGCCCTCCCAACAGCCTCTGCTCAACTGATGCCTAATCCTGGAGGCTCTAGAGTACTATTTTTAGGTTGTCGGGATCCCAAGATACAGGACATTCTGCCTTTCACATACCCAGAACCGCCCCACGTTGGGCAGCTCTTGTGCCTGTCTTCCCCCCTGGCCCAATGCTGGAATTCAGAGCTCAGACACGTTTCCATGCAAGATGAGACCCATGGCCTCGGCTGCACAGCCTTTCCAGAGCACATCCAGCACATACCAATGGGCTCCAGCTTCTCACAGCACGCTGCTGTGATCGCTCTTCCAAGATGGGACAGCAAGTAGGAGGTGCCCATTGCTATCCCATCGTTTTGCAGTGTGTCACAGGCACTCAAGAAATATGACCGCCCTCCCATTCCTCTGACTTGATGCAGCTCCTGAGTCAGCAGTCACCCAGTTCCTCCAGGGTGTGAGAGAGAGAACCAGCTGCAAGTGCTTATAATCGACTTCCCCACCACGTGCTAAGCCGCTGACTGCTTTTGCTTAACACTTCACCAGCCCCTTTGAACCCTTTCTGAATTCCTGCGGGGGGACGGACTTCCCCCTGTGTGCCTTGCAGGGCCCCCCACACCAGGAGACACAAGGTCAGCTTCTCCTCGTTCTGCCTCATAGGGTTCAGATGCCTCCCTCTGACCTTCCAGAAGAATATCTTACCAGGGAGGTAGGCTAGCCTAACACGCACTCCATTTTCAACCAGCCTGTTGAACCCGTACTGCTGCCTGGGGGAGAGGGTGGGGATTCAGGATTCACGGGTGCAATCAAGGAGAGGCCATGACCTAGCAATAATAACATTGCCATGGGGAAGGGAGGGGAACAGTCCCTTTTCAAAGTGTGTCTATGTACTTTACATTGAACATCTGTCAGAGAACAAAACACAAAGTTCTGGGAAAAGGACCAGGACGCACACCTCCAGAGCAAGTGCTGGAAATAGAGGATGACAGTGTGAGGGAGGTGCTTAGACTTCTTCCTCCAGGGGCCACGTACAGGAGAAAATAATTAATTCTTTGAAGGAAGTGAAATAGGCCGTATGTGGGTACCTGCTCGCCAAAGGAGAGGCCAGGCTGCCAGCCTCAGCAAAGGTAAATCCTTTCCCGCAGCCCTGATTCTCATCACTTGATCCCCGATTAAATCCTCTGCTGTACAAGTGTGACTCGTGTTCGCAGGTAGAGGGAAGCAGGGCTGTGAAAGGTGGTTATTTTAGGGCTGTGCTGTGTGAGAACCACTACATCGAAGCAAGGATTGAGGCTGCATCTCTCTGCACAGCATCATGTGGACAGGACAGCCACCTCTGGGACATTTTTTGTCCCCTGAAGACAACCAACACTGACACAGTTTCAGAGGTGTAGCTTCCAGGTCCCCCTATCGCTGCCCTATCGCTGGGCACTTGGCACACTGGATTTGCACACCTGGCTGCCAGACGCGTTCCCACCCAGACCCTTCCCTCACACCACACACAGATCTGCACCGCCTCGGAGCCCAAGTCCGGAGGGCACTTGCAGCCTGGCACAACTTAGCTTTGAGACAAGGGGGTCGGGGAAAACCGAGAGACGGCTCGGCTTGGTCCTCGGTGCAGCAGTACCCTCTGGCTGAAGGCAATTTCCCGTGCGAGCGCCACAGCACGTTCGGGAAAAGCTTTTCTCCCTGCACGGCTGCGGACTCGGAGCCAAGACGCAGCTCCCGAAGCGCCCCCGCCGCATTCTACTCGATTGTTTATTATGTGGCGCGGGGCGGCGGCGGGGCGGGGAAGCGGGCCAATGGGGGGCGGTGCTGCTCTGACGGGCCACGGGCGCCGGCCAATGGGCGGCGAGGGCGGGCCGCGGTGGTCACGCGCGGCTCCGGAGCATGACATCATTCGGTTCGCGCGGCGCAGCCTAGCTTGGTGGGGCGGGGCCTCCGTTGCGGGCGGGGCCTCCGTCGGGGGCGGGGCCAGGGCCGCCGCTCCCCCCGCCCCGCGCCGTGTGGGCGGAGGAAGGTGTTAAGTTATAATGACGGAGCAATTAACAGATAAGTGGGCATAATTAAGCCCATCTGAGGTAACCGAGACGGGTTTAAGTGGATGCGGCCGGGTTGCCCTGAGACTTGGTGGTGGGGTAGTTTGCCCACTCGGACTAGCCCAAGGTAAGTAGAAGAGCCGTCCGCTTGTCTGTCTGTCCCGTGTCCGTGGAGGTGTCCTGAGGGGGCAGGAGGCAAGGGAAGATGACTAAATACCTAAAATCCAAATCCTTTCATATATATAGCCCAAGATGAATTAAAAAAAAAAAAAAAAGAGTGGAATTCCTTGCTGGATCTCATCAGTTTAACTTCACCCTGACAATATAAACTCAATAATTGCAGGTACCCCCGACTATTCAAAAATTATGATATAAACTCAAGAATTCCATGTACCTCTGAGTATTCAAAAATTATGATATAAACTCAAGAATTGCATGTACCTCTGAGTATTCAAAAATTATGATATAAACTCAAGAATTGCATGTACCTCCGAGTATTCAAAAATTATGAAGCAGCAAGCTTTTGAGCAATGTCAGCTTAAAAGGCGGGTTTAAAAAAAAGGTTTCTAAACACACAATTAGGTGTGTTTTGGTGTTTGGTTCCTCCTGCTCCCCACCTTTCTTCCTGGCCCTCAAAGTATGCTTGGGTCACATCCATGGCACATCAGGAACTTGGCTATAAAATGGAAGCTGAGATGCACCTTCAGTGGGACATTAAGAAGAGGGATTTCAGAAAAACACCAGTACCGCAGGCCTCATAAGTAAAGCTGAGAGAGCTGGTAATGTAGTTGTGCACTACTATCTGTGGCTGTTAGTAAGTGTGCGAAACACTGTTTTGTTTCCCCAAGAAGGTGAATCTTTCTCAGCCTGCAAGGTGTCACTGTGAAGCAACGCAGCTTCAGCAGACATGAGGCCACTTTAATGACAATTTTTGAAGCTGTAGGGTTGAGTTTTCCTGCTCAGCTTCACAGCTCCTTGTTTGACCAGGTTTTTTGAAGGTGCCACTGTAAACAAAAGAATTCTTCAGCAGTGGATGCTCAGGTTTAGGTGTATGCAGAGCTGGACGCTTCCAGTCCTGGAGTTTAGTCCCCAAATTGTCAAGATCACCTGAGGAAAGAGTTCTTTTCTCCACAAGACTAATGTCACTGTTTCCTTCTGCTACTGCACTTTTCTTCCTTCTCCTCCTTTCTTTTATAGTGGTCAGTCAGCCAGTTCACGGGCTGAAGTCCAACTTCAAGTGATCTTTAAGTTGCTGTTCATCACTTTGAGGAAAATTGTATAGTCAGAACTCCGTAGCCATCTTTGGCAACCCTTTCATGTTTCCATGGCACAAATTAGACCCTTGCTCTGTATCTGCCATTCTGCCAATCTTTCTGTAACAACTGTGGAACCTGCTAGCCAGTTTTAGCCAAATTGGGCAGAAAGGTTAAAGTCTCAGGGTATGAAGCTGGCTGGTTTATAGATGACATTTCTTTCTAATCAGCACATAAGTTGCTCTGAATCAGCCGCAAAACCTATTACCCTTTGCCCAGTCTGTGTTTAAAGGGCAGAATAGGGAACTCTGGGAAGAATAAAAAATACATTGAGGGAGCCGCTTTCTCACAGGGTGAGTGGGAGGGGTAGACAGGGTTATCACAGGGAACATGAACTTCTCAGAGACCAGGCTGCAGGTGCCTTACAGAACAACCTGTCATATACTTCTTTGTGTGAGGTCCAAGTAGACAATGCAGCTGTTGTTTAACATAACTCCAATATAACATCAGTTTATTGAGCAACACTAAACTTTACAGTAGATTTCTATAACAATGTAGTGACAAAAAGTTCCAAGTCTCCTACCATCTATGTGACTGCAGCTCCAACCTGAAGTAAGCTTATCTGCGGTAAGATACTTGTGTAAGAAGAGAGGTGAAGCCAGAAATGTCACCTGCACTTATCTAGCTTCTCTAGCTGCAACGTGACTGTGACCCTGCCAGATCCATGCAATCAGATACTGTGATAGGCACACATGTTCCCAACATCAACTTGAGTGGCGACAGTAGATAAAAGGAGATGCAGAGGAAGACGCAGCACTGCCCTGAAACACTCACAGGCTAAGTAGGTACAGTAAGCGAGCATGGTTTTCAAATGGCCTGAGGGCTGGCCTAACTTTATTCCTGTTAAAGTCAGAGATAAAACTCCCATAAATGGAGCCTTTTTGAAAATCTCACCCTTGGGTCATTAAAATACTTGAAGAGATTGAAAATTGTGCAGGCTTTAGATTAAATTTTGATCAGTTTTTATATGTAT
Organism: Pipra filicauda; assembly: GCF_003945595.2. Lineage (NCBI taxonomy): Eukaryota > Metazoa > Chordata > Aves > Passeriformes > Pipridae > Pipra > Pipra filicauda. The sequence continues at coordinate 1,856,933 of NW_024104283.1, forward strand.
TTCAGTGGGTCGAGCTGTGGAACAACCATAAGAGGAGATTCTGTGTCTTTCTGTTTTGCTCACACACTTTTTCTAAGTAAAATGTGTAGGAAAAATTATACTGTGGTTTTAATTACACCTCTAAACTGCAGTGTTATGGGCACACACGTGCTGCATGGAGCGATGAGGAACTGGTTCCACGACATATGATAAAGGTTGTGTGACTGATGTACCAGTGAATTCTGAAGAGGGCAGATAATCTTGCCGTAAAGGCCCAAGGCTCATACTCAGGTGATCCAGTTTTATTTCTCAGTTCTGACATGGGCTTCCTGTATGACCTCAGCACAGTCATGTAATTGCTCAGTGCCTCAGTCCACCATCTCTTTAATAGGGTTACTACTTACTTATTTCCTTTCTCCCGCCCTGGACTGTCTAACTTAGACTGCAGTTCTGCCAGGGAGTGGAACATTTCTTACCATGTGCGGGGCCTTCACCCTGTACAATGAGACCTAATAGCAATGCCTGTAGAGTAATGCAATGCCAATTAAATAAATAAATGAAGTTGATAACATCATTTAGGACTAGATTTGCAGCTTCTAATTGAGCCCAAGGTCAAAGTGCTAGGCTTCCCTGGAACCTTGGGACATAAGGAAGTACTCCATGGGGAGGTTTCTGCACTGGTTAAAATCAGCCCCAAGCAGTAGGAAGTTTTGGGAAAGGGCTGAGTGTCAGTCATAGTTCTGCAGCTGACCTTCTCTGGCTAACTGCTGAAAGCCACAAGGAGAGGCTTCTCAGAGATGTCGTATTGGACTAAGCGCCTTCTCATCTGATCTTGGTTCCTGGCTCTTCAATGCTACTGCAGTTTTCCTCCCTATCAACTGCTAAATCATACATGCCAATGTCAGTGTCACAGTTGCAGAGTGGCTGGTGTCTTTTCGAGCTGCCTTGCATTCCCATAAGGGGCCACATTACAACAAAAGCTATGGCAGGGCACAACACTGTGACCCAAAATGGAGTTGCAGTGAAAATTATTTCCATTACTTGTACCTGCATTCATTCTGATTAATTCAGTGTCTCTTACTATATTTAGATAATGGAGGATTAATTGTATGCATGCTGAAATGCTGTCCCTTGTAATAAAATCAGGCCAAACTATTCCTAACTTGTGTCACTTGAATTCAAAACTTAACTAGATCCTGAGAGCCTTAGGCCTTACTTAGCAGGACATATAAGGCATGCAGGATCAGGGCCTTGCTTTTTTCTATTCAAACTGAATGGTTTTCAAATCTCACTGCTTGTCTATAGTGCTAAATACATCAGGAACAATTTAATTTGCCTGCTAATTCTATCCAGCAATGCTTCAGAAGCACACCTGTTTCTCAAGCATGCAGTTGTCTGTACCTCGTATCAGAGACAACACTACTGTTGGACTAAACCTAGTCCACACTCTAGGTCGATGCCAAGCTGGCTGAGAACTGATGCATATACGTTGCAATATATTTATAGCTACATCTGTATTAATAGCTTTATGTTCCATGTCTTTGTGGGTCACCCCTTTATTCAATCCATAATTAACTATGTCTTCGAGTGAGCTACTTTGGAGGGCTTTCTGCTAGGGCACAGCCTCCGAGGAGGAGGCACAGTGGGATTATGCTCATGTGTGGACATGTCTGAACATGCTCCCGGTATCACCTATGGGCGGAATTAAAGTTTTCAAAAAATTACGAATTTACCAGAATAACTCGTACACCAATAATTTACGACGAGTACAAGTCAGAAAAGAAACAGGAGTAATGCAACTCTTAAAAAGGGTTTGCTTGGAGAAGCTTGAGCGCTTTCCACCGCCGCCTTCTCGCCAGCCGGGCGGCGCGGCCGGGACACGGCTCCGGAGCCGCAGGGCCGCCAAGCAGCCAAGCCTTACCCTCGCCGCGTCCCAGCAGCTTCTCCAGCCCGCCCAGCCCCGGCGGCTCCCCCCATCGGGGCGGCTCCTGCGCGGCACCGCCCGCCCATGGGCGGGCAGTGCTGTGCCGTGCGGTTTGGTTGAGGCTCCCTGCGTGTGTCTATAACTTTGTGTTGCTGCCGGTGGTTGTTAGGAGGAGGGATGTGGAAGTCGGCGGTTAGCAGGGTGACAGGCTGCTCGGGCGGGCTGCGGCGGCGGACGGGCTGGGCGCGGGCGGATCGCTTGCCTCTCGCCGGCTGCTCGCAGGGAGAGCGGGCTCTGTGCCGTTTTCCCTTCCTTCGCCTTTAAAGGGAAGGCTCTTCGGAGCTGAAGGCGCAGGAGCAGGAACCATGCAGCAGCACTGCTTCTTCCTCCCGTGAATTCGGATCTCGATTGCTGCCTGTGTGGAGGTGGCTGTCGATCCAGCACCCCCCGCTGCCTCCCGCCCCTCCCGATGTGGCTTTCCCTGCCTCGTCTGCCTGCGCTTTTTAAATGACTTAAGTGAAGGGGGGAAAAACTGTCAAGATGGCAGCAGCAGGAGCAAGGAGGTTATGAATGTGGTGTTGATGCTGGAACAAAACCTATTCTCTTTGGCAGCCCTAGGGAGGGCTTAAAGCTTCTGGACCTGTTGGAAGACTGGCGATTTGTTCCCGTTCTGTTTGCTTTTTCCCTGCGAGAAGAAGGATTTGTTATTATTATTTTTAACCGACCAGCTCCTGGGGTGGCCTTCTCCTGCCCCCTGCTCCGTCGGCTGAGAGATTTTTGGGGGTTGCTTGCGTGTGGCTTGGGGCACCGCAAAGTGACAGGCTTACGCTAGTGTGCAGTTGGATGTATGCTAAGACTTCGGCTCCCTTTAGGGCGTTCTGAAGAAGGAAAAAGTCTTCGGCGTAATCCGAAGGACCCCTCTCCCTGCCCTTCTGCCGAGGGAGGGCGCAAAGGACCACCCCCCCAAAAGGCAAGATATCTGCGGAAGCGCCGGGGAGCGAGCTCGGGGGCGTGGGGGGGGTCCTCTCCTGGCTGGATATAGCGCGGTTCCTGCTGGAGCTACTTCTGCATCCGCATGGAGTGAAACATAAACAAACGCACACACGCATCGCGGGAAGCGGCCGCCGCTCCGCCGGCGCGGAGGGCAGCGCCGCGGGCACCTCCGGCACCGCCCGGCCCGCGCTGCCAGCCCTGCGCGGCTGCTCCGGCTCCTAATCTGATTTTTTTTTTTTTCTTATCTCTCCCTCCCCTTTTCTCTCCCCGCTCGCAGCTCCGGCGTGCGCATCGCCCGCGGGGAGCGGGGCTCGGGGCGCAGCGGAGAGCCGGCCAGCCCTTAGCGGAGCGCGGCATGCCCGCCCGGCGTCCCCGCGCCTGCTAGGCTCCCGTCGGCACCGAGGAGGCGGCGGAGGAGGAGCGGGGTCGGCGGCCACCCGCCCGCCCCGTCGCAGCGCCCCGCAGCCGCCCGCGGGGGAGGCCAAGATGGCAGAGGCGTCGCCCCCCGCCCCGCTTTCACCCCTGGACGTGGAGCTGGACCCCGAGTTCGAGCCGCAGAGCCGCCCCCGCTCCTGTACCTGGCCCCTGCAGAGGCCCGAGCTGCAGGCCAGCCCAGCCAAGCCTGCCGGCGAGCCGACCGCCGACGCCGCCTCCATGATCCCCGAGGAGGAGGACGACGAGGAGGAGGGGGGCGGCTCGGCCATGACCGTCGGGAGCGCGGCCCCGGCCGGCGGAGAAGCGGCGGCGGCGGCCACCGCCGTGCCGGAGGAGGCGGCGCGGCTGCTGGCCCCGCTGCCCGGAGGCGGCCCGGAGGGGCCGAGCCTCTCGCCGGGGGGAGCGGCGGCGGCGGGCGGCGGGGGGCTGAGCGGGGGCCCGGCGGCGGCGCCGAGGAAGTGCTCGTCGAGGCGCAACGCGTGGGGCAACCTCTCCTACGCGGACCTCATCACCCGTGCCATCGAGAGCTCCCCGGAGAAGCGCCTCACCCTCTCCCAGATCTACGACTGGATGGTCCGCTGCGTGCCCTACTTCAAGGACAAGGGCGACAGCAACAGCTCGGCCGGCTGGAAGGTGAGGCGGGATCCCGGGGCCGCGGCGAAGTCGCCGCGCCGCCCCGACGGGCGCGCTGCCCGCGGAGGATGCGGAGCGGAGCGGGGTGTCAGCGGCTGTCCCCGACGGCAGCCGGCCGGGCTCTGGTGCTGGCCCTGCTGGTGGTGGTCGCCCTGTCGCCTTTGCTTTTTTTAAGGGAGGGGGTAAGAAAAGTTTTGTCTCTTTCCTGTTGCTATGTGCAAGCGGTGAGGGCTCCTGACTCAGGGGGCTGGGGAGACGCTGGAGCGGAGCTGGCTTCTCTGGTGCACAAGCACGCAAGCAGGGAAAGAGAAAGAGAGAGGGGGAAAAAGTATTTTTAGGGTGTGTGGGTTTTGTTCTACCTTTTTTTTTTTTTTAAAAGTTATAGTTACCTTTGGTGTAACTCATGCTGGAAATAAGCAGAGTTGCTTTTATGCGTGGTCAATTTGAGTCTCTAAGCTCAAATACAGAACGACTTCTGTTATTTTTGTCAAGAAAAACCCCGATGGTTTCCCCACACGTTCCTCAAAGGCAATAGAGGGAAATTCGTGTCTTGACATTTCTTCATAAAGTTAATCAAAGCATGGAGTTATTGGCTGTTCAGCCACGGGAGTGCTTGGTTTGTGACTTCTGCAGTGCCAGTGTATGAGGGCACCGTCTACTGATAGCCCAGTATTTTCTGTCCAGCACTGCGACAGTGAGCAGCTGAGATTACTACCATTTTAATAAGTGAGGAAAAAAAAAATAAATCTGTTTTTGTGGCTTGTTTACTCACCGCGTGCGAAAGCACGTTGCAGGCAGGCAGGGTTTTACCCTCAAGACAAAGTGTAATAAGGCCTACCAGAAGCTGGTGCTGCACGTAAATCACATTGAAGCGATTTCCAGAACTGCTTTTTTCTTCTCCTTTTCCATGTCCATCTACTAGTGTCTGTTGGACGCTGAAATGTCACGTACTTGCAGCTATATAGAAATGCAGGTGCTGCTTGATATCGGTACTGTTTGCAGAAGGAAATCCCGGTATGGTTCAGTTGCTGCTGAGGGCCGATACTGGCAGCGTCTGACACTGAGTTTTTGAATGGATGGCTGAAGGCAAATTTGCCTGGAAGTTCTGTTGTTTTACAGAGAAATCAATTTTGAATCTTTTTAGCTTTGGACCAGGTGATAACTTACAGTATACAAATTGGTCACAAATACTGTATAGATGAAACATTTCAGGCAGGTTCTGTACTAGCAGCCCTGTCTCGTATTTGGTGCCTGAGTAGGACTTGGTGTTAGGAATTGAAGTGAAGCTGTATGATTTTTACCTCCCAAATGAAGCATTTCACTGACAGACTTGTCTCAGGCTGGGGAAAATATAAACACAAAGTTTATTGGTGGCGTAGCTGGTTCAAGACAAGTCTTTTAAAAATACAGATCCTTTTTGCAGCTTTTGCATCTGTATTAGGTGTTGGATTTTGATCTGACTTTACAAGTGCAACATGGAGTGCAATAAAGGGTTACATCTTCCAATGACAGCCCGTGCCTTCATAACTTGTTTGATTTCACGCAGAATCAGTGGCTTTAGATGTCAGCTGCTATGACAAATCGAGCCTTTTTATCTGGTACTTTGAATTTTCAGTAAATTTTTGATACCCAATTCAAACAGCGACATTGAACAATGGAGCTCAGACTGTTTCTTCTGATTTTGGTGGCAAAACTCCCTTTCACTTAAGCAGAAGCAGGATCTGGGCCATAATGTGAAGTGCTTACATTGATTAGTATCCTTAATACAGTCACAATTTTTCTGACAATTTATACTGTTAATTTGGTATTGATTCCTTTGCTGAGCAGCATTAACTGGTACTTGGAGCTAATTAAAATGTTAAAAACTTGGATCCCTTGAGATTCTTCTGATATAATTTAGTTCAGAAGTTTCTCACAAGCCTTTAGGATGACCTTTCTCAGGAGATGCAAGCACACTGGTAGCAGAAAATTCTGCCTCTAATGACTGTGAACTGTTTCTGGAAGTTAGGGTAAGGTACTGGATCGTGTTAACGGTGGGTGCAGTTGTGCGTGGGTGGTAGGGGTGTACTGGAAGGGGCAAAGGGAAGGTCAGGAGCTAATAATTTGCCAGGCATCCAAAACTGCAAAATTTAATTCCTTGGCAGGGCTAGAGTTTCTTTTAAAGTATGCATATACATGCAGAAGAGGACTATTTCAGTTTCTTGGCTGGAACATAGATTAGTTTGTGCAGAGGCAACACTCTTAAATAGAGACTCCATCTTAGTCTTCTGATGCTAAAACACATTATTTGTTATTATCATCTTTGTTTCCCTCACAGGTAATGAATACAGCTTTTCAGAGACCAATGTCAGCTTTTCACATTAGACTTTTTCAGATTGCTAGTTACACCGAGACTTTAAATGAACAGAAGATAGTTCTGTATTAGAAGGCTTTTTTTGTGTGTGTGTCTTAATTCAGAATATTTTTACACAGCTAAGTTCGTTGTTGAAGGCAGCAAGCCCATTTAATGATATTCTGCTCTGGCACTGAGTGGGGAAAACTGTTATTTTAAACAAAGGGAAGAAGAGAACTTGGTCTTATTATCTTATGTATTATTATATATGAAATATTAATACTGTTTTCAGTGAGATGTGCTGAATGCCATAATCCGTAAACATAACTGGGATTATATTCCTCAAAACAATTATTTTAAGAGCTATAAATGAAAGTTACAACTATCACTTTTTTTTTTTCTGCCTAGGGCATTAAAGCAGAAGTGACTATTTCAGATATGGTTACGAAGGCGTATATTACGTTTCCGCTAATTCAGATAAGGTTTGCCCAATACACTCCCCTCCAACAATCTTCTTTGCTCACCCCTCTCCGTGGCCCCGGTGGGACATTGGTTAACCTAATAGTGTCTGACAGCTAACTGGGGCAGTAGTTTATGGTGCATTGCTGTAGAGCGGGCATGCTCTGGACACCGTTGTGTACCCAGGGCAGCCTGGTTTAGTAGAATCTCCTACACTTCCAAACCACTGTGGAGGGTTTCGATGGGTGTTTCAATATCCGCTTCTGTCTTGAACACTTAAGGAGGGTCAGTATTTATGTTTATGAACACGGGAGTGGTGAAATGATCTGAGGGTGAGCTGGTTTCACCTTTGTGAAATGTACTATGCCAGGTGACTGTTCCAGGTACTTACTTCAGCAGAGCTCCTCGATGACCGACCAGCTCTATCCGTCTTTCCGAATTCAGGTATCTGTTACCCTTATCGATATCCTGCAGTCACAAAATTAGTATGCTGACTTAAAAAACAAGTTTTACCCTCCAAATATTTAGGGTGCAGCACTCCACTTTAATAATCCTGAAATAGAAAACTGAAACACCCATGTGTATAGTAGAGGTGCCCGGTTTCACTATTGCTTAAGTAATTCCATATCTCTTCCCAGAATGTTATTTTGTAATTTCTTGTAGCACTATCTTGTGAAACAGACTTTTCTACATGAAGAGTACACTAGGGGGACTATTTTCCTCTTTGTCGAGCGTTATGGCAAGACTATGAATCTTGTCCTTTATACACAGATACCAGCAATTCCCAAATTTCAATGCAGCTGATTTGCTTTGATTTGTTTTTCATGTCAGAAGCGTATTTTGTTTTACACCTGTTGCATTCATCTTCCCCATGAAAGATAAACACTAGCTGCTGGGATATTAACTTTGAAGGGGGGAGATTTTTGTAAACTTCGTGCACGGACATTCTCTCATTCCTCACCTTGTTTTATTGGCCAGTATGTACCAAAGGGCTGCAGTCCCTTCAGTGTAGCAAATTCATGAGTCTCTTCTCTAATTATTGAGACTTGAAAAGGCTTGAGAAATTTGCCAGCAATGTAGACAGATGTCTAAATCTGTTAACCAGATGCTGATACACGAGATGTGTCTGACTTTTTTTATCGTCTTTTTGCAAAGGATGTGAGAAGGAAGCAACACCAGTCTCTGTTCCTATTTCTCCTTTCTTGGTGTGCCACACGATGTCTTTATCAGGAGTGGCAATGTAAAACATCAGTTTGTTTTTTTTTTCTCTGCTGTCATTCTTAATTTTATTTTTTAATTTAAAGATTCTGTTTCCCAGTTAACTGCAAGTAAGAATATTTTTCCAGCCTTCTATTGTATTCTTACTTTTCTTTTTTTAAAATATATTTTTGAGCTGCCTTGTTCATCTGTACAGAAGGGTTTGGGTTACAAACTGTAGCCTGGTAATTTAAAGTTTTGATCTACCAAAGAGAGCATAGGTTTAAGCATGTGAATGGATCCTTGAGACTTCACTGGGATTACTTGTGTGCTTAAACTTACTGCTTAAGCATCTTACCTGATCAAAGCCTTACTATGTTGTGCTTTAACAAAATACGCAGTAACATCTGCAAGTGAATTTTGTGCTGAGCAATGTAGAGAGATGTGCGGTTCTAGCAGTTGAAACTGCTAGATAACAAGCTTCTTGCATCAAAGAGGAGTATACTTGAGTATCACGGTAACAAATAACTTTTTAAACTTTTCAGTAGAAACTATGTGTAGATATTAGTGCACATTATTATTTTATATCTGTAATGTACATCAAAGATCTCACTTTTCCCCAGCTTGTGCATGCAGGTGACAGATATTAGAGCAGTACACGAGAGACCTAGTAGCTCACCCAGAATCATTGACATTGTTTGATGCACAGTGTGACAGTGAGGAGCACCTCTGCTGAAGGACTTGTTAAATGCAGACATAAACACGTCGCCTTGGTGAATGTCATCAGCTGCAAAGAGTCACAGGCTCTGGTAAACTTAACTTTTGACATGAACGGGAAACCTCCAGTCAACGATGCTGGATAGTATTGCTGTCAGGTAGATCTGCTTGATAAATGCTGGAATCAATGTTCCTCAGTTCTTCAGAGACAGAAGGTTACCTAAAACAGTCATGCAACATTGACATTGTCTGTAATATAGGTTTATTAGTGTCAATATTTGAGCATATTTAAAATAGGAAGCTTGAGAGTCAGCGGTTGGCTCTTACACTTACCTGTGTGTTTGAAAGTACGCAGTTAATGCTAATAAAAATTAAATCACCTTAGTGGCATTTATATCCATTGTATTGTATTGGCTTGAACAAACACTGTCTGAGGCTATCAGGCTGTGGAGGAGAGATGTCCTGCCACTGCTGCCCTGGGACGTCCATTCTCTGCCTGGTTTTGTCCTGGTGAAGCAAGCAGTGTCTTACATGCGAGGCCATTTTGTATTCGGGTCATTTTGGTGGTGCTATGCTACTTTGCTGTAATCCTGGGAGATTAGGGGAGGCTGGGCACGTGCTGGTGCATTTAGAAAGGCGAGTGATTAGGGTTAGCTGGGTGGTTTTGTGAAAGCTCTTTGTGCTGACGTGGACAAAGTAGAAACCCAGAGTTGGTGGTGTCCCTTGCAGAAGGCAGGCAGGACTGGGGCAGCCCCCACCACATCCCCCTGCAGTGGCTGGGTGGTTTTCAGCAAACTTGCCTGGAGTAGATGGGGTGAACAAGTATGAAATCACCCCAGAAAATTACAATGGGTGTGCTGGGTTCAAAGGGAGGCCGAAGGGATTGCCTTGGAGATAAGGAAAAACTGAGGATAAACAGCCAGAGCATTTCTCTAGGTGGCAGCCTCCTAAAGGTGCCCTGCTAGATTTTGGCAGCCAGCTATTTTGCGAGGAAGTATGGAAAAATCTTTTGTGAGGATTGTTCTTTATTTACAATGCAATTAAAGTGGGTCTCGGTGTAGTGGCGACTTGCCAAGGGAGAAACTGTTTGAAAGTGTTTCCAAATGCAAGTTGCTACTTAAACTGAAGTCTCTGCATGTTCTTGTTTCTCTCCCACTTTTTTAAAAACATTGTTACTATCTCTGTCACAGAAAACGTGCCCAAGGGCAGGGTTACAAAACGGCGATGTTCATTTGTTCTAAAGGCAGGAGGCCTTCCGCATTTGGAGGCACTGTCTCTGGAGAAGGGCAAGATCTGAGCATTCTCCTGCTGCTGTTTCATTCCCCTTGCCACAGTAACCTGTGGCTTCCCACTCGGCTCTGAAAACGGACTGTGGCCTGGCCAGGTCCTGGGACAGGAGGCACATCCAGGTCCTGCAGCACGTAGTGAGGATCTTGATAAAAGCCTGCCTGATAACAGAGGGCTCGGGGAGCTGCAGGGTTTTGGGGGTTCTTGGTGGTGTTTTTTGTTGTTGTTGTTGTGGGTTGTTTTTGGGTTTTTTTGTGGCTTTTCTTGGGGCTGACAATACCTGTGTAGTGCAGCAGTTCAGGAGCAAAATGAAGTGTTCAAGTAATATGCATAGTAATGCAGTTTTTGGTATTGCTGGCTCAGCACACCATGAGTTAAGTGAAAATTATACTTAACCTTTTATTTACTCTTTTTTTGTGTGTTTCTATAAACTTAGACTGTTCTGTTACAGTTTCCTGAGCATTGCCACACACTAAGCTTGGAAAATGAGGTGCATTTAGCCAATTTATGGCCTGACATATGTTAATTAACATTAATTACCTGCTTGAATAGTCCATTTAGCACTTATTATTAAAAAGTGGCTTGTCTACAGAAGGGGATTTTCCTTCAGAGTGAGATGTTTTGTTCTGACTTGCTTCAGATGAAGTCAGGATGGGGTATCCTGTGCTTCTGCATGGCTGTACCAGTTTCCTGATGTTCCAGTTGTGCTTGTGGGATATGATTGCACCACTGACAGGCACCAACTCCTTCCCCATGTGTATTTGACATTTATTTGACAACAGCTTAGCTTCCCAAGCAAACCATCATGTTTCCAAGCATTTTTTGCTGGTGGTAGGTACAGCTCTTGCTTGTCCATTTGAGGCAGCAGAGAAAGAGCCATGCTTCTCAGCTTGCAAGGAACTGCAGGGACACCTGGAGCCCTGTGGTGATGTGACCCCAGCCCCTGTTTGGGGTGGAGAGGTGGGAAAAGCTCAGGTGTGCAAGGCTGGAGGGGGTTTTTAGGAGTTGCTGGGGCACACTGTGGTGCGCTGCAGGGAGGGTGTCTTCAGCTCTGTGTGGTCGAGGATGACGGACCTTGAGGCTCCCACAGCCTTTGAGAGGAGGCCACTACTGGAGTGGAGTGTGGTCTGCAGCCACAGCAGGTTATGTCTTGCTGTATTCATCAGTTACGTTACCTAGGTTATCTCCGGGGCAATGTGTTGGGCAAGGGTTGTCACAGATCATTGGTCTAAAACCTGTGAGATGAGAGGATTAAAAAGCAGAGAGCACTTGTTCAATTTCCAAATATCAATATTAAAAAAAAGAAAAAAGAAAAAAATCCATTTCTCAATTTCCCATCCTCCAGTTTCTCATTCCTGTCTTGGGAGACTCCTGGGATGTCAGGTCCTACTTCACCTTCTCCATCCTTCCGTTTGTTACACCAGTGGGAGGGCTTGCACGGTGCATGGGGTACCTCTGTGGGAAATGGAGGGCTAGCTGGTGGCTGTGCAGGACATGTGGCACAGAGTAGCTGCATTTCAGCTGGGGATACAGTGTAGAGACAATTAGGCTACAGGACTGATGAAAAGCAATTTCAGGGCGATGTAAGGAGTTGGGAACAAGTGAGTGATTGCATTAGCGCTCTGCCTCATCCTTGTTGTGAAATAGCTAGGAAGCTGCCTTCCAGTGGGGCTGAGGAGCATTGCAGTGTCGCCATTGCTTTTTGCCAGTGGTTCCTCCTGATGCTGTGTGTGGCTGTGAGGTCCAGGAGGAGTCCCTCTTATTCTGCAAAGCCAGAGTCCTTTCTCTGAGCCCCATCCCCCTTGCACGTTTTTTCAAGAGCTGATATGCTCATAATGCTCCTGTTTATTTGAGGTAATGTAAGGGAGGTCAGGAGTTAACAACATTGTTGTGTTGTCAGTAACTCTGCGTGTGTGTGTTCTACCTGGACTTTACTTACTGGGGCCATTTTCTTTATCTCTACACTGGTACCTATTAAAAATAAAGGCTATTTAAATACTTTTACTGGTCTCAAACACCTTTGTAAGATTTCACTGACAGAGAAATGCCTTTCTGGGGATTTGTACGGGTAAAGAAATGCCTTGTGAAAATTAGCTCCTTTAAAAGACTTGTGCTAACAAATTGAATGGATTGCTTGCTCTCTTGCAATGTGCTGCATACTTTAGGGCTGAATTATGGAATGATGGGTTCTCACTTGAACGTGTTCATTTGGCAAGGTATTATTTTGCTTTTCTTAGTTGTTTTTTTCCCTGATGGTGAAGTTGCCACTCGCTACATGTAAAGGGGTGTGGAAGGGCTGTGCATGCTGGGACAGAAGGGGAGAGGCAGCCCAGAGGAACTGATGGAGGAAGGTCCACTTAAAGCAAGGAAGATAATGTGCAGCACTGACAGGGTGTTGTCAGGACCTTTGCAGTGTGTGTCTCTAGTTTTGGGGGGCAGGAGGCTGCCAGCAGTGGGTGTGGGGCTCTACCTGTGCAACCCAGGGCTGCTGTACACCTGAGTGCTGCCGACCGGTCAGGTGCGTTTCCAGGGGGTGAGTCACTGGATCACACCACTTGTGCATCCCTTCACCCACTGCCCGTGCTGAGGTGAAGGGTGGATCTCTGCTGACGTCTCCACACCAAAATCCAGTTGAGAGCTTCAGAATGAGGGCAGGAGGCGGGAGTGCTGTCAAAGGACCCATTTTTCTCCTTTGACGCCTACCTCTCGGTCTGCCTTCACACTCTATTGTGCTGTGGGTCTGCCTGGGGGCTGCTCATAACCCAGCCCTCAGCCTTGCAGTGTCTTCAGGCCAGCCTGCCTCCCCATCCCTGGTTTTCCAAGATCTTCGTCTCTCTCTAGGGAGCAGTGGAGGCCATGGCAATCCCGGGACTCAGTCCTAAGAAAAAGTTTTCAGTAGGTTTGCTGGCTCCTGAGACACGTGAGCAGAAAAGGGCAAGTCCGGGCTGCTTGCCAGCACTTGAACGTGGAAGTAACATCTGCTTATCCCAACCCCAGAGGAGTGGGAGACAGCAGATAAGTCGGAAGACTGATGAGGACAGATGACAGTCTGCTGTGGGAGGACAGATGACGGTCTGCTGTGGGAGGACAGATAGAGGAGCACCCAAAAACATCGGCATAAGTCTGCTTGGGCTTCACTCTGCCTCCTGGCTGCTGTGACTGCTCACTTCGGAGTGGGAATGAAAACTGGTTTACATGGATGCAGCCCAGTTTATGACAGTGCAACTTTCATGTGTAGCTGAAGTAAAGAGGGCAGGGACTGAATCTCGTCCCTGCTAAAGGCCAAGTTAAACAGCATCGAGGCTCTCGTATGAAACTGCAGCATCATGCATTTGCATTAGTGCAAGGCAGACTCAAACCAACAGGGCTTAAAATCCCAATTGCAGCTGAGCCTGGGTTCCCTGTGAGGACTGAGCATGATCAGGGAATGTTAGTAATACTGTTACACTTGAGTAAACAAAGCTTTATTTAAAAATGTATTAATTACCTAATAATACTCTAATACAAGCTACTGTCTTAGTCTAGACAGCCAATACCTCTGAATTTGTAGACAATTTGCCCTTATAACTTAGTTTTTTCTCACATTGTTCCATGTTGGTTTCTACACTTTTTCCAAAATAGGATACGGAAGAATAAATGTGTTATTTCAAAGAAATAATTTTAGGATATGGGCTGAATTCCAGAGCCATATTTGTTTTAACTAGAATGTGGACTGAATTATCTTGATATATACTCAGTGGTCAGTCCTCTTAAATCCTGCTGTATTTGTTTTGGTTTTTTTTTCTCTCCATACTATCTCTTTAAATACCTATTTCAGCTCTCCAAAGACAGATTGTGACCAAAGTTAACCCCATTTGCTCACACGAAATTTGCAATGTACATTTAAATGCGAGACTTAATCCAGATCAAAAGTTTCTGACTTTGTGTGAACCCCAATCTTGTGTAAATATATTTGCTGGTACTTCGTGGAGAATTTATCAGTTTCATATATTAAGTTCTAGATGTGCTTAGTACGTAAAATTTGGCATCTGATAAGTGAGAACAGTGCTCAAGAAAGAATGTCTTTTTGCCAGACTCACAGGCTCCCACATTAGCACCTTTTTTGCTGATTGATTTTGTGCTGAGAGCAGTGGTGTTGTTTCCTGAAAGCCTATAACCTACTGTTTTTGAAAACTGCTGTGGACCTTGACTAATTTTCAGAGAATGTTTTTTTCCAAGAATTCGTAGGAGAAGGTGACACCGGTTCAAGTCATGTCGTGAGATGCTTGTAAGCTGAGACATGTAGAGCTGCTGTCCCTGTTTTTGTGCAACACCACCTATTGTGCTTAACAGTTTCGCTGAGTGTGGGAGCCCAAAACCATTTGTTTGAGATGTTAGGTTTCAGAGTGAATGGTGCTTCTTTAAGTATCCATCAAGACCTACAATGGGAGGCTGCTGATCCTACAATGCCTTTGTAGAAGAACAACATTGGCACCGATAATGATCATGCCACTGAGGAGCTGTGAAAACTGGCTTTTGCTTAGCCTCAGCCATATATCTGTCTCAGGTAAGTGGGCCACGTCTAAAACCTTTGATGTACAAATGGAAGCCATGTCAGAGTTCTGCATGAATTCGGCCAGAGGTTTTCCGTCTAGTTTGTGCAGCAGCCAAAAGCTCTGAACCTAATACTGTGTTCATCATGATGTTGACAGTGTGATTTTCTCTTCCCATAGCATGTTGAGACTTATTTCTTGCCCCATTGCTCTTACATCCTGATTAATGCACAGGAAGAATACTTCTGATTAAAATTTACTGGAAGGTTTGCATGCTTTGGGTAGGAGAGAAATCTTTTATGAGGAACTGTTCTTTATAAAGCCATGGGCAAGGGAGCTGTGTGCTTAAGAAGGTATTTGAAAATCAATAGTGAGACCATTTTCCATACAAAAAGGAGGGGAAGTGTATAGGACATAAGGTAGTGGCATACGGGGCTGGGAGGAGGAAGGATTCTATGAGCTAGCAGTGGGGAGTAAATCAACCTGATGTATGTTCATAGACATCTGATGTCTACTGGGCCTAGTGGGGTAGCTCAAAGCAGGTGGAAGAAGCATACTGTTTACCTAATTAGAAACATAAATAAAATCTTTCCAACATTTTTCTAAATTAAAATGCATTTGAAGCATATGTCAGACTTCTCACATCCAGGAAAGATCTCTTAAAACCCTGCCGTTTCTCAGGGAGGCTGTTTCTAGCCCACCTTCTTCAGGGCTCTGCCAGGTAACAAGTCTTCCTGTTTAAAAGATGTAGTGGGATGTGCCTTAGCAGCTGGAAGGAAATGTTAGGGTTCTCTCTGAGCGCACGTGTACTCCTTTTTAATCAGTGGGAAAAGGCTCTATTGTTTGAGACTACAGACCAGGGAATTGGAACAACCAAAGAAAATTATCATGGCTGAAATCATTGAAGATAGGATTTCACATCTGTGTATTTATTGAGGAGTCGGTGATGATGGGAAGCAGGGCCTGGGATGCAGTTACAGTCAGAGCACCTCCATATCTCCAGTGTATTTTAAGACATCAAGGAGACAAAGATGATGCTAATTGCAAGAGAAACTACTTAACTGCTTTGTATTATGTGTGAAATGAAGGGGGAATAACGCTGATTGAATGACCTATTTTGACTTTCTCAGTATAATATGTTTAATGTTTTAGTCTTTTTCTGGACAGTGAATTATAATTTTATCAAATCCTGCTGGAAATGAATGTTGCTGGGCAGAGTATTTTATCCTCACAGTTTTAACCGCAAAGTTACATCTTGCTTCTTGACTTGGCGGATGGAGTTTTCTCTTTCAGCTGGAAAGGGCTTTTGCCATGCAACACAGTGACAGTAGTCCTTTTTGCTTTATACAAAATATGGACCTGTCAGGAAGAATATAAAATAGGGCACTGAAGGAGTCTAATTTAGAAGGAGAAAGGGCATAAATCTCCACCTCTCTCTGATGAAGGCCAAAGTACAGCAAAAGCACTTCCCTACTTGTAAAATGCCAGATGCCAAATGTAAAATACCAGAGAAGTTGTTCTGTTAAAGGCACAGCTATATCTAACCTCCTTAGAAGCTTTTCAACTTTGTTTTTAGTACGTAAGGGGATTCTTAGATGATGAAGCAGCTCTGTTAGGGTCTTCTCTGCTTATTGTGCTGTTACAGAAATGGTTTGCTGTTTTGGACCAGTGTCAGGCAGAATAATACTGAATAAGTCCCAGATGAATGTGGGTGGTGAAAAGAGAAAAATAATTTCAAATAAAGAGGAGTATTATCAACTGAACAGCCAGTGTTGATCCTATGGTACTCAAAAATGAAAGCACGAAAGAGTCTTTTTTTTTTTTTATTTTTTAAAAAGATAGGAAATCTTAGCTGAAAAATCTGTTCTGACCACAGTTTGATACCTTACTTCAACTTACAGCTAATTGGCATTGGTGCAGCAGTGCTGTGAAGCATTGAGAAGGAAAACAGAAGTAGAAACAAGCCTCCCGAACTTGAGAGGATCTTCAGATTCTTTGTCCATTTTGGACAGCATGACCTGTAGCATCACTTGCAGCTGCTGGATCCAAGAGTAAAAATAGTGAAAAGAACACTGATTTTGCCAGGATAAAATGTTCATTTTGGGGTTTTCCAACAGCCATGTCAGGACTTAACCATGGCAAAAGCTTCTCACACGTCATTTTTATTCAGGCTTGTACTATGCATGTGGAGGGGCAATGTTCTCTAATTGAAGGAAAGAAATGAGGGGAAAAGTAGTAAATTGAGAAATAGTGTGGTTTTGGTGTCCTCTCAGCCTGAAGGAAAAACACTTTGCTTGAACAGTATGATAGGAGCTGTTAGAGAAATTAAGTGTAGATCTCCTTCAATTGTAGTTGAATCATGACATCTTACTAAATTGTTCCAGTTTTGAGTGCCTGCTTTCTGGTTTGACATTTTTGTTGGGTGGTTGTTGGTTGTGTTTGGGTTTTTTGTCTGTTGGTTTGCTTGTTTAAAAAAAACCAGCTCTGCATGGCCTGAGGGAGAGCTGATAGTTTCCTTATTTTTTACAGGAAACTCTATCAAGTATCAAACTACCAATTCTTCCAGGTGGTTACAGACCGGGAGGGCCAGCAGCTTTCTCCCTAGAAGTACCGTGATACAGAGGGTGGGTTTGAGCAATTCCAGTTGATGGGTTTTTCCCATTTTCTAGGAGCTGCCAAGATTTTGCATGGCTTGACCACTAGCTGCAGATCACTGGAGTATCTCTGTGGATAGTTCTCACTGTTTAGTGAAGTGCCAAGCAGAAGTTCGACTAAATAAGAGCGTTCTTTATTTACACAAAAATCTACACTGAAAAAATGTTTCAATATAAAAGGCAAGTGCTCAGGAAGTACAAAATGTCAGAAATAAAGTTGCTTCTAATACCTGAAATTACTTCTCATGCTGGCTATAACACTGTCATTAGTAGGGAGCTCACACACTATATCCGCCCCCAGTCTTCTTGTCAGGTTGGATGCTTCAAGTGGTACTCAGGGTTTCAGCTCATCCCCCATGCTCTCTGTGTCAGCCCTGTGCCATATTTGTTGCACTTATCTCTGAGTAAAGAAATACACCCTTCCCAGTGTATCATTTGCCCCCCACTGTCCGTAGGCTTCCCTGATGAACACTGTCCCATTCCCATATCTTCTTCTCCCCTCCCCAAGGTTCTTACCTTCTGTTCTCTCACCCCAGCCTCCTTTCCTGCAGTTCCCAGTCCTGCTCCATGCATCCCTCTTTCTTTTTCCTGTGATCTTCCACCCCTCTTTATGTCCTCTCTTGATTTCCATATCTGTTCTGCTTGTCCAGCTTGTCTGTTTTTTTGTCCAGCTCTCTATTTCACATTTCTCCCTGCCCCAGGATTACATATTTCCTGTGTCTTGCCTATCCTGGACCACTTATCCTGTTTCTAATCCCAGTTCAGTTCAGGTTTGCAAAGTTATTAGTGATGGTGAACAAACAGTGTTTTATAGTAGGAAGTGTTGGACAATAAGAGGTGTAGGTGGGGCTCACGGCACCACCTATAATTTAGAACATTGTTTATATTTTTTAACTAATCCACCCTTAGGTAAGCAGTCCTGGTGCTGTCAGCATGCAAATCCTTAGTCATTTGGATAATCCTATTCCTTCTGCTGATACCAAATACTGAGAGGTTGTTCATTTGTGTAAGAGATGGAGGGTCCTGCCTTTAGAAGGACTTGGATCTCTTACTGCTGCATGGCCTGACCTTGACACCAAACAGTGTCTGAGACTGTACAGTTCATAGGGTTACTGAGCTGTCTCTAAAATATTTAATGGTATGTGTAGTAATTGCTCTTATTTCCATTATGAGGGGCTGTTCCGTTTTTCTTCCCTCTCGATGGGAAGAGAGGAGACATACAAGTTCCTCACTGACAATACATAAGGCATAAAAGTGTATAGTCCATAGTCACACCATATTCTGCATCCTCTAGTAGGGACCCTCTGACTTGGTGGATTTAGACTGGAAAATATAAAGACACAGTTGACTTTTCCTGATATAGCTCCATGGTTTTCTTGTATCTTCTGCCTCTGCTGCTAACTTCATGCCCAGTTGTTAGTAGTTCTTGTAAAATGCCTTGATGTCTAGGTGGGAAGCCGATCACAGTTTTTTGTTATCAGAAGAAAGTCATACTGAATTGTTGCTTAAAATTGCAAGGTGTTGTCTTGGAGTGTGGGAGAATGGACACCTTTGCTGCTTTCACTGGATGTGACTTAGCTTCTATCATAGTCAGTTGGCATCTTCTAATGGATTTGGTGCTATCTAGACCAAGTAATTTAATGGTGTGAATAACCTTTTATTGACCTGTTGCAAAGCTTACGCATAGAGCGTGTAGTTATGAGTCCCTTGTTCCTTTGTGATTAAGTTCAAAACTTTAATCAGGTAGCAGTGTGTCCTGTCCTCTTTCCATTGCAGTAAAGGGTATGCAAACACACATTGCAGCAAATAGTGCAAAGGCAAATCTAGCATATCCTGCTTTTTGTCCTGCAAGATAATCTGCAGTTTGTTCTCCACCACTGCTCCATGAGCCATTTTGGCAGCTTGGTGGGCTGAGGGATTCACTTGTGGTGCCTGATGCCTTTCAGGTGCAGCACTTCAGTTTCCTAGGCTGTTGATAAAAGCTGTTCAGTCACAGCTCTCTGGGTCACAATGTATGGGGATTTTTTGATGTTTGTGATGACCTTGTGGGGGGAATTAGAGTGGATGTAATGTTCCCAAGAATTGGAGACGCCTGTGCCATTGAGCTGGTGCACGTTGCTGAATCAATTACTAGCATTGGTAGAATTTTGCTTTAGGGGAACCTTGCAGCTACATCACAGTCTTGTTATTAATAGATTATTGTTAATTGGTTTTAATACAGAACCAGATATTTTTCAGGGAGGAGGGACCTCAAATAGTTGGTCTCTGTGAAGTATTTTCCCATTATGCAACACCGTTGCAGCGCATGCCCTGGCACTGTATCTTGCTTTTGGTTTTGGGAAATTTTTATTAGCTCCTGTGTGGAAATACATGTTTGGTATAGAATGGTCATCCTCAGACATGGAACTGTGGTATGGTACCTTGACCTCCTCCAAAGCCATCAGTGACAAATAAAACTCTCAGCATGGAGATCTAACTTTTTTGTAATGCGTTGAATCACAGTAAGGGGATTCAGGCTGCTGTGACATAAGCCCATGGTGAGCTTTTGCAGAAGTACTTCCCAATGAACCCATGCAGCCCCCGATCTAAATCCATGTCACCAGCCTCTCCTGCACCCATCGCAGTCAGTTAACTGTGTTTGCAATGGACTGTCAAAGTGTTGCATTTAATTCAAGTGTGGGTAGAGTTTTCCTCGAAATGCCTGTGTAGCGTTAAGCCAGTTAGGAGTTACAAATGTAAATATGTTTACACAAAAAAAGAGGAATGCATGAAAGTTGACATTGCTTAAGCAGCCAAAAGCAGTGTGATTATATGCCAGAGGGACACTGAAAATGTCGGTTGCCAGAGTGGGCTTCCAGAAGTAAATCCCAACCAGAAGTGCTTGCAGTCCCTGCCTTCAGATGCAGTGTCTGCTACATCTGCTGAGGTGACATGGGGGAGAGGGCTCAGGAGTCCATGGGCATCCTTGTAGAGTTTTATTGGGAAGTTTGAAATGCTGAAGAGAAGCGTCAGCTGTATCTGAACGGGTCCTTGTTTCAGGTTTTCCCAGGCAGTAGCAATATATCTGGCAATCAAGTGATTTCTAATGTTAGTGTTTCATAACTGAAAGTTGGGCATTTTTCACAAGCTGTCCTATTTTGGGTTGTGAGCACGGGCACACGCACACCCCTCGCACACCCCCCACACGCTCCCCCAGCACATTGTTTACTTCCTCTGTGAGTTCTGGGACATTCAGTACTAAGGAGCATGATACGCTTGCATAAACACCCCAGCCAGATTTATCTCTCAAGCCTATCTTTCCTTTCCCATCTTGGAAAGTGATTAATCTGCAGCACACATTTTGTTCTTTGATTGCAGGGCATTATTCTGTAATCATTTACAGTTTTGTAGAGCCGTAGCAGTGACTTGATGGAGTATTTCTGTCATGTAGCCGGCACTGTTGGCTGAAGCTTTAGCCACATAATGCAGAGGGAGCATTATCGTGAGTCTCTGTGTCATGTTAAAAGAGTTTTGTCTTTACCTTCTGTGGTTTCTGCACATTTAAAAACATCCAAATGTAAAGTTTTTTATATCAAATTTAAAGGGCAGGTGTGTACAACAGTACATGCTGGGGGCTGGTTTTTAGGTTTTAGGAACAGCATGCTGGCTGCCAGCTGAGGTTTTCCTTTGCATTTATGGAGAGTGGAGGAGTTTAAATGACTTTTGTTTTCCATGCTGCAGCTCGTGTGTTGAAGCCTGCATCAGTTAGAATTGGGCAACTCATGTAGATACAATAATTGTACATATTTCTTAGTGTGGAAAACAAAAAAAGTGAAGGTGAATCAGAAAATCTGTGCTGTATGTACTGCATCGAAGCTTTTCTATGTGCCCTTTGTGTATTTTGTTTGTTTTCCAGTGTTCAAGGAAAGGAGGCAAGAGAGGTAACAACCTTGAGTGAACAGGCTGTGGGGTTGAGATAAGGCTGTTGAGGAGAGGGTTTTTTTTGATTCAAGTGTCCATGCTGTAAACCACTTCTTTCAGCAGAATGGTGTGAAAAGTAGGTAGAAAAAATTCAAAGAAAACCATACACCTTTGGCTTCTGACATGTTGGTAAGTTTCTTTTTTGCAATATATATGCACCTTTCTGTCCTACAGAGGAAGAGTTTTTAATGGTCCAGAAGCGGCTGGGCTTTGTCTAGTCACCCATGCCAGTGAGCATCTTTTTCCAAAGACTCTCAGAAACCTGGCTCACACCATGTTGGACAAAGCATTTTCTGTCACCTTATGACAAATCAACGTCCTGTAGTTAAAAGACAGAAGCCACAACACCACGGTACTGTATGCAAAGATCGGGAAAAAATGAGGACATTGCAGGTACAGCACGTCTGTTGAATGAGATGTCCGGAGGATCCCGTACCAGAAGACAAGACAACAAAATCTTCCAACAACTTTCCTTGTCAGTCTGATCTTGAGGGCAGGGCAAAGGAGGGGGGGTTTCCTCTGACTACAAATCCATCAGTTGTTTTAAATGGGCAGATGTCAGAAGAGTACCCTGCTCTGCTTTGGGGACCTGAGAATGCTGGGCCAGGAGGAGCACCAGCTTCAATTCTCCAGCAGTGGGCTTTGGAGCAGGGAGAACAGGCAGCACAGACCAGTAGTAACAGTTAATGGCCCCCTGATTTATTGATGTATAGGAGTATCTTGAGCATCTGATCACAGATTTCATTTTTCCATCCTAGAAGTGTAAATGCCTGAATTCTAAATTAAGGGGAACTTAAAAGCAAGGAGAAGGAAGTCTAAGGCTCTTTTGAAGCAGCAACTGTTTAGGAAAACTACCAAATTATGTAAGGAAATGAGAGGTTCAGAGTATGTGCCTTTATAGAGGTATCCAACTGCTTGGTTGTGCTCAAACCCAGGATTAAGGTAGCTGTCCTGTGGTTGTTGGAAGGAAACATTTCACCTGAGATTGTGAACTTGCACCATCTTCACTTCAATGGGAAAAGGCCTTTGCTTGGGTTGTGTTTGAGGATGGAGCTGGGTAAATAATATTTTTCTGTGGTTGAAAATTAGTAGCAATGGTAAGAATCTTAGCAATAGGCAATTTTTCTTAGCATCTGAGAAAGACCAAAATTACACAGACTGGTGTCAGACACTTCCCTCACTGAGTGTTCCCCTGAAACTAAATGGAGCTGCTGCTCGTCTTCTGATGTGACTTCAGTTGTGCAGCTGATTTTAAGCACTGGTAAATGAGCGGAAGTGACTTCTAATAGGAGGCAGAATGGAGTGCAGTGCTGCCAAAATGCAGCCTCACAGCACTAGTGCTTGTGCCCTTTTGGGGTGGGTTGTGATCCAGCTTCAGGACTTGAATAATTTGTGTCCATTGCCCAGCAGTTGGAGCTTCCTCTTGCTGAGCTTGGATGCATGCCATGGGGTCACGGAGTCTGGGTTCAGCTTTGCTCACCCCAAATCCCTTATCACCTAAAAATTAGTTGTAGAAGTTGTATTTGTTTTCCTTTAACAGCAAGAGATGAAACTCTTTAATCTCTGTTGTTTATATTGCTGTCCGCAGAAAGATTTCTAGGACATGCTGGGTTCAGTACAAAGGAGCTTCACACTGAAAAGTTGAGGCCCCATTCCATCAGGCAGAAAGGAGCCTTTGCCTCAGTGTGGGTTAATTATTTAATAGCCAGCTGAGTAGGCAGGATGATCATGTACAAGAAATGAGGCTGCTCAACTCTGTCCAGAATAATGTTTTGGGGAGTTAGGGGTGCTTTTGCTTAGCCCTCCAGAACTGTCAGAGCTAATGTCATGCTGAAGTTATGAATCATGCAAAAGCTTAGGGAGGAAAAGAAGCTTTGGGCTTGAACACTTTCAATTTTGGAAGAATACATGCACTGAGAGCAAGATCCTCATGAGTGGAACGTGTGCTTCTAAGGGAGGTTTTGGATAAGGACCAGGTGCTGGGAACATCTCTCGGAATATCCCAACCACTTGCAGAGCTTCTGCTTGGAGCTCAGCTAAAAACTTAGTGTGACCAGGCAGGTGTCTGTTCCTGTATACAGCCCCCTCAGCTCTGTAATTGTGGTGTTAACACTTTACCTCCGCACTTGCCTGGTGTCAAGGTGGATGAAAACAAAGTGTGTTTGCTTGAGAAAGACCCTTTTCCAAGCTGGGCATTTTATCTTCTTCCAGTGCAGCTAAAAAACAGGTGTGGTGTTCTTCACCCAAGGAGTTTGCTTTTAGACAGAGTAAGATCCACCACTGCTAAGTGTAGCTGTTGCACACCTGCACAATTTTTTCCCTAAATTGTGAGGCATCAGAGATGAAGTCCTGTTTATAGGTCATCCACAAGGGAAACTGGATGTTAAATTCTAAACTTCTAACTGGAGTAATATTTTACTTCTTAATTTCATGCTAGAGGTCTTGAAAGCACCTCCTGTGCAATGTAAAACTGGGCCCAGAGAAAGGAAATGAAATCAGAAATGGAGAAAAGTTATTTTAATCATAAATAGTTGTGGTAGAAAGGTAGATGTTTATATGTGCAATAGTACAGTACCTACTTTGTGTATTTTAGGAGAACTTGAGAATAGCAGCTGCACTGAAATACTTGACAGTGAAGTCAAATATAGTTTAGGTTAAAAAAAAAAAGTCTCTGGGGAGGGTGGATTTTGCAGCGTGAAACCTGTCAGTGTTATCTCTGCCGCGTGGCACAGAACAGCCAGAGAACAGCCTGTGACTCTGGCGCTTGTTTGCGAACGTGCAGTTCCCGTAATGGGATACGTCCCCCTCCTATCAGTGTGGTATTGTGCCTGGGTAAACCTCCCCGCCTCTCAAATTTTCCCGAGAACCACATTAGGCTGACAGCCTTGTTTCTCCAAAGGCTTCCTTTTCTGGGGTGTCACTGATTTTGCAGCCGATGGACCTGTTGAGTTTCAGATCTACAGGGCTCAGAAGAAGCAAAGCTGCAGCTAGAGCTCTTGCTAATGTGCTGAGGTCAAAAGGATCAAAACCTAAATTAAGTTTGTCCCTGAAATTTGGCTGTGAATCACAAATTCAGGAAGTTGTACATGAAAATCAGTCTGGGTAGTGTTTCTTTCTTAAGTGATCTTCAGCTAAAAATAATGTATTGTGCTATAGTTATAAATAATATGGGTTGGGTTTTTTTTTTCTTCCCCTGTCTAATTAAATTGTTACTCTTGCCACAACGAAAGGAAAGGGAAAAGATAATAACATGAATCTGGTTGAACAAGTACGTAGCTTGCAGGTTTCAGCTAGAATGTTTGCAGCTGCAGCTGGTGCTGAACCTTACACTCATGCATTTAATTGTCAAAATGAAAATAGCATGCTCTGGAGAGATCAACAGTGGTTTCTGTGTGTCCATCATTTGGGAAACCCTTTTGAAAGCTCGCCCAAAGTGGGTTTCCTTTGCACCATCAAAAAACAGAAAAAAAGAATTTTTTTTCTTCTTCCTTTTTTTTTTTTTTCCCCCTTTGCAGGTAACTGCAGTGGTTTTTGTAAAATTGTGGTTGAACTGCATGGTAGGGTGTTTTGATGGGCTCTGGTGTCCTATTAAAGTGATCACAGATAGCTCTGCCATTTTAGAGTGACACTTTGGCAGGTTTGTTGCAGGTACATAGTGGATAAAGCTGGAAAAAAGACCTTTTCTGCATCTTGGCCATGGTACTGAGATTCTCTTTGAAAGCCAAGTGGGCAACCTGGCCATGGCCATCTGCCTACTGAACAGTAGGGCCGGCCAGCAGCCTGGCAAGACAGTATTTATCACATCTATTGCTGCTGCTGCATTAGTGTCCAGGAAAGTTTTGTGTATTTTGCTGCTTAGGCTTGTCGGTGGCTGCTGGGGCCTTTTAACAGTGTTCAGGGTTTGTGGTGGATTCTGGGGGCCATGGGAGAGGCCATTAACAAGGTTCGGCTCCTTGGAGAGCAACGATAATGGCCAGTGAAAGCAGTAATCCCAGAAGCCTAAGGGGATAATGACAGGCAATAACATGGCTGCCAAACTTTAAGCTTAATCACAACATCTTTCAGGTGTTCAGAGAGTTATTTTTCTCAAAGAAGGCCATGGTGAGGGAAAAAGAAGGGTTATACAAAGCAGGGTACCACAGAGAAGCTGGCCTGTGTGGGTGATAGAGCTGGGCACAGGCTCAGAGATTTATTGCGCTGAAATTTGCTGTCACTCAAAAAAAAAAGAAAAAAGGCAGTGAGGCAGCTGCGTTATTTCACTGGCAGTGATGCAATGCCGGTGACACACCAGGACGGGACGGACCAGCACGCTCTGTGACAGCACAGCATGTACATGGTGTCACCCGAGCTGCACCCCCCCAGCCAACAGCTTCAACTAAGTGCCAGCACTTCGTCCACTGCTTCATTTTCAAGCCAATATTTATATATAACAACTGGAAGCAAGGTCTTGGAAGTAACACATAGTGACTCCACATGTACAATTTCCAAAACACCCCCTTTGCCCCTCCTATTTGCTGTGCTTTAGGGGGTTTGAGACTTTTTTTCTAAATTTATTTTATTACAGTGCAGTCAAGGCATTTACTAATTTCTCATTCACTTGTCAACTGCTTGGCAAGAGGGAAAATCTCATAGGAAAACACCATGGTTTTTGATAAGGTTGTAAACAGAAAGCAGAAAAGCAGAAATCCTGGTGTTGGTTTTAATGTTTACTGCATCATCCTGAAGTTTTCTGCTGCCCCCCAGAAGTTAGTGATGGCACAGGCAAAAAGAATATTGTCATATTGAAAAGAAAGACCCAAAAAGAAGAAACTTAAGCATTCTTTGAAGAAAAAAATTGCAAAGGGGGTGAGGAAGAAAGCTGGTGAATAAGTGTGTTTGTGTTTGTTTAAGGAATTGAATGGGTAGCAAATACTTTTCTGTGTGTGTGGAAAATATGAGTTGGCTTTTGCAATAGCATTTTATGGGAAGAAAGATCAAGGGTTCAGGAGATGAAATACTTATTCATAAAATGTAGGGAGCAAAGACAAGCTACTTGTTGTGCTTCTGCCCATTTGCTGTAAGTCCAATCTAGCTGAATCATTTCTAGGAATGGAGTGGGAACTGGATTTCCAGCCTCCTCTCTATCCTTGGCTTCTCTCTTGCATGGCTGCCACTGATTAGTACTTGTTGTACAGATCTTTGTGTGGAGGGTATGTTCCTGTCCACTTCGCTGCTAAAGCTTTTACCGCCTTGGGATCTAAGCACAATCCACTTGAACCTGGATTAAAAGAGCCAATTTGTTTTATGGAGGCTTTTTAACAGCTATCAGGCAGAAGCTGACCCGGGTAGGATTTTGACCCGATGCTGGAGAAATGAAAGGCCCTTCCCCACTACTGATCTATTGCCACGCTCTGTGGGTGGTTTCTGACACAAGCAAACCCAACCCAAGCATTTTCTCTGGTGTTTGAGGTCTTCCAAAAGGCTGAAGATGTATGATCTGCCACATGAAGCTGCAGGTGTAATATTTATTAGTTAGGTGAATGTGATATTTTATTTGTGTATCGGAAGAAAATCGGGATTAGGCTGCACAGGCTGGTTGCCTGAAGGTTTTTGCTGTCTGCTCTCCCATTCTGTGCTGCTAAGATGATTTCAGCTCTGCTCAGCTGCTGTGCTGTGCATATAGGTGTGTGCCAGGTCGGTACAGCAACCTGGGCTAGATTGCCACGCTGTTCTGTGCCCAGCATTGTTTAATCTGGCACCTTCCCAGCTCACCTTAAACATTGCTGCATGCCTAAAGTTAGTGTGGCTCGGCAAGGCTGTGCCACAGAGGGGCCTGGTGGTGGTTTCCCCCTCTTTTCAATAAGTGTAATGGGAGTGGGACTTAAAATAGCTGTTCAGAATTTTTTTGAGAACTTTGAGAGGGTGTGAGCCCCTGTGCTTTCCATGGGTTTCAGGGCAAGCTGATGCCACATCCAAGAACTGAAGTTTGTCTGCCCGTCAGGAGGCAAAGGGGCTGGGCTGGTGCCTTACGGGGTGAGTTTGAATCGGTTTGGTTAAAAAAAGTGACTGTAGTTATCTTGGGGATTAATATAAATAATTTTGGTTGTTAACTAGCAAGTTTTAGTATTCTGTATTTTTTAACTTTGAATATGAGTCAGCAGTGCCCTGGCAGCCAGGAGGACCAGCTGTGTCCTGGGGGACATCAGGCGAAGCATCACCAGCTGGTTGAGGGACGGGATTGTCCAGCTCTGCTCTGCACTGGTGCAGCCTCATCTTGAATATTGTGTGTAGTTTTGGGCACCAAAATATAAGAAAGATATAAAGCTATTAGAGAGTGTCCAAAGGAGGGCGCTGAGGTGAAGGGCCTTGAGGGGAAGCCATGTGAGGAGTGGCTAAGGTCACTTGGTCTGTTCAGCCTGGAGAAGAGGAGACTGAGGGGAGAACTCATTGCAGTCTACAACTTCCTCGTGACAGGAAGAGGAGAGACAGGCACTGATCTCTGTGGTGACCAGTGACAGGACACAAGGGAATGGCCTGAAGTTGTGTCAGGGGAGATTTAGGTTGTGTATTAGAAAAAGGTTCTTCACCCAGAGGGTGGTTGGGCACTGGAACAGGCTCCCCAGGGCAGTGGTCACAGCACCAAGCCTTTCTTAGTTCAAGAAGTGTTGGGGTGATACTCTCTGGCAAGGTGTGACTGTTGGGGATGGTCCTATGCAGGGCCAGGAGTTGGACTCGATGATCCTTGTAGGTCCCTTTCCACTCAGCATATTCTGTGATTGTGTGATTCTTTTTCTTCCAGAAGAAGGAATTGTTTTTTTAATGGTGGTCTTGGTGTAATGTGCAAATTTTTTTTTAGCAGCAAGTGAAGGAGCTTCCTAGAGGAAAAAGGTTCTTGGTAAGATTGTCACCTCTGCATTCTGCAATTACCTTGCATTTAATGAATGGGTTGGGGGGGCTAACAAAATTCATTAAAAGTAATTTGTTTACCTAAACAAAACCTATGTGAAAATGCCACGGCTAAAAGAATTCAAAAGCCTCTAAATGATCCTGTGGGGTGGAAGGAAAGTTTTTTCATTGTTGTTGTTTTTAATCTTAAGCGTGATTCCCCTTCACCCCTGGCTTTTCTAGCTCTGCACCCATTTGTGCGTGTGTACTTGTATGGTTATCAGCCCAAGTGTGGTTCCAGGCCCCTCAGGCCAGCAACCTTGCCCTGCCTTATGGCTCTGAAAGGGCTCAGAAAAGCCGAAAAGATCCCGACAATTTACAGTTACCACCCTGTTTTTATTACATGCCTCTTGCAGGCTCCTCTGCTGAGGCAATGCTGTGCCAAATAAAAGACTATTCTCCTGGTTTGGAGCAGGTTACCTCGGGGGTAACCCTGCTGCCAGTGGCTGTGGGGGAGGATGGGGGGGGGGAGGATGCTGGCAGGCCAGGCAGAGCAGCTTTATTTGGGATGCTGTCAGGGGTTTCCCCACTTCTGCTAGGGGCAACCAAAACCAAAGGGGCTGTACTGCACAGCATGCTGTTGCAAATACAGATAGGGGCACACAGAGGGCCAGCTCACTCCTATAGGTACTGCTGCATTGTGGTGGTGCATGAAATACCCACTCCCATTACCTGTTCCACAGGCACTTCCTTCCCTTGCTGGCTGCCTCCTGGCTAGCCCTGTCATACAGGTATTTTGGCAACCGTAAGTTCAGCAAGGTTAGGGGAGCACTCACTAATGCTGAGGGTCTGGCTGTTGCTGCAGGGGGTTTCGGATTGTAAAGAGGAGATGATGACCAGCCTTTAGGATGTGAGGACAGAGACATTGGGCTAGCTCACTCCCCCTGCAGTTCCTCACGTCGCCAGGTTTCTTCTCCAAAGCCAAGAAAATACTTCTCCCTGCCCTTACTGCTCATCACGGTGAACTTGAGTCCTTCCCTGTCTAAAAACAGGATGCATTAATATTAAAATTGACCAAATTAATGCCAGGATGCTTATGATGGCAAAATGGTAATCGGTGGCTGCTATCTCTTTCCTTCTCATGGGCAAACGCTCCCCACCCTTTGCTGCTTGGACAACCTGGCTGCAGTGTGTAAAACACATCAGTGCTGCTACGCTGGAATTAGGGTGGATTCTTAGGATGTGAGTGCTGTGTCCATCAGGACTTCTGCAGTCTTTTGGGAGACCCAATGGTAGGGACTTCCCATCTTCCTCAGGAATTCCCATTTTCACATGAGGAGATATCCTAGTCAGGGCCTAGAGAGCCATAAAGGGAAGATTGTAAATGTATGGGATATTTCAATCAGATAGCATGTCTGTGTTTAAATACCTCTTGGCTGCAAGAACTTACCTTTCATACCTCATGCTGTCATTTAAAGGAATAAATAGCAAGAAATGGAACTGGATTGTTTTTTAAGTATCTTAAGGGTAACCAAGATATAGATGCTCCCAGAACCTCTGTCAAAAAGGAATTAAATTGTTTTCATCTAGTGTGTTAAGAGGATCAAAGCCAACCTGTCTTTTAGGAACCTTCTACCTCTTCTTCCCCAACCAGGTAGGGAAAGCATACTCTTTCTTTACAGTGCTGGGACACAGTTGTCCAGCCTTCCCACCTTTGCCGCCTCCACTCAGTACTTTATTGAGGGAGTTGTGTTTATTCTTTTCAACCTGACAGTTCATTTCAAATTAGTGCTGTGTTTCCACATAGAGTCAACTTAGATCCTTCATTATTATCTGTAATATGTGAAACAATTAAGATTGTTCAGCTTTTTGCAAGATGAGCAAAATCCAAAAATGCTCATCTCTCTCCATGCCCTCTTCCGCATTGTTCAATGGTTTTGCTCAGAGCCTGCGCATTTTGGGAGCTTTTTTGACTTCTTTGCATGTTGGGCCAGCAAAATTTTAATCCTAAAGGTTGAGAGGCAACTGCCTACGTGATCTTGCGAGCATTGCCAGGTATGGGGTGAGCCTGCCAAGTCATTTGAAGATGGAGTATGTTGACATGGTCTCGCAGGGTGTGATTTACAGCTGTCCTCCCTCAGGCAGGAGGCACTGGGGCCAGTCAAAGCCAAGTGACCCAAAGGCTCTGTTCACTGCAGTGTGCAGGCAGGTAACTCAAAAACCTGAACATTTCCTTTGCAATATCTTAAAAAGTTCATTCTGTTGTAGGCAGTTAGGTATATTCAGAACATACATACTGTGTATTTTCTGCATCGTTTTCCTGTAGCAAATATTACTCAGTTGCAGTTATCATAGGATCCTCATTTTGATCAGGATACTTCTCAGTGACCTCTCCATACCAGGATGAAGGGGTATTGGTAATTGTATCAGTGCATAATATGTTAGGTGAACTAATTCCTGCTCAACAGAAATAATTTCAGAATTCACATTTAACAGAACAGGCTTGAAAAGAGTTTTGCAAATCCCTTGCTTATTTTAGATAGTTCTCAGTGGTTAGGTTTATTTGCCCTCAAGTAAACTTTCCCTTTTCTTTGTCTCCAGTGATCATTTTTGTGTGGGGCTGCTTTATTAGCCCTATGAGTATGATGGTCACAGTTTGCTGCCCGACAGCAGTTACTTGGATTCTAAATAGAAAAAAAGGGGAAAATTAATTTGTAATTGCACACTTGTCATTTTGATTTTGTCCAAATACAGATGCAGTATTATGCCAGAGAAGTCTTACATGTAGCTAATATTCCATATATTTTTGGTTTAATGCAGGATGTTCTTGTGTGTTTTCTGACTCAGAAAGGAGGGAATGAAAGTTGAGTTAATGTCATAATATGACATTAATTTTGAACTACAATTCTGGTTTTCTACAGACTCTTAATGAACAGTGTGAACAACTTTCCAAGACAATAAAAGAACGTACTGAGAATTTTTTTTCCCCATTTACTATGTTTAGACATCATTTTATGAACTCTTGCTTTAGCATGACAGTTGTTCTTTCAGAGTCAGTGTGGCTGTGTATGGGGAGAGGTTTTAGGCTGTGCTTAAACAAGTTCTGTCCAAGAAATTGGACACCTTCCCAAAGTATTCTGTTCTCAAGATGGGAAGGGAGAAGGTAAGAGGACATCACTGTGATGTAGGACAGTTCTGCAATCAAGTAGTTTCCAGTCTGGCTCAACATGTTGTTCAAAAGTAGCTCAGACCTTCAGTGCGAGCCATCCGACAAGCCATCCGAAATTGATACCATATTTTACATCTTTTTAGAGACTGACTTTTCCTCACTTGGGAAACATAAAGGAGCTCATCTACTTACCCAGCAGTTCTTTCTGAGTGTGTGTTAATTTCTTTTTTGTTGACCTGAATTTTTTACTCTGGAAACAAAGGCAAATGCAGAAGATTTTAGAGCTGTTTCTTGAACTTTAAAAGTTCCCTTGAATAGACTGGGCGCTTTTAAATGTCTCCTTATTTACAGTTGTTTTTTGTTGGGTTGTTTTGGTTTGGTTTGGTTGTTTTGGTTTTTTTCCCCTCTTTTCCTTTCTGGAATTCCTGACTCAGATGAAAGAGATTTCCAGTATTACTGTGCCAGAAATTGCTGGAAATTTATCTGTGATTTCTGTGATACTTTAACAAAAAGGATCACAAAAAAACCCCAACCCTATGTCAAAGCTGTATTTCTTTCATATTGTATTGTTAATCTAGTGATTTAAGTATAATCTTAAAGCACTTGATAATCAGATAGAGTACACAAACTCTCTTTGTTGAATCTTGTGAATTGCATTGCATTTCTCAGTCATTGGCATCTGAATAAGGATAACAGGGCAAACACAGAGAAATAACTTTCTATCTTCCTTTGCATGAAGGACGGGTGGCAATTGTAACCTTGTACCCTGAACCCTCTCCTCTAGGGACTTGTTATGATAAATTTGCAAGGTGCTCCTTATTTTATGGGGTTTTTTTAGAAATTACAAGCAGTGAAGTAGAACTGAGTCTCAGATCTGCTCTATTTTATCAGTTATTGTCTGTGGTTTAAATGTGTTAAACAGCGATGGAGGAGATGCTTGTGTTCATTACTTGGTTGCCTCTCTCAGAGCTTTGGTCAAAAGTTCTGGGGAGCAAGTTAGATTTTTCTTAACAAAAGCACATTGCTTATAAAATTGAAGAGATTGCTATCTTTTCTCATCAGCAACTTTTCTCAGAACTTACGATGGACTGGATAATTG
This sequence comes from Pipra filicauda, assembly GCF_003945595.2. Classification (NCBI taxonomy): domain Eukaryota; kingdom Metazoa; phylum Chordata; class Aves; order Passeriformes; family Pipridae; genus Pipra; species Pipra filicauda. Next base: position 1,889,167 of record NW_024104283.1, read on the forward strand.
AGTTTTTTCTCTGACGAGGTTGACAGAGTTGAGATGAGAGCTTGGCGTTTTTTTCCCAGAGCAGTCTGAGCCTTGGTAGTGAAACACTTTCTGGGAATCAAAGTCAGGGTTCTAGGAGGCTTTCAGGATCCCTGAGAGCTGCTGGGGACCTCAACTGTCTTTTTGATGTGCATGCACCATGCAGTGTGTTGTACCCATATTTATGGGTTTCTAAGCACTCTGCGTCACAACTCTGATGTGCAGAAAATTGAACTCTTGACTGATTTATGTGAGCTTTTAGCTGTGATCTCCAAGCAAAGCGTTCAGTGGAGCGTTGAGATCTTCATGTAGCTGGTCTAGCAGCTTTTGGAACATAGTCAACCTTTGCCTTTATTAGCAGATTGGTAATTATTGCCTTATGGTACCTTTCACGTGGTATTTGGTAATTTATTTTCGGTGGGAGGACCTGTTAGGCACAGCCTGAGTCTGCTATTGTCTCATTGTACCCATTGCTTTAGCTACACTGGAGGACATCCCCCAACCTAGACCACATGCTCTGACACATCTCTTCTAACTTCAGTGACTTCTCCAAGTACTTTGAGTGACTGGACTTTTCACTGCTTTACCTTTTTCTGATGTTCTCAAAATTTCCTGGCTTCCAGGGCTCTTGATTTTCCCCATCTTTCAGTAATTCACATTAGAGGTTAGTGAGCAGTGGTTGTTGTAGGCTGTGGACTCAGGTTCCTAGTCTCAAAAGAATTGCATTTGTCAAAGAAAACAAAAGCTGTGCTTCCCTTGCAGTACAGCAAAATGGCTGAGCTGAGCAATTCTTCTCATTAGGTCTGTGAATTGCTTCATCTCCCTCACATACAATTATACACGGAGAGAAAAACTCCCATTGCATATTCTTGTGCACATCATCCAAGCTTGAGGACTTGGTCTAGAAAGATTAAACTCGTGTTCTGTGTTTGCTGCCAAGATGCTACAATCCACTGGAGATAAAATTAATTCTTTTTTTGCTGAGTGAGAATTCAAAGCTATTTATTAATAAGGAAAAGAAAGTGCCAGATCTTTCTCCTTGTTCATATGTGTGGGCACGTGAAGGGTACTGGTCCTGCTTCTGACCCTCTGTTCCCCCTTTCCAAGGGACATTTTGTACAAATCAGCACTAGAATCATCAGGTTTCTGAAACCAGGTGTGACAGAATAGGCTTTAATTTAAATGCCTTTTAATTTAAAGTCATTCATGCTTTTCGATGTTTCAATTTGTACAGTAATGAGGAGATTTTCAGGTATAATAGAAGAATTGGTGTCTCAACTCCTGTTGGCTTTTACTGGGTAGGATATGAAGAGAAAGCTTCCTGTGCTGCTGTCCTTGAAACATCTCTCCGTAAATGTCTAGCATTTTGTGATGAGTTGGTGTTTCTCTCCAGGAGTCTTTGAAGCCAGTATTTTCCTGAACTTCTTACCAGAATTACCAAGCAAAGCTTTATATTCAAATATTTAAAAGATTGTAATTGCTTTAATTAAAAAAAAAACATGCACATACCTGTATTTGATTTATATTACAAGTACCTGTATTATCAGGTTGTATTTGCCAGAGTAAATACCTGAAAGGTTTTAAGAACCTCATTATGTTGAAGCTTATGGACTGAGCTGGCCTGTTTCTCAGGTTTCACAAGGTTTTGTCCTATCTTCCTATGTGTGTGCATGTTTATATGGGCGTATATGTGCCCTTGCATTTACCCTACCAAAAAGCAAGCAGCCTGAAGAGCTGTAGTCATCCTTGGTGGGAATAAATACACATTGCCTGGTTTTCTGGAGCTGTTGCAAACGCTGGTGAAATTGCCTTGAATTGCAGGAGGAGGTCTGGTTTGCTCCCACCTAAGCAGTCTCAGTCTCTCCTGTGCAAACTAAAGCGAAGTGGAAAAGCTTTGCTGCAAGTGAAAACCAGGCTTGGAGCACACACACTGCCACGTGAGAATCGCTGGCACGAATAAGCGGTGTGCAGGTGATCTTCAAGATTTCTACCTTGAATTTAATTTTATTTTTTTCCCCTTGGTGGAGTCATATTGGTTGCTTCTGCTCCCACTTAAAAATACATATGGGGAGAAAACATTAGGTAGGTGACAGTACTTTCTAACGTGTTCTGTAAGGGATTTTCTGCACACTATTCTGTACGTGTTTTAATGCACACTGTCAAACAATATATCATAACACCTATATACTTTAGCGTATGTTTCTGCAGCTGTATGTAATGGTTCATCAAAATACCTCGTGCCAAGAGGAGTTTCGACTCGTGTCCCCAGACGAGTTGGGGACCAGTGTGAGCCAAACTCCTTTCAGGAGCCAATGTCAAGGCAGGCATTCTTGAACTAAGCCTAACGTCATGAAATCTCAGAAATTCAGAAGTTAAGTTTCACTGAGAAATAAGCCATGTAAATGTAATAAGGGGAAATATTTTTTTCCCCAGAACAATACAACAGTCCAGTTGTATGTGCCTTAAATATGAAAATAGCAAGGGAGGCTCTAAGTAACAGGGGTTACTTAGGAGGAGAGGGAAGGAAGGGGGAAGGTGAGAGCCTCTTTTTTTCTCACCTTTGTCCAAGGAACAGCACTGTAATGGAGGGTCTCACTGGATGTGTGAGGGTGTTTGGAAGATACACATGTAAAATCTGGAAAGAGCTTTCAGTTTTGGGTGCAAAAAAGCCATCTCTGTGAAAGTGGTCTTGGGAAGAAGCAGAGCAAACAACACTATCATAATGCGTCTTCTTTTCCTTGGCGTGCAGTTGTCACGAGAGATTTGTAACTCTTTTCTTGGTTCATTGTTCCCCGGCTAGTGTGTACTCTCCATTCAGTAGTGCCAGAATTAAGATGAAGCCTGCCCGTTTCAATAAGGCGGCTTTGTTGTCCAAATGGCAGCATTTGTATAGAAATTGGATTGACTCCAGCAGAGCTTGCACGATACACTGCAAAACTGTTGTCATATGATCCTTTTTATTACTAAGAAAAAGCCTGTTCTCAAGAAAGCCAGACTAGTCCTCTTTTTTTCTGCTTTGTTAGGGAGGGGGGAAAATCACCAGAAAATTCTTTCTATTAATAGTAGACTGCAAATTTGAAAACTATACCTAATGTTTGAGTATAATAAAGAGATAGGTTTAAGCGAAGTGACATTAATGTAGAAATATGATAGAGCCCAATCTACTTCATTTTATGTATCAGGAGCCTTGATTAATCAACTCACAAATCTAAGTAAGCGTGTACCGTTTAACGTTAGCAAGAGAGGATGGGAGGTGATGGCACAACGGGGAAGGTTGGAGTGATGCAGAGTACTGCTGTGGTTTCCTAAAAGTATGTTTCTCCCACCTACTTGCATTTCCACAAGATGTGAAAAAGAGGCAGCTTGCTCTAAACAAACAGTTGGAAAGAGTGAGGATTTCTTGTTACTCTGTATTCATATAGCACCTAGTACTGTGAGTCCCTCATCCAGGCCAACCACAAGGGAGGATGAATCCTTATGAGAAAGACATTAACTGCTAATGTCTGCTGGTGCTACTAATGGAAATTGCTATTTCAACTTGAAGTATTTTATTCTCTAAGAATTTTTTTCCTCCATTATGGAATAAAGCATCTGTAAATAGAACACTTCTTATCAACTAGGGTCCAGGTGCTGCATTTGAAAAGAGAATTTTCTTCCCTTTATTCTCTTTTTTTTCCCGGTCATGTGCAGAAAATAGGTGAACACATTTTGTTACGATTATTGATACTATTTGTTAACCACAAAATTTTATTTAAAAAATTGTTTGTTAACACTAGGGTAATGTGATGAGGACTTGCCTTAGGTCTAGATGAGTTTTATAAAGCAACTTTTTTTGTATATTTAATTTATTAATGCACTTTTGTCTTGATAGGAAGACTCATTTTGCAGTGCTTTGTGATTTATTAACCGTTTCTTCTTTAGCTTGTCTTTTGCAAAAATGTGATAATATTTGTACAGGTGTTGGTAGCTAAAAAATTAAATTGAGTTCCTAGCACATATAGAGTAGAATTAATAGATTTCAAAGCTGGAGGGACCCATTATGCTTATTGTCTGACATACAGGATATCGAATTTCATCAATAATTCCTGCATCAAGGACATAAATTCCGGCTGAGCTCAAGGGTGCTTTAAAGGTATCCAGTTCTGATTTAAAGACTTATGATAATAAAGCTTTTGGAATTTTTTTTCCAGTGGTTAGTTACCTTCTTTTTTTTTTATAATTTTAATTATAAGAAGTTTTGTACTGCTTTTCATCTCTGAATTTGTCAAGCCACTGGATTTTTTTGTATTCCATTTTCGTGTCCTAACTTCAGCTGATGTCTGATATCAGAGGCCTTCACTTAGCGAAGGTACATATGACCAGGTCACCTCTCAGTCTTCTTTTAGATAATCTAAATCAGTTGGGCTCCTCCTGCCCTCCCTGAGAGGTGTATCTTTTAGGGCTTTACTCTGGTAGTCCTTTACTCTTCTTAATATAATTTATGTAAGTATTGCTCATTATGGTTAGGTTTTTTTCTATTATGAACACTAAGATTTTTGAAATAATGGTATTCTGTAAAACCCTATTTATTGTTCCATCAAGCACTAGTTCCATGTCCATCTGTAAGTATTATGAAGTATTATCTTTGTTTGGTAGTTGTGGAGGCAACTATTTGTGCAATGAGTGACTGAGGAACTGTCTATTTTTAAATGTTCCAAGAGTTGGGAGGGTGATATGCTAGATAGGTGTGCCAGGTGATGGAGACATATATGTCACACATTAGGTGGACAGGAGCTCTACTTTGCTCTTTCCTCACCTCCTGAAATGTGCTTCATAGTATTTGAGTCTCTTTGCTTGCTCCACAGCTCCATTGGTAGCATCTGTCTTTGTAACTGAAGTCTCCGTTAAAGTTCACTTCTGTGAGAAACTTTCTTGTGCTAATAATTTGCTTAGTCTATGTCAGGGTTTTTGGGGTTTTTGTTTCTTTTTTTTTTCTTCTTCTAATTGAATTTAGTTTGTGGATTTTTGTTTGCTTGGCATTTTAATTGACTATATTTCTGATGTCAGAGTTCCAAAATCCCCACTTCCCTCTGTAGACCTCTCTGTAGGGAAAGATTTCTTTACCTACCCAGGTATGCAAAGTGTTTTGTTTTGATTTAAGTGGAAATAATGTGGGTCTTCCCTTCTGTATTTTTGATTCATTTCCCTATTCTGTTCTGCATGCGATGAAGAATTTGGCCTTTTGTAGATGGCAGGGACTGCAGCTCTCCTGAAACCACTGGAGCTCCAGCCTCCATTTGCTGCTGCTTTTTGCTTGCCTGTTACTTTTCACTGCAGTTTGCAGGGGGAAGTAGCACTGAAGCTACCACTTCTTGAAGAGAAGAAAGGAAACTGTGAGCAGTGGTGCCACAGGACCACTTGCAAGAGGCTACAAGCCTTATTACCAAAGGTCATCAGCGTGTTGGAAACCTTTTCTGTCTGCATGGAGGTGTAAAAAAAGTGAGAGGAGACAGAGTATAGTATAATGTGATTTTTTTTCAGACGTGTGAGAGGGAGCTGCTATTTGTGTCATGCGTGGCATCTGTTCCTTGAAGGTTAGCCATGGAGAGGGAGGTGCTTGTATCCACAGGTGGTTATGGCACTGTCTGCATGCAGGGAAAGGTACAGACGTCTTCTCTCACTGGCAGGCCACTGGAAGCTCCATGACAATTTTGATTTGCTTCCGTGTAAATCCACATCCACAGCTTTCCAAGTACATGGCACAGTGGAGGTTACTACGGGTCACTTAGCAGTTTCCAAGTTTGGTGAAGCTGCTGTGTAGCGCTTATTAAGGAGAAGGGAATATAACAGGTAAGCCAAGTAAATGGATTAGCCGTAAGCAGTCCTATTGTTGGCACTGCCTGGAGATGGGTTGTGAACCAGGCAGGCATGTCTTGCAAGCGATATTCTTTCATCCCCCGATTACAGAAGAGCAACATAAATAGAGTGGCCTCCACTGAAATGATTCCTTGAGGAAAGAGGCATTTAAAGCCAGGGATGGTTACGGGTACTTGGAGCAAAGTGTTCAGCCAGCCTACCGTTTCCAAGAAGGAAGGGAGGGGGAGAGGGGAAGGCGATTAAGCCAAGTGTCTCTCTGTCGGTCTCTGTCTGAATGCCTGAAATGTTAGGGACAAATGGTTCCTTTGAGGCATGCAGCACTGCTGTTGTCTTTAGGACCTTCATGGAGCAGCTTTTACCTTTAACTATTTTAAGTGGTTGGCTACTGTTGGCTTGAGGGGGAGTTACAGAAGGAAGGTCACTTAAGAGGGTGCCTTTGTATTTTATTAACAGGAATGGTTGGGGAGGGGTAGAAGCAGTGTCCACTTCCAGTGGACATATTTAGAGAAAGCATTTGCTCCTTCACAGAGATTGATAATAAAAATCATGGTTTGTGCCTATAGTCCCTCTCCAAGAAGGGTATATGACTTTTGAGTCTTCTCTGCCCCAAACACAAAAAAACATGGTTTGCCCATGCTGGCTGGGCTGGCAAGATGCCCACCCCATGCTGTACAGTGGCAACCAGGGGGTGTGTGGGATGGGAATGCTGGCTTGCTGGTGTTTGTCCCCTGGCTCTGGAGGGTGACCTCTCCTTTCTCCCGTTCTGTGGCTTGCTTTTCAGCAGAGTAGGTAGCACAGATTAGTTCTCACTTATTTACAGCATGGTATGGTAAATAAGTGGTATGGTAAATAAAACCATACCACAGATTGGTGGTGTGGTTTTGGTGTCTCCCCCCTCCCCAACCTGGCAAGGTTTACAGTATTGCACGTGTTTAACGGTGCTGCTTGCTGAGATCAAAGGAGTTTAGGAGGCTTAGGGTTGGATATTTATACATTCATTTATTACCTACTGTTGTCATCCATATTATCTAAAATTACTCTAACTGAAGAGCTCAGGCAAAACAGTTGCCTCCTTACTGCAGTGTTCCTTGTGTGCCTGCTGCACTCCAGGCTTCTTTCAGAGTGAAGCAGTGTTAGCTGGGACTGCCTCCAACCATCAGCTCCTTCAGGCACTACTGCAATGGCTGTGTGTGTCCATGGTGCTCTCTCCAAGCAAGGGAGAAGGGGGTTCTCCACATCACAGCTCACATCTGGTGCGTTGAATCATACTCTCAAGGAACTCGCTCCACTGCCCATCTTTCCCATTATAGCACTTATGTACCACTCAGTTGTCACAGGTATCTAAATCTGGTCTCTTTATGTCAGAAAAAGACTCTTTCTCAGTCCCATCATCAGTCCAGGCTTTCTACCTGGGTATAAACAAGCCCTTTCAGGTGGGCTGAAGGGGACTTTAAATACACAAGAGGTATTGGGCAGTTCCTGTCCCACCCTCGCTCTCCCCAACCGCACTCTCTCTCCTTTTTTTCCCCCCTCTATTTTATTAAACCAATGGGATTTTGAGCTGATAGCAGGTCTTTGATGAAGATAGAAGTACGTTTTCTACTGTGTGCATTAAAGCCCCCTGTCTTCAATTCAGGCTACGTTGTTTAAAGTGTGCTGCTGTTTCTGCCAGGTGGAGTTGCAGGAATTAACATCGTTTTATTACCTAGAAACAATCTTTCACTACCTGCAGGCAAAAAAAATGGGAGATAAAATGAAGTCAGGCACTTTGTGTCTGGAGACTAAGACTGTTGAGAAAACATGTTAAGTGTTAAAGGACTGCAGGAACAGCTTCCCTCTGAGACTTGTCCGCTCTCCAGTGTAAACCCCATTCTGCAAACACTTGGCCATAGGGATCTGAATCAGCTGAGGGAACTAGGGAGAAGTGCAGATCCAGTAAATATGCATATATGGGATCTGCTCTTCCTCTCTTCTGGCTCACCTTCCGTTGGTATCTGTTGTCAGGGACGCCATCAGGGTCTGTGACAGATTTGTTTCCACATGTAAGTGTAACAAGTTTTGCCATTTCTTCAAGGGCATATCTATCTTTTGATGTTTCTCCCACTGAGTAATAGGATTGAAAGTCACAGCAGTGACTGAAACCAAGTTAGAAAAAGATCCGTCTTCTGACACCTCACTGTCCCAGACCTGCCTGCAGCATTGCCCTGACACTTAGAGGTCCCACTGGTGTGTGGTTGGAGAATGTGTGTTCCACAGCCACTGCTGTGGGAGGTAACAAGCTCCTTCAGCAACTCATATTCATGAAACTTCCTAAGAAAGCTCTCTGTTGGTGCAAGGGAGGTGGAACCAGGCTAGGTGTTTTCTGGTTCAGCTGTTTGCACAGACAGACTTTAAAGTCAAGGAGAACCATGTAGCCATGTACTGTATCAATTTATCCAAAACCTCCTATATCAGATTGGTATGTGTTGGAAGTACAACAGTCTTTTAGAAAAAAATTGACTTTAAGCAATTGGTCTAATAGGATTACTTATTTTCTGATGTGCTTGATTTTAAATCTTTGTAAATCTCCACATGGCTCATTTCCCCCTCAAAATTAATGCTGTTTTTTTTTTTCTATGTGAAATAGTCTACAGTTATACCAAACAGAATTAATATTTAGCATAGCATGGAAATAATGTAATTTGAGTATGTCCAATTTTCATTTGAGTTTTTTATTTAAAGGATTTCTATTAATGCAGATCTTAAAATATCATGCAACACTGTTAGCAAATCGAGGCATAAAATGACTATGCTGCTGAGCTCCCTGCAATTCTCCAGTGAGGCTGAAGACCTTTCTTGGTGCCTTGCATCAGGTCAGAGGAACTACTTCAGATGCATTCTTCTGCTGCCATTTCTATGATTGCTTCCACCGTAGGAATGATAAAGTGACATTTCACATGACTTTGTTCTTTTGGCAGTTCTTCGCAAAGAACTTTGCAAAGCTGCAAGGATCCATTTGAACTCCACTTCAAACATTGAGGGTATCAAAGAGTGGGTACATGCCATCAGTTTTGGCCTCATTTTACGTGAAGAATGGATGAGTTTCATTTCAGGAATGTTAATTGAGCCATTTGAGTTCAGGTATGAACTCTTTGCATAACTGCATTTCATTGAGGGAGTGAATTCACGTGACCCTTTCCTGTCCCTCTTCACTTGTGTCGTTTCATTTTTTCACCACAGCCCTGCTCCTAGTTTATTCCATAATCTAGATTACAGCCAAGGGCAAGACCTACATAAGCATATGGTGCACATTGCACATTGCATTATCTGAAGTCATGAGGGTGTGATTAATGGGATTAGGGTTTTAATTTGGCCCGTCTCTTTCCAGTGAGGTTGCAAAGTCTGACCAGTGACTGCAACATGCGTGCACCAAGTGGTGAGGTGATTCTAATTTCCTTGAAGTACTGGGCAGCTGCTGGAGGTAAACGTCTGCTGCAAGGAGAGAGGATGATCTTGCTTCGAACTGGCCAACCTGGTTTAGATGGCACTGTTTTGTCAGATCCTAGTGTCTCAGGGCAGCTCGATCTCTGCCTTCTGAGCTGCACTGGAGAGAACGGGAGATCTAATTAATGGGTTACATAAAGCAATGTTTCAGGTGTTGCTTGGCCTTGTGGAGTGGTGTAGATGATGCAAGTTTGTTGGGGGGAACCGCTTCCAGTGTACTTTCTATGATGGGGTTCAACAGATGTGCAGGTCCTGTCAAAGAGGAGCACATATGAGCTGGACCAGAAGTCTGATCTGCCTGTGAATTTGTGGTCTGGAATTTGAAGGTTGTACCTTCATCATCGAATTTCGTGCATAGAATGATTTGTTAGTGCAATACTTGGCTGCCCAGGAAAAATATGGTAGGCATCTGTCACAGCAAGAGTCTCTGGCTGGCCTGGCAACTCGCCATGCTAAAGGGGCCAGGGCTTTACCATGTGGTGTGGCACAGTGGAAGAGGATGAGTAGATCAAAGCAGCAGGTGCAGAGGCTCCTGTATTTACATTATATTCAAACTGAGCAATTTATTCCAGACCAGATTTAATCTAGTCCTTTGGACCAAATGTCCCCGCCACATTTGTGGGTTGAATTGACAGATTAGTAGAAGGACTGCTTGTTTCAGATCCTTCAATCTCCATTAAACGATATCAAGGCATTTGTTGCATCCCTGGACCTGAATTTCCTATTAAGCTTTTTTTTTAAAGGAATTTCATTTGGGCCCAGCAGAGCCACCATGTGAACAGGCCCAGTTTGCAAATGGGAGAGATGGTCATGAGGGTTACTTCAGAACTGCTTTGGACCACCTGCTCGTGTGGATACCGCCAGGGTGATCCTAGCTGGAGATTTAAGAAGCCCAGGTTTCAAGAAGCCCAGGTTTCCTTTGCATCTGTCACCAATGGGTGCCACGTGGCTTGTGGGAAGCCACTGTACCTCAGACCGCCCCATCTGCTTCAAGTAGGGTGATGTGCACTCTCAAGGTGAAAACTACTTCGTCACAGCTGAATACATCCTGGCTGCTGGGGTTCTTGTAAATATTGCATGTGTGTTGTGATGGGGGATGGGGACCTTGCACCTCATTCATCTTGCATGTTGCTGCCTTTGCTACTTTTGCAACAAACCCCACACTTCATTCATAAAATAATCTTTAACATGTAGCGATGGGACATGCTTGTCAAAATATTGCTTGCTGTCAGCCATAGTACCTTGATGATATTTCAAAGACTTGTGTTTACTTGTAATAACACATCTTAGAAGGAAAAAGAAGTGAAGTTTCAGTTTACAGCCAGCTTGCTTAAGGTAATGAAATTAACTTTAGAGATACAGAAATTGAAGTTGGATCTCTTTTATGCATGGTGTGGTGTTCCAACAAACTAAATTAGAAGCTTTGTTTGTGGACTGATACTCAGAATTCCAAGTTTTTATTTATCTTGGAAAGATCTAATGGTTTGCTTTTAGTAATAACAGTTCTGCTAATTTTTATGTTAGGCAGTCAGATGTTGTTGGCTTAGATATCTGTGTCCTTCAGAACTGCTGTTTTAATTTTTGGATTTGGAACAAACCCAGCATCCTAAGTTAAAAGCAAAACTTTTCTCAGCAGGTTTAAGCAAAAAGGAAAGCGATTGTATCACAGAATATATGCACTTAACAGCTGAGGTTTTTGATTCCATGGTTACAACAACAAAACAAAAAAGCCTCACGCATATAGCCAGTTGGTGATTTTATTGTTCGAGTTGGATGGCCATTCTTAAAATGAATTTTAATGGACAAGAAAGAAAGAAAGAATGTGCTGCTGTACTTGTGCAACTGGAGTTTGTGAAATAGGATTGGAAAAATACGCAGAATAATTGGGCACATCCTGTACTTAGTGAATCACCAAGCTAGTGCAATAAACATTGCTGTGTTCGGAAATTTAGATCTATACCTTGCTTTTGCCAAGAACAATGGGTATTGCTTGGGATCGTGAGCTATCTGAACTGTGCCTTGTGCAACGTATTTTTTTTCTTTGCATATTTCGTGTTCTGAGGTTATTTTTGATTTCATAAAATAGGCGTTGGTCCAGTTCTATGACACCTTGCATCTGCTTAGACTGACTCGGTGGAACCGAGGAGACAAACCAGGAGCTGTAAATGGCAGGACCTCTGTAGACATCGGTATTGGTAAACGGAAAAAATTCCTGAGCAACAAACTATGCAGTCTAACCCACATCTTCCTTCAGAGAAACAGTCTTTTGTCTTCAAAAGTAAAAACAAAAGCTACAGACACTTGATAGTTTCAACTTTGTTTGCCAGATAAGAGGGATAAACTTGTGAACATGTTTAAGAAATTACTAAGTTTTCAGAAAACAGGCTGTTATTTAAGGGACGTGGGAACCATTACGAAGCCAGAAACAAGTACAAAATCCCAATCTGCTCTTGAATACACACGTGGCTCTTGCAAATTATGAGAGCTGCACATGCACAGCCTTAATGGGATTTTGATGGAAACCATCCAGGGCTGGAGTCTGGCTCCTGGTGAAATTAGGACTGCTGTCTGGCTAGGACTGAAGTTTGGGTTTCAGGCAAACTGATGGAGATGTTTTCTTCCCTCAAGGAAATATGTGTTTAGTCGTCAGCCAGAAAGACAGGATGGTTTGTATGCAAGGTTTTGGTGTGTTGCTTAGTGTTAGCTCTGGACTTCTTCCATCTTCTTTACTTACCCAAAAACACGATAGTCCATTTAAGGAGAAACGTTACTGTTTTTCCCAGTAGCAGAGGGAGTGAACTGGGTGTACACTGAATGCTGTGCTTCCGTTGTTTCACCATGTTAGGACAGCAGCCATCCAGGAGGTGCTAACATCATGCATTTCTGGTACCATTGAGCTGAATGGAAGAATTTATGTTTTCAGTCAAACCAACCAGTAGTTTCTTCAAGTGTCTGCAAACATGGATTGATAAGTCCACAAAGGATCTTTTACAGTTCTGCTCCATCTGCGGAACAAGAGCTAAGAATGTAGGAATAGGTTGGAAAAGTCTCACTAGCCCCAGAGTAGTATTTCTGTTCAAAGTAGTGGGACAGACAGAAAGAAATGGTATTACCGAAATTTCTATGTTAGCAGAATTTTTAGAGGCTAAACTTTAAAAGCATAGCCTTTTTTATTAAAGATGTAGCCTCTCTTGGGGGAAGAGAGAAATGGATTGAACCAGCAGAAAGCATCCTCTGGTCTTCTCACCCTCCTGGATAAACACCATTAAAGGTTCAGGACATTCCTGGGGAGGGGAAATCAGTTTTCTGCACTCCTCAGTTCAATGCAGATGCAGCCATGGCCATACAGTAGGTGACTCATTCTGTGGCCATCTCTTTAATGATAAAACTGTTATGTGCTACATCAACCATTCAGACATTTTGTTTTCTAATTTTCTACCCCCGGTTCCCAGAAATATGAATAATGATGCTTTTAGCAGAGTGGTGGAAATGCTCCCTGAGACGTACTACCAGGGTAGGACGTGCTGTTGGTTGATGCCGTGGATAGTATTAGGGATACAGGGACATAATTGGCTTGAACTTCTGCTCACCTCTAGACTTAAATCCAAAGCTTTTTTATCAAGTTCAGATAAGGTCTCCACCTCTATTTGACTCCCATTCGAGCTCTGTCCTTCTGTGTAGTTCCTGGTGGTGTCTCCTCCTTTCTGTTTGGGGTTTCAGGTGGGAATGCCAGCCTGTTGTGGATGCAACAGTTGAACCCTGGCCTACAAAACCCAGCCAGCTCAGATGATAAGGAAAGGCAGTTTATTACTCCAAGAGCTGCCTTTCCCACATCAAGTAGATTTGCATCAGGCAATTGCATGAATCAGATCTTGATCTTTATTACCACGAAATACAGCAATGAGAATCCCTTTTCTGAAAGTCTTTCTACTGTACACAAATCCAGATGTAAACCCTGCTCTGTGCACAGCAAACGAGACTCGTATGTATTTTATTAATGTAAGTGTAATGTAATTATTCTCTTGTCCATCTGGCAGGTGGTGTTTTCATTAAGAAGTGAATAATCTAAGCTATAGGCTCGTAGACGGGGATGAGTATGGAGGAGATTCAGGTCATCTGCTGTGGGACCATAAATAGAAGCTAACAAGGGAGCCCTTGCTGCCCTTGTCCACTAAAACTGAAAATCTGTTGCTTTTATTTTTCCTTTATCAGACTGCTTGCAAGCTTAGAACCTGGTCTATTAGTGAAATCTTTTCACCATCAGCGGTTTAATTCCTCATTTATGGTAGTTGCTGGGGGCACAGTGTGGAAAAAACAGGTGTTATATAAGAGAGTGAAATTTAAGTCCTTATATAAAACACTATGCATAGGAAGGTAAGATTAAAATCAAGCTTCTGGAGGTGCCCTGTGTCTCTGAGTGTGAAGTACCGACTGAAAAACAAACTGGCATTACTTAAGGGTTTTTATTCGTGAAGAAGGTCCTGATTAAAAAAAGCAAAACAAAACACACACAGAAGAGCAACAAGCCTGAACTGTCCTCAAAAAAGTTTTGAGGGGAGTGGTATGTGGAGCTTTCTAAAGGAAATCTGGTTGCTCTCTGCCCATCTGTGTGGCATCTTCTGTTTTCCAGACAAAGTTTTCTGATGTCCACATGGAAACGGGAGCAATTTCCTCTTTCCATGTCCTAGCAAGACTTTTCTTGGCACAAGTGACAGCACAAGGCCTAGTTTGAGTTTTGCCCTGGAAAGATATAAATATCCTGGCCCTGTCCCAGGAACATTCAAGCAAGGATTAGGTTTTATTTTTTATCTGGTAGCATTCAGGGAAACCTATCAGGTTGACTAGGCTGGGAGGAGTATTCATTTAGTAAAGCTTATAAGTAAAGAAGAAAACCAAGCTTTAAAAAAATTATTATTATTTTTAGTCTATAATTTTAAATCTAGGAAGAGATGCTGAAATTATGCTGAGCATCATTTGTTCATGTATGGTGTAGGCATCACCAGGCGGAAGGTTAGAGATTGTCATTGCCCTTTTGTGAGGGTGCAGATTTCCATTCAGATGGGCTTGTTCTTTCACAGAGGATCCTGCTGATTTTCCTTCCCAGTAAAGCTCAGGTTCAATTGCTGTTCAACCAGGGTGGAGTGTGGAGGCCGTTGCACCACCACTTCCAAGGAAACACCTCCAAGGGTGCTCATTACCCTGGCTGCAGATAATGGGAAACTGAAAACAAACCTGAGCAACAACCCCTTGAAAACAGCTTTAGAGGCTGGGTGCCAAACTGTTTAGTGCTGTCTGGAGGTGCTAGTGTGTTCTCTTCTCATTAAGGGTGCTGCTGAGCTTCTTTCTTTTGTAGGTACTGAGAATATTTGAAAAGAGATATTTAACTACGGCACAATTTACTCAATACAAGGTGCAGTGGGAGTAGGGACAGTAAATACAGCATCCCAGGCAAATGGTGAGCTAGAGCTTTGCCAGGCTATAATAAAACATGGGTGAGCCTTTGTCAGACATCCTTTTTTCTCTCTATTTAAAGATGTTATTTATCCCCAAGACTTCATGAAGTGTTATCTGGAAAGGCTTGCTGTGCAGATCAGTCTTTACCCTAAGCTTCCTTTGATATACTCTGCTTAGGCAGGGTTTCCCAGTTTCTGCAGGAGTCAGTGATCTCAATGTATAACAGTTTTATGGTTTCAAGCGAGAATTCGCTTCTCTCGATGCATCAAGCTTCAGTCATTTGTATTTGTGTGTGAAGGTCAGTGGGCTTGTCAGATACCCAATTGTAAATCCTGTCACTAAATCAATTTCTTTTAATTAAAAAAAAAAAAAATGCTGCTCTTCAGAAGAAGTGCACCCTTTCATCTGGACAAAACCCATTCTATCCCAACACAAATATGATAGCCGTAAGCTCTCTGCTAGTCTGATGTTGACTCTGTGTCTACTGGTACGTTGGAGGTTTGGAAATCTTGGTGGTCAGAGGGGGCTGTGTTTTCCCTTCCTTTGAAGAAAATGACTATTGTTATTACTTTGACATCATCTAACTTTTCATCATCAGAAGCAGAAAAAGTTAGTGTCAGAAAACCGGTAGCCACGCCAACTGGAGAGACATTCAAGCCCCCTCCTCGCTCCCCACAGCGCCTGCAGCAGAAGCACACAGAAATCTGTCACCAAGGCTAAGAGCAGGACAGGATTTTGCATTCATTTAGTAATTCCCTTGGGGTTATACTCTTAGATGACTTAATGACTTAGTGTATACCCTGTCTGGAAGATAAGCAGGCATAATTCATTGCAGGCAGGTCATTCATCCCTTGAGATAACCAGCAACTACACGCCATAGGGAGCAGGGAGATAAAGATACTATAGATCAGCAGCAGTAGTTCAAGGTTTCAACCTCTCCACCTCCTTCTGTGACCCAGAAGTCATTTGCAGTTGATAATTCAGTCATTTGCTTTCTTTAGAGAGAAATACACTGTCAGTGGTTGGCTGAAGTGAGCGCATTTTCCATTCTGCCTAATGCCGTTCAGCACAGCCACAGCATAGCTCTACGTGGAAGTAGGCATCCTTGTGTTGCTTAGAGGCTTTATGGCTGTGTTAAATACTGGTTTTGAAAACTTGCCATTAAGTTGATTCCAGCTTTTCTGGTGTTATTTAAATGGTGAATGTTGTTCACGTACTGCTCAGGATGCTTGCACATGTTAATTTTCAGTTTCAGTCCGAGTGAAGCTTTTAGCAGTCCAGTTTGTGTGTTAGATCCAAACTGAGGCACAAAGAGAGAAAGAGTGTGTATATAACATAGTATATTGTATTTGTTGATTTTTCTTGTAAAAATAGATTTGTTTTCAGTATCAACAGGTACATTTTAAAATTGAACAAGTCCCACAAAACTGTGCTGCTCCTAAGCTAACAAATATTAGAATCAAACATATGACATGACTTCTCCCTAGTTAATATTCCCTCCTCCAAAAGTCTCTGGTCCATAAACAGCAATCTACATCTTGAGATTCCTTGCATTGCAAAGATAAATGATTGACTCAGTAGATACTTTATGATGACTAACTCTCAGTAAAACATTTTTCTCTTGTCTACACGCACAGCAAAAGAAATAACAAATACAAGGCTTTTGATATGGTCATATGATGGCCGTGATGTGATTCACAGTCTGTGATGTTGCTTTATTTGAGGAGGAGGGATGGGAGAGAAGGAAGAGTCTATTTTTGTTTGTTTTCTAATTACTTGAGCTATTTTTTCTTTGACTCAGCAACTCTGAAGAGTACATACTGTACTACAGTAACCAGTAGTCAGGTCTGGGAAGTCCAACGATGGTGATGATAAAAGTAAATATCCTGCATTCTCTGAGGGATTAGGAGGAGATGGAGGAACTAGTTCATTATGGTTTGGTGTGGTGTCACAATCCCTTTCTGCATCAATGCTATCCTGTGCGTAATCTTTAGATCTGTATTTCTCAAGTGAAGTACTGAAAACAAACCAGAAATCAGAATAGTTTTATTTGCACCTTTTTTCATTTACAAAACCTGTTTGTTTAGATCATGAAAGTATTCACCTTGTACAAGAAACCACACTGCAAAGAAGATGAAGGAGTCTTGTTTTCAGGACTTCAGAAATGCAGTGCTTATGGCTTTGTTTGGAGTGTGTCTTAAGAATGCAGTGAAGAGTGATTTTGATTGACATGAAATAATTTGATATGAAAAAATCTGCTTGACATGAAATACCCCATACCTTGTGATGCTTTCTTGTCAGTCTGCATGCTACACAGTAAGAGTTGTATTCATCATGGCACACCTTCTCTTAGTTGTCTCATTCAAAATGGTTTGAATCCCAATTTCCAGGTTGAGCCCTTACTACTTTTAAAGGTGTTAAGTTGCGTTTGTGATTTCACATAATGAAAACACTTAAGGCTTTAATGAATTACAAGCGATTCTGTCTGCGACGGGAAGTGCACCCTGTGGACTGCTTTGTGCGGGAATGAATGCTCACTTGTCATCTTCATGTTCTGTGTCAAGCTGCTTCGTTAATGCAGGACATTCACGTGTCAGGATATGTTTAATACAAGACTTTCTGACTCCTTGGGAAAACAGCCTCACTTTAGTCAGAGTTGTTCATTAGAGTTAGTTGGGTGTAAATTTTAACCAGGATGTGAATTTTAAGCAGGATATCCAGGCAGAAGGGTGGTCACTGGGGAGCAAATTCCAGAGACAGTCTTTCAAAGATGCATGGCCTCTCAAGAACTGGGAACTGGAAACTGTTTCTTACTCTATCTCACAGGCTAAAAGCCCTGCAAAGTGCAGTCTTCCCCTTTGCAACATGCTCTTCTGAGAAGTTGCAAGTGAGGAAAGACAGGCTTTGTGGAAAGACAGTGGGGTTCTTGCATGGGTAGCAGCTCTCATCTGGCTCCTTTCCAGAAGCTGCTGTTACAGATTTTTAGTGCTCTCTTCCATGCTCTCGCGTCCGATGTTCATCACAGTACTGAAAAACCTAAATATGCCCTCTTGCAGCCTTTAATTATGTGATAAAAATCACGTCCATTTTAAATCCTGTTCTTCTTCCGGAGAGGGTGACCTGAGGATGGCATTTCTTGCAAAGAAACAGGACTTCACATTTGCTGTTGACAGCCTACCCTCCTTCTCTGTTCCTTACCCTATTTTTTTTCAGTTCTCTGTGATTGTAATTGCATTAAATATATTCGATAATGCAGAAGTGACCTATTTTGTGCACAGTTTAGCTGATTCTGCAGTTGCCTGTAGGGTTTCCTAGCGATGTTCTTCAGCCGCTCCTTGGCTTACAAAAGCCTGGTAAGTTAAGCATGGCCATCAAAACATGGCAAGGAAAGCTCCAGCTAATGAAGGAGGATGAGCCATACAGGTGTGAATGCGTTGGACTGAGTGTTAGTAAGGCAAGCTGGAGGCCTGTGGAACAGATTGGGAGGACTAGAATAGATGTAACTAAACATATTAAACTATTGGAGGCCCTTTGTACAAGTTTGTTAATATCCAGTGACATGGCCAGATATTGTGCCCCTGTAGGCTCAGCAGTTAATGTATGATACCTCTGGCATCTGTGGTACCTACTATAAAAAAAATAGATGAGCTGGGACCCATAACTATAAACACTGTCTGCAGCCCTAACCCTGGTAACAGATTGTTCTGTGCCTCATTAAAAAGGAGATAGCACTGTCAGAGGAGTCAGGGCTTCGTTTTGCCATGTTTGCTACATAATCAGTTAATTTTGCTTAATAGTGCATTGCACCGCAGATGTGCGAAAGGGCAGAGTCACTTCCTTTTCTGCATAAAACCTCTGCTCCAGTGCAGCTGCAATTTTAACAGTGTGTTAGCTGGCAAGCTGACCTTAGTTGCTGTCCCTGCCTTACCCCTGCCCTGGGTTCTCCCAAAAGCTACATGCTTGTGCAAGTTCAAGGTACAAACTAGAAGTGAGACACAGATGTGTGTGAGAGTGGTCATTCAATGTCTACTGTGCTTGTGCTTTTTTAAAAAAAAACAACTTATATAAGGTGCTGTCAAGCACTTCTGCATGTTTCATTGGAAAGTACTTTAGTGCCTGTCTTTCATCTAAGCATTACTTAGAATATGAAAGTTAGCATTACTGATTTCTAATGAGATGAATCTAAATATGTCTATCTTAACTTGGATTTTTACATTTTACTTTCCTTTAAGTGCAGCTTTTGGGAAGATAATTAACAAGTCAAATACGATAAGACGAAATATGTGGAGAAGCCAAGTTCAGACCCTTGTTTAGGGACAGATTATTAAACATTACAATCAAGGTTTTAGAAGATCAGTGTATTGCACAGTAATACGGCATATCCAACAATTAGTGCTAATCGTATACTGCTTAAGTTTGTAGTGAAACTGAGTACATGTAAATGCTTTTCTTCAGATGAAAATTAATATATTCAAAATAAGTATATTCTGTAATCACATATCCCAGTCTGAGAGTATTATAGTGATATAAAAATAACTGAGCTTATAAACTCTGTAGTGTGGTGTGAACATCTTGTTTAAAACAAAGAAACAAAAAGAATAAACATGCAAAAATTACTACTAGATGTCTGAAGGGCCCCTGTTTAGGAGACTAGGTAAACATGTAATTAAGCTCATCTGTCTTCAGAAAAGCAGGCAAGCACCTACTTAAATCTAAATGAGCTTAAGTTGTGTTTACTTCAAGAAATACTTAAGTATGTTTGTAGTTAACCATCCACATAAAAGATTTTCCCCAATAAAGACTTGCATGCACACAAATGGAGAAAGGTGTTTCAAAACCTAGGTATGATTATAGGTGTAAGCAATGGGTTTGATTTAAGAAGAAGCTGAAGAAAGTAAGTGCATAAATCTAATTGAAATTCAATGAGTTTGGATCATCTAATTGTCTTGGGTCCCTCTGAAAGCCTCGACCTCTTTTAAATGCTGAGGGAGGTGCTGGCAGTGGTTACGAACTGATTTCATATTAGCACACCAACACCTCGCTGGATGTTTCTCCCCAGATGCTCAGTGTGAGAACAGAACCTTCTGCATATGATTTCTCCAGTATTGCCAAATACCAGTGTCACTTTGAATATTTTTGAACTAAAAACCCACATCAAAATGCCGGTGTGTTTACAAACTTCAGTATTAATCACCCAGGGAGATTTGCAGAAGACAAAGAGTGAGGTGGGAGGATGAAGGTTCAATTGCAGTGCTATGTAGTGATGAGCAGAAGAGCCTTTTGGAAGCTAGCAGGGTCCAGGTGAGATTCTTAATTCATAGGATTTTAATACATAGGATGATTAGATCTAA
Source organism: Pipra filicauda (assembly GCF_003945595.2). Lineage (NCBI taxonomy): Eukaryota > Metazoa > Chordata > Aves > Passeriformes > Pipridae > Pipra > Pipra filicauda. The sequence continues at coordinate 1,909,329 of NW_024104283.1, forward strand.
ATTTTGAATTGTGCTCTTTCTCTGCTTTTGAAAGATGAACCAAAACTTCGGTAAAAAAGAATCCTTGAATTTGGGGTGTTTGGTTGATTTTGTCTAAAGCCATGGTTGTGACTTCCCAACAGGTGCTCTTATGCTCACTGAGGCACATTGCAGAGCACAGAGAGGAGAGCTGCTTCTAACAGACAAGTTTTCCACAGCGTGGTGTAAGCTGACCCTGAGAAGATCTTTGGTTGTCCTGGTGCTCCCTCCTCTTCCCGCGTTGTCTATGGCTTCCCTTTCTCCACCAACATCAGTTCTGCTGTTCAGTCCTGTTTAATATCTTTATTGATGATTTAGATGAGGGGATTGAGTCCATCATCAGCAAATTTGCTGATGACACCAAACTGGGAGGGAGTGTCGACCTGCTGGAAGGCAGGAGGGCTCTGCAGAGGGATCTGGATAGACTTGAGAGATGGGCTGATTCCAATGGGATGAAGTTCAATAAAGCCAAGTGCCGGGTCCTGCACTTTGGCCACAACAACCCCCTGCAGCGCTACAGGCTGGGCACAGAGTGGCTGGAAAGCAGCCAGGCAGAAAGGGACCTGGGGGTACTAATTGACAGGAAGCTCAACATGAGCCAACAGTGTGCCCAGGTGGCCAAGAAGGCCAATGGGATCTTGTCCTGTATCAAAAATAGCGTGGCCAGCAGGAGCAGGGAAGTGATCCTTCCCCTGTACTCTGCGTTGGTGAGGCCACACCTTGAGTATTGTGTTCAGTTCTGGGCCCCTCAGTTCAGAAAGGATATTGAGGTGCTGGAGCGGGTCCAGAGAAGAGCAACAAGGCTGGTGAAGGGACTGGAGCATAAGTCCTATGGGGAGAGGCTGAGGGAGCTGGGGTTGTTTAGCCTGGAGAAGAGGAGGCTCAGAGGTGACCTCATCACCGTCTATAACTACCTGAAGGGAAGTTCTAGCCAGGTGGGGGTTGGTCTCTTCTCTCAGGCACTCAGCAATAGGACAAGGGGGCACGGGCTTAAGCTCCGCCAGGGGAAATTTAAGTTGGATATCAGGAGAAAATTCTTTACAGAGAGAGTAATCAGGCATTGGAATGGGCTGCCCAGAGAGGTGGTGGATTCACCATCCCTGGAGATTTTTAAACGCAGATTGGACGTGGCCCTGAGTGCCATGATCTAGTAAATGGACTGGATTTGGACCAAGGGTTGGACTCGATGATCTCGGAGGTCTTTTCCAACCCAATCGATTCTATGATTCTATGATTCAGCATGCCACTTCAGAGGGCTGATCTGGCTAAAATCTCTATGAAGAAAAAGAATAAAGAAATGAGAAGAGGACTCTGGGGGGCTCGGTTTGCAGCAGTGCCACCCAACATGAGCCTGCGCTCACACTGTGGTGGTGAAGCTGAGTGTAGGCAGGCAGCTTTCTAGACAGAGGAGCTGCTAAGAGTGGAAAATTATACACTGGGAGAAAAGGAAAGGTATTTTTGTGTTGGACTGGTTACCACTCATGCAACCACCTAAGCATCTCCAGAAAATCTAGGAGGCCAGTTCAGGGACAGGCCTGGGCATCAGGTCCATGTTTCATAGCTGTAGCCATGCTGCTGTAAGCAGATGCGTTGGGACATGAAGGTAAATGTCTTTAAAGAGGAAGAGGAAGGTTTGAGGGTGACTGAGGTTAGCTCTTAGGACAGTAGGACGAAAGTCTTGTGAGTGCACAGTGCTTGGCAAGGCCAGCCCTGATCTTTGAGCTGTGTGGCCTGTGGGGTCTGTGGCCATGGGCAGGCAGGGGGGCATGCTGCTTCCAAATTGCAGGTTGTTCAAATCAAATGGTCTTGAGTAATGGGCACTATAGGATCTCTGGGATGCATTTTATTTTAGTTTGTTTTATTTTTTTATTAAAAATGACTAACAGCAATATGCCCTTCTGAAGTTGGCACACTTCTCCATTAGCTCTTCCACTTGTGTGTAGACTAATACAGTCAAAGTCGTGCAGCAGCCTGTCATGTGCAATTTGTATTCTTTGTTTGAGAAGCAACCTATAGACAAAACTCGTTTTCTTCTCCCTTTTGTTGCATTAAACTATTACTGAGGGGATTTTGGAGGCACGGATGGGTTAGGCACCTGATTTCTGCTGGCTTGAGTAGGAATCAAGGCATCTGCTACTGCCTCTGGAGACTGAAAATCTCCCCGTAGGTTTTGGCTCACTGAAAACTTCGTTTTGTTTGGAAGACAATGAATAAGTCTTAAAACAAGGAGTCCATGCTTTTGGGGGGTGAAGGTCTTGTCTGTTTGGTTTTTTTCTTTTAATAGCTGCTTGTTTTCTGAGGTGCAAGTTGGGATTTTTCAGTGCTGATTGGATCAGGATCTCAGTTGGTGCTGGGCAGCCATTTCTGCACCCACTGCCTGAGGTGCTGAGGTGGGAACAGTAGGTTCTGCCTATTTTGCTCCCACACAGCACCTACAAAGTTTATCTGCTTTTAGACTTGTTTGCATCACTTCTTGAACAATGTATGCTGTGTGCACTGTTTGCTTTTCAGGCTTCTAGTCAAGCAGAAAGGCAACTCTTTGCACTTACTTTATGCCAAAAGCAATGGAAGTAGTATTTTCCCCTTGTTCATAATTGGACTTAGTGATGAGCTTCACCATTTAGTAAAATAAACTCAGGGTAAGGTTTTAAAAATTACTGTAGTTTAGGCGTGCACTGAAATGCACTTCTGCTTTACTGTGAAGTGCAGAAGGTACTGTGAAGGTATTCTGTAGGAAAGTGCAGCATGAAGGGTCTTCACCAGGATTGCTAATGACAGGGTACAGTAGCCTCACTGCTGCCTTTTTAGCTCACTGTTACAAATGTGTTTCATGAAGTCTCCATCTATAGCATTGCCAGCCTTCAATATGTAGCAGGAGAAGCAAGGTCACCATTAACACCTTGACTCATGGAGTTGTGGGGTAAAGTTTGCACCTTCTCCAGGGTGGGCAGGGAGTGGAGGAGGCTCACCCTGGAGCGAAGGCAGGCAACGTTGATCCCACCAGCCCTGCCCTGAGGGCTGTATTGGAGATAGACAACTTCATCTTGTGGATAAGGCAGGAGACATAGCCTGATCCTGTAGGTGGGGATTAGAGCCAGAGGCTGATGAAGGAGCACACTGAATGCATTTATGTCTTGGCCATGCACCTTGCTGGATGGTGGCACCTTTTGGGAAGTGCTGGTTAGCCTCCCATCCCAACAGTCCTGCGCTATGCTTGTGGGATGTTTTGTGCCCCCCTCCAAGCTGTCTTTTCCTGCCCTCTGCACACAGCTAATGCTGCTGGACCTGGGGTGTTTCCTCGGCCCAGCCCCTTAGGCAAGCACTGGCCCAGCCTTTCCCCTCCATCCCACTAAACAGACAAGTTTCAGCATCCCCTTTCTCCTTCTGCAGCAGCCTGGGGAGTGAGCCCTTTCAGGGGCTGGGGTACCATCAAAGTGATGGGTACACAGCCTGAGCCCTGGCTGCACGGGCAGCCCCCTGACACAGCGTGAGCACAGTCAGGTGACTGTGTTGTGGCTTGCATGCTTGCTCACATCCCCTTGGGTCCTGGTCTCTAATCCTGGCTTGAAATTTTATATTGACAGAGTTAATTCCTGACTGCTTCAGACTGCAGAAACTGGTCTCTGATAAGGCTGTGTTTAATAAGGATATTCGTGGTAAAGAGCTTTGTTGGCTAGACAGAGCTTTACCTTGCCGAGCTTTGCTCTGGCAGATGAGGAAGAGGTCCCCTCCCAGCACACTCCCTTCTTGCAGCCTGGCAGTGCGATGGAGTAGGAGACATGAGGGAGGTGATACCTCTTTCTTCCCTCCAAAAAAATAGCCACAAAATACCTTTACACAGTTGACTGCAAGCAGCACACGGAGCCAGAGTAAATGTACTGCTTCAGTAAGCCTAAATTCTTAAGCAAATGCCAAAAATAAAGCAACCTGCCTTACTTTTTCCACCTTACATAGCAGTTTCCAACCACATCAAGTGAAAAGTCTAGGTAGGTGTATAGTGTTTATCATCACTGAGTAATACACATTACATTAGCTGGGACGTTTATTTTGTTCCTGGCTACTGGTTTTAAAATAGTCTTAGTGAGGGCAGGAAAAATGATTTAAGTTTATATTGCCACCTAAGAGATAGGAGTGTGTTCCTAATTTGGGGAGAAAAGCTGGGAATGTAAGTAATACTCCCCCCCCCTTCTACTACAACTGCAAGTAGGTTGAAAGGCAGATGGTGGAAGTGTAGAATCCAGCAGTGCAATGCTCTCTTTCTGTAAGATCATGTTGGAGTGGTTTCTTTGCCTGCATTCATCTGCAGCAATTGCATCCTCCAGTATTTGAAAGTTGTTTGCATAGCTGGCAGCAAAATTTTATGTCCAGAGCAGCAAAAAATTGTGAATAGTTTCGCATCCAGAATTCAACTGATACCAGTATGTGGTAAGGGATAGATTGAGGACATCCATGAAAGCAAGGTGAGAGGCAAAGTTCGAGTCTACCGTTTTTTTTTTACAGGCTCTGAAAGTCAGAAATATATCAAATACAGAACCAGAGGATATGTGAAAGCTAGCGTAAGGGGAATGCTGGTGCAACTGGAAGTGCTGGACAAAGAAACCTTGTTACCTTGCAGTGCTTTAGCCTTTAATGCATTCATTTCAGTCATAGGATGTTCAAATTTAGCCAAGAGTTGGCAGCCAGATGGACCGCGAGGCAGTTCACAGAGTGACTCAGTCTAGGCGAGCATGAAGAGTCATCCCCATAAAGGTAGCCTATTACAGTATTTTCACAGTTTTTTGTTTCCCTGGGTTTTCATATTTTTGTAGTAGTGCTTGGGTTTTTTTCATGGTAGTTTTCCAGTTCATCATTGCTTCCTGCCTTCTCTGCCACCTGGTCATGCCTCCACCTGTGCAGAATGGGTATACAGGATTTCTGTTTTCCTGGTCCAGTGCCTGACTGCTGTTGGTGGCCAGGCATTCTTGCCTTTTTGAGGAGCTGTCAGGCAAAAGTACAGTCAATGTAAAAATTGTGGCAGCATCCCTGTGTTTCCTCCCCACCTCCCCGCTCTCCTTTTCTGGACGTATTAGCTTCATGGAGGACAGAGAAGAATCTGTGATGTGTGATTTAAGGCACTTGTCCTGCTGCTCATTGCTTGGTGCGATTGTGTTTCTGCAGTCAGACAAACTCTTCAGGAACAACTGTTTCACTTGACCTTTCTTTCTAGAAAGCTGTGGCCTTGAGGCTGTATCACATGGTGGTGGTGTTTTTTTCCTAAATGAGGAAGGTAGGAAAAGCACTATATTTATTTATGCTGGCTTTTTTCAAGAGGGAGCTGAACAGTAAAGTTTCGCTTCTAAATGAAGGTAGACCGATTTCTCCTTTGGATTGAGGTTTATGTTTGTTATCTTGTCATTTGATTCCTGTTAATTTGCTGTGGAAGCACCAGAGTGAGGAGGTAGTGATCTTTTCAGAAGTAAGAGAAATTTTAAAAAATGAACGATTAAACAGTTTACTCTCTGAGACTGAAATTACAGGTATTACGTGCCTTGTCTGTTTTATTGACGGAGAAACTTTTATTGTTTGTTATAAGTAATTTATTTGATAAGGGCTCTTCCTTGCCCTCTGTCCCCAGCCTGGCGTGCATCTCCTGCTGGGGATGGAGAGGGTGTATGGCTCAGTATTGGGATGGTTACTTCAGGAATGTGTGCAGTTGATTTAGTATCAAAGTAGCCTTAAAAACAACCAGGCAGGGAAGGCAGTGGCTGCTGGTAAAATGACTTTGAGGAGTTGCCTCAGGAGGAATTAAGATACAATGCCAAAGCTATTAACTGGGAAGATCCTACCTCCTCAGCTCCAGTTTCTTTTGCCAGTGTTAAGAACAAATAGATCAGGCAGAAAGGAAGCAGTTGTTCAAGAGCCACCTGCCTGTGAGTATGCAGGAATCTCAGCTTCTCAGCAGAACACATGGTGGCATGGGACCGAGCTAGGAGAGACATATATCCTCTTTTGTATCAGTTTCAGAAAACATTATGCTACCTACTTTCTGTTAGTAGTAAACCATATTTTGACTGCAGTCTCCAAGCCTCAGTGGGCACGTTTGGAGAGGGAGAAGGGATGCAGCTGTGCTGGGGAGCGCGTCTGGTGCAGCTTGCCACTCTTCTTCTTGCAATGATTCTTTTTCTTAAATGAAAAATAGTCAGGCATTGGAACAGGCTGCTCAGGAAACTAGTGGAATCACCATTCCTGGAAGTGTTCAAAAACCATGTGGATGTGCCACATGGGGACATGGTTTAGTGGTAAATGAACATGGTGGTTTTAGGTTAATGATTGGACTTGATGATCTTAGGTCTTTTCCACCCTGAAGAATTCTATGATTCTATTACCCCTGCATACCCCAGGAGAGGCAGTAAATCCTTGCTGACCCTAGAGGAGGAGGGTGCAATGAGACTTAGACAGGTAAGGTCAGGCACCTCCCAGCCTTCCAGCAGCAGTGCTGCCGTCTTTGTGAGGGGCAGTTACGGCCACAGGTACCTGCACAGCCTTCAGCTCAAGGCATGTAGCTCCAGGAAGCCTGAACTTTCTGAACAGTCTCCTTTTCAGTCTCTCCTGCCTTCTCTGAGGGTTTTAAAAATCTACTTTTCCGGTAAACAAGAGTCTTAGTATTTCCCCTTGTGCTTCCTCACCTATCCCACTCTGGAAGAAAAGAGTTGCTTGGCCTCACTGGCAGACAGCCTCTCATAAATCCCCATGGGCCAGATAGTTTGTTATTTATTGCCCACCTTACCCCATCAAATATCTTCACATTACTCCTGTTACTTGTTGCCCTGACTTTTGGTGTCCATTTTCCCATTCATACCCTTCTAGCGAAATATTTATCTGAGGCCTTTCACACACATAAAAATCCTTGATTTAGATACATGAGTTTAGAAGAAGTCCATATCCTCTGCTTTGGGCGTGGTTTGTCCCTCTTGACTTTGACTTCTCTGTAAAAGGTGTCTGTGTTGCAGAGAAATCTATGGCTATTGGGTTGCCTCCCACCTCTGCTAGTGGCATTACTTGAAGCAACAGCCTCTGAATTTAGCAAGTCAACCAGCCAACTGAAGGCAAACTAGCAAAAATCTCACCACTTCCCTTTGAACAGGCAGGATGGCTGGACACGGCCCAGGGCTCTCCCCTCACGCGTGGCAGATAACAGCAGTCCCTGTAGGCCTCAGCTTCAGATAAGCCAGACCGAGACAGGGACCCACCGTTCTCGAACCTCGCCGGAAAGGAAGAGAGCGAGGTCCCTCCTGCTGGCTTTATTTATACCTCAAGTTACGTAAAGGAATAGCATGGAATACTTCCGTGATCACTTCCCTAGTTCCTTCCTGGTTACAAGCTGGTCTCCAGGAAGGCCCAGAGTGAAACCATCACAGAGGCTTAAACATGTCCTTTTCTGGATCTCTCCTACCACATGTCATTTTTTGTATGTGAAGTTGTTTATTTGGCTAGACGATGGCAGTCTCTGGCTTTTGCTATCTCTGCAGATGCATATGGTCCTGCTGATAGTCGTGCGTGTCTGCCTCAGATTTGCAGGCGACAGTGGCATGTGCAGAAAGAAATGGGTGGAGTTGGTCGCACTGTACGGCCTGCAAGGCTCTGCAAAATCCCTATCTGTGGGAATTGCTAGTCAGCTCTTATCAGTCACGTCCCGATGCAGTGAGTTGTAGAAATCAAATTAGCAGACAAGTCAATTGCTTACGTCAGTCAGAAGTTTTGCAGTGGGGACGATGTTATAGCCCAGGGCCCCTCACTGGGTAGCCTTCCTGGGTTTGATTACAAGGGCTGTAACAGAACGAAAACCTGACAGTGCAGTTTCATTTCTGTCCTGCTTTTTGGTTTTTCTTCTTTCTTGCTCAAAACATTTTTTCTCACTGTCATTTGGGGCAAGCAGAGCAGAGAATCTGTCATTGCTATAAAGGTAAAGAAAGCTTTGCCCTGTTGTTTTATAAAACAAGTTGTTGTGACATACCACACGGTTCCTCACATCACTCAGTAGTTCATTAGTCTGTCACTGTGCAAGCATACTAAATGACAAGCTAAAAAACACAAGATACTACAACAGTCCATTAAAATTCATGAAAATATCCAAAAAATAGATTATCAAATATTCAAAATAAGGGATGTAAAAAGAAGCCATTTGCTGTAAATACTAATACCTGTAGCTGCATAAACATAATGAAGAAGTGCTGTGCACCACCAAGCTGCAGACTGCTGCTGATAAACCCACAACTGCCTGGGAATCCCTGCAGTTATTTATTTCCAGAGAGCTGCTGCCACTTTAGGAAAAGGTCTCCTTCAGAAGCTCCAGCCTGTCATGTGAGCCTCTTCTCCTAAACAAATACTGTGGCTAACTTGAAATTGGAGGCAAGATCAGTTACTTTCAAGCTCTCAGTGTCATGGAGCAACAAGACATGAAGTTACTAATTTCTTGTGTCCAGGGCGAAAGCAATGGACCTTAGGCTTAATATTTTGGAGGGCTTTTATTTTTTTTTCCTGTACTCCTTTCCCTGGAGTATTAATGTCATATGTCGTTATATCCTCTAGTAATTCTTAACTTTCTTCGAGACTGAAAATGCCTGTATTAGCAAAGTGGGACTGAACTTCCCACGCACAGGCAAAAGGCAAACTTTTAAGGGCAAGCCTTCTGAATAAAAGCTTCAGAGCTCCCATCAGAACTTTCAATAACAAATCTCAAATTCAGTTTCAGTTTCATCCCACCTTTTGGATTAATATCTAGCCTTAAATGAAAAAACTTTGAGCAATGGAGAATCCACCATGCCTTTAAGTGTGTTTTTCAGAAGGTTAATTACCTTCGCTGCTAATACATACGTGTTATTCCTGCTGTAGTTTTAGTTTCCAAATACTTGGGCTTTGTAAAGGCTTTGTCTGCTATTAATACAGTCCCCAGCCTCCTTTACCCAAATCTGTAATAAATTAGTTTTCAAGGCTTTTTTCTGTAGCGATTCTAAAAATAATTTCTTATTGGAATCCAATTGAATCCAAGGGAAGCAAGGTGATAATCAAATGATGTCACCCTCACATCTTGCACTGCATCTCACAGCCTGCCAAAACTAGCAACTGTTGCTATGTACCCAGGGGAAGGTGATACTCCCAGCCTTTTCTTGGTGCTGGAAAGCTCTCCTTTCCAGTGCTTGTTAGGCCTCTGGGAGCTGCAGGCTTTTCATTTTGCTCTTATGTGCTGGAGAAACACGGATCGTGTCCTGTAGGATTCTTTGAATTTTTCCTGTTCCTGAAGAAGACCATTTCTCAAAGCCACTGCAAATCTGGAGGACTGATGTGATTTAGCCCATCAAGTGCCTGTATTGCAGAGCTTGGGCTGCAGGGTGGAGACCTTGCTGCAGCATGTGTGGTGATGTTCAAGAATCTGTGCATAAAGACTATGGCATGACACCATGACATTTCTCAGATAGTTTATTTCCTTTTCTCAGTAGTGCCCCTGCAAACTTGGCTGATGGTGGGACTCATCCTCCAACTTTTCTCTGGGTACTTCCTAAATTCAAAAATACCCTACCAGGAAAGCAGGGCTCATTGTCATTTGACACGTGGGGGTCCAGAAGTTCCTCAACAGCAAACCTAATGCTGTTGTCAACAGTAGGTAGGTGATGTAGCAGGTTGTCTTTCTCTCCAGTAAAGGTCAGCATGAACTGGGGGATTCAGTGTGTAGCAGATGACGTTCAGAACATCGCAGGGACTGGTTCTCAAAAGGACTAGAGCTATGGATCATTTTTTTTCCCTTGCTCTCCTAGCAAAACATGCTGTTGGGGTGTTCCAGATCTGTTGGTAAGATTTACAAGATTTTTTACTGGCAGTGTGTGCTCAAGAAAGGGTAGGAGCTCCTCCTGATGAGGATGTGGTGACTATTAATACTTGCAGGAGTTCAACTCTGGTGCTGTTACCTCCTTTCCACTGGCGCTGCTCCTCTGCGAGGCAGAGTCTCGGGTTTGCAGAGACCTCTCCAGCGCACACAGTGTCACACTGACCTCTCTCAGTCCAGGACCAAGCAGACAGGCCTGGCCTTACGCCTCTGCATTGGCCGCGTTGTTTGCTTGAAGTTACCAAATGTTGTGCCTTCCTCTGGCTCTCCCAGCTGGCCCCTTCCCCAGCGGGAGGGGAGCTGCTGGTGTGGGGCTTCTCCTTCCCTGCTTTTGTCCCCAGATGACTTCTGTGCACCTGGGACTCAGAGTGGAAACCTGGGAGTGAAACAAGACAAATGTTCATAACGCTTCATCCGGTTAGTGCCAGCATGTCTTGGCAGCCACTCCCTGCCCTGTCTGCATTTAAAAGTGATTGCTTACAGTTATTTGTCTTCATTTTGCTATAGTTGTTATCTAAACGTGCAAGCTCTGTCTTTGTGGTTTTGGGCAGTGTAAGGGGGCTGGATTGCAGGCAGCCTGAGATACGATCCTGGTTTTATACAGGACTTAATTTTTTATTTCAAACATGCATGGCTGCAAATAGCATTGTACCCAGTTCCAGCAATGTCCTGATTCTGTGGGGGGAGAGAAGGGGCACAGAAGAGGAAAGCACTCTATGTTCACTGGCTGGTGTACCAGAGTGATGGGGTAGGGCTGAAGCATCGAGGCATTTTATGGCATTATAATTCCCAGGGACTCTTTCCCAAATATATATACTGTCCCAATATATAGCAGCAATCCAGAGCTAATTGACATGTAAGTGCCACAGGGGAGTAAAGTTATTTAAAGTTATTAAAGTTATTTTGTCTTTCACCAAGTGAAAAACCAAAAGTTATCTTGGAAAAGAGCAGAGGAGGAAAAAACCAACAGATTACCCAACTATGACTCGTTCAGACTAGCTTGTGAAAGTATCTTGAGGTCATCTTTCCTGAAAACCTTTGAAATTCAAAGACTATGGACTTTTGTCTCTTGGCACTCTGATTCCTCCTTCTCCTCCTCCTCTTCCTAGCAGATTCTACCTAACAGTTGCCCTTTTTTTCCACTTTTAAATACCCTGAATCACAGAGATGGCTCATTTTCTTCAGTTAGGTCTAAAGCCTTAAGAACTGTGTTGAAGTAATAAAGAGAACAGCATGTACTAGATGCTAGAGCCAAAGGAAGGGGGGTGGGCAGAGGGAAGAGATGACCCTGCTTCCAGGCTTTGGTCCTAATCCTGCAAACTTTTTCTCATGTGAAGAGTCCTGCAGAGGTCAGCCAGACATTTTGCATGAACAGCAATTACATGCTATTTGACATCATGCTGAACTGTGCTTAAAGTAGTTATAAAAACATGGCCAGAGTTTGTGATAAGGTGTGGATAGGGAGCTTTAGGCCAACTGGATGGGGAGTGTTCTGAAGACATGTGTGGGATTAATTAAATAAAAATTTTGCTTATTTGGCACACGTGACTGTGTACGGCTAAACTCTAGAACTCAGAGAAAGTGTCTCCCTAAAGAAAATATATAAATGCTGGGCCACCACTGTCCAACGTGCACTCCCTGGCATTGCCCTCAAGGAGGAAGGTTAGTCCAAGCTCACATGATCTTGCCAGGAATTATCTGCCCAGGTGGCCCAGCTCCCTGCATGCCAGTATCTTGTGCACTCCCATGTTTGGCACTGCTATCAGATCAGGAGGCAGTGTTCCGAACCACCCCATGATCGTGTTGCATTTGTGATTACATTGTTGGCTCTTGCAGTGGGAACCATTTGTTAGGGCCTGGAAGCGCAAAGCAGCTCGCCTGGTGCAGCCTCAAGCCAGGACTATTACTGACAAACACGACCTTATGGAAACAAACAGAAATTTCACCCTATTTTGCCCTAATACCTTATGACTACATGTGGGGTCTCTTAATACGGAAGGCCTTGTCAGGTAGCTGTAGTTGGTTTCCTGGAGAATCAGATTCAGTCCTTACTGTTCTGCTGGACAGACACTTTCTAGCATATGCATATATTAAGGTACTTCACTAAAATGTGACTTGTAAGTGACACGGATTCCAAAGTGTCCAACACTTCTGCAGCGTTAGAAAAAAAGATGCTCCTCTACACATGCGGCTTTAAGGTTTCTTGCCATCCTGATTCAATTGCTTTTGACACACTTATTTAAGGGCAATGGGGTGAGCAGGACAACTCTTCACTGTGAGTTAAACAAGAAGAACCCAAGTGCTGCCTGCTCCAGCCCATGCAGGCAGAGTGCCACAGGGGCAACAGCTGATGAAGACAGCAGCTGCTGCAGATGCAGGAAAGGACAAGTACCCAGCTGCTCCCTCCTGCCGCCGTCCCCCTGTGTGGACAGCGTAACTGTTTGTCCTGCTGAATCCTTGTGTGGCAATCACAATCCATCTCCTCGAAGACCCAGAGCATGTTGAAAGGCTGGGCTGCCTCCCAGCTTCTTCCTCCTTATTTATGTGTCACAGGAGGAGAAAACCTAGATGGAGATAGGTTGTCCAGGGTCATCCTGTTGTAGTTATGATGATGGCAACAGTTCATAGCTGAAGCATTTGGTTTGTTAACCTTATAAACAGATGCCATTAAATACTGTATTTAGCTCCTCAGGGGAAGTAGCCTAGTTTCTTTTTTATTTTCCTTTTCTCATCCCTGTTTTAACATTAGTGACTCAGCTGTCACTCTCTTGCAGAAGGTCTGCTGGTGTTATAGCTGTGATTGGATGGAACCAAGAACCCATTTCTGCCAAAAATAATTAATATGGTGCATTTTCACCTCAAAAAGAGCCTACAAAACTATTAAAAGGTTTTCATTAACTTTTGCAAGCTTTGAAACTTGCCTGTGAACAAAATTGGAAATTTCTTCATGTCTCCTCATGTTTATCCTTGTCGACAAGGCAAAGTCCGGCAAAGACTGGTGCATATCTAACCCTACACATTCCTGTTCCAGCACACAAAGTAGTTCACCTGCATTTAGATACATGCAAAAAAGCCTTTGCAGGTGAGAATCTCACTTTGCAACAGGGCATGTGAGCAGATCCTGTGAACAGAATTAGTTTCCACTAGCTCTGAAAAAAAGCCAAATGGGAGACAAGTGCGGACTCTTCTATCTCATTAATTTTTTCATTCCCCACTTCTCTAATCTTAACTAGAAAGTAGCCTCATTCATTCTGTTTTTCTAGATATCCCATCTCCTCTAAACTTTAATCAAAGGGGAAAAAAAAGGGGGGGGAAGCGCAAAGCTAGTTAGCCCATTTTGTACTTTTTATATTTTGCATATCAGCTCATATTACAAAAGTATTAGAGACCTATCTTAATGTATGCGCATACATGTTTCTCAGGGTGCTTGGTAGTGGCACTTCTCTGGGTGCTTCCTTTTCTGAAGGAGGGAAAATGTCCCCGTAAGTATTTGCTTGCTCTTTTTGCCCTCATCTATTCAACTGCAACTTAAAGGTGCTTGTTTCTTGTGTACTTTTGTTACGAAAATGATGCCTGGCATACTTAGGAGGCCTTGCATTCTTGAACTATGAATGCTGTGAATAGTGTCATAAGAAAAAGGAGATGTACAAAGGCATCATCATTCTTTGCATTGTCCTTTAAAATTTGCCCTGTGTCTTGAACGTGTAGGTGTTGAAAAAGGGCTTATTTCAAGCACTGTAGTTCCACTAGCATAACTCAACATTTTCCCCCTAAAAGCAGGGGTGTCTGCGAAGTGACACCATCTCAGGGTGATGAGGGGTTGCCTCAGTACCTGTCCTGAAGGGCAGGGACGGCAAGGTTGGTTTGTGCTAGCAAATGAAACTGAAATAAGTCTCTTGATTTTATTTTTCTTTATTGAATTAATGCTTCTTTGTCTGCCTATAAACTTCCAGATGCGTCTTCTACTTGTGCAGACCTTCCCATACTGGGAGCTCAACCACACTGCATCCTACAGGGTAGATAATTCTTGTTATAGTACCTGATGATGACCCCTGCTGCTAACACAGTCCAAGTCCTAAAACCCATTGCCCCATGGCTCCGTAAAAATGTCCCAGTCTGTGTGCGGAGTGATACAAGGGCCCCAGCATGGCCTGAGTGTTGGCTTCAGTAGGGATTGCTTATGTGTACAGGATCAAATCGGAACATGAAAAGGCTCCTCCACTCATCATTCTGCTATTCAGGCTCTGATGTGGGGGTGGGGCATGAACAAAGCATCGTCAAGTGCTGAAGCATTTTGACACAGCCTAGCTTTAGGCTCAACATTCAGCACTTGTGATTGTGATTGTATTGATGGCAGTGTATTTTCTCAAAGTAGGTAAAGAGTTTAAAAAAAAAAACAAAACCACTTTCATACCTGTGCATTTACCTGGACTGTGAGGTTTCTGGGATGGTACTGCCAGTTACATGTGAAACAGGAATGTCCTGCTTGCTGTAGCAAAGGGCTGATTCATTGGCAGCATAATAGGTGTCATATTCCCTTTTGTCAGCTCCTCAGGTATATTTTCCCCCTGCAGTAAACAGAAAATAAATTTTAAAAAATCCAGTAGAACCAGTAACATGCAAGTCATCTGAGTGAGGTGAGGTTCAATGGAAACTAAAACAGCTCATAAATGGGGTTAGGTGAGGCTGGGATGAATCCAGAGGGTAGAGGGAGAGTTTGGTATGAGTGAGGATGAACTCCCTGAAGCCGCCATGCCCTGGGAGACACCAAGAGCGACCATCCCAAAGCAGCCGCAGTCCCAAAAGCTCCCTGCCAGAGGGTGAGATCCACCTCCACCAGCGGAGAGGGTCAGGCACACTCAGAGGAGAACAGGAAGACAGGCTGGTGGGCTTATTCATTGGAGGCGCCCATTTCTCCCAGCAAGTGCCAAGGTTGGCCGGTGTCACTAGCTCAGACATCAGGGTCTGACCTGGAGCTGCCCAGATTTTAAGTCTGTAAAAAAACTTTTTCCGTAGGCAGAAAAAAAGAATCAAATGCTGTCAATTTGGAGATTACAGCCAGGGCATCACAGTGTGGGAACTAAAGCCATGTGCCTTGGCGGTGAGTTTATGGGCAGAACTGGTTTTGGGATTGGGTGTCCTGATGCAGTGCATCAGTGGAAGTCAGATTAGAGAATGGTCTGGGAAAAGACTTCTGAAGTAAACCCGCCTCACTACTGTTCATGTAAAAATGCTGAGGAGATGGATACTGTTGTCCACCCATGTCGTCTGGCACGGCATGAGCATTGTTTGTGTATACAGAAAGCAAGTCTGTACAATTTTTCAAATATGCTTCTAAAGTGCAGTGTTTAAAATACATTCCCCAGTACAGAAGAAAAATGTAGGAAACTACAAGAAACCAAGAGGCTAGGAGGACCTATGTGTTATTCTAAGGACAAAAGCAGAATGCACATCAGAATACATCAAAAGGAAAACTGATCACTTTCTCCTTTCAAAAGGCATTAATATTTTAGAGCTGCCATTACATTTTGAAGAGTGCTCAGGTATTTATTGGTAATGCCATGACCCAGTCCGAAGTCGTGAAGGAGGAGATACCTGTTTTTCAAGTTGTTCTGTTCACTTATCCCTCATCTCCTGATTCACACCCTGTCCACACCAGGGTTGCAGTAACTTGGTGAATATCTGGAGTCACAGTTGTGTGTTCCCACACCAACTTGCCCTTCGTGAGGCTCCCAAGGGTTTTTGCCCCTAAAAGCAGCAGGTCAGACATAGTGAGAGCTGCACTTAGGTGCATCCCCAGCTTCCTGCAGTGCTCAGGTCTGCGGAACACGACCATTCCCTTTGCCACCTTAGCAACCAATTAAATGCATCATATTTTAAAATGCACTTTTTTTTAAAATCTGATAGTATCTTATGGTTCAATAATAAAATAATTATGTGCTTAAAATAGCACAGGAGAAGGGTCTTGTTTCAGATTAGTCTACGTAGCAGAAATGCTGGGGGCTGATTTGGAAGTTGCTCAAAGGCTTTCTCGTGAGAAGGTCTCTGGCACTTGTGCTGGCTTTTGAAGGGCTTGCTCAGGCCTGATCAAACTCGGTCAGGCAACAACATATCAGATCTATTCCTCTCATCAGTCACGTGTTAGCCATAACTGTCACCAGATTTGCAATTTAATGTGTGCAGCTCAACACTTCCAATTAATCCAGGCCGGGTGTTTAACAATCTATCATTTCAGAGCTAGCACTTCACAGAGCTGCGTGCAGGGCAGCCTTGCAGTTGGGGACATCAGGAGCCCTGGAGGGCTGCCTTCATGCACACGGATTTTACTCTTCCCCTACCACTGTGTGGTGGAAGGTATTGATGGTTTAGTTGCATTTCACAGGCTTAGGAAGTGTTTAAAAAAGAACACACGACTACAAAAACATTTCAAAAAAATAAAGATTTATAATAGGTGATTCAGCAATGAGAGGCTTTTGTGATCTTCCATGGGAAGCTACTATTTTTAGTGAATTATTATAAGCAGTAGCATCACTCTCATTTATTTATAAAGGCATGAAAGAACGCCCATACATGTTTCTAAATAGTCAGTGTATAGTAACGGCCATATGCTGAGAATGAGAAAAAATAGAATTGAGCATTTTGGTTTCCACAATGCTGCGTGAGAGTTGTGCTGGGATCTTTGAATCTAAGAAACAAAAAAGAGAGGGATTTTTTTCCTTTTTTCTGGTTCTTCTTTCTAGCAATACAAACCCAAAGCCTTCACAGTGAAAGTCTGCCTCACAGTAAAATTGCATTGTTTTCATTGAGGCCTAGCTGAGTGACCACTGAGGTTTGGGAGAACTCTTCTGGTAGCTTCAGCATCTGGCAGATTGGGGCTGTCCTGACAGGGGTAGCTATTTTTATAGGAGTTACTGTACATATAGGGTTCAAGTTGATTAGTTGTGAATGCTTGCACTTCTCTTGGGGCTCCGTGGCATGGAACAGGAGAAATGCAGTGATGCTGTGCTGAAGAGACTCCACAAGTAAACCATGGTGTCATTGCCAAAGTTTCTACAGTGGAAACACTTTAAATGCTGGGGCTTGCCATTGAGAAAAAAAAAAAAAAAAAAAAAAAAAGATATTATCTCCTGGTGATACCACTCCTGAACAGAAATTAGAACTGGTTTGAACTGACTCTGCAAAGACCCAGCTGCGTGCGTCCATTGCAGCTTTTTTGCATTCAACTTTTTGGGTTTAAGTTCACTAAGTGGTAACATCTTTCCCTTTCTTGCTGACTGCGTTTATGTCCCAGTCAAACTTGCGATAAGGTGCCTTGGGATTTTCACGAATTCAGCACCTTACAAGAGCAATGCCTCCAAGTGAATTCTTACTCTTAATTAAGTTAAATCCCTTGATTGAAATCAATTCTGTTGAATTTTGGGCAACTGTGATATGAAGCGGGTGGAAGGGAGTGAGAAAGGTGGCTCTTTCACAAGGTGCCCTAACAACCTCTCAATGACAGTGTCTTCCTCCTGATTCCCAAATCCTATTTTAATGTGGAAAAGCATCGCTGTAGCATGCAGATGCTAACACTTAATTCTTTAGGAGGTTTCCTGTGGCAAAGAATGCCAGGGTACATGGCTCCTGACACTTGGAGGAGTTGCTGGAGAGCCTGACCTTGTTCTTGCTCTGCAGCTGCATTAGTTAAAGTATCAGCATTTTCCTCACTCTCTGCTTCCTGTCTCCCAACACCCAGTGGAAAAAAATAAACGACAACTGGCATGCTCTACTCACAGCAAAACAAATGTTATTTATTAGAGTCCTCATGTGGTCAGATCATGTCTGACTGTAAAATATCTGGAGATTTTTCTGCTAACTGGAAGCATGATGCTCTGAGGCAATTTCCAGGCAGTGTATATTTTCAGCTAGGTTTTATTTACGTCAGTGTAGTGATTTGCAATATCACTGTTTGCAAAGAGTGAGGCAGCGGTTGTTTTAGCTAGAAGTTTTTTTTTCTCTTTTTTTTTTTTTTTTAATTTTTTTTATTTTTTTTTAGGAAAAGTTTTCAATTGTGACTCAATTCCCATGCTTTGAGATGATTTCGTGTTCATAAAGGAGGACATAAGCCTCCTTGGCGAGCAGGTTGCTTGTCGCCTGCCCTTGTGGCCAGCGCGGCTGGGGTGGTGGGAAGTGCGATGTGCAAGTCAGGGAGGGTTTGTTTTTCCTCTGCTAATCACCCTCCCCTGTTGTAATTTGGCACAGGATGGAGGCAGATCTGTGTTCTGCTCTCCTATCTGAGCCAGCACATTTCAGAGGATAAATCTTTGCTGGACTTAATGTTCTCCCAAGGAGCTTAAATCCCTGAAGACTCTACTCTTCTGGGGTGGGGGATGACGGGCAGAGATGCAGGCAGAGGGCTGATTACAATGGAGGCCACTTCTAGCTCTTCCCCTACCACCAAGATCAGAAAAATCCTTTGAAAAAAGGATGAGGAGGGGAAACCACAGAGCCACCTTTCAGATGCTGAGCTGACTTTCCCCCCCTAAATCTGTGAGATTTTTTTTTCCCTTTTACTGCAGGAGGGCATGCCTGTGTAGGGCTGAACCTGTGTCATCCCAGATATCCTTTCCAGGACTGTGAGGGCAGTGGCCTTTGCCAGCTGGGTGTGAAGGGAGGTACCCTGTGGGACTCTGGTGCACTCTCGCCACCTCCCTCTGCTGAACATCTGGTGGGATTTTTGGGAACTGCCTTAGGAACTTGTAGATGATACCAAACATGAAGCATCAGAACCACTTGAGTGTCAGAAAATATTTCTCCTTCTGTGTGTAATTTTCTTAATGCTTTTTTTCTTCCTGCAACTTCCATAATTTAGGGAAAATATAACAATCTGGAATACATAATGCTTGGTTTAATATGGAAAAAGATGTATATCAGTACAACATGGCTGGATAGATATTGTAGGAGAGCTCTCTTTATGTTTTAGTTCTTGCTTTTTCTGCATCTGTGGAGTGTCCTCACTGCTTTTTTAAATTATATACATTTTTCTGGTTTGCAAAGACTCAGGGAAAAGAGGAAGAAGTTCTGAGACATCTTTGGGTTTGGGATTTCAAAGTTCCTTGAGAAGAGCAGCACTGCAGCCTTACAGAGCTAGGCAGAAAGGGACTGTATGGAACCAATAGACTGATATGTCCTAAAGATTGACTTGCCTAGGCTTGCCAATCCCTTTCACCAGGAATTTCTACATACATGCACACAATTGGTAACTTCATTATTTATAATTTTGAAGCCACTGCATCTGTTTTCTTGTTTACTTGTAGTTGAATCTCCTTGAGGACTTTAAAGCAAACAAAATGTAAAGCATGTAAAATGTGATTGTCCCGCTCTGCTCGGCAGTGGTGCTGCCTCACCTTGAATATTGTGTGCAGTTTTGGGCTCCACAATATAAGAAAGATATTAAGCTATTAGAGAGCATCCAAAGGAGGACAACAAACATGGTGAAGGGCCTTGAGGGGAAGCCGTATGAGGAGCGGCTGAGGTCACTTGGTCTGTTCAGCCTGGAGAAGAGGAGACTGAGACCTCATTGTTGTCTTCAACATCTTCATGAGGGGAAGTGGAGGGACAGATACTGATCTCTTCTCTGTGGTGACCAGTGACAGGAAATGGCATGAAGCTGAGTCAGGGAGGTTTAGGTTGGATGTCAGGAAAAAGTTTTTCAGCCAGAGGGTGGTTGAGCCCTGGAACAGGTTCCCTAGGGAAGCGGTCACAGCACCAAGCCTTTCTTAGTTCAAGAAGCATTTGGATAACCTTCTCAGGTGCATGGTGTGATTCTTGGGGTGTCCTGTGCAGGGCTAGGAGTTGGACTTGATGATCCTGATGGATCGCTTCCAACTCAACATATTCTCGGAATCTACAAAAACTGGTTTGAAGCAAGTTTTGAGTTACTTCTGAAGAAGGCACAGACGTTGGTATGGACAGGTGGGCAAAATGTGTTGAATTATTCACAAACTCCAGTTTCAACAACAAACGAATGCAAAAAAGAAGTTGTTTGTTTCATTTTGCTTTTCTTAAAGAAATAATTTTTGGTGGAAGCCATCTGTAAGGGTGTTCATCCCAAAGGAGATTTGCGTGACAACATTTTCAGGAAGCTGGAAACTGAAATTCGAGTGAGCAAGCAGAGCCATGGAGAAGACAGACTCCCTCTGGTCAGCTAGAGTCTGATAAGCTGGAGTTATTTTCATGGCTTCTTTTCAGTGGTATTAGATCTGATGCCTTTCTCTACTGTGTGGCTGCCAGAAAATTTCATATGGGAAAATTAAAACACTAAATATGTTAATACAGTATAAAATAAAGTCTGATTCTCCCACGTGAGCATTTATGGATCTGCAAATAGTGTTGTTTTTCTCCCACCATGTCCTAGTATCCCACTTGTTAAAGAACTGCTTTTGATTTGTAGCCCTAAATTTACAGTTTAGGAGCCCATATCTGAAATAACAAATTTGCCACTAACTACAAAACACTGAAAGAAAAACAGACCAGTGTGTAACTTGGACTCGGCAGCCACCAGCTGCACCTCATCTTGCTAGTCTTTAGTTGGCTTTTTATAAAAAAAAAAAAAAAAAAAAGGCGGAGACTTCTAAGAGTCAAGTTACACAACTCTCATTTTATTTTTAAAGTGAGTGGATTCCTTGTTGCGTTGTTGAGGATGATAAATTGATACCACATGTTGCTTCCAGACAAAAAGGACTCTGTACTGCAGTGGAAGCACTTGCAGCTGGTGTCTGAGTTAGTGGACGGACTCCACAAGGTAAACATGGCTTGGAAGAGGCTGGAACAGGCACAGAGAGGGGGAATTTTCTCCATTTTAAAGGCTCAAGCATTTGCTGCTGTTGCCTGACCGGGTCTGAGTGTTGAAATAACATGCAGTCCTAGCCTCCCTGGGAGACTGGTTCAGTTCTTTGTATCAAATGAAGGATAGGACACTTTGGAAATGTTTGAGTGTCCTCTCTGTCAGCTTACCCATTTGTGGTCTTACCAAAATATCGAGAGAGGCACATGGTAGGACATGGTAGCTGATCTCTGGGGTTTTTTTTGGGTAGCAAAATGTGGCCGAATCCCTCGAGGAGTATTAACTGAATAAAATGCGGTGCAGTGGATCAACATTTATTAAAGCTGAGACTGTGGCCTTGAGTTTGGGGAAAGTGCTGTAACCCCTCATGTTGCTGCCCTGGCTACTGTGGGCACCCAGCTCACCCCTTCTTCTGGTGCCATCAGCCTAAGCCAAGGTAGGACAACAGCCCCACTTGTCTGTGGCACTGCACCACTCTCTGCTTGCACCAGTTCTGCCCTGCCTCATGTGTGTTCCTTCGCCCTGCAACTTCCTTGTCTCCATGGACAGTCCCTCTTCCCTGCAGGACCACTTCTGAAGGGGACTGGGACCCAGCTGTTTGGCCTCGGGGCAGTATATGATGCTCTTGATGTTATCTGCAGGAACCTCAGTCTTCTGGCTCTTAGCAGAGCGAATGGCATTCTTCAAGACCAGTATAAATAGTAACACTAATAAAGGGAGGAGCTCATCATATTTCTTTTCGACTCTGCTTATGTACAGTCCATATGTTGTACCCATCGGTGGTATCTGAGCTGTCTGCAGCCTGGCTAACATCTATCCCATATACATATGGTCTCCAGGACAGATGATGGAAGTTCCTTTATAGATCTTTTAAAGTTTCTCATTGCATTTTGGCATGGAAAAATGTGTTATGTTTCCATCATCATGGCCTAATTCATCTCCCACATAAGTCAAAGACGTATCCCTATTATTTTCATCAGCAGTGGCTTCAAATGATGAACTGTATTTTCTTTGCTTCCTCACCTCCTCTGTGGTTTGTTGCATGGTCATATACTAGTAGTGCACATGGTTGTGAGCAGTGATTGTCCCAAGATATTTTCCTATAATTTAAGCAGATAGGAATATTTTTGACAGCTCAGAAAACAGGTAGAAAATACAGTTATTTCCATCCAGATTGCAGCCTGGTAGCACAGTGCAACGGCCTTTACTGATGTGAGTTGTCAATCCCTGTGGCTTCTGTAGCAAAACTTGCATGTGAACGGATAATAGGATCCAGCCTTAATTTGATTTGGCAGAGCATCCAACAGAAGGAAAACCCAAGAAACTCAGATACTGTTGCTGAAGAGGTTAGCGGGGGAGGCTACGTGAAAGAAGTGGGTTCTAAGGCAGTGTTTGAGCAGAGGGTGGATATGGGGTACACAAAAATAAATTGGCCCATAATTATGCTTAAGAAAACAATCTTCCTACAGAAGAAAAGCAAAGAAAAACAGAAGCAGGAGTGTAAGTGGCATAGTGCTTAATGTAAAGGAAAACAAACTGCTTGGATTTTTTATAACCACCAATTTTCAATGCAAAAGGATTATTACATTCTTTTATTACTTGTGTAAAACCAACACTGAGCAAAAAGATATAATAAGAAGAAAATTACACATGTGCACATACGTATCCACACATGCAGGAGTCCTCATCCTGAGAGGTGCCTCAGTCTCACAATTTTACAGTTTAGGATTTTTCATGGTTTTAGGCCAAATAGTTTCATACTATGGATACCACCATCAGAAATAAGCTCTTTTATGAGAATACTACAGGCTGAAAACTGTTAGCTGCTGGCATTTTGGCTGAATGTTTTTATATCTGAAGCTGTGTGTGGCACACTGTGTACGCCACCTTGGGTGTTTCTTTTCTGTGTTTTCTAAGATTTATTTTTCGTTAGCAAGAATCACGATGCTGTGTATTCTTATACCCAGCATTTTTAGGTGGGGAACGGCATGGTTTGTATTGCTCCTATATGGCTCGGTGTGGTGGTCTAGCTCTGATTGTCCTCATCCTGCTGGCAGCTCTTTCTGAGAAGAGATCCACACGCAGATGTTTTCACATATGTTTGTCCATGAAAGTTACGGGGAATGAATGTGAGAGCTACCTGCATTGATGCAGTCCAAGCTGGAATATCAACAAAGGTTATTTAAAAAAAAGAAACAAAAACAGTTCTTCAGCCAGTTTTACAGGGAGAAACCTGAGGAAGTAAGCAATGATGCCTAGTTATTAGAAGTTAGACTGTTGCCAGACTCAAAATATAGTTAAAATGTCATCAGTTAAACAATAAAAAGCTCTTTCCTTCTTTAGACTGAAGAGCTATTATGGTGTGACTCAATCCACCATATTCTGATGGGATGATAGTACCGCAGAAATTGTCAAGTTTATAGCTGAGGCACTGACCCAAACTTCTCTTGAGCATGTCAGCAGAGTCTGATCTGCTGCTTCGAGTAAATTGTTTAAAACATAACAGTTGCTGTTTTGAACCATGGTCCATATGATTTCTCTTTTCATTAAGTGATAATCACAACCACGTCTGCTGTCTGCATGTGAGAAGAACTTCAGGCGTGTTTTGCATTTCACACTCTGACAAAAACCACAACACTCAACAGTGGGGGAAAAAAAGGCATTTTGTACTGAAAAGAATTATTTTTAAAAATGCTAGGCTGTATTTCTGTGTACATCAAATATGTCTCCAGTTTACTTATGTCAAGCATCCATTTATCCTAAGGATGCAAATGTTGAAGCACTTGTGAATGATTTGTTGATTGATTCATTCTTTGCCCATTTAAATCTGGAATTTCTTCAGAGTTTTGTAAATGAAGGACACTTTTCCTGGATAGTTTGATGATGCTATGGTCCTGTTTGTGTTTTTAAAGAATGTTGATAGGACAAATGTGATTTTATCCTTTTCATAGGTATAGCTGGTAATTGCCCAAATTTAACAAAAAAGAGCTCTGCAGCTCTTTAAACTTGGAGGAATAGCACAAGGCATTTTTCAAAGGAATGTGGGATAGCTCCAAAAATCTTTTTACTTCCTCATTGGAAAAAAAGTTTGTTTACCAAAACTGAAAGCATTCACACTAACAAATACTATTTGCTTTCCCTTTCTTTGATCCATATTTTAAGCACAAGATCAGCAGGATGCGTGAAGTGGGATTTTCGGTTATTTTGGTTTAAATCTGGTGCCATTTCACTAGGGGTACTGTGGACTGGTTTTCTCGCCTTTCTCATTCTGAGGTGATTATAATTGGTTTGAGGCAATGTGGTTTTTGAATGGTAGATGTTACTGACTAGTGCAAGCAGGTAGAATGCAAGAGCAGACTGTATGCAGGCTCCTCGGAGAGTACTGTATTTTGTAGCATCCTGTACAGCGTGGAATATCTGACTGTGTACAGCAGCTTTATACAACTCTGTATCCAGCAGCTTACAGGAACAGGGATATCGTTGCATACTGTGTCACATCATGTTTTGAAGACTGTGAGGATACTATAGTGAGGGGACAGCTGGCCAGCTGCTGAAGTACGGGCATAATTCTGGGGCCTCTAATCAAGAGACAAAGTATATCTTAGTCATCACAGAGCGCCTGTGGGAGAGGAGCAACAGCACTTGCAGTTTACTCAAGAATTATTATAACAAGTATACAGCACATGTGCCCATGAAGAATTAAAAAGACATTTGCAGAGGCTGTGATGAGTGTGACTACCCCTCCAGCCAGATTTTTGCTGTGCCTTTTCAGTTTTTATTTCAAGGAACTTATGGCAAGATTACTGATAGCATAGAAGATTGTCCTGAGTCAAAAGCAAGGGAGAATCATCTAGCTCCGTGCTGGCAGGAATAGAGCTGTGTCACACTCTTTTCCTTAGGATGCAGTTTTTAGGGGTGTAGAGGTGGGCACCAGGAATGCACAGCTAGTTCAGGCTCGGGGAGTGCTTTACGGCAGCATGCTGGCATGCCACAGTCACACTCCAGTCCTCCTGTATGCAGCACTCTAGAAGTCCACGGAGATATCCAGAAGGGTCCAATGCTTTCATTCGTGTTGCTTTTTTCAGGGGATGTTGGTTTAATGATTGAGATTTGAGTCATAAAAGAAGTGGGGTGCTGGTCTTGATGTTTTGTTTTGTTCCTTTCCCGCAGAATTCGATCCGGCACAACTTGTCACTCCACAGCCGATTCGTGAGGGTGCAGAATGAAGGCACTGGGAAAAGCTCTTGGTGGATGATCAATCCAGATGGTGGAAAAGGCGGCAAGGCACCCCGGAGACGTGCTGTGTCCATGGACAACAGCAACAAGTACACCAAGAGCAGAGGGCGGGCAGCTAAGAAAAAGGCAGCCCTGCAGACGGCCCAGGAAACAAGTGAGGACAGCCCTTCTCAGCTCTCCAAGTGGCCAGGGAGTCCCACATCCCGCAGCAGTGACGAGCTGGATGCATGGACAGATTTTCGCTCCCGTACAAATTCAAATGCCAGTACGATCAGTGGCCGCTTGTCACCAATTTTGGCAAGCACTGAACTAGATGATGTTCAAGATGACGATGCTCCACTTTCTCCCATGCTGTACAGTAGTCCATCGAGCTTGTCCCCATCGGTAAACAAACCATGTACTGTGGAGTTGCCTAGGTTGACTGATATGGCTGGGACAATGAACTTGAATGACGGACTGACAGATAACCTCATGGATGATCTCTTGGACAATATAACACTCCCTCCCTCCCAGCAGTCACCCACAGGAGGGATAATGCAGAGAAGCTCCAGTTTTCCTTATGGTTCCAAAGGTTCAGGGCTGGGTTCCCCGTCAAGTAGTTTCAACAACGCTGTGTTCGGGCCGTCGTCCCTGAATTCCCTCCGCCAGTCGCCCATGCAGACAATTCAGGAGAACAAACAGGCCACCTTCTCTTCCATTTCTCATTACAACAACCAGACGCTGCAGGATCTTCTTGCCTCTGATGCACTTAGTCACAGCGATGTCATGATGACACAGTCTGACCCACTCATGTCACAAGCCAGCACAGCTGTGTCTGCCCAGAATTCCCGCAGAAATATAATGCTCCGCAACGACCCTATGATGTCGTTTGCTGCACAGTCCAGCCAGGGTGGTCTGGTCAATCAGAACCTGTCACATCACCAGCACCAGTCCCATAACTCCTCTCTTAGTGGCAGCCGTGCCTTGTCCAATTCCATCAGTAACATAGGCTTAAGTGACTCCAACAGCTTGGGATCCACCAAACATCAGCAGTCATCTGTCAATCAGTCTATGCAAACACTTTCTGACCCGCTGTCAGGCTCCTCTTTGTACTCTTCTAGTGTGAACCTCCCAGTCATGGGACATGAGAAATTCCCAAGTGACTTGGACCTGGATATTTTCAATGGGAGCCTGGAGTGTGACATGGAGTCCATTATCCGCAGTGAACTCATGGATGCCGATGGGCTGGATTTTAACTTTGATTCCCTCATCTCAGCTCAGAATGTTGTCAGTCTGAATGTGGGGAACTTCACTGGTGCTAAACAGGCTTCATCACAGAGTTGGGTGCCAGGCTGAAGGATCTTTGAGAGCAGGGAAAATGGGCAAACAGGTCAGTGCCCCATAGATGTGGTAAAATAATTGGTTCCTTAGTTTTATTGCAGTTTGCACAAAACCCTTAATAGTTAGTGCACACTAATAATATTAATTTGGCCTGTGATGGCTTGCTCTGTGTTTGTATGCAACAGGCACGACCAAGAAACGTGGAGATGTGGAGGGAAACGAGGCTAAGCTATAAAAGCTGTTCAACTGCAACACTGTCAGGACGCATCTGATGCTTAGCGTCCTTCTTAATTTAGGCATGAGAAATGTTAATGACAAATCAGACAAACCAAGGTGGAATATTTGTGGGTTTTAGGAATCACAGAGCTCTAACTCATCTTCTTTGAAGTTGCAACAGATGGATTCTTTCTTGCAGCCAATGCCAGATGTAGCCAAGCTGTGTTACACAGGGATGGGGCGAGGGGCTCTGCAGTCAGTGCAGCAGTGTTGCTGCAGGGGAGGAAGATGAGTGTCTTTGCAAGATCGGTGTACTCGCTGCGGGTTGGGTGTGTGGGACAGATCTAGACAGAATCAGAGTTGTACTGCTGCTGTGGTAGAGCAACGCTAGCAAAGTTGTTTGTTTGTTTAAATTGTACTTCTTGGGGGGAAAAAAAAAGGTAGCAAATGGAGAAATTATATATTGGAATAGCAAAGGTGAGATCCTGGTCTCAGGAATGTCCTAGATTTAATGTTTTAAGTAAGCAAAAATTGTTGCACTTCTTCCCCACTGAGGGGGGTAGATGTAATTTTCTTTTGGACTCCAGCAAGAGAATATCTGTAGGTTTGGGTTCTGGCATAGATGCTTTTTAAATATTAGCCTCCTCAGATTAATTTTTTTTCCAGATTAATCCATTCTTTTCCATTGCTTATTTTCCACAGCTGGGGGCATTTGAACTTGTAAACATTGTTTCTGTCATCCTTCTATGATTCTACAGGCTCCTGCCCATACCTCTGCCTGCTCACATGTACATACTTCCTGACTCATAGGACAGGTGCCACACAAAGTGCCCTTTCTCCTTTGTTTATTTATTAGTATAAGGGAGTAGATTTCAAAATACAGTAGGATAAAAGGTTAGCTATAAATTATTGAAAGTGTTCTATTAACTTCAAAATAGTATGTAGGGTATCTCAGTGGTGAAGTTATACAAGACATTCATTCAGTTTGCAGCTTACTTCCAGCTTTCTTATTTTCCAGATGAAGGATGGAAAGAAGGAGTTGGTGTCATTTGACTTTACAATGCATAATTTGCCCCTTTCATCTTTAATTGTGTTTTCGGGCACTGCTTCACAGTTAGATGTTCAAGGGGAAGCTTTGTGGCAGGTGAGCAGCAGTGGTGAACCTCCTGAATGCTTTCCTGTTTCCTGTGTGTACGGAGGACCTCAGGAGACATGTGCTGTGATCTGCTGTCTGTGAGGGAGAACAAGACTGCCCAGTCATTCTCCTCTCAGTCGATCTGCAAAGTTACTGTGCTCTGATGGAGTGGTTGGTTTGCACAGTCCTTTCTGTTTCAGTAGAAGGATTTCCTCTGGTTCTTGCACATCTCACTCAAAGCGAGAGTGTTGCAGTGCACGACCAGGAGACGGGCTGCAGAGATGGACTGTAGAGGACACCATGTCCTGCTGACCCTGTGTGAGATGGCAACTTGGCAAGTCAAGTGCCACAGCTGAATTTTGGGTTTTCTTTAGTTCCAGTGATGGAGAATTCAGGAAAGGAAAGGGAGAAAAAAGATAATTGTCTTGAGAAGCAGGATGCAGAAATTTGCAGAAAGTCATGCTTTCTGACCAGTTCTCTCTTCCTCTATGTGGATTTAAAAACCTTCTTTGCATGATGTAAAAAAAAAGACTCTAGGAACTTTATTGCTGTGAAACATCCAGCAGTACAATCTGTCAAATGGGGCCTGAAAAATAGATGTTATTGACAGTTTTGCTTGACACAGACAAATTGGGCAGCCTCCTGCTTCCATAGCTTCATTTGCTACGTGTAGGTAGAAGCCGCCGCAGGGGGACTTGCCTAGGCAGCACAGAGACACACCAGCCCACCTCTTCACTGATGCTCACTGCTGCCTCTTCACCCCGGCCTCTGGCAGTCACAGAAAGCATAGCTGCCATGATCCTTTTCAGGCTGCTCCCTCCGAATAAAGGAACTGACACATCTGTGTGAGCGGAGTCTCATTGCAGAGGACAGATTTATTAACGAGACAGCTCTCCTCAGTGGATTACTGTCCAGTCATCTGTGGAAGCCTTTCTCCCTCTCTCTGACAAGTGGACCGGCAGCTGTGGGGTGCCTCTGGTATCAGGTGCAAGCGCAGATGATTTCTGCTGAGGTGGTTCATCATGCACCCTTCCTCATCTGTTAAGCAGCGCTGTTTGAGAGTATGCCTCCCTACAAGCATCTCATATTTTGATAGGGACTCCTTGCATGACATCAGATGCAATTGTTCTGAACTGCTCTTCTCCGTTACTTTCTCTGCTGTAGCAATAGGAACCCCTGAATTAAAATCTTCTCTCAGCAATGTTCATGACCCCAGTAATGAATCTTACAGGCTCCGAAGACTGGGGAATGCTTTCAGCAAAACAGCCTGGTGATTGCTCATGCTAAATCCGTTTCAAAAGGGCAGCCAGGTGTGTTTTGCAGGCAGGCAGAAGCAGTTACAATGGATTATTGGCATACCTGGGAATAGTGAGTGCTGTGTTTTCTATGAAAAATAAGAGAAACATTGGAGTAAGTTTTCAGGAAGAAAAGAAAGAAGGCAAATACATAGGTATTTAATTTATACATACTGTAGGTATAGGGGGAGGTTTACTTTGGAAGAAAATCAACTACAATTTCTTCGTTGGGGAATTAAAAAACTGCTGCAGGGAGATGCCACCATTGCAAGTTAGTGGCTTTGCACATTTGCTGTACACAAGCCCATGCATGGTCCCTGGAGAGAGCCCCACCCAATCCCACCACGCTGGCCTGTGCCCGTGAGGCTGGCCATGCCCAGCCTTTCAGAGTGCTCTCATTGAGGCATATAAATGAATTTGGGTTTGTTTTGATTTTTTTCTCTTACAAGAAGAAAAGGAAAAAATCAGTATGTTTTTCTCTTGCTTTATGCACTCAGCCATAATTTTCTCCTCTTACACTGCCTGGGGCCTCTGTTCCTCTATCTCTACCTGCTTCTCAAGAGCACTGGATAATGCCCTCTGCCCACTCAGATAATCATCACCTAGGTATTTCAGCTTGTTTATCAATAAATAAAGACATCACTATTCCCTCACCTGTCTCTAGAATACCTTTTATTTTGAAATTATTGAGTCTTCTCCTAGTCTGGTGTTCTCACAACTCTGCACTTTGCTCTGGGGTCCTTCTCAGCTGACAAGTCCAAAAGGACTTGGTTTTTGCCAAAGAGTAGTCCCAAACAGAACATCAGGGGAGACTATTCAGGACATTTGCTACTGCCTGGAAGGACAGGAGCTGGTGAACAATTACCACTTGGGCAAACATTTTCTCCAGCATCAAAACCCGTCCAAGAGGTTGTTTACCTGGATTGTTTCAGTGATCCAGTTTACAATGGCACCGTGCAGGGTGCCATCGATGCTGGCAGGGTTGGGCACGGGTGGAGAATGGCTTGGCACAAGCAAGGCAGGAACTTCTTGAGCTGGTGTCACCATCTGAAAAACTCATCTAAGCTGCATCTTCTGAGAGAGATTTCAATGTGCCATTTAGCAGGATGCCTCTGGGCTCTGTAACAGAGCTGTGCTGGAGTCACGTTGACTTGTTTGAAAATTACATGTAGAATACTTGACAGATCAGTTAAAGTCACTCATTTTCCCCTAGTATCATATAGGTGCCACATCATCTTACTGCAGCAGTAGAGTGCTGCAAATAGCAACATCATGTAACGTTCACACAATTTGATGATTAACATCTCTGATTGAAAAAAATCTTAGGAAACCTAGCAAAATGCCTGTTGGTATTTCATTAGTCTATATCAGCTTGAACTACTTGCCAATTTGTTAATTGGTGTTCAACCTGTTTCTGGGTACAATTCATACCAAAGATGAATAGGTCTGAGGATGACTTAGTATTTACAACACCATCTTAAAAGTGAAAATAGTTAGTCAAAGATCTCTATTTTGATGGAGTTTTGAATCAGAGAGTTCTGTACAATATGCCACAAAAAAAGATGATTTTTGTTTTTTACCAGAAGTCCTATGCCCATGAAAGCTTTAATGCAGAAATCAGAATTGGTGGATGACTTACCCGAGGACACTGACTGCCTCAGGACCATACTTGCCACTCTTACTATCAAAAATGAGGTCTTTAGGGGTAGGGCTGGCAGGTTTCTTACACAGACCCAAATTGGGGCTGGCTGCCTGTAAAATATCTAAAGGAAATTCAAGAGCAGCAAATTCTTCTGCTCCATTTCTAATGGGTTAGTGGTTAAAGTGGTGGTTCTTGTAACATTTAAGTATTGTTTCTACCAGTGCAAGTTTTGAAAGGTGGTTTTGTGACTAGCTGAACACCACACATGCCAAGTTTGGTCTTTGAACAAAAATATCTATGTAGAAAATGTGTTTTGTGAGGAACAGGGATCCCTTTAACTCCAAGGAGGGCCTGCCCTGAGCAGGCTCCTCGGTCACCAAGCACACATCAGTGGCAGAGGACCAAACTCCATGCTCGTGGCTGCTGGGGAAGAGGAGAAGGGAAAGCTGGGCAAACCCCACTGGGGCTTCCCCCCATGCAGACCCACTGAAGCCCATCGAAGCCCCTTGCATGCAGAGGCCAGTCCTGTGCTTGCAGGGATGATGTGGCTTTTGCTGTGTGAAGGCAGCAGGAGCTGACACAATGAATTGCTCACTCGTTCTGGGAGTAGAGCTTTTTGGGTTTGGTACTTTTTTAGTCTGGGTTTATGTTTGGGGGTTTTATTAACCCAGGACAAAGGTCTGTAAAAGCCAGAATTGCCTCCACAGGTTTGTGTTGTGATTGTACAGCAGCTGAAGCCAGGACAGTGGTCTGATCCTGTGGTTTGGATGTTCTTCTGTTGGTGTTTTATATAGATGTATTTTTTAGTACCTCATGCTTTGTCATGTGATTCAGCAGCAATAATTAGGCAGAAACTTGCTGTCCCTGCAGATGCCAAGATTACAGGATGACATACTCTCACCAGATGACAGCACAAACTGATATTTTTAGAACAGCCCGCATCAACTGGTCTCCCCAGTGCTTTCCTCCTTGGATCAGCAGTGCGCAGATTTTATTACAGAATGAGTCTTTGCAAATTGTCTTTCTCACGTGAAGGAGCCATAATGATTGTTTAGAGCTGCAGATCAGTGTTGGTCCCCAGATATGCTGTTGCCTGATAGCTGGGCTGGCTACAGGTGGTTTTTCTTTTTTTCTTTCCTTCTTCTGAGCCAGATTTTTAAATAGCCCCCATGATAGCATATTTTCTTGAAGAAGTGCGTAATGAGAGATCCTTTTTAGAAGCATAGCGTCAGGCAGCTGAGGAAAGGTTGAGATCTTTTTTTCATAGCAATTCGGCACTCAGCCAAGGTGATGAACTGACAGCCGGAGAGGTTTGAGTCTTGTGTTGGTGACAGCCAAAAAGCACAGGTATAGCGTGGGTGGCAGGAGCACACGTATTTGAGTAGTACCATACATTAATAGCGAGCCTTTCTGTCCTGGCCTGGGGAGGGAGGGTGAGGGAAGGATGCTCATGCAATGCCAGCCTCAGCTCCTGGTGCCTATGGTGAAGAACCTCCGGCAAGATGTTCCCATCAGCATGGTCCCTAACTGAGTCCCTGATGGTGTGGGAGACACTGACCCCGTTAAATCAGGTACCTGTGGCAGAGTGGCGTTAATGCTCTGCTCTGGTCCAGCCTTCAGGGGCTGTTTAATCAGCTTTTCCACTCAGATTACCACACAGGGTGGCAGTTATTGGAGTCTGGCAGAGTGGACATCTGCTGAGCAGTAATCGGACAGAGACACAGCTCAGCTAACGGAAGGTGCTGTACAGCCATGGTTTTCTGCCATTGCTCCAGGAAAAAAACCACTTTTCCCAGATGATGCTGTGGAGAATGGCTTGAGTTTACGCACCATTGCAGCTGAGCTGAATATCTTGCCTATTGTTTTTCCCTTATGCTGCCTGCTTCTCCTGGCTTTTATAGGTAATTCATTTCCTACAAATGTAGATAAAATCTAGTTTTGAGGAAGGACCTTCTCTCTCTTGCCTTTTTTTCCACTTGTAAGTCATGATAGTCCTGCCTTAAATCAACATGGTGGAAATCCTCTGGTGTGAGCATTATTGGCCTGACATTTCAATTTACTGCAGAGGAAAATGAGAAGACTCCATAGCAGGGAAGATGTTTTTAAAATAGGCTTGGCACCTGGCAAAGAAAAAGAAACTCTCCGTGAGGACGTTCAGACTAATGGGTACATAGCATGTTTCCATAGCACTGTAAACCCATAATTCAGGATATTTCCAGCCATGCAGGTACCTTTTACTCTAAAATGTGACTCTCATTCTTCAGATTCAAAAGTGCAAGCAAAATCCTTCTCTGCTCTTGCACAGGTGCAGTAGTTACACATCCTTTCATGATCTGCAGTAGACATCTCCTTCCCAGTGCTCCCGAGTGTCTAAAGTAAGCACCATTATTCCAGCTGATGAGCTTTATCTTTAGCAGATGTATTTTGCAAGCATTTTTGGCCTTCTTCCTCTAGTCCAACAGCATCCTGCCTAAAATATGCTGTGTTGAACGCCCAGGCTGATGTTCTCAGTCAATGGCAGTGTCACCCATAACTGGCAGGATTTCCACCCCACTTCTCAGGCTCCTGAACAAAAGGCAGGAGATAAAATCTACCAAAAGGTTGTCAAGTAAGAAGCCTGATGACCTTATGGAGAGAAGTAGTCCTGTGTCTAAACTCTTCTGCATTGGCCAGGGCAGAGGATTGAACCCAGCCTGATGTAATGGTTCTCAACAGCAATCGGGTATCAGCAGTGCTTGTGCTCGGTGTTTCCTTTTCAAGTGTAAAATGGGTAGAAGGGACCTTACCCATCTTTAAGGGTAAAATGAACTGGAAACAAGTTCTCCCATACTGGAAATATTTCATACTTGACAGGGTCCTAAATAACCTAACCTGAGGCCTTGCCTTCAACAGAAAGTTGGACCAGATGATGCTGAGTCCCTTCCAGCCTGGACTTTTCTATTAGACACTTATGGTTTACGTGCCTATGTGACTACCAGCACAGCAACACTTTAGCTCCAATTAAGTCCTAGTTCTGCGCTGACGTTCTTCCTCTTTCCATTCTTCTCCCTCACTCTCTGCCCCCAATTCTGAGCTGGAAAAGATCTATTTTTACAAGTAGAACTTAAAGAGAAAATGTGAAGTTGCGACTGCCTGAAAGTTCAGGAAATAAAGCACATTAAGTTGCCAGTTCTTTTTTTGTCCTTCGGTTTCATCCCCTGATCTCAGTGTTGTCTCTCAGCAAAGAGCTATCCTAGTGCCGTATGTGCTAAGCCTGTAGGGTGTCACTGTGGCATACCTCCTGTGGCATCAGGATTCCTAATTTTTATTGTGCTTGAACAAAAAACCCTCGTGCTGCAGTTTTGTCACTATAGAAGGACTGGCCACAGTAGTTATCATCCTTACTTGTTTCTAAACAAATACTGTGTATTTTTCAGTGTTGAGCTGTGAAACCTCAGGCAGAATTTTAACTGGTAACCACACATAGTCAAGTCTTGCTTTTTGAACCTCCCCCCATTTTGGAGTAGAAGCTCTACTGCTGGAGGCGATGACAAATCGAAGGGCAGAGGCACCAGAACGAATGCATATCTGTCACTGAAGGACACAAGTTTCCTTGAAAATGTTTGCATCCCAAGTGTCTGGACAGTAAAAGTAGTTGCTGGGATTTCCTATCCCTGGAGAGTCATTGCAAAGTGGTACTCAGGGAAAACACTTGTTTTACAGACCTCTAAATGGTAATATTTTTCAAGATACAATCCACTCAAAAAACCTTCCAGCCAAATCAGGAGATCCTTGGTAGGCTGCCATCCGGAGGAACTGTGTGTTGGTAGTGCAGTTTCTCATACCAAAATTATGTAAAGGAGCACATAACTTTTAACAGAAAACTTCATGTGCTGATTGTTACATTAGCTGATTGTTACATTAGCCCACTTATAAACCAGGGCACGTTATCTGCGCCTCGCTCTGGGTAACGTCAATGCAGCACCTTTCTGAAATTTCTGAAGAAATTTCCAGTGCTACATAATTGGCACCATTGGGAATCAAAGGAGAAAGCAACAGGCAGCAAATGATCCTTCAGAGCTGCTCTGATGGTGCACAAGCTGGCATGGGGCTTGGTAGACAGCCGTCCAGTTAAGTGGTGAAGTGATGTGAGACAGAGGCGAGGAAATGTTGCTGGAGGGAAATCACAACCAACAGCTTGACCACAGAGTAAAACAAGAGTAGCATTTGTAACCGGTCAGTAGCAAGGGTAGAGGATGGGAAGGCAGAGAAGAGGACAGAAGAAAGGGATGTCTCATCTCCTACAGTCCTCATCTCCTGACTGTTTGCAAGCAATTATGCAAACCTTTTAGCAGGGCCTGTTGTAATAGGACAAGGAGTAATGGTTTTAAACTAAGAGAGGGTAGATTTGGATTAGATATAAGGAAGACGTTTTTTACAATGAGGGTGGTAAAACACCAGAAGCGGTTGCCCAGTAAGGTGGGGGATGCCCCATCCCTGGAAATGTTCCAGGCCACATTGGATGAAGCTATGAGCAACCTGATCTAGTTGAAAATGTTCCTGCTCACTGCAGGGGTGTTGGGCTAGATGATCTTTACAGTCCCTTCCAGCCCAAACCACTCTGTAATTCTATGATAAATGGAGATGTAACTGGAACACTTGCTTCCCTGCCTTGATAGTGTTCTCATTGCTACGAAGCAGCAGGCTGCTAACTCAGGGTAAACAGAGGCTTTTTGTGGTGAGACAGAAAGAAAGAGTCTGTGGGTCTATTACAGACTTTACCAGGGTAATTTGAAGACAGGCAGATTAAGACTTTGATCTGTTTCTTTTCATTTTTTAATCCATTTGTAAAATCCATATAAATAGAGCTGTGAAAATGGAACGTGGTTTGGTTTTGCTATGAGCAAATTTTGCTTCAACTGTGCGTCTGTCTCCTAAATGTTATCACTGTCGAAGGACAGGTGTCCTCAAGAAAAAAATATCAGGCAGTGCCACTTTCACAAATGATGCTCATCTTCATTCGTGCTCCAGTTTTTTCTCATCGCTTTTTTTCATAGTACAATATTTCACATAGATTTTTAACGTAAATGTTAAACAGTACTCTGGTACTTCATCGGGAGTTTCTGTACTTGTTTACTTTTAATTAACAACTTTATTCAAAGTCAGCAAGACTTCTCACACATGCCAAAGTTAAGCCCATGCTCAGCATAACTGGCGGATGCATGAGAGGGAGCTGACTTGTTGGGCTGCAGCGTTTGGGACCCGAGCCTTGCCTTTGGAGGGTGTTTTGCTTTGGAAAGTCACTAATTTCCAACCCCCTCTGGTGCTAAGGCTTTAAGAGGTAGAGAAAAGGACGTGCACTTGTTTGAGCTGCATACAAGCCACTAGCCAGGTTTTACTGGGGCCTACCAGGCCTATCTGGGTGTCTTCTGCTGACCTTGTTACGGCCATCAGGACACACTTACCAAATGGAGTCGTTGCTGGGCAGTCACATTAACGAACGGCCAGCATTAATTTGCCCTTTGAAAATGAAGAAATCAATATGTTGATCCAGTTGGAAATCCCTTTATTCACAAAACAGTCTATCCCAAACCCCTCCACATAATTAAGGCTAAAGCCAAATTTTGTTTGGGTGAAACATGCAATCTGTCTGCTCCCTAAGCTGTGCTGAATGAAGTTCTCCCCTAATGGCACAGGGAGCAGCTGTCACACTGTTGCTCTAATAACCATGAGCCAAAATGATTAAATTTCCATCAATCATTTAGCATTATCAGAATAGGCCATTTTAATAAAATGTTGTCATGGGATCAGTGCCGGGCACCTTAGAAAGGAGACAGTCTTTGAGTGATCCTCCTTGCAGGAGATGCCGGTCCAGATTAAACCAGCAGTTCCACTCCATTTTTCATGGGGGTGCCTGATAGCAGGATCTTTTGAGAGCAAAGACATTCCTCCAATCAACTCAATGGCTTTTAGGTTTCAGCCATTGTCCCATTGTTCTTGCACTGTATAAAAAAATCATCAATCGTTCATTTTGGGGAAAATCCTTAACAGGTAGTAAGTGGTGTGAGGTGCTAAGCCCTGTTTTCAGAAGCCATTTCAGAGCCAGAAGTCACATGGCAGCATGTCTACCAATTGGGCTTTCTGAAGATGTGACAGGATTTCATGGGAACGTTTAAATGACCATGCTTTCTGAAAGCCTACTTGATGCCTTCCTATATCTTTAAGCCACCTTTAAAACTCTGTTTCCTTGGTCCCCTTGGTTGAAATGTTCATCTGTTTTCAGTGTTTTACCTATTTACCATGTCCCTTCATAGTCATCTCCATTCTGGATCCAAGGTATCTCTGTAGTGTCTCTCCCTCTGCAGGGAAGTTTCATGGCTACAGAATAAGATGGACCCTAACCCAGTTTTTAAAGCCAGGTGGACCCTGTCTGTTGATGGTGTACCATGTGAGCAGGAAGATGGAGAACTCCAAAGTCCACACTGAAATTCGTGGCTTCTCACTGCTTCTTTTGAGCAGCTTCCTTCACCTCTCCTGCAAGGCTGGCTGTCGATGTGAAACACTGACAGAAGATTTATCCAGCCTTTTGGTGATGCTGAGAAAGGGTGATCATGAAAAATGGAGAAAAGCTGGAGGATCCTTTCATATTTCACCTGCAAATACGCTTAACAAATAGACAATGCACTGGGTTTCTGTAAATTAGATTTGGCCACCATTCTTCTTTGGAGAGAGGGTTTTTTCTTCTCTTTTTTGGAGCAGCTAAACCAGCAATAAAACTCTCAAACCTTGGCAAAGGAGAAGCATTTTGAGGCAGGGTCACAGTGCAACTTATTCCTTGCTATATGTTTGAAGCTTCTGGGTGCCAACAAATCTAAATTTCTCGTCAGTGTAAGCTGTTGTCGGGTTTGTATGTGTGCTTGGTTGCCTTTTTTGTTGTGCTTTTTTCCTATATGCAGTAGTCTCACTGTCTTCTTTTTCTTTTTCCTCTCCAGGCCCTCAAACTGACACGAGATGTAGAGAGAGAACCCTTTGCCAAATCTGCTGTCAGCAAGTGGACAGTGATACTGTTTACAGCTTACAACCTTTGTGAACCCTGCATTATTTTCCTAATGAAGCAGACTGTTAATAGGCCCCTTTCTGGAGTGAAGATCCTACTTTTTTTTTTACTTTTTTTTTTTTCTTCCCCTCCTCTTTTTGTTGGAAATTGAACTCATTCTGAAGTATGCAAAATCTTCCTTTTCTGGGATGGCCAAGCACCTGCTGTGGAGACAATGTTCAGCACCATCCTGTTGAGAACACACTGTGTAGCCTTTTACAGTAGTTACTTGTCAATGAGTATGTGGTGTTTCAATATATTAATGGTTTATGGGATGTTTTAAGTTGGTTTTCTTTTTGGAGGTTTTCCCCATCTGCCCAGCCTCCCCCCTACAACCTCCAGTTTGATTTCCTTAGATTTTTGACCATTTTTGCTTTCTCGCCCTGGGGAATTTGAAGTACTGTGCACACGCAAGGAAATGATCATAACCCAGCACTGCTCAGGTGCCAGGGTTTTCTGAATATAGAGCATATGTTAGACCGATCAACTGGCTGAATTCCAGAGAGAGGGGATGCGCGTGCCCTGTTCGCTTGTTGGGTTGGTTTGTTTGTTTCTTTTTTATTCTTTCCTTAAATTTAATGGTACACCCCTGCCTTCCGAAAGTGTCAAACCAGAGCTGATTGCAAAACAAGGGAAGATAGTGGGTTTGCCTCTTGGCTCATGGGGACAGTCTGACAGCGGGTGCCGTTGCCCTCACGTGCACCAAGGCAGGAGCCTGTGTTCTGCTCATTGGAGCAGGCTCCCCTCCTGCCTTATGTTGGTAAGGCTGCCCCTACTGCCACAGTGAGCTGGTGAGGAGTTGTGGGCTGAGCTGCCAGACAAGGTGAACATAGCCACCTGTAGAGATGCATTTGAAAAAGCAAAAAGTAAGGGAAATGTAGCAGCTGGGCATCGGCAGGTGACTTGCAGTGACAATGAAGGGAGCTGAGGCACAGGTCACTGCAGTATGCGTTACTACATCAGTGATCCTTTTTTGTTGGTGGTGTTGTTGTTGTTTTAGACATATCCTTGATTATTTTTTCCTTCTCATTATGTATAATCCATTGTGGCAGAAGAAGCAGGAGTGGGAATGGCAAGGTGACAGTATCATACAAATGGCTTTTTCACATGAGCACAGATTGTATCAAGATAAATGACACTGAAAGACAAGGCAGTTTTATATATTTTGCTTCTAAGATTTTCTTTTATAAAATGAATAATAATTAATAATAATAATGAATAAAAGGTATGGTGCTGTATAGATCCTCTCTATAATCTGGAAATTTGATTACTTTTTATTAGTATCTTGGGGGGAAAGGGATACAAAGAAAAGAGGTACATAGGAACTCAATATGAAGAGGTTCTGAACAGGACAGTGTTCATAATTCTCCAAAGTGATATATGAAGTTTTTTTTCTTTGCATAAAAGCATTATGCATATAAATATATAAATATATTTTATTATGTACAGAAATGGATCATTATGCATGGATGTTAGGAAAACAAACTAGCATTTTAACCCAAAGTCTCAGTGCATGAGTTCCCACCGACACGTGTCCCATGCAATGTGGAGTGACTCCCTCTCGCCACTGCCACCACACATGCACAACCATGCAGACATGCGCGCATTTGTGGGCCCTTCCTCACTCCTTACTTTCCAGGTCCCTGAGGTGATACAGGTGAAACAACAGCTCCTAGTGTGATGGAAGTTTTGTTTTTGTACCGTAGCCTCCACGCTGTTCTCTCACAAAGATGCACCTCTTGGTTTCTCCCCCCAGTTATGACTGTGTAGGCTCTGTGCAGTTGTGGTTAGCATAGCCCTGTAGCATATCAACTCTTCCAAGCAGCCAAGGGTTTATCATTTGCCTTTTAAAAAAACTTCTTTTTACACTGAGGTGGTCTGTTTGTCAGCGTGTGGCTTAGTTTATAGCGTTCATTGGAGTTGGCTGGTGCTCATTGCCCATCTCTATCAGAAGCCAGCCTCCCAGGATGCTTGTGTGGCACACCTGGGCACCTTGCTTATTGGAGTCCAGTTGCAAGCACCTTTTACTGAAATTGGGCTAGGGTTTGTCACTGGCCTCCTCTGAGCATGTACCATTAGCTCTCAGCTTCCCAGTACACCCCAAAATGTGGGTGTATGCTGAAGGACTCCCCTCTAGTGCTTCTTTCCCTGAGGCTTCTTTGCAGCTGCCACCTTGCGGCTGGACTTGTGCCCTGGCCCCGTGGTTTTGGCCGCCAGCAGAGTTCACTCTGTGGCTCCCCATGCTGGGGTGCAGCATTTGATCCCTGCATGATCCCTCTCCAGTAAGACCCGAGGAGCCTACCCAAAGACCCACCAGCCAGGTCACTGACAGATCCGGTAAGGCCTGACTTGATGGTATGGCCAAGGTGACCAAAACTCATAATTTTTTTTTGTCTTGGTACAGATTAAGTTCTTGTCAAAGGCAAGGGAAGGCCTGTTAGCTTAAACAAAGTGGGGGCAACTTCTGCTCTGTTCTGGCAGCCTAGCCTGCTTGAGTTCAAATGAGCTGGCTCCTGCTGTCAGAAATGAGAGAGAAAACTATGGCCTGCTCTGTTCAGAAAATGGAGAAATAACACCTGATTTAGAGACAGCCCAGCAATGGCAGAGAAGTTTTTTTAAAAAAGTAACAAAACATTAGCAGCTGAAAGGCTTAACCTGCCTCCCAGCAGTGTCAAGGAGAGCATTTCCATTGGTGTGGCTGGAACACCTTGAGCCCCTGCTTTGGAGAACATCCCAGCACTTGCTGAAGAGGGTTGGACTTGGCCTTGGTTTGGTTTCTGTTGCTCATTTTTGGGGCCAAAATTTTCGAGTGAAAGTGCCTGGTGTCAGGCACTGAACACTGGGGACTCCAGTGTGGTCACAGAGGTTGAGCTGCTCTGCCCTCATCACTTCTTGAAGGAAGGGGAAGTGACAGGTCCCCCCAGGCCCAGGGGAAAGTCATCCTCCTCTACACCTGCTGAGGTGCCCAGCAAAGGTCCTTCACTCCAGAGGTGCTAAATAAATCTCACTGAATTCAAAGGGCCACTTACTTACGTGTCAAAATACAGACTTGAATAGCTAATTTTGGGAACCTAAAAATTTGGCCTTTGAGTCTTTGAACATGTTTATGCCTAGAAGTTTTCATTGTGAAATCATGTAAAACAGATAAAAGTCATGGTCACAATTACGTGGTTATCATTTGAACACTTGGTCTAAACAAAAGGTCTAAAAAGCTGTTATTTATGCAGTTTCTAGTCACAGATTGGGGCTTGATTTAATGATTTTGTAAAAAAAATTTCTCTTGAGAATAATGGGATCGTTAAACACTGTTTAACTCTAGAAATTGTTGTGCCACCGCTTAAAAAAGTTACCTTTTAGGTTATGTATTTCTCTAAAATTATGTCATTGCTTGGCAATCGGTGTCCTGTAAGTGTTTCTAGTACGCTTCTAGAATTGCCAACAGATGCACAGGGGGACCAGATACATTTCGTTACTATGGGTTGGAAAAAATGGATTGTACATTTGGCTTCACATGTTAAACTTTTTTTTTAAAAAGTTGCATGATTGGAAAAAATATGTATACAGTATCTGTAAAACTGTTTTATCTGTTTCTGTTTCAAGCCATGTAAATTGGAAGAATATTAAATCCACAGCCTTATTGCGCATGGCCGTCTTTACATACCGAAGAGCTGAACAGTTTATACTTTTCATTTGGGCTATCTTGTACTTTCATTTGAAAGCAGACACTCTCACGTTGCAGTCTTACTGAGGATTTTTTATTTAAAAAAGAAAAAAAAAAGAAAAAAGATGCTGCCCTGGAGGAATATATTACCTTACTACTCAGAGGTTGAAAGGAAGTTTGTTTTGGAGCAAAACCTGCCCCTTTCCAAATGAAGTAGAGACGCAGTGCTTACTCCACTTGGTGTTAGTAGATATTGCCTTGTGTATTCCATTTTAAATTGTAATCTAGTTTGTAAAAGAGATGGTGACGCATGTAAATAAAGCATAATGGATCTCTACATTGCACATTTGCCTTCCCTCTGTTTTATTGTGTCATGGACAGACGTGTAAACACGGGACCTGGAGAAGGGGTGATTTCCAAGCAGCAGGTGAGAACAGGTGGGGGGGGGTCTGGAGCTGGGGAGGGGTCTCGATCCTGCATCCGTTAGTATCTGTAAATCCATATTGACGT
The DNA here is from genome assembly GCF_003945595.2 of Pipra filicauda. Lineage (NCBI taxonomy): Eukaryota > Metazoa > Chordata > Aves > Passeriformes > Pipridae > Pipra > Pipra filicauda. The sequence continues at coordinate 1,951,121 of NW_024104283.1, forward strand.
GGGCCTCTGTACTTCAACCCTTCAGCCAAGCTAGCATAGTTTTGGTGGTCAAATCACCCCCAGTGGGATCATTTACTGCTGCTAAAAAAATCACAAAGTTCACTTGATTTTGGGAATGGGGGGGTTGTCCCCTGGGGTGGCAGCTGCACCCTGCAGCTTGCAGACGAGTTCGCCTGACCTGGGAGACAATCAGACCAACTGCAGACCTGTCAGAGAAGAGTTACACACCCACCTCTACCCCTCCCTCCCCCACTGTGGGCTTGGCTAGGTTTCAAGCTGTCTTTGAAAAATGCTTGGAGTACTTAAAACCACCCGTTAGGGATTTGGGATAAGAAAACCAACAGCCTGAGTCGGCAAAAAGCTATACTGAAGGCTCTGGCCAAGACACTAGGGAGCACGCTCAGAAACATGAGACGTGGGCAAAAAATCTCTTCTCCCACCCTGATGAGAAGTCCCAGATGTATATGGGTTTTTGGAGTTGTTTTGCAGGAGCAAATTATATTTTCAAGAAAGAGCAGCCTTTCCTTATGGGAGGGAAGAGTTTCAAATGACTGCAGGGGGACAGCCTCCATGTTGTCCGTGCAGAGCCCACAGGAATGCTGTGCTGAAGTCATGGCTAGGCTTCGCGAACAGCAATAAAGAGCAGCTTGGGGATATCCCTTGTTTAACAAAGCAAGAGCTATTCAGGTTTTGTCCTAACTAGAGATAGCCTGAAATATTACAAGATCCAGTCAGAGACTACTCTTTGACCAGGATGAAGTGTGTGTTAGCCTTCCCAGAGTGAGAGCGCACTTGTCCTGCAGCAACCACTCAGAAATTGAGCTGTTTTGCTTGGCTTTTTTTCTGAAGACTTCTCCAACAAGGCTCTGTCAGGAAAGGACCCATGTCCTCTGCCTCTTTGGCATTGCCCCACTGGTATTTGGCATAAAAGATGAGAACGTTTGGCCCAGTGAGGTGCCAGGTCAAGCTCTGACCTGAATTTAGGCAGGGGCAGCAGCAGCAGCAATGATGAGCTGATCAAATTCTTTGTGAGTTTTGTGCTGAACCTACTTTGTTGTGTTGTGCAATGCCTTAGCTGTGACCTTCAGTTCACCTGGCCTTGGAATAGATCATTCTTATCTTTCAGAGTACTCTCAAAATAAGTCCAAACATTTTAAAACTTGTCCAAGTTGTCCCAGAAGACAAAAGATTTTTCAAGTTGCTTCTGAGGCTGGTGAGGCAACTGAGAGCTATTTTAGGAGCTCCTCACCACATATGCTGAGTTGCGAGTTCAACCAGCCCAGGGAAAACAGTATTTTACAGCTCTTGTTTGGCTACTGCTGCCAAGGAAGTTAGGGGTGCTTTCAAGAAGTTTTAGATAAGCAAATCTGAGACGCTACCTCTTTTACTGGTGGAGTCACCCTGACTGGAATCTCCCTGTTCAAAAGGAAGTCTTCTCGGATGATGTGGAGCCCAAGCCAGATGGAGTAGATACTGCTCTTGCTGGTGCACAGATTCATCCCACTGCCAGCAGCTTCTGCATTGTGTCATGGCATCTCTGTTTGCCCAACTCAGCCCACAGAGCTTTTTTTCCCACTGGCTCTGCCTGTGAAATTTTTAAAAACGAAAATATATTTATCATGTAAACACAAAACATAGAAAATTCCATTAGAACAAAAAAAAAATTAAGCTTTTTTTTTTCTTAACTGCTATTTAAATCTTTAAGAAATTTTGGAATTATCTGACAAAATTCAGTCTTCAGTTTGGAATTTTTACTTTTGCACCTGGATTTTCTTTTCATACTCATAACATGAGCAGTTTTGCATATGCCAAAACATTTACTTATTAGAACAAAGCGTTTCCTGCTTTTATTGTTTGATGGTTTGATGACATACCAAGGAGCAATTTAATCTAGAAAATGAGATAATATGTCCCAATTCAGTAGAGCAATTGGCCTCAATGAGGGTAAATGTTGTAACATTCTTTTAATTTTACATTATACCATGCAAGTTTAATGTCTATATGCTGTGAATGATATCTGGTGAAATGGGGGGAAAACAGTAAAAATAAATGTGTGCTGGTTTAAAGGTAAACCAGCAGGGGAAATGAACTCAACTCAAAAGAGAGATTATAAATCAGAATAACAATTTAATAAAATAATACAATAAGTACGATTATACAGACAAACAATTGGTTTTAACCCACAAAACCCAAATGTATAACCCAGCACCCTGGGGAATGAACAGAGTGGTGTTCATTGGGCACCCTGAGTCCAAAGTAAAAGGAGAGGGGAAAACTTGTTGGTGAGAGTGCTGTTGCAGTCTGGTCCAGAGTGGTGATTGCCGTCTGGTTGAAAAGTGGTGGTTGCAGTCCAGTCAAAAGTGGTGGTCTGCAGTCTGGTTGAGAGTAGTGGTTTGCAGTTTGGTTGAGAGCGGTGGTCTGCAGTCTTCCTCTGGATCCCACGAGTGGTTAAAAAAATTCCAAGACTCCAAGATTATATATTCTGCAGTTCAGGCAGGAATGCTTGGTACTTCCCTCAGGACGGGGAGTTCCACAAAGGGTGTGAGGGCAAGGGAGGCACCCTCCTATCTCTAAGGCCTCTTAACACCCAGTTTGTAGCCTGAGGAGTCAGGCTGCTCTGGGCAGAGGGTGTAAATGGTCTATTGATACCAGTTTCTGGGAAATGGCATGGAAGGCTATAGAATACACAGTTTTGGGTTACACCCATACAGTGATGAACTAGTCCCAGCTGTTCTAACTAGGACAAAATGATATCTCATAAAAAGTATTTCCAACTTCTGAGACAAATATAATCCTGATCAGGATTCCCTTCCCTCAATTTTCACTCTTTTTGAGGTGATACCTTAAAACTTTGGTTTTCCTGAAATTCAAAGCACAAAGCAGTTCCCAAGTTGTTGCCTTTCTCTGGAGATTAGCCTTGCAGCGGTGCTTATCATCTGTGCATGCTGCCCTGCAATGGGCATTGAGGCTGCTGATAGCACCTGTGGAGCCTGACCCCATGTGAATATCAGGCTTTGGCTCTATTTCATGCTCTGGAGGCCTCTGTAGGCCCTGAAAGATCCCATAGCTGGTCCAGCAATGTCCAAGGTGAGAGAACGGGGAGGACATCAGTGGGAACAAAGCATAGCAGATGCCAGCACCCTGCTCTGTTATGTGATAACCTCTCTGAAGCTTCATTTGCTACACGGACAATGGTCCTTCTTCTGTTTGTAACCACATCGGAAAAGGATGACGTTGGTTAGAAAGTGCTAATCAAGAAATACAGGTATACACTACCTCTGCCCTCCAAAGCAAGAGATGGAGAAAAACTGTGCATTGGCACAGCCACCTCAGAGGTCCTCGCTGGGGAGCAGGAGGGAAAGGTTCAGCCTTTCCAAGCCTCTGCTGTGAATAACTGGCCTGGTATCTGTCTTGCATTTGTTGTTTCAGTAGAAAACTCATACTTCACTAACCCTTTACCTTAAATCTCTATGGCCTCCTCTTACTTAAGGCTGTCCAGGTTTGTACACCATTAACTAGTTCATGGGTGAATGTTGTGGAAAAAAGTCACTACTTAGAAAGCAATTCATAAAAGACATACAGTAATAGGAATTTTTTTAAAAGTAGTCCTTTTACTCATTAAATGAAATCCAATGACATTCTCACTTCTCTTGAGAGTCATACTTGCGATATCAAACTCTGTTACCAACCTCAGCGTGCATCTCTTAGGCAAAATTTATGGCGAGTCTGTCTCATTTATACAGAAGTTTTGCTATGCACTGTCACTCAGCCTAGCAGACTCCCATGGAAAAGCTACAGTTTAAGTAATAATTCTACTGTGCCTGAGCAGTGATAAAATTATAGTGGCTTTCAGAGCTGAGAGATATCAAAATCTCTTCCTGGAGAAGGCAGCTACCTTTGCATATCTGCTCTGAAGCTTCTGCGTCCAGAGAACATAGCAGAGGGGAAGGTCAGGCACGGATATACAGGGGGTCTTAACTTTGCAGCCGAGTTGTGTTTGCTCTGAAGTCCGGGTGAGGTGGGTTGCAGTGTTATCCCCAAAGGGTCAGTGCTGACCACCTTACCACAGAGCAGAAGGGGTTATGTGGGAAGTTACCCTGGAGTAACACAAATGCAAAGCCTCGCTTCCCTTTTCCTCACCCATAACTAGCACTTCAAGGTGAGCCCATTTCACTCTGTTTTTCACTAAAGGACTTCTAGGTGACAAGTTGTCTGCAGAAAGTGTCCTGAATTGCTGAATCTTCGGGGACATGGCTGAGATTCTACTGCTACATTTCCAGCCTCTTAAATCTCCTGCCTGAATATCTTTGCTTTTTCACAATCACCTCACTTTCCCTTGCCAAAGCTTTGTTCTCTTATTAAGAAAGGGCCTTAGAGATGATGACATGATGTTGCTGTTAGCAGGAGCCTCTCGTGGTTTGGTTTTCCTGCACAAACTCATGTGTGAGGAGCAGGGGGGTGGCCAGCTCCCACCTTACCTATCTTATGGACCATGCATCTGAGCGGACATCTCTGTCTGTGCACAGAAAATGTCAAGAGATAAGAGCACACAGGAATGGAAAATAAAGCAGCATGTGAAAAGGGCTTAATAAATGACTCTACCATGGGGGCACCTAAACCACTCCTTCATTCCCTTCAGTCATTCTTCCATTCATATCTAAAGTCACCAGTGTTTTCCATTGCTGTCAGCAATGATCTTTCTATCTTTTGATCCCTATGAATCTTTCTTTGGAATGAAATCTTTTTTTTCTTCTTTTTTTTTTTTTTCCTTTTCCCATTCTCTGATTTTTTTTACATTCCCTGTTTTTCTAAGGCCAGTTATTAAAATGTTTGTGGGGTCAATTATGTAAGTTGTGGATACGATTATTTTTTATAATGCTTTTGTTTAAGCAAGAAGCCCAGGTAACACAGTTACTTGGTAAGAGCTCATTGCCATTACAAGTCACACCACTCCAGCTACATCAGCAAGAAACACATTTGAGTCTGAAGACGCAGTTTGCTGCTCTAGCTGCATCAGCCACCTTTTCCTAACACAGGCTAAACCCTGAACATAGTTTCATGCAGAATAGTAGTAAGTTTGCAGCCAATGTGGTTTGGTGGCTGTATTCAAAGGTCTGCTAAGATCAGGAGATGCAAAGCTAAAAGTACAAATGGTTTGTGGACTTCTTACCACGTATGGTGGCTCAAAGGGACACGAGCATGCCACTTCAGAGTAAACTGCTACAGCCATAGGAATGGGGAAAAAATGAATGCCTTGCTCTTTTTAAAAGTGTCTCTCTTTGTTCATGCTCTGCCAAGTCTTTCTGTGAGAAATGGATGTTGTGAGGTAGCTTTGTACAGCCCAGGTGCAGCCTAGAACAACCAGCCACAGAGTTGACTGTGGTGTCTGCCCTCTGGCAGTGCTGGCACTCGTGACCTGCAGTACTTCCCTGGGCTGTAATCTGCAAAATAAAATTGAAAAACTCTGATTCTCTCTATTTCAGTGAGTCAAGAATCTGCAAAATTTTCCTCTTGAAGGTTAATGGAATTTGAACATTTCTTGCTGATCACCTCATCCATAAGGTAACAAAAGGCTTATCTGTTTCTTTTCCACTGTAATTGACAGTCCTCTGTAGGCACATGTTCAGCATTTCAAGACTAACTTAAAGGTCAAGTTTACCATATGGGCAGATTGGATGAGCTCATGGTTGAGGAAAGACCATCTAAAGGTGACTTGTCTAACATAGCTGTACAGACACACACACATACACACACAAAGCCCCCACACATTTCTTTTTGGTCTAACCTTGTCTCAGCCGCGACCCATGTTCCAAGAGTCTCAGGATGAAGCTGTACTAGAAATGTCAGAAGTGGATTGAATTTGGCACCTGAAATATAATAATAAGGGTCTGACAAAAGAAATATTTTAAGAAACAGAGCAGATTTTCATTGTTCTGACCCCTTTTACCTGAAATCTGAAGTACACCAAACTGAAGTACCTTGTTTGTGTTTAAGCAGTTAACTCCCAAATTTTTTATCCAGACATGGGGCTGTGCTACACCAGAGAAAGTGTACAGACCCCTACACCTCTCTGCACATGTCCATGTTCAGCACAGGTGCTGCAACAGCCAGTAACAGCACCTGAAACAAACCCTGGGAATCCTTATACCCCACACATGGGATGGTCATCCGCAAACAATGGCCTGTAACAACACCTGGGCATGTGCTAAGTCTTGCTCAGAGCACAGCTACCAGTGAAAGTACTGCACCTGCTCAGCTTCTTCACACAAAATTGATGTACAGAACTCAAAGTACTATAAAACTGCAGGCACAGGTGAAAGTATGAAATGAGTAGGAGAGGTGCATAACTTTCCCCAATTAAAATTTGTGTCTTCAGCAGCATCCCCTGCACCCTATTTGGTAGGCCATTATGGGATGCAGATTCTCCTGTTGGGAAATGATTATCAGCTGAAAGTCCTTTTCCCCCAGGAATTTGTCCTCTATGTTCCACAGACTTTTTTTGGCCAATTGTCAGTTTTCAGCCCATCCTCCTTTCACCTGGCAGAAAAACCACAGGTGTTTGGCCACAGAGGAGGAATTTGGAGGCAGCGGACTGGTTTTTCACCAAGATACTTCAACAACTATCAGCTTTCTTGTGTGTGTTTCCAAAAGTAGAACTTACATGCTATCTCCTCTCCTAACTGTCCTGTTCTCCTCCTGTGAGCCTAATCTCGTGCCACACTTGTCCCCCTGGTCCCACTGTCACCTGCCCCACCCAGCTTGGCTGGATGCCCATGGCCACAGGGCCTTGGAAACCCGAAAGTTGGCAGCAGCCTCTGCTGGTGTGTCAGCCAGCCCAGCAGCCGGAGGACATGTGCCCCACACCCAAAGCAAGGCCCTCGTGCAGAATGAGGAGTGCCACCATGTGCCAACGTGAGGAACTGGAAGGGAGTATCATCCAGGTGAGATTCAATAGACAAAGGTGCTGTGCTAAGGAAAGAGATCAGCTGCGCAAACACTAAGTGGGGTGCAAGCAGCGGCCCTCAATAAAAGGCACCGTGGGTAGTAATGAGCTAGAAACTGTCTGAGCTCCTGCTGTGGTGCTGTGGCAGTCTCGGGTGTTTGAGCCAGCCTGAAGACCAAAATGAGCAGAATCAGTGAGAACGGGGACCTATGGGAGAAGGCTGATTTTATTAGAACAATTTGAGAGGGGACACAAAATACCTTTACATTAGTGAATGTAGAAGATCACTTAAAAAAACCCACCCTTCATGCCCACTAAGGAGAGGACATAGCTGTGTTTCATCTGCAACAAATGTAGGTTATGTTCTCTTAGCTGTAAGGATAATTAACACATTTCCTAGAGGTGTGGACTTTCCTTCACTAAGGGTGTTTTTGGGAGCAAAATGTTTGCCTGGATTTTCCTTGGCCCTGTCTCAGAGCAGGAGGATGATCTCCTGAGGTCCCTTCTAACCCCATGCTCCTATGATGGGTCTTAAAGACTTAAAACAGCTTTAAAAAAACAAGGCCAAAAAAAAAAAAAAAAAGAAAAAAGGTGCAGAGACTTCTGCCCTTTCCTGCCTGAGGCACAGGTCTCTATGTACAGTAGCAAATTGTTATCTTTTCTCCCAGTTTGAGTGTAACAGGTATTGAGTAATGTTGTCATAATGTGGTGACACATGAGCCAGGGTGTGGCTCAGACCCCAGAGAGGTAGTGATGTAGTACAGCCATAGGGTCCTAGAATCAGAGAATAATCTGAGTTGGAACAAACCCGTCAGGATCATTGAGTCCAACTCTTTGCCTTGCACAGGACACCATGTGCCTGAGAGTGTTGTCCAAATGCTTCTTGAACTCAGACAGGCTGGTGTTTGGTTTTCTTCTGTTCTCTAGTGTCTCCCTTTGCCCCCAGAGAAGGTGCACATTGTTCTGATTCGTTCTCCAGACACATCTCACTGCAAACAAGTTGCTCTCTCCTGTTCCTGGCAAGACGTGAAGCTCTGAGAAGATGTCCTGCCCCATAGGTTTTGTTTTACTGATGACAGCAGTGCAGAAAGTTCTCCTCTTTGTGGTACCCCGTGCTCCAGCAACTGTCTATCCCTCTCATGGCTGGATGTCTGCAAACCTGAAGGACTGAAAGTATAAATACAGATGAAAATACAGATATTCCTGCAGTGGGTCAGGTTTATTTCAGAGGTGGCCTGCTTCCCCTCCTGAGGGCACGTGTTGGCTCTTCTAGAAGGGATGATGGACTAGACCAGGAAAAGATGCAAAGCCCCACCGACTGTGAGCAGCAGGACTGGCATGGGCAGGGACATGGGAGACATGTCAGGGAGAGGCAACTTTGGGCTAGCACTTGCTTATCAGAAAACCCAGGCTCTTGTGAAAGATGCAGCCTGAAGCCATTTGGGGTGTTCCCATCACTGCCATCAGGCTACCAAGGCTGGTGTCTGGGAGAGTGTCCCTCTGGGTCAAGAGGAGTCAGACAGCCCATGCTAGCAACCGTGGGCAAAGCTCAGGTACCTGAGCAAGCACGTGATGGGCTGTGCCAGAGAACAGCAGGGATGTTTATGGCAGGATCAGCCTCCTCTCCTGCTGGCAAAACAAAATGACAGCTGCCTCCTTGCCCTGCAATGGGGCCGGCAGTAACCTCGCACAATGGACTCCCAGCATAGTCAGTCAGTAAATTGTACCAGACTTGGTCTCCCAGACAGAAAAAACAAACCCCTGCCCGTTTGATGTTTACACTAGATGTTTATTTTACAGTTCATTTCACAATCCGTTTCTCTTTTCCCTTTGCTGCGAGGTGATTTATGGTGCCGCAGATCCTATCTGCCTGCCCTGCCCAGGGCACAGACCCGGAGAAAAATCTGCCAGGGGTCTGTCCCTGCTGTTGTTGCTCTTTTGTCTACAGCTGCCCTTACCTATGAGTAAAACTAAAGCAGTTTCTTCCAAACAACGATAAATTAGTCTCTTGCTACGTTATGCTTGTGTTGGTGTTTTGAGGGGTGGGTGGCACAGGGTCTCTGAAGAAAACAAGCAAACAGACAAGGTGGAAGGGGCTGTCCTATGTTTCCATCTGGCTGACTACTGCCCTGGTCTGACTGGTGGGGTGTAGAGTACTCCTGGCACACCGTGGAACTGTAGACCCTGCAGCCCATCCACTGTGCCTCCGTGATGAGGAGATGCCATTCCCGGCTGTGGGGCAAGTCTCTGAGCTGTTGGGATGGTCCATGACTGCAGGAGATGGCTAGTCCCTGCCTGCCCTGCACCATAAGGGACTGTCGGGGGCTGCTGGGATTAACGGGGATTACTTGCTCCATGGTACATTTAAATGCTGATTTTTATGCTGCTATGTCTTAGCAGATTTTGGGGAGGTAGTTTGGCCTCACTGGTTTAATCAGGTCCTTTCCTCCGCAGCTGAACATGCAAAAAAGATATGCTGCATTTTATTGAGAAAATAGGAGACTTGATCTGAAGATACGGTGAGAAATCCCTATTACTTGACCTTCCTTGCTGTCTGTGAAGGTGAAGGATTCAACTCTTCCTTGTGCAGAGCCAGATGCTCCCTGTGAATAACTGGACCCAACCTAAAAGCAGGAGGAAGTGTATATAAAAAAACAGAGGTGTGGTAATGACACTATCAGGCTTCATGTGCATTGTGTAATCTTTGTATGCATGCTCCTCAGTTGTGGCTAAGTCACTCCTTAAAAACGATGACAAAATTCTAATAAGATGACTGGCTAAAGGTGCTTGTTCTTTTTCCCCAGGAAAATTATATTCGCCTCAAGCAAATGTGTATTTTTGTGGACTGAATGCTTATGTGGCAGACATAGTGGCTTGATATCCAAGTCAAAAGAAGTTTTTGAAAGAAGTTTTCTCTTCCAATTTTTTTTATCACCACTAATTGCCCTGATGTTGGCAACATGTATGGATGGTAAAAAACAGAACACTTTCACATGGAGGGCACTGTGAACCTATGATTACCCAAATTAATAGCTAAATAAGTGTCTCCCTGTAAACTTGTTTAGCAATTTACACCTTTCAAATTGCAGTTGTTCCAAGCAGGGAGTTTAATGTTAAGAAATTGTTTTCATGTTCAACTTGTTGCAAACTAGAAGTCTAGAAAAAGGGAATTGATTTGGCAATACATGTATTTGAGTTCTAGGACACTGGTCCAAATTTAGTCCATTCCTACACTGGTAACAGTTCTTAAAAGCAATATGAAAATACCTATTTTTTCCAAAAGCATATGTACTTTTATTTAACTGTGGAATCATTCTTTCTTAGCAGTAATAATTCTCCAGACATTGGAGACTGATGTTGGAAATAGAGAAAGAAAATGGTCAGGGAAGTACGAACTTCTCTGCTTTCGTGCACATGACTAAATACTTAAAAGGAAGATCTGCTACATTTCACTATTTTATGTCAATAACACCTCTAAACAGTACATTAAAAAATAAAAAACCAACACTCTGAGTATAAAAATTGACCCCAGGTTAGCTAAAATTATATCTGATAAGCCCCAGTAAAGCTTAAACCATTTGCACCAGTACTGTGAAGCTGAGGTAGGCATTGTGGGTTTCTTTTCCTCTAATTGAAACTGTACAATTTAGAAAAGAAAGCAAGGCTGACACTGCCCAGCAGCCTGATATAAAGACATTCCTGAAAGCTGGTAAGGAAGTCAAAGGTAGAATTGAAAAGCTGAGGGTTGGCAGCACTAGGTAGGGCAAAGACGATTTCTGCAGAGTGATCAGGAGGTGCATTTCGTAAGAGAGAAACCTTCCCCTGGATAATTTTTCATAGCTAGCAACCATGCCTTGCAGTTTCTGTCTTGCAACACAAGTTTTACGTGGAGATTGTGTCTCCCTACCTGACCTGCATGCCCTGAAAGAGGGTCATGAAGCCTCAGGGAAAAATACAGCCCCTGGGGAGTCCTGAGGATACCTCCTTGGTTGCCTCTTGTCCCCCAGAGGCCATGACCAATGGGTCTGCAGAAGGGACAGCCCAGTATTGCAAAGGTGAAGTGGGGAGTCTGACATTGCAGAGATGCCAAAGGTGCCCAGGCTTTGCAGAGGTGCCATGTGGACCCCAAAAACTGCTTCTTGTGCCTGGTGTACTCTCTGCCCAAGAACCATTGCAGAACACATGCAAACCTGCCTTCACGTGGATCAAAAGTGGAGGGATTGTCCCTCTCAGCTCCTACCAGCCTCACCGTCCAGACCAAATTCAAAATCCCAAAGGAAAAGATTCAACTGGTGTGTTGCAATATCCTTCCTCTATCTGTTTTTGCCAACCCTGTTTCTCAGTCTCTTGGCTAAGATCAAGTACAGTATCTCAAGGACACCCCAGCTCCAGAGGGGAAAAGGAGAGATGCAAGCAGTTTTGAAAGCACTTGTTTACATTATTTTGTAACTCCTTGGGAATCATAAATGAAGTACAGGCACCCATGAAATGAAAATAACCCTAGGAAAGCAGTTAGTAAAGGAATTGTCAATATATGCAATGAGAATTGAAATAAGGTAAATATAACTCTACTAAAAAGAATAGAGATATAGCTGCTGAGGTCTGTGTTTCTGTGGTTTGTAAGTCAACTTTAGTGCCCATTGAGTATGTCTAGTTCCCAGTTTCTGAAGTTTTACTCCTGAAGCTCTGCTCCTTGCAGGAGGCTCTGTAGGTTTGGGTCTCCACAGTTCTTTTCTATAAAAATTCTGGCAGTTCATGAGGAATGGTTTTCTAGCACTTTATTCTATTACATCTCCCAGGAATGCAGTGTAGGACTAAGAAAAATCTATGATATCTTTTCAGTGTAGTTTGTATTTAGCAGCACAAAACCTGCAATACTTACACCGGTAAACCTTTCCCTAAAAGTAAGTGCCAGACATAGGGCATAAGCACAGGGCTCTCCCAGCCTTGTCTTAGGAAGGTACCCAGTGTGACAGTGACAGGGCAGCCAGCAGCTGCAGCCCAGGGAAGGGCAGCTTCATGCGAGATTGGCAGCTTGGGAATCTGCCACGGAACAAGCCTTGAGAGCTATGGACCATGGGCATGCAGACCAGACGTAAAGGAGCAAGCTGCTGGCATAAAAAGAGTTCCTGCTCTTTATTTGGCATTCAGAAATGGCCTATGATGCTACGAAGGGATGGATCAGAGATCTGTGGAGCACTACTTTTTTGTGCTGATTGCAGGGGACTGCATTATTAGGGCTGCTGAATGTTGACGAGGGCTACTATAGTGAGAGAAGCCAACTGATATGATAAGAAATGTATTTTTGTGTCATGTTTCAAGCCATATAATAGCACTGGGCGGGGGTGGGGTGAACAGGAGCAAGAGTTGGGTTAAAAGATGTCCTTTATGTTAGAAAAATCTACTTGAACTCACTTTCCTGTAGTTTAAATGAGAAACTTTGTTAAATTAGTCCTGATAAAGTGCTAACTGCATGAATTATTGTTCACAGGCAGAAAAAGTGCAAATGTCTATCACAATTCCCCCCATTTATCTTCTGGTTTTGGGGTGGGATTTTTATGACCCCCCATAGGACTGTACTTGAGGCCTTTCCCAAATAATAGAATCAATTGTAAGAAACTGCAAGTGAGGATTCTGCATTACCAATAACCCAGGAACAGGGATGCCAACTTGCTTTCATTGTGGATGATTTGATTAATCTTTTATTGAGTCTGTGAAAGGCTATTGAACTGACTCAGACACCTTTTCTGTCTGTCAAAGACACAAGGTGGTTTTTTCATCCAGTTCCTCCCCTTTCCCTCTGAGTGCAGAAAGCCTGCAATTATGGACAGTTTTCAAGGATGGCAGCTTTTGCTAACAGCCAGGACTTGCTGGGGCACAGAGTGGAGGAGCTGAATTGCACTTGGACCAGAATGAAAGCTATTTCAAATGGTGCCACTCAACCCCCCAGGGCTGGGACCTCCCCTCACTTCTGGATATGTATGCTGGGAGGCCAGGATTTGGCCTTGGAGCAGGCATAGCCCATCATTCCAGCTGTAATCAGTTTCTCCTCTGCCATGAGGAACAGACACCCAGTGAACCTATATGCAATTCCACATACTCTGCTGGCACTTCTAACTTCTCTGGCCATGCCTACAAGTGCAAACCAGGAAAGGGTAACATTTGCATGAAAACTCGCAGGAACTGAGTGATCACAGAGATCCTCACATCCTGCCATGCTTGACCAAAACCAGGTAACGGTTTCAAGAGCTTCTGTACAGGAGCGTCTGACCTTGTATGACTTGCTTGTGTAGAAAACCAAGCTTGAACAAATCTTGAGCAGACCTGAGTGCCTTTGCAGAAGATGAAATTTCTTGACTTGTCTCCTGTTCCCTGGAGCCCTTCAGGGTGGGGTCTAGGTCTTTTCATTAATTTTTTCAAGTGCCCACTCAAAGCCTTACCTGAAGCGCTTTAATGTAAGGTGTATTTTCATCAAGAGATTATGGTAGCATTAGCATGTGGTAACACTAGGTGAGGAGAATAAAAAGGGCATTGCTGGAGAAAAAGGGAAAGGCATCTTGTATGAGCTCTGGTCTTCTTGGTGAACCTCAGGACCTTCCATTAGAAGATGGTGACCTGTTTCTAAAATTTTACTGTGATGAAGCAGCTTCCTTTTGTAGGACTCACCAATCTGCTCTGATGTATCTCATTCTACATTCAAACCTAGGTGTCCTGGTGAGTGCTTCATGGTGTCACACTTGTCTCTGGATGGGATCTGCCTCTGGCACTGCAGTCAGCTCTGCCCTCTCAGCCTCCAGTCTAGATAGTTAGCTGATTTTTACAACAGTGCAGTATGCTTGTGGAGGCAGGGGGATTTTTATTCCTTGCAGAGGCAATTCTGGATCTTTCTGGCAGCTTTCTGTGTTGGCTCACAGGGTTGTTAATGTTGTTAATGGTTGTAAAATTATTACGCCCTTTCCTAATATCAGTTGACTTTGGCCTTGCTACCCTTTACACTTTAGCATTTCACAAAGACTTTAAATGTTGGCAATGAGAGCTGGGTATGAACTAATCTGGGCAGCAAGTTACAGGTTGCTTCACTTAAGCTTTTCCATGTGTTGACTTCAGAATCCTAATTTGTATGGGGCTCCAAAGTACATAAATGTGAGAGTTCATTTTTCCCCCTGCACTTGTGACTTAGCTTGAAAAATTAGTTCCTCTGAAAGCCAGTCTGTTTTAGGGTTTGCTAAAGTGAACCTCTCTTTCCAGGAAAGTGGAGTACTGGGCTAAGACTAAGCTTTATGATTCAATCCTTCAGTTTGCAGCCACTACTCTCCTTGGCACAAGATTGAGGTGACACAAGGTATAGATCATTTTCCCTCAAAGAAAAAGCAAAATGTTCTTCTGAGAAGGCCTGAAATACCAATGGCCTGAAAACTCCTTCAGGAATGTAATTTATGGTGCATGTTTGGGGATTGGGGGGGTGGGTGTCAGGTAGACATATCCCATACATTTTTATCTGCACGTCATGCATGTTTCTTTCTAAGCTCCTTCACCCAGAATTGTATTTTAATATTACAACTGAAGAAATGTATTTAATTACTGTGGTCCCTATAAGAAACTCTAGGCTCTTCTGGAGTCCTCTGAAAGTGCAAAGTGTTTCACAATGTATGAAGAGGTAATTTGCACTGAGAATCAATATGCTAATTATTGTGTCAGCACTTACTGTTTTGGCATGTTTCTTGGCTTCTTGTCCCGGAGTATACAGCCACGTATGGTCCCAATTCCTTTGTGAGATGTAAGATGTGCCTTGGCTCTGCAACAGTCACAAGACTTGTTAAAAGAGATGCAAACTGAAGAAGACTGGCACAGTTTGTACTGTCTTATCCAGTCTAGCTTCATTCTATTAGGGAACATCAATTAAATCAGATGAAGAAATTAAGGAGCTTTTGTCTAGCTGGTAAGTTAAATAAATAATGACTAAAATAAAATGATTGTTAAACAGATGAGTCAAAATAACTCCCATACCAATCTGTACATTTATACAATGTCAAGTGGTGTGGGAATACAAGTGTCAAATATAGGCCCAGAGATGTTCCCCTTCTTCATTTTATTTATTTCGAAGATGGTTGTGCTCTGAGTCAGGGACCAGGAATAGCTGTGCCAGGCGCTGCGCTACCTCAGAACAAAAAGATGAACTTTGCCTCTTGGCTTCTTCTGCAGCCTGGCAGCTCTTTGGGACACCAGGGCTGTGCAGGTGTTGGGAGGAGGGTGAGAAACAGGCAGACAATACAGCTTTTAACATCATGGCTCCAAGCATGAAATGCTATAAACACAGGGTGCACACAACATGTGGCTGCAGAGCATTGGGCCACAGAGTTTCTGATATGACTCTGTGACGGGGCTGTGAACCACCCAGGACGGCAGTCAGGATGGTCCTGGGAGCTTAGAAAAAGCAACCTGAAAGCACCATCTCTCTCTGCTAGACCTGTTAGTTCTTAATTGCTCCATGGTAACTAATGACTAAGCTGCATAGGAAGAACTATAATGCAAACTTGGATTACGCTTCCAGTCTTAAAGTGCTTGCTTTAGGGGCTATGTATACGTGTGAGGCATGGCGAAGGCTGGTGAAGTGGAAAGGTGCTGTAGGTCAGGATAAGTAGTCATAAGAGAAGAATGTGGCTCTTTCCTCACCCTTACTGTCCCTGGATACAACAAAAAACAGGGCAGGCAAAAGGGACAGGTGTGCACCTGAGACTTCCTCACTCTCCAGGTGTTCACAGCACAAATGAGAGTGAATGGACCTCCTTTAGTTGCCCAAATGACCACTGCAAACTTTCTGGCAGATCACTTTGCATTTCCCATTTTTTCCCCCTCACCTGGGAAAAAGGCTGTTGGATTATTGCTTTGCCAGCCAGATGCTAAACTGCTAAGCCGGCACACAACCCAGTCTGAGACCCCACTGGGCTTAAAGGTGTTCACCAAACCCCATTACTCACCTTCCAAGCAACAAAATGGCTCTTGTGCCCACCCTGTATATGTCTTCCCTGGGACACATGTATCTCTTGGGGATCCCAGACACAGGGGACTAAGCCAGGGGCTGGTGATGGGTGATGCTGGGTCAGTCACATACTTTCTCCATGTTTACTCCCCACCACCAGCACAAGGAAAATAGTTATATACTCTCTAATGCAAAGATAAAAAGTAAAAGCTATGAAGGATTTATAAATCTATTTATATTTACTAATAATTTTCAGATATAATTTTTCTAAGTCTTTGTGATGAAGAGCTAGGAGAAAAATATTTGTAAATGGTGCTACTCCCCATCTCAGGCAACCATCAAAGACTTTTTGTCACAAGTAGTTCTAGTTTTACTTTATCAAGGCTGCCAAGGACTTTCTGAGCCTGATGACAAGCCTTTTAATTTGAACAAGCACATGTTTGGGTGGGTTTTCTCACAAAAGATGAGAGATGATAAACAAGCAAGGTGAAGCTAACCTAGAGATGGCCTGCCCTGCTGCTGGCTCATCTCATTTTTTGGCCTCTGATTTGTTTTATTGGAAAATTTCTGGTTTGTATTTGTTAGGTTTATATTCTAACACTTAATATTTCCACTTTATATATCAGCTTTTCATTTTGAAATTGCTAACTACTATCAGGTAACTAAGCTTAACAGAGATTTCTTTCTCTAGCTGGAACTTAGATAGCAGAGAAAGAGTAGATACTATTGAGAAGTCCCACCCAAAATTTCGCAGGGTGCTTTGACTCCTTTACCTGCAGTAATTAACCTTGCCCCCTGCAGCCCCTGGTCAGCAGCTCTGCCAGCGGGATACCTCCAGCAGCCGCTCTCTCGAAGGTGAGCACAAAGGCTCACAGAGTAGAAATGCCTTTGGGCCCCCGGCATGTGAATAGGTCTGCTCAGCTATGCTGAGTTTAGTCATGCATTTTAAGTTTCTTCCTGAACCGGGGTCTTAATTCTTGTGCAATTTTACCGGAACAAAGAGGTCAGATTATTTATAGGTCGGTCGCCTTTGTGTTCACGAGGCTAGCAATGCCTTCGGTGCTCCAATTTCTGGGACTCTTTTTCCCTCCGGCTCTTAAGTCCCAGCTATTCTCTCCTAATGCAATAACAGTAATTATCCTATCGCCGGCCACCGCGGCACCCTCCATTAGCGCCTGCCTTACCCAGCGCACAGCACAGGCTGGCAGCCAGGTAATATCCCTGTAATTTATAGCTCATCAGAGAAGCCAAGCAGCCCACGGTCTTCCTGTTTTGTAAAGAGACAGACTTATCACCTAGATGCTGCCGTGATGGGTGCACTGGAAAGGCAGGAAGACAAAAGTAGTGCACAGGCAAGCTCTGGCCCCATCTCTGTTTATGTTCTCTGTTGTTTCATTCAGGCATGCAGTCAAGTAAAATCATCATGGCTCAATGCAACTAGAAGAAAATATTGACATCTTTCTGCTTCCCAGTAGACCCATGATCTTTCACAATTTAATTGTTGTTTTGCATCCAGTTGTTGAGTGCAGAATGAAAGATGCGGAGCTGGGCATGCTAAGGTTTCTCTGCTAAGGCCAGGATTCAGCACAATGACGACCTCTTAGATGTTTCATGTGACCACTGTCCTATAGCGTCCTATAGGGTGTGCTGTGTGGTGCATGCACTGACTTCACTGCTTCTTTGGTCCTTGTACGTTTTCATGACCAGAGGGATGAAGCATCTCTCCAATGAAGACAGGCTGAGAGAGTTGGGATTGTTCAGTCTGGAGAAGACTCTGGGGAGACCTTACAGCACCTTCCAGTACTTAAAGGGGGCTGGAAGAGAGCTGGAGAGGGACTTTTTCCAGGACATGAAGTGATAGGCTTTAAACTGAAATAGATCTAGATTAGATATAATGGAGAAATTAACTACTGTGACCATGGTGAGGCATTGGAACAGGCTACCCAGAGAAGTTGTGGATGCCTCATCCCTGGAAGTGTTCAAAACCAGGCTGGATGGGGCTTAAAGACCATCTGGTTCCAGCCCCCCTGCCATGGGCAGGAAAGTGTCCCTACCCATGGCAGGGTGGTTGGAACCAGGTGGTCTTTAAAGTCCCTTCCTGCCCAAACTAGTCTATGACTCTATGAAATTCTCCTTCATGACAGCACTTGTTGTGTGTCTGCTCTTGGGAGGAGCAATTCTTTTTCTTTAACTGCTAGGCTGACACATCCAGCAGGACTTAGATGGCAGTGGTATTTGGTGAGGATAGATGA
This sequence comes from Pipra filicauda, assembly GCF_003945595.2. Classification (NCBI taxonomy): domain Eukaryota; kingdom Metazoa; phylum Chordata; class Aves; order Passeriformes; family Pipridae; genus Pipra; species Pipra filicauda. Next base: position 1,969,296 of record NW_024104283.1, read on the forward strand.
AATTTAGAGCAGATCTTGAGAGGATCACTCCTGACACTTATCCCAACCTCATGCAGGCAAGGCTAGATAGTCCTTTGTGCAGAGGGTGCAAACACACACACATCTGCACTGGAGAGATCAGTCAAGTAAATCTTCTTCGATACCATTTGGACTTGGTCTGCTTCTGTTCTTCAGGTAGCGAGGAACATTTTCCAATGTATCTTAGAGCACCTGAGGATGATAACCACATGCTTACCAGCATAAAAGTTTCTGGCTATGTATTGCTGAAAAGCTTTTGCACTTCTGATGGTCCCACAGCCTCTGAAACTCAGCAGGAGAAAAGCTGCAGGGTCAGAAATACGCTTTCTCTTTGTTCCTTTATCTGCTGTTCATGTTTTTGGCTGAGATAAAAACTCTTTTGGAAATTATTCATGTCTTCATTCAGTGCTTTGGCAATCTGAGGAGACTGCATTACTTGATGCTTCAAGTTAGCAGTGGTAGGGCCCAGATATCCTTGGATTTGACGACCAACAAACATCTTCATCAGTGAAGTCATACAAGGCAATGCTGTTTTGATGTGCAATTAAGTTACCAGGGATCTAGTCACAGAGCAGAGCTTTGAACTAAGTAGCTCTCCCTGTTTGAAGCAAATGGGGGAATAAACACAAATACTTGCGCGTCTGAGACTCAGTTTGCCAACGGGCAAACTGACAGGTGGGGCGATGTTTCACAGCAAAGCTGGCTCTAGTGGAGAAGGTGCAGGAGAGGCACAGTCAGGCATGAAGGTGAGGCATCCTGCACCCTGCCTGCTTGCTCCACGTACCTGTGATGCTCAGTTCTCTGGTTAATCCTGGCGAGTCTTGCAGAAAGAGGACTTGATCATTCAGAGGTCAAGAAATACCAGTGTGAGTGTCAGAAGCAAAGCTGAACTGAAACTTGCAAAGTATTCCTGAAAAAAATGGGAAAAACTTCTTCAAATCTCGGTGTAAGAGAGGAAGAAAAGCGAAGTCAGACTAAAGTGCAGTAAATGAGATTAAAGATAATTTAGGCATGGCCTGCAATCAAAGGAGTATTTTACCTCTGCTCTGGTTTAAGGAAGATAAATCCTAGGGGCAAAAGCAGGCTGGTTAATGGGAACAGGGATATGGAAATAGAACTGTTAGTGTGTTCAAAGAGCAGGCAGTGTTACTCTTGGGAGCCTGTCCAGGAGTTCTGGAAAGACCAGCATGTAAGGTGGCACCTCTAATAGCAACTGTTTTTATGCATCTGCCAAGTCAGAGAAGGACCCCATGACTGTGGGATATCCATTACAATGTGTTCACTTGTGCCAAGTTAAAAAGTAATCCAGTCAACAATCATCGTCCTTGTAACTCTGAACTCACTGGTATGCAGGGCTTTGGAACATGCCTTGAAGGCTAATTAAAAATGCAAAGGCACATCAAAAATGGGATGAAATGCAATGAAAGGTGCATCCTGCCAGACTAACCCGATGGTTCTCTTTGATAAAACAATTATTTTTCCAGACAGGTGATATCTGCCAGATTTCCTTTATCTAGACTACTTTAATGTATTTGCTATGATGTCAAGTGAGAAACCACTGATGTTGCTGGAGACAAAATAGATTAGTAGAGGAATTGCGTTGCTGGTAAGAAGAGGAAACAATGAGTGCTGATGCTGGAGATCTCAGGTCAGGAGGAATTATCTAGGAGAGTTTTTCAAAAAGGAGTTTTGGGACCAATTTTGTTTCAATGTTTGCATTAATGACATGGTCCTGGCCCATGTGAGCACTGTGTTGATGAAATGTGCTGCACAAAGCCGTGACGCATTGCTGGCATGGAGGTGGTTTGCAGGCCAGGCAGGATGAGCCGGGCACCTTGAGAATGGCTGTAATAAAAGGAGGATGACATTCAAGTAAAAGACCAAGAGTCATGCAGGTGAAAACTGATGTCAGAGGCTGCTTTTGCTATTAACAGTGAGTGAATCAGTTCGCAAAAGAATAAGGAAAAAGTAAAATCAGCATTAAATAGTCATAGGAGCATTGTGTGCTGCCAGCTTGATTCCTAGGCTGCACCTATTTCCAGTCGTGATTAGGAAGAATTAGCGCCCTGATGAACTCTCCTCCCTTCCCACCTCTCCTTTTGGGAATGATGCATTAAGAGCAGAGCAGCAAAGAGCTGCAAGGGAGACCAGGAGACCAGAAATCCTCTTTCCTGGGAGGCAAATGAAGTTCCTGGAGCACATGCATGGGGTGATGGGTACGGAGTTCGGTGGAAAAGGCACCCTCCTGCAGTCTCAAGTATTCAAGCACTGCCTGTTCCAGCCTAAGGCCAGCCCACATTGTTGCCAGCCATTAGCACATCCACATCTATTTTCTTTGGATTAGGGTCAAAAGCAGCCCCTGGAATAGGTAGCATAAGTGGGGGTAGGGTAGAGGAGGGAGGAAAGGCCAGGCTGGACCAGCTCAGTGGTGCCTGCTAGTGCTTTGGTGCCAAATGAACCTGGATGCAATGTTCCACTCTCCGTCCCAGAAGTCCCTTCTACCACCAGTGCCTGGTAGTGAAGCCGTAGCCTTGTGGGTCCAACTCCAGCAGTGGTATTCTCTGAGGAGCAGTCGCAGTTGCATGCAATTCCATTGGGTTTAATATTTTTCCTCAAAGCTTGGAAAAGTAACTGAAAAGAGTGAATAAAAACAATGTCTGTCTGTGTGATTTCACAGCCAGAGCAACCAACTACATCTTACTCTGTCTGGCAATTACCAGGAGTTTTTATGCATATCTTGAAGAGAAGGGAATTTGCAGGAGTGCCCCAGGTGGAGTTTAACCAAACAGGAATGAGCAGAGTCAGACCTTCTAGCCATTCTTCAGGCCAGTCAGACATGGAGCAACATGGGTCTGAAAGATGCATTGCTGCCTTTGTTGGAGATACACTGGGAGAGGGGTTGTTGCTGTGGACTGTCAGATAAGGCCCAGCAAGCAGCTAAGAAATGGCTTCCAGCCCAGGTTTCTTGCCCAAATACTCTGGTCATTAAGTGGAGCAGAAGTGCCTGCAGCAAAGGGCTGCAGGGCTGTGCCTTTTACAGAGGGACTGCAAGGTTACATTCCAGAATTTCTTCAGCTTCTCTAGGAGTTCATATTTGTCTCCATCACTGCTGTCTTTCTAAAGTGAGGGGTGAGAGGGAAAGGCAGATTGTGAGAGAAGGGTAAATGAGAAAGAGAAGAGCTGGATGCCCATGCAAAACTGCAAGAATTAAAAGTGGTGGCTCTTAAAGCTTGTGTAAGACCCACACAGCATTTCCAGGCCTGGCAAAGCAGTCAGGCAAGCTCTGGCTCCTCTTGCGAGAGCAGTCAGGAGCAGAGTGGGACTCTCCCACAAGGGAGCCCTGGCAGGCTGTTGATTAACCTGTTGGTGTTGAGAAGCTAAGTCAAATACAAGTATTAAACTGATTATTCATATTCCACTCTGTTCACTGTGGGAAGATTTTGGGGTTATGTTTGTGGGCCATACAGATTGTCAGAGTGAATCTAATTAGCAAGAGAAATCCAAATGGAACAATGACTGGTAATTGTTGCTAATGATGCAAGTGTATTATACCAGCTTAGATGAAATATTGGGTTGCAAGCAGCACCAAAAGGCAAAGGAATATTTACAGTAGTACATAAAACACTACAAGTCCTTACCTCACTGCTCTCAGGTGTGGTTGAGCTGAGCTCCCACCTGTAAAACAGCAGTGACTTGTCAAATGTTTCCTGTCTCCACCAAAATAAAATGCTGGAAAAAATGAATGACCTGCAGAGCACTAGTAGGAGAGGTGGTCTGTGTCTGGGCTGAAAGCTATGCCCTGCTTTGCTTTCACTAACACAAACCTCAGCTGCCTACAGAGGTGATTTAAAAAAAAAAAAAAAGGACCGTTTTTCCTTGCACAGTCTCTGGACTGTGTCTCCATCCTGGGGGTCAGAGCATCCTGGGCTGCCAGCCGTTGGTGCTGCTCTTGGCATGCCTTTCCAGCTCCACCAAGCAAGTGTGGGGCTGGCCGCCATCCAAATATTTTGAATTCAGTTTGGATCGTGAATTATGCAATACACACAGGCACACACACAAACCCTATTTTATTGTTTCTGCTAAAACAGGTGGCAGAAACAACAGGAGGTGGGCATGTAGATCTTTCTGACTGTACAGTGAGCTGTGCATCTGAATTTGTTGGAAAGATCTGGTCCAGCGCCTGCATTTTTGTTAGCAGTCCCCAAACTAGAGTGCTGATCACTGGCATTCTCAATCTGTGGAAACTGCCATGCTTAGACAGCCAGTGGAGCCGAGACAACTTGTAGCAGTCATGGATTTGGTCCAGTGCCAAAGCTTCAGCTCTCATGTGAGATGGCCCTGATCCCATGCCTTGTTTCTCTCTTTCTAGCCTTCAAAATGTTTTGGACTGATCTGTAGTTCAAGACCTACTTACTCCTCTGAGGTTTTGTGGTAGGATGGGTTTATAAGAGATGAATTGTATAGAAATATTGAGAAAGGTGGTTCAAGCTGTAACATTTTGTTAGACAAGTTACATGTTTCTTTGGCACTACTATAAATGTAAATGTGATGGGAAGCCTGGACAATTGAAACGTTTTCTGCTTATTCATCCTTCCAAATGTGTGGGGGTAACACAACCTGGTACAGGCAAAAATGCAGAGTCTCCTTTGCATTATTAACATTTTCTGTGGCATGAAAGATGAGAGTTATAATGGACGAGAGTAAGTGTAAGGAAGTGTAAGGAAGAACGAGAGTGATAGTTTTAAGACTTCCATGTCTGCAGAACACTGTATTGTGGACCACAATGTGCAAGCTGGCTGATAAATATCCCTTCATCCTTATGGTGTTGGAGTGTTGGAGATGAAGTTGGACATTCAGCTAAAATGAAAATATTTTAGTTAAAAGAGAAAAAAGTTTATACTAACATTTGCAGAACTTGAATAAAAACAAACAAAGGGGCTGGTAAAATCTAATTCAGATACTTTTGTTTGAAATATCTTTTAAGATTGGTCTGAGATAGTTGATGTCTTATAAAAACTCTCAAAATTTCAGCAATAATTTTCAGTATTTTTTTATATAGATTTGGCAAAAATTTTAAAAACATAGAGAAAAGAAACCTTTCCTCTGTGTAGTCCTCTTCCTAATGCAGGTTTGAGTCATTATAATGAGTCCATGATAGGCAATGAGTTCTGTCAAGGACATGTAAGGTTAAAAATTAAAAACCTGTGAAAGTACTCAGCACATTTAATACATTTGAAGGACTTTTATTTGAGGTTTTTTCCAATGACTGGCATAGAAGTTTTTTCATGTATCTAAATTCATACTTCGAAATCCATTTTTCACAGCTAAGAGTGTCATCATAACCTCAATTTTGTCTTACAAATAATGGTGAGATTTGACTTTTTCTATGCTTTTATTTCTTCAGGATTATAAATGATTTTTTTTTATTTCTCTTTGCTCTTCAGCTGTGTCAAGGAATTTTAAAGGTAAACAAAATTTTGCAATTGAAAACAAAATTCCTACACTGTCAGACAACCCTTATTTGAAACACCAGGAGTAAATTGTTTCTTTGCAAATTATTTGCACAAGTGAATACATAAAAAAAAAATCTCAGTTTTTTTTAGATATTCAAACTCAGTTGAACAAGGTACTGTGGAGTCTGAATGTAAAACCCGGCATAAAACCTGGTCCAGCTCTGAGCAGGGAGCTGTACCATATGAGCTCCAGAGGTCCCTTCCAACCCAAATTATTCTATGTTACTAAAATTAAATTTTCTTCACAATTTTTAGTACAGTCTTTCTAGACTTATTGGAATCTAGAGTTTTCCAGTTTTGAACACTTTTTTTTTTAATCAAACCCTGGCTCAGAGTTCATTTATCTCGTCATTATTATCAGTTACAATAAATAAATCTGATATCTTCAACTGGAGGGCTAGGGAATGATTAAAAATTAGGGAATGATTAAAAAAGGAGACCTCTCGGTATCACTTTAACAAGAGTGAACAAATGCTCAAGAGGAATCTTCACAAACCATTTTGCTAATTCACTTGCAAATACTGTGTAAGAAGGCATAACAGAACCGACTGGATCATATTATAACCAAGCTTTATTCTCTAACAGCTTCAAAATACTTACAAAACCTTATGCCTTTATTACCCAAACCCATCACACTGTAGCTAACGTAAATCAGCTGGTGTTTTAAATGTACTTTTACAAAGAAATCTCTGTAATGCAAAATTCTCACTTGAAATTATCAATTGATGGATCATTTAAGAATGCAAAAGTAGAAGTATGGCAGTACAGGTTGAGATGGGCTCTCCAGTATAGAGCTGGACTCTTTCTTTTGCAGTAACTCAGGGAACATGCCATACCATACATATAGTCCCCAGAGTAGTCAAGAAGAATGTAAGTCTTGTTTATTCTAGAATCCATGAACCTGCATAAGTGAAAATACTTTGTGTTGTTAAGCCATAGATGAGTCTTCCAAGTTTGTTTCTTTTAGCACGGCTCCTGTGGGTTTTCAGAAGCTACAACTATCTCACCTGTGACTGAGAGTGACCTAGAATGACTCTTTCTGTGTCACAGGCACAGAAAGTTTTTATCAGAAGCCTAAAGGACAAAAATTGTAATTACATTTATTGATTCAATGGCTTCCTCACTTTTTTTTTGGATGTACACTCAATGCTATCCTAAGATGCTGTCCAATGTCAGTGTCCACTACTCCTTTTTGTCCACATGACTTCTCTATTCATTTGCTTTCCTATGGGTTGATGTTCTGTCTTGTCTATTAATACAGAACTGGAGGAGGCAGCAGCAGGAGGGAAAAAACCAGCAGCTATCCAGCTGGGATAGGAGAAATTGTGTTCCCAGCCTGTGAACATGGAAACGTGAGAGAGATCTGTGTCAGAGCAAGATGAGTTTTACAGCTTCTAAATTCCACATCAGTCCTAACACCTAATCTTTGCTGTTGGACATTTGTTCATCTCCTGAAAAACATTGGTTAACCCCCCCCAATACTTTTTAACGTCATCTCCCGAATGCAATAAACCTTCTTAACATTATTAAATGTGATTATCAAAGAACAAAGAATTTGCCCTACTGTCTTTATGATGTACAATTTACATACTATCCCATCCTTCCAGTACAGGTTGGTAATTTTTAAAGGGCACTAAAATATGATAATAACAAGTATGCTTACTGATGTATTATGAAATGTATCCCATTAGTCACTTTATATCTGAAAGGCAGAAAAAATTTCCACCTAGCAACAGAAAGGCTTTTAGGATTATAAAAAAATATTTGGCAGGCAGTAGGCGTGCTAAACTACGCCAGGAGGAACCCAATTGGAGGTTTCTAGAAACAACAGGAGCATAAATAAGTTGTCATCAGTGTCTCCCACCACAGAGCTGGAAGAAAATTCAAAGCTTTGTAACCTGAAGGAGCTATAGAGAAGCAAAGGGCAGCCTGGTGGCAGCCATGGGCTGGCTCTAGGAGGAACCATTGCCCTCCAAAGCCACGGGGAGAAACATGACAGCAGATACTCCAGCTCACCTGATCCCCTCTGTACCGTGCTCCTGCTCGTCATGTGGGCCACAAAGACAACACTTCACTTTCTTAGCTTAGAAAAAATGATCTACTACCAAAAATGCCCAATTAGTGATGGTACTGGTGAGACAGATAGCGAGATTCTTGCTAAGAATTCTTTTTTTCTTTCCTAGATAAGAACATAGCTGGTGCAAGAGATCTTACCATTGGAAAGCAGAACAAGCAGAACACTTCAATTTTGGACACAAGGCAAAGCCAGGCAAACGACAAGAACTTTTCCTCTTTATTTATATCCAACGCTGCCTAGAAAATTTTGTTTTCTGTGACTTGTAATTTATTCAGGAATAGAAATGTCCTTGATGGGCCAGGCAAAGTCTTTTTCCAAGAGAACTGTGTTTTAAGCACATTAAAATTTTCATTCAATTCTTTTCCTTCGGAGAAGGAGATCTTTTAGCAGAAGAGGACTATGCAGCCAGCAAGCCTCCTTGTGTAGCTCAAGAGTGGCCTGCTGAGGAGAAATAGGCAGCAATACTTAATTTCCCGGATGCATCCAAGCTCAGGACCTGGGGGGTTCAGAAGGCTTTAGTGAAGATCAGAAATATTTTCTTGCCTCAGCAGGACATGTACCTTAGCTACACAGCACTACATTCCCTACAGTCATCCTAAAATGAGATGAAGGAATTGCTTTTTCCCCTTCTGAAATGACACCACTTTCGTGTCTGATCACAATGAGTAAATGAGTAAAATGAATATAAACAGGAAGGACATCGACTGGTTGGAGCAAGTCCAGAGGAAGGCCACCAAGATGATTAGAGGGATGGAGCGAGCACCTCTCCTGTGAGGAAAGGCTAAGAGAATTGGAATTGTTCGGCCTGGAAAAGAGAAGACTTCAGGGTGACCTAATTGTGACCTCACAGTACCTGAAGGAAGCCTAGAAGAAAGACAAGGAGAGACTATTTACATGAGCATGTAGTGATAGAACAAGGGGGAATGGCTTTAAACTAAAAGAGAGTAGGTTTAGATCAGATATTAGGAAGAAATTATTTATTGTGAGGGTGGTGAGGCACTGGAACAGGCTACCCAGAGAAGTTGTTGATGTCCCAAACCTGGAATTGTTTAAGGCCGGGTAGGATGGGGCTCTGAGCAACCCAGTCTAGTGAGAGGTGTCCCTGCCTATGGCAGCAGGGTTGGAACTAGGTGATTCTTTAAAGTTCCTTCCAAACCAAACCATTCTATGGTTCTATGATACTATTGCAAGAGCATAATGAATGCAGATCACCTCTCTGTCTGGCTTCTGGTCCTGGAGGGAGCTGTTTTATTTACAGGACACTCTTTCTGCTGCACATTGAAGACCACCAGAGGAAGGAGGCCTGAGAAAGGACAGGCTTTTTCAGCCCCAGCCTTATTGAAGAGGTAGGAGATACACCTGCAGGAGTCAATGTTCCTGCTCTCTCTCCACGAATCATTACATGGACATTTCTGGACATCTGTTTGCCAGGAGAAATGGACCACACCCTCAACTGGGACTCACTAACACCCTCCTCCAGGATGGCGTTTGCCTTATTTTATTAGTAGTGAGCGACAGTATTTGTGCCAAACCTTCGGGAAAGGCTCTATGCTGTACAAGAGGGCAGCAGGGTCACTCCAAACTGAGTGTTTGACAACACTGAAAAGCAATGAAACGCTGTCTGTGCCTCCTGCAGCCTGCTCCCCAAATGCCAAGCACAAGTGGCCCAGTGGCACCCCCATGGAGGATGCTAGCGAGCAAAACAGTGCTGGACAGGGGAAAGTGGTGTGCTGCTGGTTATCTGAGAAGACATCAGATGCTTTCTTTCATATTCACACCTACTGGAGAGGGTGCTGGGACTGATAAACCTCTGCCTGGAGTAAAACTCTTCCCACCCTTTATGTTAAAGAGAACCCACTTTACTCTAGTTTGGAGAGAAGTCATAAGCTATAATTTGAGGACACCTAAAATGGCTGTGCACTTCCCTTCTGTTCAACATAGTCTTTGTGTTCCCTATCATGAATTAGGTAAGGCAAACATGGCCAGAGAAAACATGGGCTGAAACCTGCCATCAGAGCTCGGCCCCATCACACAACCAGTGCCTGAGGCTGGAATTCGATCATGAGTGAGCTAATAATAACAACACACAGCAAAGAGCAGAGTACCTTGCTGCTGTTGCTGAAAGCATGAAAAATACCATCTTAATTCAGAGAATTATTATGGCATATTATGGCAGGGCATGCCGATAAATGTGGAGCAAGCTAGAAGTGCTGTGCTATGGTATGTACTCCTATTGCAATAATAAAAAAAATTACCTTCTGAAAACAGTTTCAGAAAAAGAAAGTATGTTCCGCTGTTCATTCAACAATAAAGACAAAAAAAGCTATGACAACCACAAAATACTCTTTCCTCAAAGTGGGCAAAAAATAAACTAAAATGAGCCAAGTTACTTTTCTGCCTCTGAAAACCTGTTAAACGCCCCCATGGCCTGAAATATATTTCACACAAATTATCTGGATCTTTTTCAGATTTGTTTTCATCTTTTTTAATATGTCCACTTTATAAAATTTTATTCTTAAAAACAGTAAAGCTCACAGTCAAAGAAACACAGGAACTTCAGAACCTGGTGGCACTTCATGGCTTTCATTTTACCTGGAAGTGAGAAAAAAACTAAAAACCTTTAAGATATTTCCATGAGCTCGGTTAGGATGCAGTGCTTGCACATGTGTCAAAGTCAGCAGCATAAGTGCAGGACCCATCAGTTTGCTAGGCTGCTTCTTGTGCAGCTCCTTCTGGGAAAGCAGAAGTGGTCTGCAGACCTGCTGGAGGCTCCCTTACTTGAAGTAGGACCTCAGCTTCAGAAGGCCTGAAATCCCTTGCTCCTTGCTGCAAGGGCCTTGGCTTCCCAGCAGACTGGGAACAGTACAGGTGAAGACACTTAGGCATACCATGGGGTTGCCGTCGACTGACATCCCTCAGAGCCATCACTGGTACTCAGCACCATGGCTCCCCAGTGTCAAGTAGAACTCAGGCTGTTCTTTGCTCTTGCATGACATCCCTGTAGCAGAGTGGATAAAGCCACCATAGTACAGGAGGAGGCTGCACCACCATCCGCACAGTCAGAGCTTTCCACATGCACCCTGGGAGGTGACCTGCATTTCATTTAAGAGCAGCTTATAATTATTATCTGGGGTTTCTTAGTGAAATACTAGAGAAATCCTAAATTCGATTGGGAAAAGATCAGTCTTTTCTGTTTGCAGTTACTTGCTGGAGAGATTATTCTCAGGAGCTATAAACCATTCTCCAGCAAGGAAGGAGTGTTTGGGATTTCCAGCGTTAATGCTCCTAAGAAATCATTTGACTGTCACTAATGTTATGTAAATAGATGGTTCATGTTTATACTCTACAAAATGCATTTACAAGAAAAAGGCTGACTAATTCCGAGGTCAGCTTCTAATTCAAGGTTAGTGCTCAACAGTTTTTTTTCCTTGCCAAATAAAACCACTAAAGGCTAAATTAAAACCATGTGCTCTAACCTACCTTTATGTAGTTACTGATATAAAGAGGGTGGAAGCAATTTTGCTGTCAAATTTAATGCCACTGTCTAAGGAGTGAAGTAAAACATCCTACAGAAGCTTTTGCACAAGGACATGCATCACAAGTGCCTGACCTAGAAGGTGTGAAGTGCTCCAGTACACGAAAACCACCTTTCAATGACCTATTACTGTTATGGATTAGAGGCTTTATTTCCCAGGAATACATTGAAATAAATAGCAATTTAATCCACAAATTATCCTCTTCATTAGGAAGAGCAATTGGCTACAAGGGGGAAAAAAAAAAGGTCAGCAAGTAGACATTTGATTCTTTTTTAGATGTTTGGATATCCCAGTGATGGTGAAAGAGGCTAGGTCCATTAACTCCCTTTGACTCATACTAGATGGTAATATTGAAGATGGCTACCAAATTTCTGAAAACTATCAATTCCAAAGTTTGCACAAGCATTTTATTCTCTCTTCTAGCCATTTGTTTATTACTGCTTAAACATTATCTGGTCTTTAAAGTTTCACTTAAAACTGAAATGAAAACTAAACCGCACCCTTTTTTATTAGCTTCTTGAGTGTAAATAAAGCTTTACCTTCCCGCAGCATCTTCTTAAAACATTTCACCTGGAGAGAGTGGGAGTGAGTGCTCACTTGAGCAGAAAGTCAGTGATGCTGCTCAACTTCTGCCAGACTAGAAGTAGAGTGCAATGTTTCTGTTTAGACTGATGAACATGCTTCAAAATGGTTTGAGAACAGAGGTCTGTCTCCACGTCTCAATCCCCGTGTGTCTAAGAAATATTTGGCCCAGGTCTGTGAATGTGTGTCAGGGTGACAAAAACTCAAGCAGATACAGTGCTCGTTGAGCAATGGGACTGTGGGGGGCAGGCAACTAGCTCCCGTGCAGAGCCAGCCTGGTCAGGAGCTTCTCAGCTCCTTGGATACTGAGCTACGGACCCTGCTTGGGGTCATGTAACTTCTCCCACAGATCCCAAACAACACTTCTAGTGCTTACAGCTGCAGACAAAAACCTTCAGTTTATAATTGGAGAATTCAGCTGTGAGGCATTCATCTGCAGAGCCAGCTAGCTCAGAGAGTAGATTTCTTTCTGGCAAAATCATTGTGGTTATCTGAAGTAATCTGCTAACATTGAAGTATAAAATACAAGTTGGATTATGAAATAAATAACAAATATTTGCACTTTATTGCCTCAGTAAAAACAGCCAGTTAATTTGTATTACTACGGTTTCCACCTGTTCCACAGCATCAAATATTTCATCTGTCCAAGAGCTCAAGTCCTATTTCCAATGTCCTATTTCCAACAATGTCCAGCTTTCATAATACACTCATTCATCACAGTGGCCAAGTGCATAACACAGACTACAGGGGCTGAAGGAAATACAAATAACAGTTAACTGTAGGATATATCTTCAATTTAGTGAAGGCCAGGAAATAAAGAGCATCCATTTATTTAACAGTGCCGGGCATGGACAGCACGGGCATGTGGCAGCCGAATGTAGGGCTGGGTTTGCCGTGCTTGGCTGTCTGCTTCCACCGAAGTCAGGAAGGCTCCTCTCCCCTACACAGGACTGGAAGGACCCCTGCAGCCCACAGCCAGTCCAGGGTGGAGGTGCCAAATGAGTCTCCCAAATGCTGGGTATTTGCGTTACCTGCAAATGTACCCTGTCCAAAATAAAAATAACAGACGTGGCTCCGGGTTCAAGGCACTGGCTCAGACGCTAAACTGAGGCTGAAAACCATTGCCTGAAAATTACTGAATCTGTCCAGAGCAAAACAAAGATCTCACAACTACTATGAAAAGTGCTAAGTATTCACTCTCCCAAGAGGATTTCTCAGATGCTAAAGCTTATCTTTCTCTGGTGAAATCTCTCTTATTTCCCAAACCCTCTTCTCATTTCAGGTGTTACATCCATATAGTACCTTTAAACCCAAAAAATCCTAAATTTTTTTGCCAAATTGAACTATCATCAAAATGTAAAAAGATCCCTTTTAAATACATGCTCAGACTAGAGGTGGTGACACTAGAAGAACTGCCGTTAGGATCATCTCATATGCAAAATTTTTGTGTCTAAAAGTGCTGACCACACACTTTTATAGTAGGCTCAGTACTGTCTGTAGATCTAACACAGTATCTAGGGATGGGACCCGGCACTGAGTGGGAGTAATCAGAGGGATTATAACCTAACATTGGGCCTATATAACTTTAATGGCTCACATTGCATCTGTACCCAGATTCTGACTATGACTATAGGGGTAACATGACTTCCATGAGGCAGGGTATACCGCCTGAAAAGAAAGAGCTTTAGGTTTTTGGATTAAGTGAAGAAATTGTTTTGAGTGGATCAGCCAAGACAGCAATAATTGTCATGAGGTTTAATGTAGCTTGTGCATTTCTCAGTTGCTTATGGTGGATTTTCAGATATAAGAGTAGGCAAATTGAGAAGACTGTGAAAATAATCCTAGCATAGCTTCCAACAACAGCAGTAAAACTTTTCTGTTGCTAAGAAATGTGAAATTACAAAAAACAGTAATACCAGTTGCTGTAGAACCAACAAAAGCATAAAATATTGTTAGCTACAGTAATTCATTATACATCATCTGATTAAAAGAACCTGAGAAGTAGCATTTTCCAAGATATGCCCTTAGACAAAATTATATGTTTTGGCAGAAAAGGTCTTCTGTAGTGACACGTACATAGCAAAGCTCTTTGTGTGCTGAGAAAACAATTTTAAAAAACTTTACTGAAGAGAGTATATTTTTGCCACTTTTCAGTAAAGACTCAATCATCTTAAAACACTTCCACAGATTTTTCACTGTTTGAACGGGGATTAATCAGTTATTTGTTTGCATGATTTCAATATGATAATGAAGCAATGTAAGAAATTTTTTAAAAAATAAAAAAAAATCAGATCACGATCAAATTATTTGAATTTCAATACTATCCTTAGTTGGAGATGCCAGTATTAACTTTGGGAGATGCTACTTTCTAAAAATCTAATGAAAAATGAGAATGAATGATTGCTGCCAACTAACTGTTGAAATAATATATATTGCATACCTCCATAATAGATGATCATTTAATCTTCATTTAATCTTGAGGGTTATGCTTAGCTTTCAGTCATTCAGGGGGTTTAATCATCTTTACAAATGTCAGAATTACCATCCTTTGTCAAAGTTCAATTCATGGGACCGATAAGGCATGCTTTCACATAGCAGTTTATATCGTAAAGCTGAAAAATCTTAAAATGTTTTCCAGCTAATAGAAGTTATTTTTGTCCAGTAGCTAAGAATTGCTCAATTGCAATTTTAAAATTCCTTAAGGATGAGAAAGATGACGATGAAGAAAAGATGTTTTCGGTGAGTGAATACTCCTTATCTTCATCTCATGCTGTGCTAAAAGTTTGACTGCTCTAATTTTAAAGCTATCTAATCTTTTATGTGCTAAAGCATATGAAATCATCCATTATTAGAAGTATGAACTACAAGAAGAGTTCATTTATTTGGTGTTATATATAACCTTTATATAAAATGCATTATGTGATTAAAAGTTTTTCATTTAGTAATATTCATTAAGTCTCAAACTTTTCTTTCAGAGAACAAAATTGCTTCAACCTGATTGAGATATTTTATCTGGGGAAAAAAATGAATTACTTTTGTACAAATAGTATAATCGTCAGTGAATAGTTTGACACTTGAATTGGATGTGAATCCTGTGTATAAAGGATGTTCTTTACTGGGAGATCCATTCCAGTGAGTGTACAGGCCTCAGGAGTCTCACACTGGAAAACAGTCACATATTCTTCCTTCAGAAATGCAAGTCTTTAAATTTCTTAGAACATGTGGAATGTGTTATATTCATTTCACTGTTGCATCTGAGGCATGCATGAATATTTTTGTTGTACACACACAATTGGAAAGAGTGCAAAAATCTATTAAAGGAAAACTCTACTTAAGGTTGAGCTTTCAATTTAGAGTGATTTTAATTGTAAGAAATTTTATAAATTGATTTTTTAAAAGATATGTTTAAGTGTAGGAA
This sequence comes from Pipra filicauda, assembly GCF_003945595.2. Lineage (NCBI taxonomy): Eukaryota > Metazoa > Chordata > Aves > Passeriformes > Pipridae > Pipra > Pipra filicauda. The sequence continues at coordinate 1,984,440 of NW_024104283.1, forward strand.
AATAATGCCTATCAGTTTACGAATAAACTGAAGCTTATCAGCGTGGAATGCCACTCTTGAGAGCAGTGGACATTTCCAACTTGGAGAAAATCAGACAATACTTGAAAGGCAAAATAGCTTTCCCCTGAAATGTCCTTTAAAATAATGTTCCTAATTCCTACCCAAAACGGTGGCCAATCTGTCCAAGAATTATGCTTTCAGGATAGATGATTTGTTTTACGATGAAAATACAGTGTAAGCCTGCACTCATGGTTTTAGTTTAGTCCTAGGACTTGGGGGTTTGTTTTTTTGTTTTCGAGTGTCACTAAATCTTTCTCCCTGCTCCTCTGCTGCTAGATTAATTATTTTCTGTGCAAGGGCCCTTCTTTCAAAGTCCTCCATTATTCTGTTTTGACCATACTGGGGAACTTATCCAAGTCAACAAAAAGGCAGCCTTGATCACAGAGGGGCTGTTGATGAAGTGGATGGTTTCATATATTACTGGGGGAGAATTGCCTTAACATCGCCTATTCACACTGCTGTGCCAGGTGCATCCACTTACATGGCTCAAAACGCTGCTACCACCACATCCTCCGCTGCCAAGACCATTATGTGCTCTGAGTGATGGAGCAAGAGGCAGGACTTAGATCTTCTCTGTTGGGAAGCAGAGGGAGAGAGACCGATCTTTGTGTCTCAAAAAAAAAAAAATCTGCTGTAGGGAGCCTTTTAACTCGCTGCGGCTCTGCAACTGTGAGTGCTTTGGAAGAAGATGGGGAGGAAAATAGCAGGAGTTTAGAACAAGACTCTGCTCTGCATCACTGCCTCAAGATACTGTAAAGAGGACAAAGGGAAACTGGGATATAAATAGAGAATGACATTTTCCTTGCATTGTCCACAATGAATACATTTGTACATGAACAAAATCGTTGGAACGAGACAACATGCATGCCTGATGTTGAAGAAAAGCTTGTTTGTGCTTAGTACATTGGAGACATTGTTCGAAAATAGTTCATCCTTTTGTAAATATTGCCTCGGCATTGGTGCCAGGGTCACTGTTGCTTTGCGCTATCAGCTGAATAAGTATCAGTCATGCACATGCTGCTGGGAGAAATTTTAATACGGGCACCAGATTTAAAAGGAGAAAATTATCCTCTTAAGGACCGTCCCCTTCGTTTGTAGTTAATATTCCCTGCTTTACTCTTACTATTCTTTCTTCCAAACTTGCCCTATTTTCTTGCACCTAAAGGGTGTTTCATACGTGTCACCAGGAAATAAAACTTGTCCCATCCCTCAGGCACTGCTAGCGTCTGTATAGAAATCAGACATCCTTTTCTGACAAAACCGTGGTTGGAGGACATCTTGCCTTTGCTTTTCATCTCCAGTGATAGAGCTACAATAGAGCCAGGCTATGCTCCCTTCTCGTGCAAAGTGGTTAATGTCAGCTGAGCGGCGCCACGATGGAGATCTTGGCTGTTTGGTTTGTTTGCTTGTTTTCTGGAAAGACATTTATGTGGCAACATTTCTTTTTTTTCTTCAGAAGTCCTGAGAATTCAGCAAAACAAAGACTTGTACTACATGCAAAACCAATAATAAAGTATGTTCTGCACTCAGTGAAAGCCTCCTTGTATTCCCTGAGCAGAAGGCAAATATGAGGAACAAGATACTTTTGTATTCATCCCCATACCCAGATATTTTGGCAAGATAAACCACAACCTGAAACTACAAAAATTGCAGGAACCTCCAGCATTTCACAGTAGCAGGCAAATACAGATATCCCTCTGACACAGTCAAATAGATGAGGGAAAAGTGAACTCCTGACTTGACCAAAAAGTAGGCAATGGTAAAGCAGAAAATTATACCTTTAAAAAATGCTATGATGTCCAGGCAATTTTGAAAATGTTTCTCTGCCCTAAAAAAGGTATAGTTCAAGTTCAAACAAGATATAGTAGCAGCTATTGTACCAGGCTTACACAGTGTCTGAATATAATGATGCCACACATCCCAAAGATTACTATATTCTGCCACTCTCTACTTTTATCTCTATGGCCATGGCCCAGGGTTGAAAAGTGGCACTCTTCAAATCAGGCCTCCAAATTTTACAGTTGGAAGTGGGATTTTCATTAGGCTTCCTGACAGAACAGGGACATCAGAAGTGTTTTTCTTGCAGCTTGCAGTGCACCTGGTTTGAAGTTAAGCTGTGTTGTGCTCACCCACCTTCACCTGGGCAAAAGAGCCAGGAACTCAATGGTGGAACAGGGACAAGGGGACAAGAGTCCCGCTCTGCTGCTGGCTTGCTTGGTGACAGCGGACAACTTCTGAGAGAGCCCTCTGGGAAGGAAAAGGACAGTGGCATAGGCTGGAACCTAGGGAGGATGGAACTAGATACTCTTTAAGGTCCATTCTGACATGACCAGTTCTGTGATTTGTGATAGGTAGGCACCACGGGAATCCCAGTTTGCTAGGAGGCCCATACGCTTTAATTCAACAACTGCTTTTATGCATTTGACCTCTGCCTGCATTTATGGCACAGAAGATGTTCTCTTCCCTGCTCAGATAGACTTGCCCTTTTACCACCTTGACTGCAGTTGTGGGGTTTTTTTGCCATGTTATTTTTGCCATGTTATTGCCTTTTATTTTTTGCCATGTTACTACAATAATAAAGATTTCATATTCTGCTATCTCCTTAAAAAAAGGAAAAATAATCTACACATCAAGGACGAATGTCCAAAGATTGTAGTAATTAATTAATGGAAAATTTACTTCGTATCTGATAATAATGATTTGCTAGAAATTACTCCATCCTATGTCACTTCAGGCTTTCCTGATAATACCTTAATGCAGGCAACTTTTATGTCTTCTACTTCAGGTCTGCCATTCAGGAGCTATTTGGAGTTTGTGAAATATTAGATAATTGTCTGCATAACTGTTGCACTTTTTTTTTTCCCAGAAGTGATGCCACAGCCCCACCCAAACTAAAACATACCTATGCTTTCACAGACTTAAGAGTCAACTAACAATGATAAAAAGCATAGAATTGAAAAAGAAAAAAAGGCAGACCACTAAAATTCATTGTTCACTCTTTATTATCATTACTCAAACCTTTTGTGGATACTGCACAAGGTGACAAATGGATTTTTATTTTTTTCTAGATTTGTTCTGTAGTTTTTGTAACTAAAATGTTGAGAAGACTGCTCAAAGAAAACTACACTATCCAGACAGCTTTTTTTGAGCTCTGAACACCCTTAGCCCTCATCTCAGTGTAGTTCTCTGCACATTTTCCAGTACTGCAGTGAGGCCAGGATTCCATCCTTCCTCTTTCAATGGTTCAAAAATAATAAGAAAATCAAGGGGTCAAAGGAAAACAAAATTCTTTTGCAGTAAAATTAGGTTGACTAGAAATGTGAATTTAAAAAAGAACTAGAATCCATTTCTGTAGCATACACTGCAGTGGTTGGCTTTCATATATGGTAGAACTCAGCAGACCTGAGTAAAATTTGTAAATTTTATTCCAAAAAAATCAGAGTAAAAAAGTTCCTCCAGCCCAGCAGAAAATGAAGATCAAAAAGTTGCCATTGTAGAAGTTTGGACTGATTACTCAAAGAAATAGAGGACTGAGTAGTCAAGGAGACAGTATATACTAATCCTAAGCAGATACAGCTTCCCTCCCTACTTATGCTTTGCAGTGGGTATAGAGCCTCAATCTTGTCCCATATTTCTGGTAAGCAGAAAGGAAGTTTATCCATACCTTCATAGGACAGAATGATAATGAAAACATTGCAGTACAATGGAGTTATTTCAAAATACTGCTTCTTTCAGTATTGGGTGGTGCTTTGATAGACCATAAATATAAATATTCAAGAGAAAGCACTGTCAACAAAGGAATGTCCTATCTTACATCCTGGGCGTGATTTAAAGTAAGCAATTTTATTAATAGGATTCTAGCAGTAGCCTATACAAGGTTTTACCACTGTCTTTAGATGACACCCTGACATCATAAACACAGTGTATTATTAATTATAATTTGCTTTTACCATCCAGGTGTCCTGCTTCAGACCAGGGACCTTTCCTCTAGGCACTGTAAAAATTCATTAGAAATGTGTCTGGAGAGATTAAGATGAGTATCTGGCTACATCTTGGCCTTGATTGCAAAAGAGCACACTGTCAAGAATCTTAATAACATATTTACTGATGTTCAATTAGATGCTAGAGAACAAAATTGATTACCGTGCTTAAAAATATTTGCTGCCACCTTACAGCAGTGAAAAGTGTTAGCATCCATCATGTATATGGCAACCCCGTTGGCTGAACATCAGTTCCTGCAATCACCCTCCATGCCTTGCAGAAGAGCTGCTAAGTGGATCCAGCCCTGCTTCCTCCTTGCCTTCAGTTTTCCAAGTGTACCTGAGCAGCAGGGACAGGCAAGGCTGTGGAAGTCTGAGAATAAAAGCCCTCTGAAAATATGATGCCCTTCCTGTCCATCTTTGGTTAATGGATGCAACGCTTTTTAACTAGTTCTTGCAAGACAAGCTCCACATTGTCCTGAATGGCTTTCTGCATGTGATTGTGTTTCACATTTTCTGAGCACAAGTGATCTGAATCACAAATGATATCGCAAATGCGATTTAGTCAGGAAAGCAGATACTAGAAGTCCCACATACGCACTTGCTATAACCTACACATGCATTTGCTTCTTTCCCAGCTGCATCCCTCCAGTGTTCCACTGGGTCAGTTCAGGACCTTTGCAGACCCTCATATTTAACTTCTAAGCTCCTATCTGCAGTTGAAACTCCTACTAGTTCCTTAGTGTGCAGACATGGATTTAGTTACATTTTTACTTCCTTTATTAATGCACGGGACACAGTCATTCACTTCCACTGCAACAGCCTAGTCCTCTTGTGTATCAGCAGCAGCTCCCTGCTCTTGCCTTGTTAGCAGATTTCATGAGTACAGTGGATACATGGATTGTGTTGTTGGCACAGGGTCATTAATGAAAATATTAAATAATCTTGATCTCTGAGTTATTCCCAGTTGCCTCATCTAGGAAATCATGTCAACAGTCTGCTATCATGTCTCTTTTGCCCAGTGTTTTGTGTTCTTTAGTGTTACAACCCTGGCCACAATGCTCTCTCTTGCTTATCAATAATTTTCAGCATGGCACTGAACAACTCCTTTACTATTATTAATCCTTTACTATTATTAATACATTTGATCTACGAGGATAAAAGAGGGGAAGAGAGGTGCAAATGAGGGTCAAAGTATTCTACGTACTCACCTTCATCACCCCTTAGAGTGTTTCCAGCAGTGCCAAGGCTATCCTCTTACGCTGTTTCTTTTCCTTTTGGCTTTTCTGAAGATGGAGGAGAAACCTGTGAAGCAAACTGTTGTTTTCCTTTACTACAGTGGGATTTTTTTGTTTGTTTGTCTGATATTGGCTTTCTAGCTTTGATTTTGCAATGTTTTTTAAACACATGTGTTGCCATGCATTTATGCTAAAGGCAGCCAGGCCAAAGAAACATGTGCAAGACTTGGAAAGTGGTAGAAAAGTTTTACACAGCATCATAATAATAGGGTCTTTTAAAATTTTGTTCTGTCCCTTTCTTTTTAATTCCTAATGTTTTGCTTGCTTTTTGAACACTGCCAAGCAGGGAAGCATTTATTAGAACCTCACAACACTGCTCAGGAGGGGTAGCAGCCAGCTGAGACCCAGTCATTCCCCCCTGTGCATCACAGGGAAGTTATCTACACTGAGGTTCATCTGCTGTTTTGTTGCTCAGTTACTCAGCTTCACAGTGTCTTCCTTCATCCTGTCTTCATGTTCACAGTAATCTCTGCAACTTTTATTCATGCCCCTTCACAGAACATTTCTGAGCATGCTGTACAATGCTGGTGGAGGTGCTCTGCTATTTGACTCCCATCACGTTCATTTCTGACCTTTGCTTCCTCTCTTTTCATGTGATGTTTGCCCACGTGAGAAGCTGCCTCTTTGCCCATGCAGCTTAACTCCTTTGAGAGCCTCCGGTAAAAGATGTCGAATGTCTTTTTTTAATTCCTGCTTAGTGTGTCGACAAGATCTCCTCTCCTCATACAGAGGGACTCATGAGGCATCGCTTCCCTTTGCAAAAGCTGCCTGTTTCTTCCCCTATGTCACCCTTACTTACCCATTTGGTCACTAATTCTTTTCTTTAACTAGTTCACCTGGCTTGGTTATCAGGCCTAATAGTCTGTACTTAACTGTATCTTTCTCTAGAACCATTGCTAAAAATTAGTAACTTGAGCCAGTGAGTTTTCCCTCAAACTAATTTTTTTATACAGTTGATAGTGTTTTACACATATAATCTGCCACATGGATGTTCTTTTCTGATTTCTTCATTTGAGTATAACTTCAGGTTTTTAAAGGATGCTTTTTAACTTGTAGCAACCTTAACCAAGTTGTTTAGCTATGTTCACACTCTTTTTAAGACTTTATAGAACCTACAGGATATGATCAGCCCTTGGCTGGACTAGAAGGAAGTATGAAAATCTTGGAGCAGTAAATTGCAGGATTTAGATGCTCTTATGTCTGTGGTCTTCTCAGCTACATGCTAAAGACCCCAAGAAAATCCATATTTCATCACCATCTCTGTGAGTGAGCTTCTCCACGAATCCTTTAGATGGAAGTAATAAGTTTTGTTCTGACTTTCTTAATTTCTGGGTGGGAAAACTTGGTCCTTGAATCCAAGCAGAAGAGCAGTCACCTCAAATAGGATTTTAGAAGTAATCAGAGTTTAAAAGGATGAAAAATTGGGACTGTCCATCAAGAACTTGGATGGGAGGAAGCATAGGATAAAATTGGATAAATAGAAAGTAAGAAAAACACTACTAAGCTTCCCTAAGAATGGATTATGGCACACTAGTCAGACACTTACAAAAAAACCACCAAACCTTACTTTTCTACATCAAGGAAATGGGTTGACCTAATCTGAATTTCAGGAAAACATTTGTTAATATGCTACTTGAAAAAAAAATAAACTAAGGAAGACAGCAATTGCTAAATTAACTCTTAATATGAATAAGAGCTTGCAAAGTCGTTTTGAAGGGAAAGTCTCAAACTAGAGGAAAATTTATAGTGGACTTCCTTAAAGAATTATCTCAGACCGATCTTACTAATTATTTTCACTGACTACCTTAACCTAGGAATGATCATCTGAGGGCACAAAGTTGGGGTACTGCTTGAATGAAGTGGGGGTGGAATACTGTATAACAAAGGGCACAAAAGTCCTATTGGACTAATGCCAAAACCAACAACAAAAAAACCCCCAAACAGATTTTTTTTTTTTTGTTTAATTAAAGACAGTAATAATGTTACTTAAATTCCAGAAGCAGAGCAGAACAACTGAAATCCTGCAGATTCTTCTATTAAGAAAAAAATAAAATTTCCTACTTTTAGATGTTATTCAAGAGTATCATACAACTCTTGTACATCCCGTTCCCCCTTCAATTTCATGGGCATCACCTGTAAACTGAAAATTAACCTACAAGATCAATAGAAACAGTATAATGTGACACTAAGTCCTGTAAAAATGTTTCAGAATTTGGTTTCTTGCTCCCAGAGCTGTCAAACAAAGCCAGTGCAGAACACTGAGTCAGAAGTACTGTACAGCTTTCGGAAGGCTTACCTGAAATAATACCCTGTGATGTGCCTGAGGTAACCTAATACTAGAGAGAACTCTTTCGAGAGCTAAGCTAGCTCACCTGTAACGCCCTGCACCGTATCATGTGCGTGTGCCAGCTCACGTCCATAGTCGTGCAAGGCACAGAGGTTCCTGAACAAATCTGGACATGCCAGGAAATTCAGAGGAAGCCCGTGGCTTGGATGAAATTGATTACACTCTTTTATAAAAAAGTCTTTTGACACCCTTGTAATGTAAGACCATTATGATAGTGCAAAGGTCAAGGTCATAAACTAGGAATGAAGAACTTCTGCTATCAGCCTCCATAAAAAAAAGGGTAAGTTGGGTGTTTCAATCAGTCCTCAAGGCTTTTGAGATATTGACAGCAGGTAGCTCTAATACAAAAATAAAAAAATAAAAAAAAAAATATTAGTTGTTGTGTATCTAGCAGGAATAGAAAGGTATTAATGCCACCATGAAAGACCCTAGCAACACCTCATCTGGAGCACTGTGCCTGCTTCTAATCCTGCAGATTAAAAGAGATTTATTGGAAATGAAGGTGCAAAGAAATGCTAGAAGAACAGTCAGGGAAAAACACTGTTCTCTATGACAGGTATGGCACAGCTGGGTTGGCTGAACTGAGACTGAGCAGGTTTTGGCAGTAACCTATGAAAGCTCAAGGGGAGACAGACTGGAATGGACTTTATGCCAGGAGAGAGAAATACTCTTTAAACTGAAGTCAAAGACCTTGTAGAATGTGAGAGTTTCAGCTGATCATGATACACATTATCTGAAATCTTTAACCATGCAGAGGAACATAAAATCAGCTGATGATAGGGGTAGCTTCAAGATGGAGTCTGGTGTCTCTGCATATTAAGTTGAAGAGTATAACATGGATGCCCGTGACAGAGAGGATCAGGCCCAACAGCAGAGGAGGTCTTCTCCAGCCCTGCCCAAGTCAAGGACAGAGTAGACTATGAAAGCTCTGATTTTCAAAACATGTATCAGATTTACACATTTGTCACCAGCCAGTTTATCACCACCCGCTATCTTATATTCAATAGTGTTACACAAGAGTGTAAATTAACGTGGAGTGCAATCCTCCTAATTATTACAGTTGGGGAACAAATGGGGCCATGCATATGCAAGTATCTAATTAGTCACGTCGTGATTGCCTGTCTGTGGAAATACCCTGTTTGGCTATGAAATCATACAGCCTGCTTTGGCTTATACAATGATGTGTGTTGCTGTGACTCTTGCATAAGGAGAATTAGTCCTTCTGTTTTAATAATACTGCACCATTCTGCTCAATTCTGAGCCCTTAATCTTGCATCACAGTGAAACACTGTAGTAGCAACACATAATTGTCTATTTTTCAAATTTTCCATTTTGTAAAATGCTAGTTCCTGACTTCTGCTGAATGTGTAGAGTGGCCTACCTTGACACAATATTAGATTAATATTAACTGAAAAGAGTCCCAGTGTAGCTGTAATAGAAAAAAGAATATGACTTCACCTACCCCTGAATTCCAGGTTTCGGTGTTCTTTTCTTAGAAGAATGTTATCGTCTCACTATGACACGTGTAGTTTCACAAGTTCTGTTTGTTTTAGACTGAGATGACTTGGCCTTATTAGCTCCTTCTATCCCCTTCGGTTTTGGTGGGGCCCCAAGCGCCTCCTTAGCAGTATTGCAAAAGGAAATCCCCATAAACCACATAAATCCCTCAAAAAGCTGAGGGTAAAACCGAGCTGCTCCGGCAGGCAGCGTCCTCCCCTTGCACCGTGCTGCCACGGGTGTCAATGGCAGCTCTGCAAAGAGACAGAGAACAGCACAGCAGCCTGCAGGTTTTGCTTGCTCTCCATGGCTGAAAGGACACCTGCAACCAGAGTACCTTTCCTATATTTGCTCAATGTTTAAGGGAGCTTATTGCTGGGATTTTCAGGGCACCATCATCACTGTGGCCGTTCTGCAATTTACATATAATGGGCGACGAAACAGAAACGTAGTTTGGAGGACCAGGCATGATACAGGGTCATGTTCTCTCAGGCTGGCAAGATACTAGTCTTCCTGTTCAATTTGTAGGGCTACTGGCTCATTTCTGATTTATCACTACTTAATTTAGATGAGCGTCAGCAATGGACAGTAAAAAAATATGGTTTGTGGTTTTAAATACCTGGACCTTTTTTCCAGAATGTGATAATTCCTTATCTTATTGCTTATTTATAGCAATTCAGATTCCTCCCAATTACTAATTAATTTTACAGTTATTTTTACCTCCTTCCCCCTCTCCCAACATACAGAAATGTATATGCTTATGTACATGCACATACGCATACCTCATCAAAATTATTTCAGCATAAGTATGAATACCACGAACCAAAAGTTTGGCATCCCTGCTACTGTGAAAGATGACTGCCACCTATGGGTAAGAGCTCATGTTAACATATTTAGATAAAATTTTAATATTATTCCTTTTAGTTAATTCAATTTGTAATTATCTAGCAGGACAGAGTTTTGATTCATTTGATATATATTTTGTCAATAACAATCACTACTCATCCTCTGAAAGTTGGGTATTGAACCAACTCCCTTAGGAAAGAACATCAGCTTTACAACGAATAAAAAAATGGGGTACGACGTTCTTATTTTTGTTATTCTGAATAAAGACAACATAGAAGTACTCTAATTCCCCATGCAAAGAAAAAAGACTCATTGCTACACAGCTAGGTACAGCATCTTAGATAATGCTGTATTTATTTACTATAATTTTAAAGTTTAGCCAGCTCAAGGTTTTAATACTTTGCCTGCTGCTTTCTTTTACTAAATACATACAAATAGCTTAGCTATGCAGTCTCATGAAAATGTGTATATAATCAGTATGTCATAGTAAGTTTCTTCTCAAAATTTTTCATTTTTCTTAGTAAAATGAAAGCTAAGTGGGGGAAGGGAGGCAGTAGAAAAATGAATGTCTTGATTATGTAAGCCTCGATTTTTCTGATAATCAGTCTACGCAGCATTTACCTAGAAAACTCAAAAGTAAGTAAAGACTGGAAAGCCTAACTTTTTGTATCAAAAATATGTTTTTTCCGATTCAGCTTTAAGGTACTTACAAGCAAACAGTCCAACAATTCTGTATATCTGACTACCAAAGAGAAAAAACGCTCGATTTCGGCTGCTATACTATAGTAAGCTGCATTAAAATGGACATCGGTATCTCTTTCTCAGAAATACCACACGTAAAAATAGCTGGAAGTCTAGCAAATTAATGCATGTATTTAGGTTTGGGAAAAAATCATTTTGCTCCAGTAAACAGAAGCTAATTGTAGCCATTATATTTCCCCCTTTCGGTGTCGGGACACGGTATTTCGGAACAAAGAGCGATGGAACTTAACAAAAGAGAAAACTGTATTAAAAAAATAGCAATTAATACTAACTAAGAATAAGTCCAATACTAATTTTTTTAAAAATCTCCCTTTTAAAGTAATCTTAGTCCCAGGTCATCTCATTTTTATTCTACTTTACTAAATATGGTAATTGGCCCATCTAAAAAACCTCTAATCAGTATTACACCAGTGCTTACCTCATACATTTTCACTAAATTTTTATTACTAAAACTATGTTACGAACTTACAAAATACTGCAAAAGCGGTCAGTAAATGTCGCTCAAATATCTGAGGGTCACACATCAACATTTCATGCTTGCTTTCTGACAGCCTCAGAACCCTTTATAACCTACATAATTCAGACGCTTGTGGTAAAATCCTTGTGCTTCATAGGCAAAACCATCTTGTAGGTAAAGTAACTGCTCCACAGAAATGTATTAGTGATGTATTTTCCTGACATATTTCAAACACTAAAAAAAAAAGCATTCTCCAATTTACTTCCTTGCGTCCTCTTTGGCTACTGAATCAAACTCTCAACTGTCCAGTAACGTTTCCCTGTATTTTCAAACCACAGTTTAAACTTAAACCACTTAGTCTCCTTAGATGGGAACTTCATATCAGACAAAAATTACTCCTTATCGTGTTTGATGAATCCAGCTTGAAATAAAATACCAGCACTGCATGAATATCGGCGACAAATTACTTGTTTCTGTAATTTTATCTCTTATTTTATCTGGAGAACAATTTCGTAGGTATACTGTGTTACAGTGTAGACCTCCTCCCACCAACCCACTGCTTGCAAAAGGAATTAAAAAAAAATATCTTCCATGTGTCATAAAATCCGAACAGAATATAGTTGAACCTTTCAAAATTATTACAAGTAAGAAAATGGAAATAAACAAATAAGCTAGTACCTCAAATTTACGAGAGCAACAAAAAGATTAAAAAAATTTAGAAATGCAATAGAGGATTGTTAAACTAATAAATCTATCAATGGAATATGAAACCAACCCTCTTTTCTAGGTGACACATCACTGAGTTACTACTTGTATACTTCTACTGGTATAATGAAGAGCAAAATTTTTCTATATATAGTCAGGATGACAAATTTTGAGATATTTCCATGTCAATACCTTTAAAACCGAGGCCTTCTTAAAGGACGGGGCACTCAAAAAGATCTACATGACACTGGAAAATCCAGACAGGTTTCTCCTGATTTTTTGCCACCAATGATCTCTGTGTTTCACAGAGGAAAAAAAAAATCTCACAAGTCAGGCAGTGTTCCTAATTCTCTGAAGAGCTTGCTGTTAATTTTACGGCTTTACAAAAAGACAAGTAAAATTCTGTTTCCTAAGTAAAGAAATACAGAAGGTTGCATCATGGCTGTACAAAAAGGATTCTTTCTGTTCTATATAGATGTCTCATCAATTTCACTTGAATGCTGCTTATAACAGAGATTTTACTTTAAATAATAGTACTTAATGCCTATATGGATTTTTTTTTGTTACCTAATAGCTTTGCTAGATTGGTCATGGATTTTTTACTGTGCTATGTATTCTTTCAGTACTTAGTTATATGCCTGCATTTTCCAACAGACGTTCAAAATATTACTGCATTCTGGTCTATTCCACTGTGTTTTGACACTGAAGTGCATTCAGATACTCATAATATAAAATGCTTATAGACGCACCTAAACAAAAAAACAGACTACCGTGTGATATACTGGAATGAGTGGGACTTTCTTCTGATGGGGGAAAATCTGCTTGTTCATAATAATTTAATTTAAAGCTGGGAGAAGGAGCAACGCACCTGGAATCAACTCACTGTAAATTCCAGAAATGCAAGGAGCTTCACAAAAAGTCTGCAGTTACCTTGTTTTTTAAGTAACCATACAGAGCTGACAGCTATTAGCAGTAGCAAGGACTTGCATAACGAGGACTGGAAGGAAAGCTTAGTACTATCCATGCCGGAGTGATTTTAAGAGAATGAAGGCACGTATTTCTTTATGATGCATTATGTAACAACACAGAGGGCACTCTGAGGCATTAAAAAAAATACGGAACCCACATTTGATCTTATACTTGTTATTTATCACACAAATATTTAATAGTGCTTATAGCGTAAGGCTTATGAAGCACCTAACATAGGAATGTTATCTGATACAAATTAGTTTGAAATGTTTTAGATGACATATTTTATGTTCTGTACATCTTTAGGAAAATATAATAGGTCCTATAATTCATTTGCTTCAAACTTCTGCAATACATGCAATCTCAGATAAAATAAAATTGTCAAAATCAGTGATAGCTGGACCTTCTGGTTCACATTAGTGCGAAGAGAAAACTGCTGTTGAGCTGACACATTGATAGATTATGAGTTCTGCCGAAGAATAGCTAAAAATGGTGATTCAATCTTGTTGCTACTATATAAGAAGAATAACAGAAGTGGAGATGGTACTCATGAGATCATGTCTTTTATCAAAACCCTAAAGGGTTCTGGTGCATCGAACACATTCTCTTCCTGAGAGCTTCTGGCTCTAAAAAATAACTGTGTAAGAAACTGAAACTAAATGGGCCTATTAAAAAAAACGGTTCATTGGTGTCCTAAATTTATTTAAACATTAATATAAAGAGCAGATTGTTAAAAGACTATCTTTGGGAGGGAGGTGGGGGGTGTCCTCTCTCTCTCTTTTTTTTTTTTTTTCCTACAGTAGAGATGCTGGTCTTGTAATGACAAAATGGAGAGCTAGGAGGATTATGAAACACAAGTAACATGAAGGGCAAATCTGACTGAAAAAGAGGGAGAATACTATTCTAATTATTTAAAACTTAGCTGGGTTAGTGCCTTCACTAACTTAAATCAATACAGATCCCCTGAAATCAATGAGGTGACACAGATGCATCCAAGACATATCTAGCATTTAAGATAATGCGGATCATCATCTCCTGTTAGGACAGTAAACATAAGCACATGTATATAATCACTTTTCTAAACATCTCCCTAATCTTTAGATATGCAAAACAGAACTTTTAAAAGAAGCACCTTAAGTACTTCTGCTATTCTACCCCTGGTCCTCCCTTAGTTAATCTGAAACTTGCATGGTCATTTACGTTGAAGCAAAGTTAAGTTTAAACGCTGACTTCTGTCCTCAGTGCTTCATACTTCCCTGTGCTGCTGCATATCACCATGGAAGGCTCAAGATGGAGGGAATAGGGCCTTGGTGGCTTGTGCCTTCCTCCCCCAAACATCACCAAATGCTCCCGGCGCTTACTTCGAATACATCCATGGAGTTCTGCAACAACAGAAGGGAAAACAAGGCTTCACAGTCCTCATCCTTCACTGAGAGGAATAACAGGTAAGGAGAAGGAGGAAACAGAAACACGGGGGAGAACGGGAGGAACGATTTCCTATTAGAGGCTCACCTTTCCTCAAGGAAAAGAAGCCTTGACATAAACTTCATGACATCACAAAGATGCAGGCAGGTAGGCACCTCAGATTTCTGATAACTCAGTGGGTTTGTTTCAGGGAAAGATTAAACATTCTTTTAATTTTTATTTTTACTTTTACCAAGGTCTCTCCAGTAAGTATTTGCAGCTTCTCCTGCAATAATTAATGTTTCATGCTGTACAAGAATTTCTTATCTTATTAAAAAAAAAGCTCTCCAACAAAACTGTGACTTAAGCTGTGTTCTTAATTTGAGGAGGAATGGGGAAGATAAGTAGCAAGGCATAAAGTTCATCACCCTGCTCTAAAATGTAGGGAGAAGCAGAAACTGATATTAAATAAAAAAAATGTCTCAAGCCTGTTCTGTGTTTTGCCTACAATTTTTGCACATGCATTTGCCTTTTGAATATGCAGGCCGACATCTTTAGGATATTCAGGCAACGTATTAACACGCTGTGGATACGGGAAAGAAACAAGTCAGAAATATTTGGAGGGTGTGAAGCAATAAACAGTAACCAAGCAGAAATGTTTTATGCAACACTATTATGGCTTGACAGCAAAGTAGATTTATGCATTCTCCTTTCAAGCTTGTAAGCTTGGTAACAAGTGAAATGGGTTAAATTTTCTGAGTTTGGAATGCAATTGATTTATGCTTGTTCCACGATGCTACGCAGCTCTTAAATGTACGAGCTCTTGCGGCTGAAAGTCTGCTTTTAGGACAGGCCCTGCAGTGACAGGCTGCGGCATGGCAGGGAGAGACCCAGGTAATTCTGGCGGGGCAGCGGCTGGCGATGCAGGACCCAGCAGGTATCCAGCCATCCAGCCAGCCCGCCTTACGTAAGGACTTCATTTTCGTTAGGCTACATCTCGCCGCGCGAGGCACAGGAGAAGAGGCTATTCCATCTCCCGGTGCAGCCCAGTCCCCTGTGCCAGGCCCAACATTCGCATCCTCGCATTTTTTAATTTATTTTTTTTTTCTCCTTTCCGAACAGCACATCTACACAGTGGCGTTTACCTATTCGCTCGCGCCGCGGCTGCCATGCAACCTACGTGGGCGCCCGGTTGGCACAGCCCACGTTCACCGGAGCGATGCCGAAGAGGAAACCCCCGGTCCCTCTCCGGGCGATAGAGGCGCGCTCCGGCCGGCTCCGGGCGGGCAGCTCTCCCTCCTCAGCGGCGGCGGCGGCGGCGGGAATGCTCCGCTCTGCGGCCAGCGGCGGGCAGCGTCCATTGCAGCTCGGCGGGTCCGAGTCCGGAGTCCGAGGGCTCCGGCAGCCAGCGGGGGCACCCGGCCCCCACTCCCCTAAACACCGCTGGCCAGGTGCGTTTATTTCTCATCCCGTCCGCTTCCCACAAATCCACCGTCTGCGGCCGCTGAGCCCCGGCAGCAGCCCGGCCAGCCCACGAGGCACCACCGATCGCGCTCCCCTCTCTCTCTCTCTCTCTTTTCCAGCTCTTCCCGAGGAGGAAGGAGCACGGCGGGGCCGCTCGTCCCGTATTTCACCGCCCCGGAGACGCCGCCACCGGAGCGATTAAAACAAAGCGGAGAACCGCCACTTTCCACACTCTTCGCGCACCGAGTAACGCGGCTGGCTACGGGAGCTCGCCTAGCAGGGACGAAAAACAAAGGGGGGGTAAAGGAGGAGAGCCCACCCTCCACCCCAGCAGCCCCCCGGCTGATGCCCGCGCCCGGCGCACCCCAGCGCTGCCCGGCGCACCTGACAGCCCGCCGCGCCGCGCTGTATTTCCCTCCCTTAGCGACAGGGGAGGGGCGCGCCGGCCGCGGCGCCGCCATTGGCGGAGGGGAGCGGCGCGGCGCCGCCATTGGCTGCGGCGGCGGCCAATGGTGCGCGCTGTATCCGGGAAGCAGGAGGCTGCGGAGCTATTTAAATCCTGCCCGGTGATGTCAGCGCGGGCTCGCGGGGGGGGGCTCGGGCGGCGGGGCGGGCGCGCCTGTCAGCCCGCGTTAGGCACAGCGCAGGGCCCTGAGCGGGAGTGGCCCGGCACCTGCCGAGCCGTCCCCGCCTTACGGGACCCCGCAGCGCCCTCCTCCCCTTCCCCGCGAACTTGTCCCGGTGGCGGTCCTGGAAGATGCGGGTTAATTTCGGGGTGTTGGCGAGGGGCGCGCTGGGAGCGCCTGCCAGTTGTGCGAGCGGAGCGCTGAGCCTGCTCTCGCAGAGAAGGCGAAAGGGCAGCTCTCTGCGTTAAAAATACTTCTGCGGCTGTTCAGGGGGAGAGATACCTTCACTGTTCTTTATTTGCACCCAGAGCCTTCCCATAGGCTCGGTGACGTTGCCCCTCAATTCAGGGAGGGCATTGAGTTGCTGGAACGAGTCCAGAGAAGGGCAATGGAGCTGGTGAAGAGTCTGGAACGCCGGTCTTATGAGGAACAGCTAAGGGAGCTGGGGATGTTCAGCCTGGAGAAGAGAAGGCTCACGGGTGACCTTATCAGTCTCTACAACACCCTGAAAGGAGGTTGTAGCCAGGCGGGGGTCGGTCTCTTCTCCCGGGAAACTAGTGACAGGACAAGAGGACAGTCTTAAACTGTAGCAGGGGAGGTTCAGGTTGGACAACAGGAGGAACTTCTTCACATAAAGGGTGATTAGACATTGGAATGGACTACCCAGGGAGGTGGTGAAGTCACCGTCCCTGGTGGAAAGGCTGAACGTGGCACTTAGTGCCACGATCTAGTTGCCAGGGTGGTGTTAGGTCATAGGTTGGACTCAAGGACCTCAGAGGTCTTTTCCAACCTAATTGCTTCTGTGAATTTCATACTTTGAAGGCACACGACTTGCCTCTTGGTGTCCCAGGGTTGCCTGAGGTTGCCTCAGGGTTTGATCCTGAAGGACTGCCACAGGTGGGAAATCCCAAAGTGGTTTAAAGGTGCATGTTTGGGCCATGAAGCAGACCAACAGTAGCTATAGCCACCTGGCTGATTTTCCTCTTCCATTTCTGATTCTAGTCATGGCAGGTCCTGTTCTGTGGGTCTCAGGGAAGGCTTTTAGATACTAAAACCTGATAGATGCTACTCATCACAAATGTTCTGTTTTCTATTGTCTTCCCAGCACAGCAATCACAGATGGAGCTGAAATGGTGCTAGGTTACAACAGAAGAAGAAGCAGCCAAGATCAAAATGCTCTGGTTTGTCTTGGCAGAAAACGTAAATTGTGCTGCGCTTCAATATGCTGTAGACCTGTCTGGAGCTCATCTGGTAGCCTAATAATGGCTGAAAAGTGGGATTAAACTTGAGTTGTTTGACCTGAGGCATGTAATCATCCTGCCTGCAGTCTAACACCCAGTACCCTGATGGTTGCACAGTTCTTTCCCTATCATGTGACCCAAACAGATCCATCACGTGACCAAAATGCAAGCATCTTCCTTTACACAAAGGTATGTCACTCCTGATGGGAAGACCCATAAACATCAGGTAAGAGACTGCAAGATTTTCTCAGTTCTCTGCAGATGGATGTGTGCCGTGACCATAGATTTTTTTTGGCCTATATAACTACATGCATTTTGGTTGTCTTAAGATGTGTGTTCAGCTCTGTGGCTGCAGAAGGGCATATGGTGTGGTGACATGTGGAAGTGATTCCCTAAAAGCAATTCTGTGATGTGGTAAGCTGAATACACAGGAGGTCACTGAGCTGAACATTGTTGGTGCCAGAGAAGATTTATGATGAGGAAATTGGGACAGGAAGCCAGGAGCAAAAAGGCTTCTGACATCTAGAGGACTGAAGATCTCAACAGCTTCCCAAACAGGAAAGTGGGAGCACACAGCCTATGTTGTTTCATGATGAAGCTTCATGAATTCAGATTCCTGGTTGGTATGAGAAGCCAGGTTTGACCCAGGACTTGACAATTAAAGCTGGAGGAGGGAGGGAGGTGGTACCCCCAAAGAAGGATGAAAAGCCCTTACTGTTAAATGTGAAGAAGCTGTCATTGAAACCATGTTTCTTTGCTGTGGCAGGATATGGCAACAGAGGTAGGGGAAAGCAGGGGAAGGCTCATCATGTAGGTGGCTCCTGTGAGGGTAAGGGATGGCATGTTATAACTTGGGGTCCTCAAGATGAATCTGATTTTCTTTTAAGGATGTTCTTCCACTGAGAGTCAGATGGAAGAACCCCTCTCAGGAACTGACTTCATGTGCCTTTTCAGTCCCCTTTGCATTTCCTTGTTTTCCCTGTTTGGGAAGCTGCTTGGAATAAAGATTAACTCACTACACTCAGTGTGTTGTTTATGTATTGTATTTGTCTGTCAGTGCCATAATCCAGATTTTCTGTGAGTTACCAGCAAGGCTCAGGAATAATATTTTTTGTTGTTTTAATTGAACTTTTTCCCCATGGTCCCTGGCTCCGTTACTTCCAGGGTGTGATGCTGTAAAATGTTGATGCTAAAAAAATAACTCAGGAGCAGTTAATTGAGGGTGAGATAAGGAAAGGGTTTAATTGTGCCAAGGCAATAGATGTTACAAGGCACATGCAGGCTGTGCCTGAGATGTTATATTTTATAATACTGTCTGTCCAATCCCAAGTGTGTCCACCTCGTAGCCTTTGCTCTGGTCCACCTCGGGTCCACCCCCTGAGAATTGGGTCTGGGGGCCTTTGGGACCACCTACTTCATCATTCTCATCATCCTCAGAGCACAAAGGGTACATAGTCACCTAGTTCTTGACCCTGTTCTGTTGTTCAGGCCTAGATGTGAGTGTTCTCTAAACAGTATAGGCCTTGCCTTGACAAGAGACTAAACATTTCTACTGGATTCGGGGGTAGGATTGGTATAGGGTGCATGGGATGGGGTAAGAGGGTTAAGGAATGTGCAAACTACTTGTACTACAGGGTAAAGGAATGAGGGCTGCTGCTTTTAAAATCTACTTCCGCTACTTATAAAACTTATAAAGCTTACAAAATTTAGAAAAATAAAAAACTAATAGGGGCTTAAGGCATCAGTGACTTGGGGAAGTTTTGCCTTCTCTAAAATATCAGATCAGCATTAGTGAGAGATGAAAAGCTGGGCAGAGGTATTCATGGTGGTCCTGCTCCTAACTCATGTATCTTGCTCAAATGTTTGGAACTAATGTTTTGGAACTAAATGTATTTGACTTCAGAAGAATTTTTTCCCTAATGTGGGCTGTTGCATTTGGAGGGAAAAAAGGGAAGGGGGAGTCATTCACCCCACTTGACAAGATGGAACATGGTTCACTTTGTAAAATGAATTTGAGTGTTTTGGGGGCAGGAACTGCTGGGCTGGATGAAGCCCTTGCCTTGGAGCAGTATAAACTTTGTTTGTTGGAAGGGGAGGGGGTGTTCATATATGTAAGTGGAAGATGAATGGATCTTTTTGGACTTCACAGTTATGGCATAAACTCACCGGAACAGAAAGGAATGTGAAGAGTTCATATGGTCCATCCCACAATTTCATTACCATAAAGCAGGATCCAATCTCCCCATCTCTTTCCTGGTAAATATCCAAATTATACAAATAAGGGATGAAATTTTATAACCTCCCCAGGCATCCCTTTGAGTGCTCTGCTTTCCTTAGGTTAGGACAGTCTTCTACTGCCTCCAATTAGAAACTCCTTATGTGCAGTTTAACTCCATTACTTCTTGCCCTACCCATTTAGAGAACAGGTTGTTCCCTTCCTTTTCACCACAGAATTTATGCTTTTGAAGACTATCGACATGTGTACCTCCAGTATTCTTTTATTTATTTATTTATTTATTTTATTTAAGGTTAACCAAACTTGTAATCTGTTTTTTCTAATTCTCTTCATATGACCCTGGGAGACAGCAATTCCTGACCCCTCCTCACTTTGTCCTACACATCTGTTTAAGAAAGGTCTGGAGAAACAAGGCTAGTAGTTATGCCAACATTTCCTCAAAGTCTTATTTTTTTTCTTGTAAACAACTGTGCTGAAAGAACAAAATTAATGGCAGGTGAGATTTGCAGCCCTGGGAAAGGAGCATACACTGCAGAGGAAGATGGATGGATGGTGCTGAAGTGGTGACGTCAGCTCTGAAGAGAAAGATAGGGTCAGCTGGGTGCAGCTCCATTGAAACAGGAAAAAAAAGAACAAACCCCAAATATTAGGATGTTTAAGGAAAGAGGATGTTGGATGATGAGCAATAAAATATTACTGTAAATGATACTCACTGGAAATCATGGTGTGTTGCAGCAGCTCAGCTTCAGAGTTTTACAGGGTCTACAAAGATTGCAGTTAAAGCTGGATAAACTGAGGTGCAGAAAAACTAGGAGGCATGTGAATAACTGAAGCTCAGACAAGGCAGAACTCCTGGAAATCTCCTCCTAGTCTCAACTCTGCTTTATCCTGGCCAATCTTTAAAAATCATTCCTGCTTCATACTAGTGATATGTAATACTGTCATTTTGCAGAAGGGTCTATAACACTGTGTAGAATTCAGCTGAATTCAGGCTACAAGAGGGGGTTACTGTAGTCCTCTGATTTAAAATATCACTGATAAAAATATTCTTTTAAATGTTCTGGTCAGGACTAGTGAAGCTTTTCAATTTTTAAATGTGTTTTATGTGGAAAATCCCTCTGTTAAATAATTAGCAAATGCTTTGAGCATTACTGCATATTTTATATTTCATCTTCCTGGAAGAAATGGACGGTTCTGTTGCTATAGATTAACTGCAATTTATTTTGTAATACTCTGACTGCTGGAAGAGAGAGACTTATTAGTTTACTTCTTTTACTTCTGATTATTCAAGGAATGGGGTTGGACAGAAGGGTTTAACCATAACTTTTCTTCTATTCCCAGTCCCAGCAGACATTTGAGTTCACAAAGAAAGAAATCTGTACAAGCTGAAAATGTGAAAACCAGAGACTGAGGGGTTCAACAGTATGAAGGATTGCAGGGCTGGATCTTATTTTCTTGGCAGGCACTGGCTACTATGGCTTATTTTACCTTTGACATAGCCTTATTCCACATTTCAGTGTATTTTTTTCTTAGGCAGAAAAAAAAATCATTGCTGCAGCTGCTGTTGTGTGAATTAGTCTTAGATACCAATGGACACTAATTGTGTTTAAAATTAAGAATTTGGCACAAGAAGCTGTTCAGATTTAACCTTTTCTTCATAGAAATGGAGTTACAAATGATTTTTTTCATGGAATGAAGGATAAGATCACCTTTTAATTCGTTTCGATGATCAGATCTGTGTTTTTTATGCTCTTTGAACAGTTGTGTCAGAAGTGTGGCCTTGGCTCTACTGTGAGTATTTTTGTACATCTCAGGGTTTTTAGGCTATACCAGTAGGCCTCAGAATGCAACGCAGCATGGTAGCTGCCACATCTGTTTTCCTAGAAAGTTGTTTTGTCCTGTTTTCAAGACAAACTTTGAATTCTGAGATGGTTTTGTATCCTTAGCACTTCAATTGGCAGCGCAATTCGTGAAGGAAAAAAATGCTTCAGTATTCATGTGTTGGACCTAATAGCCCTCCTGGCAGTCAGTGGGAGGCTTTAGTATGCCAAAAGATGCAGTCTTAGGCTGCAGCAGTCTTTCAGCCTGAAGAAATTTCCCTACATTACAGAATACAGGCAAATGTTGATTAACCGAATGTGCCTACAACACATAAAAGTTCTCAAAGAGCATAAGCTAACTTCTGAGTTTTCTCCTCTGGTGTAGCACCAGTAGTTCAGATGTCTAAGCAGTCATCTTCTTAATTTCGCAGCCCTGCTTAGGTGGCCAACCCAGTTTGTTTTCTAAGCTGTTTTATACAGAAAGCCATTACCTGCACATACTGTCTTTGAATGCACTGGGGCTCAGGTGTATATTTTGCCCACATCAGTTTCTTCCACAGTGTTGCCTGGTTAGCACTTGCAACAAGCATCCTGTGCAGCCTTTAGAAAAGTCTCTTCCAGCTTGCCGGAGACAAACATGGAGGATGCTGATGACCATCAGGGAGTATAAAGAGGATGGTTGCAGTGGTACTTGGTGGTCTGTTAAGGGCCAGATCCCTAGTCAGGCCAACAAGGATTGCAGGGAAAAAATGAAAGGCTTGAATAAAACTAATTCTCCATTCTGGCAATCCAACTGGGGAAATACGTGTTTCCTTGCAGCCCTGCTGTGGCTTGCAAAAACTCTTCCATCTCCAAAACAGTGCCGAGACTGATGCCAATGAAAATAACACGCAGAAACATTTTTTAACATTTGTGCCACTCATTTGCAATTCAAATATGGGGAACTCGTGTGTGCTGAAATGAAGGGTGCAGAATAGAACAGACCAATCTGTTTATGAAGACTGGAGGGTTTATTTACCATCACTGAGATTTAGAGGGTTTTTTTTTCATGTTATTTATTGGTATTTCTAAAATGCTGTTGAACTGTAGCTTTCCTGTTGTGATGAAGCTGAATGACTAGCATCTTGATACTTTGTTAGTAGCTTGGGAGCACATATCAAAAAGCAGAGGACACCAAAGAAGGCTGTAAGAATGTGTTCAAAATAGCATAAGGAGGAATTTTATGCAGTATTTCCTATGTACAATGTTCCTAAGGCAGTGTGAAATTTTACTTTATTCTTTCATGAAACATCTTTACGTATAAGACAAAGTCTATTTTTTAAATATTGGCTTGTTTGGGCAACTACTCTTAGGTTTGGGATGAAGTATAGTGTGATGGGATATCATGTAACTATGTAATATTAATCTCTGCGTAATTGTCCATAAAGGGCAGGGAACTTAAGAGGAATGTCCTTTTACAAAAATCTTCTATAATGGAGGGGGAAGCTTGTCCACTGAATTGCCCAGTTTGTGGATTATTTTTGTTTTTAAAAGTTATCTGTCACTTTTCAGTGTTGCCTTTTTCTCCTCACAATCCAGAAAAAAAGACTATTCAATAGCTAGCATAAAATTTAAGTCCAGAGGTGACTCTTACAGTAAATACCAGCATGACATTTGATATAAATTCTTGCCTAAAATACCTGTGATAAAGCTTAGATCCTATAAGTATGCATATGTATGTATTGGTCCTAGAGAATGATCTAGGTGGGGGTTAAGCACCGTGCTCCAAAAAAGCAAATCCATGTAAACCACTCTTCATCATCTGAGCATATGCAGACACCTACCATTTTTGTGACACTGTTTTAATCCTATGTGGAATGGCTTCATGAGGACAGCTGCATCTTTAGCATACATGAAAGCTTACTGAGCTCAGTACAGGGCTATTTCCAGCTAAGAATGCAAAACAGCAGAGACCGTTGTTGTCCACCTCTTTCCTAATGGCCGGCTAATTACAGGATAGAGAAGGACTTACTGAGGAAATCAGACATTCAGCACCCTCAGACAATTCTCACTTATTAGATGACAGATCTCACTGGATGAGAGTGGAATCATGACACATCCTCTTCCATGGTTTTCAGAGTTGATTTATACTCTCTGCCATGCTTGCATGGGACTGTTTTACTTTCTGTAACCACTTAAAATGCTATGCTCCTCTGGTTTCTCTGGAATTTGTGGTTTGTATTAAGGAAAGGGATAATTTTAACACAAGAACTGAAATCATGCCTGACTCCTGAGCAGACAAAGAAAAATATCTCTAATGCTATTTCCTTAGGTCTTTAACTTCAAAGATAAAAAATGTACATCTTTGCTCTGGTACACATACTCTCTACCTCAACTTCTCTTGCATCCTTTGAATAATTATTCTGTTAGGAGTTGTAAGTCACACAGTGCTTTTGAATTCATAAAATTCAGCATACAGGAGAAGTACATATCAAATTTAAGGACCAAAATGGAGTCATCAACCACTCACGAGGCAACACTGGCAAGAAGGAGCACTCACAGCTTCTTGTCCTGAGCAATACAGAACACCAAGCAGCTACTGGGTTAACTTGTCCTAACACAGAGCAGAAGCCCCTGGAGTGAATCCAGCATTGCTTATCTAAGAGCTGTGTCCCTGTGTTTGATTAGTGTCCTGTTTTGGTTTTGTTTTTCCAAGGGAATCATAACTCATTTGCACAATCCCTAGTCCATAATGAATACACCTACTGGGATTTATAACAGATAAATTAAAGGAGATGTGCTCATGAGACAGCAAAGCACGCAGCAGTAGAAAGGGTAAGGAAGTACCCTTTTCATTCTGTTGGATAAGAATGGTCACTTAGAGCAGGATCTAATTTTAATTTCTAAGTTATCTAAATACCCACATCAAAAAAGGAAAACAAAGAGAAAACAGGTCATTATGGGCAGACCGGTATCACAAGTGCTTTGGTATCTTGCTTTTGTATGTTGCATTCAGTACCTGGTAGGTTACGTACAGCACCAAAGTAGACAGGATTTATAAAGATGTCATTAAAGAATGTCATTAAAGGCTGCAGGAGACAGTAAAAAAAAAACTGGTCCCACTTAATAACTTTCCTGAATCTTACATGATGTTTTTCAGTGTAAGCAAAACAAGGACTGTTAATCAAGTGGCAAGTCAGCTGCTGCTCAGAAAAAGGGGTGCAACACTGTATGACATCCTTAAAAAATAAAACCCAAGAAGTTGTGATCTGCTGTGGAGAGCTGAGGGTGCGTGTTGGTCTTCAGATTAATTTAGGTAAATTTAATTTATCAGTAAATCAGCTATGATAGGATGTTGGAGAGAGATAAACAGGCTGTAAGTGTGGATGGGAAAAATATATACACAGCAAAACAAGCTGGTTGGGTATGTGGAGAAGCGTGTTGCTGGAAAATCCTGTGAGACACTTCATACTAGCTGTAGTATCATGTATAAACTTGTGTCACATGTCAGGCAGAATTCAAATGCTGAAGGGACTGAGCTGTGGCAGAGTGTCTGGCTTTGTGTGATTGCCAAACAACCCAGTATGGAGCACTTGGTAGCATCTTACTATCTATCTTCTGCTTGTTATGACTATATAGTGCTGTTTCCCGGCAATTTTGAGTTTATTTGAAGGGCTCTGGAGAAGGGAACCTGACTGGCATACAGCACTGGAATGGACACAGCAACTGCTGGACGATGCAAGAGGATTCATAGGGGAGGAGAAGAGCAGAAAGCAACAGAGAGAAGCAGAAGTGAACAAGCACGGAGTGTAAAGATGGAACAGAGGTGTACCATTAAGGTATAGTTTAAGATGTTACCTAGGGATGGAAGGACCTGTGGGAAGCTGAGGAGTGTATCAGTGTTCTTTGCTTAGCATGGCAGATCTGTTTATCTAATTCTTTTATCTGTGGTATTTCTAGAAGTAATGTGCAAGCTGTACTGCAATGTAGAGACAAGCAATAAAGGCAGTTCAGCTGCTAGGATCTGTAGATGCTGATGCCTGAGGTCTCTCATAATCTGGTATGTGGCCAGCAGGAGAGGAGGAAGCATAGTAAAGGAGAGGAGAGAAGTAGTACGCTTGGTTTACAGCTGTCAAACAATAGTGTTTCTTGTTTGGGAATGAGCTTGGGTTAAAGCTCTTCAGACCTATTTGCCTAGGGCAAGGCTCCAGGCTGGAATGCTGTTAGGAATTTACAGCTTAAAGCTCCTTGGCAGCAGTTGCCATTTTTCAGCTTTTGTGGCAGTGGAGCAGAATCCTGGGAATGGTAAGGGAAATCTCAGAAGGTATTTGTGAGACACCTAGGAGATGCATGTAGGGATGGGGAGGGAGTCTGGGAGAAGTCAGCAGGGTGTCATGGATCTGTAGCAGACCTGGCAAGGTGGGGGAGGCTGTACTCAGTTTCTTTCCCTCCTCTCAACCCGTTCCCATCTTTTCCTCCCCAGGGGTGGATCCTCATGTTCTTGGGAGTCTGCAACTTTTGTCCAAAGTCCACGACTGTCTCCTTCCCACTTTATAGCTGTCTTCCTCTATCAAGTCAATTTTACCTAGAAAAAACCCTCCTTGTGGCTTTGTTGTGGCCTCTAATTATTCTCTGCTGAAAAGAAAACAATGTTGGTGTGTCTTCTGTTACAGAACAAAGAGGGGGCAGAAGGTGGGTGAGGACTATTTAGGCCAGAACAGCAGGTTCTGTCTCCCAAGTCATAGGCAAAGTCCCTTACAGTCTTCAGCTGCCTCTAGTGAGCTGATGTCATTCAAGTAGTCACACTGATGTCAGAAGCTCGCAGTTCAATGTTCATTATCTTCCTATGTAGTTGTCAGAGATGTATCTTTTGTCAGGTAAAGCAAAATCAGCAAGTGTTATGAAGAAAACATGATTGGTAGAAGTAGCAGAACTAACCTAATACAAGAATACTTGCCCATGTTATACCCATCATCAAGCAGCACTTTAGAATAGACCACCAACCAGTAAAGATCAGCCAAACTGAATGGTGCTCTCTACCTCATAAAACTCATCTACCTCAATTTGAAGGGCAGAAGCAGAGCCCTACCTTCAGAGACATCTGGGACCAAGCTTGTGTAGCTGGAACCAGCACAATTAATGTTACTCCTGATTACTGACAACCACGGGTCCTGTCAGCAAGGAAAGGGGAAGTAGAGATAGCCACTCTTCTGTAACTTTGTAGTGTCCTTTGCATTATTAATCACCCTTTAACAGAGGTGATGAATAGCCACACTCCTTCCCACATATCCAATTATTGCATAATAATTAATGTTTGCATTTAGCCCGTCCTGACCCAAACCACAAGATGCCGAAGTCTCTCGTGTCAGTTCAAGGCTGCCTTGTAGGTTTCTAAACTGGGACCAATTAATGGTAGGTAATTCCTGCACGCTCTCTCCAAGCTCCTCTCCCAGTTTCTACTCTTCCCTTTTTAAGTCTGGTTCCTAGTGCAGTGCTGGTCAGGCAGGCGTGGCTATTGAATACATCAGGATCATAGCTCAGTGGAAAGAGACCTGATAGGCACACTAGCCTCTTTAGTGTCAACACCTTTAAGTGTATATAGAGGCTACATTTATGCAGCTTTGCATCTAGTTTAGATGAGCAACATTTAGTTCCTAAGTGAATGTACATGGATGGAATAAGACATTTTTCTCTTCATTCCAGATCTGTTTTCTATCCAAACTAAAATCTTGGCCAGTTGACCTATCCACCTCATTGATAATTTCCTCTGTCTCCTAGCATAAATAAGCCACAGCTGTATGTGTTTCTTGCAAGTTATCCTGACTTAGATGACTAATCAGCTCTTCATTCATGTATTACCTTTGGTCTTCTCAGGGTCCTAATATCCATGCAGTGTATAAAACTGGATGGTTCTTCCCCTCAGTTATCCCTAAAATAGTTCAGTCTTCTTGAAAAATTGAAACTTATCTGGACTTGTCTCATCCCATAGCTTTATTAATGAAAGATTGGTTTCAGGCGTTGGAGAAGCTCTTTGTTCTCTCTCCTGGTTTTCGAGGAAGCTGGTTCCTATCTTTGCTCAGATAATTCTTCCATAATATTTTATTTATCTGAGTTTCATGCTTCAGAATTCTTTCTTCCTCACTAGTCTTGAAGTCTGAATTGTCCTTTACTAACATGCAAGGCAGGCCATTTTAATCTTATCCTTCTTTCAGTCACTCTCCAAAACTGTCTGTCAGGATAGGCTTGTCATGGCCGGAGTTTAGTTGCAGAGATTCTGGGATTTACACTCACTATAGTAGCCACACTTCTCTGCATTACCTCTCTTTTTCCTAATAATTAAATTGCAAAATCTCTGTGATCAAGAACATTGTCATATTGCTTTGTATTTAGAGTAATTTCTATTATGATTGGCTTATCATTCATGACTGGAATTCCTAGGTGTTACAGAAATACAGATTTTTTTTTATTTTATTCATGTATTCATTTAAAAATACCATGTGGTTTTAGGGATTACTTTAGGAGATTTTAGTGCAATATTCCTGAGAGGAAATGTAAAATGTCAGTGGTTCGGGATTCTATCCACCAAATTGTTTCTCCATTGCTCAAATTGCCATGGAATTCTTCTTGTTTGTAAAACCAATATTCTACACTTTTAGTGTTTATGTGGACCCACACTACAAGATCATAGACTGGATCAACCTTCACTGCAAGAATGCTGTGATATTAGGACAGAGCAGTTTCAAAACCTCAGCAACTGTGTATTCTTTTAGATACTTAAAGTAATAGATTTTCTAAGCTGTATAATCTCACCAGATTCTTAAAGGACACCATCTGTCTGTACCACTACAAAAGTCCAAGTTGGCCCTCCCCCTCCCAAAAAATGCAAAATGTTTTTGAATCATAACTGTTGAATGTATTTTCACAATTTAAGAAATTTAACTAAATATTTGAAGATGAAAGAGCATTAACAAAACCGAGAAAGCAGAGTATGGGAATTTTCATCCCTAGACCTGATAGGAATGTGGAATTTGAGCAATGTTTGTCCTTTATTCCCTCAGCTCAGGAACACCATTCTTCTTGCACTAGGGACAAAAACATCTCTGGATGTAACATGGGAATAACAAGGCAGGATACAGAAATTAAATATTTATTTCTGACCAAGTCCCACTCCATTTAGTGCTTTCCCAAATTAAGAACATTACTAGCAGTAGATCTGATGAGCTCTCTCATGAACCTTCTTTCTACTGAACTATGTCTTTCTAGTATCCTGCAAGCCCAAAGGACACAGCCCAACTGTAGGCAGCCAAGCTGCATCAGGGCCTTATACTGACAACCCTAAAAGATGAGAAGAGCTCAGTGTGTAGAGGAATCTGAGGCTCCATTAAAACCTTATTGCGTGTTACTGCACATTTAAGATGATCTACAACACTCCATTTGGCTGAGGTATGCTACAGCCCACACATATATGGGCTTGTTTTGCCAATGAAAACCCCTTATATTCTTGTGTACTCCCATTATTGTCCATCAAAGAAGTTTTGTTAGTATACTCAAAAGTGTTCCCTCTCTGCAAGCATCACTCGCACTTCTATTTATATAATTTAGAAGTATAAATGTTTGCAT
The DNA here is from genome assembly GCF_003945595.2 of Pipra filicauda. Taxonomy (NCBI): domain Eukaryota; kingdom Metazoa; phylum Chordata; class Aves; order Passeriformes; family Pipridae; genus Pipra; species Pipra filicauda. The sequence continues at coordinate 2,013,751 of NW_024104283.1, forward strand.
ATGTGATTTAAAGGAAAGGTGTATATATACATATATATACACCTATAAGAAGAAGAAATGAGAGATGAAGCAATATTTACAGATAGTCCTAATGCAGAACCCCTTTGTAGGCAGGTGGGAAGAGTAGTGTTTCTTTTCATAACTGAAATCACAGAAACATTTACAAAGTAGAACAAGACTTTTGTTTGAATGCCTATTCTCTGTATCCACACAACCCCTGAAAGCTCTGCAAAGGTGAATTTCAGTTCTCATTCTGGATTTCAGGAAGATGCTGAGAAAAAAAAGTCCCACTCAAAATGTCTCATCTGATCTTGCTGGAACTGGTAGTTGAATGGGCAGAGTTCCCACTTGTCTCAGCTCTTCAATAAATGTATTTCTTTTGTACCCATGATGGCACAAGGAGCCATTCTCTATGTCATGTTGCTGGTGAGAGAGGCTTCCCACACTCTCAGAGATTGTAACTCCATCTCCTTTCTCAACGGTATCATTAAATCTTACACTGGCGTGGGTTTTTGTGGAAATCCCTCATGCACATAAATGAGTGAAATGATAATGATAGCAAACTGCCTCAGGCTCAAGTATCAGGATGCAGTTTCACAATTAGCCTAGGCTGGTCTCAGTCCATTTTGCTGTATCCTTCCCTTATGCCCCACACCTGCCAACAGCAGAAGTGGTCCTACAGTTACACACAGACAGATCAGCCGCCCTATTTGGCAAAACCAGCTGATTTGGAGAGGGGATAGTGTTTGTTTTCTGCTTAGGCAGGTCCCTTCCTTGACTATATAGCCCCATGAAAGCCAGTACCAATACACAGCAAGGGGGCAGGGGCAGGACATAAGGTTGTCCGTGTCTTTAGCAGAAACGCAGATAACTTGTTAAAATCTCTCACTAAAAAAACCTCTTAGAACAGATTGATAAAACTGAATTGTGGAAATTGCCAGGACTTGACAGTATCTATTCTTGAATTCCAGCATAGCTGAAATATGAAATTGCTGTGTTGCTTTTTGTGGTGTGCCACTTGAATTGGCTTGGGTAACAGAAGAATTGAAGATGGAGGCTTTGGGATATTTTTGGTAAACATAAGCCAGTATGGCTGATTTACATACCAAGAAAATAAACTAAAACTGTAACCAAAACTGGAACTAGCATTGCAGTAAGTGGCTAGAATAAGAAGAGTCAATATAGCTTTATGAGACAGAAGTTATACTTCAAAAATCTATTAGAGTCCTTTATGATGAGTGTATGAAAGCAAACAAGGAGCTGAGAGGGGTACAGTTTGGTTTTCAAAACACTTTTGACCAGGCCCCTCAGTAAAGGCTCATAAAAAATTAAGTTTCTGATGAAGGAAGAGACAAAATCTGTGGGTTAGTAATTGTTTAAAAGCTATGCAGCAGTGGCTAAAAATACAACTGTTTTCACAACAAAGATTTGTTACAATTTCACTATTATTGGTCTTTTATTACTAAGTGATGCTGAAAAGGTGAAGAATATGATACAGTGATGAGGCTTACTGATGACACTAAGTTCTTTGGGATACTAAAATCAAAAGCCAGCTGTAAAGTATTGCAGAAGGACACTACAAATTGCTGAATGAGAAAAAAGCTAGCAAAATTAGGTTAACTTAAACAAATCCTAACTTTTCCATGCAGGCTAATGTTTTCTGAACATCACTACCATTCAAGAAAGAGGCCATGGAATCATTTTGACCAGTTTGATTAAAATAGTCACAGTTCAAAGGTAAACCACAAGGAAGGAAACTGAGATTACACAGGAAAACACTGGTATAGCACTCTACTTTTCTCTATCTTGTATTTTTCTAGGTTACAAGGAGGAGCAAGAGGAATGATCAAAGTTGTGAAACCTTTCCATCTGAGGAGATACTAAATGAAAAGTAAACAGACCAAGATGTTTCTATTTGGAGAAAGGGTATGTGAGAGGATACTATGGAAGAAATCTATAAAACGGTGAGTGGTGTTAGGGCAGATAGCGAACAGTCACGTACAGCTTCTCACAATAAGAGAACTGAATGGAAGTCTGTACAATTTTTGTTTGGCAGATTCAAAACACAAGGAAGTAATTTTTCCCATAATGGAGAACTGAATGTAGAATACACATAGTGTTATGGTAATTAAAATGGGAATGGGTTAAAAAAGGAATCAGAGTAATTTTAGAGACAAGCCTATTGAAGACTATTATGCAGTGGTCTAGAAAGAAATCTCCAGCTTGGAATTATTGGGAGTTACAGGATATGCCCTGGAAAGGATCAATCTGTATGTCTGATGAGCTTTTCATAAGCACCTACAGTCGGCCACTGTGGGGAAAAGGGAACTGAGCTATGAAGACCTTTGGTCTGGCCAAGTACAGACTTTTTAAATTCTACTTTCCCAACAGAGTAAATGACTTTATTGAGGGTTCTAATATCAACCACATAATTTGAGGTTAGCACAGGTAAAGGATATTTTAGATGTTACATCTAACTCGATATTGCTTTGATTAACAGCTATGAAATATCCAAAGGGCATTATTTGGCATCATTCAGGTGTCACTGGTCTTATGCCATGAATGCAACAAGGTTATGTATGAGACCAGAGCTCTTTCTCCTGGTAAACACCATGCCATATGTTTTTATCAGGCACTAATTTGGAGGAGAATTAATCTTAAGAAAGTTATTACGTTAGAGTGTCCTAGTTATGTCTAAGTATAGAGCTGGGGGCTTCTTCAATTATACAAATATTGCTAAACATTTAATTTCAGATTCTCAGTCTGGTGGATAATAAAAAATGACTACCCACCAAACTTGTAGCATTAAATGGAGACTTTATTTTTGGCAGCTCATTGGAGAGGGATTAATATTACTGGAATGGCTTTGTTTCTCAGCAATGCCTCCTTAAGAACAGCTTCCTCTGAACAAATATTTCTATTTTATTGAGAAAAGGAAATACAGTATTAGAAATCAATGTTTTTAAAGGGTAATTTAAAGAAATCTAATCTTGGCAGATGCTGAAATATTTTCAATTTAGAACAAATAGTATTTCTGTCATCCAGTCAGCTTTTTAAAATTAGACCATTACTCCTTGATAAGTTAATTACAAAACAGAAAGAGACTCAACCAATCTAAAAAGGTGTTATTAATGAAAGTATAGAGCACATGTCTAAAAGCTGCTTTTACTGATTTATGGGTGAAATTTTACTTTTCATATGAAAAACCTTGTCTCGAATGTCTTAAATCATAGGGAAAAATGCTCAATTTTTTACCCTATCACAACTAATTTTTTACACTGGTACACTGATGGACTATTGTTTTTCTGTGCTACCATCCATTATAAAAACTGACAGCATCATAATTGAAATTATTTAAAATATGGTGGATTTAGATAATTCTTTACTTCGGTATAGATATGACTACACAAGAAATGCTGCTACTGGAAATTGCTAGGATGAGTTACCAAAACGGAATTATTGCTCAGCAGGCCATACTCCTCTGGGGGTAGGAAATGAAAAATACCATAAATTCCTTTGAAATGCGGAAAGATAGGAGGAATGGAAGGAACATTTTTTGTTGTGTCTGAGGCCTGGTCATCTTTAGGCAAATCTGTGCGCTCCAGGGCAGATGCCCAGTATCACAGACTGCAGAAGTTTCACGCTGCACAGACACTTAGGCTCCATGCAGACATGAGAAGCATGGAGTAGGTTGCAACTATGAGTTGAAATGTCTCCAGGTCCACCAGCTGAATCCTGGTCTCATTAAAATCCCTGGTAAGTCTTTCAGATCAGTGGAGTCACAATTTCACCCCAAGGATTTTGGGTAAAAACAAGTAAAACTCACAAAAAAAATTACTGTGGATGATTAGCTTCATAATATCTGCCCATGGATGTCTCTGCTGCATGGCTGCATTTTGTGCTTCTTGCAGTAAGAACCTGCCAAGGTGCCCAGTGGAAATCCTTCCTGGTTAGTGCTGGGGTCTGAGCCAAAGCCGTGTCCGGTATCAGTCAAGCAATTTAACAATATGAATAGTGGCAAGCTAAACCCCAAACTAAATGCCCTGCCTCTGAGTAGTTTACCAGTATAGAAACTGAGCCACAGAGGCAGCTGGTTTGGCAATCTCTTTGGGAAACTGTCACTTAGCGGTGTGTGATGACTGGTAAACCCACTTCAACTAAAATCCTATTTAGCCTCAAACAACAGGAATAAAATATAATGGAAGACGAAAAGGTTTTAAATCGTACTAAAAGTATCAACATACATCTTTCTTACAACAAATGTTCCTGTCCTAAAGTGCACAGGCAGATTTAGCCTTTCCAGATACTGTACAATTCCATAGAATTTCACAGAACTGGTCAGTCAACCGCAGAAAAAGCCTGGCCAACTGCAGAAAAATGGCAGAGATAACAAATCTGGTTATGGGAGATGTTGTTTCTATGAAACTGTAGAATATCTGAAAAGGCTAAATCTACTTGTTCACTTTTTGGGGTAAGAAAATATATATTACATTATAAATATATTGAACAGTACTGGCCCTAGAATTGAAACTGGAGGAGCACTACTGGTGATTGGTTGCCAGCCAGGTGTAGCCCCATTAACTGCAACCCTTAAACTGTTGGACACCAGGTAAAATCATAAGAAATTTAAAGGAAAAATGTTTGCAGGAGATTTCTATACTTCAAATACAGAAAAAAAAAGCATGGGATAGAGCAACCCCCTCCAGCTTTCAGTATATACTGTCCAGTGGTAAATCTAAGAACCTAGAACTTTTGAAAAACAGGTAATTTTTTAATTATGTGTGAATTCTCCTTTATACAAGGCCATATTACTCCTCACATCAATACTATCTCAGAGATAACAACCGCCTATAAATTGCAATATTGCTCACCTTCCTAAATGTGGAGGAAAATTTAGGCAGACACTAGGCTTTGGCTGTACGCCTCCACCCCCTCCTTTTCATGAACAGCAATACAGGTACCACTGAAAAGTTTGTAACTTTATACTGTTACATGAGAATAACCCAGGGACACAATTATCTCCATTATCAGAAAGTATACAAGTGCAGCGTCCAGCATCATCTCAGATGCTTAGCCACATCTCAGAGGACACTGTAATAGGAGAGCTAAGTTTGACCAGTCTGACCATTTCTTTAAAAGTTGTATAGCAGGTGATATCTTTTAGTATGTATACCTGCAATTATGAAGGTAATTAAGTGGCACATTCCAGGGGAGCCCAAGGAGCACCTTAAATTAAATCCCTGAGCCTCACAATGTTATTGTAATTAGCTGTCTGTCTTAGTAGGGTTTTTTTGTTTATTGCATCTACCCTGTGTGCTAGGGATGAAAAAACATAATTTGACACAAAATATTTTAAATGGTTTATTACTGAGATGAAGGCTTATTTTCATTTTTCCCAGACCACATGTTCTTTCTTTCCTTTGCTTTTAATTAAAATTTTCACAGTAGTGAGAATGTTTAAAACTTGAGAAGATATTTTTTTGTTTATTGCTTGCAAAAGAAAGTAATGATGTTTGCCCCTTCTATTTAGAGGGAAAACCTGTCTGGTGATGTTTGTTTTATCTTCACCTTACAAAGTAACATAGTTTAAATACCCTTAAGGACAGGCATGTTAGCTCTGCAGTTTTGATCTGGGATCGTTCCAGGTTAGACCATTTTCCAAACACCACTAATTACCACTGTGGAACAGTTTGTATTTTGATATAAATGAACTCCCTTTCTTTAAGTGTGAACTTCTAATTTCTCCAGTGGAAAAAAGAAAGTCAGAAGTTCTAAATGAAAAATAAATATAAGCTGCATTGAAAATTTGACTAATTATTTATTAGTTCACATTAACATGCATTAGGGAAGTTACTGGGAGCATGGCAGCAGCATTCTGAGCCCAGGTTCCAGTTCTGTCCCTTGCCTTGTGGCTTTTCAGCAGCAGTTTCTTGCTTCATGGTGGAGCAATGTGCAAGGTCAAGTGGGACTGCATTTGACTCTGTATTTATCATAGTTATTAATGTAGCAGCTCAAAAGGTCAAGTGACTTGCATGAAATTCTCAGTTTTTATTTGAGGAAAAATGTCTCTGGCTTTGTGCTTCTGGAGAAAAGATGAAAATGTAAATGTACAAAGGCTTAAGAAGTGAAAGGATACTTAAAAGTCATTAAAAGACACAATAAACATGAAGAATCTTTGATCTGATGTTATGATCTGGGGGATGAATTCATGATTTTTGAATCAGGGATGGGAAAGATGAGGATGGACAATAGAAAAAGAGGTGGAGCAATCTTCCAAAATACAGATTATTTAAACAGCTGTTGTCACATGTTTAAAACTTGTGAAGATATTTTATTGTCTGTTGCTTGCAAAATAAAATTATGAAGAATCCAAGCAGTGTTGTAGACTATGACCTTTCTGGCTGTTATCTGACTTTAGTCTGTTGTAATTTTACTAACCAATAACTTGACACCTTGTGGTGGTTTGAAAAACCTTTTTTGAGGTAGTAATGGTTTGCCCCACTGATAATACTCTTACTGGACCAATCAAAAGTCCACGTGCGCCCTACGGAAATTACATGCCCACAGAAACGGAAGAGAAGGTAGTGAAGATAGTTTAGTAGGTAGGTAGCCATGATCTGAGCCACGAGGAGGCAGGGGGCCAGTGAGCTCCTCTGGGGGCCAAGAGCCCCCAGACCCCAGCCGAGGCTATGGGAGACCCGGTATAGTGTCAAAGCTGGACCGGGTCCCGTAACCAAGAGCTGGAAAAGTTTCCTTACGGTCAGCAGCAGCAGAAGACACTGAAAGCAGCAGTGGAGCAGTCCTGAACAGAGACAGCGATGGCTAAAAGCCAAAAGATAGCCAGTAGCAGCGAGAAAACGTGAAGCCAGCTGAAAGACACAGAGATGTTCCTGCAGGAGGGAGAGCTGGCAACAAAACAGAGGTAAACTCAACAGAGCTGGTTTGGGGTAAGACTGTATTATTTTCCCAAAACCAGAGACTCTGAAGAGGAGGGGTGGACTTCCAAACCCTTAGGGAGTCCCGAAATGCAGCAGCAGCTAGAGAGAGGGAGAAAGGAGCTGAAAACCTGGAGTTTGTCCTGAGAGCTGAGCCAGAACGGAATGGGGAGGAGGTGGCCGTGCCCTCTGCTGCTGCTGTTGCTGTTTCTATCAAGCTATTGAGCTGGGACAGAGCAAAAGAGCGTTGGTAAGACTGAACTGAAAGCTGCCTTCAAAGTTCTAACCCAAGAGGAGTGAAGATCTACAAGGAAATCCCCCGAAGGCTCAGGCTTGGGGTTGAAATTTCCACAAAGTAAGAACAAAAATCCTGACTGCCACACTTAAATCTGCTGCCTCAGGAAAATGAAGGACACTAACCAGTGCCACAAAAAACTGAAATGAAGGAACTGTGGCCTGAGAAGTGACAGAAAGACTTTTCTCTTTTCTTCTTGGACTTTTATTGAAGAAGAGGAGAAATTTAATTTAATGTAAATATATATGTGGGTGTAAATAAACCTTTGTAAATATTTTCCCCTTCCCCCAATAACGAATGGTTGTGTTTTGTCTGAAAACTCTCCACATGAGGTGAAAAAGATATCAAGTCCATACCATCATTAAACCTTCTCACAGGGGCAAACTGGGGTGGGGGTGGGGGGGAGCTTGAACTTAAAAATTAGATTCTCTGGAGTTTCAACCCACCACACACCTGTTGTTCAAAGTAGATCCACAAAACCCATATCTGCCCATGTAGCACAGAATTTCTCTTCCACAAGGGCCTCAAGATCTGCTTCAGGGCTCTTCCATCTCTGACTATCCATCACACAGGCTTGGTGATGGAAGCATGGGATAGAAATCATGGTATCTTGGACAGTGAAGTGGGGAAGGAATGGCTATACTGCTTCCATCATTTGCCATTACCCAGTGGATCTGTCAGCTGTTGCTGGAGGAAGGTTTCAGTCCTCACGTTTAACTAGAATTAAGGTGACACAGTGAGTAATCACAACTGCAGTTGCACACTCCACTTCTGGCTTGGAGTTGTTGTACTGGCCTTCGAAAGATGGGATGTAGAGTCTCTATTTTCTACTATGAGTTCTAAAAAATACTGCATGATGATGGCCTGTAAGTGGTTAATTTATTTTCTCAAGTTTCACTATTGGACTGATTTATAAAACTAATTTACAGTGTGTAATGCAGCTTTCATTCTTTTAATAGTTCTCTGTAAGAAGAAGGCGGAGTGGGTTATTGGTTTTTTTTTAATTCCTTTTGTCATGGATTAACCCTAGCCAGCAACTCAGCCCCACACAGCCACTTACTGACTCCCCCACAATGGAACGGGGGAGAGAATGGGAAGGGTAAAAGTGAGAAAACTCGTGGGTTGAGATAAAGACAGTTTAACAGGTGAAGCAAAAGGCACACACGTATGCAAAGCAAAACACGGAATTAATTTCCCACCTCCCACAAGTAGGCAAGTGTTCAGCCATCTCCAGGCGAGCAGGGCTCCGTCACACTTAACAGTGACTTGGGAAGACAAGCACCATCACTCCAAGAATACCCCCTTCTCCTTCTTCCCCCAGCTTTACATGCTGAGTATGTTGTCCTATAGTATGGAATATCCCTGTGGTCAGTTGGGGCCAGCTGTCCCAGCTGTGTCTCCTCCAAACTTCTTGTACACCTCAAGCCTCCTCATTGGTGGGGTGGGATGAGAAACAGAAAAGGCCTCAATGCTGTGTAAGCACTGCTCAGCAGAAACTAAAACATCCCTGTGTTATCAAAAGTGTTTCCAGCATAAATCCAAAACATAGGCCTGTGCCAGCTACTGCGAAGATAATTAACTCTGTCCTAGCCAGAACCAGCAAATCTATGCTTTTTTTTTTTTTTTTGTTAGATTCCTCATTAATTTGCAGTTCAAATTTGCAGTGTGTCCTTTTCTTGGAAAAACATTGCTCCTAACAAAGTAAATTCGTATATCATTCAGGGATCAGGATCCCCACAGAACTTCCTGGAACTAGAACAAGTATTTTCTTATTAGCATTTGACATTGATGGCAGAGTATGAAGAGAGAATTTCTCTATTGAACTTGATGACTCCAAAATCCATTTTGATTAGCTAGCCAGTAGTCAAATTTTAATGGGCCAAATTCTGAAGCACAGCTGCTTTGGAAGTGAAGTCTACCATTTCTTCATAAATGCTTTTCCTTTTATATCCCCTGATGTAAGGCAAAACCTCAATATCTGAGAAGTTTACAACAATTGTTTTCTAAAAATGATAAACTTAGAAAATTTTCTTTTAGTGACCATACATCCTTAGTTTTCACTTTGAACCCATTCTTTGTTGTTCAGCTTCATTTGTTTGATTCATCTATCATTTGCAAACTGATAACACCCTGGCATCCAGTCACAGCCAAGTCTTCATAATGTGAGATGATATATAAACACACTAGTAAAATGATGTTACATCCAAGACACAATTGTTGTTCAACACAATCCTAAAGATGACCAGAAAGCTGAGGAAGGAGGAGGATTGTTGGTCGATACACTACAGTACCATAAAACACAACAGGCTGGATTTAGCTTGGCAGTAGGTCATCTTTTGGCACATATTTGTAGTCTTAGGGTTGCAGCTGTACAATAAGAGATCCTTATTTGCTTCTTACATTTACTAATATTATTTTATTCTTGTATCACAGCTGGAGAGTATTAGAAAGTATTTGAGAGCTTACTGAACAAAGCTCCTTGTGTGGGCTTGCTCCAGAAGCAGTAAGTGAAGAACTGAAAGGTAGAAAAGAACTGCCTGAAAAAGTGGTGTGATAAAAGAAGACAATTAAAGGCAATACTGGAGCTTTTAAACCTCTCCCACCCAGCAAATGCTGTTTCCTATACCTTCAGTTTCATCTGCTTCTCACAGTCTGTCTATACTACCTAATATGCCTGCCTTCCAAATTTCCCCCAGCTTTGGTCTTGCAGCTGCAAGACCCCATAGGGTGTGATTATCTTACTTCCTGTCTGTCGATTATGTTTAAACATATGCTAAACTGTAAAGGTCATTTTTCTAGCATGACTCTGAAGTACAGTTAATGATAGTCTTGTTACTGACTGACCTCCTGGACCTGACAGAGATTAAACATCTTGGACAAATTTTCATTGCTTGAATCTGTGTCATATCCTTCTAATGTGTGAAGGACTGATCACTTTTAAACTAGTGCACCACACTAGTGGTGTGGTGCAAATAAGGTTCAGTCATTTGATGCCAAGATACCTGATTTTTGCAGTAAAGAAACAGGAATTCATAAACACCATGGGAACAGCAAAAGAAAATGTATCTGTGCAGTTCTTTGTCAATAGCCTAATCTGATTCCTCAGTGTGTCCTGCCTGGACAAGGCTGAGTGATGCTGCAGCAGCCAGCAATGCCACAGCCATGTTACCTCACATGATGAAAACACAGTTTCTGTGTCCATGCTTTATCATCAAAAACATAACCTTGCTTTCAAAACAAGAGCTATACTTTTTAAGTATTCATATTGTGGAAATTAAGGTAAAATAGACCACGTTGAAGTGTTGGTTTTAGCAACTTGTACTTACTCTACTTCCAGTGTATTTAGACTTACACATACCTGAAAAATCCTATTAAATCTACAATGGGGCTATTTTCAGGGGGTTTTTTAATGTTCCACTGGCTATTAACATTTCACAGCATGTTGCAATGCTGGCCTTTTTGATTCTATTGAGCCTTGCTGAATGGGAGGTTTTGTATCATTTAAGAGCAATTCTTTGCTCTGCCTGTATTCTATATCTTGTCCTCAGAAAAAGGGATGATGATAGGTGATGTCTCAAAAGATAAGTAATCTTCCACTACATACTCTCTGTCTACAGTAAGTTCTCTAGATGTTGTAATGAGGTTCACCAGGAAAATTCATCATAGCATATTACCTACTTTATTTATCCATTCCACTTTATACACCTACTAAAAATAGCTGTTCTTAGATGAGTGAGTCTTTTCCTCTCACATGTGTCAGTCCACAGGATCTAATTTTGTAACTAATTTTACAAAACTGAAGACTCATAACATGAATGGGCTGCATTCACCTACTACCAAAATGTGAAAGTGTATCCTCCAGGAATATTTTGATGATTTAAAAAATCCCTACAATAGATGTCAATTAAAAGGAAAAAGAAGAAGGATTGCATGCACCATTTCATGCTTACTTCCTCTTTTTCACTGTGTTTCCATTTTACTGCATTTATCCTCAGATAAGCTTCCTGTCACTGAATTAATATTGCCATTTTGTATGTCTTTTCTCTTCTTTGCTTTTGCTCATTTGCTGTGGTTTAACCTGTCAGGCAGCTAAATACCATAGAGCTGCTCGCTCGCTCTTCCCCACCCCAGTGGGATGGTGGAGAGAATTGAGTAAAAAAAAGTAAAATTCATGGGCTGAGATAAAGGCAGTTTCATAGGACTGAAAAGGAAAAAAGTAAAATTTAAAAAAAAAAAAATAGAATTAGTATATGCAGAACAAGTGATGTGCAATGAAATTCTTATCACCCACTGACAGATACCCAGCCAGTTCCTGAGCAGCAGCCTCCAGCCAGCTTTCCCCTTAGTTTATATACTAGGCATGATGCCATAGGGTATGGAATGTCCCTTTGGCCAGTTTGGGTCACTATTTTGGCCTGTGTTGCCTCTCAACTTCCTGTGCCCTCCAGCTTACTTGCTGGTGAGGTGGTGTGAGAAGCAGAAAAGGCCTTACTTAGTGTAAACACTGCCCAGCAACAACTAAAACATCCCTTTCTTATCAACATTATTCTCATCCTAAATCCAAAACACTGCACAGTAAAAGTTACTAGGAAGAAAATTAACTCTATCCCAGCTGAAACCAGGACAATGTTCTAGGTTACGCTACTACTATGTGAGATATCTCTACTTATCTCCAGGTATTTCTTGCATTTTTATTATTAATGACGATGAGATTGGAACCAAGTTCAGCATCAACCAGTGGCTGATTGGTGGTCTTAGTGGTTGTGATAAGAACGAGCAGATAACAGCCAATTTTGAAGGAGAGGGTAATGATTATAAAATTTTGCTCACACCCTGGACTTTTGTTGATACTCTAAGAAGAGAAAGTAGATAACTGAATTTAACAGTTTCTCACCACTAGAATGGTTTCCCTCACATCATGACTGAAGACTGCACTGACAGGAGACCACAGAAAAGCTTGCAAAACCTAAGCTGCTGGTTTAACATTGACCATAAATCTCCCTAAGACAGAAAGGATGGGACAGATTGTGGTTTACTGGGCATAGAAACAACGACAGAAGGAAAAATAATTCTTTCACCCAATCCTTCCTTTCTGTGCTCAGGGGCAGGTTGTAGAATACAAGAAGTGATGAAAAACAGCAGCTGTAAAAATACAGAGCAGCCCAGACTTTCTTCAGAAGTGGTGCTGAGCAGGCCAGCAGTGTTGCAAAAGGAGGTGGGCTTGGCACAATTATGAAGAGTGTACATCTGCAACAGTGACAAGGTCACGTGAATATCACTCAAATATCTATAAATATTTGAGCTGCAGTTGCTGTCAGAAATTAAAGTGGTTTTTTTTCCCAGTGTAATTCTACAAGTAGAAATACATTTTTGTATGTAGGAGAGTATCAATCCCCACAGGAAAGTTTATGTTCCAAAATAACAAACACTACCTTTTTCCTTAGTTTATTTATCATGGAATAGAGGTGTCCACACAGAGAGCTTTGCATTCCTAAACACATTGTTAGATTTTCACTGGTTCATTTTTCAGTGTAGGTAAACCCTAAAACTTGTTCTTGATAAAAAAAAACAAACAACCAACTTTGAGGAAGAACAGGAATAGTGTTGATACTGGTATGCTCTGAGGATGGTACCCTTGTATGCAAAATCCATTGCTGACTTCAGATGAATAAGGACCATCACACAAAACACTGCCAGCTATGAAGCACTGTGTTTAGCAATTTAGGAAAGAAATGTGATGCAATGGAAAGGAATCCAAAGAAGCAACAGAGATGGTAGACACTTGGTTGTGTGTTTCACAAGCACACAGCTCTCTTAAAATAACATGGAAGGAAGAAAGAAAAGTCAGAAAATTACATATCAGCAGTACTATTTCTAAAAATAATGGTTTTCAAACTTTTCCATGAGGCATTAACAGCTCTTTAAAGGATAATCTTTATTGCTTTGTAATGTACAAAGCAATAAACAGCTGCTGAGATTGATTAATAGCCAAAGCAAAGTCGAGGCATGTAATCAATCTAAAAAGCCATTTATTTTGAGTATACTACAAAGCAATAGAGATTATTGCTGTTGCACAACAAAGCATAACAGAGAAAACACACAGACTCATACACACACACACAGAGCAAAAACAGTTGTTTTCTTTTCAAGGCTCCCAGTGTTATGCTGCCTTTTTCCTTAGCTTTTCTCTTTGACTAAGGCAGGCGACTGGCCTGCAAACAATCTACTGGGAAAAGTAATGCTCTAATAACTTCAGTGATATCTGAGGGAGAAATATTAGTTCTGTAGATGGAAATAGTAGCAGTACTGCTATTCATATTACCAGGAAAAACAAAGAAATGGTTCACCAACCAAAAAATTATCTAATTCATGCTAATGCAGAGCTCATTTAGAAATGAAGGATGTTTACTTCTGTGTTTTTTATGAATGGCTACTAAATCACTTCAAAGTTTTTCAGAGGAATACTGAATGGGACAACTGGATCTCTGTTCCAGCTATTTCTGGCAACTACCTCAACCCATTATTTTATACAACTTTAATACAGCTCTTAATATATTTTGGTTTTTGACTCCTCCAGTCTTCAGGCTGTTTCAGAGTCTTACTTCACCAGTGGTTTTAAATTTTTTAAAAAATTTGCATTCTGATTTTTCCAGGTCAAATAATGTTCATTTGTTCCTGAATCAACATTGCCTTTTAGCATAAATTGTTCTTTATCTTCTTTAAAGAGATGATATGAAGAGAATCTCTCACCCTTCCCTTTGGCAGAATAAACAAGCTATGCCACTGTAGCCTTATGCCATGATAGGCTTGTCCCTCAATCAGTCTCACTAACCTTTCTCTGCACTCATCCCAGTCTCAGTCCCTCTCTACCGAATGTGAATGCTCTGGATGACAGTGAGCTATAGAGGAGCTCTCAGCACTGCCTCCTCCAGACACTCACTTGCACTGTCTACTGAAATATGTCACCCAGTAGACTCTAGGATCAAATTTGCCTTTTTCACATCCCCTTAACATTTGAAGCCAGTTGTTAACTTGCATAGGCACAACTTGCATATTTCTGTTTCTGAACTGATGACCTTGCAGCTTATGACAGAAATTTGTATTAGTACAGAAGGGCACAAGCTTGCAATTTGCACTATTAAGTTTCACTCCATTTCTATTACTCTGGTTCTCAAGGTTATTCAGGTCTTCCTGTATCATATTGCCATCCCTTTCCTTATTAATGATGTCTCCCGCTTCCGTGTCATCAGCAAATTTCATTAACAAAACTCCATCTTCCTATTTTAAGGTAATGAATAAAAATATGACTGGAGATGTATCCTTGAGGAACTCTTTGTAAAATACCACTCCAAGTCAGGTATCACAATAGTAGGAACTGAATTCTCCAATTTCACATTTGCAGGAAATACAATTCAGCTCAGTGGAAATTAAATTTTAGATCCTAGTGGATATAAACTTTCCAAACTCTTATCTTCAAAAATCAGAACTATTTCATACCTGAATTTATCAAAAATTTAATAACACCTATTTAATAAAATGGGATTTTCATAAATTCATGTTCATACCTCTTTAGAGCTATAAAAATTTGGAATGTAAGATTTGTACTCATGATGTAGTGGTTACTTTGATTATTTCTATGCATTTGACTCCAGTAGTTAAAACAATTGTTTTAAAGTTATTTTTGCCCTAGCAGTCAATTTTACCCTTTAGCCAGTCTCATATTTAATTTCTTTTCACTTTCCAACTATTCCTGCAAATCACATCTTCCCTAGAGAAGATGATCCCAATGCCTGAGATGACACTCTCCTCCTTTTTCCACTTTGTGCAGCCATATCATTCTTCTTTCAGGAAACATTGGGCCTTGATTTACAACCTTCTTAGCCCTTACCCACATTTTATCTTTTATTCCAGTTGGAGAGTTCAGCATCAGCAAAATCAATGAAAATCTTTCGCAGAATCACAGAATGGGTCAGGTTGGAAGGGACCACAGTGGGTCATCTGGTCATACCTCCCTGCTCAAGCAGGGCCATCCTTGAGCACATGGCACAGGATTGTGCCCAGAGGGTTCTAGAATATCTCCAGTGACAGAGACTCCACCTCTCCAGGCAATCTGTTCCAGTGCTCAGTCACCCACACAGTAAAGAAGTTCTTCTTCATGTTTAGGTGGAACTTTCTGTGCATCAGTTTCTGCCCATTGTCTCTTGTTCTACTGCTTGGCACCACCAACAAGAGCCTGGTTCCATCCTCTTGATACCCTCCCTTCAGATGCGTACATGGATAAGGTCCCGTCTCAGTCATCTCTTCTTGAAGCTGAACAGGCCCAGCTCTCTTGACCTATTCTCATAAGAGAGGTGTTCCAGTCTCTTAATCATCTTTGTAGCCCTCCACTGAACCCACTCCAGGAGCTCCATGCCTCTCTTGTACTGCAGAGTCCAGAACTGCACACAGTTCTCCAAATGTGGCCTTACTAGCGCTCAGTAGGGGGGCAGGATCACCTCCCTTGACCAGCTGGTAATGCTCTTTCTAATGCATTCCAGGACTCCATTGGCCTTTTTGGCCACAAGGGCACACTGCTGGCTCATGGACAGTTTGTTGTACACCAGGATCCCCAGGTCCTTCTCTGCAGCACTGCTTTCCAGCAGGTCGGCCCCAAGTCTGTACTGGTTCATGGTTCAATAATTATCAGTAATTTTTTTTCACCTGCAAAAGTGACACTGTATTTGCAAAGTGATTGCCACTGAAGTACATAATATTTTGTCAAAAAATTTAAAGAAAATTTCCACTTACAGCAGCCAAAATGAAGCTCATACCTGTCTCAGCTGTGTCTAACCCTACATTCGTGCTGCTGATCAGTCTGAGATGGAAAGAGATCTTGGTTTTTTTCCAGCAGAGCGTAGATGCCATTTTGTTATCATTTAGCAGAAAATTGCCTACTGGAAGCTGGGTTTACTGCATTGGCACAGTACTGCAGAGAGGGGGCTGCAGGGGGAGTAAGCGAAGATGGACAGTTGCACTGCAGCCTAGAGAGAAGTGCTGTGTAATGCCAACGTAACTGAACGTATCTGGAAATCTTCTGCAGATTAACCACTGAATATCAAAACTTCATGCTAGCAGAACTTCAGCCATAAGACTGCCTTGCTCAAACAAGGCCGGCAACACGAGCCTACAGAAGAGGAGATACAGGCTATGATGTATGTTGGCCTGGGTGTTGGAGGAGAAGGGCAGCTGGGCTCTTCCCTCAACTCTTGCACTGCTGCCACTGTGAAAGCAGCCACCAAGAACTCCACTCATGAGGCATCCTGGGGCTGTGTAACTGCTGCTGCTGTTTCTGGCCTTGTTTGAACTAGAAAGTTTTACTGGCAGAAGTTCTGCTGGCATGTGCTACTGACATATCTGTTTTGGCAGGATGTGTTCACATTTGGCTGTTTTTTAAAGCTGCAGTGTGTCCTCAGATCATCAGGTTTTTATCAGCAAAAGAAGTCTGGCTTTATTGGAAGCTGACCCAGAATACCTCGTGTTGCGTTTGGTAGACTGCCTTCTGGTAATTCTTTGCAGCACATTGTGGAACTGCCATTGTATACCGTGAGGTACAATGTCCCATCACACAATCAGTGTAAATATTGGGTCAGATTTTAAAAAAATTCTTCTATTTTGTGCAATAACCTATTTTTATATGCGTTGTTTCTCCATATTGCAGATTTCTCACTGCCAGAAATCCAGACTGTATCAAACAGCAGAGCTCTCTTGTTCATTTAGGTCAGATGAAAGGATTCTTTCATACCCAAAGAGGAGCCTAAAATATTGAGCACTGTGGATAAGTGGGACATAGAAATGATGAATGGTAGCTAACTATTTGCAGTAAGTATTTGCTAAAGTACAAGAACAAATTGTAGTTTCAAGACATACTATAAACACTGGATACAAGAAAATTTCAGAGTTGGATGTCAAGTTTGTGTTATCCTCACAGCACATTCACCCTGAGTTAAAGAGCTGCTTAAAGAGGAGACAGTGGGGAAATAAGGTGGTGCCACCTTTCTGGAAAGCTGTGCCAATCTGGGTGTTTTGGCATTATTTGAGGTGCTCAGACTCCAGTAAGCTACACAAAATCAAGTATTTCCTGCTGTACAATCTTTTTATGCTGGGTAATGTACTGGAAATAAGAGATACAATGGGCTTTGCTGATTATGGTGGAACAGTAAATAAGGTTTATGTCCAATTCAGTCCCATCTTATTTTGAATACCCAAATGAAAGCAGTGCTTCTCTGTGGTGGTCTCTCTAGACAATATTTTATATCAATGTTGTTTGTGAGAAAGCCCATGCTTTCCTTCCCATCTATTCTGTTGTCATTAACAGAGTTACAAGGCCAGCTCTGGCAACAGAGACAAGGCAGTTCTGGTTGGAAAGATGTTTGTAAAAACAAAAATGCTGTAACTGGAAAAAAATAACAGACATATCCACCAACCCACAAAACTTAAATTTAACAGTCTCCTGCAAAAAACTTGCAGAGTCTTAGAGGGTCACTCCATTTGAATGGAGGTCTATCCTGTTTCCTGAATTCAACACTGAGTCAGTGGCAGTGCTTGGGTTTTATTCCATGACATTTCCAGATATTAGAGAAAACTGCATTCCTTAGATAGCTATCATACATGTAGAATATATAGATGAATGGGAGACACACAGAGCTTAGAGACCATATGTATGTATGGGACCTGCTGGACTTGTGTATAACCACATGCGTAAGGTGAGTTCTGAACAACGAGTTTGACATGTTATGGACATGGAGCACCTGTGGTCTGCAGGCACCCTCTACACATGAAGACACACTGAGAGACTTGTGGTTGTTCAGCCTGGAGAAGAGAAGGCTCCAGGGAGACTTTGGAGCACATTCCAGTACCTAAAGGGGCCAACAAGAATGCTGTAGAGGGACTTCTTACAAGTACCTGTAGTGATAGGACAAGGGGAAAAGGCTTCAAAATGAAAGAGGACAGGTTTAGGTTAGATATTAGGAAGAAATTCTTTACTGTGAGGGTGGTGAGATACTGGAACTGGTTGCCCAGAGAAGTTGTGGATGTCCCACCGCTGGAAGTGTTCAAGGCCAGGTTGGATGGAGCTTTGAGTAAGCTGGTCTAGTGGAAGGTATACCAGCCCGTGGCAGGAGGATTGAACTAGATGATCTTTAAGGTCCCTCCCAACCCAAACCATTTTATGATCCAGTGACTTTTTGAACTTTTGCCAAATACTAATATTTCGGTACTCTTAATATTCCTTTCCATCAGCAGCTGATAGA
Organism: Pipra filicauda; assembly: GCF_003945595.2. Taxonomy (NCBI): domain Eukaryota; kingdom Metazoa; phylum Chordata; class Aves; order Passeriformes; family Pipridae; genus Pipra; species Pipra filicauda. The sequence goes on from NW_024104283.1 coordinate 2,032,269, forward strand.
TACAATTTGACAGGAGAATCTGTTAGGAGGAAAGACAAGGAATGCTGATGTAGGTGCTTTAAGAAAGTAAAAAAGATCACCACGTTAATGCACCAGCTCTATTCAGTGAATCCTCTTCCTCTATTATCTAGGTGTGTTCAGCAAGCTCTCTAAACAGTTCTATATCTTAACCGTTTTGACTTTATCCACATCTCTGTCCCCAAAAATCTCTTCAAATTTAGCCAGTTCTTGGTATTCTTCACCACAGGCTTCTGTGAATGGTAAGTGCCATGTCCGACCTCAGTATGCTCCATAATGAATGCACAGCCATCGTAAGTTCTGCACAACAAAATTGTCATAAAAGGAACTCTCGGAACCACTAAACTGAAGATTGAATCTTGTGAGAAAAAAAAAAAAAGGCCTTTCTTCTTCTTCACCCAGGACTCGTTCTTATCTTGGCTTTTAGGCTTTACACTGGATTGCAGCCTCCATAATCTTCATATTTTTCTTCCAAATCTATTTGTTCTTTAAAAAAGGCTCTTTCCCCAATATCTGTTCCAGCTCTAGCTGTAGAAATTTGAGTCTTAAACTGAGAAGCAGCACCAAAGTCATGTGGAGCCCTGTCAGTCTAGTTGCATCAAAAGGCAGACTAGAAGAAAAGCAGGCATTTTGCTAATAAGCCAGGGATTTCCAGTCACTGGCAGAGGCAGCAGAAATATCAGGAAATCAATGAATGCACTCATTGATGTAGGGACAATTGCATAGTGGGTGTACAGCTGGTAGATTGCTCATGATGCTTAGTTAGTTGGTACAAGAGGTCCTTGCATGCCATATGTCAGCACAAACATACCAACAGAGGGGTATTTAACTTGGGATGCTAGTGTAACTTCACTGGGAAATCTCAGCTTTTCACTGAAGGGACTGAACAGTGAGCATGGAAGGAATCAAGTGCTGGTCGAAGAGAGGGTAAGGTGCAGAGTTTGCAGGATGCAGTGGCCAGACCACACTGGAAGCTAGAGATTGATCACAGCAATTTCCAAAATCTAAAATTTCAGTCAAATCTGAATAAGATTTCAAGGAATTAAAAAAAAAATTACATCTACTACTGAATAAATAAGGTTTGAAGTAACCTCTGGAGATCATCTAGGCCAAGCCCTTTGCTCAAAGCAGCCAACTAGAGCAGGCCACTCATGGACTTTTCCAATCAGATATTTAATACCTCCAAAGATGGCAACTATACAACCTCTAAGAGGAACCTGTTCTAGTGTTTGACCACCCTCATCATAGAAATTTATTTTTATGTTTAAATGGAGCTTCCTGTATTTCAGTTTGTGCCTTCTTCCTCTTGTGTTTTCACTGGACACCACCAAGATGTCTGTCTCCATCTTCTTTGCACCCTTCCTTCAGATATTTATACATACTGATAAGATCCCACCCAGAGCCTTCTCTTCTCCAGGCTGAACAGTCCCGGCTCTCTCAGCCTTTCCTCATACGAAAGATGCTCCAGTCCCTTAGTTATTTTAGTGGCCCTTCACTAGACTTACTCCAGTATGTCCTTGTTGTACTGGGGAGCCCATGACCGGAGCCGGCACTGCAGTTGTGGCCTCATCAGTGCTGCACAGAAGAAAAAGACCACTTTCTACATGCTGGCAACGCTTTTCCTGATACAGCCCAAGAGGCTGTTGGCCACTTCTTCAGCAAGAGCACATTGCTGGCTCATGTTCAACTTAGTGTCGGCAGGGCTCCCCTGTTTTTACAGGTCGGCAACTGGAAGCAGCAAGTGTAATCAATGAACACTCAGCAGGCAAAGTGCTTAACACTGTTAACTAGTTCTGAATTGCATTGAAATATAGGCCTTGTTTGCTTGGATATTCAGGTAAGTTTCATCTCTAGACAGATTTAAGTTAGCAGAACTGGAAATTGAGACTGGATACCAGCACAAAATCCCTTTCATGTTTCTCAAATTTAAAAAAAAAATAAAAAAGAGAAGTAATTTGAATGAATATGACATAATTGGATACTTTGTATTTTTTCCTTAGTTAAGCAGACATGCTCAGAGGACATTCCTTTTACCTCAGCAATCTCTTGAGCAAATACTAACTTGCCTAGACCAAGTCAGTTTATATGTTTTGATGATGCTTCCATCTCAAAGGACTGTTATTGCAAACAAGATTTAATTATGTACCTGCAATTAAAATAGGTGCTGAAAGAGTTCATTCAATAAAAAGCACGTAAGACAAAGGATTTAAGTGAGAAAGTTGTAACAATTGAGACAGAGAGATCACAAAAGAAGTATTTGCTATAATTGCCAAAGCTCAGAAAATGAATAAAATTTAACTCTTCAATTTGATGATCTAGAAAATAGAGAGAGGAAAAATAATGTGCATATGAAAAGGATTAAAGAAGCCAAGAAAGAAGGCTTAGTGGGTTTAACAGGGTGGATTTAAAAATTGACTAAAGAATGATGAGATGATAACAGTAAAAAGAGATTCAAACTGGCTTTACTAGGAAACAGATCTACACACTTTTCTATGAAACTTCCCTTGCATTATTTTAATAAAAGAAAGGTGCAGAAGAAAGTAACAGAAGAGAACTGATCTGAAAATAGCATGCATATGCACATGCACAGATTATTTTCACTTTTAAGGAAGAATATACGAAGAAAAGCAAGTACAGTAACAACAAGATTTTCATTACTTCTGAGGTATTGAACTTGGCTGCAGAAGAAAGAGGACTAGACATCTAATAATTAGAGAAAAAGTAGAAGCTAGCAGAGAAAATGGCAGGTGTTATGTAAACCAGGTAAGGTTACACATGGAGATCTTTTTACTGCTATCATAACACCTGTCAGAATCAAAAAAGAACTGGAAGAGGGTATTTTTGTAGAAGAGAGGGGCATAACAAGACAAATTAAATTTAAAATATCAACAGGGTTCTTGTCTAACAAACATAAGAAATTAAAAGTTAGGTTAGCAAGCAATTAGTTAAAGGAACTTCACACCAGTATATATATATACATATGTATTTACATATAAGTATATGTACAAGGTGCATTTATTTGGAAAGTGCTTTCAGATATATCTGAAGCACATAATAGAGGAACAAAGGAAGAAGCTTGGTCAGACGGGCCCATATTTGTTGTGTTTTTCCATTATTCACAAAGCAGTAATAACTACCCTCCTACAGCAATTTTTAGATAAATTTCAAAACGCATTCAGAGATAGCAAACAAAGACTGTCCTTGTCAGTCATGAACAACCCACTTGCCCCAAAAGGCCTGTCTTTGTTGTTGTTACATATCTGGAGATTTTCTGATACGAGTCGTGATCACATTACCCACTGCAATAACAGGAGGCATGCAAGGAAGCTGTTGAGCGAGCATCCGGTGCACCTGGACAATGGGATCCCAAAACCTGGAGGTGGATGCATTTCTGGTGGGACCTTGCTAGGAGGCAGCTTGGGGAAGTCACTGCAAGTGACCCCTTTGTGCCACTCCAACTAAGCTATCAGGCCTGTGGGACCCATTTATGCAAAGCTCTGCTACAGACAGTGTGAAAATGTCCACCTTTTGGTCTTCCAGAGAACAGGAGGTGAGCGGGAGATGCGATAGTGCTTCTGCCCTGGCAGGGAGCTGCTGAAGTGACCAATCCAACCCTCAGTGCCTGACCAGAATGACCCAAGGATGGGATGGGGGTTTGTGGCTGCTGCTACACAAGGACTGTGACGCCTGTTTTTTACTGTGGAAAACTTTCAATGTCTCCCTTTCCAATGTGTGAATCAGCTCAGAGAGAAGGTTACCACAATGATGCTGACACCTCAAGAGTCAGAAATAGTTAACAATTTGCCCAGAGAGTTACAGAGAATGAGAAAGGGGTTGCAAAACAGTCTTGCCTTGTCAGTTCTCATAACTTCAAAGGAGGGACCCTGAACTAAGGACCACCTGGGCTTTTATCGAATAGTCTGGGGTCTTTCTGTGTCAGCTCCCTCTGTGTCACCTGTCTGTCTATTGTGTCCTGCTGTGCCTCTTGTCACCTGGCTGGCCACAAATTCCTTATAATGCAAGGGATTGGTGCCATTTCACAGCCTCTTGAGTCCAGCAATGGGAGATTGAGACCACCACGGACCACCAACTCGAGAAAGCCACCGACTCAAAAGAAGAGAAAGATTGAGCATGTGGACTAATTAGCATGAGAAGCAAGAGAATAATTTAACCAATAGAAGGTAGAATATGAATCAATAAGAGAAGTAGCCAATGAACTGCAGTGTTTTTGTTTGCTAAAGTGCGTGTATAGTATAATTGGAATGGGCTGTCCAGGGAGGTGGTGGAGTCACTGTGCCTGGAGGTGTTTCAGGAAAGATTGGACATGGCACTTAATGCCATGGTCTAGATTACATGGTGGTGTTCAGTCACAGATTGGACTTGATGATCTCAGAGGTCTTTTCCAACCTAATTGATTCTATGATTCTTTCTCAGACAACTGCAAGAGAAGTGTAGGGAACAGAACCTTTGTTGATCTCACCAAGGCTTTTGATACTGTGAGCAGAAAAGGTCTATGGCAGATTTTGGAACATTTAGGATGTCCCCTCAAGTTCCTTAAAATGATCATCTCACTTCATGAGGATCAGCACGGCCAAGTCAGATATGGCAACGCACTTTCTGAGCCCTTTCTAATTACCAGTGGTGTGAAACAAGGCTGCACTCTTGCACCAACCCTATTCACAATCTTTTTCAGCATGATGCTCCAAAGGGCCACGGCAGACCTTGATGATCAAGATGGTATCTACATTTGATATCGTACTGATGGAAGCCTATTCAACCTAAGGTGACTGAAGGCCCACACTAAGACCTTAAACCATCTTGTCCAGGAGCTGCTTTATGCTGATGACGCCGCCCTTGTCGCCCACACAGAAGCAGCTCTGCAGCGTTTAACATCCTGCTTTGCAGACACTGCTGAGCTTTTTGGGCTGGAAGTCAGCTTAAAGAAAACAAAAGTTCTCTATCAACTTGCACCTCAGGAAGTCTTCCATCATCCCCATATCACCATTGGCGAATCAGAGCTCAAATTAGTCCAGCAGTTTAATTACCTAGGTAGCCTCATCTCCTCGGGTGGTAAGATTGACGGAGAGATAGAGAACAGGTTAGCAAAGGCATATAGTGCTTTCGGAAAACTCCATAAAAGAGTTTGGTGAAATAAACACTTGAAGAAAAGTACCAAGATCAGTGTTTACAGAGCCATAGTGGTGTCTACTCTTTTATATGGTTCCAAATCATGGGTCATCTACTGCCACCACCTGCGTCTCTTACAACACTTCCATCAGCGCTGTCTCCATACAGTCCCAAACATCCACTGGTCAGATTATGTGACTTAATACATCTGTTCTAGAACAAGCAGCAGTCACAAGTATTGAGGCCACGTTGCTGAGAACACAGCTACGTTGGGCAGGACACGTCTCAAGGATGAAGGACCACCGCCTCCCTAAGATCTTGCTTTATGGTGAACTTGTCACCGGTTGCCGCAAGAAAGGAGCCCTGAAGAAAAGATACAAGGACTCTCTGAAACAACATCTCAGCCTTGGCCATATTGATCACCATAACTGGTCTACTCTGGCCTCCAATTGGGTGATCTGGAGACACACTGTCTTTAACGCTGCTGCTTCCTTTGAGAATGCACGCAGGATCACTCTTGAGGAGAAAAGACAACGCAGAAGAGTCGTGTCTTGCAGAATATTCCACCTAAGGAGTCCTTCTGCTGTGCCTTTTGCAATCGGACGTGTCTATCTCGTATTGGCCTTTTTAGCCACCAGCTGCCAGTGTGCTTGTAACAAATGTAGGTAGAGCCCTTCCCAAATCTTTGTTCACAAAGCTTAGCCATGATTCTATGATGCTGTACATTTTCGAGAATTGCAGTGCTTGATTTGGGGAAAACTTCCACCTTGCACTCTGTGCAGAATAAACCATGTCTGCTTTCTAAACTGGGCCCCGTGTCCGTGTTTAGAGAGTCCTAAACTGGCAACAGGTCACACCGAGTAACTTCTGCCAACTGAATCCTGGGCTTTTTCTAGACGCTGTCGCTAAACGTGAGGCAGGACTGGCCGGGAAGAAGCGCCCTCCACCACAAAACCACCGTCCTACGGGCCAACGCTGCGGCAGGACCCCTCCCAGACTCCGCCGTTGGAATCCAGGGACACCTCTGGGATGCGCGGACTCCGCCCTGCTCAGGCAGCGGCTGCGCCGCGCAGGCGCCCGCAGGTGCTCGCGCGTGCGCCTCGGGGTGCCCGGTGTCCCCCGGGGGCGGCGGAGGGAGCGCGGGGGCACCGGCGGCAAGGGCGCCGTGGCATCGGCCGGCACAGGGTAGTGAGGGGTCCCCGGCCTCGGCCCCTGCCCCTGCCCCGGCCTGCTCCCGGGTCAGCCCCGCTGCGGCCTCGGCCCCGTCCCGGCGGCGCCATGGTGTGTACTGTTGCTATGGGAACGGCGGGGCGGGAGGGTGAGCGGGACCGGGGCCCCGCGGTGGCTGTGCCCGGGGATGCCGCCTCGGCGGGCTGCGGCGGACGGCCGGACTGAGCGGCGAGTTAGCCCTGAGGTTAGCTCGGTTGGTTAGACATGGTGCTAGTAGCACCGAGATTGTGGGTTCGATCCCCATAGGGGCCATTCGATCCCGTGTGGGACATTCAGTTAAGAGTTGGACTCCATGATCCTTGTGGGTCCCTTCCAACATATGTGAAAGTTGGGCGGGAGGCTTTGGAAAAGCGGACGGAGAGGGAGAACCCCTGTGCCGTTTTCCGGCAGCTGGCAGTGCCCCGTTCCCAGGAGAGGCTTGTTTGCAGGGTTTGGGCTGGGTCCGCTTTTACTTCACAGGTGCTGCTTATTTGGGGAGTTCCTCTTGGACGTGTTGTCTCACGGCTGTACTGGAAACCTCGCTCTGTTAAGGGTTGCAGACTTCATTCTGATTAACTTTGTTCTCGTTTCTTTTCGATAGTGATTTCTCTGCTTCAAAATTTCACCAAGCTGAAAGTGTATCAGTTGTGATTGGTAAGTTGCTGGTGTTTAAATTGCTGGTGCTTAAAATGGTGTCTAGTAATAGCTATTATTTGCATATTCTTACTAAACTGACTGGATAACTACTTCAAACAGGCTGCTGCAGTGGAATTCCTTACTTTTTTTGAATTACATTGTAATAGAGGGGAGAGTAGGGAGCATAGAGAACCGAATTCAGTCACAGTGAAGATAAGTAAAATATTAATGGTAATCTGACAGTCTCAGGTTTCTGATCTGTTCCTGTGTTTTTTTTAATTACACATCATTTAGTGAAAGAGGTTGGTGCACTTCTCCTTAACATCCAATTTTATGTTGGGTAGTTCTGCTTTAAGAGTTGGGTGTGTATCAGTAAAAGACACTGTGCTAGAATGTAGAGGCTGTCAAAGGAAGAAAAAGCAGTTGGAAAAGTAAAAATGCAAACCAGGAAGAACTGAACTGAGAAATTAAAGAAGTAAGATTTTTTTTTTTTTTTACTCTGTGGTTTAGAAATAACCAAGATGATGGTGTCTGATGGTGTCAGTTCATTGTCATTAACTGTGTGAGAGAATAGAAGTTACCAGATGGTCTGAGTCACAGTGCAGAAACACGTTTTTCTTTTTAGGTAAGTTTGAAAAGCAGAAGAGGAATTTTGGATGGTTTAAGACTCAGGATGAGTTTGCTGTAAAATGACAAGGATGATATCTACAGAGAACTGCACCATGATAAGCAATTGGGTTTGTGGGGCTTGAGAGATGTTGGAGCAAGTCTTTCGCTGACCACTGCGTTTGCCAGAAGATACAGCAGGACAGAACAATGATTGGAAGTTTGGCCTGACATCTTATGTTACATTACTGTTATCTTTCTTTTTGTGTGCTTGGGGGTGGGTTGAGGATTAATTTCTTTCAGAGGAAGAAAATGATTGCTTGTTCTTCTTTGTCTCTGCTTATCAATTGCTGATAACTGTGCTTCAGTTACTGATAGTAATGCCTCTTTGACATATTAGGAAGCTGCCCTTGGTAAGGTTGATAATATATGTTGGGTTTTTCCTAAGATGGAAAAATCCTGTCTCTTTACACCATATTATTGAATTCTTGTTTTGGCTGTCCTGTTTCCTAAGTAATCAAGTGTCAAGAAACAGATTTTCTATGGTATTGGGAGGGATCACATTTGGCCCATGAAACATGGTGGTGTATTTTAGCTCCCTGTAAAAAACTAGGGGTCCTCCATGTCAGATGCTTTCTGCTCTTCAGTGTTTTCCTATAAAACTGGGGAACAGAGGGGGAAATGCAGTATCAATGAGCCTTATTTTGCACTAGTTTGGCACTGTCTAGGATTTAGTTATTATGTCCTTTTTAACCACATTGCGGTAGCATAACTAGTGATGAATTAATAGTTTGTGGCTTAAAACTAGCATAATACTTTGTGCCTTTCACATATATTATCCAGTGTTCTTCCTGTGCAGTACTTCGCAGAGAAATGCAAGCCTCAAAGAGTGAAAATACAAAAAAGGCAGAACCATTCTACTGGCTTTCAGTGGCAAAGCAGAAGACCTGTTCTGAGATTATAAATGAAGCCAGAAATGTTCTACGAACAGTAGAAACTCGAAGACCATTTACACCTACAGATGGTCAAAGGAAACTTTTTGGATCTGGATCCTTGCGAGGTCCTCAAAATAGACCCCCTTCAGTTTTTAGGTACTGTGGCTTTAAGATTTTTTCAAATATCCGTTAGCAGCAAGAGATTTGATTCTGTAATTATGTTTCCGGTGATTATTTTCCCTGTGTTAATCTGTATTCCTAATCACATCCTTTGCCGCCTTCTAATGATCCTTACTGTTGGTGTTAATCTATATGTCCAGGAAGTTCCTGTGGATTAGAGCTGCCAGAGGCAGTCATTACACTGGTTTTCTATGTGGAGAATAGTATGAGAAAATGGTTTGTTATTTACCTTTTCCTGAAATTCTAAATTGAATGCTTTTAATTGAGATAATCTTCATCTTTTTTCCAAGAACATGTGAAAGCTTGCTTGTTTCCACATAACCTGTATGCTAGATCTTTTTTAGAGCATTCTCAGATCTTTTAAATGTAAAATCGTAGGTCTTGAAGTTTGAAATGTTCATTTTCAACCAAAATTTATGCTACTTCAGAATTATTTCTGTGTGGAATTTTGTTACATACTAAAGTTCACAGACCTCAATAGATCCGTCTATTATGACAAGAGAAAAAAAATTATATAGTGAGCTGTTTTCAACCATTTTCTCAATCATCTTTTAGCTCTCCTTATGTACCCGTTCTATAGTGACTGCAGGGAGGAGATATGAACTGTATTTGTAATGTTAGGTGTCAGGCATGCCAGAAAGAATGCCGAAACGTGTTTGACTATATAAGCCAGTCAGTGTCCATGCAGTTTTCATGGCAGCATGACTTCAGGAACTCAATTGATACGATACTCCTTAGTGCGTAGTGTTGTGCCCTTACAGAAGGCAAGAGCCTGGTAATCAGGTAATGAGGTCCCTCTGGTTGACATCCATGCTTGTTCTCTCTGTGCTGCTTCTTTGTGTGGGAAGGAGCATGTCATGCCTGCACAAGCCTGGATTTCCTGCCCTGAAATGTTCAGCAGTTGTGTGAAATAGCTTGGGCAGTTGGGTTTGTGCATGAATTTAGGCTTACATTAGAGAATTGTTATAGATGTATAAAATAAACTGTATCATGGCAGGTGTGCAGGTGATCTTGTAATTCTTCTTCCTTATTGTGCTGGATTCCCAGATATCAAAGATGAATAGTATTCATGGAAGAAGAGGAATAGTGTGAAGTAGTTTCTCACTCTATCTTTCTTCCTTCTTTTCCCCATATTCATTGGCAAAGGGATGAAACATAAAATTAAAAGAACTAACTGATCGAAAAACACTGGGTCTGCTTTATTCATATTATGTTCCATTTCTTTGTTAGTCTTCATGCATCCAGTTTTGATTTGACTGAATCAAGACCAGTGTCTGGTGTTCGTCTTAGTCCACTGGATCACGTGAGTACTCTGGAAGTAACTCATGCAGTACTGACATAAATATGTGTCTCGGTAATGTTAGGAAAAGGTATGATTTAAAGATGTTGGAGGAAAATGGAGGCCTGTTGTAATTTTAGTCTGAGACTTATAAAGTCAGTTTTGTTATTTTTTCCACCAAAGAAACCTGAAAATAACTTAAACTGTTTAAATACTGCTGTGTTGCTTTATAATTCTAAGTGACATTAACAAGAATCAGAAGACAGATACTTGAGTCAGCTTTCTTGTGTAAGTTTACTGAAATAGAAAATGTTCATGAGCATCAACGTGAGCCAACAACATGCCCTTGCCATTAAGAAGGTGGCTGATGGTGTCTGGGGCTGCATTAGGAGGAGTGTTGCCAGCAAGTTGAGGGAAATGATCCTTCTCCTCTACTCAATACTGGTAAGACCACACCTGGGGTCCTGTATCAGCTCTGAGCTCCCTGGTACAAGGAAGACATGGAGCTAGTGGAGAGAGTCTGATGGAGGGCCGCAAAGGTGATGAAGGGACAGAGATGGGAACATTCAGCCTGGAGAAGACTAGGGAGGATCTTATCCATGTGTAGAAGTACCTGAAGGGCAGGTGGAAGAAGGATGGGGTCAGACTCTTCCATGACATGACCAGAGGCAGTTGGTACAAACTGCAACTTTTCTGGCTGTGAGGTTGTCGAAGCCCTGGCACAGGTTACCCAGAGGATCTTCAAAAGCTTCTTGGACATGGTCCTGAGTTTAGGTGGCCCTACTTGAGCCACAGGGATTGGACGTCCAGAGATCCCTTCCAATCTCATATATTCTCTGTCTCTGTGATCAGTAATTTGAAAGTAAATATGTGGTTGTGTTTCTGCTTTACTTACACTTCCATAAAATGTAATGATTATAGTTTATTTCTAAACAAACAGAGGTACTTGGAGAACCCCTTTTCACTTTCTGGGAAAATTGCAAATTGTTTTTAATTTATAAAGTATCTGCTCTTTTAAGTTTGGGTTTTTTTTTATTTGATCTTTAAATACAAGATTAAATCACGATCATTTGTTTAGTACAAAGAACAGAGATGCTAAATCAGTAAAATATGCTTCTTCAAGGCAGTAATGTAAACATAGCATTCTTTTGGAAATTAAGGGAAAAAATCCAAGAAATCCAAGTAATTTTGATAAGGTAATGTATTTATATGAATCAAGTTAAAAAATTCTGACCATACTTCTATTTAGATTAAATACATCTACAGTTGTATTCAAGTACTGGTGTTAAATTTGCATTTATTTCATGTGTGAGAGTGGAAAAAAATTAGAGAAAACTACTGACCAATGCAAAAACTGCCTTTTTTGCTTTACCAATAAATATAAGACACTACACTGTAAATGAAGGACTTAGTCATAGTGGTTATGGGGAGTGGGTCTCATCTCTTGGCTATCTTCAGCTAATACTGTGGAGAGCTCAGAAGGATTGGCTGGAGACTTTCTAGTGGATTCTTTATTATGAGGAAATGAGTAGACAATCTTGATATTACAGGTCAGTGCTTTTATGTAGGGAAAGGGCACATCAGGTGTTTTGTATGAGAGATTCAGGGGGTTGGTCACATCCTTTAAGATGCAAGACACTGGCATAAATAAAACTTGGACTTCCGTTCTGGATCTGCATGATTTGTCTCAGTGTGATAGGAAGTAGTACATATGAACACATTCAAAGTGTTTTGGAAATACTATTTTACTGCTCAAATACAAATCAAAGAATAGATGGAGCTCTAGATTTGCTAGCACAAGTCTTTGGCACATTTTCTTTGATAAATAAGCATGTTGCAGATGTAATTAAATGAGCATTTAAGAGGAATAAATAATTCTGAGCTTTTCTACTCCAGCTGGTTTTTGTTCTCTGCACCCTGAGTGCTGGCTTTTAATGGCTTTCTATGGTGATAATGGTATAGACATCTGGTTGTTTGGTGGAATGATATCATTAGACTCTGGATATGAAAATTTCTTAATGAGCAAGCCTATGTAATTTCTGTTCTATTCTGAACTTAGCCCTTTATTATAAATCATGTGGGTTTCTATTTTTTTTTTTTTAATTTTTGCTTGTATGAAAATGAAATTATCTGTGCTTTTATTTAAAAGTCTTCTTTATCTTTGTCACAGAAACCAATATTAATCACTTCTGCAAAAGATGAAGATTCTACTGTTTTCCTTCCAAAACCTCCTGCTGAGGCTGCAGAGGTTAGAAAAGTCAGCACTGCTCGGGCATGCTTATGTAGAACAGCTTCTCTGGGAAGTATATTTTCTGCTAAAGTGGTTCTTCCAGATCAGAGTAAGAGTGTTTTGATACGTATTATTATTTGCTAGAAAAATAACTGCATCATGGGTTTTAATATTGTTAATTACATGAATTATTATACTGAAGGTCCTTTCAGTGTAAATTTTGAAAGTATTTAAATGGCTTTAAGGCAGTTTTGAAACTGTGGTTTCCAAAAATGATGCTGGCCTTTGCCTCTGAAAGTGAGTTGAAAGCTACTCAGGTGCCTCTTTTTCTTATAGGTTTACAAGTAGTGGAGTTTTACTGAAAGTTTTCTTCAATGGGTAAAATTAACATTAAATGGTGACACATTTAAAGAGATAATGAGATACCATTCATCTAAGGAGATTCCCTGATGGATTATTGAGCATAAAAGGAGGAATAAAAAGGAATGATATGTCTTGACAGGCCTCCAACTACATCGTATTTGCTATTAAGAGTTTCTTTAGTGGAGGCTTAATAAAGGTTGCTAAATGTGGGATTTAGAAGTAATTTTCTTGCAGATGAGAAAGGCATCTTGGCTTCCTGCATGTTAGCTCATAATGAAATATGCTGGGACTCTGTCTTTAATGAAGACTCATCTGTAATAATGACAATTCTTACATTGTCTGGGATTGTTACTTTACATGCTAAACTGAATATCTCACTTTTTACCTTATTGCAAAATAAGTCTTATACAAAAAGTAGTAAACTTTACTTTATTATTATGTACTTACTCTATAAATATATCTTTATATAATGTCCCCCTATATGTAGTTTAATCCATTAACCTTAATAAATTGATATTAGTAGTTGAAGAAGTTGAGAACCTAATGTAGTTATAGCCTGAGTTGGTCTCTTCTCCCCTTTGGGGATCATGCAAATGTGAGGTTTTTTGTGGAGATTCTTATCATGTGTACATACCAAGGTACGAGATTAACGGCTATCTTCTTCTTGAGTTCCTTCATAATAGTCAGATCCTGAAAAGCAATCACTTCTTTTCACAAGGTAAAATCCACTTATCTGTAAAAAGGAAATAAAAAAAGATGAAATATTGAGATGTTAAACCCCAAAACTGAAAGACTTAAAGAAATGCTGCTCATAAGAAGACCTTGATTACTTTACTCTTAAAAGTCTTAAGCTTTCTTTCCTTTTAAATTGGTACAAACAAATTTTGATAATGTAACGTGACAAACAGTAATTAATTTTGAGCTCTGTTGTGTGTGTGTATTGTGTAAGGACCCTTCTACAAAATGTATTCTTTTTTACTATTTCAGACAAAGAGAAGCTAGATTCTGAGGAACCAGCTATGATGATGAATAATCCTGGCAGAAGTAATAATAACTACTTAGCAGAGCAAAGGTTGTACACACCAGTTAATGATAAAAGTAGACAATTAATTTGTAATGATCGTATCAGCGTTTCGGAGAGCGAAGACTTCATGGAAGGGACATCAGGAAAATTTTCATTTCAGCTGAGAGGAGAAAGGTCAGTATTGGTCAACGATAGTAATATGCATCTTCCACACAACTCTCTTCCTAAATGTTCAGTTATGCAAGTATCAAAATGTTCAAAACTGATGGAATTTGAAGGTAACACTATATATTCTTTAATATGAAAATATGTTTAGATTATTAGAAAAATTTACATTTCTTCTCTTAGGAAATTTTTGCACTCAGAAGACTAACTTGTAAAAAAATAAATAACTTCTGTTTTGTTTGATCATCAGCATTTCAAAACTAAATCTTCTAATCATTGCATGTAGAATACTCGAGTGTAGTTCAGTGTGCTTACTTTTGCAGTTCAGTCCTGTTTTAAGGTGCTATACGTTTTTCTCTTAGCTCAACAGATGAGTAGAGCCCTTTTCAGTTCTGGTATTGGGGAAATAGTGATCATACACCAAAAACAGGCTTAAACTCATTGGCAATAGAGGCAAAATTTTTTGTGGCTTTGAGTTTTTGGTTTATTTTTTTCTTTTCTTTTTTTTTTAGATGACTGAACAGGTATAAGAAATTAATGAAATTTATGTGCATGCAGTCTATTTTTACTGAGCCTACATTATTATATGCATTCTTTAATTCACAATTAAGTAAATTGTTTTTCTTTTGATTCCAACTTGAATTCTTGCAGAGGGAGGAATAGTCCCTCCTACTGAGCACTTTGCTCAGTAGGTGTATCAGTTGCTGCTTTAGTAGTTGGATGAACAACCATTTTGTGCTAATAACATTGTCAGATCTGTCAATCTCAACAACAAAGAACGAAACCCACTATATTTTCAGGAACACATCTTTATAAACACTTGTTCACTCTTACAGATAAATATTTGTCAGTAGATATCTTCTTTCTAGCATGTCTGTTTAGGAAAAAACTATTTCCTTGGATATTCTTAAGTATCTTTCATATTAAAGATTATATTCTTAATTTTATAAAATGAAAGGCCTTTAATTTACTAACTTGATGATAGCACTAAATAATGTTGTCCATTGAGAAGGTGTTTGAGACTCCTTACTCCCCTTTCCCCACAGTTCCTATTGAGGCTGTTACAGCAAATGATACATAGCAGAGCTATCATAGCACTCTTTTTTATATTAAACTGTAAGCAGAATTTAAAAAAAAAGACAGAATCTGAAAGACTGAAGACTTTTGTTAGCAAAGAAAAAGCTTCATGAGTATGGAGGGACGGAGAATGAGAAAATAAGCCTAGCAATGAACTATGTAGGTGAAAGAAAGGAGAGTACCAAGGAGAATGCTTCAGTGCAAAATAATTTTCTAAAATCAGTGATCCAAAAACTTCTTAGATAAAGACTGTATGGATTATCATGCTACATAAATGACTGTAGTTTGAGTTTTATTTAGTAAAGGTGTGGTGGGAAGTACTTTAGTGTTGCAGTTGAAATGAGTATTTCCTTTTGTGGAATGTGCATCCTGCTGTTTTCAGTCCTGCTTTCAGTTTGAGTTCCTCTTTCAGTTGATGGTATCCAAGTGTCTCCAATAGAAAAGGGGTCAGTTGATATTTTTATTCATTGGAAAGAATGACCTTCCTTCTGAGTCGTAATTTTAAAACTTGGAGGTATAATTGAACAGTTAACCTATTAGACATGCTGTCTGTGTGTTCAAAATTATATGTTTCTCTTTATAAGTTTGAGAGCTCTGCAAGTTTTTGAGTTTGGGTTTTTGTTACTGGTGCTTTCCGCAATCATGAATCTCGTGCATCACTTAAATTAGATCTCAGATTACTGGCCTTAGGATAATACAAAAAATTTGTTTTCCAATATTGTTCTGAGTAGTTTTCTCCAAAACAGAAGAGTAATATAATATTCCTTCATCATTCTGTGTTGCATGCAAGTTCTGTGTTTTTGAATAGTCCATTTTTACCTCTCCTATGGATTGTGCATGCTTTCTGTGTGCTTGAGTGAGAGATGATTTATGCCAATGCTGCCTGGCACTATTTAGGTGCTCTTATGGCTTAGAGTACCAGACACACCTGCAGAGCTGCAATATGCTCAAGAATAATACAAAATGCTTTCCCTTTAGCAGAGGACAAAAATCCCTCATCTATATCAGCCCAAGCAGTTCATAATATCGTATGATGGAAAGGCTGTAGATAATCTCAGCTGCTCTCATACTTTCTAACTCATTGCTGAGACTTACACCAATGAACACATTGGTCCAGTATTTGTGTATGATACCACACGAGTCAGGCAGACCTTGATCTATGTCCTTGTCTGAGTTCAGAGATGTCATTCTTCATCTGACAGGGCAGTTGAATGGTACCACAAACCTAGCCTTCTATATAGTTTGTTGAGTTTGGTCTTCATAGTAGTTGTATATAGAAGGCTCCAGAACCACAGAGGGCTAATTTCAGTAAGAGTGTTTTGGCATTCTTTCTCAGTAGAACATGCTTACAGGTACTAGATGATTGCTAGGATTAGATTGCATCTGGTTCTGTGTCATAAATACTTAAGGCATCTTGTATGAAGTTACAAGATATTTTCTATTTAAAGTATGTTGTATTTGGGAGTAATAGAATGAAGGCTTAAAGGAATGTGAAATCTTTTATTACCTAGAGTCCTGACATTCTTGATATGAAGCAGTTGTGTCAGCCTCCATTCTGTATCCCAGTGATTTAAAATCCTTGCTGGAATTAAGCAAGAGGATTGTAAAAATAGTACACTTCTTCTAAGAGAAGGTGTTTGAGACTCCTTACTCCCCTTTCCCCACTGTTCCTGTATATGGACCGAAATAGCTTTTCTAATAAAGCTGGTTTCCTGCTAATGATGAAACAGTAGAGCATGCCAAAATAGCGTGGCAGATCCCTGCCATTAATGCTATCACATTTCTTTTAAAGAGAATAGAAGGGAAGTATTTTATTCCAGCAAGAGAGGAGGACTTTTTGAGGCGAAAAATTATTTGTCATTTCGTTTGCAATTCTGTTTTGCAAATAACCATCTAGTTGTAATAGAGTAGATATATTAATTGAATCAATTATATTAATTGAATCAATAGATATATTAATTGAATTTATTGACATGTTGCCTCAGGAAAGCAAGAAACGATTTCTGACAATCATAAAGAAGCTAAATTTTGTTTACATCTTCTTCCAGTCATTGTGCCTTGCCATCTATTGTGATTGCTATAGAAATGAAACTTCTAAAATGTTTTCTGCATTCATATATTTCAACAGAAGTGTCAACAGTGATGGCAGATTTGCTGATGAAGAGCAACAGTTTCCCTGCTGAGAAAAAATGTTTGTTTTTTTCCTACTCCAATTTCTCAAAATTCTGAAGGCTTATCATGTCATTCCAGGACTCCTTAGAAACGTAGGTGCCTTCAGTGAGGAAAAGTTTGGTGGCAAAGAGTTCATTCCCAAGTGGCCTGTTCTACACTTCTTTTAATATGTGATTTCTATAAATAGCTACAAAAGGTTTAGCAGTTGCTGTAAAGAAGATATACTGTACCCTGTTTTCTCTCACCATTGCTCTCCTTATAAATGCCTCTTTGGCAGTATCCTTGACATATATTCATCAACTGCTTCCATGACACTACTTTCTCTTTCTTGTGCTTTTTAGAGTTTTGGAATATTTCAGTAGCAAACGACAGCAGTAGGGGACAAACAAATCATAGATACATAGAACAGGGTGGGCTGGAGGGAACCACTGGAAAGTACATCTGTTTGATTGCTTAAACTACCTTCACATCTGTGCCCAAAATATTTTCTCTTCAAAGAAAAGGATTCCTACAGAGAAGAGAAGTTTCTTTCCTGAAGGGAACACCTATTCTTTTCTACTCTGGGTGATTTTTTGAAATGAATTTTGTGGTGTGGGTATTAGTTTGTTGTATAATTTAGCTGATTCTCCAGACTTTTTTTCAGGATTTGTCTTTTTCTTCTATATATTGACAACTTCTGGAGTTCTCATAAAGACAGGGAAACAGGAAATTAATCTACTTCTAACTAATCTTTCTCTATTTCTGCCTCAGTTCCACTTGCTCTTTGGACCACTAATTTAAGAAAGAAACAACTGAGAGTTGGGAAATCTTTCACAGGTAGAGCTTTCTCCAGAGTTTTCCAAAGAAAGAATGACATCTGCCTTTCCAAGAAGGTGCCTGGTTTTGTATAGGGTTAGGGAATACTGAAAGAACATTGGGAATGAAGAATTGTTTTCTTTAGAACTTTTTATAGACTTCTAAATAAAAGGTAGCAGTTATCTCTGATCTCTTCGCTGGTGGAAGAGACAGTGGAGTTTAGGCGCATTTTTACTGCCTACTCCAAAGAGAGTCTTTCCACTCTAGTCATAAGTTTCAGGACAAGGTCCTTGATCTCCAAATCTGGGAGATCTAGGTCTTGAGAGTCCTTATTACTAATTGAATCCTTATGACATTGAATTGTAATTCTAGAATGAGAAGGTCTGCCGCACAAAGGGTAAAGAAGGAATGCCAATTCAGTCTAGGTAGAGCTGTAGTAACAAAGGATTTAATTTTTTGTTTGTTTGTTTAAAATTGGAATACTTATGCAAGATTCAGGTTAGGAAGATGAAGATGGTGTGGTTTTCAGACTCAAATATACTTAGGCTAGTATTTTAGGTATTTTTTATGGTTAGCATTAGGCTATCAGTTGTCTAGTTGCTTAAAGATGCCCTGCCACAAATCGATATTGTTAATATTTTCTCTATTATACAGAAGGTGCAAATACTGAAGAATAAAAAGGATAAGGACAGAGACTTTTCATCAACCTGGATTATTCTTTTAAGCCATACTGTTTAACATGTGCATGAAGTTCTTCATTAATAGCCTCTATAAATAAGAATACTATCTTTTTTTTATCACTGGAGTTGTCATAAGAAATGAACTATATGTGTAATAGTGTTTATAGAAGAATTGTTATTTGGTGATCTCTAGGATGACTCAGAGTGTAGTTGGCCTATTTGTCAACATATTTTTGCAAATTTTGTTGCCTTTCTGCTGATTATCCTTTCTTATATCAGTGGTATCAGTTGTAGGGCTGATTATAGTTTTCACTCCATTTGTTTTTGTCTTTTCTTACGGTGTTCCTTATGATATAATCCTCTACAATTTCTGAAATAATTTCAGGACATCCATATTACTAGTTTTTCAATTATTTGCATGCTTTTGAAAAGTTCTGTAGTTGAGAAATGGGACTGACTAGAGGCTTACTACTTTATTTTATATTTCTTTTAGCTGTGTGCAAGTAATTTGCTGTCTGTATTATTTTTTCTAAAAGGAAAATAGTGTTTAAAAATTGAGCTGTTATAGTTCTTTTTTCTTTGAGGCACACCTACTGCTTATTTCCAGATTGTGTTTGTATCTATCTTGTTTGTTCCTCATATGACACCATAGAATGGAAGATTCTGTGGTAGCTGAGCAAAGTAGGGACACGTCCTCTAAGTGGCTCAGTAAAGGTCAAGTCTTCATCTAAAAAGATAGAGTGCCTTTCAAGTGCTAAGTTATGGGTCAGGAGGAAATCCCTTGCTTTAAAACAGAAACCACAAAAGCATATTCCCTACTATTCAACTAATGAAAGACAATACAAAAATTCTGATGTCCTTCTGCATACATAAAAGGTCTGGATAGTATAATGAAATAGGAATAGGAGGATTAATAAAAAAATGCATATGTTAATTGGCATGTGGAAAAATTAATTTCTATGAGAGTAAATGACAAAGCAAAATAAATATTTTTCTCATTTTGCCAAAAGCTACAACTAATTCCTGTTAGTTGCTTTGGCAAAAATACTAGATGTTGTTTATTCTTCCTTCCAAAGTCTACAGAGTAACGTTGTTAACATCAGTAATTATGGTTTAGAGTTAGCACTCTTGTTTTACTGGTCACTAAACACTTGCGGGGGAAGAATCATGGTAGCAGGGGCTTGTGTTCTGAGCCAGTGGTTCCTTAGCATTGTGTAGATGAACCTTCTCTGAGAAGATCCGTTGCAGCGTCTCTCACTCACTGCAGCTCCACATCTGACTCCCCTCCTTTGCCTTGTGGGCCTTGCACCACCTTGTCCCTTGCTGCTGACTCAAGGGTCTGCTGCATCGTCCTTATTCCCAGGATCACCATTAGTTCACTTTAACTTTCCCTAGAGCTGCTATCCTTTTTGAGATGAAGCTGCTGACTCTGGCTGCGTCCTGCGAAACTTGGTCTAGAGCCACGTGTATCTTTGCCCAGTGCTCCGCAGTGATTCTGCCAAGAGATGTGATGCACAGTTCGTGAGACCACAGTTCTGAATAATTTAGAAAAAATGGTAACTGGTAGTCGGGATATAAGCAACCCATTGGCTGATATGCCAGAGGGTTGTCTGGAGGAACCTCGACAGGCTGGGGAAATGGTTTGACAGGAACTTGATGCTTTTAACAAAGTTTAACAAAGACGAGTGCAAAGTCCTGCATCTGGGGAGGAACAACCCCTGGCACCGTTATATATACTGGGGACTGTCCAGCTGGGAGGCAGCTTTGCAGAAAAAGACCTGGTATCCTCTTGATCACCAAATTCATAGAAGCTCAGGATGGGAAAGACCTCAGAAGATTGTCTGGCCCAATATTTTGTGGGAAAGAGAGCCTAGATGAGATTACCTAGCACCCTGTTCATGCACATCATGAAATCCTCCATCACACCTGGACTTCTGGGACCCGTTCTGGGCTCCCCAGTGCAAAAGAGATATGAAACATCTGGAGAGAATCCAGCTACTAATACATGAAGGGAATCCTTTGTATGAAGTAGGGCTGAGAGATCTGGGACTGTTTAGCTGGAGAAGAAAGGGGTCTTATCAATGTATATGGTACCTGAAGGGAGGGTGCATTGTGATACCGTCACTGACTGCGTGAGAAGAGCTCGCTCTTCTCCCCCATGGCAGGCACTCAAAACAGGAAAAGGTATTTACCCATGACTGACTGTTCTTTTTAAGGATTTATTGGTTGTATATACTTTCACAACCTCCTTGCAGCTTTTCCTTTGTAGTCCATATAGAATTTGTAAATCTTTGGTTGAAGGGAAAGTACCCGACTGTTTAAATAGCCAAATGATTCTTATCAGTAGAAGGCATGCCATCCTGGATACCTCTAGCAATAAAAATAAACCCAGTTTACAGTGTAGATGTAGTCACACTCTGAATATACATGTGAGTAACATAACAAAGAACAGTCTTTTTAGATGGCACATCTGTTTAAGGATTATCCACAGTCGGGGGGGACTGAGCTCTGATCTAGTCTGAAAGAACACCTTTGTGCCTAGTAGTCCTTTTGATACATCTAGCTTGCCTAAATAGGCCCCCAGGATCTGCTTAACATTTCTGTAAATCTGTTCTTCATAACACTTAGTAAAATGTCTTGATTTTTGGGTGTAGATGCATCATGTCTGGCATTCCACTGCACACAACGTATGTTTGTAAAATCAGATGTTCAGTGCTTGTATTTATGTATAAACAGTCTGCATCTTTTACTTACTGCCTAGTGCGTAGAATTTTGTCAGAGCTTTATGAAAAGTTAGAAATTACTCTCCTAGACTTTTGCAGACCTGAAAACATTAATATATGTAGGATCCAAAGTCAAATTTGTAAAAATTTGACTCACATTTTTGGATTTTAAATAAACTAGAAAAAGAAAGTTTTTGAGGTCTGAAGGGAGTGGAATGAAGGAAAATACACTGGGGACAAATTGAGTGACTTTGGAGGGAAAATGGAAGAAAAGAGAAAGGAGGATTGGGAATGCATCTGAGTGAAAAACATGAAGGCAGGAACTGAAGGAGAACTGTAGGTAAGGCACCTCAACAGCACCCTCAATTTGCTGCAGGCATCTGAGAAGCTTTTTTGGTCACTGTTAGAGGATACTGAGCAAGGTGGACTTTCAACGTGACCTATTATGACTTCTGTATATTTTCATTACATAAATGGCTAGTGTACTTTTAGATTAAGTAGGACTGTGTTTGTTAATCTTACCAAAATAAAGACAAAAAATAAAAGGGCTCTAAGGATAAACAATGAAACTGTCTGCAGCTTAAATTTCCTTATGAGGAAGGAACTTAGAAGATAAGAATTGTGGTTCCATGGGTATAGAAAAGGCTCTGCAGATATAGATGTTTAGAAATTGTGTGCTTATAATTACAGTTTTCTGACTGAATAAAAAGGGCATCAAAGAAACAAATTGAGAGGCAATGAACTCAATTACCTTAGAAATTTATTTAAAATAAATAGAATCCTGCCCCCCCAACTAAATATTACTTTACTTTAGAACGTGCTACTTAGCAGTGAGGGCAGCATTTTATCGAGAGCACATGGGTGATCCTTCATGTGATGGCAGCACAGACTAAGGCTTCTTAGCAGGAAGGAGCTTCTGAAGAGGTTTTTCTGTGAGCATCTGTACTTACCAGTTTTATGTCTTATTCTGATACACTGTAAAGTTGAAGACAAGCTTTTGGACCAGTTAAAGCATGTTCTGTTTCATATTTTTATTAACTGTATGTAAATGTTGGTGCTATTGTAGTTTATGCAGGTGATGCCTTCAGAAGGCAATGTGCTGTATGTCTTTCCAAGTATCTTCCAAGCTACCTTTTTTGGTTTAAATGTTGCTAACGATTAGATTTACAACTGTTTGGGAAGTTTTGCATGCAGCTGAGTGAGAGAAAATGGTGTTTTGTTAGTCTCCAGAAAGTCCTCAGATGTTAAGCCTTCTTTTTCTGCCAGTGGAAACCAGTTTGGTGGATCTGGTATCTTCAACCACTCCCTGCCCCAAAGAAGTTGCTTTAAGCGGTCATATAGCATTTGCCAACAAAATATACCCATATGTACAAACTTAAGGGTGCTCTGCGGAATCATGTTATGTTCTGGATCACAAAGCTGGCAATCCATTTTCATTTCCTTGTTTAAAAATGGAAAAGAAGTCTGTTTCCAGATGCCAGATAATGTCTCCTCTACGGCTTTTTCAGAGCATTTACTCACGGCATGATGCACAGTCTGTGTGTTAGTAGCTCTCTGCCTTTTAAGAGTCTGTTCAGATTCCAGTTTACATGGGATAGTCCCGGTTCCTGTCTCTACTTCAAGAGAGAGTCCACGGATTCAGTTTACATGGGTGCAAAAGAAGAGCCTCATAACCTCTGGACAAGCAAAGTTGTGTGAGGCCTTGACACTTGCAGAAGCAAATAGTTTGGGGCTTACGATGTTTTCCATCCCTGCTGCCCTTGTCTTTTACTCATTCCCTGTTATTCCTACTCTTCTCTCTGAAAACAAACCAGTATATTCTTCATCCTATATTGTACTGTATCAGGGTTTAATTATGCTGATACTTTTGGTCTGTGTTTGGCCCAGCCGCCTGTAAAAGTTTTGTTCTTTCCCTACCAAGTTATGAGAAAACAAGCACTGATAAAATGGGGACTTCATCCTTGAAGAGAGTTCTTGTATAAACTGTTAATTGCTGTTTTATGATTGGCTAATCGTCCTCCAGGGTTGCTTGAAGGAGAAATTGAAGACTATAGTGATGAAGTAAACCCCTAGTCTCATTTGGAAAAGACCCCCCCCAGGTGCAGTACGCAGGGACAGGGAAAGCCACGCATGCGCAGAAGAGATATTACTTGCATAACGGGGGTGGGATGGAGGGCCTCTAGTTGGGTGGTGCTGGCCATGCCTGCCTAGGTTGAGGTCACCCAGTTAATTGTATGAAAGCAGATAGCTCGTTTTTGGGGGGTTGCTAGCTTCACATCAAGGACAGTGTTGCCTTTGTTTTGCGGGGATGCCCACTACGTGTGAACCTGCCAACTCCCTGAGGATGCAGCTTCTGCTATGGGTAATTCTAGGCATTTGGGGTTGGTAAGATAACTTTATAAGCAACAGCTGAGTGACTGGGGGAGTCGTACTGAGGGCTTATTTCTCTCCTCATTCCTCTCTTTCAGGTTTGTTCGCTTTGTTGGCCACCTCTTGGTAACAAATATCAGTTTTGTTGAACTTTCAATGGTATTATGGTTTCAGCTTCACTATGTTCTGAACTCTCCCTAGTACATGCACTATCTCACTTACTGTGCTTCTCTGTTCTTCTCCCACTTCCATGTTATCTAGCTTTGCCTCCCAAAGCTGTAAGGTGTTACAGGAACCTTACCATGAGGAGAGCAGGTAGTGTGGAGAGGGAATGCCTTGAAGTTGGACAATTCAGAAAGATTATCATGTTCTCTTTTTGTTCTAGTTAAGCTTTGCTACCTGACTGATCACAGGTGTTCGGTAGAGACAACTATGCAGAGAAGCATTAATTTGTTAGTATTAGGCCATGTGTCTCTCTTAGCTAGTAACTAAATAATTGGGGGCACCAGGGATACATCTGTACTAATAAATGATAAAAATTAAACAAAGGAGTTAGTCTCTGGCTTGGTGGTCAACTGCTGTGTCATGGGTTATGTTAATACAATTAAAGTATTTTTAATTCCCTCCCTCCCACACAGAAGATACTGTCTGGGATTGTCCCTACCTCTGCTTATCTGTGCCCTCTGCCCAACCCTTTGTCAAGGAAAGTACCACCTTTCTTGGGCCAAAACTGTACCAGAGACGATGTTAAGGGTCTAAATCTAAGGAACAGTGTCACCCAAAATTCAGGCCCATTATCAGACTCTGTTTTGCAAGTAAAGAAGTAACCAGGTTCTCAGATGTTTGAGGCTCAGTATGAGGAAGGAGCCCAAGCACTGTTCCTCTGTTGGAATCTTACATTCACATTTGTGATTCAAACCTTGCCATGGTGTGCAGCTTCTTTGGAGATTACTAGTTCGGTTCTTTGCCTCTGGGATGTAGTTCATAGAAAAGTAGTTTTCCCTGGAATACCATTGAAGGTGAGAGTTTGCAGATTTACTATTAACAAGAGGCTCATGGCTGGAACAAACAAGTAAATGTCTAAACATGCAGAAAATCTGAATAAATGCTGCTTCCATTTAATTATCCATTCTTTCACCAGGGAAAAGTACTGAACATGTATTGGGGCCAGCTGAGATGGAGTCAGTTTTCCCCGGAGCAGCCCTCACAGTGCTGTGCTTTGCATTGGTAGCTAGAAGGTGTTGATAACACGCCAGCATTTTGGCTACTGCTGAGCAGTGCTCCACCAGCGTAGTGCTGTCTCTCCAGCGTTCACCCGTCACCAGTAGGCACCACCACTAGGGGTGGGCAAGACCTTTGGAGGGGACATAACCAGGACAGCTGGCCCAAACTGACCAAAAGGATATTCCATATTGTGTGATGTCTGCTCAGCAATAAAAGCTAAGAGAAAGGAAGAGTGTGGGCATCCATGCATATGAGGTTTGTCCTCCAAAGCAACCACTACATGTACTCAAGCCCTACTTCCTTGAAAATGATTGAACATTCCATGCTGGTGGGAAGTTGGGAATAAATCTTGCAGTTTTCTTTCATTTTGCTTTATTAAACTGCCTTTATCTTGACCCGCAAGTTTTTCTACATCTTGTTTTCTCCCTCGGTCCTACTGAGGAGGGGAGTGGTAGAGCATTGTGGTTGGGTACCTGGCATCTGTCCAAGGTCACCACACCACACTACTGCAGTGCTGGCTGACTTTCCTTTTGGAAGTCCTCACACTCTGTGTACATTCAAGAAAGCAGCATTCTTCATAGAGGCTACTATGATTTCTTTTATATGAGAAGGATAGAGATGATCCAGTTGCCAAGTTCCTTTTCTTCTGTAGATCATCAGAGCCTCTGTCAGTTCAGTTCTTGATGAGCCCCTTATCAGATGATCAGATTTCTGCCGATTGACTTTGTTTCCTAGGCAACCACTCTGAAGCCAGTTCCCTTCAATAGTAGGTAACTATTTTTTAGAATAGGTTGATTACATTTTAACTGCATTGTTCTTAACAAGATACTTAAGTTTCAGTAAAAAAATGTTAAGATATGTAAAGATAATGAAACAAAAGTTTCTGTAACTAAAACAAAGTTGGCAGAATGGTGAAGATATATAAAGCGATTTTATAATCTCTCACAAAATTGGTAAATTGTACATACTCCCTAAAGATAAGCCTGCCCACCAGTCATTCTCATTTATGTATATATTCAGTGTATTCTTTTTTCTGAAAATAATGAGAGTACCAGTAATTTACAAGGATGTTTCCCAAAAGCACAGATAGCTAGATAGAATACCAGCAGTACAGCAATCTGCTTTCCTACTCATTTAAGTCTCTAAACTGGTTGATACTGGTGTTTAAGAAACAATAGGTTCCAACCAAACTTTTTTTTCGTGCAGTTGTCATGGCCTTACTCTACGTCTCACATATACGGAATTTCTATCTTGTAAGTTACCACATCCTTTGCTTCAGTGTCTTTCTCTATTAATCTGCTTTTCCTTCCAACAAAACTCATAGGATTGTCTTGCATTCATCGTGGGCATTTACATCTACAGGGAAGAAGCACAAATGGGATATAGTTACAAAACTCTTTTTCTGAGGAAAGCAAACTCAGACATCCATCTTCATACAGGCATGTGGTATCATCATGCTGAATTTGTTCTCGTGCTTATCCAGTGACCTTTCAGGTTATAGTCTTGGCTTCAGGGGTGGCTGAAACTTGTAGAAACATTTCTGAAACTTCTAAAGTTTATAGGACAAGGTATTCACATAAATGGAATCAAATTTTAGTTTCTGTCAAGGCATTGAACTGTATTTATCGTGTGCTGTAAAACTCTTCTTTCTTAGAGGTGTCAGACAACTTTAGAGTAGAGATGCAAGCACTTGTCTTTTTTTTTAATTGTTATTATTTTTTAAGGCATTACTTCCTCAGAGGAGTAGAACTTGCTGTATATGAGCTGAAATAATTTCAAGATAGTTTGTGTAAGCATTTGGGTTTTGGAGCACTTAAATCCACATGCTGTAAAAAGAAAGCATTATTCACTGTTAGCCATAATGAAGCAACTGTTCCTCTGTAATGTGATTGCTTGGGAAATTTTTGACTGATCACAGTGAGCTCTCCAGTCCCTTTTGTAGGGAACTGATCTTGCAAGAGCTTTGTCTTTTATTCTGTCTCCATCTGTTGATAGGATGACTTACGTCTTCTGTCTGGACTGACAGACAGGATTTAGGCGCCAATCCAGCAAACCACTTAAACAACAGTTCAGCTTTAAGCCTTATAGTAACTAAATTAACTGTTTAAAAAAAATCAAAATCACATTGCTAACACACTACTGTCATCTTTAGAAGGAAATTCAGGAGATTAGGTTGTATTGGTACATGAACTTTAAATGGAATAAGAAGTGTTAAATTAAAGATACATTGAGAATAGAAAACACTGATTAAGACCTTTGTCTTTAGTACAGAATTTAAAGGAGGAAAGACTCCAGTTTAATAGCAGAGAGTCTACATCTTATATATTGCTTTTAGATCAGTGCTGCTTGACTGTGCAGATAGGCAAACAGAATAAATAGACTTATTACAGATGTATGTAGTAGTTTCCTCTGGCCAAAGAAAGATGGACCATAAAATCAGCAGGAATTACAGCATTACTTACTGTTGTTTTACAAAGAAATGGCAACATTCCTGCTTCTTGTACTAACAGAACTAGTGACCACTATGCAGTTAGCAATAATTTACTGGCAGACCTGGAAGTTCTAGTATATTCTTTAAAGGTTACTAACATGTTTGTTTCTCTGAAAAGTCTTCTCATTAAATCTTTGTAAAATGTTAATTCTGTCAGAAAAATAATACTGTCCTTATGAATGGATGAAGTTACAGTTTTAAGCTAGTTGAGTTTATATTCAGTTAGTGAAACTGATGATAAAATAAAAATTGGCTCTTTCTGAATTGAGTTTGGTTCATCTTTCAGTTTTATTGTATGAATAGAAATGCTTTAGGTTTTGTGTTCCATACTGGTGACCTCTTGTGGTGTGAATATGTCAGTATTTCTGAAGGAGCTTTTTGTAGTTGGTACTGGAGGAAGTTGTATTTACATGTCACTTTTAATGCACGGGTAACTTACTAACTTAGTGAAATAACATAATCTTTTCCAATTAGTTATTCATATGCTGAATGTATGTGAAGAAACAAGCATTTTGAGAATTGCATTCTGATATTACTTTTGTGTGTCCATACTGTATCTTTTAGTGACCAGATGAAAAAGCCTGGCACAAATTCATCGTGGCCAAGGAGTTCAGGCTGGAAGAGAAGAGTAACAGGTACTTCATAAGGCATTTCAATGTCCATTCAAAAAATGTGAAATCAAATAGCAATGATCTATTTTTTGTGATTTGAAGATCTCTTTATTATTCACTGAACAGTATTTCTGTTTGTCTAGGTATATTGGGATTTTTACAGAAGTTAGTAAAGAGAAACAATATTCAAGAGATCTTCGTTCTAAAAGTCTTTTGATATTTTTCTCTCTTGCTTATCCCATATGTAAGCTTAAGAATTTGCCAATTTGTTAACATCTTGTTTGCCCATCACTTTTTGTAATCTCTTGTAGTTGCACAGAAACTAATAAAGTTATGCCAGGCTATATTATGTGAAGAAACAGATTCTGGATTGCCATGTAGGGATGGGTTTTGCTTATTTTACATACCAGATTTTAATTAATATTTCCTCATAGCTGGCATGTTTGGTACATTGCAAGTGTGTATTTGAGAGTCTGGTATGGAAACCTGAAGTTTCTACTGCAGTGTCATTATTCTTTATTGCTATTTTTCTAGAATTGAGAAGTTGGGTTATTCTGGATCATTTTGGCCAAGGCTGTAATGTGCTCTGCTTTCATTTCCTTCAGAGAGACTGAGAGTATTTACCATGTCATGAGAGTTAGTATTCTTAAAAGGCTTTTAATTTATTTGTGCTATTTTATTTGTGTTATTAAAAAAAAAATCATGTGTGCTATTAGGATTGTTTCTTTTTATATCTACTTTTCTTAACATTATGTAGTTTCCTTAGTCTGTGCATGCTTCATCTTTAATCCCAGAATAAACAGTAGGATAGCAGTAGGAATCCTCCATCATTTCTTCTCTGTAATGGGGTCCTGGGTGGAGTGTTCATTGAAAGATTATTTCTATATTCTGATATGATTTGTGTTCATGCTTTTACATTTTACATAAAGAGGAGATAGACTGTTTTAGTATTGATCTGTTCATAGCC
Source organism: Pipra filicauda (assembly GCF_003945595.2). NCBI lineage: Eukaryota > Metazoa > Chordata > Aves > Passeriformes > Pipridae > Pipra > Pipra filicauda. Next base: position 2,061,151 of record NW_024104283.1, read on the forward strand.
ACTCAGTATTCAGTGAAAAGGCTAAACATTTTAAGTCAGGCAGCACACAGCTTTTGAAAGCTCAGTGTTGCTAAGGCTCTTGTATTTACATGCTAAAAACAGCAACCAATAAATGTAGACTGATTAGTGATTTTTTTTTTAACCAGAATGCAAAGCAGCAGTTAAGACCTATGAAAAACTGAGACAACCAACTTCAACTTGCTGCATTCTTTTGCTTGAGTATTTTTCCTGTTGAAATGTGATTCACTCAGTTGTAAAGTTCAGGACAGCTTCTGCAATATTTTAAATACACCTAGTACCCTAACTTTTCATCGGCAAAAAATCTCCCAGGACTGAGACGCATACAAGTTTACAATTTATTAATGATTTATTATAATAATGTATTTTCAGTTAATTCTTATTGCTAGGGTTAATACTGTTTAGTAAAAGTTGATTATCTTCTTTTTGTCCTAGTTATAAGAGATATTTGTTTTAAAAAATTATACCATTATGACTTTCATTTTCTGATGAATATGAGACAAGTGAAGCAGAGTGGTACAAAAAAATCCGTTCTTTTTGTTCTGAACTAAAAATTAAATGGCTTTGTTAATTTTTTTTTAAGTGAGAAGTTTGGTCCTATCTGCAAATGCATGCCTGTACTATTCTGTTTCTTAATGCCTAATGAAGTTAAGCATGTGTGTACTTAGAAAATCAGTCTCATCTTTCAGTTTAAGAGAGGTAACTACAAATCGGAAAGACGAGAAATAACTGAGTCAGTATGTGGGTTTTGTGGCAGGAAGGAACAGTGTTAACTATTCTATTGTTCTCATTTCACCTGTGCTATTACATTTCCCCGAGCAGAACTTTCACTTTATTGCAAATGCTGCATAATGTTTTATTAATTAAGCTACTTATCAGTCTAAATAAGATTATCAACTCATTTGATCTAGTAGATAAAAATGGTCTGCAAAATAAGTAGCAATAATATTAGCTAATAAGATGTACTACTATGCATGTATGCAAAAACCAACAATATATAGTTATTCTAATAACAAACATACTTACCAGTGTATTACTTATGAAACAGCATTTTTGTATAATCTGTTGAAATAGATGTATACGATAGATTCATTATGTAAAAAATGTAGGTAGACAATTAAAGTTAACACAGATCAGAAAAAGAATCTGGATTATTTTCTAAAGAGAAAGCTTTTAAACTAGGAAGTTTTTAATTGTTTCACAGTTGCAAGTAATGCCTAGTAGACAGTCATTGTTTTAAGGTCTGAGATACTGCTCTCATGATGCAACCTTCTTATTGGTGTTCTCATGTAGTATGTTATTTTTTGTGTTTGGTGATGATTATGCTAAGAATTTACATTGTCATTTAAATGCAAGAGCTAGTAGTGAACAGCAGGAGACACTTTCAGACAAATCTGTCACTTAAGAAAAAAGTGTGTATTCTAGTCTTAATGGCTTTTTTCATGTTATTTAGTGGTGCTATGTGACTTTTATTTCCCTTTTAAAAAAAAACCCACAAAACAAACGCAACACAAGCCAGACCCCATCTTTATAACAACAATGTTGGTTGCCTGCAAGATAAAGAGCTTAACCCAGTCTTGAACTCCAAACATATGCCTGTATGCACCTTGTAAGCAACTGTTAGATCCTTTAAATCTCAAGTTGCACAGAAACTCTGGCTCTCCATCTGTAATGGGCCAATGGTTAAGGCCAGAATTCTGTAATTTCTCATAGTGCTAGGTGAACATGAAAAGAATGTTCAGCAAGTCAGAATAATTCCCTGTGATACTGCATCCGTATGAAAGTCAGTCCTGGAATCCACTTTTTAATAAACCATGTTTGACCAACTCTCATGTCCAATCTGAACACAGATCCATTCTCCCAGTCCTGTTTCCAGAATTCTAGTCCACTGATTTTTTGGTCTACCAATTTTTAACTTGATGTCTGTGATAGATTTTTTAAAAATTATTTTCTTTTTGAAACAAAGTATAAAAAAAGCTGAAATATTTTTAAACACTTCTCTTTGCAAAGTGGACAAGGTTTCTGATAACGAACAGCAGCTTTTTCTCAGTCACAGGAAATTGTTTGAGTGTGACCAAGAAAACTGGGAGTTAGTTGCCTTCAAGATTTCTAGCATGTTTATTGGAGGCAAAACATTTGCTATTAATTCCCAGGTTGCTGTGTGAAATATTGTTGAATGCAGTAAAGAATAGGAGGGAAACATGCATTTTACAAAAATTTAATTGTAAAGGTCTCAAAAATAATTGCATGAAATAGTTAGAATGGCTAACGGGATGTAATAACTAATAAGACTGTTTTCAGTAACTGACCAAAGAGTCGGTGAATCAATTTTAGTATAATATCATGCACGTGCACTAGATAAAATTGTACAGTCCTAGAGGATTGTCTGTAGTATGGATTTTTTAAACACAGAATAAGCTGTCATGTGGACACAGAGCTGAAAAATAGTAGGACGTGTTGATATATAAGTAGTCATTACCTTCAAATTCAGCAATCAAATGAAACATTGATGTCACCAAACAAAAGCTTTATAGTACAGCTTTATATATCAAAATACTTATCCATCTAGTTTTGTTTGAAACTTTTCTTTTTGAGAAATTGTAAATAAAAACAAAAGCTTGAGCAGGTAGAATAGCCCAGAATACAGCAAAATGGGACATGTAGGGTTTTTTTCTGACTGGCGAATAAAGTATTTGTAGCTGTTTATTTGTGTAGAAATTGAAACCATCACTGAATGTATGCTTTTGTTTTGAATGTATTTTGAAGGCTTAGAGGATGAAACAAGAATAAATGAGTGGGAAGAGGAAGAAGTCTTTTGGCGTATAAAGATTCTGCCAATTCTGCGTGAACTGAAAAAAAGTGGGTAACACTGTTTTTGAAAGGGTTTACTTTCTGTACTGTTTCCTGCAGGAAGCATGGGTCTCATTTGTGTTTACTACAAAATAGTAACAGTAATTGGACTATGTGGCCTTTTATGCTTTCATATGTTCAGTGACTTCACAGTGTAAAACTAGCCTGGGCAGTCTAGGGGTCACCTGTCTCTAGGTGGCCCTGCTTGAGCCAGGGGAGTTGTGCCAGGTGACCTGCAGTGGTCCCTGCCAACCTTATCCATTCTGTGATGCTGTAAAAAAAAAAAACCACAAACAAAAATGGTTTAGAGAAGATCTTGTCTGACTAAATTACCTTACTTAAGATCACATAGCTCTGCTAGCTTAGCAGTCAGTGATGAGGTAATAATTTGAAGAATAAAGTACTGCACAGATTCACTGCTTTAACCATAGGCTGTATTGAAGGTCTCAGTTAATTTTAGAAAACTAAGGAAATCTTAATGAAAATTTCCATTTATGCTTAAAATATTAGATGTATCAGAAAAGTATGTAATGACTCAGAATATTGAAGCAAAATTGAGTAAATTAAATATGGTTTGAAAGATTAAACTCTGAAATCCATTTTAACATTTCATTCAAAAGGTTGTTCAGTTGCTTTCAGCAGACACTATGTTTATCTGAATGGTGGGAATATAGAAAATAGATTTGTTTTTACAAGTGGTTCTGTTTTACAGGATCTTTTGCAGTGTTTGTTATAACATGATACAGATTGGAATTTTTTTTGCATAGTTTTGCAGATGTTCATGAGTATGAAACACCAGTACAGTACTAAGTGATTCCCAAAATATGTAATTATTTTAAAAAGACAGGATTCTCATTCCCACATCTGTCACTGATGGGTAGAAAAACAGTGATCAGGAAATTTGAAAACAGCTATGCAACTCCACATTTTTGTTGCTTAATGCCAGGATTGTCAAATATGAACCACTGAGTTATAGTTTTGCATAGTGTGATATTTTTATGGGTAAACAAAATAAAATTTAGAGGTAAAATCTAATCATGTCTTTCCTTTGTCATGAATGTAGCTAAGGGAAATTGATTTTCATGCCCCTTTTCCTCAGCCTTTACTTGTTTTTTTTTAGTGTGTTGGGGTTTATTTAGCTTTTCGAAAACTTGATTAGGGCATAGTTTTTCTAATAATATGTGACATTATCTAATGATACTTTCTCATCAGTTGATTGAATGCAGTGGTACAAAAACCTTAAAAGCTGAGTTTTGCTTCTTGAATATTCACACAAATTGTAACTGAATTGCATCACTACCTCCTGCAGCCACGTGATATATTGCTTTCTTTAGGCTGTTTGGTGCACAGTTACAGTTTTTCTTATAAACATGAATATTAGAATTCCATAATTTTAATGTTTTGAGTAGACCTGTTAGTAATTTAATATTTTTTAATTTCATGTGCAGTCATTTGCTTCATACCTTGCAGCTGATTCCCTGCATGTGCATTTAGTTCACATTTAGCTTTTCATATATTAATAGAAAAGCCTTTTTCCTCCCCTTTCTCCCTCAAAAATATTCGTGGAAAGCTTTCCATTCAAAAACAAATCTGAAGTCTGATCTGGAACTTAATTATTGTCTAAAATCTTCTGATTTTTGCTTCAGATGATTGTTATATGACAAAAACTAATAGAACCCCAAAGTCTCTTTTTCTAGAGGAACAAATAATTTATTTTGTTACATGCTGGCGCTCAGGAGTATAAGCTTCAAAAATGCCTCATGGGATGAGTGATGAATAATTTTTGTTGTTAATTTTCATGAAATGGAGTGTAAGAGCATTCAGTTTTGGTTCCTTGCTACTTCTGTTTCACAGCTTACTGGAGCAGAGGTTTAGAATAATGCTAAATTTTGTTAAATTTTCTGTCATGGTGGGAGTAGAAATGGAATAGTCATTGCTGTTCCTCGAGTGTGATGATTGCAAATTGAGAGCTTCCAGGTATTGCTCAGCATGAGAGATGGGTCCTTGAATCTGCCGACAGGTTTGGGTTCTCAGACATGTTTTTTGTTGTAATTTCCTGGCAATGCATATTTCATCACAAGTGCTTTACTTCCTTGAGTATGATCCCCAAGGATCAGTGTTGAGCCCAGTTCTGTTTAATATCTTTATTGATGATTTAGATGAGGGGATTGAGTCCACCATCAGCAAATTTGCAGATGACACCAAGTTGGGGGGGAGTGTCAGTCAGCTGGAAGGCAGGAGGGCTCTGCAGAGGGAGCCGGACAAGCTGGAGGGTTGGGCTGATTCCAACGGGATGAGGTTCAACAAAGCCAAGTGCTGGGTCCCCCACTTTGGCCACAACAACCCCCTGCAGCGCTACAGGCTGGGGACAGAGTGGCTGGAGAGCAGCCAGGCAGAAAGGGACCTGGGAGTTTGGAGTGACAGGAAGCTGAACGTGAGCCAACAGTGTGCCCAGGTGGCCAAGAAGGCAAATGACATCCTGGCCTGGATCAGGAACAGTGTGGCCAGCAGGACCAGGGAAGTGATTCTTCCCCTGTACTCAGCGCTGGTGAGGCCACACTTTGAGTACTGTGTCCAGTTCTGGGCCCCTCAGTTCAGGAAGGATATTGAGGTGCTGGAGCAGGTCCAGAGATGAGCAGTGAGGCTGAGGAAGGGACTCGAGCACAAGTCCTATGAGGAGAGGCTGAGGGAGCTGGGACTGTTTAGCCTGGAGAAGAGGAGGCTCGGGGGAGACTTCATCACTCTCTACAACTCCCTGAAAGGAGGTTGTAGACAGTGGGGGTTGGTCTCTTCTCCCAGGCAACTCTCAGCAAGACAAGAGGGCATGGTCTTAAGCTGTGCCAGGGGAGGTTTAGGTTGGAAATTAGGAAGAAATTCTTTACAGAGACGGTAAGCAGGCATTGGAATGGGCTGCCCAGGGAAATGGTGGATTCTCTGTCCCTGGAGGTTCTTAAGATGAGACTGGATGTGGCACTTAGTGCCATGGTCTAGTAACCACGGTGGTAGTGGATCAAGTGTTGGACTTGATCTCAGAGGTCCCTTCCAACCCAGCTGATTCTGTGATTCTATGATTCTGTGATTCTATTTTAACTGTGAAGTACATACATCCTGAGTAAATGCAGAGTTTACACAGGCAGCTTAAGTGGATTTACATGGTGCTTTGTAAGTAACACCTTATAGACAAAAACAAATGTAAGAAAAAAAAATCTCACTGTTGAATATTAAAAATAGACAAGACTTTTCCTTTTCTCTCTAAATTAAACATGTACATGATTCCATTGTGCTGAGATGTGGTTTTTGTAATAACTTACTGTAGATTTTATCTTTGTATGTTTTAGATAGAGTTTGGGGGACTTGGGTGAGGAAGTAGATGACTTTTTTGTCACTAGGCCAACATCCTACTGAAATGTATCTTGCACCTCTGCTATACATTCTAGTTTTTACACAAGTAAGCAAGTTTTTACGTTCAGTTACTCTTAATCCCAGCAAGGTTTGATATATAAAGTTATGTATATGGGGAGAAAAATATTCCTTAACTATCTCTTTTTCCCATGTAAGGTTTGGTAAAAGCACTTTAAAGAATATATTCAGAGACACAGTTTCCTGGTAGACATTTGATCAATCTGATTATTAAGCATTAAAGGTGAGTTTCGTTTTAGCTCTAGGTGTTATTTTGGCTGTGTCATTTCTTGTCTTGAGTCTCCTCTTTTTGAAAAAGCAAAATAAAACTCTTTCTGAGAATCATATTATCATTTTAAGAGATTTATTTGGTGCCTTATTTTTGTTGTTGTGCAACCCATTCTTTATACTGTTCTCCTGTGTCTTTATCTGTTGAGATGCTCTGGATAAGGTGGCACTGATAATTATTTTTTATTTTTCTCTCCCTTCCTACACCCTTCAAGTAGAAGACAATATAGAAAATCTTTGTCTGGCTTGTACTAAGCTCTATCAAGCGTTGAATGAAGGAAATATGCTTGGAAAACAATTTAAAAGAAGAAGTGAGCTTCTGAAGATATTATATAAACTTGTAGACATTGATTCAGATCCACTTTGCCTGAAGCTGGCAAAGATTATTCTGGCTGTAAGTGTTTTGAAATGCTCTTTGTTAGAATGTGAAGCTCAAAATCATGAATTACAGCTTGCATTTAATTTTTTATTTCATATTTTTAAACTGCGTCTAAAGTAACACTTTCCTAAGTACAGTTTACTACCACAGAGGTACATGTCTCCCATTCATCTACATCAGCACTTGTTGAAGCTTATTTTTTTTAGAGAAATTACATCTGGGGGAGGAAGGAAGGGCATGAAGTAGGATAGCTGATGTATGGTAACAAGAATATTGTATAGGCATGGAAAAGAGGCAGTGTCCTAAGCTGGGATACACATGCAGGGATTTGAACAAAACAGCAATCAAAAATTTACACGTGGAAATGAAGCTTAGTTTTTTAATAATATCTTGACCTTATTAAACACCTTTATCTGAAAATACCAAAACAAAACTTTGGGTTTTTTTTGAAAGTAAGTGCAATTAATCTCTTTCTTTAGTATTTCTGGTTAAACCTCTTTGAACCTCTTGATTCGTGTTCTACAAAGTATGTATGGACAGTCACTGGTGAAAGGATGCCAGCTAACATTGTGTTGAAGACATTTTAGTAATTTGTGTGTGAGTGTTGGGGGAGGCGTGTGTGCTCCTTTAAGGCAGTGTAAGTTATTTTAATCAGAAGATACAGTTCTGTACTCAAATACTACATAGATGTTAAGTGGTACTTGTTAAAAGAAAAGTTCCCTTACAGACATTTTTTTATGTGGAATCTTTTAAAAAATCATGAATATAGAAGGAATTGTCCTTGAAATGCAGAGGAAAGGAAGAAGTCATTGTATTTTTAGCACTTTAACTTCCCTTTCATGATCTCTCAGTGACCATTAGTACATCGTAAGATCTTTTCTGATATCTGAGAATAAGTTTATTATGACATGTACTGTTGTCCTGGAGTTCTTTGTGGTATGGTCATGGATGCCAAACCAATGATTTCTGTACAGAATTTCTGTGTAAGAGTGAATTAGAAGAAAAACTACAAGTTACTGATATACTATCTGCAGATTTATATACTTACTACATTAAAAGTTTGTATATCACCTTATTTTAAAGTCAGTCAGCACAGTGCTAAATAAAGCTTAAACTATCTGTGTTTCAGAGTCCTTTAATTCTGCAAACTTTTTCAGTTTGGTTTAGTATACTGTTAGGGTTTCATCTGGAATTTAATAGTTTGCTAAGAATACAAGTTTGCCGTGGTGTCTGAACTTGTAGAATGTTATGGTGCATTTTTGTATGTAGATTTTAGTTGTGATTTTTATGTCTTTTACTTTTTTTGCAGATGAAAGTGGATGGAAAAAATCTTCTTAGTGTTTGCAAGCTAGCATTTAAAATTTGCAGGAATGAAAAAAATGATTACATCGTTCAAAATGATAGATTATTGGGTATGTATTCTGTTCTTATGTGTAAGTTAGATGTTGAAATTCAACAGTTAGACTGTTCATCTTTCAGGAAATGTTCTCAGAGTTCACTTAGTCACAGATTAAAAATTGCTTACTACATCAAACTAATGATTGGTCTAGTCCAGTATTCTGTGTCTAACTAAAAATGGCAGCAGGGGATGCTGTCTAGAGACAGCATCGAAGCCTACATGTTTTCTGTGATGTTTCCCCTGTACTCCCCCAGCATTCAGAACTGTTATATTCTTTTAGGGATATTAGATGGTGCATCCCTCTCTAATTCCTTTTAAATCTCTGTTTATAGGTATTTTGTTCATTAATTTGCCAAATTCCTTTTTGAACTTTCTGATTCTGTCTGCTTCTCCAATTTCACAGAACAACAATTTCCAGAAATTCTATGTCTGCTGTTTTAAATCTATGTACTTTTCATTATCCCCCTGCTTGTAGTTTTTGCAGGATTTGTGAGAGTTTCTAGTCAGCTTACCCTTCACCTTCATGATTTTTTAAACCACATTCATATCACGTATCTCTGCCTTATCCTTTTCAAGACTGAGGCATCTCAGCCTTTTAGCTCTCTCTTTGAAAGGATATTGTGTCATTCAGTTGTTTTATAAGCCCTTCTCTGTAGCTTCTCAAACTCCAGTAGATCCTTCCTGAGATTTACAGTACAGAACTGTATAGAATGCAAGCTCTGTCTGCACCAAATTTTATAGGAATGAAATAATGCTGACTGTATTGTTGGCCATCATCAGGGAGGATCTTGAGAACGATCACTGGGGGGTTTTTTATAGCTGCTGCTGCACATTGAGGCAGTGGTTTTGGAGAATTCTCAGCAGTGGCTCTAAGATCTTAGTGATTGTAATGATGTTTGTGTCATGCACACAAACCCCTTGCAAATATAAGAAATATGAAGAAAATGAGAGTGTATGAATGACATTTAGTATTCATTTGATAGTCATTTATTTCATTAAAACTTCAGTATGTTTTGTTATTGTGGGCCTTGATCTTGCAAACCTTTATTGCATGTGTGTAAGTTAAGGCATGTGTGTATCTGCTTAACTAGATGAGAGTATTCATGGTCTTTAAGTTTAGTACACAATTGTTGTCAGAAATAAAGACAAGGTAAGCCTTTCCAGTACTAAGGAAAGGACTCACAGAAAAGAGAACAGCTCAGGTTGCTTTGACTTTGGATACTGAAAACTACAGTTTTGTAGAGGTTAGCATCATACATAGCATCTGGACAAGTCACGTGGCTATGTCTATGTCATCACGGCTGGGCTTCGCGAATGAAGATTTGGGAAGGATTCTACCCACATTTGTACAAGCGTGCTGGTAGCTGAAAAGGCCAGTGCGAGATAGACAAGTCCGATTGCAAAAGGCACAGTGGAAAGACTCCTTAGGTGGTATTGACAGGACACGATTCTTTCTGCGTTGTCTTTTCTCCTCGAGAGTGATCCTGTGTGCGTTCTCAAAAACATCAGCTGCGTTATAGATGGTGTGTCTCCAGACCTCCCGATTGGAGGCCAGAGTAGACCAATGATGATGATCAATATTGCCAAGGCTGAGATGTTGCTTCAGGGAGTCCTTGTATCTCCTCTTCGGGGCTCCTCTCTTGTGGCAACCAGGGGCAAGTTCACCATCTTCATTCACTTTTCTTTTGCTTGCTCTTCTTTCTCTGTATTTTAAAAACTAATGAAGGAAAGAGCATCCTCGGTAGGGGTTGGTTTGTTTGCTTGTTCACTCTATGTTTTGGACCCAACTTGTCCAGGCAGAAGACATGAACCTGGATTTACATCATAATCACCCAGATCCCTGTTGCAGTCACTGGCTTATATATTTAATTTCTTTTTCCTCCTCTGGCCCTGTGAACTATTTATGTGCAGTGGAGCAGCTCCAGTAGAAGAAATAATTTAATTGTTCATCCCCAGATAGACAACTACTGTTCAAGATCCTGTTGGATACTGAGCAGAGCAGGAACCTGAAACTGATTTCTTACATTCCCACAACCCAGGTGATTTAGTTGGTGAGGGGGAGAGTTTGAGCAAGAGCCTGGTGTGAGTGTACATCATTCATATAACCTCATACTTGAAGAGAGTTTCAGTTAGGATTGAGACAGAAAAAAACTTTACATATCTAAAAATCTCTTCAGTTTAATGACATAGGAAAATGTTTTTATTCAATTGGAACTTGATGGAACATAGTAAGCAGAGATAAATATCTGTTTCAATCAGTTACTAAAAATTCAAAAGTATAAAGTTGGTCAGGATTACTTTTTCATTTAAGATACCCTCACCAAATTCAGCATGTCTCAGTTTAACTGTGAAAGATACACTAGGCTTGTGCCCGTTATCAGCTGTTAATTTTAACATTTCAGATACCTGACAGGGGTAGCATAGAACAGGACTTTTACACTAACTTTACCTACATAAAAAGTAAATCTGAAAAGGCTACAAACAGATTTCAAATGTGAGATTTGAATTAGGTCCCCGTGCTTTTTAGTGGTCCATTAGAGAGGCTTTAAGACATTTGATTTCTAAGGAAGTAGTGAGAATAAACCTCTTTAGAATGCATCAAGTTTAGTACACAAAATTCCAAGCACAGACAATCACTTTTGCAAATCTTGACTGGTGATTTCAACGATTCCTGCTATGTGTTTACAACTTATGCTGATTCTTGAAGCCTGGGAGAACAAAAGTCAGACCCATTCTCTTATTCATCGATAATTGTTTCTTGGTTTCAATCCAAATACCCAATTTTTCTAGCCCACTTACTAGAAATGTAAGAGTTCAATCTGAGGTTTTTTCCCCAATTGTTAATCTCTTCAATGACTGGATTGTATCAAATATAAATGTTAATATTAAAGTTTCTGAATAATGATTTTCCTTTTAGATTGTTTGTTGGAGGTTCTGAGAAATGAAGATCTACACAAAAGCGACGAAGCTCTCCTCTATTGTGTGGGAGCTATAAAATTCATGTCTGGAAATGCAGGACTCCTTAATGAAATGGTCAACAAAGGAGCTGTTGAAATGTTGCTGCAATTAATGAAGCAGATTAATAATGTAAAAGAAAATGACACGTATTTCTCCAACTTGGGCCACTTATTAGTCCAGGTTAGCATTTACTTTTATTTCTAAAAGTACACACTTCAAGGGCAAATTAAAAATTTGATTAGAGGAGATAAGCTAACCCTGTGTGCCACTGACAGAATTGTACCTATATTTCAGTAGACTTCTTTTTAAGAAGTTTAATGAAGTTGTTCAGGACCTAAATTTAATTACCATAGATATTTTTGTGTAGTCAGTTTTAAAGGCTTTAGAAATTCTGAAGTTAATAGAAATATTTTTGGGTACCTAATAAACCAGTTTCTCATTGTTACTTTATGATGCTGGCAATGTTCTGGATATTATAGTAAACAGATAAAAATGTGTTCTCTGCTTAAATTCTTTAACCTGAAATACTAAATACAAACTGGTTCTGCAATACTTTAGGAGATTACAGAAAGTTTTTATTACAAGAATAATGTATTTTAAAACTGCATAAGAAAATATAGCTATGTTTCTTTGACAAAGTGTTTTTGAAGAACTGTAATATAAGGAAAAAGTAGATGCAAAAGTGAACAGTTTTTGAATCTTTTGAAGGTAACAGACCTTGAGTGGTGGCTATGAAAACTAATCCTTTACTCTAAAACTGTATAAACCTTAGTGTTTTAGAAACACAGAGTTTTTTGTATTTATCAAGGTAGATTCCTGGCATTTGTCGCTTCTGGGGACTTCATAGGAAAATATATTGGACAACTTGCTGAGGTAGTATTTGCACTAAATTTGTTACTAATTATGCCAGATTTCTTTAATTCTTTACTAACTTCCAAGCAACGGATATTGTACTTCTTGAAACTAAATGAGAAAACAAAAAGCATATGTCATCATGTTACTGTTACTGATTTTGGTCTGTTTTTTTAGTGGTGCTATGAGGTATGTCTGTGCAGAGTAGTGTGTATAATCTTAAAACAAACATAAACAGATTGGGAGATGCTATGAAACACTGAATGAAATGGTGTGGCTTAGTACTTATATTTTGCTAAGGGCGTGGCAAATTGCTTCAGGCTGGGAGAATATATGGGGAAACTGGAAATGTTGTGCTTGCTGTGTTCCTATTTTCTTCCTTTCTGGTCCCGTCATCATTAAGTTCCTGTATTTGACATGTTAACTTTCTTGGGGCACTATGAATTCCCCAAACAATTCTAAAATAATCTGTGCCATTTTGTTGGTATCACACCTTATATTCTGTACAAAAATTGTATATGGGATTTCCAAGCCTTCTTTTTCCAGAGATGTACAAACTTCAGGGTTTTGCACATGGTCAAAATTTTAATGACCATATTTTTCTTGAATGATGCTGGTTAGACTTCAGAAGTCCTGGTACTACTGCAGTGTCACCTTAGGTAACCAGTTTAGGTAGAAACACCCTATTGAGGGGTCCAGAATAGATTCTGTTCTCAGTGTAATTTGCAAGATGATACTGACTTAAAATACCTAAACTATAAGGAAAGTAGCTTAGATGAAGAAGTAGAGAGTGATGCCTCACATATGGAAGCTGAGTGGTCATTTCAGTGAGTGCATAATCAGGTTGTATTTTTGGCAGGCATTTTAAAACCTAAATTAGAGAAATGTCCTGTATCTTTTTTCATGTCTGTGTATTTTAATAATATTTATCCTTCTGAGAGCATGGTTAAAAGCAAAGTATATTACTTACTGACGTTTGATGGCTGCTGTTGGCATTAATCGTATAATACATATAATGGGAATATTGTTGAGTCGAAAGAGATGGAAATTTATGTCAGTTAGATATAAAAAGAAGTCTTTGCCAGTGGGGGCGTTTAAAATAACAAATGATGTCTAAATAACAAAACTAATGAATCCGTTTATTTTCAGCATTTTGACTAGCTGTCTGAACTTACCCAGAACTTTGCAGAAATGTTTTTCTTCCATTATTTGCATGTGGATAAATTTAGTTTTTTAGATCAAGGGTTTAATTTGCAAATGTTACATTTTACACCTCTTTTTTTAATCTCTCATTCTCTGCTGTTTTCAGTAGAATTAGAAGTGTAGCAAAACTATTTTGTACGGTTTGGACAGACTGGCTGTTTCTAAGAAGACCTTGAGTTCTGTGGAGAAGTCGTACTGACAACTATCTCTCACTGAGGTTGCTCTTTCACTTGTTTGTCTTCTCCTCTATAGTAGTACAGATACTTCGTTTTTCTTCCTCTTGTGAGAAAAGTAGTGATTCCTACTCCTATGGAATTCCTGTGCAACTTTCTCATATCAGTTCCTTCAACAGATCTGTGCGGCACTTCTTCCATGTGAGTTAATTGTTCAGTTGTCATAGATGAAGGAATAGTTCTGTTTCCAGGGATAGAGTATCGAAGAAAGTTTTTTCTGTGATTCATGTCCTCAGAATAAACATGATTTTTGTAGCATAGTGTAACTTCTAACAACAGATTGAATATCCAGTGACATACAGAAATAAAGAATGAATACAAGTCTTCAGGGATAGAGAACAAATTTTACTGGGGGAGAAAAGCACCTTAAATAGTCACAATGTGGTCTCTGAGGGAGGCTCTGCCATCTTTTAATCCTGATAGCTGAAGTGTCTCAATTAACTGGGACCAACTGTTCATTCCTTAACTGTATAATTGCACAATCACCAGATGGCAGTGTTATACATAATCTTGCTAGATCCTTTTTGTGGGAATAAAGTCCCTATCTGATTTCTTCATTCTTCCACAACTGATTTTATGCAGAGGTCCCACAATACAAGAATAAAAATGTTTGCAATAATTTGGGGTTTTTTCCTTAACAGAGACCATGAAACCAAGGTCATCTTTGGCTCATTTTATGTTACTTAACCTAATAGTCTGGTTATATTTGTACAAAATATAGTAATGCTTATTCAAAAGCCAGGATTTTTGAAGTGTCACTGATGAGACTTAGCAAGTACTCCATTTTCTTTAATTGAAAAGCATTTAAATGTCTTCTCCTTTAAAAACAACATTTGTCTGCAGTTAAATTTTCTATTTGAGTGAATTTGATCTTTCACATGGCAAGATAAGGATTAGGGCTGGTGGGGAGTGCTAGAACCAGTTGTTATGCATTTTTCCCTGAGTCATGGTGTCTGCTTGAAGCAATCAGAATCTCTCTAGAATTCATCTGCTGTCTAGCTTCTATCATTTTTTAAATTGTACTCTTCAAATTTCAGTTGGATATTAACTGTTCCTTTGTGGATATATATATTAACTGTTCCTTTGTGTTCTATGAACTGCTGAATATCGTCTTACCACATTTAAGTATATATGTTATTTTGCCTTGCTTTTCCTTTCCAACCTGTCTTTGTCTGAGAATGGCTCTTGATACAATTTACTGCTGGAGGATTTTGAACCATCTGTCTCGGGCAGTGAAAAAGTTTACTCTCTTTTTGGAGACCTCTGCACCATTATCTAGTGATAAAGATTTGGGGTTTTTTCATTATCTAATATGTAAGTCTCTCTTCTGCAGTAAAAGCTCTGGTCTGCATTTGAGCAACACTTTTAATATGTGAATTTATCCTCCATTTTCTTTGTTGCTAAGCTTAGCTAGAATTCAACAAATATCATTCTAGGCTGACTGTGAACATCTTGTATGTGAGCATTGAATGGAGTCTTTTGTGTCTATTGCATTTGACAATTTTCCTACCAAAACTTTTGAAAAGTAAAGTATTTCATCAAAATATTTTTATTAAAATATGTCTCCAGTATTGTGTTAATTTTTGGAACATCGTGTCTTGGGAAAGAATGCACATCTGGAAATGTCTGTTTTTTGCAGTTGTTAAGTTAAAATAACAAAAAAACTCCAGGTACCTTCTTAAACTATGAGTGATATGATGCAAATGGCTTCTGTAGGTTCAGTTTCTGCGTGTTCTGAGTATAGTATAGATTTCATATTTAGTGCTGAAGCTAAATCCATTCACGTATCACATTCACATTATCACATAATTTTTTTCCCCCCTGTGCATTGCTTCTCCATTTTGACCAATTGTTTCTTCTCCTGTTGCTCCAGAACATCCTTTGGTAACTGAAGACATGTCCACTTTTGCCAAATTTGTTGGAATAGGACAGCAAATTTGAAAGCTGCTGGAGAATGGACAGAGTAGTGCATAGAATCCTATGTGCAAAAGCTCAAACACAACAACTTAACCTGCTCCTTGTCAGAGTTTTTCTTTAAAATTAGCAATTACATATCACTGGACAAGCAGTGCAATTTAGTGATAAAAGACTTAATTTCCGAGCTTTTTGTGGTAACAAACAATTTGAACAGATAGTTTGTGTGCCTTATCAAACTGTGTTTAAAACCAAATTAATGTTAATAACTTCACTCTTTGAATAAGGGAAATTTGAAGAATTCACGTATTCACATAAGGTTGAATGACTTCACATTCATTTTATAGTAAGTTCTGGATTAAATCAAGATTAATTTACATGTCATTGCCTGTCTGACCTTGGCATTTGAATACTCTTACCTTGGAAGACAACTGGAATATTTCAAAATATGCAATAGCTTATTCATTTTGTATATCTGCAAATGTTAGAAATTTTATGCATAAAGCTCCTTCAAGTTGAACGGTATCACATGAAAATATTTTGATTGCTCCAAGTAAGCTTGAACACTTAAGCTTTTCATTTTTATATTATAAATATATATTATATACATAATATATTATATATATTATATATATTATATATATTGTATATGTTATAATGGATTTCTCTTTATCTTGATTAACTTTTAATTTTTTTAATTGGAATAAATTTTATTGTATTTTAAAATAAATTCGTCTTAGTTTGCAACTTACAGTTATTATTAAAATTTATATTATATATCAGTATTAATTTGCAAGACTTAAATATAAATTTTCAAAATCAGACATTATGCAAAAAAATTACTTT
Organism: Pipra filicauda; assembly: GCF_003945595.2. Classification (NCBI taxonomy): domain Eukaryota; kingdom Metazoa; phylum Chordata; class Aves; order Passeriformes; family Pipridae; genus Pipra; species Pipra filicauda. Next base: position 2,077,490 of record NW_024104283.1, read on the forward strand.
AACCATGTACAGCATTTCACCTGTTTTCCAATTGGTATAGGGTTGTAGACATGCACGAAAGATTTTAAAACTTATTAAAGATCATGTGTCTCTCAAAGGTTACATGCAGACAAAACCGATATCTTTCATTTTCAAACAGTTATTTCAAATACACAATCTTGTTGCTTACATGTTTCCTGTTGTTATTTATTGGTATATACATACCTGCAGAATGTGAACAGGACATTCAGACTGCCTTAGATGTTACAAATGAGACATGGGCTTTATTAAATTTTCAAAGCAATGTGTATTCTGTTGTAAAAAGGTGTGATTAACAAATGTTTAAATATTCTGCATGCAGCTGACAGCTACTCTGCGAAACCTGGCTGACTTGCCTCCGGCAAGGTGCCGACTCATTTGCAGTGGTGCTGCCTCTGAGCTCTGTGTGGCGCTGGAGCAGCGTGTGAATGATCAGGATGTCTGCACCTACATCGTCAGGATACTCAGGTACCTGTAGAGCACAGTGCTAGTTCTGCGTGCAGTCAGGTCCCTGTTACTGCTTCCAGTGACCTCAAAGGAGGCAGGATCAAGCACTAAAGCTGGAAGATTTACATCAAATTTTGGTTTTTAAAAAGCTCTGTGTAGAATTTAATGATTTTGTATGATAATTGTGTTCTTATTAATACTTACAGAATTTTTTATTTGTAGCCTTACAGACTCAGATTCATTGTGCCTGTGAAAAATGTTTTGTTATATTGTGTCATTCTTTGATCCCACAGATTCTGATTGAGATTTAGCATTTCTTATGTTTTAAAGCTGCATACGTTATTAGGTATTTATTAATCCTGTTTTAGGCCATAGTTTAAAAAAAAGAATGACAGAAATTACCCGAACTGAAGTTACATCAGGGACTGTGTATTGTGACATAAAATACAGAAGTGAGAAAATGTGACCAGTGTTCATTGTTCTGAGCTGTCACAGAGTGTTTGAGGAGATTAATCTCTGGGATCAGGACTTGAGTGTGCAGATGGAAGCACTGAAAGAATCTCAGTTTTATGAGCAGCTCAGCGGCTGCTTCCCAAGTTGTGCTTTTGAGAGGGAGATCAGTGTGAGTGAGTCACCAAAAAGATCATTTTGCAGTCTGAATAGTTTCTTAGTCAAAAATTACCAGGTGTGGCTACCAAGCATCAGCTTGTAATATCCAATGCTAAATGGATTTGCAAACAATTTAAAGATTTTGAAGAAGTTGTGAAATCAACTGTTGGTAATTTCAGGAGTTAGCTGGGTTATAACGACAGTTTATGCATGATGTTCTGGATTAAGTGTTTGCCATTGCTGTTTTGTTATTGCATTGAGTCATGTTGCCTGTGGCTCCATGTTCATTGAGATTCTGATACGGACTTTTCCTGTTCAGCCCCTCCAAATCATCTGTCATATTCTCCTTTCTGGATGAGATCGGTTCGTGCTTCGAAGAGCAGGCTGTCATTCCTTCCTCTCCACAGCTAAAAACAGGCAAATCTGGTCCTTTGCTATCTGTAAAGCATGTGAATTGCTTCCCCAATTCCATGCCACCTTCTCCACATCTGTTTCTAATTTTATTCCTAAAAATGAGTTCTGGTAATGATTACAGCACTTAGAGCATATTTGCTTCTTCTGAGGAGAGAGCATTTCTTTTACTTGGAAAATGCCATGGAAAGTGGGGTAATGGGTTTGTAATTAAGTGTAATCAATAGTTACACTGTAATTCTGATAAGGACGTTAAGGACATTGAATCTAGAATTCAATATGGAGCAAAAATAATCTGTCTTATTTAAAGTTTTCTACTGCTTCAATTTTTTTTCATAAGTTTAGAACGGCATGCTCCAAGGATACAAATTAGCCATAAAATCAATTTAATTAGCTTTCTGGAAATTGCAGTCACAAAAAGAAGTGTACTGTGCAGTACGGAGCTCAGATTTGAATTTTGTTTTGTCTTCTAGTAATACAGAATGATTACTCTTTTCTCTCAATCAGTAACTTTAGGCAGCTTCCTCGTAGAGAATATGTTCAATCTCTTTAGATTTTTCCTTTCTCTAAGTCTGTAAGTCTTCCCATAGTTGGTTGTAATTGAACATCAACATTCCTGATTTTGACTATGTGGGAGGTAAGAGGTTATCCTAGATTGTTCTGTTATTGCAGTATTTCTGGTGTGACCGAAGCATGTCTGATTCTCTGTTTTGGCAATGGTCAAGGTGAGCAGTGTGGGGCTGGAGCCCCAACATGTCAGGGAATGCACTGTGATGGAATTGTGTCTGTAAAGAGACATGTTCTGCAGTTTGCTGGTGAGAGATGTGTTCTGTCATTGGGCTCTAGATGCAGTAGGAAGGGACCCTCTATTTCCTCTCCTGTCTGACTTCGCACGTCATCTTGACATTACAGTTCTCCCATTTAGCGCTCAGAAGTGCTAGTGTTGGCATACTGTGCCCATATGGCAAGCAGGTTGGGAAGCTCCTTATGTTCGCTTCTTCCTGTAATTCACTGAGGCAGGGATATCTAGACTTCTGTTGTGCTCTTATGTAACTGCATATGCCTCTGCTAGAAGTCAGAGTATTGGCATTTACTTCATTTGTTGGAAAATACAGCTCTGAGAGTCAAAAGCAGAGTGATTTTTTTTTTTAAACCTTTTGTGGAAAAAAGTAATTTCATTCATTTATGTTTTATTTTTTCTCTTTGTAGCAAACTTTCTTCCTACAATGACTTCTGTGCAGCTTTAGCAGACTGCTCCAGATGTTACACCTTATTTTTAGCCCTACTAAACAAACACCAGAAGCAGCAGGTCAGTTTTTTCATCTCTTGATTTTTATATATTAATCCTCTGATGTGTCTGTGTATTATTGTGTATAAGCTTGTTTTCAGTGACCTACTTTTAAGTATTTATCAAATAAAAATTTTAAATGGTTGACAGCATTTCGAAGTAGTAAATAAATGAAGTGAAATAATTTAGGTTAAAAATTCAAAGCAATACAGAGGACAGTTGGTTAACTTGTCTGTCCTTTGCATGTGGAAACAGTCGTTTGAGTACTTTTTTTTTTCCTTGGTTTTAAAAAATACTTTTGAAAGCAAATAGTTTATTTGAATGTTTAGTAGTAGGAAATTGTTAGGATCTCTCCTGCTGTCCTCTTCTGCAAAAAAAGTGTGAATTTTCTGGAGTTAAGCAATGGGAAAGCAGAGAAAAATGTATTACTTGTTAACTGCACAAGCTATCAAAATGTATCTCTCCTCTACCAGAGAAAACCATATACCTAGAGTACCACATTTGGGACATTCATGTAGAAATAAGTGTTTAGACTTTCTCAAAATGCACCATATAAAAAATAAAATTCTGGGTATAATTACTACCAACTTAATTAGAACTTCAAGATTTAGGTGTTGCTGTATTGTCCTGCTATATCATAGTGATCTCTCCTGCATTTACTGGAGCACTGGGCTCTTGGAGTTTGGTGCAGGATCACAGTCTTACAGATTGACATGCTTGTAAGACTGGGGAGCAAATTACTCAACTCTATTGCCAGGTAAGCTGTAAGATGAAAATAATTTTTAGGTAAGGCATAAATGTTCAAAGGTGGAACAAGGTTTCAAAACATGGAACATTAAATCACATTAAGATTATTCTTAAAAGAAAGGAACTTTCTCGACTGCTCCAGTATCTAAACTAGTTTGAGGACATTTAGTTATCCTATATACTTATCCCAGGGCTAGTAATTCCTGGAAGTTTGTTGGAAGGGTAGGGTGTCTTTTGTGCTGCTGTTGTTAAAGTGAGTTAAGGAAGGTAACCAGACTGGCTATGCTGAACAATCTGTTCTTTCTCCTGCCAAATAAAAAAATGATTTCTCCCTTTCCTGTTTACCTGCATCCCTGTTTTCTGTGATAATACACATGGAAGAGGAACAGAGATGAAGTTGTTTCTAAATGTCTGCTGATTACTACTTCTGCAGCATATCTGAGTATTTCTACATTCAGGCTGCTCTTGCATTTTATAGTCTTCAGAGACACTTTAGTAAAATGCTATATAAATGCTATGTAAATAACATGAGAAATATCAAAGGCATGATATTTTCCTAGACTTCCAGTTATTCTTCCTTGTGACCACTGTATTAAAAATGCAACCAATTATGGAACTGGGAATAAGGAGTTTAAATTAAGTAACATCTTCCTCCCAATTCTTAATCTGTAATTTTAAGAGGAACTTTTCTAGGCTCCTGAGGTAATAGCTTTGTGTCATAACAAATTATAGGCTCATACATACCTTCAAATTCTTTGTTGTTAGGTAGTTCTTGCTTGTCTGCTTTGTTAAGTGGTCCTGAAATACATCTTTGTTCACTAGATTAACATTGCTTTTTGTGTTAAATTGTCAGTTATTTTATTAAAATACAAATTAGTAAAGAAATAGCTTGTGTTTTTAAAAAACTTAGCTATTATGTTGTGATGATTATATATGCAGCACTTTCAGAATCATTATTTCTTACTGCAGTTTTGAAACAAGCATGCAATTGTCAGTTGCCAGCTTAGTGAAGCCCTGCAGAAAGAAGAAAAAGGGATATAGATAATGTAATGCACCACTTTTTCTGTAGCGTATAATAAACACTTGAGCTGTGAGGAGTGCAAATGTTTTTCCTGAGGTGTAGTTGGCACTGCTAATCTTTGTTTTAAAATGCTGACAGCTAGTGACTTATAGCGTGAATTGGTATGTGTTGAAAAGAAATCAAGTAACAGCAGTGTGAGTAAAATTGTCTGCGATGGGAAGAAGCAAAGAAGAGGATAAAATCATCGTTATTAACACAAAGCATTAAAAGTCCTCAGGACCAAAAACTGATATGTGAAGAAAGGAAGTATGTGAATGTTTTCTGAATTTTCAAGTTGTAAAGTTTGTGATATCAGGTTTTTTACTGGCTGTTATGGCAACTAGAGACATACAGTGGAAAAAAATAGAAGAAAAATAGCATTCAGACTTTCTCAGGTGCTTTCATAACTGTGACTTTAAAAATAAGTATTAAGTATCGTGAAAGTAAAAATGTGAGCACCGGAAATAGGATTAATGATTTGCACCCTCACCATAGACTGAATTCCACAGATGCCACCCAGATAGTCTCTGTTCTTCTCACTACACTGCAGTTTCAGCTCTTTTTTTTCTCAGCTTGTTTTCTCTCTTGGGTAAAAGAATCAGATGGAATGGAAGAGTAGTGATTTAGCTTCTATGGGAAAGGCTTTTGGAAATATTGAGTTAGCGAGACTTGCTAAATTCCATGTGTCATAGTCTTAGGTAAGGAATACAGAAAATTGCAAAGCTGGATCTGCAGGGTAGAACTGGGGAATTCAACGGTGCTTTTGTACGCATATGAAATATGTGTTTGTGGTTGGCTTTGGAGCTTACTTGTGTGGAATAACAAAAAAAATCTTTGGTGGCTGCCACATGCTGTGAAAGCTGTCAGAAGTATTCTTGTAGAGCTTGTCTTGCAGGATGAGCTTTCATGCTTCTGTTTCTAGTCAGCATTGTAGACTTTTGCCCATCTTGAGAAATCTTTTAGCAAGATGCTCTTCCGCTTTCTCACATCATTATCATCTCTAAAGTTTTCAGATAAACTATATAAAAGGTGACTTCCTCAGGCTGTGGTTATTGTCATAAGTCACAAGAAGGCCATGCTTTTGGAACAGGCACATTGCCTAAATAGGGCAGTAGCTTCTGTCAATACTGCAGGCACTATCCGAGCTTAGGTGCCCTTTTGGGGCCCTGCCAGCTCCTGTGTAATGGCTTATCAGCTAGGAATCTATTTTCAATCCTAAGTGCACAAACACGGGGTGTGATGCTAAAATTTGTATCGAAGCAATCTTGTGCCTGTTGTATAACAAAATCCCTTTATACTTCAAAGTATCCAACTTTTTAAATTAGGAAACATTTGTTTAAGAATCTGACATCACTGGATGCAGTAATTGCCCATTCAGCAAAATAATAATCACATTGGATCACATGAACAGTTCATCCAGTCTACTGTTCATACTCGGCAATGGTGAAAGATGTCTAGAGAACAATAAAAACAAGCATGTGTGATACTCCCTGTGTATACTTACCAGACCTCCAGCTCTTTCCAATTTGGAAACATCCTCAGCCAGCTGTGTATGAAATAAACCTCAGTTGGCTTTTATTCTGTGAAATTCTAGAGTCTCTTCTCTACCCCATATAAATATGTTAAAGATCTACTGGCAAGGAGTTGCCATAGCAAGTAATTCCTTTTGTTTGCTTAACTATCTTTATTTGATACCTTCTGGTTCTTGTTTTGAAAAGACAGTGAATATTTAAGCCCACTGTTCATTTCACACCTCCCTTGGCTTTCTAGACCTTTATCATATCTTCTTTGAGTTATCTCTTCTTCATGCTGAAGAGTCCTTTCTTAGACCTTTCTGATATAGAGACTATTCCATACCATTGTGTATCCATGTTGCTTTTCTCAGGGCATTTTACAATCCTGACTCCTGTCTCTTTTTTTGAGGAAACCAGAACATGGCAGTTAAGATGTGGCCATGTCATAGATTTGCATACCTGCATAAATTTATTTCCCAATAATTCCTAATATTTTATTTGCTTTCTTGACCTCCCGTGAGCATTGAACTCCCATGAAGAATCTGTCATAAACCCCAGGATTGCTGTCCAGGTGGTTATGGTTGGTTCAAAGGCAGTCATTTTATACATGAAGGTATGTTTGCTCTGGTTTTTTTCCATACATCATTTCATGTTCATCTGCATTTAAATTTGTGCATATTTTATTACCAGTTGACTACAAATCCTTTTTCTGCTCTTTGGTCAGCCTTCATCTTTGCTACTTTGAATATCATAGTGAAGTCAGGAAACTCTCCCATTTCACTGCTGCCACCCACTTTTCTATGTTGTTTATGGACAAGTTGAACACAACAGATCCCAGCACAGAACACTCTGTAATTCCACTGGTCATCTTCCTCCATTGCAGGAACTACTAATTTACCCTGTTTTCCATTCTCTAATAATTTATCTGTACCAAGACATTTTCCCTTCCAGTGTGAGTCCATAGTTTTGCTAGGATTTTGGTAAGTGACTGTTAAAAGTCTCCTGGAAAGCCCCGTGGTGATCTCAGATGGGTCTTAGAAGTCTTAAAGCTGATTGTGTTTATCTGGCTGTCCACAAATTTTTTTGTTCTTTTTTTGTGGTCTTGTATTAATTTATCTAGTCCAGACACCAGGCTGGAATCTCACTTGGGATGTTTTCCTGTGTGTTACCCTTCCAGTTCTTAAGCATAGAAGCAGTTTCAGGAGGTTGCAAATTGCTGTTAGTAATTAAGCTATTTAATTAGTTCTTTTAGAACTGTTGGGTAATTATCCAGTCCTGGTGATATGTTACTCTTTATTTTGTCAGTTTGTTCCTTAAAATCTTTAACGATTGTGATTGCTTGAGTTTTTGGACAGATCCTCTGATGAGTCTTTCCTGAAGAAGGCTGTAGCATTGAGATATCCCTAATTGCTTTCAGACTGGGCATGAATCAATGCAAAGAACTCATTTAGCTTCTCTGCAATGACATTTTCTTCTCTGAGTGCTTCTGTTTTATCCTAATCATCAATTAGTTCTGCAGATTCTGACAAACTTCCTGGTCCTGATGTGTTTGAAAAGATTTGTTATTATTTTTGCATCTCTTGCATCAGTTAGAAGAACTGGACCGATTTTCTGTTGTAATTTGCACACTGCCGTTTGATTTAACAATCAGTTTGTCAGAAACAATTTATTAAATGAAGAATAGATTGGTGTTTCCTTATTGTCCTCTCTAAGGATATGTCCATATTTATCGGGTTCACTGTGCCTGGATATGCCCAGCTTTCTTTCCAAATGCATCTACCAGGTAGTGGGTCCCGAATCAGTTTGTGGTCCTCTGTGAGCAAGCAGGCTTCTGCTCGTGAGACTAGTTCTTGTCGCCACTCCCCCCAAAATATCCCCACTCATTTCAGGCTGTTGAATGCCCTTTTGGCTCTTAGGATTCCTGCAGTTGGGGAAGGTTGTCACAGATGAGGCCTGTAACTGCAGGGAATTTTCCCACTTTGTTTTGGCTTTATTTATTAGGCAAAGGCATATCTGCATGCAGTGACTGGTCTTTCTGTCTGGTATTTTGGCTGTGATGAGCTCCCAGGAACTTATTTCAGTCAGTCATATAAGTCATGTAATACCCAGAGGCAATCACAGGCTCTTCACAATATAGTGTAATGTTGCAACTCTGTTTGGTTTAGATATACATGTTTGCCTTTTATGTGCCTTGAGAGTGTTATTGATACTCTGCTCAGTGACATCACAGTCTGATTTGTTATTGGGGGCAGTGGTGTGTTTCTTTACCTATTGCTTTCTTCTAAAGAAATGGTCATCAGTGCTGACCTAAGTGTTCTTTGTGTTTTGGTTACTCACCTTTTCCCACTGTGCCGTCCCTCATTTGGACTGAGGACAGTTTGTGTGACAGCACGATACATCATGTCAGAGAACTGACCCAGCTTCCAATAGCTTTACAACCGAAAAAAAAGAATCCCAGTCCTTTCTTATCACCTGCATTGCTTTCCAGTCTAGTTTGTTGAACAGCCACACAAATACTTCCTTGATCACAAATACTGAGGAAACAATAGGTGAGAAAATAAATTGTGAGTGGAAAGGAGATTGAGTGCTGTGTGTGCCATCACTTCTGCTGAAGTGCTTGTCAAGGTAACCCTACAAAGAACTTGCCTTGATAATTTGGTTCTTTTCTCCTGCATTTACGAATACATATTTTTAGTTGTATTCCTCCTTCATCTAGCCCAACATTATAATAGTGCCTAGAACAGTTAAAAAAGGGAATATAGTAATTGACCATTAAAGAGCAAAAATATAAGATTTTCGTCCTGTGTTTTTTAGAGAACGTACACTGCCTTTCATCAAATGTTGTTCTGGTGACACCGTGCTTGCTTTTTTTTGTTACCTTTCTCAGATCTCCAGGTGTCCACAAACAAACCAAGAACATGAGTTGCTAAAAGTCACTAAGTGCAAATGAATCCTTTTCTGAAAAGTTTAGCTTAACAGATCATATTTCGGGGTGTAGAAATTATCGGGTAGGATCCTGTGATGTGGATACACAGAAGTATAATTACATACTTCTAATGGCCTCTCCTTATCAAATACAACCATATAGTCATATGTGGGGGGGAAGGGGGTTCCCTTTTTACTGACAAAGTACTCCCTGCTATCACTATGGCAAAGCTTCTCCTCTCTGCTCTTTATTTCACATTCCTCAGTCAAGAACTTTGTTTGCTTTTGTTTGCTTATTCTACACCATTCTAAGCACATTCCCCCCCCTCCTCCCCCAGCCTTTTTTTTTTTCTCTTTAAATTGAGTTTCATTTTGTGTCAGTTGTTATTTCTGGGTTTGAACAAGAACTTTCACAGATAGAACATCACTTCAAGATGAATCCATACTGTGTTTGCAAGAGATTAGCTCCAGGATGGTGTAACTACTGCAATTTTGTCTGTAAGTAGATTATCAGACCTTGCAAAGAGAACTCCCAGATTTTCTTTCCACGGTGCATAATAAAGCAGAAATACAAATTTGGAAGTGAAGTGTAAATTAGATTTGAATGAGAAGCAGGGCAGATGGTAGAATTTTGACTAACTCCATTGAAGTTCGTGTAACATGGAAAGCACATTTCATTTACAGCTGATGATTCAATAGGAACACAGCTGCTGGCATCTGACCTTTTATTTTGTACTATCCCTCCCCTTCTGAGGGCGCAGGCATCAAATAAAGTAACAACAGGTACTTGGCCAGCATGCACAGACTCTGGAATGGACTCCCCTTCCTTATTTATCTTGTTTTAGTTAGAAACTATTGACCTAATTTGCTTTCCTTTCCTACTGATAAGTAAGCCTGTACTGTTTGTACCTCTGTCCATCAGGCTTTACACTGAAAGGCAGGTATACTTTAATTGCCAAGATAAACTGTTGTCAAGTTCTGTGACACAGCAAGTACATGAGGTACCTTTGCTACTAGGGCAGTGCAAGGAATAGATTTTTACAAGTAGATAAGTGAAGAAATCTTTCATATCTGTGATCAAATGTGAATGTTCCAGTTGCCAGAAGAATAACAGTTAAATGCTGATGGAGTATGTGGTGCCACTACCACCTTAAAAACGAAAATATCGTAGTTTCTTCACAGATAGCAGCAAAAAAAGAGACCATCTTCTCAAGTTTTTGTTGATTTTTTTCTTCCAATTTGTTTGTATAAGTGAAGCTGTGTAATCTCATATATAGCCTTCCACTCAGGTTTGGGTACTCTGTGGACAGCATGTCTCACATGAATGCCTCACTCTAAAAAGATGAAATAACTGACTGTAATTCCTGTCTTTAATTTATCTTTAGTGTGATACATGTTCAAACCTCCATATTACATAAACTGATCTGATAAATGTAATTTTTCTGTAAGTGTGCAAGAATGTCTGAAATTCCGTATGCAGTTAACACTCAAAAAATGTGGGGATGCATAGTAATCTCACTTATTATGTTTGGGGTTTTTTTACTGTGTACAAAAAGGCCCATGGGCCTTGCACAGGTTTAGTCTTGCAAGCAGTTTCAAAATGTCATTCAACTTTGCATGTACTTTTTACACAGAAATTTTGAGATGTGTTTTTTACTCTTGCAGTGCTTACCCATGAGCATTTAAAAAAATATAGCCAAAAATAATACAAACCCTTGAGCATTGTACTAGTCGGGAGAAGTCAATACCAGCTTTCCTCTTTGACTCTGTTAGTTAAATTTTCACTGGAAGATAATGAATCTTCGATACTATTCTATTAAAACCGGATATGCTTAGCTAAAAAAGAAGTGTTTTATAAGTTTGTTTTGCTCGGCTGTAGGTGGAAAGCACAGCTGAGATCACACTTCTCAAAATATCAGTTGATTGCTTTGCGGTACCTGTTTGTCTGTTTCCTGATTGGGCAGAGCTGTTGCTGGGCTGATACCATTTTGACCAAAATTAGAAAGTCAATATAAACGAGTCAAACTAGACTGCCTGCTTTTTTCAGTTCTCTCTTCTGATTCATCAGTTGTTTGTTTCAAATTTTTACAGCCTATGTGAATTGGGTGTTATGCCAGCAAAGGTGAAAGCTCTTAGTGGTTAGTCAGTAAGAATGCTCATAAAAATTTGTCTTGATGACATTTAGATGCTAGCAAAAAATATGATGCCTAGTTAAAAAAAGTGGAAGCAGGTCCTACAGAGTGATACTAAAATTAAATATATGGATGTGAGAACCTTTTCCTCACTTAGGAGACTGCTGCTTCTCATGTACGATGATAGCACTCATGTTCCCGAGAGGATGTTATTGACAATGTCTTGTGGCAGAGGCTTAAAACCTGGAACTTACTGGTGAAGGCCTGTAGGAAAGAAGGACTTGCTGCTTACACATCTTTTTTTCCTTCAGTATTAGTATGTATACTTCAACAGAGTTCAACAGTGCCTGGTTAACTTACATTATTAATACTAGGGAGGGTTAGAATATGTAAATATAATTCAGATATTTGAAGAAAAACAGCATGTAAATTGTTTAGCAAAATTCTAGGTTAGTGCAAGTGCATCTGTAAGGGTAGATGGCCCTGATGTACTTGAAGAAATGCTGTTACTTTACCTGCACTGTTAAGATAAAGCTACAGATTTTTCTTTTTGGAAATGAGTAGGTTTTGATGCAAGTGACAGAGGCAAATGTTTTAATTAGTTTAAACTTGGGTCACTTCAGACTTTCAGAATTTTTTTTTTCTTGTCTCATAATGCTGGGTAAGAAAAACATGGGTATGTTGATAAATGCCATTCAGTTAGGATCCACTAGTCTTGCCACAGAAAGGCTTTATCTCAGTATGTACAATTCTCTATCCCACTGAAGATCAGGCTAGAAAGTGCTTTAAGAGAGCAACTTGGTTAAATCATGAGATCTCGAGATACTTTATAAAAATACTTATCACTTAGGAATGATAAGAATAAAAGGATAGGAAGAGCACAAAAAATCAAAATAGAAAAAAAAAACACAAAATGAGATGCAATCAAAAAGGGACATAAAAAGAAACAAGAAAACTTTTTATAGTAGAGTAAGGAGACAGTAAGGAAATAATTGCTCTAGTGTTCAGAAGAACGTGAGCATTATTGACAGATGTCACTGTGAATAGTGAAGTGCTTTTTTTTGTGGAATGCCTTTTTTTGCTTCTTTTTTGAAAGGGTTAAGTATGACCAAATGAATAATCTGTACTTCAGCCTAAGTTCATTTATCACTAAAAAATGAGCTGGAGCATATTTAAATGTCTTCAAAACAGCTAGGCCTGATGCAATTTACCTTTGGTGTTTACAAAAGGACAGAAAGGGGATTCCGATCACTGGGATTCTTGAAAAATTGTATAGAATTTCAAGGTTGTAGGGTGCTTGTTTTTAAAAGAAGAAACAGGAGGAACTGGAGAATAACAGACCAGTCAACTTAGATTACATTTCTGGTAAAAATCTGAAACAAATAATTTGGCTATCTGTAAGCAATTGAAATTAACTATGAAATGAGTAAGATCTAACATGGCTTTAACAGTAATAACTCAGTGGAACAGAGTTTAACCTCTACAATCATTACCAGGCCCAGAGGAGGAAAGGTTGTGGTCTTTGCCCATCACAGCTGACACTTGAAAGATTAGTAAGCTCTAGTCCATATGATTGTTCTAGTTATATAAAGTGCTGTTTTAAGACGTTTTAAGATTACTCTGGGCTTGGTAAAAATAGATGACCTATACTAAGTATATCCCATTAGTAATTACCCCAATGCTATCCTAGTTCTCTCAGACATTTTTGATTTTTTATGTGATTTGGGTTATGAAAACGGTAGCATAAAAAATTATTTCTAGGTGCTGTATCTGGAATTCTTCAGTCATTCTGGATGTGCTATTACCTGAATTGTGAAGCAAATAAAGTATTATCGTTTTAAGCAGCTCATACCTTCTGATGTTTTCCATGTAATATGGTTTGTTTATTTATTTTACTGCAGGATTTAGTTATCCGTATCGTCTTCATTCTTGGTAATTTAACAGCAAAGAATAACCAGGCCCGTGAGCAATTTTTTAAAGAAAAAGAAAGCGTTAACACCTTGACATCATTATTCCAAACCTACTACGAACTTGATTTGAATGCACAGACGTGGTACCACGATAGAGAAGGAAAAGGAAAAAAACACCTAAAGCATCCTTCAGAAGCAGAAGATGTTATGATAAAACTGATAAGAGTGCTGGCCAATCTCTCGATTCATCCCAGCGTAGGAGCCACCCTGGCAGCTGCTCATCGTGTTGTTGAATTACTTGTTACAGTACTAGGTAATAAAATCTACGTTGTGCTTGTTGTCTTCCTCCAGCCTATAATGAGAGTTCAGGATTTTTCATTGCAAAAAAACCCAAAGTCAGTTTGCTGATATTCATAACCTATTTTACGTAGAAGGCCTGTTTGAGACAGTGGATGCATTGCTGCTTTGATACAGACTTTTCAGTATCTGGGGAAAGATGTTGTAGAAGTGTTTAATTCAGTGATTAGATTTGCAGATATGATCATTAGGATAAGAAAACAAATTTTATTTTAAATGCATCTCACTGAGAGTTCATATATAAGGGAAGTTTGTTCTTGTCAGGTGCTACATAGATGTGTTTGGTGGTGGTATTTTTTTTAAGGTTTGCATTTTTTGTGACTGTTCTCAATTAAGTATTCTTTTTGTTCTCTGTGCCCATAACTTTCAGCCTGCTCAAAGAAATTTCTCATATTTTTTTCTTCTTTTTTCCAACCTTTTAGCTCTTTTGGATGGAAGAGCGTGTCCCTCTCCTGCCAAGTGGAGGCTTAGGACTGTAGTTCCTTTACCACTTACCGATCCCTTTGTAAATCTAATTACAGAGTAGGACTGGGTTTGTTGTCCCTGTAACAGAGTTTAGCACTGACAAGATACATCTCAGACGGCTCAGTGTATTTTACTCTGTGATGAGAACATTAAATATTGCGTTAAGACAATCAACCTGATTATACACTATCTTAAAGTCATGGGGGATTAGAGAAGGCAGACTCACAACTGCATTCTCTCTCATGGGTTGAAACTGTCTCAATGTCTTAATCATTGTGTAAACGCTTTTGAGCTTCAAAGCTTCTCTCTGCTAGCCTCCCCTCTTCTTGAGCACTCAGTTTACTACATCAGTCAGTTTGCTACAAAATGTTCTCTCTCCCCTCTTTTATTTCCTTCACTCTTGGTTTCTGAGGCCAGAAACCTCAGATAAATCGGTATACACAACTTTCAGACTTACAGATGGGATTTTACGCTGGTTAACATTCTGTCAGGAACTCTAAGAGAATCTTTCAAATATTGCTAAAGATTTTTTATCCAATTTTTTTTTCAAGGTACCTAACATTTCAGTATAATAGTCCTTGGTATTTCTCTGTGTCTGTCCTATAGCCCTATTTCTGCATGTAGATTCTCCTCAGTGCCATCTTAAAATAGCAAATAGGTTCTGTAAAATGCCTTAACTAACTAGATTTTAAATCGTTTCCTTACTCACAACGATTTCTCTAAATTAATAGTTGTAAAGAGTGACTTTGTATTGCCATTTTTGGATCGGGTGTTCCTGTTAGCTTCTGCCATGTTCCTGAAAAACAGAATAGTTGACTATAATAGTGGCCATGTAAACTATTACTCAGTTTGCTTTTGAGATCTAATGCACTCCTGAGTTAGAATCATGTGCGCGTGAATCTACATATGTTTTGTGGGTTTTGACTCTCAGAATACAAGTCCATCGATGACTGTGAAGAGCTGGTCATCAATGCTGCCACAACAATCAACAATTTGTCCTACTACCAAGTGGAGAGTTCTGTGGTTCAAGACAAGAAGCTGCACATTGCTGAAAGTAAGGACTTTTAAAATACTACTTTTTGTATAGCTTTTAGAAAGTGGAAATATTTTGACATAACAGAAAGTAAAGACACTGATAGCGTTTTGTGGAATATAAAGCTCATAGGGCTAAATTCTTCCCATAATGATTTCTGATTCTTTTGGAAAGCAATTCTGTGACTTATATGAAAGTAGCTGGGTTGTTGACAAAACCTCTTCCTTGACTCCCCAAAGGAATTTGCCATATTGTTTTCTGTGTAGCAATTTTTGCTAGATTTGTTAAAAATCCATATACCTGAGTCAAAATAATCATGTGGCTTTTTACTTCTCATCAGAGTACAGTAAGATTTTTTTTTTTTCTTCTCGGTACTTTCTGTACCTGCAAAATCTGATTTTTGTCTCTTTCTGGCTTATAAATCCATTGGCAGTGTTGTATTGGGGGATTCTCTCCCCCCTGACAGTATGGACAGCAATAATTTAGTGATGTGTAGGAACTGCAACTGAGTTCTGGGTCTCATTGTGTTAATGCTGTGCAAAAGGTAGAGTTTATGTCTTGCATATCTTTCTGTCTAAATAGACAAGGCATGGGGGAGAGACAGAACCTGAAGTTTGCACAACAGGTAGAACGAGGAGTAGGAAAAAATATCCTGGCTGTCAACTTAGTGTCCTGACTGGTAGAGGTAACAGTTCTGCTGTTCTGTCATGACTCATTTTGTCACCTATAAGCCAGCTGCCTCTTACTGCTGGTTGGAAAATGTGGAAACAAATTACTTCTCTGCCTGTCCCATTTGCTCTCCCTCTTCTGTTTTGGTCGTTAGCATGTGAAACTAGTGCCATCACCTTTCCTCTGCCTGAACTGAGGAAAGAGAACCCTTTGATGGAAGACCAGCAGGCTTCCTCCTCCAGGAGACATTTTGAGAATATTTGCTGATACAAGTGGTGGTTCCCAAAGACAAAAAATAATAATTTCAGATGTTTCTTTAAGACAAGTTCAAGACATGTTCAGTATTGCAACATTCAGAGACAGAAGTAATGGGAACTAAGCCAACCTCTATTCTGTATTTATTTCCTTCACTTTTCTGTGGTAGAAGGGTTAAGGGTTGACTTATTTAAATCCTGTATATGATGGACTGATTTCAGTGGTTTGTGTCACACAGAAGACTGATAAATGTAACTTCTGTAACATCGCTCCTTTGCCATGCAGCAAACCCCCCCATGATGATAGCTCTTCCTATGAAATGCTGAAGTTCTCATTCTGCTGCTGAAGTTACACACTAATCATATATTAAGCTGCTAAGCAGGAAAGCAGCAAGGAAGTGAATGCTTCGGATTGAGACAATATTAAGTAGCTACTGAGAGAAAATGTGCTTCCTTGTTATAGCAGCAATGAGAGAAAAGAGAGCTAATGTCAGAAAATAATTTGAGTTTTAGGAGACATCCCACCATAAGACCATCCGTTCAGGATCTGAAACAATTCTCTTATATATTGCAACTTTTTTTTAATTATGTCTTGCTGGATTTCCACATGAGCCCACTCAAAAATGCATAGCAAACCTGGCTCCCATTATTACAACTGTGCTTGGACTGTGTCCATAACTCTTTGTTTATTCCTTTGCATCTAGCCCCATATTGGAGCTCTTTGTCTCATCTTCAAAACCCTACACAATTTAGTTCTCGCTCTACCATCAGCTCACCCCCTTCACTGCCACCAGACAGACAACTGTATATTTCTTAAATATAAGAAATTTCTTATATTTATTGCTGTTGCTGCTTGCTTCTGATACTCATTGATAAGAAGCCAAGCACGTATTTGTGATATACAGGTAATTGTTTTTGTTTAATTTCTCTGCAAACCAATAGTGCTTTTGAAGCTGTTAATGAGTGACAATATGGATGGAGTTGTGGAGGCTGTCAGAGTCTTTGGCAATCTTTCCCAGTATCATGAGGTCTGTGACTTCATCATGCAGAAAAAGAGTGAGTTGCTTTTGCATTTGTACGACTCCTGTTTTTAAATGTCCATGGTTCTGAAAAGAAAAGATTGTTAATAAGCTGTCTCAGTTAAAGGGTAGAAGCAATCTTCCCTGATGTTTTGCAAATTAGGCAAACATTAGAATCCAATAGTAGTCATTATAAACACCATTTTATTTCAGTTTCATTAAAATGGAAATATTGGATTAGCAAAATACACCATGGTGCTTTCACAACGGTAAATACTACAAAACCTCTGTTTTTCCTAAAGATTCAAATTTTGAAATTTCCCTTTGCTCATCAAGCTTTCCAAATCCTACAGGTTAGTAGTGGTATGATATAAAATGAAAATCTGACTAAATTCTCATTTAGGTTCATAATCACATATTTTTGATACCATGTTCAGCAGTTAGTTAGCACTTTGTAAGATGTAGTTGTTTCACTGCCTCAACAAAGAGAGCTCCTGTTTGCCTCTGGGTGAAGTAGGATACAAGTCTTCTCAAGTCCTTTTGCTTTGGGTATCTAAAGAGCTTTGGGAAAAATGGCAACTCCTTGCTATCCACAGAGGGTGTGTCATCAGTTTAATTAGACACCAGTTCACTGTAAATTTTCTTGGTATCTACCTGTCAGCGCTGAAAGCGAGGTGATACACCACAATATGCAACCCTTTATATCAGGTGTGGACAAAGCACCATTTTTGGAGGTAAAGGGAGAACTGACACTTAGTAGCTGGTTGCTGGTGAACTGTCTCAGTCAAAGGACTGAATTTTCCAGCTGGAGAGGCTGTGGACGGTGTGCCAAGCTCAGGAAGAGCTGAGAGGCTGCCTCTCCTTTAGGCAAGACGGACTCCCTTGCTGGGGTTGCCTCCGCAGTGTCCCCAGTCAGTGTCAGCAAGCGCTGCGAGACGCTGCACGTCCAGCCTCTGCTTCTTGCTTGTCTCCCACAGGAGCCCCAGGCTGCAGCAGTTGCAGCTGGACTCAGTGCTGTCTGGGGCAACCCTGCCACAGATTGAAGAACAGTGCCAGATGCCAAATCCTAGCAGTTTCTGCTGACTATGCAATTGAAAGGAGGGTGATGCTTTTAAGAAATAAACTTCAGTTTGGTCAACTTGACGTCTTCTAAATTGGATTTTCACATTTCTTTAGTGTATTTTTATAAAATAAATTAAAATAAAACTGTTGTTCTGCATGATGTTATACTCTCAGTCATGCACCTGTTTTACAAATGTCACAGTAATATGCTACAAGGCTAAGTTTTTGGGTAGGGTATCCTGCTTTCTAAGGATACATTTTTAATGTGTGTTGTAATGGCACTTGTATGGTAAGTCCATCTTCCCAGTAATACTGTTTCCTTCTTTACAATCCAGTATACAAGTTCATGATTGCTTTGCTTGATTCCAAGAACCACGATGTCTGTTTTTCTGCCTGTGGAGTTCTGCTCAATCTCACAGTAGATAAGAACAAAGGAGCTTTTCTGATGGAAGAAGGAGGAATTGGAAAGTAAGTTCCTGATTGTGCTTATGAAAAAGGCAATTTTGAGTAGTTTATCCAAAACATTGCAATTGGATTGTTTTTTACTGGGGGTGGTAACTTGTAATAAAGATGCCAGCATAGAAGATAAATTGGCACCTAATGTTCATCCAGAAAGAGCCTTTCATATGGGGATTTTTTTGCAGAGGCATCAAAGTGGTTTAGCCTACTGTAGAGCCAAAACCCAAAGATCCTGCTGATATATACAGCAGAGGAGAGTACCATACTACAGAGCAACTAAGGCATGGCTTTGCAGTAGCTACTTATGCTCAACTCAGCTGGATCCTATGTGGGCTCCAGTTGATAGGCACCTTTAATGTGTATCTGGTGTGACTGTGAAGGTTACTTCAGGAACCATGATATCCCACATGGTGTGTTGAAATTCTTGTAACTACTTAGCACTGTAGGGAGAACTATCTGATGTAGCCATACTCAGCAGAGAACAGCTCCTGAGTCTCCTCTCTCTGGGAGTTCAAGTTTAAGGCACTGATATTACAAGGGATATTAAATCTTGATGCAACACTTGTAGCTTTGATGTTCAGATAATAGCGGATCTAGCTTAATTGGAGGAACATGAAAGATCATGTTCCCATGCTTATAAAGCAGTTGGTCCAACCCACATTTATGAAACAATAAGCTTTCCTGTTCATACATCGTATAATTACTTTTTTATACAGTGTAAACAATGCATAATCTTCTCATCCTTCCTTCCCATGTTTTAGTTAACTTACAATATATAGCTGAAAAAGTAGAGTGAAAACAAGTTACAGGCAAATCGAATAATAAATGTGAGAAATTTCTATTATATATTCTGTAGCATATAGAATCATAAATTTGAAATTTTTTGTACTGTGTCTGAAAATTTGTGAAGGAAAAACAGTAACAGCATTTGGACAGTCACAAATTGTAATGAAATTTGATAGAATTTTAGTGTCCCTGAAATGGTTACATTTATGATGCATGTCAGCGAAATTGGCCAACTGGGTTAAAAAGTTATAGGGGGTGGACAGGTACAGGCAGCATACACATGTACATGTAGACAAAAGGCATGTTCACATCCTTAGGGAACTATGCTGAATGAAAAGGGTGAAGTTACTGAGGAAGAAAACAGCATCTGAAGTTTATTAACATAGAATTTTCCTGCAAACTTTCATAGAGTTTGCTGACATTTCTAGACTTACAAATTTTGAAGGACTCGGGAGAAAATTAGATGGAGCAAACCACTGTTTTTGTTTGGTACTGACAGGTTAGTTGACTGTTTGCAAGACTTTGGGCCGGCAGACTGGCAGCTGTCTTGTTTGATATGCAAAACCCTGTGGAACTACAGTGAAAACTTCACAAGTGCAGCCTCATGCTTTGGAGGAGATACCGACACGTTGCTGGTGCTGCTCACATCACTTTTAGGTGAGATTCATAATCTTGGTCTCTTTTCCTCAATAAAAGAAATGGAAGAAGCAAAATCAAAGCAGTATTAGTTTGGTTGGGAAGCCTGTCATGTGGCTTTAAGTGGTTGGCTGGTATAGACTATCCAGCAACACAGTGGTCTGTTGCCATTCAGCACATTCCCTCAGGTCTTACAGATTGCCAGGGTGGAATTTTCTGCTGTCACTGCCCACTCTAGTTTGCCTACTTGGCATGCTCCTAATGCTTTCCCACCAGCTGCCTTTTTGCCTGCTTAGACCTTCAGTGCATACCTTTCACTGGGTGTGGGCCCTTCTGGCCTTAGAGGTCACTGCAGGTGTTGTGAGGAGCAAGGGCTTGGCTGTGATGCACCTGGTTACTCCACAGCACACACGGGACACCACTGGGGAATATGGCTTTTCCCCTCAGCCGGAGGTCTCTGGGGTGCAGCAGGCTGAGCTTGATGCTTGGCCACCCTTCTTTGCTCAGCATGGCCTCTTTGCGAGCAAGGACAACATTGTGGCAATGTCTCGTCTGCTCCCAAAAGCCAGGGAGGGTGTGCTCGCTCCTCCACAAATGCAGGCTGGAAAGTGAATGTTTGGACCCTGATGCGCTTACCCAGTTGGATCTTTTCATCTGGACACTTAACTTTTGCTTCAAATTTTATAGATTTTAGTTGCTATGTGATAGTCCTATAGTCAATAGATGTAATTTTCCTTCTTTATTTTTTGAGCACTGCTTTGCTTATGATTTTATTTTGGGCAGGTCATTTGCAATTATCTTTAAAAACACTTGAATCTTTAAAATGTCAATGAAATTGAAGGAAACTAACTAATTTTGATATGGTTTTAATTGGAAATTGAGTAAAGATGTATGCTTGCTGTCAGACCCACACAGAATGTGAGATGCCCGTGATCTCTTGTTTTTAGACAATGAGAAAAGTGGGTGAATTTGTGAGGATTTACCTGAAAATATCAGTATTTCAAGGTTATTAGTGCACTTTTTAACATTCTGCAACTTTACAGCCACAATCATGCATGAAATTTCTGGCACGCAGCAAGGAATATATATCTTCGTTTTAGAAAATTTGTACTTACTTTTTCCTCTGCATTTAACAATGCTTATTTGAGCAATCGATTTGATTGCAGAGTGCAGGCTGGATAGTAATTGTGACTCTCATTAACAGGTACATCTGTCATGAACTGGAAGTTCATGTATGATTGCAATTGCAGTTGCAATTGTGATTGTAATGCAACTGTAATGACAATTAAAAAGAGGTTAGAATGAAATCAGAGGGCTAGTCTTTCTTCACACTGTAGTCAGAAGAGTAGCTGTAAGAGGAGCACATCTTACTCATTGGATCTGGTTCCTCTGTGTGCAAAGAGCCAACAAATCTTAGTAATAGCAGCTGGTTAATAGTGTCCTATATCTTCCTCCTCCCATTGTATTCAGTAACAGCCTTGAACTGTCATTGCTCTGATTCTATCATTCAGGAAGCAGGAGGCAACTGCTGACCATCAGTGAACTCTACTTAAGCGTCAGCACACCCTCAGGAAGCGGAAAAAGTGGAGCATGGCACAGCAACACCTCATTCACCTGCTGTGCTTGGCCTCCTCCCCTTTATTTTTCCCTCCACTACCTGGCACAAGATGACAAGAGATTATGAGGGAGCTAAAAGGGAGTGGAAATGGCCTGAAAAGATGTTGGGCCCAAGAGAAAAGCTGGACAAAAGACACCATTTATTTTTCTTTTTCCCTGCCTGATCCCCGGAGCCTGATATGCAGCAGCACTGCTTTCCAGTGGCACTTGTCATTTGTCTTCTTTCAGCTGCTCTGGAGTTCCACGTCACTTTATTGGCTCAAAGCTTCTGGAGGCTGATGTTCCCAGGCCCCTGGCAGCAGCTTTGCCTTGTTCCAGGCCCTCAAGAATAGCAGTGGAGATGAGCCTCTATCTTGATAACATTCTTCTGTTTGGTCATTCAGTGAAATTTCTTTTCTCCTTGCTCTTTCCAGACTTTTTCTTCTACTCATCTTTACCTCCACTATCAATTCGAAGAGGTTATTTTGGAATCTCAGTACATGTGAACTCTTGCATGACGTGCTAGTAGCTTCCAGGGCTCCTGGCCCCTGTCTTGCCAGTGTTACAAGGATGGGTAGCCCTTGCAGACCACTGAAGTCTGCACTCTGGTCTTCAGCTTCCCCCATAGTGTGCAGACCCAGTGTGCTTGTCTTTTCCCTGGGCTTGCAGCCAGTTCATATGCTATTTGGCCAGTACCCAATTTTCCTGGTTTTTGAGGAGAGTCGTGGGAAAATTAAATTATCTGAGGATGTACAGCTTGCCTGTGGAACACTGATCCTTGCTGATCCACAGTGTTACTCACGTTCTGTTTTGGGAAATTTACTGTTTCAGTTCAACACTTCAGCTTTGAACTGGTTCTGACCCTTGTTCTTGTAGTACTGGAATTCTTGACCTCAGTGATTCCATAAACATTCAATCAACTTCTGGGAGCAACAGCTGTCTACTAAAAGGGAGAAATGTTTCTTGTTCTGTGTTAAAGATAGTTAATTTGGGCAGAAAAATCAGGAGTAGGCAAAGCAATTCTCCCTGAAAACAAGGCCCATAATCCCTTATCTTTCACTTCTCTGCTGCTAGGAGTCATTTTAGGTATGTTGGGTTACTGTGCCATTGATACGACAAGAGCAGACTGGCACAAGTTGCAGTAATATGAAGTTCCAATTAAACATTAGGAAAAGAAATTTCCATCATGGCAGGGGCCAGGCACTGGAACAGCCTGCTCAGAAAGTCTGTGGAATCTCCATCCTTGGAGATGTTCAGTACTCAACAGTACATGGACCAGAGCAACGTTATACATGGTGGCTCTGCTCCAGAAGTTCTGTCCAACCTAAATTATCCTATGATATCATCAAATGTGGATCTGATGACTGAGGCTGGATTTTATCTCTGATTACAGGTTTTCTTCCTGCAGAGATATGACATCCATCTTGAAAGAATGGGTCTTTTCTCTTTATTTTATTACAGAAAGGCTTTAAATGGCATCTCTTTATGCAGAACCCCTTTTGTAATCTACCTCACATTTAATTTTGGTAGTTTAGAAACAGTGTAGTGGCATAGAAGTCAGGTACTGTTTGCAGTTGCCGGTAGCTTTGTATGAACCAGAGCCCATCTCCATGCACAAGGAATGTTGCTCTTTCCTTTCTAGCTGTTGCAGCTCAGGCCATCTGCTCTGCACAGGCACCTTGTCATGCTTTTGGATGCTTGAGCATCTCTTTTCTACACAAAGTTTGACTCAAAATGTGGGAACTGAAGTTTCTCTTCAGCCCCAAGTTGTCTTACCTGCTGTGACTGTGCAGTAAGCTCCCTGACAGAGTTACTCATTTAACATGTGAATCTGGTGCTCTTTCATAGTCTAGACCAAAGGTAAGTCACATTTGACACTCCCATTTAGAGCAGGATTCCACCTTCATTTTAGGCCCATTTATGGTCTAAAGTAAAGTAAAGTACCCTATGTCAAATATCCTCCTGTTAAACTGTATGAAAACATTTGTTCAGCATTATCAGCTGTGTCTGTGGATTCTTGGATTCAGGAGAATGCTTCTGGTTGCAGACTGATTTCTTTTTTCTGTAAGAGTTTGTCTCTTTGCCACATCCAGTGCCAGGCATAACGGAGGGGGAATAATGAGTGATGACTTCCCTTAATTCCTAACACTGCTTGCCTTTATTAAAGAGTGTTCTGTTGTTTTATTTTTTAAATTTGTGAGGAAGGGAGGGCATCTGTAATACAGTAACTAGTGTGCTTCAGTTTCCCTCAGTATGATAGTAGATAGAGTTTGAAAGTGTCTCCATGAACCAGATTAGCAGAGCAATTTGTGACAGGGAAAACATAGTTGTAGTTAGATGAATTGATTCCTTACCTTAGCAAAGTTGCTGTGGGTAATGTTAAATCCTGGTACTTTGCAGAGCGACAGCCCCAGTAAATGCTTGGTCTTGGAGATACAGTTTAGCTACACCTGTAAGAATAAAAGAACCTGCAATGCCCTTTTCACTGTTTTACTGACCTTAACATCCTTTATTTTCAATTCAATCTAAATCCCTCAGACAGTGATGCTCAGCTTATCTGAAGCGCAGAGTTATTTTTAAGCCATCAACGTGCACAACTGGTAAGCTGTATAGTCATAAAATACATAGTTGGGTGTATTTTTATTCAGAACTGATGACAATATTTTCCTTGATTGCAGATGAAAAGCTAGTGTTGGACTGCAGCCTCGACAGAGAGGGAAGGGACTCCCACAAACTACATTGGGAAAGAGAGTTCAAACCTGTGGCAGAGAAACTTCTTGATAGAATTCAAAGCCATCACTCCTTTCTTCCAGCTGTGCCTATTACTCCATTTTAGTCAGTCTTTTCTCTCTTTTTTTTTTTTTTGGTCATGTAAATTGTATAGCTTTATATTTCTAATATACCTGTATGTTGCCATGAGGAAGAATGTTAAAGAGCGTGGCTATCTTTTGAAGAGCTTGTATGAAATTTCTGCATGTGTAATTACTTTTTACAATAGACTTGAGCTGATCAAGCGGCTGCTCAGTGTGATTTGTCTGTTGATTCCATAATTTCCTGGCTGGGAAAAAGAAACAAATGTATTTGCTGAACTTTTAGTTTTTAGAAGGTACTTGGACCTCTGTGGTACCAAAAATGCTGTGCAGTACAGAAGAACATTATGTGACAGGAGCCACATTTCACCTACAGACTTGTATATGCTTTTACTTTATACAAAATTGTGCAACAGTAACCCATATGCTACTTGGGCATTGTGCTGTGTTTCTTCATGAGCTTCACTCTTCAGACTGAATGCTGTCAGTGGTTGGGGGAAAGTCACTTCCCTTTCCTTTGGAGATCCCCCTTTCTTTTTCTGATACTCTGTGACTGGGGTCTACAGTATCCCAGCTATCCCAGCTCCTGCCTTGGCACTTACAGGATATAAGCTGTGCTGGCCTTTCCCGAATTGGGACTTCACATCTTAAGGCAAAACACTTGTATCCCTGATCAGAGACGATTTTAACTGGTCTGTTGTGTTCTTCTTTCAGTTTTTCCAACACTCCGAGGGGCCACCTGTGTGCCTCTGCTTCTCAGACTTCTTGGCCAGTTGTCTCCCCTGAACCTGCATCTCCATCCATGGGGCAAAAAAAGGCCTGTTCCTTCATGTTCCTTCTAACTGCTGCTGGCTTGTTTGTTGCTCAGTTTTCATCCTTTCAGCATGTAGAAGTCCCTGCTTGTAGCCCATGGATTAGCTCAGCAGGCGCATCGCTGGCCTGACGCATTAACAGCCTAGTTGGCTCCAGGGAGCTTTACAGACCTGACCTATTTCTCTCTTTTCTGACCTCAGATTGCTAAGAATAAACTGCTGTGTGGAGGCTGCCGGGCTCCTGCTCCTGAGGGTCAGCAGCATCGCACTGTGCTGTGTGCAGCAGGAGAGTTTCCAGCCTGGCAATCCCTGCGGAGGCTGGAAGAAGTTGCTGTTCTAAGGCAGTGATTCAGAGCTCCCTCAGTGGCACTGCTGTACCTTTGGTAGTGCCCAGGCCTCTGCTTCCGGGTGAGGAGAGGAAGAGAGGAGGCTGGGAAGTGGAGCCATAGTAGAAGAGTAAAGAGACCTTTTTCCTAATTTAGGCCCCTGCTTCTATAGGCCAGGCACGAGGAGATTTCATGGTCCAGGTTTTGGGAATGGTGAGAAGGAAACTTCAGTGAAGGTAATGAAATTTTCTATATTCTTTGTGTCTCAGCAGCTCTGTTATTTCTTGTGCCTAGTTGGCTCAGCCCCACAGTGAGTTGCTTCAGGAGCATGTGGCAGCCTCCATCACTGCAGTCCACAGGCAGGAATGCTCAGCAGTTCAGTGTGGTTTGGCTCTTACAACAGCTCTGCTGAGCTTGAAAATATCTCAATTATCATCCCTTCTTTTGCCATTTTAATTTTAGCTGAAATTGAACAGAAGATAAATGGCTCCATTTGTTTCTTGGAGAAAAGAATGGATTTACTTTTGGGGAGTATTAAAGAAAGGATGACGACTAAATACTCCCTGTGGGGAGGAAGCATTTGTTCTTGGCATTTGCGTCATGGCAAGGCAGGCAAAGACCTGGCTGTGCAGGGCAGGGTGGGGGGCAGTGGAACGGGCCTCATGGCTAAGCCCTGTCAGCAGCTCTGATCAGAACTGACAAGTGCCAAGACTGTCAGAGGCAGCCCGAAACTGAGGGCTGGCTCAAGTCAAGGTGGTGTTTAGGTAATTAAGATTTGTTCAAATAAAACACTGATTACGTCAAGTCATTGCTGATCAAACTGTAACCAAGGGCCTGGAGCGCTGTGTCCTGTAGCACAGGGCGGATCTAGGGATCCCACAGTGGGGACTGAAGCTGAGGCAGCTCCTGTGTGTGAGCTCTGGCCTCTGCTTCAGGAGGAGGTGCCTTCAGAAGTGCTGGATTGAGCCGAGAGGGCAGCACAGGCCTCCAAACACCCATCAGCAAAGACCGGCAGTGGTTCCAGTAGAGCTGCATGGCTCCGTGTCTCTCTCTGGAGAAAAAAATTGTGGGTAAGAAGCAGCAGCCCCAGAATGCTGAATTTCAGGTGTGTTCTTATGGCATTGTCTACCACTTGGGTATCTTTGCCACAAACCTCAATGAAACAGGTCTCTTATGTGCAGGAGCCCATTCCTGTTTAGCGACACCTCCCTTTGGGGAGGGTTGCCAGTTCTACAGCTGAGGGGGGTGTGACACTGCTGCTGCTGCGCACACAAGGTGCTGCCCTTCCCACAGGCCACAGGCTGGGGCTCTGCGGGGCTACCTGGGACTGTCAGGGCTGAGAGCTGAGGAGCACAGTGCACCTGAGGTCACCAAGGCAGGGCTGGGGCTGGTCCCTTGTGCCCTCCCATCACTCACACCTACTGTGATGAAGCATCTGTCAACTTAACCATTGTCTTGTTTTTAATGACTCACCCCGCTGTCTTTGGCTGACACTGTGCTTAACAAACAGCCTTGCTGGTTGTTTTCTACTTAGGACCACAAGCCCCCTTGCGCTTTTTAATGGAAAATCCCCAAAAACTTTCAGGCCCTTTCTCCAAAGTAAGTAGCTTGGTGCGTAGTTGGGATTGCCTGCATGTTGTGGCTCGTGCTCTGATGGCAACTGTGACCATATGCAGCCACTCAGACACACATATATGCTGCCGTGTTTACTGCTCGAAAAGGAAGAGGACACTTGGATGTGTCTGAAGAGCCTTGGACAGAAGTGGCCAGGTTAGGTTTCTTGGAAGAATTCATGTCTACCTTTGACCCCAAAAAGCAGCAGGAGACTGAGGTGCTGCCGAAACATCCTTCACAGACTGGAAAGGCACAGCTCAGCTGTATGACATGCCCTTAGACAGGAAAGTTTTGCTCTGTTTTTTGGAACATTAAAAATCCTGTATTTTCAGTTAAGAGGAAGCACCAGATGCTTCCTGTTAGTCACAATTTTTGACGGTTTATTAATCTTTCTCCCCTAGATTTTTTTAGGTATTTTAGCTTCTTGGACTGTAAACTAAAAACTGTTCCCAGAATGTTCTGCAGTAAGAGAAACCAGTCTGAGCTGAGACCCAGGCCAGAGGACAGAAATCAAATGGATTCTACTTGTGGGCTTGGGAAAACCATTTCATAGATTCATAGAATATGCTGAGTTGGAAGGGACCCATCAGCATCATTTAGTCCACCTCCCGGCCCTGCACAGAACACCCCAAGAATCACACCATGTGCCTGGGAGCGTTGTCCAAATGCTTCTTGAACTCAAGACACGCTTTCCTGCCTTACAAATAAGGCTTCTACCTTCCTCTAAACAGGGAGGAGGTTTTACACTTGGACTACAACCCCTGTTACAACCAGCTGTAGGAGTGTGTCCAAAATAGTTTGTCGCTCCCTTTTAGCAACCCCCCCTCTCTGTTACCTCTTGCCTGACTGTTACCTCCATCTGACTGCAAAGACCTCACCACCCTTCTGGCAGTAGCCAATGAAAATCAGCAGCCTAATCTGGAACTAAGTTCACTACTGAAGGATTTTAAAATCAGTTTAACTCTTAAAACTATATTTAGAGCTAGTTTTCGAAAATAAGTGATTGCATTAACATATATTGGAATCTCTGAGCTCACCATGTCCGTTGCCTGTGAGAAAAGAGGAAACCTTACATGACAGAGTATTCCTAAATAGAAGGTGGAGGACCATGAGAAGGGTGAAAACATCAGGAGTATAGGAAGGGTATTCCTACTACAGTATTAATGAAGATCTAGATCTATGTTTTTAAACTTTATTTTCTCCCATCATTTTAGACTCAGTTGAAAAATTCATGGCTCATCATTTTAAATATGTTTGCACAGTTACTGTTTCAAACATTTTTAAGTGGTCTTTGAACCAGTAAGAACAGAAGCTTAAAGTTAAACCACACGGAAACACCAAGAGAAAAAGTTGTTACCTTTATTTCAAAAATACCAGTAATACTGACAAATTTAAAAAGCAATTCACACTCATACAAAAGTATTCATGTGTTCTCCAAAACCAATGTATATTAAACGTCAGCATTTTAATCATGTTTTGATTTACTAAAAATAGATGGTTTTTAGCCTAGTTATTTAAGCAACTGCAAAAATCAGTAAGACCAGCGTTGGGCATGTAATACAGTAGGACTGTTTGGCAGTCTAGAACAACATTCCCACACCTTGTCCTAGCTCCTTCTTGGTTCATCTGTGAAAAAGAGGACAAGAAGCTACTCGACACGTTAGGTAGGTAGATCTCTAAAAAGCTCTGAGGACTCCAGTCCCCTTTTTTCCATAGGAAGACCATTGCACTTTGGAGCTCACGAAATAATGCTGAACAAACGTCCTGTAGCATTTTAAGGCTAAACTAGTTGAGAAAATTGACTGCTATCTTTCAGATTATCACTGTGGACAGAAGAAGTTTAGTTCTGATTAAAAAGGGAATCTAAATAACAAGGCTTTTTTGAAACCACACACAGTAAAGGCTCAGACAATAGCAGTGCTCACTTCCACTTCTAGCTTAACTGGAACAGCCTGGGTCTGTTCACTCCACCTGCACAAATAGCAGCATCAAGATTTTCTAAAATTATTCTTGTAGGGAAAGCAAATGTCATCAAATCCCACTTCTTTTCGCGCTCCAGCTCCCACAGTATTTGCCTTAACACAAGATCTATATGTCTATAGTTTGCTATATTGCCACAAATTCATAGAATGTCCCATAATGTCTGAAGCCAGAATACCATGAGCAGGCAGCACTTCTGTACAACCCTGTCTTTTCAACTGCCAAGCATTCACTGCCGAGTGGCAGCAACGATATTCCAAACATGGAAATAGCTGAAACTAAAGGAGTTATGGCACAATGGGCATCTTAACTTATAGCTACTGTTGGTCCTGAGGCTTCGTATCTTCCTCTGCCACACTGCAGCTGCAGAACATTCCAACGTCAACAGGCAGCCGGAGACATCAGGTCATATAGCGAGTAATAGCTCTCAGAGCATAAAGTAGTTCGGCTTGCATCCGAGCTTCTACCAGAAGCAAATTTACATGGACCTTCAGGAAAGAGAAGTCAGGCTTTAGTGGTGTGCTCACAGTGTGTGCTGCAGCTAAAGGAAGCCTGCAGGGCTGCGGTTTTCGTGTCAGTGCTTGCAGCAGCAGCCACAACAGCAGCAGCAGCAGGGGAGCACTGCCTGTGTGAGCCACCCAGACCATCAGTTCTTGCCATGAAGCTCCTTGGGGACAGAGCAAGTGGCATTGCACAGCAGGGGGTCACACGTGCACCTAAACAGGGCCATGCTCCCAGGAAGAGGCAGTCACCCTTTAGTAGACCAGCTGGTTTAGCTGGAAAAAACAGACAAGCTTTCAAGCACACAAGCCCTTCTTCAGCAGCAGCAGAATATGCACGGCCTGTTCAAATTTAGCTTAGTGAGGGTAATTGATTAAAGGCAAAAGGGCAGCTGGTACCTGTGGAGCAGAGCTGATAAGGTAGTTTGCCCCTGCTGAAACACACAGGTAGTTATCACCTGAACAACGTGGAGTGGTTAGCCAAGGTGAGGCACACGAAAAACTCTAAAGTGCCACAAAACTGCTGTCTTTACTGAGACACAGGTGTTCAGTAGCTACCAGAGTGTTCTCCAAGCTCATCTCCTCAATGTCTTTAATGTTTTTCTTTGAGGATGAGATCAGAAACTGTGTGGGGGAGGGCGTGGAAAGTATTTTCTCACTGACAGCAAGTGGCTGTGAGTTTGCTCCAGCATGTGAGGGCTACGTGTGGTTTCATTTGCATGATTTCCCTGAGCATGATTGGTGACTGCATTCAGTGACACGTACATGCAGGATCTTTGGATTTTGATGGCTACGGAGATGCAAAGTTTTGGGCTTTAAAGAAGAATTTGTGTGCTTGAAAAGCTCGTCTATCAGTTAGTCTAAACAAAACATAGGTAGTGTTTTACTTGAACACCCTTAAATCACTGTAGTTATAGGACCCTGTTTTAGGGGGTTTAGCAAGAACTAGAGCCTTTGATGATTTGAACACTAATGATTCAGGCATCTTTATGTTTCAGCACTGATTTTAAGCAAGGCCAAGAAATATTTTTCTAAAGAAAAACTGGAGAATGTAAACTTTTTGGAGCAGATATCTGAGAGTTAACAGCAAGAAATATGACTGGGAGGTGCAATTCAGACTATAACCCAGCAGCAGGGCTTCAGGCTTTACCATAAAAGAACTGCTTGGGGGCCATCCATGCTTAAAGGACCAGGGGAGTGCACAGACCCTGGCCGAGCCAGCAGCTGCTCCGAGTCTAAGGCCAAGGGAGGGATGGATCTCACATCCCTTCCCTGCCTCTCTGGGATACAAGGAGTACCAGCTGCAGTTGAGGTGAAGCTGTAGCATTAACATGTCTAACTCCCCCACACTGCTCAGAGCTTGCGCAGTCCATGTCAGCTGTTTGCTAGCAAACATGCAGTAGGAAATGGGAAGGTATTCAGCCTGGGAATACTACACTTCCTAACAAATTTACTGAGTGTGAGCAGAATCCCAGTAACATCAGCTAAAGCTTAAGTGCTAGCTGGGTAGCTGTGCCTGTCAGGGTGGCATCGATCGGGGGGCCTGTGTCTGTCCCTCAGCATGCGCGCAAACTGTACCTTCTCAGAGTGTTCAAACTGCCTCCAGAAGCTATCATACATTCTTTTTGTGGTCTTTTCAGGAGTGCAAACCACAGTCTTGATGTAAACTTTAAAGCTGCGGTCCAACAACTGATTAATTTCACCATAGTCATAATCATCGTATCTGTTTGGAATTGAAAGAAAATCACTTTCATTTTCAAGAAGCAGTTATTTCACTTGCATTGTTTCTAAGTTCCTATGGCAAAAGAAGTTGTTGAGTCATTTGTACCACTGCTGGCCCTACCCAATAAACACAAATATGTTTAAAAAATACACACATTTACTTAAATAACAACTCTGCTTCAATCTGAGAAAGAAAAACTAATGCGTTTAGAACAAAAATAGTAAAACTGACCTTATTCCAAACATACAGTGAATATAGTTCCAAATAGCTCGTCTTAGCATTGAGGTATCCACATCTTTGTGCATGGCCATTGTGTTGTAAGTCAGATTATAAGCAATATGAAACTTCTCGTCAAGTAGTTGTCCCACATCTGGATAAAGACGATTAACCAAGGAATAGCCATGGTCTTCCCAGGAATAATCCTTAGAATAAGTAAAAATGCAGAATGGAGAATGTCAGAAATGACGTTGTGAAGACCCGATGCTTTAATGTAATTGATCTCAGAGAAGGTAATCCACTGGGAGGTGGGGGTTGTTCATTTGCTGGCTTTAAGCCTCATCCACAGGGCAGTAAGAGACAGCACAGTGATTTCCATGTTTGGTATTGGGCACAACAAACAGATTGTGCACTAAGCCTCCCAAGAGCAGACCCCATCCATGTTACCTGAACACGAAAGGTGGGCACATGCATTCCGTGTCTGGAGAAGTCTTTGTAACCATAGCTGGTATCCTCAAAGTGACGAGACACATCTCTTGTTGCTGCAGATTCTTCATCTTCTGTTAATATCAAACAGAATTTCACACAATTTTGGTAAGAACAAATTGAAAGTCTCCTAGCAGAACTTTTGCAGAAGAATGGGAGTCTCTGTACTTTTTAAGCAAACACAGAGTTTCACTGGACTACCCGTATGAAGATTCTTTGGTACAGCTCAGTGTGACTACAGCTATGGAGGCAACTCCATGAAAAACACTCAGATTCTTTCTAACAACAAACATCTTTTTCTCCCTTCTTTTGTGCACCAGTCTTCACCCTGTCCCCTAAGTCCAGGGGACACTTTCCTCCTAACTCAAGGGGTCTGTAAAAATGTCAGGGGAAAAACCCGTTTTGGAACAGATTGCTTCTTAAAAAAGAGACTTCTGAGACTTCCAGATGAAACTGTTGAAGAGCCCATGACAACCCTAAACCCGTAAGAGGTTAGGTATTGTCTCTCAGTCACCTGAAAGCAACATTTCATACACTTAAACAGCAAAGTGTGTTAAGGCCTTTTTGGAGTGTCTTGTGAGATGCTTAAATCTCTTGTGAAACTTTTAAATCTCTGAAAAGAGAGATTCCATTTCTGCTGGAGATTTTTATTAAACATAGTATTGCTATGGTGTGTTTCAGAGAAGCCACAAATTTTGGCACTACTTTGCTTTTAAGTGTTCTGGAAGAAAACAATGCATCCCTAATCTTGATCCTTTCAAAGAAATGGTAATGTTTTCGAGACATCTAATAATGCTTACCCCCCCCCCCCCCCCCTTTTACAGTGGTAAGTATTTCTTCAAATAATTTGAGAAAGTCTGAATAAAGATATATTCACTGTACGTCTGTTCTACCTGAAGAACACACGAACATGCTTTCTCTCTTCTCCCTTTCAAAACGTGTAGCCATCTCTTCCTGGCTGGCCTCCTCCTCGTCTCTGCACTCCTGTAGCTGCTTCATTTTCTCCATAAGAGCCTCAACTTCACAGACCGACTCTGTAGACTTAAAAAGAAGAGAAAGACATTTCATTTTCATGCAACGAGAATTGACAACGATAGCAGAAACCGTCAAGCCGGAAAATTTAAATGCAACTGGTATCCTTCATTTACATATTTAAATATGGATTTTTCAAGGAAAACATTTTTTGAAAGAAACCTGTATTGACCCAATGGTTCACATTTAGTCATCATCTCTTCTCATCTCTGGAATTTTTAGCATGATTTAAAAACTAGCATTTTGGAACAAGTGGTTCGCACACTAAAATTAGTTTCTCTTACTTAATCTAAATTAACAACTGAAAAACAAGGAGTTGTAACAGAAATTCTGATAGAGGAAGTAACCACAATTTACTACCCAACTGTATTTTTCCCCTTCTCTGCTCACAGAGAAGAAACACTGAAGGAAAAAGGAAGAATGAGTGTAAATGCAGATTTAATGAAGCCTCAAAAGAAAGCTAGTTCAGATAATCGTATTTCACAGCAGCTGTTTTAACACCACAAGACTATCAATTCGGCATTCAGTCTTGTAAAAATCCATCAGCACGAAGTGTAATAAAGTTATCTTTAATTTATACAGTTCTGCCCTTTTCCTCTCTGCCTTTTGCAGTTTGCTTGCTCCTTCAGAGAGCCAGCAAGCTCCATCTAACAAAATTTAAATGCCATTTAAACCCACACCGTTGCAGTAAAGTCTCACGGGCAAGGAACCTGCAGCAGAAAATGCCCTCATGGCTGTTCTTAAACCAAAGTGCAGTTAACATCATGCTTTTCACTAAGTGGAAGCAAGTACAGATCAGCATAACTGCTGCAGGCAGGAAATGCTGTTTTAAAGACAGTCAGAAAACTGTGAATGATCTGTTAAAATGATCCGTTGTGTGATGCATCACAAACACCTCAAGGCAACAAAGTCAGAGGCTGGAATCAAAGGAAGAGCCCACTTTCCACTGCACCCATGAAAAAAGCATTCCTGGCCACTGCTGCTCAGGACACATATCATGAACTAGTTGAGACCTGGAGTCATCTCAGTTTGCTTTTATGAATGACAGGAGATCCAAAAAAATAGACAACAGGGATTGGATCTCTCTCCCTTTGGTAGCTTCCCCCAGCTTACTACTGTCATTTCAGCTCCTCCTAAATACACTTTTCCAACTGGTTTAGGCTCATCAATCCCACTCCCCATGAATGAAAAGAGACAGGCACCCTCCACGTGTTAAGTTTACAAAGAAACTACTACTATAGAAAGAGATTGTTTGTTCAGACAGATACTTACTGGAATACTTCCAGTTGGGCTGGCATGGATTTCCTCCACCCCGTGGTAACCATTTGTAATATCGCATAAGCAGTAGTTACTGACGGAAGGGGGCCTGAAAGTGTGACCCCCCTCACAGTCGATCTCTGGGCTGATCCCACAACCAAATGTGAAGGAAGCAAGGGAGTGGTAGTGTGTAAGGAGGACAACTGCATGGATCAGCTCTGCCAGGGACCAGCTGTTCTCTTCAGTCTTTAAAAGTTGCTTAAAAAGTAATGCAAGACAAAAGTATTAAAGTCATTCATAAGACCCCCACCTTAATGCAACCGATCAACACATTTCTTTACCAGGTAAAATTATTTTTCCAACATCCAATCTTGCTTCCTAACTCTCTGCTGCCATTAATGTGCTCAGTATCCTGTTACCAGATGACCTGCCAGGGTTAAGCTACAAAGGAGATGACTTCTCTCCCCTCTCTGGTCCTCAGCAGTTGAATCAGTTTGGGTTTCCCTTTTGTAGCGTGTGGTTTGTATCGAGGCCAGGCTGACTTGCATTGAAATTTCACACCTCAAATGAAGATGCAACCACAACAGCTGCATGTTTCTTCAAATGGTCTTTGCAGCATCAGAAAACCCTGGCAACTCCTTGCACATCAACTGTGTAAGAACCTGGCATCAGGGCTGGGTTCCCTCCATCTTGTCCCTGGGGGTGGAATGCTCTAGATTTGACAAGAAGCTTCAAACTCTCAACTTCCCCTTCAGGCAGGAAAGTGTGGGAGGTTTGGGGCCTTCTGGCAGAGCATGAGCCCTCCCGCATACCCCAGTGCCCTGCCTCCCAGCAGGACCTGCCATCACCTCTCTGCCTGGCAAGGCAGCACTGAGAAAGTCTCAGCACCCCCATCCTCCTTGCTCAGGGCACAGAGAGAGCAGAGGAGGTGCTCCAGTAGCCAGGGCTTGGCCCGGGGCAGGCTACAAGAGCTGCCATCACCACACGCACGCTGCACGTGCCCTCGGAGCTGGCTGGTCTAGGTGGCCCTCAGAGGAGCAGCCCCTTGGTGGCTTGTTGGTGCTGTGGTCCTGGCTGGCTTCTACCACCACTGCTCCCCTGGGCAGTTCTGCCAGCCTGCTCCCTCCAACCCAGCCTGAAAACTCAGCATTTGAACCAGGCAAAAATGTGGTGGCTGATGTTCTGCCTAACCTCTGGCAGCATCTCAAATACCCAGCGGTTCTGGCTACTGAGAGCACATGACTTAAGGAGGTGCAGACCTGAGCACATCGTTATTGCACCAACGGAACTCCGACATGACACTCTGAAATGTCAAATTACAAATGTGTTGTAAATTAAATTTTAGTCATTTAAGAGCAGTTATGATCACTGGCACATGATCGCATTAGTTTTACAAGGGCACAAGTGATACTGTATCATGCTGTATCACAGTGATGTAGTGCTGAAATCAAAGTCACTAATAGAGAACATCTTTAACCCAGTCTGGCTCTTAATCCTAAGAATCTGTGATTGCATTACTGGAAAAAAGGGTACATTCACATTACTTCAGGAAAGACCTACCTCGATATGTTCCTTGGTGATAAGCCAGGGTCGGTGAGCCAACATTTTGTTCAGTTCTCCTAAATTTTGCAGTTTTTGAGGTGCATTTTCCAGACCATTCAACCATTTGGGGTCTCCACCAACATGAAGGAAGTCATTCACATGGAGATTAACAAGGTAAGAGCACTGATGTCGTGCTGCAGCCTAGAAAGGAAAACAGTATGATACAGAAAACAGTTACAGAAAGTGCTTTATGACAAGTAACATAAGTCATCATTTCCTCAAAATATGCAAGAATAACACTTGCAGTGATCAAAGGCTGAAGTAAAAAAAAATTTCCTGAGATGAACACATCAGCTTGTTTTGATTATTGTTCTCACAACATAAATATCCCTCATTCATATACACTATAACTATGCTGGCTACAGGTGCAACATGCCTATACCCAGGGAGAAGTACAGGCATGGATTTATTATATGTCCTGAAGCAAGTAATCCATGCTGCATCATACTCCCCAGGGGATAGAAGCTCTCTCTAGGTGAATTTTTACCAGCAAAAGCAGGTTTTAGAACACATATAGCAAGAGAGACTACAGGCAGCTTTTCAGCCAAGACAGACTCATTATCATTTATTCAAACACTAATATTTTCTGCATCAAATTAAGATGCAGCCCAAAACTTTAATTCAACTTCAGCAAGCAAAGATCATTGAATGGACAGATTGGAAATCAACCACTTCTGGCAGAAAACTTGCTTAGAATTTAGATGCTCAGAAACAGATGATGGGACTGACTACTGATTTAGAGGGAGGTGTATTTGACAGGACACACACACATAGAAACAAGCTTTACTGAGAAACAGTTTCTGAGATACTAAGGACACCAATAACAAACAATTGTCTAATTTTTAGAACAGATTTTTTCCCCTGTGCTGATCTTATGAAACAATCTGTGAGCCAGACACAAACAAACCTACTCTGCTTTTCCCCTTAGCTCCTGATGAAATGCCTTTCCAACTAGAAACTGCAAAACACGGTAATAAGCGCTATTAAACAAGACCAGAGACTGCTGCCAGAGTGGCTGTTTCTGCTCGCTGCATACCATTATCCCGATGTAGTGTCGGTAATGAAGCGGGAGTGGACCATCCATTTGCAGCAGATAGTGCTGAGTTTTTAGAAAGCTTTCAAGATACTGCGGGTGGAAAACCATCACCAAGGTAACATTGTCCAGTCTGCCCAGCGTGGCAAAAGAATCTGCAAACAGCGTGTGCATCGTGGCGTCTTCGTTTCCCACCTGAATTGTCTGATTGAACAGAAAGAGCAATGAGCAATATTGTCCAAGTACCACCAATAAAATAGTAAATAAATGTATTACCACAGCGCTCAGAGGCTCCGAGTGAAAGGAATTATATTATAAATCTATTAATGGCATTAGTGCACATCAGGCACATAAAATCCTTTTAATACCTCTCATTTAGGAGGTCACAAATGGTTATAACAACAAAAGAAGATTTTTGGCTTTTGTCTTTCTCTAGCACAACACTGATTTCTCATTTTTAACTGTCTCACCTTCACTTTCCTGAACACCCAAGCTTGATCTAACTTAGTTCATTATAACTAAAATTTAATTGAATAATCACTTTTACTATAGATAAAAGAGGAAAAGAGGTAAAAATGACGAGAGAAATAAAAGGAAATTGAAACTTAAGATTCTAAAATTTTTAGAAAACTACAGGCATAATACTAACTTTTCCTCTGCTCCAAATTCTCTTACCAGACAATCAGAGAGAAGCACCAGAAATGCTCAGCCACAACACTCTGAAGCTTCTCAGATTCTTCAGAATGGTAGCAGCAGCTCAAGAAAAAGCAGTCTCAGAGCAGGGGGGCAGGTACCTTGTGGACCAGTAGGAAATTACATCCGGATGTTCACAAGGAAACAGTATTGGGTTTCTCTCATGCTAGATAGCAGTATGGGAGGGGTCATAACTATTCCAAAGCTCCCCAAGGCTCTTACTGTTCTAGAACTGTAGCCAAAGTCTTCCCAGGACTGAATGTGATCACTACTGAAAATGTTTTGCAGCTCAGCAGCTGTCCTGAAAGCAAATGTGGACTACTACTAAAAGGACATTCCTTAAAAGCATAAAGTTCACTATGTACTTGAAAATACTACCACACCTCCTTCTCAGGGATGAATCTGCTTGGTCCGTGTCCCAGTGGTCTAGGAATTCTTATTCCAAGTTCCTAGAAGAGAAAATTACACCACCTCAGCATTTAGTTATAAACAACTTTTTAGCTGTGGTTGCAAGACAGAAGAGAGTTCTCCATTCAGAGCTGGGCTTATTTGGGTACTTGTGGTACTCTCACACAGGCACTTTTACTAGTACTGTTTGTACAAATGCAGATCATTTTTTTATACAAGTGCTTTATAATTAGCTGTGCTTGTTTACAGCGCACTGCCCCACTCCAGCAACAAAAAGTTCAACAACAAAGGCCCTGTCAAGTGAAGAAAACACATACAAATTTATATGCACATGCATACACACACACATGCACACACAAACACACTACAGCCTGGTTCACAGAAAATTCTGCATAAAGCATATTTTGGCAGGGTGTCCAGGACAAGGAGTTCAGAACATGCCGGCTGCTGTGTGGTTATGCCACTGATACAAAACGAGGCTGCTGTGTGTGTGCACATCCGCAGTACACCAGCACACAACACTGTGCATCTGTCAGGAAATGAAACAGCTGTAACCCTAATCAGATTTCTTTTTCCCAACCTCAAAGAGCACTCAAACTGCTGAAAGTACCTGATCTACATTTGCATCTGCTTTCTTTTCAAGACAGGATAAAAAGCTATTCACATTTGGAGGGAAGGAGGGAGGGGATTTTGCTCAATCAGAACAGCGGCAGCCACGTCTTTGCACACACTTCTGTGGACATGTTACCTTACAGGTAAGGGGGAGGTTGGATACCCCCTGGCATTTCACTCCTTGTCCTCTCCCTCAGCTAGATGAAGCTTACTGACTGGCCTACAGCACTCTGGGCCCTTTGTGCCAAGAAGCAAATGCCTAAAAGACTTGGATGCATTTGTGCCCTGCCTGTTACACCGTTCCCTTTGGAAGGGTGGGAGCCGTATATTCAAGGGCAGTCTCTGCGTTTAGAACAGAGCAGCCCTCAGAGAAGGCACAGCAGGGTCCAGGGGACACATACCAAAGCAGGACATGGCCTCACCACACACATTCACACATGCCCACCTCCCCATCGCTCCAGAGGCTCCCTCCGTCACGTGTGCAGCATTTGTTGCAAACCAGGTCTCCTGAGGGGATTACTCCCCAGCAAGCAGCTTGGCTTCCCCAGAAAAGATAGGAGCCCTGCCACCC
This sequence comes from Pipra filicauda, assembly GCF_003945595.2. Classification (NCBI taxonomy): domain Eukaryota; kingdom Metazoa; phylum Chordata; class Aves; order Passeriformes; family Pipridae; genus Pipra; species Pipra filicauda. The sequence continues at coordinate 2,116,562 of NW_024104283.1, forward strand.
AGACCAGCTTCCTGCAGGGCAGCTGATGACATGGCACTCTTACAGATGGAGGGAGACCCGGGATTAATGCAAAGGATGGAGCTGAGTGCTAAACACTAGGCTATATATAAACTAATGGTTTGGGCTCCTTATCTGTTCCCTCTTTCCCAATCGTCTTTGAGAATATATCCATTGCCTCCATTCCATAGCTCAAACCATCCATTTTGTGATGATATCAACTCCATCCAGGTTCTCAAGCGGATTTTGATGAATAAATAACCATATACTGAGCCAGTTCAGGCCACACAGAGCAGAGGGGCATCTTCAGCTGGTTTAGGCCTCAAGAGTAGATGAAGCCCCCAAAACTTCCTGCCAAATGCAGTTTTTAACTTTGCTACATTTTCCCCACATAAATAAAGGCTGTTATAAACATGAGATGCTGGTTGCACTCACTTCTGCACTCTTTCTGTCTTTAGCTGAGGTTTCTATTTGCATGAGTTCACTGTACGAAAGCAATTTTATTAATCAGTTACTATTCCCTGAATTTTCCCCTAAGATTAAAAACCAGCTTCAGAGCCAGAAACAATCAGTACAGGTCTAAGTGGCAACCATCAAACTCTTCAGACTCTGACAGTCTCCTTAAATCCTAAGTCAGATGTCTTAATTTCTCAAGTCTTATTTGGATGAAGTAAGATCAAAGGGCAGCTCTCTACTAGTAGTCTTTTCACTTTTTCTCTGCAATACAGCTTTTTCCTGCTGAGGGTCCCAACATTCACAAGCAAATTTTCCCTGTCAGTCAAGTAACATCACTTGTAGGATGGAATTTATTGCCACCTCTTCTCAATGCGCTAGCAGAGCTTCTTATTTCAGCTACAACTACACTAGCAAATTAGAGAAACATCTTACATCTAAATGACAGCAAGCAAAAAAAGTTTGTAAGCATCATTTAAATTAGCAGCCTGTAAGCAGCATTTCATTTAGCAGATGTCTGCAGGTGTCTGCCAAATCAAGCACTCCAAGAAAAATACCTTGAAGTTTAATTCTTGAACAACTATGTTTCAGTCTTTCCCTTTCCCAGAACAGTAGGAGGAAGAAAAAAAACCCCAAAATTTAAGAACCTGAGATGAGCAGGCTGCTAACATATTTTGCCTGGCAATATAAAATACATCACTATCAACACACTTCAGTTTTTTAAAGCAGAGGTCAAACTCACGATTACACTGCACATAACAGGTTACACATTACTTAACTCACCAAACACTCTGCAAAGTGACTTAAGAGGTTTTTTAAGGATTAAATACGTTGCTTTGTTTTCACTGAGGAGAGGGAGCATCCCCCTGACTGATATCACAGCACAAACCCAGTCCTTGAGAAGCCTGGGTTCAAGTCTCTATTCTGACAGAGAAGCTGCAAAGGGCTTGTGAAGATGACCCTGTTTCCCATCTGCAAAAGGGGGGTTTCTCTCAGAACGTGCTGAGAACAGAAGCAGCTTGTCATAAGGTGCATGCTTAACACAGTCATGAGACTTGTGTAAAATCTGACCCGTTAGAAGTCTTTTGAAAACTTTTATTCTTCAGTTAAAAGCTATGGCAAACCTTTTATACTGCCTTCCCCTCTTTTTCGGAATTAGCATTTAATAAAGTTCTAGCACTTCAGAAATAGCAGGGGTGCTCCCAGTATATCAACATTTCAAATACTATATAGATAACACAGTAATAATTCTCAAAACAGTCCTAGTGAATCTTCCCTTCATTTTAAACATATTTCTATGCTCCATAATACCCTTCACTAAGCCTCCATCTTCCAAATACACTCAACTCAAGGAGTACCACTCTCCCTTTCAAAGGCAAGACCTGCATCCTGACCAGATACATCACATCTCTCTCCTGCACCTTCCTCCTCAAGCTCCACCTCACCTGGAGCACCAACAAGCACTTGGTAAAGCAGTCGAGGCCAGGACGAGCAGCAGTTGGAAAAAAACTATAATTATTTTGGTTATTACAAAAGTATAAGCAACTTTCATGCGATTCCAGACCACTGAGTTGCACACCAAAGTGACCTACTTAGTGATGTGTTCTCTGCATCAAACTTCTCCCAGCTCCTTTCCTCCTGTTTGTCAATCTCACCACACCACTTTCATTCAGTTTAGAAACTCCACAGCCGAATAGAGATCCAAGCTCAGCAGAAAGCCAACCACAACTGAGGCTTTAGGTGCAAATAAATAATAATAACAATAATAATAAATAATAATGATGATGCTGCATCAGAGGCACTCCATCTTCAAAGCCAGACCATAAAACTCAGGTTTCTGCAAAGCTGAGGACCAAGGGTGGAACAGATTTCACTTCCAACACCCAGAAACTCAAGCTAATGGAGGGAGGTGGGCCTTGCCTGGTGGCAATCCACTCCACTGCTCACCTGCCATATAAATGCTGTATTGCTATGTTGGCAGAGACAACCCTGAAAATCCCAGAAAAGCCTCCTCTTTCCCCTTATGTAACATAATTTGTATTTCTCTACAGCCATTATTATTATTTCTATGGGAACTATGTTCAACAGGAACCTGGTGAAGTTCATCATCATCATCACCATATCATCTGAGGAACTCATCTCGTGTTTAGAAAATGCAAGATTCCTGCGAGGTAGGACAAGTGATCTCCCACTGAGGGGAAAAAAAAACCCCTGAGAAACAGAAAAGCTACACATGTTACAGAAACTGCTACAGAAGACTGGTGGCTTGAGCTCCAGTCACGGGGTAATGCTGTAACCAGCAGACTGAGGGCCTTTTCAGACACTTCTCAGCCAGGAAACATTTTATGCAAATTCACACCAAGAAACAGCTCTTCAGACTGAGACAGAAAAGTTAATGAGACAAGTCTTGCAAACTTAATTACATACTTCCCAGTTACCATTCTCTTTTACCAGTCTGGCCTAGTTAGCACATCCAACTCCACAAGGACAACCAGACCAAAAATCTGTACTGCATGCACATCATGCTCGGAGAAGACCACTCTAAAGCCTCCAACACATATAAATTCACACAACTGACAGCTTTTCTGTATCTTATGGCTGTCAATCAAGTCCACTTTTTACTAACTTTTTAAAGTGTCTTGACAGGAAGAGCATTCCTATCAAATTTAAGTAAAAGCTTGAGATGGAAAATTGAACAGCAGATGTGTAGAAGAGGTTTATAAATATTTAAAAGTACAACACACATTACCTCTGCTAGTAATAGAACATCATCTGCTTTGGCTCTGTCTCTTAAAAATGTAAGTGAAGAAAATAAAAAGTCACAGTCTAAGCAGATATTCGGTGTCAGAAATTTCACCTAGAAAAGCACCTTCTGCAGCAGAGCTAAGCTACAAGCCAAGTCGCAAGGCCTCTGGAACAGGAACAGCTACCAAACCTTAGCTGCAGTTCTTCTTCCACAGGGTTCCTAAATGCTTTTTCAGCAACCCTGTTGCTCCCTCACTACTGGTTCCTTGCAGCTAGAGGTCTGTCTCTTACCACAAAACCTCTCCCAAAACTCAATGATAATTTTGTCTGATGAGTTTGGGGACTGTTACCAAACTGCTAATTTTCAGTCATCCAGGATTCATGAGCTGAGCGCTAGCTATGGCCCACAATGCTCAGACTGCTTTCCGGGTGTTAGCAAAGTGAGTCATTTTGCTCCCCTCAAGTATAGTCAGTACCACTATCAAATGTTACATCTCACAGGGAGAATTATTTACATACTTATTTAGGCCTTCTCTAAATGGCAAAGAGAACATTTTATCATAGACAAGCCATAGGCAAAATAAAATTGTAATTATCAATTTACTTCACTAAATCACATTTGGATAAACGTTTTTATCTGAATCATCCGTGTCCCGATTAAGCACTAAAAGCTGCTAGATTCAAATTCAAAAAATTATATAAAAATCACACCCCATAATACAATATAAAACAATCTAAAGTAAGGAAACAGAGAAGGAAATGAGTTTGAGGTGATTTTTTTTGGAGGTAACATTTTCCTAGAAAACCAGTCATCATTTTATGTAGTCTAAGTGCATTCCTACACAAGCTTAGGGTTCAGAAAGGCACAATGAGCTGTAGGTTCTTCAACACAATCTCCTAAGAGAATTAATTCCTCCAATGTGCCAGTGCTGAAAATTCAGCATAGTATACTACAAAATGGATTTGAGGCATGAGCATTAAAAATACCCATTTAAGGCTTTATAAGCTTATAGGATGAAATGCCCCTAAGCATCTAAGTGTCCAAGAAGGTTGCGCTGCATTTCCAAGAGAGACTTTGGCACTTACCAGCCTAAGAGGCTTCATGCTGCTGCTGCTGCTGCTGCTTCACTCCCTGTGTCTGGTTCCTACTTCCCCTTTAAAGGTCACCGACAGCAAAACCTCACTGGTGGTGACACTGATAGGCTACAAATGGAGTTTCCTTGTTTAGGACCTTAACAACAAGAACTGGCACAACTGGCCCCACAGGACAAGTTGTCACCAAGCTGATACATACTCAGCCTAAAAGCTGTGTTTTCAGTTCTGCAAAATGCAGTAACTACTGTAGTTTCATATCAGATGGAGAGCTTTTGGAAAGGAAGGGATTAAGAAACAAAGAGAAGTGATTAAATATGTTTCTTTTCTTACACACACACACACAAAACACCCCACAAATTTTACACCTTTTCTAAATGTGGGGCTATGCAGAACCGGCAGTTTTTCCTATTTTATTCATTTACCTAATCCTGAAGTAACTGCAATTGTTGTGGCTTTCTCAAACCAACCATAATTCACATTATAATGACAGGAAAAAAATTACCCCAAAAATGTTCACGTACTCTAAATTTCTGCAGTGGATCCATTTGCTGGGCATCTGAGACTGTCGTTCAGCTGAAGCACCAGACATGTCTCCACTTGTACAGATTTAAAGAACTGAGAACAAGTACTCCCCCTCTGTTACAAAGCACTTTGTTCCACAGACCTACCACTCTTCACTGTAATTAGAGCATGGCAAATGCTGAACTGTTTCTATTTCACACAGAATATATTATTCTTATATGAATTTAAAGACTTAAACTACATTAATTTCAATATCAGTAAGCGTACTTTCTCTGAATGTCTCTAAGTCCATTGAAATTTCTGATTTTAAAAACATCCCCATCTAGTTTACATGACTTGATTCAAGACAGAAATCAAGGCAAGTGAGTGTGTCCCCAAGGTCACACACCTTGTTCACAATAGGAGGAACGAAAGCAAAGCCCAGACTACTCTGTCTCCAGCTCTAACACCTCTTCTCCGGTCATCTTCTAGATCTGAGTAGTACAAACAGGACCAACTGGAGTAGTCTCAAGGCATCCTATTCTTCCCCAGTAACAGCTCTTCCTAAAGTGGTTTTGTGACACAACTGCCTAGAGTCCACAACCCAATTTACTTTTGATATGAGCTCACTGAAACTGAGGTTGAATTTCACTGATGAATGCCCAGCTTTTCTATCTGGCACTTCTGTTATGTGTACAATGAAACAGAAAGATTAAAGAGCAAAGGATTTGAAATGAATGTCTGCAATTTCCCTGCTGTAAACACTGTTTAAATACCAATAAATTGGTGACAAGGAAACAGGTTTAAATGTGATACTTAGTGTTTGCATTACATAGAGGGTATTGCTGGATTGTGTCAAAGCAATATGTATGTATCCATACGTACCAACGAGTTACTAGATCAGTGCAAATCAGAAAAATTCAAAACAAGTTCTGTGGCAACCTGCAGTGGTTTTGAGGATTTAAAAATTTCCTTTAAAAGAAAAAATCCTAATGTGGTGACACTAAGACATTTACAAGAGAGATAGATCTAAAACAGCACACAATAATGCTCTGGACTTGCACTTGTTTACAATTACAGCAAGCTCTCCCCCATCAGCACTACAAGGACTAGCCTTACTGTTTCAAAAGGATAATCCAAGTCTGTGCAAGAACAAAATAAATACCGGGCAATTCCGAGGCATAAAACCACCTAGGTGAACCTGAGAACCCACAGGAGACACCCTGCCACCACACACACAAGCGGTACACAGCCCTTGTGGGACCAGGGGCGATGGGCAGGATAACGACAGGATCTGCACAGTCACCGCAGGCAGCAGCTGGTTATCCCGCAGCTAGTCAGGACCCGCGAACGACACCCTCCAAGAGAGGCGCCCGCAGGGCAGGGCTGCTCCTGCCTTCCCGGCCCCGCGGCTGAGCCGCAGGGAGCTGCTCGGGCCCCCGCCCCTCCCTCCAGCAGGGATTTCTCCGGGGGATGCGCCCGGGGAGCGAGACCCCCACCCCTGGGGAGGCGCAGCCCAGCGGGGACCAGGCGTAGGGACATCCCCGGCCCCTCGCCACCCGCGAGTACCTGGTGCTGGCGGCCCGGCGCTGCAGGGCTCGGCCCCGGCTCGCTGCTCTGCGGCCCCGCTGCGGCTCTGCCGCGGCACCGCCGGGCCGGGGCGGCACCGAGCCCCGTCCCGCCCCCTCGCCCGTCCTGCCCGGCAGGGGCGGAGCGGCCGCCGGGCACCAGCCGCTCGCTGCGGCCCCACGGCGGCTCCCGCTCCCCGGGAATGCCAGCAAGCGCCCCGGGCAGGGGGATAAGAGGCAGCGGCCCCCAACCCACCCCGGCCCGGCAGGGGTGCCCCGAGCTCCGGCCCCCTCGGCTCCGCTCCGCTTCGCTCTCCTCCCCGGCACAGAGACGCTCTTTGGACAACGCTTTTCCCAGTTCCTTATGCAAGAGTTTCTACCTTCTCTTTAAGCAACAAAATAATTACGGCTTTTAAACCGACAAATCGCAGGAGGTTCACATTTTGCAGATATTTGTGTGACTAAGTGCCTGCTGCTGCTGCAGAAATCTGGCCTCCTGCCTATTCCCAAGATCATAACAGTCCTGGGCAAACATATGTTTTGCAATCGCATCAGCAAAACACTCGGCTTTTGTTTGCAGGAGGCTGTGCTTCGCCTGCCGACCCCCCAGGGCTGTAAACTCTGCCAGATGCCTTGCATCTCCCACCTCTTTTGGTCTGCGATTTTATGGAATCCATTATTTCAAAAGAAACAAGTCTCTGAGCAGGCCCACATGATTTTTTTTTCTTTCACAGCAATATAAAATTTATAATGTTACATTCTGTTACATCATTTTCCTTCAAATATTTTGAATTAAAATAAAATATGATATACCCCAAGAGGATAACTTCTGTTGCAGTTTTGATGGGAGGAGGGCCAGGACAGCTCGGAATCCCCTAACATACCTACCTGGAGGAAGAAGGATTCTGCCTACAATTCAGGCTGCTCGGTTTTGAGACCTAGCAAGCTAGCTAACAACCAAGCAGGGAAAGTCCATGCCACTGAACTTTACACTTCCGTTAAATGTAAAACTGAACACTGAAAAATTGCTCACAGGCTGTTCCTGTTATGGGTGTACAAACCTTGCAGCTAAGTGCAGAAAACACTGAGGACAGTGCTGTCAGGGGAATGTGACGCAAGGCAGCAGTTCTGCACATCTCTAATTCAAGAGCTTTAAAGGCTTCCTTTCCTCTACACCTTTCAAATACCACCACCTCTCTGGGCTATGCTATTAACTCTGAAAAGCCAAGGGATACTCTACTGCTGAAGGCTTAGCAGCAGTTATAAGGTTAAATTACCTAGAGATGCCCAGGTACCACAGCTCTTTCCTTTTTTGGGGCCTTGGCTTGAAGCTGATAAGTTTCTCCAGAAGAAATGGAGTGTGATTCCTACCTTACTTGCACTTCATGAAATGCTCAACAGAAGCATGGAGAAAGAAGAATGCAATACTGGCAAGGAAGGTTGCATTTTGTGACCTAAAAAAATAAACTAATTCCCACTGGTTACTTCCTTACTTCAGGCCAAATCATAACAAAAAGAAGGGATGGGCTCCTCTTTCAACACAGGAAAAGAACTGGTTTGCGCTCAGAAAAACTGTTGAAAAGGAGAGGAATTACCTGAAAGCTGAAATGTAAGGAGATGCCTCACCATAAGGAGTCTTCCTGAATGACAGATGAATGGTCATCCCCTTCAATGAATTTGTTAAGACCCTCAGAAGAAGGGGTGAGGGAAGGAAGGGCAGCACTCCCTCACTTCCAAAGTGGTTTTGCCCCACTGTGGTCAATTGCCCTGCCTGGGTATTTGCCTGTTTATATTAACAGTTGTTCCTATACAAAGAACCTTGGCAGATACAGATTCTTCTCTGACATCATCCAAGGGAAATTCTCTCTCTTTAAACAACCAGCTCAACAACAGAAGGTCAGAAATTATATAGTGTCCTTTGCTTTCTCTATCAGGATAGATGGAGGCAGTGACAGCATGTCAGAAAAACTGTGTACAAAGGGGAAGAGGAAGTTGCACAGCCACAGCAAACAAATAATAATGGACTTAAAAGCTCTCCCATATGGCCTGAGTACATAAGCTCTGCTCAGGCCCCAGGTATGTCTCTGACTTAGCAGAATCCCATCACTCCAGCCTGATGCATGCCCTTTCTCCACTCCAGCCCTCACATGAGTACTTCCAAAGTGCAACTCCTCCAAATTAAAGAGCACGCACAAACCTGAGCCACCCGCTCATCTCATCTATAAACCAGTACACAACTGCCGACTGAAATTATTTCTATTTTGGAGCTGGTAAGACAAATTACATGAGCAATTTCATCAGCGAATATGGTTTGAGACTGGCATAGAGCTCATTTGGGTACTAACGAGTGCAAACCGCAGCACAGCTGGAGGACATGGGGACAGATCTATGGTACGGTTTGCATAACTGGAGCGTTCCCCTGGGGAAATACAACAGTATGTTTGACCCTGTATCAATGCAAGTAAACAGCGATCTAATGAAATGCTCCTAAGGGAAAACACAGCAACAGATGTTTAACATGAAAATATCGATGGGTACCCAGTTTCCTTTCACCCAGAATTAGCTCATGAGAGATACTCAAAACAAATACCACCTAAAGCATGGAAGCATACTCCTTCATAGCAAGCACTTCCATAAAAGTTGCTTGTATAAAAGAGTGGCATTTAACCTCTGTGCACTCTAACTTATCAGAAATGAAATTTTCCCTTATTGCTACGGTTAAAAGAAATGTCTTGGGGAACCTAAGAGGAGACCAACCAGCTACAGTGTGAAAAGCCTGATCCTGCAAACACATATGCCTGCACTTGGCTGCTGTAACTTGGAACAGTTCTGTTTCAGTCCAATAGGGAAACTTTCTTGAGTCAAGTTCAGCACAAAGAGATGACTCTAAAAACTGGCAAACCAAAATCTTAAATTCTTTCCACAGAAAAGCTATCCAAGCTGGAACACTTGAAACACCTGTTGCTGCAGTGCTCATAGATATCAAACTAATATTTTGGAGGATGATCAGATGATTCTTTCCCAGGAATGTTTGCAAATAAAACCAAACAATTCTTTGGGATTCTCAGCTACCTGATTTGTTTTAGCTCCACCTAATATATGTGAAGCCTTAATGAAGTCATCAGGTGCTTCAGCAATGAATAAGCAGCCCCACACTGGCTGCTCTGAACATTTCCTTGTGCAGTCCTCTTGTTCCTCACTGTCCGCAGCCGCTACCCTTTCAAATGTATCTATTAATCTCTTCTATCCCTTTATTATACACTTGTTATTTCTAAAACAGCAAAAATCTTCATCATGATAATGATATGGCACAGCAATCAAGCCATTCATTACAATGACGAAAGAATTTAAATAGGAGAATGTATCATCCTAGCATGGTCAGTATTTCAAAGCATTCTCCTTCATTTAAACTTAATATGATGGTAATTCTTCAAAAATATCATTCTATTATTAGAAATGGTACACAATTCTAGGGAGGAGACTAAACTGTATTCTTCCTACAGTCTAAATTCTTGCTGTATGCGTCAAATAGGAGCAGCCCCTTAGGAATGTCATTGCACCTGATACCTTTATAATAATAACAAAAACAAGTTGTTTAGTAGAGCGGAGAGCTGACAATTGGCCACATCAGGAGCTGAGTCTAGACCAATATACAGAAGCTTTCCTTTTGTAGTCTTTAGGATTGTAAAGCTGGCTAAGACTGAACATTTTACCATATTCAGACATTATATTTATTGTCTTTTCTTTGAACATTATCTGTCCTTGAAATGCTATTTTTCTATTTCTGGATCTTTTTTACATTCTGCTTTCTTAATGGCCACATCTTCAGCTTTAACAGGCAAATGACCTGCAAGTAATTATGGGGGTTTGTGAGTCATTATAAATCAGGCCATTTCTAGTCCACTGTATTCTCCACCAAAGACACACCATCTTTTTTCTCAGAGGCTGTGAGACTTGGTTGTTTTGTCTAAGCTTTTCTCACAGCTACTGACTTTAATTCACTGACTTGCAAGAACTCCAGTGACTTCATTTGTTCCCTGAACTATTTGGTTCATCACTTAGGACTCTTACTCCCCCCAAAGAGTCACTTTTCTGGTGATTTCTGCCTGTAATATTTCTACAGCTCACCCACCTCTAAATTACAAGTTGTTTGTTTTCAATGTCACCAAGGCTTGTCCAAATTTAACATTTCCTTCAGCAGTTATTAGGTAGCAGAAGTACAAAGTTTAATTCAGGGAGCTCTAAGAAGTTGAGATCTTGAGATTATGCATGCTTTGGCAAGGACATGAAAACAGAAGTATGGTTTCTAAGACTACTGCAAATAGGTAGATTAAAGATGCATATCTAAAGCTTAGAAGATTGAAAGAATGTCTTACCAGATTATTCTTCCCTCTTTTTATGAGGGTACGCAGCTCCTCCTAGGCTGATAAACAGCAGCTGAACTATAAAAGTTGTTTGTCTGACTAGCTGTGGGTTCTTCTAATACTGGTTCTGAGGTGGCTCTACACTCCTGCACCACACAAGAATACTCTGGTTAACAACTCCCTCCAGACCCAGCTCTCCCAAAATCAAAGTCCGGATCAGGTAGTTTCAAAGCTGACCTTGGTAACTCACAGGTAACTTCTGATCTTTTGGTGGGTAGAGGGTGTATAGGGAGGGGATCAGCTGTCCAGCTGCTGATTGTCACACCCTGGGGAACGGAACATCTGTGGGCTGCCAGTCACTCCACAGTCTCTCAGTACTAATCAAGCATTAAGGTTAAACAATACTAGTTTAACTTTAATAAAAGAGTGAATTTGGAGTTGAGTCAAGAAAAATAAAATTTAACAAAGCTCACAGCTGTCTAGAACTGGTTTGACCTAAAGAGGTCTCCTCTCTTTCCTTTAGTTAGGGAACTTCCAGGTCATGCCCAAGACATTTTTCACAGCTCCTTGAAGCTGAGATCCATGCTACCATCTTATACTCCAGTCCTTTCTCCCCAAAATGAATACTAAAAATGGATGAATATCCTGTCTTCACTGGGTGAAAATTCACCCTTGGAAAATTCCTGCAACTCCTAGTCCTCATGATTGATTCAGTGAAGAGCAATGAAACAATGCAGTATCTTACTTGCTATGCTGCCTGGAATGCTGTCTGACCCTGCTTCACCACTATCATGTAAAGATGCAGTTGTGGAAGGCCTGTCCTGCACAGATGGAGGCGGCCTTATCACTCAGTGGGCAATCAACTGCAAACAAACCTTTTACACAATGCAAACATATGTCCTCAAAGCAAGGGAAGGCCAGCTGAATCATCTCCGTGAGTTTAAAGCTTCTGAGTTGTTTTTTTTAACTGCATTTGACCTCAGAAATAGTCTTTATATGAAAAGAGAAGAAAAAACAGTGAAATGCATCTCATTATTAGCTTCTGACACAAATCAGACACAACAGCAAACACATGGGGGAAAAAAATGCCTGTAGGAGTACTGAAGTGTTACACTTGGCTTCACTGGAATTAGTGTTACCATGAGAGCAAATGATCCAGAGTTGCACTGCTGTGCAGTTACAGCAAGTTTGCAGGAAATGCTGTGTAGGTGTCCTGTGAAAAAGTTGCAATTAAAACCTGATTTCATATTCTGGAACATACAGACATGCAACCCAGAAGCTCATCTCATCAGAAGCTTTTTGCCATCTTTACCTTTAGGGGCTCAGGTGTGTTTCTAGAAAATTGCTTGCTACTCTGACCTGAGGCTCATGTCTGACTTGATTCTGCAGATACAACAAACAAAAAGCTTATTTCTGCAGAGCCTTCACCAAGGAACAAACTAGCAACTTATAAAATGCTTTGCCAGGCTTCAAGTCAACCCTTAATCTCACAGATATCCAGACTGCAGTCAAGAACTAAGTGATTTTTTTGGGGGTTTCCTTTTGGGGTGTGGGGGCTGGGGGGTGTGGGGGGGGGAGATATTTAATGAATTCAATGCTTTCCCCACAAAAAGACAAGTAAGAAGAATGGACTGTGATATTTCATGTCATGTCATTTAGTGCACTTCAAGATGACTCTCAGCTATTTATCTGTAGCTCAATTGTTACAATGAGATAAGTTAAATAGTACTAAACTAATACAGGAATTACTGCTAGAGATTCAGGAACCCTTATGTTCGTAACTGCAGTTTGGGGAACAGTTTTGTGGCTTTCTTTGTACACTTGCCACTTACAGGCACATGCTTAGAGTGCCTCAGAGCAGCAGACAATAAAAAAAAAAAAAGAAGAATCAGTTCTTTTATTTCCAGTTTTCACAGTCTAGCTGTGACCCACATAATACACATTATTTTTCTGAGTCTGGAAGTTTTGGAAAACCATCAAAGTTTTTTATTAGGAAAAAAACCCAAATATCTGTAACACTGTCTTCCCCTTGCACTGTCTGTAATGACTAACTTGACAGTTGCAAGTTCCTCAATAGTGAATCTCTCGCCATATTTACCTAATATATAAAGACAAGTACAATATTATCATATAGGATTTATCAACTCCTTTAGAACATTGTCTCGGCAAAAAGATAAGTACAAAAGCAAGTAGCATCATCCTAGAAGAGTAATTCACATCACTGATTTAGTGATGGCCATTAGGAAAACAGATTATCTTCTAGTTCAACATCTGACTGTTATAAGTTAAGGAGACAACACCAGATTCGTCATTTTCATATCAGATCTGTTTCTTTTTGCTTTTATACTCAAAACCAAACCCATTAACACCTCTGCTTGAGGAGAATCATGAAAAAACATTACCTAGATGAATCATGTATTACTTATCATTTTTGGCAATTATTATTGTTTAAATTCAGGCAGCACTGTATTTTTCATTCTTTCCCTTTTGAGAAGATGACATGGCTAAGGTTTTTGACACAAACCATTTTATTGCCCTTTGCTTTCTAAAACAGAGGAACTGAGAAAAGCACTGATTTCCTCTTGACACAAACCCTAAAAGATCTGGCTTGTCTCCTACTCAGCAATCAATACCCTTTCCTGCAGTGGGTTTTACTATGTTGCCACTTGCAGTAATTCGCTGGTTCTTTTTCTCTCCGTTAAAGTTAAAAGGTCACTGACACCACCCGGAGGTACAGCAGGGAGCAGAAGCCTCCTAGCCCATGAGGAGCCACCCCTGCCCTGTGACCAGGGACAGCCAACACCCGCTCTGATGAGCCCCAGCAACCTGCAATGCCACTGCCAACACGTGCTTCAAGGACATGGTACACGTGCCCCTGTTTAACACAGCACTTCTGCATCCTTCTAAATCCTGGATATCTTCAGAGCTTGGAGAGCTAGCTCCCTCAAGGCCCTTGGGACAAGCTGGCCTGGCATCAAGCTGCCTGTGGGACTATCATCTTACCCTCCTACTGCCACTGCCACCTTGGCACTTTTCCATTGGCCACAGAGGCTTTGGGTCCCTGCAGGACAACTGTAAAGTTGCTGGGAAATTTCTGCAACTGAGCTGCTCGGCATCTGAATAAATCCACATACTTTTCTGGACTTTGTAAAACTGCTGACTGCAGTGGTAACGTCCAGGTCATGGAACTGTTAATACCTTCCCCCACCTACCTTCTCAAAAGCATATTTTCTTGAGGAACTAAGTTAAAACAGTCTTGAAACCAATTCTAGCACTTTCTGTTCAAATACCACTGTGTCTTTTTTTTTTCTAAGTTAACCGCAATATTGGAACTTAGCCTTAAATCCACTGTTTGTAAACAATCATAATTTTACATCAACCACTTGCTGTTGAGAGAAGAAAGGCCACCTACTGTTGTTGGACCACCCTGTCTCCTTACTATACAGCATTTTAAACACTCAATACTGCTGAAGTCCAAGCTACCATTGAAGCTCAATCTATAGCAGTTTTCAAATGTAAAGTAAGTAAAAATGTACACATACCATACTAAACACACACATTTTTACTAAGATAGTATTAAAATAGGAGCTTATAGATCTGTTTTACTGGATATGAAGCTATAGCATTCAAACACCCTCTCATTTTATCAGTAAAGCTACAAATCTGTACCTGTCCCTTTGTTTTTCACCAGTGTGACAACTGCCCCCTGGACACTCAGCAGGGATTCTAAGTCAGCAAAACAAGGCAGCAAATGAAAACTCTGGCAGAAATGGAACATATTTCCAGTACCGATTACAATGCAACAATAATCACTGAAGCCTGTAAACTAAAATGCTACCAAAAAACCTCTGTTTCATTTGCTGACTTGCCTATATTACTAACAACAGCAGAGAGGATGCTTTCTCTTTATCAGGGTGCGTTTGTCGTATTCCTGAGAAGTCTTCTCTTGAGACAGACTACCATAAAAATAATTTATTATTTTTGTAAATGTAAAGATAAATTTCATAAGAGTAACAAATTATTATTTATAACTTAATGTGTAATGTGACTTGTAAGAAATTTACATGTCCCATCACACTCCTCTGAAGCTGGCAGGGCTGAGGCTAAACCAAGTTTGGATTGTAGCCAACAAGGGCCAGAGGCCAACTCTTTAGAGCTGCAGCAAATATGGAATTACTTGGCAAAGCGTAGGTCTGGAGATGTCAAGGATCACTGCACAATGGCTAAAACAAATAAGAATGGGATGAGTCCAGGAGAAATCATTTTGGTGAGCTTATGCCTGGGGTTCACAAAGAAAACAGAGTCAGGATCTGCACTAGGATTTGAACCAGCAAAAACTCAGGCATTGGGCTATGGAAAGAAAGAGGACTCCTGAGGATCATCTGTCTAGATTTAAACTTAAGCCTAGTGGGAATCATTTTGCTAAGGTTAGGTATTTGTATGTCCACAGCCAGCAGCTGAAGTGTAGAGCTTGCAATAACCAGGATCCAGAAAGGGAGGTTCAATTATGGCAAAAGAGAGGGCTCCCTGAGCTCCTTATTGTTTCTAAGAGGCTGATTCTCTGCTCTGTAAGAATAAATAAATAAAACCCCATGTCCCTGAATTCATACTGCAATATCATCTATATTCTTTCTTCCATGTGCAAGGGCTACATCTTCTACAATAAATTCATAGAATATAGATGAATAGAAGAATAATGCAGCATTACACACACAGGCAAGCACTTTCTTAATAGCTGTCCTGCACTAATTATTTTGTTTAAACGCAATCAAGACATTGCCAGGAGGGAATGTTTTAAACTGGGGTCACTTGAGACTTCAGGTTGTTTCTGGCAGCACATTGCCCTGGCTGAGGGAAATGGTCTTGTACAAGAAACCAAAATTAATTGGCTGACCACGCCTAAGCTGACCCGAACAGGAAAGAAAGATAACCCCCAAATAAGCTTGTACAGCAAATATGTCAGGAGTGGAGGACTTTGCCCAGTTTCACATGAAACAGCAACTGGACAAATTCTCCTAACGGCTGTGAATCTTTAACACGGGCTGCTCTGAGGGGCAGAGGGAAGAAGAAATTGGCTGGAGGCAAGCTGGGGAGCTGGTTCGCAGGGAGAAACTCAGTAAGAGAAATCACAGGATAGGAACCCTACATTTCTGGATGGTAACATGGGCACAGCCCAGGTGGGCACCATACATGTTGTTAACTCAACAAAATTTGAAAACACATGAAATGTAACTGCAGTGCACCCAGAACCATCTATCTCACTGGGCACTACACATATAATAGGTCTGAACCTGCTCCAAACACATCAGACACCTCCATTATGCATGCAGCATTTTACAGAGACTCTGTAACCGGCTAGCAGAAGCCCCAAATGACCAAATTCCTTTTTTCCCTTGTCTATACAACCTTCCAGGAGGGGAGGGGAGGGCAGGGCAGGGGTGGAAGGGAGAGGAATGTGTGTGGGTAATGACAGCACTATTTATGAAGTCCTAAAAACAGTCTAATTCTCTGCATGGGTACTCACTGATGAAAAAAAAACAACCCACAACTGCCTGCTCTGCCTCATAACCAGACATTCGCATAAAACAAAACACACATTTAGATTTTTGGCTTAATATTCTTCTCTCTGAATTGTTGCTCTACATATCAACAAATGATCCTTTGTTTTGAGAAAGCCTTACCGGCCACAAGTTTCCCAAGAGAGGGACACGACATCCTCAGGCACTGACAGGCCTGCCTGGTAATAAGTAACCGGCATGTATGGGATAGATGGCACAAATCCAGGGCTGAGTATAGAGGAATCACAAGAATACTGGCCAAGAGAGAGTTTAAGTTAAGAAGGCACGTGGACACAAGAACGACAGAAAGGTACTGGTACTGGACACAGTTATCCTACAACCCTGATACGCTGCCTTGAGTGCCAGCTGGTTGACATTTATGTGGCTATTAAAAAAGAGAGAACAATCACAAACAAGTCACTATGCAAAACTTCTTTCTAAAAGTACAGTGCTAAGGAACATTTGGCACAGAGGTGTCCAAGCCAGTCTTAAAGCAATCAGCCTCACATTGAGAGTTACTAGCTAACAATTCTAAGTCAACAGTAGCTAAAAACATGTTCAATCCCAAGCACCTAGGGCATGGGAAAGACTGTAGCCTATTTAAAAGTCAGGAATATCATCAAAAGCTGCAGTAGAAACAGAAGTCTGAACTTGGCAAGTACATGCCTTTTCCACTCCTTTTTAGACATACTTCCATGATGGAAGTCGCCTATTTTGAACCATTTTGCATTTGAGTATCCTACTAAATTCTTAACTGAGCTATGTATGGTTAAAACTTTTTTTACAAAATACAGGAATATAGCAACTGGTTTTTTATGAACAGTTTGTTGACAGAATAGAGCAACAGCACTTACATTATAGTTTTCAAACAGTAAATAAAATCTCTAAAAGCAAATTTATTTTATGTTTTCTGTCAACTAGCAAAGTATCAACTAAATGTTAATGGCATTTGTCCTGCTATTTTGGTCACCATCAGATTTGAAGGAATACAGCTGCATCCATTTTCCCCATATGTTTTATACGAGTGTCTCCCTAAATGTTTTCCTCCACTCATCATACAAAACTTCCACCAACTGTTGGAGAAGCAACGCAACTGCATTTGACACTAATGTGAACTTCCTGATCAGACCATCTACAGCCTTTAGCCCATGTTTCCAGTTGTCTCAGGGGGCAAAGACAGTGGGCAGCTGCTCAGAAAGTCTGTCACTAATAGAACACTGTGAAAGGAACACGAAGGGAACTAGAGTCGACAAATTAGATTTGAAGATTTTAAGCAAAGTGCCTGAAGAAACAGCACATATTTTCAGTCTGGTAACAACTTGGAACATTACGTATGTGTACATCACCCTGGATAGCGTACAGTTCCTGGGCAGAAGGGCACTTGATCTCCATGGCTGCTGCTTACAAACAACAGTTTACATCAAGCAGAGGATCCCATCTTAGGTGCCCTTAAACCAATTTGAAAACTTTTTAAAGTAGTGTTGCAATTATGTGAAATGGTGGGGACAGACCCAGAAAGAAAGCTTCCAAGGTTTTCAATTAACTTTTAAGTGGCACTTCTAAGAATCAGTACGTCTGTTCCTTACTGTGAAATAATTTTCCAACTGTTTCCTTTGCCCAGTATTTTTCCAAATGGACTAGTACAGCCAAGTGCAGCTAGGCGACTCAAAAGAGTGCACACTGAAAAACATTTCAGCAGAATCCTGGGTTCATGACCTATTTTCTGTAATAGAAAATCTACTTAAATATGAATCAAATGTAGATATGAAAACTCTTTACATTTACATAATATCAACATATGTGTGTATCTCTCATGTACCAGTAAGGCTTGTACAACAAGTTCTTCCCTAGCAGGAAGCCCCTTCAAAAAATACAGTCCCAAAATTCAGAACACAAAAGCCAGTTACTGAAGATGCCTAGAAGAGATAAGACTGTATAGAGAACAGCTGGGCTTTGAGATTCAGATCAGTGCACACTAATCAAAATTTAGTCAAAAGCTGACTTCCTTCTCGTCAGCCTGGGCTCTCTCCTCCATACATCAACCCTCCTTCATTTCTCTCACTGTTTCACCTGTGCCACCATTATTTCTCTACCTAATTTCAAAGAATCAGAGACTACTGTAGGAAAAATACAGTTTTTCTCTTCTTACTACCCTGTCTTGAATTGCTTACCGTTAACCTTGTTGGGCTGTAATTAACTGAATTGTGCCCTGCATCTGTACATCAGCACCACCTGCTCACCTGATTCCAGACGCTGCTACTATGAGCACCAGTGATTACTTAATGGTGCCATATGCAGAACAAGGATATGTTCTCCCTTCCGACCATGTACTAGATCCAGCAAATGCAAATATAAAAAGTCACTGACTCAGGTCATACAAAAGCAGGTATACAGACAGAAACCAGGACACCATTTTTCTGATGTTTTATTATTTTCAATTTCTTTTGCCCCCACTACTTCCCAAAATAGCTCAGCTCTTCAATGACAGGAGAACTAGAAGTAAAAAGGGTTAGAGTGATGTACTAAAGCTTCAGGACAACACCCCACAACCAAAGCAGGCCTGCAAAGACTTTCTACCAAAGTATGCAAGAGCCTGATTTCTGCTTTGCTACAGGTTGCTACTATTTCCAAAAAACTTCTAGCAAAGCTGGCCATTAGTTTGCCAATGTCTCACTATCAAAGTCACTTGAAGACTGAAAATGTATGGACTGCCTCAGGAAATACAAAGTCTGACAGAATTTATCTGGATTTGAGCTTGTTATTATGAAGATGAAAGTTGCACGAGTTCAGTAAATGCAGGCTCTGTTTCAGCTAATATCACACCACAACTTTCTTCTGCTTTGGAAGAACTCAGAAGGTAGAGGTTGGAAACTCTCCCTGTATGTCATATACGTGTAAAAGTAGAAGAAGACAGGCTGCACTCCTCCCTAGTGCCTGATGGCTGGATCCACCGGTCATTAAGGACAGGGGAGAGTGCAAAGCTAGAAAAGGCAGTTTCTGGAAATGAAGGATGGAAAACCAGAGGCTTAGGTGGGGAGAGCAGGAAAGAGCATCCAGGTCCAAGGACTCCTAGGGAAAGATATCCCTCTACTTGTCTGCCTTAGGGACAACCCCCCTTAGTATAGGGACTCACCCAGGACAGCAGCTTCATAAATTGCTGTGTAGTACATCAGCAATGACTGGAAACCACACATCCCAGGCTAAAAGCAGCTTTTGGGAGGTGAGGTTGGTACATGATTAAACTTCATTGAAGTTTCAAACACTGAAAATTTTAAGATGGGGCGAGGATTTCATGGAAGACATGGTTTTACCTGAGTCTTTGACCAAACTGCAACTAAATCCTTCCCAAGGGCCTGAGAGCTTTGTATAATCTGTTCAGATGGACTCAGTTCTTAAAATTGAACTTTCAAGTTTTATTATTAAGCACAGCTGCTAGCAAACAGAAACACACAAATCCAATGTGAAAATAAAATTGTAGTCTATCTATTCCTTCCACTGCAGTTACTGTATTTGCTTTCTCTCTTTGGACAAACACTCAGCAAAACTTGGGACAATTCCAACTGGTTACACAGCAGTTCATACAGCACTGGTTACAGACAAAAACTAGTCTTCAGTGTTACCTGATGGACTGTTATTACAATTTCCTTCTAAAATCAGCAGCATTATTTAGAGACAACCTTATTAAATCTATAGTATCTGAAAAAAAAATGAGATGCCTTTATTTTTCCTGTTCGGAACAAATACAATAAATCACAGTTACCCAGAGTATCTGATTATCACATAGATTTTCAGAGACATCATTGTGTCCTAGTTACAGGGGCTGGGACCAGTTTATCACTATGTAGGTATAACCAAAACTGTGTATTCTACACCCTCTATGTCATTTCTGATGGACTGTTAATAAATGGATCGTTTGCAGCAGCTGCCCAGTGCATCCCTGACACCTCAGGCTACAAGTTGGATGTTAAAGAAACCCTTCGAGGCAGGGGAGTGTTTCTTTGTCTTCACACCAATGACTCAGCTGTCATAACTCCCCTCTGGAAAGGCATTAACACCTTCACACAAAGCCTGACCGGTCATCTCTGCTCATGGGCCACCTTGCACTGGTGGCCCATGGACATAGGCAGCTACAACAACCTAGACCATCAAAGATTCCAAAAATATCCCACAATTCACAGAGTTAAATCACCTATTGTGAAACTGCCTATCCTGGGGAGGTACTGGGCATTCCCACCTGAACTTGAGCATATATAAACTTCGGGTTTTGGGACTTCTTGTACCACTCGCCAGATCGAGAGGAGGGCCAGAACTTCAACAGGACTACAACTGCCACTCTTGACAGAACTGTGACCATCACCCAGACCAACAGGTTTTCCTTTCCTGTTACTTTGCACCTGGGGGGGCCAAGTGGTGCTCAGCACAGGGGCCAACAAACACCGTTCTGTTCTTGTCCCAGAGTACTGGATCATACATCTATCTTTGGGGTTTAAAACCAATTTTTCTCTGTATCATTGTATTTATTGTAATCTTCTTAGTAAATTCTAACTCTGACTTGTAATCTCTCCAGTTGGGTTCATTTCTCCCACCAGTTTACTTTGAAACCAGAGCACATTGATTTTGCAATTAACACTACAGGCCATAGACAAATGATGTAAGAGTACTTGTTAACACAATTTAACAAAACCAGTTAAGTCCCAAAGCAAAGAGGGATTCAAAGCCTTTCAGAAGGCAAGAAATAATAGACAGCTGGCACAACTAAGACAGTTAATGAATACAACAGCATTCAGCAGTAATTTGAAAACTGTCTACTTGGGTAAGGTTGAGTTATTAAAGAAATCTCCATTTATAAACAGTGTTGATGTGATTTAAACAGCCTGTGTAAGAAGGCTTAAAAGTCAATTGAAAAGTCTGTACAGATAAGAAAGCAAAAAGAAACCGTGGCCTTGAATTCTGTACATAGTGTTTAACCTTATCTCAGTCTCCTGGCACACAGCAGGGGTAAAACAAGCTGCCTCATGCACAGCTGGTGAGGTGGGCTCTTTAATGCTTGTGCAGAATTCAACTGTCCCCTCACTCTCCCCTCCACCTTTTTTCAAGATGTGTACTAAAAATCATCATTTACCATTCCATCAGTTACATTTAGCAGATACCAATAAGAGACATAAATTGCAAGAGTCTGTCCAGACATGCTATAATGATTAGGTGTTTTCTTTCCTTTATGTAACTGATGAGCTTGCTATTCTCCTTAGACTTTTATAACTGTACACCTTCAATATAACTAGTGTAAATATTGACAAAAGAGAGGCAGGTGGGGATTTCTGGGAGGAGGAGGAGTGGGTGGGAGATAAGAACTTGGCCTTAAGTTTTTTTTCTTTCTTGCCTCCAGAGTATCCTGTAACACTCCGCTTTACACAAAACTTATGGCTTTTAATTTATATATCACTTCTTGGAATAAGATGACAGACAGGAACACAAAACTAGCTCTTTTCGGTCCATTAATCCCTCTCCTATCCAAAATCCAGCCTATTCTGGTAACATAAATTGCCTATTTCTGACGTGCCTTTTGTAAAATGGCCAAAGCTAAAGAGCATTTAAGGTGAAAATGTAGAATGCCACATCTTGTCTTGGTTCCCCTTGCCTGTAACATAGCCTAACATTTGATTTGCTTCCTTTGGTCTCGTCCAGGATACAATAAGAGCCTTATGAAAAAGCTCTGTAAGAATCTGGGCCATTGATTTGAACAAGGACTATTTAGCCATGACACACAGTACCAAAAAGAACTGCTCGACACACCAGCTCCGGAAGAAGCATTGCCATTTCAGCACAGGGCTCTTAACAGTAGCACAGTGCTCGGCAGTAAAGCTGGACAGCCTCTGGGACCTGAGGTTATCTCTTGACACAGTAATTCACCGCACTGTACGAGCCTGTCAGAGCTAGTTCAGGTGTGTCCAACACAGCACCATAAAACATGATGTAAACATATTCCAATTACTTATCTGTGATATTTATCAGCCTATGCTTTTTCCAAGGGATCACACAAATCATTACATAAACAGAACTAGAATACTACTTGAAGAACGGGACAGCTATTCCACTGGGAAGTGAAGGTATATATTTAAGAAACAAACAAACAAGCCACAGACATTTGGGAGTACATTGCATCCACACAAATCTAGGGTAGAAATAAAGAACATCAATATACAATAGCCATGGGGATATTCAATCAGCTCACTTTCTGTATTTGTATAAACCACACAAAACACTGAAATTCTGTAGGAGACGTATTTTCCAAACTCTTATGGCTGCAGAATTCATTTTTTAAATGCAGTTTTACTGTAAGTCAACACAACCCCATTCTCACCAGTCTGCTAGAGCACGAAATTACCATGATAGCAGCAACATTCTCAGTCTTCTCGCTCTCCCTTCCCTTCATGTAGGTGAGGAAGCTAAAGTCCTAGTAAAAATATTTTTTGATGAATGCCTGCTTTAACAGATTTCATCATACAGTCATTATCTAGTTACTGCATTCTCTCCGTATTCACGAGCGTTCATTGCATTTTTTAAGTATGGTTTTCTGTCCTTCAGAGTAAGAGGGATATTGCCATCAAAACACTACTCATTTGGCAGCAATATGGTCATAGTCCAGTCCTTTCTCTGGATGACATACCCAGGGAATTCACATTGAGGAGACAGAAATAAACCTAGCAAAACCAATCCCTCATTAAAGCTCATCATTCCTTTTATGCAGTTTCTCCTACTGAAAAAAAGGAGGGTTTCTTGGTACTTATTTCTGTTTGAGCTGCAAAGTCACCATAGGTGAGATAGCTGAGTCTCCCTATTTGTTGGTGTCCCTACCAGTTTAACACGATAATAAAAAGGACTGGATTGCCTTTCCATAAGGGCTATGAAGGATGAGGCGAACCTTAAAAACTGAAAAAGCACCTTGCATCCGAATGCAGTCCAGCAAGTGCCTCATTGAAACTCCTTAAAAGTGTCAGTCACAGGCCCCCTGCTTCAATGCACGTAGTTAGAGCATTATGATCTAAAAATGTGCAGTTTGGCTCCATCACTGTAACCTCATGATGTTATTTGGGCATTTATGAATAGCCAGATCTCCATGCAGCTGAGCTGCTAATAACATGGCACGTACCAATCACACTGCAAAGCAAGTGATCTCACCTAGGCAGCATGTGTAAACACAGCACAGCCACACAAATATGACAAGCTTCTGAGCATGCTTAAGGTTACTCCATGAAGATTATTTACTGTTTTGCCCAGGAACACATAAAATAGGGCTTTTGGGGTGCCACCCCCTCAACTTTCCATACAGAAAACTTATGTAAAGAACAAGAATTCCTTCAAAGAAGACATTTGCTATTGAGGTATTATAGCATACCGTACTCTGAAGAATAATTTCTCTAAACAGCATTTCCAAACCCAGCAATCTTCCTTCCTGAATACCTATTTCCGTTAGGAAGTATCCCGCTGTTATAGCCAAGAACTGATGGCACTTCCAGTGCCCTATTTGAACAAATGTACCCTGCTGGAATACCACTGATCCTCCCCATGATTGCACGTTGGATAAGCACTATTTAAAGCTCCCTGGACATGACAGTGAAAATGAATTTAAATTCTGGAAGGAAAAAAAATTCAAACCCTTTGGAAGAAAATATAAAGATCTGTGTACCTTCTTTCGTAAACCAATAGATACTGCTTACTTGTTGGAAAAACTGGTAGGAAAATTAAGTCTTTGGAATGGGTAGATTCAACTGTCTAGTGGTCTTACAGAGAAACAGCTAAATCCCAGTTTTGCCCAAATTAGAAGAGGGTAAATCCTATTCACTAGCATTTAATCTCTCCTATACTACATCTTCCATTAATAATGCTTAAAAGCAGAAATCTGTTTCATGTGGACAATGTCACAGAACAGAAATTCCATAGGAGTAAACACGAAGATCACTGGATATGCAATTTCATGTTTGAAAAATATTTACAAAGAATCTTGTAAAAAAATAAAGTTTATTTTTAAATAATGTATTTCATTGTATCAAGTAAAGCAGTTGGAAAACTACAGGGGGCAAGCTCTACTTCAGATCAGGCTTAAAAGCTTATCTACTATTATCATTTGTACGAGCTCGTCTAAGAAAAGCAAGTACCTTTCCCCACAAGTCTGATATGCTGTTACAAGAGCTACAACACTATTTTTATTCAAAAAAGAAAGAACGACCTTAGAACATTTGCTAAACACTTTTGGTTGTTTTTTTTTTTCTCCATCAAAATTGCCAGAAATTCTCTCCTTGAAGTCTCCACTGCTACAAATACCAGAGCAGGAAAAGAAATACTGGTCAGACAACTTATTTTAGAGATATATGCTCTGGATTAAGCGTGATTTCTGAGAAAAATTGTGTGATAAAGAGGTTTAGCCAACAACTTTGCTATTTTTGAGGTAACTTTGTAAAGTAAGCAGCTGTTTAGTTTCAATATATAGTTATTGAACTCTGCCTGGCTTATCTGGTGGGTGTAAAAAAATCTAATGGAAAAGTGACAGAAAATTATTACATATTCTTGAATATTTTAATCTCCCAGACCACTAATAAAATGTGATTTTCTAAAAGAAATTTGTCCAGCACACCATGAAGAATACTTTGGAATACTTAGGAAACACTCACAAGAAATTACAAAATTATCCCAGCTGTAGAAAAAGGACAGATGGGATCCTTGAAAGCCTATTCAAGACTAACCTCCTGTTTCAGCAGAATCAACTACAGCTTTGTCATTCTGACAGATGTTTGCCTAACCTGTTCAAAGGCTTCTAATGACAGAAGTGCCATGACTCCCTAAGAAAAGAGGGCTCAAGTATCCTCATTATTAAGATCTATATTTTACCTGGTACCATTATCTGAATGGATTTGTGAACCCAGAATGACTCTTCAGTGTTATACAAAAAAAAAAAAAATTATCTTTGCTTTCTAACTGCTGAAGAAATTAACACACCACCAGTTTTCACAGAACATATTGCTAAGAAAGACTTTTATTTCTATTATGTCTTGCAGTGTGACTCAACCGCTCAACTGTCTTTTCATCCAGCTATAAAGCCAAACAAATTTAAGTCTAGAAGCAAACAGCATCAAATATAGTGCATAACAGAGTACAGCTGACAGCAGGTATTTCAACTTAAGTGAGGCTCAAAGCCTTTTTATTCTCAATCCTTTTATGGCCACAATGCATTTGTGACTGAGAAACAGAGGGACAAAAAATTCTTGAGCATTTTTTGTTCTTCTCCAGCAGCCCCACTATTTAGTTACTCTATCAGGGTTACTTCTTCAGAGACAGGGAATGGCCTTGGACAGCAAGTTAGTTGTTTCATCTTTGCCTTGGAAGATGGGGACAAAATGTTCTACTTGTTCTGCACAACTTCTGTTACTGAAGAAAACAAGTAATGGCAAATGTACTGTAGTCTCCTCTTCTCCAGGCTGAACAAGCCAAGTGACCTCAGCTGCTCCTCATACAGCTTCCCCTCCAGACCTTTCGCCATTTTTGTGGCCCTCCTTTGGAGGCTGTCTAATAGCTTTATATCCTTCTTGTATTGTGGTGCCCAAAACTGCACAGAGGACTCGAGTTTAGACCACACCAGCACAGAGTAAAGTGGGACAATCACCTCCCTTGACTGGTTAGCCAGAGGTCAATCTCTGTGCTTCCTTAACAGTAGCTTAAATTCAGAAGGAACTTTCCGCCTATGCTCTCTTCCATTGTGTCTTTCCATATTCCCTGCTCACACGAACTCTGCAAACAGAAAGCAATCCTGTCCTACATCCTGGAAAGCCCATATATTTTTTTCCTCACACAACAGATGTCATCACATCAAAGAACAGAGATGATTATCAGCAAGCCTCTCAAGGCACACACAAAGGGAAACAAAAATACACAGCTGTTCAACAAGTCTTGTTGAGGACCCTCAGTATATTCAGAGCAGCCAATGAGTCTCCAAGTAAGATATTCCCCATGCACACGATGTTCAGATTTCAAAAAACTAGTCACACTTGATAAAAGGAAGGAATGTGTGGAAACTCTTTTCAAGTTTTCCTGGGTAGAGTTGAAACAAAATTGTGGAAGTCCAGACCCCTGCCAGGGTGAGATGTAGGTTTTTCCAGTTTTCCAGAGTCAATGTAAAAGGATATTTCTAACTCTATTACAGAGGAAATTCAGGGTAGAAGGGAAAAGACCTTCCATTAAACCTGAAAAGATAGGAAAGCAAAAAGGATTCCAACTAGCTTCTGGATGAAAAGACAAATAGAAGGATGTGATGGGGAAGGGAAAAAAAGATCTCCAGTTAGAGCTGATCCAGACGGTTAGATGTAAGCACCTATAAAAGATTCAAAGCACTTGAATTTATGAAAGTCAATAAGCACAAAGGAAACAGAGAAGACAGTCAGCTAAGGGAAGGACACTGACAGTGATTCAAGGTGACAGAAGCAGCAATTCTTGTCAATCAAGACAGCTAGTGCTGCCTTAAAAAAAGCCAAATTGGGGGCACAGTCTGATCCAACAGAAAATAAGAGATGCGTACAACATTTCCAAAAAGGCCACTAGCTCTCTTTCCTGCAGCTTGTTTCAACATGTGGCTCTACAGAACATTCTGCTGTGACATTAAGAAAAGACCTTTTTAAAAGTCCCATGATACGCTCAATTTGTTTTAGCTGTTACCTCCAGTCTGTTCCCAAGGAAGGAATTCAGACTGGTAAAAACTTGGTATATACCACTGTGGGTACGTTCATTCACATGGATCTTAGGAAAGCCCAGTAGAATACCATTCATTCATCATGTCCAGCCATAGAACAGTCACATATTGCACCTGTGGTAGCTTGAGGACACTAGCTCATCTTTGAATGACAATGCAGCTCTGACAGACAGTGTTGTAGCTGAGATGAGTGCCTTTCCCTTCACTGGAGCCTCGGAATAATTTGTGAACATTTGCACCAGATGTGTGTGTACAACTGCACAGCAAAGACAGAGAAAGAAGACTGATGGAAAACTGTAGGTCTCTTAACACTCAATGTTACCAGCCCTTTTCTCTCATCCTAAAAGTAACTTAGGACTCCCTGTCTCCTTTCAAGAACTTCTTAAATAAAACAATTTTGCCTGTAATGATGCACATAAGCCCTGTTTTCACCTTTATTTGTCAATCAGTGCCAGATTTTCTTCCCTGTTAAACTGGCTTCTTATTCATCATTATGGCTCTGTTTGAGGCAATGATCAGGCACTTCAGTCTACATGGAATAATTTCCCATGAGAAGTCTTAGAAAGATACTTTTTTCCTACTTACACGCTTACAATCTCATTGGAGACTGGCAGAAAGAAAACATCATGCTAGAACACTTACCACAGTGGGAACCCAGTCAATGACTATGATGTCTGGGAGCTGTCACAACATAATAACAATAAATTAATACCTAGGGAAAAAGACTAAAATCTGATGTTTGTCAAATTATAATATGCATTAGTATAGTAATCCATGAAGGAAAAATGCCTACATAAGTAATCATATTCCATGTGAAATCCCCCTCTACAAATATCTGATAGACATTATTATTTATTATTATTGTTGTCTTTAAATACATTGATCATCTCTATCCAAGTGCTGTACTTATCTGAAACTGAAAGCGTACCTTACCATCTGGAGAGGTAATTCTTCTCCAACAGCTTACATCTCAAAGAGTTCTTTTACATCTGCTTAAAAATGTAGTTCTGTTCAAGTAGCATTATTTGGTTGCCTTTGCACTGTATCTCATAGTGTAAGGGCAATTAATCTCATATAATTAGTGTCCTTGCACTATATCTCATATAATTCCATAGGAAATATATTCAGTCCATAAACAAAACCTTTTTAAAAACAGTTTTATACAGTTGTGCAGCTGAGCCTGCAAATTCATCCAGGTTCAAAAGTCTAAAGTGCATGTCTACAGAGCGTCAGTGCAAGAAGGTGTCTGAACACAAGCCAGCTTTGGTGCAGAAGCCCTACAACTATGACACTGTTTTAACCATTTCAGAGCTAATAAACTCTGCCTCAAAGTGAGAAACAGGTCTATGCCTCCTAGAAGACACTCAGCTATAAAGAAGGTCAAGTTATAACCGAGATTCATACCTGCAATATAACTCTGTTCACATCATTAACAACCACAAAAAAATAGATTTCAGGCAGCTAAAATGGCTTTGCTGATGCTGCTCAATCCCGGACGACAACTAGATTCATTCTTACTCTACTAGAGAGTTCACTGAGCTAACAAGAGTCAAAAACAGTGAGCATTCATGCAAGTTGCTGTGTTGTGAGAGGAGACAAGATCCATTGAGAAAGTAGCCT
The DNA here is from genome assembly GCF_003945595.2 of Pipra filicauda. Classification (NCBI taxonomy): domain Eukaryota; kingdom Metazoa; phylum Chordata; class Aves; order Passeriformes; family Pipridae; genus Pipra; species Pipra filicauda. Next base: position 2,145,201 of record NW_024104283.1, read on the forward strand.
TTCCAAGGCCTTAGCCATATGCAGTATTTGTACTTAAACTGCTACCGATCATTTAAAATGGGTTTGGTTAAACTGCCACAAGCTATGTGTGTACCTTTTAAAAAACTGTTTACAAATGGCTTAAACAAGAAAGAGATAAAACCAAATGAACAAGAAGCTTTTATAACCCAGCGTACATTTATTTACATCAGGATTCAAAACAGTTTATATTTTACTGATGAGCTGGGTTGCGCAAGGAACAACACCCGCAAAACAGACTACTGACAAAACTATGCAAACATTGTTCTTGCAGTACTGTCAAGTCAGCTTGGGAACAGCTACTGCTGTGGTTTCCTTGTGAAAGTGTAAGCACTTTACCATCTGATAAGAGACTCTGTAGGAGTATATTATAATACAGAAATTCAGTTCCAATTCTTCATCCTCATAAGGTCACTAGGAGTAATCACTAGGTTAACAAAAGCACATGTGATAGATGTGCAAGTAACTCTAGGTTTTAAACATGAAAACTACAGGTTTGAAGCTTAAGTAGTTGAACTTGACACTGCCTATCAATACTGGATGAGCCATAGCAAGACTCCAAATTCTGGCCCTTTTCAGCCTCAGAAAAGAAATTTATGAAAAGCTTAGCTTCCAAAATAGCAAATTTAAATATACATAATCCAAATATCTGCATGTTGTTTACTTTTAATTCAAAATTAGCATACAGCTCTCTGTAACTGCATTCCAAAGATTCTGCTGGATTATTGATGTCAATTTATTGTTGAAATGCTTATTTCAAGACGAGTATAAATGGGGAAGGGCAGAAAATAAACTCAAGAATCACTCACTCAGACACTACCTGGACATCAAAACGTTTGTATGTTGAAGAAACAGCCTCCTTTACTTCTCAAACATGGTAATATACCTTCTAAAGCTAAACATCTACCTGAACTGCAGTAATATGGTTTGAGAGAGATGCATAGGTAAAGCATGAAGGGGAAATGGCTCTGTTGTGTGTCTTCAGGTACAACGAGGAAGTCCTCAAAACCAAAGAAACCTGCTTGTTGTATAGTCTGTGTGGTAACAGCTCAAAATTATACTGTATATTTTGGTATATTCTGTAATTAATCTTTGGAAATACTGCCTATGATAAACATTTATAAAATAAGAATACTTCAAAGCATATAATTTTTCAAAACACTAATTGGCTAGCAGACGTTGGTTACATTACTCATGTAGCTTCATTGTTCAATGACTCTAGCGCAAAAGTTTAAATAAATCTGCAATAGTCTTTAAAGTAGTCAAGAAAGCCTGTGTGATATGCTGCTCTTCCCCCTTCAAAAAACGGGAGAGGTAAAGGAAGTTTTATTTGCCAAACTTAGAAATTCAGGTCTTGTTTACCTGAGACAATAGAGAACTAGCATAGCTACACTGCAATTTTAAGCAAGTTAAACTCTGGCCATAAATTACAGTATATATAGCCAAGATTGGCGTGACTAATCCATTTTGCAACTGTGCTTTAATATCTAAAAGGCTGCTTTAATATCTAAACAGCCTGTTTCCAGGAATACCATCTTTTTTGCACACCTGCCTAATGGATCACAGAATTTCAGGGTTTTGTTTTTGACAAGGGAAGCCTGAGCTCTAACACCTGCCTCCCAAGACCAGCTCTGCACACCTACAAGTGCAAGCATCTCTGGTTTAAGTGTCAGCCTTGTTGACAAGGCACTTTCCTCCAGACTCTCTGGTCCTCTGGCCCTGTCTTAGGCCACACGACTTGACCGCTAGAGAATGATTCTCATCTAGGGAAGCACAAGGAGAAAATTACAATAAAGAGTGGCTACAAAGGGATTTAATTCTGAATGAGAAGGGGATTTACACAAAATGAGGAAGGAAAGAATCACAGGTAGGCTTCACTCATCTTCTGTTAAGAAAGGATATTTTCCTTTTCACTTAATAAATAGAACCACATTACAAAGATTAGAGGCAAAATATAGAATGATATCTCAAAAACTTAAATATATTTACAGTTTTAGAGAGTTTAAATTAACATGATGTAACTTTATAAGGGAACTTTTATACTTACTTTGAAAAGGACATTTATCTTTTCATTTTCAATTTAATCAGACAAAAATTGTCAAAGTCTATGGCCAAGAAAATTTAGTTGTTTTTCAAATTCTGAAAATTCAAGATTCATCTCTTCAAATGTGCCTTCATAAACCAAAAAAATCTAAATCTCTAAATATCTCGGAAGATTTCTATAATTCATCTGATTGTAAATTACTGGGACTTTGGTAAACAATTCACAGCTATTTGATAAAGGGCCTACTGCATTCTTTAAATGCTATTCATAAATTGAAAAGACTTTCTTCCATAAAAGTTTGTATTTCAGATGTCTGGCTTTAAACTTTTTGTGCTAACCATAATGTAATGTGTGAGCATGTGTGTACACAACATTTATTCTTTTAAATAAAAGGATTTTCCTGACAAGGAAACTGGTCTCAGCTACAAAAGCCATAGCTGACTTCCTGCTCTTTCATTAGACCTAAATAATAAGTCAAAGCACATAAAAAAAGAGAGTGCACATCACTGCTTCTCTGGGAAAAATTAGTACAAGCCATCTAACATTCAGTAAAAGCATTTCAGTATCGAGGTCAAGCTAATCTAATATTACCTTAATAGAAATCCTTGTCTGGATCTTCTGTCCATATTCCACTTGGAAACAACATTATCCTTGCTTGTTTATTGTATTTTGGTCTATGTTGTTAATGGTCAAAAATAACTTGAATTATTTCGTATAGCTGCTATTTCCACTAGCATATGCCATTAGGACCTAATAAGATGTTGTGACATAGGCAAGAGGAAGACACTTGTATAGCCCTAAAAGGTAAAAAGACTGCCAAAACCTCAGAAATTCAGAAGGTTCAGTATTTCAGCATCCATTGTCCTCCTAACGTGGAATTAAAAGCAAAAATTTTGAAATTCAAAAATGAGAATATTTGGATGGAAAATAACAAAACAATAACAGTACTCATACAAAACCATCTGAATTTCCTTTTTTAACTCTCAAAGCTCAACATCAACACAAATTGTCAGACTAGAAGACAGAAAGTCAGTCTAGAGAGAATTAAAGAAGCTCAGCCAATTAAAAAAAAAATTGCTTACATTTCACCTTACATTTATAAAGAACTGACTGAAGGGGCTAGCATTGTTTTCAAGATTTTATGGAGGATGGGCAAAGTACCAAAAACTAGAGAAACAAGAAACACAGTGCTTTCATTTAAAGAAGGAAATAAAAAAGGAACCAGTTCAGCCAGATGAATTTCAATTCCTGAAAAAAATGGTGAAAAAAAGAAAGCTCAAAAATTTGGAAAAGCACTTTGTAAGCACCTAAACAATAATACGCAACCGAGTGCAAGGCAAAATTCAGTTTGACATGCATGTTGAGAACAGATCACAAATCACTTACCTTCCACAACAGGTAATAGGTTTGAACAAGGGAAGACGTTGGCACATGTTACAATTGTGACTTGAAGCTAAGGAAACTTTATGAGATTTCAGCAATATGAACACAGAACTGTCTTATGCTGAAAGAGCACTTGATCAGTGGCTCACTGCCAGCATGAAAAAGTATACCATGTGGGATTCCACAGCAAATACCCCCTAAATCTGGTTCTACACAGAATAGTGACCTGAATTATGGAATGCAGAGAATGCTTACATAAATGAACCCATAATATAAAGCTTCTAAGGACTGAGGGAACCTGAGAGGACAAACCTGAACTTCTAAAGGTGCTTGACAAATTGGAGAAATGTTCTGAAATCATCTAAAAATAGGGAATACAACTCTTAGGAAAAATACTTAAATTATTACTCTCCCATAGACATTATCAACTATACAAAGACAGGAAAGGGAAACAAAATGCTAGAGACTCTCTGCTACAGACTCTGCTTGAAAGGAGTTAAGGTTATAAAGGATTATGGCATCATGAGGTCAACATGAAAAAAACTAACAAAACCTCGATGTGATTCACACACAGTAATTTAGCTTGCAAGACAGAGGAAGCAAACCTCTCTGTTCTACTCAGCAGGAATACCCCATCGTTTTGGCCAATGCACCTCAAAGGTATCAACTGAATGCTGTCTTCTGTATTCTCACCAACAAAAGTGATCAGATGCCTAGAAACGATGACTGAGAATGGACAGTAAAGCCAAAACACCACAAAGACATTTGACATGAAGAGGAGACTGAGAGAGTCTGTATAGTCTTGACTGCCGGTAGTCTTTAAAACAGTCAGATAAAACTTCTCATGCACAGCCAAATACAGTAATTGGTTCTTCCCTGGGGCATCTCAATAGATCTAACAGCTCTCTTCAGGTCCTTCCCCGTCTTCCCTATTCTGTGGTTCCATGAAAACACATTTTAATATATCCAGCTATCCCACACATAAGGACAAAGGAAATAATCAACATGTACACTTGGGAAAGCACTATCTCCAGAAAGAACATTGGGAACTGCAGATCAGGCTTCGCTCTATTTTTTAGTGTGGTTCAGCTGTACAGAAGGCTAATTTGATCTAAAATGTATAAAAATAGAAATATCAAGAAAAGCAAACAACCACCTTTCCTGCATATACTATGCCAACGTGACAGTTTGAGAATATGATGACTTTCCTGGTGTCCAAAATTATTTGGAAATACTGGAAGAATTTTTACGGTTCCTGTTTGATTTGGTAAAGGAAAGGGGCCTCTCAGTTTAAAAACGTCGGTATAGGTAAGTTATAGAAGTTGAGATTTTTTTGCATCTATATATACATATATATTTATATACAAACACACACTTAAGACTCATTAAGATGTCTAAAAAAATAGAAAAAATTGGGAAAAAAATTAAGATTTTTTTCAGATTCATAAATTAACTCACAGAAAACTGTAATGACTGGAAATTGACATTGCACAAATATATCTTGCAGAGGTACCATTTCCTGTCAGCAAGAAAATTAAACTCTGAAAGTTTGTACTACAGGAAATGTATGTCACTGCTTCAATTTTTTAAGTAAGTTTAGATATCTTTCAGAAATACATAGTTATATTCAGCTTCTGGTAGAGAAACAAAATTCCCTGACCTACATACATGAGATTGAATCAGATTATCACAATTCTCTAACCTGGCCTAGTAGCCTAAACATTTCTTTCAACTATTCTGTGAGATGCTTTCTAGTCTGTGCATTTTGCATCAGAGAGCCAAAGGGACTGAATATAAAAGTGACCTGATGCAAAGACCGACAAAAAGAATACTCTTCCAGGTACCTCAAAGGCAATAGTTACCAAAAAATCGTTCCTTAAATTCCACAAAGTAAGAAAGGTACTTCAAGGCTTTGCAAGTAGAAAACTCAAAGAGCCCTAGGGAAAGGAAAGACGGAAGGAGAAAAATTAACATATCAGGAGGAAGATACCCCCTTCTCCACCAGGGAAGAAATGGTGAGTCGCCTCTTGAGAAGGCTCTGGGCATGAAATACATGCAAAGAGAAATTAAACTCATCTGTTCCCATAGCCTGGGCTGCCCAATATGTTTTACGTTAATTGTGCCTGAGGCTTTCTGTTGTCCCTCCATAGGCTCAGACTTGCTTGACAAAGCAGTTCCAAAGTCACTTTGCTTTCAGGGACATGATAAAAAGCAGACATGCATTTTATTGTTATTGCTGTACTGATTAATCCATGTTTAAACCTACCCTGTACATTACATACAGTATTTGTTTACATTATTACTGTACGAGTTGTTCCAAAGGAATCTTTCCCTTCCCTATAGTAACATCCAGGAAAAAAAATTTCCAATAATAGATTAGGTTTCCAGGTATGGCTATTGTCATAACAATTTAATCTTCAGTCCATCCTAACAACTACTGCTAGAACAATTTCTCCCTTTGGCCAGTAATGCATCAGGTTGTACTCCAAAATACTGTCAAGGCTGCTACTGGATGCTCAGCGGAAGACTTCAGCAATGTAACTAGTTCATGCTACTTGTCTGCTAAAGAAAATTTAGGATTGCCAGTACGGGAAGAATCTTTTCTGTGACAGCAAAATAGCATATCTGACATACTTATAACTTACAACTCCTAGGCTTAAGGTATCAATCTTTTTGTCACAGTGTTATCCCCAAAGAAATGGTAACAATGGAATTTCGTATGTCAAAATAAATTATAAAGTGGTTGGAAAACAGAACTTAAGTGAAATATAATTAGTTTGTTAAGTTAAAACATTACTGTAGAAAGGATTCTTAAAAATTTAATAATGAGAAATATTTATTATACTGCGAACACATATAACATTCCAGACAAGTCAAAATAAGATACTTATCCTTAATAAAACAGGAAAACCTTAGGGCCTTTTTGCTGTTTTGGAAGACATGTCAGAATAACTTAAGTTAAAAGAGATACAGAACACACTCATACTCTACAGCCTTGAATCAACATATTAGTGACATCAAGAGAAATAAATACTTAGATTAAATTATAGTTAGATTAGATGCATACTAAGGCTTGGACAGGAACACTTAGAAAGGAGTCCTAAGAGATAATTACTTGGGCATTGCAAAGTCCCCAAAAAGAACAGTGAAAGGATGTTACATTACAGGGTTATCAAACTTTTAGAGACAGCTAAGAGATGCAGGGGAATACAGGAGAAGAAAAGCAGTCACAGACAGGGTTAAGTGAGGTACATGTTAGACAAGAAACTGGCTACGGAAAGAGCTTTCTGACTTGGGCCTAAGTCATGCCATGTGTGGGAAAATAACAAGAGACCCTGAATTTCCTCAGAGTGAAAATGTGATTGCATAATACCAGTTAAGTGTAGGGTTTTCTTACATTATTCTCAGGGGAAAAAAAAAAACAACAAACCAAACAAAGTAGGATTTAGATTATATATATGGTAGATATACCATATATCAACCATGTGTGCTGTATGTTCAGGCACCCACAGAGAAACAGAAGGTGATATGGAAAGTTGCCTTTTAAAAAATAGTACCAGAGCAGCTCAATCCTGAGCCTGAATTAAATTTTGAGTTCCTGGGACACAATGACAAAACCTTGTTCCATATGATATGGAAACAACAGGATATGGAAGAATTTAGATATGTGAAGAAATATATATATATCAGTGATGTGCAGGGAAGAAGAAGCAATTATAACATAGCACTTATTACAGACCTGAATAATGAAGAGCAGGAAAATGTCATCAGCAAGGCATACAAGAAGAGAACAGGCTGATTGTGTTAAAGCTCTTCTGGAGCTAAGCCATCTAACAAAACATTCTGAGAGATAAAACACTCCACAAAGCGCACTGAGACAAAATGTTTGTTTGGGAGATGGGGGATTCTATTTTCAGAACTGTAAGGTAGGTTCTGCTCCTCTTTACAATATTTGGTACTTTACAGACACTTAAACATCAGGTAAATTAATATTATGATCTTCTAAAAACTATTAAGATTATCAAAACCTCTGAACCCCTGATTTTAAATGTTTGTAACATTTGAATTGAACTTCAGATGTCTTATAAACAGTACTTCCTATGCAGAAGAACAACGCAGTATCACCAAAGCAGAGCCTGGATGACAGTACAGCCCACGACATTGGAACAGAAGCATCACTTTCTGAAGTACTTTGGAGAATTGCATTTAATGTTGATATTTAACATTAGTTCATATTTATTATCTCCAATTAAACATTGTAAACATTTTTGTTTGTTTTTAAGCTGAAAGTGAAATTTAAAATTTTTCCTAATTTAATACCCAAGGGTCACATTAACAGCAATACCTCCTTACTGATACTTCCATATTACAAGAAAGTATTTTTCAGCTGAATAAGCCAACCAGGAGTTGTCTGCTTCAGTCAAAACTTAATTTTCACATGAAAGCTAAGAACATGCACACCTACCTAGGAAAAACAACCCTAAACTTGGCAAAACAGATAGGGTATAGGTTTATTTTTTACTGTAGCATCTGTATCAATACCAACTGTGCATAACTGCTTCCTGGTCAAACTAACTCAACAAGCCAACAGAAAATTCCTAGGAGATTAAATACACAGTTATCCAGAATCCAGAGCAGGTCTGAATTTTCTACTTATCATCAAATTCATGTTGTGACGCTGTTATTCTGGAAAGCAAACTAACATATCCTATCTTCTTTTCTTATTTCTGAATCCGTGGGCAAAGAAGCAGTACCGACAGGCTTGCATTTTAATTGCTGGTGCAAAACTATTCAGTCTACCATTTATTGATTGATAATGCTCTGACAATCCTAGGAAAGGTTTAACATATTTATTGTTATGATTTCCATACGTAAATCAGACATTAGAATAGGGCTGAACTACAACTTAAATTTCCCTCCTCCCCATGATGAAGAGATACAGTACACAGCTTTCCCTGTAGGATAAAGTTGATGAAAGTGATTAAAACAGAACTTGCTGTACAGTTGCTGAGAACCACACTCTGGTTTTCTGCAGTTTCAGCATTTCCAGAACTTGCAGGAAAGCATAAATAGACTACAACAATGAAACAGAGCTCCACCAGAGATCTGAGACAATGTGCGCAAACACAGGAACTTCCCTTTTTCAACTCTTGGTAGTCCCTGATTTGTAGAATATCCTACATCAGAAAGTTTAGAAGATGCAAGTTGGACACGGGAAAGTGCTAAATTTGCCCTTGACTAAATTTTGAGTTTATATTTCCAGAATTTAATCGGACTGTGACTATGGTGAGGATTGCATGTCCTATGTAAGTGAAGAGAATATCAGCACTCAAGGTGTGAGAATTTAGGTTGTGTGAATGATTTCGAACACAAACAGCACCTGCATAAACTCCCACTAAGCTTCAAGCCTGCAAACTTTGGCACTGACACAACACTGCTGTTGGTGCCCTGAGGTACAGGCATAACTTTACTCACAAGAGGAAGTTTTTTTACACATCACAGACTACTAAAAGTCCAGAAATTCTAGTGAACAGCAACATTTATACCCGTGTTCCACTGTAATGTTTTTCCCCCATTGCAGCTCCAAGGAAAATTAAAATCTACCCTGTGTACAAGACTAGACTGGGGAACTGAGGACAGAGTCCAGTTTTACCCTTACACCTCCACTCTCACAACTGATCTGATAGCTCCCTCAAACTCTCGGGCAATGCCTGCAACTGCTGCAAAGTTTTCAGAGGCATGTAACTGCACAAAGGGAAATCCTTCTCTTTCATATTTATAGTCTTGACAAATCTGAGTGGTAGTCATGAGAAAAAAGAAAACACCTCTTGTGTAGTTCAAGTGCTCCTGTCAAATATCCAAAGATCTGCTGCAAAAAAAAAATTGATAAGACTCTCTCAAAGGTCATAACAATCCTTTCAAGGAGAAGTTAGGGCATATCTATGCAGGTTTTGCACATGGTATTGCCTCATGATATAAAGCAATACTAATTTAGAAAGAAGTATGGGTATAGCTATAAAACTCCCAAATAAATACATACTAATGACAAGACAAAAGTATTTCTAGTGTTACAGTTTATAGCTGTGGATAAAATGGAGAAGAATTTACGTTGTGGTAATTTTAGACTGACAAACATTTCTGAGGTGTAGCATTATGAGACAGAAAAAAGAAAAGCCCTAGAATGTGCAGAAATAACAAAACTTATCTCGATGCAGGGTGATTTCCATAATCTATTTGATCTATAAACTGATCAAACAACGCAAATTACTGAATCATGCACTTATTCCTCCCAAATCAAACCATATTCAGTGTTTGCTCCAACTCTGATTTAGTGGCCTTAAACATTAGATTAGTCGCTTGCAATCTATTTTTTTGTTTCAAGTCCTTTTTTACTCTTAAGTACATTTACTTTGCAGGATTTCATTCTTTTCCTTAGTTTTTCAATAGAGAGATTACAGCCACCTGTCTGCACAAGTAAAGACAGAGAAGAGGGGGTTTAAGCTACAGTATCTGGAGCTTTTACAGTGACTGAACAAACTGTTTACATATTTCTGCCTTAGTTTCCACTTGAAGCAGCATGGTATAACTCAGCCCAATCCCTCTGTGTAGAAGACAATTATTTATCAGCTTCCTTTTGGCAAAAATTTCTTTCACCTCTTTTTTTAAGGCACTGAGGGTACCAAGGTGTTTCCTGCTCAGCCATTTATCACAGCAGGCTTATGATTTATTTTCACAAGAAACACAAGATAAAGAGGATATCACAGAGAGCACAATGCCCCACAGTAAAAGGAATATAATTCTAATAGCCACCAAGACAGGGTTCCAGCGCTAAATATTCTCCTACTAAAGCAAGCACTGTTAATGCCTGTTTAGTCACAGAATCATACAGACTGCCAATGTATTGAGGAATTACTGCCCCCTCTCCATTTCCCCCCAGTTACTCTGTTACAGTAATTTGAACAAATTACGTCTAACACCAGAGTTTACCAACAGTTTTATATACACACAAACACATATATGCACACATGTACAAACATTCTTCATCATGCAATTAAAACTCCGGATTTCTTCTGTCAGGTCTCACCTTCTCACAGGTGTGTACATGCTGTTTCAAAAACTAGTCTGAAGAAGTTAACTCTTATATGGCTTCCACCTTTATTTCTAGATTAAGACTCTTCATTGTAAGAAACAATTAGCACCAGCTGGTGAAGCTGGTTACTTTGGTTGAGCTTTGAAATTGATACTAAGTGCACAATAAATTTGAAGTCACTACAGACTTGATTTTTAATTTGTTGACACAACAGATATGTTCCTACTTCTTCCAGGAAACATGTAATTAAATTTTAGAATTCATTAAGTGTTTGTGCTTTGCCTATTCCCTGGGCTGCATGATAAAAGGTTTGGACAAGTGAGCATGGTGGAAGCTAAACATTTCCATCATTCAAGGATAAAATTTTGGCTTCTATTATCTAAAATAAATCTGAACTTTTTTAAAAAGCTTCACCTGTTCCTTGAAGATTTAAAAGAAGAAACTTACACACAAGAGGACTTTGAACTTTCTTCCTCTTAAATTTATCTTTATTATTTGTAAACACTGCATCCTCTCAACACAAGGAATTAATCAGTTCTTCTCTGAGCTACCCAACCAATCCACTTTCCATTTTCCTATCCAAACATCTGTACTTGCCCTTCCCCATCTGCTGTTCTTATTGTTGAATTAATTTACCATCTCAATTGCTGCAATTTTCTTCTCAGTTTCATTAGACAATAGATTGGTGCTTTCCTGAACAAGGATGCCTTCCGTCTTTTCTATCACTCCATCTTTGCCCCTTCACTAAACTGAGGTGAGAAGAAGAAACACAACTAGCAAAGGTTCATGTCCTTGGCTTTCAGAGAAATTTCTTTTGTTTTATTCTCAAAAACACATCCATGCTAGTTTTTCCAAGATTAAAATTAAGATAATGAAAAAGTAATAAGACAAAAGCAAAGACAAGTCAAGAGTAAGGGCTCATATATATATATATATTTCCCATAGAATATTCTGAGTTGGAAGGGACCCACAAAGATCACTGAGTCCAATTCTTAAGTTAATGGCCTGTATGGGGATGATCTTGACTTTATTAGCACCATGCTCTAACCAACTGAGCCTGTGTGCAGTGTTACCCACTAGGCCATTTCCACTGTAAAGTAAATGTTCTGAGATGCTACCAGTACCCCAAGTTGTCAATTCATGACACATTTTAGTCATATATGTACTGCCTGTAAATGTAAGAATCTTAAATGAACAACAAAACAAATCTGTAGTACACGAATTCTACAAGCTGAAGACCCAGAAGGCAATAAACAAAACTTACAACTTATTTATTTAAGTCTCACTGTTTTGTGAGTTGGTGGGAGCCAAGAATGACCTAATGGATCAGACTGAGGAACAGACCTTTCCCAAGAGCAGACTCAGCAGTTTCAAAACCAAACCATTCTACCATTTTATCATACTGATCTATATTAAAATATAAGACCTAAAAGATTTATTTTAGACAACAGTAAAACAAACTTAAGTAATTCCTGGTTTCCTTGCAACTAATGCACATGGTCAAAATGTGAAATTTTTTGGGATTTTTTAATTTTTATTTGAAGGGTGCATGAGCAAATGGAACTATGAATCTCATACCAACAGTTAATACCAGACTGACCTGACTCATACAATGGTGCTAAACCACTTATACACAGACTTTCAGTTCTGCTTTGTGTAGTATCCTCTTTTGCCATTACCAGCACATCAGTGCCTTACAGAAGTATGCAAGTATCATGAAATTTAGCTACTAGTAGCTTGCATTCCTCTCTAACCCTTCCCCCAGGAAGAGGACTGTATGTGTGATATTTTCTTCTTGTATAATGTTTGATTTATTTTTTAGATTATAAGCAACAAGCTTGATGTGCTCTTTTTTTTACACTCTCATGGGAAAAAAAACATGTGGAAGCGTTCTAGAATATACTTGTTTCCCCATGGGCATTTAATTCATAATCTAGAAACACTCACCTGCAAAATTTATAACTCTCTGCTTCCAAAGTCCTTCCTATGTTTAATTTTTTCAATCACAGTCTTGGGGTTTGAGCCATTTGCAATCTAAGGACTCCTTTTACGATACAAAGCCTTGGGCATCTTTAAAGTACTGGAAATAACTGGTGACCTGACAAAAATCCAGGACTGCTCTACAAATTGAAAAGAAAAAATGACGAAGTGTAGTTGTTAAAAAGAGAGATATTACACTGTTTAGTAAAATGTGAGGTGATAGCCTCTCTGACTAAAACGACAAGCACACCAACATTAAGTTCTGTCCTATCAATGTCTCTGGATACCCATCTCCATTATTATTGAAACAGATTTACTAAAACTAACCTCTTTATCAATTCATTCAAGAATTTTAAAATATTATGTTAATAATATATTCACCTCTGAAGATGAAACCTGGTCCAGGTTTTTTGAGGTTGATGGGAACAAAAGTCAAATCTCCTAGCAATTCCTTGAAAAATCATGTTGGGATTTTGGTTGCACTGCTCCTCGTCTTTTTATTTATATCCCTCCTCACATGAAGGCTTAAAACACTGGGGAAAATGATTCTGTTGAAGTCACAGCTACCCCAGCCACTCTGGAGTTTGCTTTGTGTTCCCCACTTCTTATTTCATATATGTTAAGCAGAGGACTAAGAAAAAGCACGTGGCCACTAACAACCCTCCTTGGGACTCCTTCAGCAAGGTGCTTCACTCAGTGTCCCCTCATTTACACTTCTGACCCTTGGCATTTCTACTTTCTCCCAGTAGTTTGGCTCACTGTGTTTTTGAGGGAGTGCTACTCCTATGTTTGGGACAAAGGCACAGTCATCCCTTGGTTAGTGCTAGAAGGAACAGCAACCAGAACCAAAGGCCCAGAAAACAGCATAAGGTGGAAGTTTCACAGCCCACTTGCCTTGCTAAGGGGCTGCTTGGTTGCCTCCAGCAACCTGCCACTCAGTGTGAGCCAGAGATGGGCAGTGCATTTAATACCCTTCCTTCTGTGTAGTTGTCTAAACCAGCATAAGCTACTGTCAGCCATACTAGCCTACAGAAATAAAGTTTCAAAATTTAGCTGTGCCTTATTAAAAATAAATAAATAAAAAAGCCATCTCATTTTGCTTACAACCTACCACCCAACAATGACATTGAAAACTCTTTATTCTTTCATATGAGTAGGAAATAGCACAATACTATTCTAATTCTCTAGCAAGAATTAGAAAATTTGAACAGACAGCTCTATTGTAATTTCACTGTTTTCTGAGTAGTAAACACAGAGCACAGCCCATCACAGTATGTAAAATGAGAATTTGTTTCCTCCCCTTACACACACATCTTGCAGTTGTCAGTCTGAAATGCCATCTGCTATCCAGTCACACTTTTTGAAGCTTTCTGCTACCAGCTTCCAGTTTTACTAACTTAGTATCAGCAAATATTTTAAGAGGTTGAGTGTCGATTAAGACAACAAAACAAGAACTCTCACCAATTTTTAAACCAATAACATATCAAGGCTACTCTTTTAAAAATCTTGACATGTTAATTCTATATAGATAAGAAAAATATAGGTGCTTACTCAAAAGCTGACTGGTAATTCAATAATTACTAACTACTGCCTTTATCCCTATTTAAATATAACACAAGCAAAACCAAGTTAAGAGCTTTCTGGTAGTCAACTTCTCTTGCCTTTAATCTTCCCTCTCACCCATTTCCATTCTCATGCCTCTTTGCCTCTTCTACCGAAAGCAATAACCCCTAGAGCCAATACTCCTGTATTTGGTGCTTGTCCAAATCCTTGTTACTTGATAACAACCACGAGGTCCTTCTTCACAAACTAGCTTTTCACAGCGTTCTGGTTCTGTATGCATCCAATCTGAACCACAACAAAAGTCATATGTATTTTCCATATAATTTTCTACCTTGATTTTTTTTTTTTTTTTTTGAGAGAGAGGAAGTAGGTTAATGAGTTCTGATGTATTCAGTTATGCCAGATACTTACTCAGCTGGAACACACACTGCAGCTGATCAAATCTCTCATTCAGTTATGGTCTGGAGCTATTTTACATAGGGCATCACAACATTTTAGGTCCCTAACTTTAAAAAAATTTCCAAGAAAATTCCACATCTATTTAAATTGATTAAAATAATTTTAAAAAAGCCATAGATCTCTAAAACATGATCAGAAATAGCAACTTGATATTTACAAAAACAATGAAAGACAGTTCTGCAAGTGTAAATATTTTACAGAACAGACATAAAAACTGCTTTAAAAGAAAAACTGCTTTCATTATAAGCTGAAGTCAATACATTATAAAGTCAGAAAACAACTTTCAGCTCTAGTTAAAATACAAGAAAGCTTTTGAATATCATATATAACCACTCAGAAAAATACAAACAGATCTAGGCAACTCACACAGGCCTCATTGTACTCAGGAGAAAATAAGAAAGAAAAAAAAAACAACCCAACAAATGAAACCCCCAAAACCTGAATTCATTCCACTCATCTAAAGTACTACAGCCATTCCAAAGAGGTTAACTGTGTTTGCTCTAGTTTATTTGGATATTAAATGCAAGATAAAAGATCTCCAGGCGAAATATAAGAGATTGTATCTTATTTTGGGGAAATAAACAGATTCCAGAGGTGTGTTCTCGCCCAGCCAATCCTGAGGCTGTCGTGCAGCTCTGCCACCTCTCCAAGCCCAATCACAGCCACAAAGGGAAACTTGTTTCGCAGTTTGTCTCGACGGTGCTGATGATGAATGGCTGCTTCAGGGGGAGAGATCAAGCTGTGTGGTAAATCTTTCTATTTGTTCCATCTGCTTTTCTATTTTAAACAGTTGTAGTGATCAGCCTGGCACCCTACATTAAGTACATATGAATTTCATAAGAGAAAAAACTTATGTAAGTGAAAACATGGCTTACATTTGTCCTCCCATTCTCAAAGTGAACACTGCAACTTCTGCAAGCTCAGAACTATTACTTTGTATCTACCTTCCAGAAAAGATATAGCATAATATAGCTTGATTTTACAGCTTTTAGAAGGTCAGCTTTGCAGCCATAGCATATTTCAAGATGATGTCATTCTCCACCTTCCTCCTGCCAAGCTCCACTTTGCAATACAACTCGTAAGATGGCAGGAGAAGTAATATGAAAACAGAGTATGTTTATCAGACTATGCCCTTCAAACATACAAGGGCCTATCCTACAAGCCTTATTTATCTTGTAATTGTGCTGAGGTTGTGCTAGTGTAAAGCATGCCAATCCAGCCCGGCTCCAAAGGTCACCATTTTAAGGGAATGCTTTACAATAAAGCCCATTGCTGATTTCTAAGCTAAAAAGACAGGTAAACATACTGAGACAAGCAATGGGTTTTTTTTCTTTGGTTATCAAACCATTCTTGACTGGTCAGATTGCAGTTTGGCCAAATACTGCTTTCCCTTATACTTTCACTACATTGTTCTTTATATCCTGATATATTGTGCAGCACTGCTGTGTTCTGCTAAACAGCTTCCTTGCTCCTCAAAGCTAACTACATTTCAATGGCCAGCAAAAAAAGCTCAGTATCTTGATATCTACCCTACCCCCAAATTGAAACGTCTTAGGATTCCAAGGAAGGAAAATGCAAGCACATGGTTATTCTCACCTCCTATTCGTCCTGCTCTATTTCTCTCCCTCGACTTCAATTCAGTTTCTTTGGAAGTTTGAGCAAGTTCAGCCACTTCTGAATTAAAGCACATGAAAAGTGAAGTGAAATAGCAATAAAATGAAATGGCAAGTAACAGCACTGTATGTTGCCTTTTCACAGTCTCAAAAGAAATTACAACGTCTCTTAGGTGAGTTAATTTCCACCATATTCCATCTATATATAATTTTCATCACATTATTATGTCACGCTACAGAAGTTTTCTAAAGTGTAGTAGTATATACAAGTTAACTGGAAGTATTGCCACTTCAACTAAACATATCTCTAACTTCATCCTAGCAGCTTTTCCCATAACTTAAAATTACTGTAAAGTTCCATGAGCATTATTTCCATTTTATGGACAGGCAAACTGAAGGGGCTATAACTCATCTGAGATCACACAGCAATTCAGAGAGTGGCAGGGCGAGGAACAGAACTCATCTATACTCCCAGGTCATTCCCAAAACTGTTACACCCATTTCAATATTACTGAAGCAGCAGAAGGTGCACCTTGGGGAGAAATGCCAGAGGAAGAACTCTTAGCAAGGAGTCTTGGGAAGTCAGAGAGAACACTCACATGCCACATGCTTGAGAGATTATATTTCTGTCCCCTCCTTGCAACCAATTTATAAAGCACCTTTCAACAGCAGGACACTTGAATGTGAATGTGACACCAAGATGGCAAAGGCTTCAGAAGTTAAGATATGATCTTAAAGGCTAACTACAGTATTTTTGATTAGTAGAATTTAAAGCTGACAAGTTTATATATTCATTGTAAAAATTTGCAAATACAATGACTGAACAACAAAATAACCACAATCCCAGTGTTAATCTCTTAGGAAAAAATCAAAATTATTTTATTAGAGAACTGTCTATTTATACAGTTTATGATTTCATATCTTTCATTTTAGAGAAGATTTTAATATTTAAATAAGTTTTAAGGTTGTTAGAGAAACTTAGCACCTTCAAGAAGAATTTTGGGACAGGGAATGTAATTTTCTGTGTTCAGACAGACCCAAATGAGACATTTTGAATAACACTCTAATGGTAGCAGAATACACAGTTACATCATCCTACCAAGGGGGGTTTTTTTTGGTTCATCAGTAAGGACTGGAAAAATAGTGCAAAAAGCCTCTGCACAAGTATCTTAAAAAAAATCTTTGTCAAAATACCAAAACAAAAAAACCCAAACAAACAAAAAACATTCTACTACACTTACCTGCTTTCAGCAATATCTTAGATTTATGCAGATGATCCTAAATTGTCATACCCTGTCAAGGAGCTGCAACACTAAATCGTGACTTCCCACAGGCTGACAGTTTTTTCTTTCATTTAAGATGTCAGGCAGTTCAACACTGTTTGCTTTATTTCCTCACCTCCCCACCCCCATGTCCTGCCTCAGCAGTATCTTCTTCTGTTATGCCATCGTGCGTCAGAGGGACGTGTTCCCGCAGCCCCGCATCCTGCGTGATGCGAGTGTGCGCAATCTGGAAGTCCCACCGTGTGCTTCACGGCCACACAGAGTTGGGCAGATCCTGTCTGTACAGTCAATACAGAAATCAACAGCTCCATGGAGTAAGTACCAGCGGAACTGAACAGGTCTTTAAAAACAGTGTGTTGATTTTGTGGCACATCATGAGATATTGTAGGAAAATAGTACAATGATGGTAAAGGAAGAAGCAAGAGCAATGAGATGATGACGGAATAGGGAAGGGAAAACCTGAAAGGAGTTCAGTTTAGGATACACTAACTAAGGCAGTCATCAAGTCATCAGACATGAATTTGATTTATGCCCAGAGACCTCAGACAGAAAACAGAATCTGCAAAACAGAGACCAGAGATGGTCTACCTCAAAGGAAATTAATACGAAAAACAGTGATGAGTTTGATAGTGTAGAGTAAGTGTAAAAAAAGCTACAACAATAATACCCTGCACATTTGGTTAAGATGAATATAGAGAATTTGCACAAAAACATTACAGTTAAAAATCTGTATTAGCCTGGGAATAAAGATATTTACTGAATGAATTTTACCATTCATGTTGCTTTCATTTTCAAGACTCTGCCAACCTAATATTTGCAAGTTCTGCTCTTCCCTTACAATCCCTGGCCATAGAGCTTAGTGAAAGGATTGGCTGCTAGCTGCCAAGTATTCTTGTGCCGTAGCAGGATATATGCTACTTCATTCCAATAATATGATTTTATTTGGCAGTTGGTACAAAACAGGCATTAAGGTTATGATTCACTACTTGGTTGTCCCAACAATCTAACACTGAATGTTCTTTCTCCTCATTCCATGAAAGCCTAATGCCAGAGTTAAGTATCTGATTTCTCCTTCAGCTTATGTTCCCCCAAACAACTGGGTCCACTAACTTAGAAGAGGTCCACATGGAACAAAAGCCACTGTGGGATAAATAAATGTACACTGTTTAGGCCGGGGAAATTCCCAGATTTCCAACAGGGAGAAATCAAGTACTGTCATCCTTACCAGATTCCATTTTGCCTAAACTGCCTCATTCCTGGTTCTACACACTAAGTGTAATTATATACAGTAAAGGGCTGAACAGAACCTGTCCATCTTTTCAAGGACATTGATAATGATCTTAAAAGGACAGCTATGGGGGTTTTGTTTGCCTTTGGTTTTCTTGCTTGCTTTTCTATTTGATATTTTGAAGATTAAAACTTCACAGAAGAGGGAAGGAATCGCCACAAAGGAAGCCTGCTAACCTGACAATGGGCCAGCCTTCAGTTCTATGCTATCTATTCCAGAAACAACAACCAACCAAACAAAAAACCTCACACCATTTTGAAGTTCCATATTTATAACTCCAGGCTTCTGATGTTCATAAAAGCTTTTACAACTCGGAGGTCACTAAACAGTCACCCCAGGTATTGTATAACTAATTAATGTCACTTGAGGGACGTGGGGGGATATTAGCCCAGTCTTATGGGAAAACAGGGAAAGAAGTGGCCATCATGAGCCACCTTCTTTAATCTACTGCCAATAGATTGAACCAATAATTGTCTGCAGCACCACTGGATGTTTGGCATTTGCTACATTTCCTTCCTTTCCAAAATCTTTTAAGAAAAAGTTTTGAAGATGCTGGAATATATGCCTTAGCATGCAGGCATACTTTAACACAGAAGGAAGACTAAACATTAATAAGAGCTGTTACCAGAGTAAGCTCCCACAACTGCAAACAATCAATTTACCACCATCTTGTCAGTTAAATCTTGTCACTTCAGCCACAGCAACTGACAGTACACTCCCTGCTTGACCTGTGTTACACAGCAAATCAGACAAATCAGTTTTGACAGATGAGCTACTCCAAAGTTAATGGTAATTTAGTTCACATGTAATCATGTGATGTTACCCTAAAATCAGAAGGCCTGAGTATGAAGGGAAGTGTTACAGCCTACCCTGTGAGTTCAGTCACAGAAAAACACTCACTTGCTCTTCAGGTTGCAGATTTTCATGCTACTGTTCATAGAACCTCTGGCATTTCAGGATGCCCATGGCCATCCACAATGAGCAAGATTCAACTGCACACAGATCTAAGTTTGAATGAAGCTCTGTTAAAGAGCTGAAGCACAATATCACTAAAGAGACATGTATTTCATCTCCAATTGTTTGATGTAATTAGGAGATGGGGAACAAAAAGGCCTCTGCACCTTTAATATATGCTATTATGTCATCTAGTTGCATGTTTGCTAGCGGCTTACTTCATTTGGCCTGAATATAAACTTGGAAGAACTTCAGGTTCTTTTAATGTTAATGATCTAGTTCCTGCATAGTACAGTCAAGTGAAAAAGCCTGACATGGGAAAATTTAAATAACAGGAGTACACAGTTCTCTTCAAGAAGAATTTGAGCTTCACCCTGTGTTAAACTCAGAACAGTGTACAAAACTTGTTGACACTGTTTTGCTCTTCCTTCAGACTGTTCTGCTGGTTCTGTAACCCCGTTTCAGCCACTTAGCTGCTGTAGTGCAGGTTACTCACATCTCATTGCACTTAAACTGGAAAAGAAGTTGCAAATCTGCTCGAGACTAATTTTTTCTTTTCCAGGTGCCAAACTATTCTAAGAAGTTCCATACAAACATCACTGATATTTTAAAGAACTGTTCTTTTCCTTTGGTGGCAACTTCTAGATGAGAACATTTTTCTCCAAAACTGAAGATAAATAAAGAGAAAACTTACAAAAAATACCAAGAGACACACAGCTTTGATTCAGACCTCCACCAAGAGCTTGTAGCACCTTTCAGCTATAAAGGAAGAACGAATCTACAGTGCCCTCAAGTGTGAGGGGACATGAATTGGAAGAAGTCTGGAGATCTACTAGGAAGAGGAAAGCTCTCAAGCCTTCAGAAAGGACCCTCACTGAAGAAAAACATGCTTACCTGTACTGGGGAGGGGAGGATAATTGTCTTTATGCATTAGGATAGAATACGTACTATAAACATGTGCAAGAAACAAATCACAAAACATCTCCACTTTCAACTGCCTTTTTCAAATTCTTGTAAACTGGAAGTTTTGTGTGCATTCTCACCACAGAAACATAGTAAAGGTAGTTTATTTAGTACAGAAGTCTCTAAATAGTATTTAAAGGAAGAAGTATCTTAGTAGAAGGTCAACATTTACACTTTACAGACAAGTCCAATGATGCTTAAGACAACATTTCCTCAATATCTGAATCTCTTAGCAAAGATCACACTTCAGTCTATTACCCAGGAACACAAAAGTTTTACCTATTACAGTTATACAAAAATAGAGGAGGGTAATGCACCTTAACCAGCACTCAAAAAAACCTGCAAGCCAAATTGGAACTCACCTAAGTTAGCCAACGGGAAGCACTGAAGACAGGAGTGCATCTTCAGTCCAGTCTCCCACTGTGCTAGAGCTTTCTGCCCACCACCAAAAGCAACAGCATTTATTCAAGACCACAACCTCAAGCCCAGAGACTGGTGCTCTCACCTCAGCAGTTAGATCACTTAAGACAGAGGCCAAGTCCAAGTCATTAATAAACTCAAGGTGATTTCACCTTCTCCTCCCTAAACAAAGTTAAGATATTTAATGATGGCAACACTGTCAGCACTTCCAGTTGTGCTAGTCCTCCTTTACATACAATTCTTAAGGTGTTCACTATCCCAGAAATTAGAGCAAAAGATAGCCCAATTCTTTCCTCTTGGGAGCCTAGGCATGTAAGGGGCATGACTTCGAATCACCTCAGGGAGAAAAGGTGCTGAACCTAGAGTCCTCACTCTTTGGGAATGCTCTAACCACTAAGCTATTACTCAGGAGTGGGAGGGGTAGCTCTGGTTTGTTTTGTGCAAAGCCCATCTGATAGGTCTTCAGTAAACATGCTCCAAGAACACCATGTTCTGCAAGCCCTGAGAGGAGATAGAGGGAAATATTTAATCTCTGGATCCAGAGTGAGCTTACTTGAGCATAGGCGTGGAACTATTGCCCACTGCCAAACCTGAAACACCCTTATTCATGGCTGAGCACCTGATGAGGTTCTGCCTAGATGCTCACTGACTTTAGCTACAGGGCTAGGAGGATCTCGGGTTTTGAAGCTCTAAGCTGGGGCAGAAACACAAGCTTCATGAACTCATTTCCTTTCTTTGGACTGCACAGAGTCTTTGGCTTGCTGAATAATATCAGAACCTTTGTCTTGCTGAATAATACAGGACAGGGAATTCCCATATTGGTGACTATAAGTGCCAGAAATCTGAAGAGATCTTATTCTATGAAAAAAAAAAAAAAAAATCAAACAAAAACCCATCAGCTGTACTATAAAAACATTAGGTTTGAAAAGCAAAGCATTCTGGTGGCTAGCACCTACCAGAAGTTGAATCTATCTAGATGATTCCAACTTTCAATTTTTAAGCTGACATTCTGCTATAGGGACAACTTTTTCCTGTTAGGGTTACCTTTTCCTACAGTGCCATCTGTTGCAGAACCTCACCTCTTATTGTTATTGTGAACGATATATCTCAAACAAAGCAAGGACAAACTCTTCCATGAAAGTACTGCATAGTGAGCTCTGTCACAAACATGATCTGAATGTATACCAAATGGCTGAATTACCATTCACCTGCAGGAGGCTGTAAGAAACAGTAAGAAATCGTAAGAAACACTAGAGTATTGCATATGAAAACACCTCAAAGATACAAACTGTGTTAACTCTTTCTGTTGCATACATACAGTAAAGGAATTGAAACAATTTGAAGAGTATTTTATTTTCATCTAGAAGGCCACAAGGTCTTTCCCCTCCTTCTTCAGTTAGAAATACCACCTACATTCTGATGCATTCAAGACTGGTATTAAAACTTTGGGGACACATACAGTCTGTTGGGTCATTGCTACAGCCAGGGCTGAACTAAGTAAAGCACCCTTCCCGCTGGATGGAGCCTTGCCACCAAGTCATACAGCAGGATAAAAGCTAAAATGCTGCCAGGAAGTTTCACTGTCAGGGTCCCTCTGAGCATGCCTGAGTAACTCCTGTGTAATGCACCACATTCACACAGAAAGTAACATAGTTTCTTCTAGCAAGCACGGACTGCCAATGGCAAACAATTATCTTCTTTACTATCTTTCTTTATAATAGTGGACAATTAATGGTATTTAAATAGATTTTAGCCTGGAAAATGCAGTAGTTTTAATCTGCTCATATTAGAAAAAAAAAAGTAACAAATGGCAACACTACCACACAACACATGATTTTACTTTAGATAATAGAGTCCAGCAGAAAAATTTATTTTAGTCTAGAGATAGCTTAAACATGCTCATGGGTTTTGTTTAATAAGAACTAAAAAGTCCCAAAACACTGAATGTCAGCCCTTTCCTCCCAACTAAAATCTACTCTTTTGTAGAATCTACCCTTAGAAAGTTAGTCAGCTGCCATGTGCTAGTTTAAAATATGTCATTGGTAAGCTCAAAATAAAAGTTAGGAGTTATTCACCTAAGTTCTCTGACAATTTCATTTCCCTCAAGGTCCTTCAGAAAGGTCCTTGCTAGACCCTTCAGAAAAAGAAAACAGACTGACTATGGCTATTCTTTTCACCTAGTATTTTCTCATTAGATGAGGGACAGTCTGTGCCACAAACAGCAATAGAAGACACCATCGTACATACTCACGACTGATTTCCTCCACAGACCTCAGCTTTTTGACCCCAATTGTTTCAACAATTAAAACATCACGATAGTTGAGTAGGGGATTTTTTTGTTGTTGATTTGGGGGTTGGATTTTTTTTTAGTATGTGGGAACATACGCATCCTGTGTTTAGAAGAGGTGAATTCTAACAGCTAGTACCTTCTTTCCGTTTTGCTTTTCTAAAGACATGTTGATGTGAAGTCTTGATTAACACTACAGAGATACAATTTAGGACATTTCAGCTGAAGGTAAATATATTATAAAACTGAAATTCTGACAATCATAAAATAAAAATAGGCATGCCCCTTGAACAAAGTGGTGAGCATTCATAAGTAATATATAAACTGCTGATTCACCTACTATCACCAACTTCTCATTCATGCATGCTCTTCATTTCCCTTTCCTATACCTGTATCACTCATCATTGCTTTCATATCTAGCTAGAGAAATCAGTCAGTTACAATTACATTATTTCTAAAGAAAACTAGCAAGATACTATCATCAACAAAAATACCTAAAAATATGCCCTATGTCAAGAAGCTTTCATGTTACTATTCTGTAACCAGAAATAGCATAAGGCAATAAGGACAAAAGTTTCATCTTTCAAGAATTTTAGAATAATAGATCTCAATTCACACTGATGTTACTTCAAACAAGTCAAAAAACTGGAAACAAAACATGAGACATGAAGTCTCCCCCAAGTGTTCCTTCAAATTCATTACATCTTTCTGGAGTGGGTCCATCAGCTTAAGTTCATTCCATGTGGCATTCTGTGAAGCATGCACAAGTGAAGAAGAGCTTGCTTAAGCTAATTGAACTGTTGTGGACTTATATCTATTTACTGCTGTGGTAAGTGGCACACCTGGTAGCCCACAATGAGCCAATTTAGTCCTGAAAACACTGCAGCTGCATTCATTTGACACCCAAAACATGCTTCCTGCATGTCTCTACTCAAGATGCAGCTTTTCAGATTAAGAGGCAAGCGTGAGTGTCAGTTTGCCACAGTGATCACAAACTCTAGGGAACCTGAAATCTCTAAAAGGAGACACAGGATTGTTTATAATAAATGGAAGTACTAAGAATGTTTTGAAAGGGAATCCTGCAGCCAGGTATTAAGAGGCTTTGGGACAGACCAGCCAGCACACAGCCTCAACACTGCAAGCTCACATATGCTTCACTTTAGCACACACGAGCAGTAGTTGTGTTAATTCAGGGATACTCCCATGAATAATATTAAGATTTTTTTCAGGATAATGTCAAAATTGTATGTTGTACACAACACTCTTAATGAAGTACCTGCTGGTTTATTTGTCATCTATAATTATTAGATTATCAGATAGTAATAATGTAACTGTCCTCAGTAAAGCAGTTCCCTCTGCAAATGCGACAGTATAGGTGGCCAAAATACTGCTGCTAAGACAATAGATACTCCAGTTCAAAATTAAACTTTTCAGAAAAAAAAATAAAGGAAAAAAAGAACCAAAACCAAAAATCCATCCACAACAATCTAATAAACAGATGTGTTTAATATCATAATAAGTTTCATCTGAATAAAGAAAAAATGCCTTGCTCTTGTGGTACAAAAAAAAAAATCTGACTTATTTTCTGTAGCACAACATATTCCCCCCCTCCCTTCAAAAAAAGATCCCAGAAGCTGAAGTTTCAAAAAGCCATGTAAACTTGTACTCCATCCTAGTTTTCTGAAGTTAACATATTTAGAAGTGTTTTAAAAAGAAACTGAAGGTAAATACTAAAAGTTATGATTGGGAAAATTATTTTAGCATGTTTCAGTCTTCACCAAAATTGTTGTTGAACTCCATTTATTTAAAAACTGGATTACAACTACTTAGGTAAAATCCTTCACCCCACCTCACAGGGCCTTCAAAGCTTCCTCACTGCTTTGGCTTTAATCTAAAGCAGTTTTGGACTGAGGGCAAATGAATTTCACAGCAGCTGGACAACAGGTGCTTTTTCCTAACTTGATGAAATTTTAAGACCTCGGTTACTTATTTCTCCAGGTACTTATTTCTCCAAGTCAAGTTTTGAGATGAGATAGACCAGGTTTCAAACTCCAGTCTAGTCCAGATCCCACTCATGCTTAAATGAGATACTCCTATATCCAAGGCAAATGTAACATTTTTACTGCTTTAAAAGAAAACATGAAATTTCTACTGCTTAAGAAGTTCTACTTTGTTCAACTGCCCTCTCAAATTACTTATCTGAGAGGGGCAAAGTATAGACTTGAATGTGAGACCTTCATGCTCAAAGCTTTTGGCTATTCTAAGTGTACATTTCTTTCTGGTCTTCATGGGACTTTCACTTATTACTGAGGAAATCTTCCCCCGCAAACACTTTGTTAAAAGTAGTACATTTTCACAGAAAGTTTTTATTTTGAGACACCAGTCAGCTTTGTAACAACCAAGCAAACACTGATATCACAGCAAATTCTGAACTTCACTCTCAAAAAAACACACCAAAGAACTAGCTCAAATACTGTGGTGGGTTGACCCTGGCTGGACACCAGGTGCCCACAAAGCTGCTCTATCACTCCCTCCTCAGCTGTCCAGGGAGAGAGAATAATAACAAAAAGCTCACCGGTTAAGGCAAGGACAAGGAGAGATCACTCACCAGTAACCGTTGTGGGCAAAACAGACCTAACTTGGAGAAATTAACTTAATTTATTAACAATCAAATCAGAGTAAGATAATGAGAAATAAAACCAAATCTTCAAACACCTTACTCCCCCTCACACCTTCTTCCTGGGCTTAACTTCTCTCACAGTTTTCTCTATCTCCCCTTTCCCAGCAACACAGGGGAACAAGGGAATGGGGGTTGCAGTCAGGTTATTACATATTGTCTCTGCTGCTCCCTCCTCCCCTGCTCCACTGTGGGGTCCCTCCCACAAGAGACAGGTCTCCAGAAACTTCTGCTAAGTGAGTTCTTTCCATGGGCTACAGTTCTTCACAAACTGCTCCAGTATGGGTACCTTCCATGGGACCTGTTCCTTCAGGAACACGCTGTTCCAGCATGGGTCCCCTACAGGGTCAGAAGCCCTGCCACCAAACCTGCTCCAATGTGGGCTCCTCTCTCCAGATGGCCACAGGTCCTGCCTGGAGTCTCCTTCAGCACAGCTTTCCACAAGGTCTCAGCCTCCTTCAGGAGCCTGCTTTGGCATGGAGTACTCCAAAGGTTGCCAGCGGAGACCTGCTCCACCATGGACCTGAGGGGCACAGCTGCCTCACCATGGTCTGCACTATGGGGGAATCTCTGCTCTGGTGCCTGGAACACCTCCTCCCTCTCCTCCACTGACCTCGGCGCCTGCAGAGTTGTTCTTCTGATATATTCTCACTTCTCTCTTCTCTGACTGCAGTTCCTGTTACCCGGGGTTTTCTTTCTCCCCTTCTTAAATACATTACACCAGAGGTGCTACCACCATCACTGCTGGGCTCAGCCTCGGCCCGTGGCAGGCCCATCTTGGAGCTGGCTGGTGTTGAATCTATCAGAGACATGGGGGAAGCTTTTATCAGCTTCTCACAGAAGCCACCCCTGTAGCTGCCCCGCTACCAAAACCTTGCCATGCAAACCCAATACAAATGCAGAACCAAGGCGGAAGAAAAGCCCAAAACATTCTTTATCAAATATCCCGCCTCACACATTTCCTACACTTCATTTCCACTACAAGAGAGAAATGAAAAAGATTGCTGTAAGATATTTCTAGAACTTTAGAATTTACTTCAATAATAAGAATATTCCCTTTAGGATATTCTACTGCAGATGAGTGGATTTCCAAATCAGACCATACTCTGCGAACAGTCATTATCCCATCTAATTAAATGAAGGAAAGCAACTGCCACAAAGACATAATAGCTGTTTGTCTTCTATATTTGCTTATAATCAGATTGTTGCAACAGAATATTATACAGCATGCTGGTTAAAGTCTTCATTCATTCTCAATCTTCAGAATTGTTAAGAATTCCAGTAACTTCTTACAAGAAGCTTCCCCTTGCCATCTCGAAGTCTCAGAGTTCAATATTTCCTAGAGTTCAATGTTCAAAAGCACAAACTATGTAAAAGGTATCACTCATTTTGAAGAGAAAGTAGTTTACAGGCTCTATTATCCAGATTAAGACTATCTTAATCTCTAAGAGATGGAGTCTTTGATTTCAGTGAGCATCAGAATCTACTGTTGCACCAGAAAAAGGAATCAAGTCTCAAACGAGGCTATTAAATTATATTATTCTGTTACATACAGAAGGAGAAGAAATTTCACATAATATTATCCCTACTAAAATCCCTCAGTGCTATTTCAAAATGAAAGAAATTATGCTTGGCTTAAGAATTTAGACTTAGGTCTTCGTTAGATTGCCTATCTTATCATACTGTATATACGTAACAACAACTTCCAGCATATGCTCTTTCCAATTTGATTTCTACTTACATTTCTTGGAAGTTTTGAATAGCAAAGGGACTCGATGATTTTTACAAGTTGGATTGTCCACTCTGATTTTAAACAAATATTCAAGTAGTACATAGTGCAAAGATCAGTATTCATTTTTCTGTCAAAGTTAGGAAAACACATGATGAAATAGATTTGTATGTTTATTACAGAATCAAGAAGACATCTCCTTATAGCTGCCAAAACCAACTACATATAAAGAAAAAAAAAGTGAGGTGTTTTTTTCCTAATATAATTCTAGTACATAGTATTTCAGAAAAATGATGGCATACCCAGTTCATATCTTGACAAAACTGTCATGTGTTCATTCTGAATGAAACCTTACTCAAAAACTAAAATCTTTTAACAGAAAGTCCTGACACCAAGAAATGAAGGAAAGAGAAGCAACACTCGACCTTCCCGATTTACACATACTCTTCTGACAGATTCCAGACAATATCCACCAGAGCTGTCATGTTATGAATAGATAGAAAAGCAGAACACTACAAACCAAGATACCAGTATGCCTTCTAAAAGCCAGACAAAAACATTTCCATTTGGTTTATTTTCTTGCATCCTGGAACAGAACAACAGCAATAAAAATGTCAGAATTAAGCCTCTCTTATACAACACTATTTATACATCAGTTTCTATGTAAATACAAGCAACCATTATAAATGTAACTCTTAAAAAAAAAGTAATCTGGGTAAAGTTATAAGGCTTCCAAAACCTTTTCTGTAACACAAGTGGGAAGGACAGAATGGATACATATGATGGTAGGGCAAATATCAAAAGCAATCTTGTCCTGGTAAGGACTTATCTTCCTAACATGATGAGCTTCGGAACACATTTTGTGCGTGGCAGCTGCCAAATATTTAGTACTGTTAAACCAACACAAATTTGCACTCACCATTGATTCGAAATTCAGAGAAAGACTGAGAAGAACTTCTCCTCTCTTCAGTCTTTCTTCTATATGGAAATCAGTGTGAATCTAGTTTAAAACTTATAGAAATTGAAAATCCAACTAACAGCTTAATCCAAGTGGAATGTGGTGTTGGCAAACAGGCTGCATTTTAAAGCTAAAAGTTTTGTTGCACCAAAACACCAGGAACAGTGGAGGCTCAGCAACAAGCTGCAATGGAAAAAAATCTTTCAGAAAAGAGGTTCTCCTCCCCACAAGAAAAAAAAAAAAAGGCACACAGGAAAGGTTTTAGAGCTTTAAATAAGGAAGGTTGTTCTGCCTTTTAACAAATATCATATTATTTCATGTTTACTCTCTGGGAGTTAAGGAATTCTTAAAACAAAATCCTGTTTTGGAAGAAAATTGCTTAAACCCAATTCAATAGCAAGCAAAAATATCCCAGAAGGGAAATTTAACTAAGAGGGTACTATACCTTCAGTCTGAAAACTTAGGCCCACAAAGCCAGTCAGCTATTTAGGTAGACAAAGGACTTGCCAGGAAAGACCTGACACCAAGAAAACCTTATTATTGATTCCAGAGAGCACAGAATAGAGAAAAATAGTTACAATGTCTAATTAATTTACAGTAAAAAACCAACCACATGTTTTCAGAAGCACTGTGCTATCCTTTAGTACAATGTCTGAATTGAAAGTAAGTTCCTGTAGTTGCCCAGGAGGACACATATCAGATTACATGACATAAGTACCATCACCTCTATTTTTAAAATACGAGCTCAATGTATTTTGGGATAATATTCAGGCATTAGAACACAACATTGGTTGATACTTTTAACCCAAAATTACTTGAAAGAACAAGCTTAGTTTCTACATAAAGCTGAAGTAAGGAAAATGGTTAATTGTTTACTAGGTTTAAATAGAACTAAACCAGTTCACCTTCCCAAACCGACTTTTGGCAGGCATCTAACCTAAGCTTTCCAGAAAAAAAAAAAAAGACAAAGAAAAAAAACCAAAGTCAAAGTCACTGGAAACATCAAGAAAGCAGTAAACAAGAAAAAAACCACCACTTAACTTTTTGGATTTAATTTATGTATGTAGCTCCAAGTGAAGATTTCCATCTTTCACTTGATTTCTGAAGAGAGACCTAAGCTATTCCCACCCTCCCATCCCCCTTAAACTGTAAACAATTTACTGGAATAGAAAACCATACTGACAGCAACCATATTTTTGGAAATTTAAACACTCAGTATCCACAGGAAAATATACTCAAGCTTTCAAAACTATTTTTTCTGGCCCACAATGGTATATTCAGTACTTTTCCACTGTGTTTATTTTAAAAGGAGAAACCCTGACCTGAAGAAAAAGTCAAGAGTAAGAAGATAAAACAGCAAGTATTTCTTCAGTGCTCACTTTACATTTGTCACAGTGAGACAATGTAATTTTATTTTGAGTTAGCTAATAGAAGATGTATTATCTTACACAACCTAGGAGCCCATACTTTTTTTTTTTACTTAATACCATAAGCTAATTTGTTTTGCACATCGTATGCTAATTTATAAACCCTTTCAAATTCTTAGTGCTTCTCACTTTGCTTGAACATCTCCTCAAGATGCATAAAATTTTTTCATATGTGAGCAAAAAGCATCCAAATGTATGCCAAGACCCTAAAATGAAGACAGTTATTTACATACTAAATAGGAAAAAAAAATATTTAAGATTCAAGTAAAAATAAATTGGCTTTTTGGCAACTTAAGGAAGAGCAGAACTTCTAGCAAAGTCAATGCAGAGAGGGGAAGGATCACTTCTACCCACAGACTATTAGTCTCAGAGTGAGAAAAATAATTTAAGATAAACATCTAAGTTGACAGTAGCATACAGGAGTGTAGACTGGAAAGGATCATCTCCAGCTCTGACTTGAAATGAACAGCCAACTTCTAGAATTACCTCTAGAAAGAGAAGCAGAAGCAAAAGAAAATTTAAAAAAAAAAATCCAAAAAAAAGCTCGTATGACTTAGCAAGTGCTAGGTCAGGAGAACAGATGCTGTTATTTACAAAATGCATTCAAGCTGAAGCATTTCTGGTTTCTACAGATCTCTAGATATTACCTCCTATTAAAAAAAAGACAGGAAACAGACCTTTTTACCTAAGTCACCGATGTACACCCTATAGTCGCTTACCTCATTACTAATCAGTAAGAGATAAGGAAACGTTTTAGTTCAATTTCTTCAGTTTAAAGCACTTCAAATGCAGCCAAAAAATAAAAACCAACCAAGATAATATTATCAAACGTATGCTTCACTCCTCAGTTCTTTTGTAAATAAAAATTCTAGCTATGATGCCCTGAAAATCAATTCACATAAACTCATAAATTTACAGATCAAGTTATTCCAAACAATTATAAGAAAAAGTTGACTAAGCAAAACTAATTTCCATACAAGAAGATTGGCATACAGTTAGCATAGAAAATTATGGAATGGCTCCAAACACAGAAACAGCATTAGAAGTGGCCCAGATACCTTACTTCAAATCACTTTGAGAACCTCCACTGTTTTCAAGCACCTCTTTATTCCAACCAAAGACATTTCCAAGGTCAGGCAATTCTGCTGTTGACAAGCTCAACAAAAGAAAATTTCACTTCATCTCTCTCAACTGCCTGAAGCCTGAAGAAAGGATGCAAATAGGCTGAAAGAGCAAGGAGGCAGATAACGCAACCTTAAGTACTATTGACAATTTAAGTTTTTTAAGAAATATGTTCGCAGCCCTGCTCAGAATACTCCCTGACACATCAAGATTAAGTCTTCTGCCTTAACTTCTCCAGCCAGTCTTGCCCCACACATGTGATACAGACCATCATCAGAATATGTTTACAATAAATACTGAGGAGGTAGCAGAAGCTGTAAATAAGACTAATCATTTAAGTGCATCATGCGAGTACTTCAGTAATCTCTCCCAATAATGAGAAAAGCAAGAGTATCTGAACACCTCAAAAATACCCTAAAAGACAAGATGTTTTCTAAACTAGTGATCTGGTAAAGCAACATGTGAATTTTGAAGGGAGCACCCTACAATAATTAATCAAATCCATTCCACCTAATCGCTGGAAGAGACAGAACAGACTTTTGCTATGGGGTGAACTCACAAAAAAGGACGCTTTAATTCACTTTATGTAAGAGTACTATGGGAAACAGAAACCAATTTGGGTACTGGCACTGTGCAGGGAAACTAGTCTGCTTCCAGATGGTTCAAATTCATCACCACCAGTGAAGATACTATATTTAAATTCATAAGCTTCAACAGACAATAAATTTCATCTGAGATACATTTCTATGGTGACTGACCAACAGTAAACATCACAGGGCAACATCCCTATCATGCAGCAGGACACAGGCAAATTCACTTGGACAAAAGCAATCCCACAATTTAACAGATGCGCCTAGCTACAGATCTCAAAGTTCACTTAAGAAAGTTACTTGTGCTGTGCATGAAAACTAAAAAAAGACTTCAGATAAAGTCATTTATCAAAGATTACTCCAAAAGCAGATTAAAGATTTCAAAAGTTAGCCAGTCTTCTGTAATATCAGTCATTAACCATTTGAGAGCAAGGATCATAATTAAGTTTCACCCTTATTACTCTTAACAAGCATGCACCACAGAGCTCAAACATGGAGCATCCACAAAGCAAAGAGCGAACTCTCCTGTGACTTCACATTGCTAGAAAAAAATCTAGCAATGAAAGAGGAAAATAACTCCTATCTTATCCTTTATGAACACACACACACGAGAATCAATACCTCCTCTCCTGGCTTTATTTGTCCTACCACTGTGGCAGAGGAAGAGGACATGATGTCTGCTTTGGCTGTGACTAGAAGTCTTCTCGACCTTTCTGGATGTTCATTTCATTTAAACCCATACAAGTGTTTTGACAGGATTTGGAAATGTAAGGACATTCCATTCTATGTCCACTGCCAAGCAAGCCTAGATCACAATCAGTGCCTGAAGGTTGTAAGACGGATATATCTGGCTGCTGACATGACCCCTCTCTTCTGTGCTGTAACAGCCCTCAGCAAACTATGGAATTCTGTTACATTTATCCCCCAGAGCAGTAGGCCTGAGAAAACAAAGAGGCACTCAAAGCCCCCCCCCAAGCCCAGCTGATGCTTTTATATAAGAGATGGGTTCCAGATCACAAGTTTCAGCGCTACCTGTCTGGTAAATACAGTCTTGGAGACCAAAGGACCAAAGACTTAGTGCTCAAAGTGCCTCCAAGTAGTTACCAACATAAAACACAGAAAAAGAGGCTGGAAAGAAAAATAAAACAGTTAATGTTCTTCTGCCTTTCCCAGGGAGAGATCAAATAAGCATACTGCTCCTGACTGATTTTTAAGAACAGTTTAGACAAAGAGAGTTCTAGTGATGAACATGACATGCTTTACTATCCCAACCTTGAAATTTTCCCCAAACATCTAACTCAAGTCTTTCTGAAATTTACATCCATTGATCATTCACTCTAGCTCATGTTTCCTTCCTTTTTGCAGCAGTCTTTTCATCCCTTCCAGCCCCCATTTATTTGGGAAAATATTGTCTTAGCCTCCTTTTAGCCAACCATACCAACACTAAATACTTCAAACTTTCTTCACAAAAAAAATCAGAGGACTAGATTATACAAGCTCACATAAACTATTAAAATAATTTTATATTATATGGCTGTTCTCCAGTATTCTTACTCTCCCTCTCAGCTTGTAATCTACAATTCAACAAAGTGTAAAAATTTGTTACTCAAGATTGTGTTGGACGGGACCTTGTAGAGTCTGTACCAAGTACTTGTTACCTGGCCTCACTTGCCTTCTGGGTATGGTTTTCCAGCTAATTTTACTCATTACAGGGTAGTTTATAGATCATAATTCCCTAGCTTGTTAATAAGAATATTATGTGAACATTGAGGACTCCAATGCAACAACCTATTAACATTATAGAATCTCTCTGCACCACAAGGCCTGTTACTCCATCATAAAAGTAGTAGCAATGCTGGATTTAAAAGATTTTATCCTGGAAAAGTCTGGTTTGGCTGTTACTCAACTTCTCATAGTCGCTAAAAATGTGTTTCACCACTGGTCCAGTATCTTTTCTTTGAGCTAAAGCTAAAATCCATCAGTTTCATCTTCATCCCATCCCACTTAGCCCACACTGAAGAGGTATGCTCCAATTAATCTTTTCGAGTCTGCTACTTCCCTCCACCATCTCGAGACCGCAATCCACTATATGAGATTGCTTCAGCTAAGTTGGGTTTTTTAAGCATCTTGGAATTAATTTCATCAGGCCCTACCAGACTGAAAATCTGTTGCTTATCCAAGCAACCTATAGGTATTTCCCCCCCCCTCCTAGCCTAGGAAGGTACTATTTATGCTTTTATCATGGCTCTTGACTACACTGCCTGGATTAGCCATTTCAAAAAAAAAAAAAAACAAAACATTTCAATCACCTCAGCATTATCTGTTAATCCATTAATTTGTGGATCTTTTATTTCTTACTTTCTTTCAATATTCACTTTAGCTATACCTTCTTATGTTTTTGACCATCCCAGCTTTATTCATGTATCTTTGTGCACTTTGCATCTTCAGCAACATAGGGTTTCCCATTTTCTGTATGTCTCTCTTGTTTACATCAATGAAAAGATCAATAGAGAGCAAAGTTATTGTTTTCATTATTAATTTTCCTCTTCAGTGCAAGGGTTTGGTATAACTACATTACTTCTTAGAGGTTGAGATTAGTTTCTTTCTTCCTTGTATTTGTCTCCAGCCACGCTTTACACACTAAGCTTTTTGACATTTATGGGTTTTATTCTGCTGCTCTGTCATCTTTTATCCTATGTATGGTGACATCTTGTCACACCTGCAGAACCTGTCTCCCATCTATGCATTCTCTTTGTTTGCACAAAAAGCTATTTTTACGAATTACATCCCCAGAAGAGCAATACATCCTGCTCAGTCTTTTCCACTGGATGGTTACAAGAGATTTTAGCTACCAAATCTCACACTTTCAGTGGTTCTTCTCCAGCTACAGACATACACCTAGTATTTATATTCCAGTCTCATAAATCTAATTGATCCGATGGAGGTTGGCAGAATACTTTTAATAATCACTTGTTTAGACATTCCTCTGCTGTTCTTTCCCAATGTATTTGTGTTGGTGTGCAGACACCTAGCATATTAGGTGGAATGACAGGCTATTCTGCAAGGTCATAAGCAGTATGGTATAAATGCTTGCAAAATACTACGTGTGCAAGAAGTTATCTAAAGCCATGATATGTATTTGGGGTTTTAGCTCAAAAAAATACTCAAATATTTTCAAATGCAAACATTCAAATACTTTTCACTTCGTTAAAGCATGGTAATTTAAATATTTATAAAATATTTTTTTTAATTATCTATTTGGTCAAAGTGGCTTGAGGACCTTGCTTTTATGAACAAAAGTAAGGAAATTTTAATGAAAAAAAGAAGACTAGTTTGCTGATATTGTCTTTGTAATAACTTACAAAAACAACTTGTCTAACCTAAATGAGAAATTAGATATATTCTAAAAGGCTAAATGTATATATTATTATATATAAATATATATATAACCTACAATAAGAAACTCAATATCCTGAACGTAAGTCAGAACAACAGGACTTTATGCTAGGCAAAAATTAATTTTTATAAATTCTTATACTATTTATTAATAATAGCATTAATAATGCTATTTTTAATAGCAAAGAAGAAAGTTGCACATTTAGCATTCCACCACATATCAGAGGACTTTTTATCCAGAAAAGGAAAAAAAAAAAAAAAAGACCGTAACAAAGGCAGGCTTAGAGGGATGCCACGCTGACACAGGCTGCTGCCAAGCCTGCAGCTCACACCAGCCATATAATGCATTCTACCAACTTGCTCCAGACACAAAGCTGCAAAAACACCAGCAGCACAGTTGCTCATGCCTAAAGATTTGCTGATTGTCCCAACGGGCATGAGGGTACCAGCCCCAGAAAGAAATAGCCATTAGACCACATGGAAAATTCAAATCTTGGATTTCCTCACGGATTTATCCTGGAAGCAAAGCTGAAAGATGAAGAAAGCACATTTTACAATTTTGAGGGGAATGAGGGAGGGGGAGAGAGGGAAGGATAAAAAAAATAAATCAGTCCAGGCTCAGACTACTAGTCTGATTTGGACCATCTGACAGGAGAGAGAAGGAGGGGAGCCCCAGTCCTCAGCAGAATTTTTGGATTTCAAGTTGCCTCTCCTGCCTTGGGCTCTATGTCATTTAATAACCTGGCAAAGAATAAGGTTTAGATAGCATAATGGTACATATTGCTGTGGACTTAAATATTGTTTTGTATCCCAAAACAAGGAGTTAAAGTAATACAAGTTAGTCCTATGAGTACTGACGCTGTTCTGAATAGAATTTCACATTTTTACAATGTTACTAAGCTATTTACCTTTGGAATCACTGCTGAAAGCCACAAGAAGTTCTATGGGATAATTATATTTAATAGTTTGCTTTATCTGCCATCTTCATTGCAGAGATTTGAATAAAATTCCTCTTAGCCATGTAATCAACAGAAAACCATTTTATACCTGACAATACTTCTCAGCATCCAAAATGGAATACTTGGATTGGATTATTTCTTCCACACATGTGGATCCAAATATTACAATAAACATCTGCATTATGAGTACAGACACAAGAAATAAGATTTGCCACCCTATTCATAAAATATAGAATACATCTCTCTTGCAGCAGCTTTTAAAGATTTTCTTAAAATAATGTTGTGCTTGATTTTATTTTGTTTAATTTGCTGTTAAACCTTTACCGCAGCTTGTGTGCATTTAGCTGGTTTCATATCTGTTATACCTTTCTCATCTATTTTTATTAATCAAGCCAGCTATGACCATAGGATTTGAACTTGCACTTCCTTAATGAAGATGGACATATTTTCTGCCAGAACTTTTTTGCCTAGTTAAAAAAAGCTAGTAACAAAGTTTCTAAACAAGACTAATAGTTGATCATGCCTCTAACTTCAAATACATAAAAACCTAAGAGGGAGTAATCAGGTCATGTATTCTGACCTCCTCCAAAATTTAGGTGAGAGATCACCATCTGTTTGGCCTTTGAACAGACTGATATCTTGAACCTGATAAAAACAAGTCTTCCCTTAGCAGGGAAGTCACTGTTCCAGTGACTCATCATTCTCACTGGTAAAAAACTCACTTCTCATTTGAATCTTTAACAGGGAAAATGATGTTGCAAAGGTGCCAGATTAAGTTTTCAACTTAATATTCAAGTTTGGGGTGGTTTGTTTCACTGGTTTGGGTTTTTAAAGAAAAGCTGTCAAGCTTTTCACATAGACCATGTGAAAAACATCAGCTTCTACTGATACAATCTGCTTTGAGAAAAACATCCCATACAGCCTCAACTGTACAAAATAAATTATACTGTATCTATCACATTGCACACTATTGAGAAGTTAGATAAAATAAAGAGTCTCTTTCAGCTCCAATAATCCAAACTCAGAATGTATTTCAACATATATTATTATATGTAGTGGTTTTCATGTAATACATACGTATGCGATGTATAAATTATTAGATCTATAATATTTTTAAATATTATTATTATTGTTGTTATTTTTCCTAGATTCCCCTTTATTCAACCTGTTAACGTTCAGGGAGAAAAAGCACAACAGTGGGAATGGGGCAGCTAACTCCAAGCATAGTTCTATGTATTCAGTTGTGATTAAAAGAAATACCCAAATTTCCTTTTCCTATTCTCCAGCAAGTAGTATTTTTAGCAGTGCTGCTGGACCCATTAATACAAGAATTTCAAGACCTGCGCAAAAATTTGAGGTGAGCAAGAGAATTGCAATGCGACTAACTATAATTAGATTGTAACAGTGGAAGAGTACAAAGTAACATTTACTTTTGTTAGCATTAGGTCAGTAAAAGTAATCCTCTACTGGCTAGGCCGCCTATGAGCTGTAAAAAAAAAAAAAAAAAAAAAAAAAAATTGTTTGGATCCTATCGATTCCAGTGGAGAAACTATTTTCCAATAAACAAGAAGGGAATTTTGACAGGCTCTGGCTCAGTAGCCTTGAAGCTCACACGGCTTTTAAATGCTCCAAAATTTCCCATTTATATTTTCAATTCGCAACCTCGAATGTTAATACTTCCTGCTTTTCTGTTAAAGGTAACCTAGTAATATCGCGGCACTGGTCACGCAGACCGAAACTAGAGTGTTCAAGTTGTCATTTCAGCGCTTCCTTCGGGATGTCCCAACTTTCCAGCTATTCACTGCCAAATCCTCTCCGCCGGATTGCACTGAAAGACTTCACGCTCTTTCACAGAACCAGAGAATACCTAGAGTTGGAAGCGACCTCTGGAGATGATCCAGCCCAATCCCACTGCCAAGGCAGGGTCCCCTAGAGCAGGTTACACAGGAACGCCTCCAGTGGAATTTGAACGTCTCCAGAGACACTTCCCCCCCGGGCCTTGCCTTTTAGTAACGCTTTTCTGAATGTTTCTTCGCGGGGAGAGGGGTGGGGGAGATCATTTGGCACGTATTAATGCACGAATAAACCTGACAGAGCGGGTCAGACCTCAGAAAACCGAGGGTGCCCTGCGCGGGACGGGTCCGGGAGAGCCCCCGACCCACAGTCAAAGGGGGTGGGTTCCGCCGCGCTCACCTGCACCCCGCCGAGGATCGCCTCGCTCTTCTCCCTCACGTCGGGGAAGGGGCAGCGCTTGGAGAGCATGAGCAGGCGGGCCAGCGCCTCGCCCAGCCCGTCGCGGGCGGCGAGCGCCGGGAGCCCGTCGGCGGCCGCGGCGGGGGCGATGCTCTCCGCGCGGCGGAGCACGGCTTGCCCGATGGTGTCCAGGGCGGCGGCGCGGGCGGCGGCGTCGCGGCTGCACAGCCCGTCCCAGCGCACCTCGCCATCCCGCTCCTCCATGGGGCCGACTGGCTGCCGCTCCCCTGCCGCCGCCTCCTCCTCCTCCTCCTCAGCAGCCCCGCCGCGGCCGCCCCATGGCGGGCTCCCGGCAGCCGCCAGCCCGCCCACACAGACGACGACGAGCGCAGAGCCCGCTGCCCGCGCCGCATGGGGGGCAGCGCGGGCGGGCGCCGCCTCAGCCCCGCCGGGTGCCCCCGACAGCCGCCGCCGCCCTCCCGCGCCGAGGCTGCCGAGCGAGCGGCGCCGCTGCGGC
Source organism: Pipra filicauda (assembly GCF_003945595.2). NCBI lineage: Eukaryota > Metazoa > Chordata > Aves > Passeriformes > Pipridae > Pipra > Pipra filicauda. The sequence continues at coordinate 2,184,114 of NW_024104283.1, forward strand.
TTCGCCTTTGCCGGTGGAGAGAGGGGCGGCCACCACCTCGCGGCGCCGACGGCTCCTCCTCCCTGCCCCGGGCATGGAGGGAAGGGGCCGCCCCGGGAGAGGCAGGGCTGGGGCCGCCCCTCAGCCCTCCCCGCCGGGGCCGCCACGGACCCCCGACAACCCCTCACACCGGGCGGGGGGCAGGAGTTCCGCCAGCACGGGGAGCCCGCATGACGGGCACGGCGATCAGCCAATCGTCTCTCAGCGCTCGCTCGCGGCGGCCCAATCGTGGCGGGCAGCGGCAGCGCCAGGAGGGGGTGCTGGGATGTGTAGTCCGGCTGAAGGGCAGTGCAGTGGCGCCCGCGAGCGAGGACTACGTGTCCCGGCAGGCGGCGCTGCGCACGGGGGGAACTACATGTCCCAGCAGGCAGCGCGGGGCAGGGTGGGCTCCGCCGGATCCTCCTAGGGAAGCGTAAGAGGGAGCGTTCGCTGCGGGAAGCGCGCACGGTATTCCCGTCATTGAGCGCAGAGGGCAGGCGGCAGCGGGGAGTGAAGCAATCCCCGAATCAGGTTTGCCTCAGAGCTTCGCACCGGCAAAAGCTTAAGCACGCACGTGTTTTAAGCGACCCTGAAGGCGTGTGAGAGGCGCGCTTCAGCAGGAGCCTTGGACACAGCTTAAGTAAACTCGTCAGAGGGAAGGGAAAAACAGTCGATGCTAGGGAAACATGGAGCTATCATCACTTGAAATGGCAGGGGGAAAAGCATCCCCACAATATTTAAACTGGGCAACAGTTCTGCAGTGTTTTTATCCAAGTTAATGCAAGGGAAGGGGTTTAATCCAAATGATGCAGGGGCTGATGAACTTGGAGAAGAGATGGCTCAAGGGGAGATCTGGGAGATCTTATCCGTGTATATATCTATACATTTATGTGTACTTGGAGGGAAGGCGCAATGAGGACAGAGCCAGGGTGTTCTCGGTGGTGCCCAGTGACAGTGTCAGAGGTGATGGGCACCAACTGAAACAGAGGATGTTCCCTCTGAACATCAGGAAATACTTTTTTACTGTGACAGTGACAAAGCGCTGGCACAGGTTGCCTGGAGAGGTTGAGAAGTCGCCATCCTTAGGTATTTTCCAGAGCCATCTGGACATGGTCCTGGGCAGCTGTCTCTAGGTGGCCCTACTTGAGCAAGGAGGTCGGACCAGAAAGTCTCCAGGGGTCCCTGCCTACCTCAGCCACTCTATGATTAAGTGTAATCTGCCACCAAATGGGCTGGTATTGCTGTTTCCCATGCTTTTACTTAAGAGAAAAAAAGGTGCTTTTTTTTTTTTTTGATAAGGTTAATTTTCAGCCAAGTCAGTTCCTTGATGCAGTTCACCTCTTGGCAGAGAAAAGGAGAGGGAAACAAGGGCAGAACTGTTTACAGCTCTCACATTAAAGCAACTGTGAAACTAAAATTTTGAGCATACTGAAAGGCAAAAAAATAATTGGAAGTAAATTAGGAACAGGACATTGGGCCTATATAGTGTCTTGCGTAATCACTTTTTTTTCCTCGCGTACGCATTTCCCACTCTAAAGTTCAAACCTCAAAACTAAGGGTAAATGCAGAACAATCTACTCTTCTGCCGCAGAAAGACACAGAAGCCACTTCTGAGTCCAGGAACAGAGCTTGGGCCATCAATAGCTGTTTTATTTGTAAAGAATCTGGTTTCTTCATCTGACATCCCTTTTTTTTCCTGTCCCTGTTTCTTTAAAGCTTGCAATATAAGTGTCATTCTGTCATTACCTGTGCCTTTCAAGAAGATCGGTCTCTTTTTCCCATAAAATCCTTTCTGCAAGGAGACTGCATTGCTATTGTTTGGCAGCATGCACAGGCCTGGACTGCTTCACACAGCTGCTTCCTCCAGGCCTTTGGCACCCTCACGAACAATGTATCTGCCGAAATCATCACTACCTGTAATAAATATGGGTCTTGACTTCTTGAGCACTCGAGGCCTCCACCCATCATGATTGATGGGTTCAAAGAAAATAATTCTGCCACTACTTTTTATGTTGTTGGGGGTTTTTTTGTTTTGTTTTTTTACATTAGCTACCACTTCAGCTTCCTGTCCCATTCTGTCATCACTCATTATGGTCTCCCAGTTACCTATGAATAGACATGCTGAGCATTTTTGCTTTATTTCTATCTAAATTTTGATCTTCAGAAGTTGGTAGATCTTATTTTTCCTGTGGTAAGTTTGCACTTGTTGGGTGTCTCTGATAATGGCTACATATATCCAAGATCAATAAAGTGAATTAGAACTGGAGCTTTGGTTTAGACTTTGGTACAGCTATATTCACATACTGAATGGTAAGATTGATAGAAAGCCACAGCACTGCCTTTTATCTTTTAGAAGTTGTTTTTTCCACTGGCTGCAAGTGAACTCTGGCTACAGGAAACAGATTGTGAAACTGGCTCCAAGGCCTAAACTTCAGATTTCAGCTCTTTGTTTTATAGATTTTATGTAGTACTTTGGTAATGGAGATGAAGGTGGTTTATTTTTTCCAAACCAAATCTCTGCAGTTTTCTGATACAAGCTCAAGCTTCCTTATGCACTGCAAGACATTGTGGAAATCAAGGTCAAAGGCTACCAGTGGAATTAATCAGAGCCTGAAGTTAGGGGAATGTGTTTGTTTGATTTGCGTGTTCACTGACTGAAGTTAATATGCTTGGTTTTGATCTCTAAAGAATGGATAAGAGAAAGGCAGAATTATGAAGGAAACAATCTGGCAGCTCATCCAGAATTACAGCATTTGAGTTTTCAAAATGATAAGCTGAAGAAAAACAAATTTGTGGCTGTTTTAAACCTCACTATTTCCTTCCTTGATGACTTATCAACTTCCCTCTTTTTTTAACTAGATAAGAACTTCTATAGCCATATGCAAATGATACCCAGTGGCAGAATTATGTTTGAAAATACAGTATCTAGTGGTTGTATTCATGTCCTTTCTAACATCTAAGGCCTAAAATATATTATATTTACTTTTAAAAGTGCATTCCAGTTTCTGTATGTCACAAAAGAGCAGTTTACTGCAGAATGCATTTAGTCAATTACTGTAGAACTAATGCTAACATGCAGCTTAGGAGGAACTGCTTTTTAAATTACATTCTTTCAACTGCTTTCATATACACCTAGTTTTGTTAAGGCTTACTTCATTCCAAATAGTAAATACCTAGGATGGGATCACTATCTTCTAAAAGTTCACCCTCCCTCTTTAGATCTGGGTATTGGCATGTTGCCACAATAAATAGCACTCCACAGTATAATGCGTTTTGCTTCACAGTAACCCTCTGAGGAAACGAAGTTCTGTGACTCCCGTTTTGCAGCGAGATACCAAAAAGCCAAAGGCCACTCCTCTACTGCCTTTGAACACAGGCTCAGGCTTGGTGTCAAGTCCAGACTTGTATATCATTCCAACAGACTATCCTCGAAGATCGAGCAAACTACAGCTTAAGATGTTTAACATCTGTTTAACGTCTTTGTCAGTGACCTGGCCAGTGGGATCGAGTGCATTCTCAGCAAGTTTGCTGACAACACCAAGGTGTGTGGTGCAGTCAATGTGCTGGGGGGAAGGGATGCCATCCAGAGGGACCTTGACAGGCTTGAGAGGTGGGACTGTGTGAACCTCTTGAAGTTCAACAAGGCCAAGTGCAAGATCCTACATATGGGTCAGGGTATCCCAAGGGAAAATATAGGCTGGATGGAGAATGTGTTGAGAGCAGCCCTGAGAAGAACTTGGGGCTCCCGGTAGATGAGAAGCTCAGCATGAGCTGGCAGTGTGTGCTCACAGCCCAGAAACCCAACTGTGTTCTTGGGCTGCATCAAGAGAAGTGTGGCCAGCAGGTTCAGGGGAGGTGATACTGCCCCTCTACTCTGCTCTTGTGAGACCCCACCTGGAGTGCTGTGTCCAGCTCTGTGGTCCCTAGCATAAGAAGGATGTGCACCTGTTGCGGTGAGTCCAGAGGAAGACCATGAAGATGGTCAGAGGAGGCTGGAGCACCTGTTCTATGAATACAGTCTGAGACAGTTTAGCCTGGAGTTTAGTCTGAGAGTTGTTTAGCCTGGAGAAAATAAGGCTTTGAGGAGGCCTTACAGCACCTTCCAGTACCTAAAGCTAGAGAGGGACTTTTTACAGAGGCACATAGCGATGGAATGCCTCACAATGGCACAAGGGGGAATGGCTCTAATCTGAAAGAAGCTAGGTTTAGATGAGGTATTAGGAAGAAACTCTTGATGTTGTGGATGCCCCATCCCTGGAAGTGTTCAAGGCTGGGTTGCATGGGGTCTTTGAGCAGCCTGGTGTAGTGGAAGGTGTCCCTGCCCACGGCAGGGGGTTTGGAACAAGGTGATCTTTAAGGTCCCTTCCAACCCAAACCATTCTATGATTTTATGTGGGAGAAAAGGTGGCCTTGTTTTACTTCTGAGCATGTGTTTGTACATTTAGCTCTGGCCTATTATGTGTTGCAGGTGTACATTTGCACCAAACTCTACCACCCTGCCTCCTTAGTGGTCCCAAATGTAGCAGGGATGGGTAAGTTAGTCACTGGCTGCTTCTTAGGAGACCAAATGTTTCATGCAGAAAGCCTTTGGAATAGGTTTACGCTGAAGGGTGGGTTGCTTTGAGAAAAGCTGGGCTGTGATATACCAAAACTACAGGCCACTTAAAGTCCTGCTGCACTTTGCCAACCCTCTGACTATACTACATTTATACTTAACTGTTTAAATATAGTACTTAACTATATAAATGTGGCCTGAAACACTGAAGACTAAGAAAAGACTATTGGTGAACTAAAAGTTCAGTTCTGAAAAACTCCACTGAGCAGCCACCTGAACTCTGTTAGTCTGTTTCTGGATAGAAATATTCAGAATTGCTCCAAACTGGGCATCTTGGTACCTGTCTCCCCTTTGTGCCCATTTGTGGCCTAGGAAGTAGGTAGAGCAGCTCCAAGAGAGGTCCAGCTGAGTGAAACCTCTCCAAGCCCAACAAGTCAGGTTCTGCTGTTGTAGCCACAGCTAGCTTCAGTGCCTGACTGTATTTGGTAGAGTGCTGACCTTCAGTACACCGTCAGTGATGACAATATTGGCTTTTAGCTCAAAGGCATTTATGTCAACACCTCCTAACTCCCAGAAAAATATCCCAGGTGCTCAGAAGGACTGCAAAATGGAAAGGAAACATTCATCACCTCAGTTGTTGAATTTATGCCCTTTTGGAAAGCATGGCAAATGTGTGACACTGGTGTGAACTAGAAGGAAGGAGACACAGGGAGCTGTAGGCAGTTATTCCTGGTTTCTGGTAACTAGTCCCAAGCCCAGTGCTGTTTTTTAATCCAGGAACTATTTACTACAAAAATGCATGAATAAACCCCTGGTCTCTGTTTTGACGATTAAACTAGATGAGAGAGACACATCGTTGTTTTACTCTGTCTATTGCCTCAACTGCCTTATCTTTGTTCTAGACTTTTATATGCTTTTCAGAACAGGGTCATAACTTCAAACAAAAAGGTGGTGACTCCCTGTTTCCTTCCTGTTCTTCTTCCTCCCAGTCTAGCATGATCGTCAGGGATGAGGCATGAATGTTCCTCAGGAACTCCCACTTCCAGGCAAGTGCTATGACCACTGGGTAACAGCACAGAGAAGATGGATACTGTTTCCTCCAGCTGCACTTTAAAAAAAAATGAACATTGCTTATTGGGAATTTATATCTGCTGACAGACCAGAAGGCCTTTTAAACACCTTTGGCAGGCTGTCTGTTAGTAGAGACCTTGGTGTTTTCCAGCAGTAACACAAAGAAAAATGCTGTGACCAGCAGCTGCATGAAATGAAGTCACAGACCAGAAAAGCTACAGGGACTCTTTATTCATTGTTTTTAAGAATGGATTTTGGCCCTCACTGCCAGAAAAGGACTCCAAATTCTGAGTCCAAAGAGTATAAAGGTGCCAAGCACTAGGGTGGGTCTTCACACTTATCTACATTCATAGAGTCTCCCCCATCTCAACTTTTGTTAGCTCCTCACTGAGTTTGCTGCTTGTTTTGGATCTATACTTGCACTTCTTTTATATTCAGGGAATGCAAGCCTGTCATCACCACACTCAGCCCTGAGGCTGAAAGGTTCGGGTATCCTGGAACATTAGTCCCTTATTAGTCCCATCCCTCTAACTTACTAAGATCACACAGAATGGCAAGAATTTAAGACAAGACACTAGAGATCCACTAAATTGCCTTGCAATCAGAAACTGCATATAGTTAATAGGGAAGAAATGCCTTTAAAAATTTTATAATCATTTGAAGTTAGTTTTCTGTCTGCAACATTGTGCAGAATTTTGTAGCATCTTACTCAGATTTACTTTGAATCACTGAAGTCATGAAAGTTTAAATACATGGAAGCAAGTAATGACTTTGAATACTCAGGGCAGAAGTAGTGATAAAACTATTTTTGCATTTCTGAGTACTCATTATACCGTATGATATATAAACTATTTGTCAGTAATACTTAGGGTATTGTGCCTGGTCAGGATGCACAATGAGGATGCGTTGAAGTTGCAATGAATATTCTGAGTCATGCAAACAGATGATATTATTTAAAATTATTTTTCAACAAAATAGGTCTCCAAAATAAGATTGAGGAGTTTCTCTGACTCAGATCTGCTTGCAATTTTTCTGCGTTGTTAAAGACAACTGTTCCTGACAAAATAGGATTTTGGGAATAATTTCTTGCCTGGAGTGAAACTTATCTTTTCCTTGTTAGCATCTTTTTTTTTTTCTTCCTCGTTCTGATGCCTAGGTTGCCTGATGTACAAATGGAGTTCTTCTTCCCTGCCAGGTGCCTAGCTATCAGTAGCGTAGGAATATATGGAAAAAAAATGTAGGTGTGGTAGATGGTAAAAGGAGACAAATCCTATGAATGATTACCTTCTTTGTGCTTCTCATCTATGCCAAGTTTTTATAGTTATCTGTCTAAAAATCTACCTCCTACTCTATCTTTGTGCTAGGATGCTGGATGAAGAGACTGACAGTTTCCTTGAGAAAATATTGGTAAAAACAGAAGTTTACTTTAAAAATAAATTCCAAGGCAATGGTGACAACACAATCTGTGTGTTTCATCTGCCTAAAGTTGCAACATTCATAACAATCTGTCAATGATACTATTAAATATTTGAGACACAAAAGGTGAAAATTATCATGCAGTAAAAGTATTTACTGTAAATGAGTCAGTACCTGCAAGAACTATCCCATACCTCGTAATATTTCTTCACTATGATTGTCATTTCAACCCACTCTTATATTTGCCCTGCCCTACTCTAATATGACTTTTCCTTTTCGCATTTGCCTTTGTAATCTCTAATTATTCTGCCTGTGCACAGATATAGTCTTTTATACTGGAGTCACTTGCCCTTGAAAACCTTCCCTTTCCACAACAGCGAAGCCTTCCTCCTTTTAATAAAGGGTCTATAGCCAAAGCCAGTAATTTCCTTCTGCCTTCCAATCTGTCAGGACACACTAAGCTAAACAAACTACATATGGAAGACAGTGTGATGGCATCAGCAAAAAATAATAGTGAAGAGAAAAAGGAACTTCTTACATTTTTTATGTAAAGTACGGAGGAAACCACCTTCAATTACCACATCAGCCAGTGTACTAAGAGCAAACAGCATCTGTTGGAACTGGATTTTAAGTATAAAAGGAAGAAATTTGATAGTTATTCTTGTTTGAGGGAAAACCGGGTATTTTTACTTTGAAAAAAGTCCTAATTTTTTATGCTAGAAGATGGAGTGGGAAAAGAAGAATGCCAGATGGAGAAGGGCAAGGAACAAAGCTACAGGATGATATAAATACAATGAAAACAGAGGAGATGAGGGGCAAAACCCAACTGCAGCGTGGGGGTGGATGACAGGAGAAGAGGAACTATGAGTGAAGTGAGGAAGTATATTAGTGACCATTTGTAGTATTTGAGTTTGGGTTTGATGCTTATTACAAAAAGGTTATATTTGATTACTTTGGACTGATTAAGGATTTATAAATGTAATTATTTTGATAACACTATATTCCAGGCTAGATGCCTTCATGCTAACATATTACTAGATTGGAATTTGCAGTCTTGCTCCTCTGAATTCCAAGTTCAGTTATTGTGTGCACATACGGGTTAAAGCAGTTTGCAGCAACTGGATTTCCCCAGAAAGTATTGATTATGAGTCTATCATGCCCTTTTGAATGAAGGCCCAATTGAATGAGGAATTGAGTCTGCTGTGCTCATTGAAGAAAACAGCAGAACTCTAATGACATTATGACCCAAATTTGCTTGCCTGGTTCTAACTGCCAGGTTAGAACCTATTCCTAAAAAAATTGTCATAAAAATAGCTCAGTTTTTTCCCCACCAGGTTATTTTTTTGCCTTGTTCACAAAGTACTTGTATAACTCATTTCCACTTTCTTTCTTCCTCTTTTTTTGTTCTCTTTTATCTCTAGCAGTTAGGAACTAGAAAAATATGAATATAAATGCTTAGGTCTGGTACAGTGAAAAGTCTTAGGAGCTTGTTGGTTTTTTGGTGTTTGGTTTTTTTTTTTTCATTAAAATGCCAGGCTTTATCCTACTTGACAGTACGTACAGTGTCATGAGAAAACATAACATGCCATTTCTTTTCCTTTTCTTCCAAGACTGAAGAACAATGATTGTATGAAAGTTCTGCATAAGACTTGAGATTCAGGAATAAATAGGTTTTGCTACCGTAGTATCAAAGAAGAAACTGGGCACTTAACCTTTATATATCCAGTTCTGAGACTGCCAGTGTGTATCTTGCAGTTTGTGCAACACACTGACTCCCATGGACTCATCTGTGTCAGTTTTTCAAAACACCCCCAGCTTCCTTAATTTCTCTAACAATTTTTTGGCCATTTTCTCTAAACTTATTTAAACTGGAACATGACAAACCTTAAAAACATGTTGAAATGCTTTATTGATTCAGTGAGGTTTTACGTCCTGTTATTTTGCAGCTGTTGCCATTTCACTTCTAACCCACTTAGATTAGAGATGGCATGGGAGTACCAGTTACTTAGATATGTTCTGAGCAATGTCATATGTTTCAGGCTGATTAAAGTAGTTGTATCAGGATGCTAGAGACTGGATGTTCCCAAAACAACAGTGCAGTTTGCCTACAACATTATTTATTTATTATTATTTTTTTTTGTCTGTGGAAGGGCTGTTCTTTTTCTGTTGGGAATAAGGCTGAGTGTTGCAGCCTAGCTACTACAGCTGACCAAGCTTTCCCCCTGATTCTCAAAGGAAAGGGTGGAAAAATAGACCGATTTGGATTGTGTCAAGAAAATGGTTTCTCACATAGCCTTTCGCCAGCAAAGCTTGGCTCAAACAGTCAAAGCAGCAGCCAGAATTCTGGGAGTTTCTTGGTATAGCCTGTGTTGGGGCAGTTCTTAAAACTTCTCTTAGGTCAGATAAACAGTGAATCATTCCTTGGTTCATCTGAGACTTTGTTTTCAGTTATGAAAAAAACCACTATAAATTTTGCATGCCCAGTAGGTCAGGTCATCAGATATATATCTTTGTATTTCTTTCTGAAAAATGCTTTGATCTGTTTTTTCTTTTTCTCCTTTGAAGGTGTTCTGACAGCACCTCTTTCTTTGGTTCTAAAAGTTTGCCCTCACAAGTGATTTAAATGAACCAGTGTCTCCATGAGATAACAAACATCAGAGAATTTAGTGGAAACATTCCTTACATTATCACATTTTTCATTTAGTATCTTTTGCGAGACTGTTAAACCAGCATTATTCCCTGAGTCTGCTGTAGTTCACATGTGGAAAAAGCTTTTCCACATGCTGCTTTACAGTATGGGACATAATTGTGTATGTGGCAAAATGTTTCAGGACTTTTCACTTTGGGAGACATTTTTTTAAAACTTTTTTAATGATGTGGCTAGCAATGCAGGGGAGGAACGGAAAGAAGAGGAAGAGGGGGATGAAGAAGTTATAACTGATCTTTCTGTAACATTTGGGATTTCAGTTGTGTTCTGTGACTCCCTAATGTTGTTATGCTGAAAGACAGCAATAAATGTCAATTGATTTTTACAGCAACCCAATCCAGTGCTCTGGCATTTAATGCAGGCCACATTCAGCAAAACTAAGTGGAAACTGTATGAAAGTAAATTGTATTAGTGCTTCGATGACTGAAATGAAATGGGAAATTCCCTGTTTGTCTTAAGGTACCAAACTCCAGCTCGCTATCTCTCCTTTGAGGCATGACAGTCACATATACAGGTATGGACCTGATGGTGGGATTGCTCCCCAGCAATCTTGTGCAAGCTCGCTCTCAGCCTGCATGGGATGGTGAGCCAACAGGCAGAAGTGGTCCCACTGAGGGATGCTCATCCAGCCAGGGATGAGCACGCTGGCTGCAGCAAGGTAGGAAGTAGACACTGCATGTGCATTAGTGCAGTACTGTCTCAGAGCTAATCTGTTGTGCCTGGCATCATGCACCATGCACAGGGTTACAAATGTGTGGCACAGAACTCTTTGAGCCTCCTGGCTCAGACTTGGAGAAAAACATAGATGGCTTGGCCAGGCTGATGGTTAAATGGAAAGACCATGGTCAGCACCAGCTTGCCCTATGCTTGATGCAGAGTATGTAGGAACCAGCTACTTTGTGTTTTTGTGTAAAATAACATTGGGTATCTGAGCATCACTGTTGCATCCACCAACACATGCTGGGCCAGTTCTGGTTTAGAAACTCAAAGAGCTGGTGCTAACTCCAGATGTGACCTGCACAGCACAAGTGCTTCACCCTGCTTACCACAGCAGTGCAGGCTGCTGGGGTGGGAGTGCAGCATTTCTTCCTTCTTCCCCTCCCCTCTATTTTGTCAACCTCTGTTTAATATGCATACTTCTCCCTTGGCTGTTCCCCAAACTCAAAGGAGTGCACTGATTTCCTCAAAGAAGGGCTTGTCTAAACGATGGTGTTCTGGCTGCTTTAATGAGCATTGTTCAAGTGCTAGATCCCCCTAAGCCTTGTGGAGTTATGTTAGTACAAATATTGCTGTTTGGGAATATCTGCTTTAAAGCACCTCTCTAGGGCAGGTGTCCATGGTAGCATGGAATAAAAGAGTGGTTTAAGCTTGCAATGGATGTGGGCTGTGTTAGACTTTTTAAAAAGCAAACCTGTTTGTGATGGTTTTATAGAAGCTTAAATACTTGGGGAAAAAGTTGATGGTAGGACAGTTGACGTTAAAACATACATCAAGCTACTTAATTATTTCCTGATGAGTTTCTTGTCGCAATGGGCTGAAAGTGGCCAGGGTGTTTAGTGATGTCTTGCTGCTGCAGAATGACTTGATCCTTTTCCTGGCACATCTCTTTGCCTGAAGTGTGCAGTGTTGGCATTACTCCTGTGCAGTGTGATCATTATAAGCTATATTTACCTGCTAAGATATTAGGACTCGACAACACCAGAGCACCTCTCCTAGAGTAATTATGCTGACAGAGCCTCCAAGCACTATAGCAACCATTACTTCAACCTACTTCACACAGCCTCTGCGTCTGAGGAAGCTGTGGTAAAGCAAGGCATCCATAACTATGTCTGCAGCTGAGTTTCTGCAAACACAGGTGTCTCGGTCCTGTGGTGTTTTCTTTCACACCCTTTGCTGAGCCTGTGCTGTTCGGAGCAGCCTGGGGATCTCCTCGCTCCAGCTGCAGGGTGTGTGTTACCCTCTGCTGTGCTGAAAAAGTTGCAGGTTTTCATGCTGAAGCCCACACTGGATTAGCTGGATCACCACCACCAGGTGGGTGAGCTGGCCTCTTCTCTTTCACTTTCCTCTGGCTTCACTTGCAGAACTAAAGGGTTTTTACTTCCCTTTCTCCCAAGTGGGTGTCCCCCATGTTCCTGCACCTTCGTGTTGCTGAGCTTGTCCCAAAACTCTCAAATTTTCTGGTGCTTTATTCCCTCCTTCTCTTATTCATTATTTGCTTTGGATCACCGCCCTCCTTATAACTGCCCACAGATCCATCTCCTTGGAAACGGCAAAACTTGTTTATGTGAAAGTAATAAGGAAACTGCTTGGTGCATAGCTGCATAGGCATGTGAGGGAGCCATGTTCCACCGGAGGATGTTGGAAAAGTGAGTCTCCACTTACGCTGACTGCCACAAGGTTGGGTTGTGTGAGCAAAAATCACGTTCTTCCTCTGGTGTTTCCAAAGTTGCCTTCCTTTGTTCACAGCAGCGGTGGGAAACTTTTTGCATGCGCATATGCTTATTTTTATGGACCGTTTTTGCTAGTCATTTTTGTCACCAACATGTAGGGGGGTGAGAAGCAATGGGAAAATTGGTCAGTCTTGCTTATCTCTTATTTTGTGGAACACTGTTGGTGTACTGTGCCATGCCAGGACCATCTCCTCACCTGTCTTGGCCCCGCCCACCCTTGTGGCCACAGGACTTTCCCATCCATATTTTGAGGTTTCTGCACCTCCCTGCTTTGTGCCCTTCACTGCCACTGCCCCCTGTGTTGTTGGACATGGCTGATAGGCCTGGCAGGCTGTTAGAATCAGTCAGGTGTCCCTGCATGGCCTTTCCGGGTCCTCCAGGACAGAGCTGTGCAGGCCTATAAGCAGATTTTGTGGCCATAAATGTGGCAGGGTCACCAGGTGGGACCTCTTACCAGAGATGGTGGAGGGCCTGGCTGCCTCCTGCTGCCGACCCAGCACTGACAGCTTGTGGCCTGGGCTTGGACAGGATGGCCCATGGGAAACTCTTTGGAAAAGGCCTATTGTACAAAGGTAGCCTGGATAGCTTCCCACTTCGGGGCAGGGGGCCCACCCTGAATGGTGTGGTCTGCCTTGGGAGCGTTAGCACACAAAAGTAGTGGTCTTTAGGAGGCCTCAAATCAAGCAAGCCCTGGCGAAGAGATGCTTATATCGACATTTCTGTGATGGCAGCTTGGAGGAGGAAGAAAGGGCTTCTGCATATCTTTGGTTTAGTGCATGTCTTGAAGAGATGGTATGGATGGGGGGTGATTTTTTTCTTGTTTTATATGGCCTCTGAAACAGTGCTGTAAGAGCTGGTCCTGGAAAATTTTTCTGTTATTGAAAACTTTTTTCCCCACCCACCCAGTATGAATGGCTTTTCCCAGTCTGCGTCATCCACAGGCTCCAGTCTTGGTTTATGTTGCTTCCTCCTGTTACTAGATACCTCCTTTGGGTGACCTTCGTGGAGACTAACATCTGTAAATAGCCTTGCCCAAGCAGGAAGACTGTTCCAGTTGCACGCCTTGTATTTTAAACTCAAGTGATACCATAATTGTTGTGTCACTGAACCTTCAAATAAGCTGTTTTTCTGTTAGCTGAAGCTGTATATATTCTTCATTTCTTACACTGTATCAAGTGAAATGCTTGATATTATTCTGCTAGGTAGCAACAGGTTGATTTAAAACTTGCTTTAACTTCCTAGAGGTTGTAATAGCCTAAAGCACTTTCTGCAAGTTTCACTGTCCATGTCTTGAGCATCAAGGAAAATCACTATTTGACAGGGTGTGAACTGTCTTCAAATGTGCTTCTGATAAAACAAAGAATGTGAAAGGGTAGGGGAGAAAGGGAGTAGAGAAACAGGATTTAATACATATGCCTAATAATGGGGATAGTGCTGGGGGATAATGGGGGTAATGCTGGGGCTATGGCATATTAAATATACTTCTGATATCTCAACACTAAATGTGGAGAACTGTGTCTTTATTATGTAATAATGGACATTATTTACCATGTGTAATTTGGTTTTTCATCCAAAAAGATGGGGAGAAAAGCATTTAGGAGGCTGCAAATGGAAACAGGCTGTAAAACTTGTAATGCTTACTCTGCAGGGAGCGCTTAGAGGCAAGACATTGAAGTCTGTAAAACAGTTAATAGAAAATGCTGTTAATACTTAGGTTTTAAAAGTACAAAAATCAGCATAAGTTACTAGAAACTACCGAGAAAAATCTTGGAAAATTTTGAGCGGTCAAAGAGAGCTGTGTTTAGCGTTATGAAAGGCATTGTTTTGGAGTCACTTTAAAATACAGGATTTGTGTGGGGGTGTGGGGCTTGTCGTTGCTATTATTATTATTATTATTATTATTATTATTATTATTATTAGGCAAATGATCTGGTTTGATATAAACAGAGCCAGGGACAGCCCAGTGGCATACTTTGAAAAATCTTACATAGTCTGTTAAAGAACTAATAATATTAAGTAGCTCTCTTTCTACAGGCTATGGATTCTGAATCAAAGAACAGTTACATAGGAAGCTTTCTTCATCCACCAGATCAGATGTTTCCTGCAGCCTTTGCTTATAAAGAATCAAAGAAGTTGGCAGCTGTTGCTGGTGACAGGCCTTCTATCCCAAATAACCAGGGTAAAGCCAACATATGTCCTTAAAGTGGTCTTTTTAATTGTTCCATGTGAAATCTCCTGAGCAAACTCCCCATTCTGTTTTACTTGGTTCAATGGCTTTTTGTGATTATCAGGCTGACATTGAGACAGGATGTATATGTGTCCTGAGGGAGTAGTCTCACTGAAGTCATATGTCTGGAGTGGAAACCTCTGCAAGTCTTCTAACATCCTTATAAACTTTGCCTTTGAAATTTGTTTAACTTAAAGTTGTCAGACTTCCTCTAAAAGCAAAGGAGGATGCTTCAAACTCAGCAGAAGCAGTTCATGACTTTAAATACAGTAAAAAAAGGTCATTAGTATGGTACCTCCAGTATGGTATGACTTGAAATTGGCTTTGCATAGCACTGTTTGACTCTGTCCAGCTTAAAATCACTTCTAGGTAATTTTTTGTGTGGTATGTTTCCTTGGGAGAACTTCTGAACAATTCAAACTCTCAGGAAAGTTATCAGCATGAAAGTTAGTCTATATGAGATATGGGTCCACTATGGTGGCTGTGTGCCTTCATGGGTGACTACTCTCTGGAGCTCACAAAGCAAATGCTTGAGGGCTTAGCGTATCTGGAGAGCTTGGTGAATGATAAGGATGCTCATCCTTGGACTTACAGTCATAGCCCATGAGTGTGCATGTGATCATTGTTCTTCACCTGAAAAATCTGCAACTTCGGAAGTTATCATATGTTGTGCAGAGTTTGGGCATTTTGGCGTTAAAATGTTCAGTGTAATGTTACGTAGCTAAGTGTTTAAATAAGGAAATGTTTGACATACCAATAGAAAGATGGAAAAGATGGTCCCGCTTGATGCTTTTGGGTATCTGGTTTTTATCTGGGGGGGAGGGGTGGCAGGGGAAGTTGGTTTTGTTTTATTGGTTTGGGGTTTTTTTAAGCTGATGAAAGTTGTTAAGGAGCTAGCAATATTTGATGGGTATTCCTGTAATGAGAGATTTGGAATAAGGACTTACGAAATGTCAGAAAATAAACTTGACTTGTTACAGAACATGTCTTAAACTTCCACAGGTGTATATACTTTTTGGAGTGTTGGTAGACTTTCTCTTGTAGCTGAAATTACAACTTTTATTTTCGGCATAATTTTGACAAATACTGATTTGTCAAAAAGCTAAAAGCAAAATCTTGCAAACTTGTTTCTGTGGTTTAAAGAATCATCAAATACAAGAAACTAGGTATTGAATCATTAACTTTTGAAACAATAAAGTATTGCTAAATTTTCTCTTTGTATCTGATTTCTCCCCCTGTTCTGAGCATGTTTTCTTTTTCTAATCTGTGCAGACCAGTTGTATTACACCAAAACTTGTGACCTCACTTGGATACCTGTGTTCCCTGCTTCTATGTAAACAGAAGTCCCAGGATTTATTATACTCTATTTGTCATGATTTCTTTGTGCTTGCTGCCATTTGGAGTGAAACTAGTTTTGCTCATAGGACCAATGTTTTATACCTCCGTTATGCAGGAAACATGTCCATTTTCTCCCAGATATGTTCTGCATATGTTAGTATATTTAATAATTAATATAATTAATATAATTAATTTTAGGAGTGATCCTAGGAAGAAAATTTAGGTATTATATTGCAGTGTGAAGTGTTTTCTAATAATGATGATGATCATCACAATTGGGAACTGTTACTTAAGATGTAACTGCTGCATTGTTTGCTAGCTGTAGTAGCAGCCCTGAAAACTCTTCAAGAAAAGATCCACCGTCTAGAGCTGGAGAAGTCACAGGCTGAAGCTGATCTGTGCAGCCTCTCCAGAGCAGCTGCTCAGTATAAGAAGGCCTTAGAACATGAATCCTGCGAGAAGGACACAGCACATCAAGAACTGATGCAACAGAGGAAAGGTATTTCTTTTAAGTGATAAGGTGTAGCCACAGCAGCTCTAAGACTATATAATCCAAGGAGTGTTTGTTTTGAAAAACTCCTAATTAACACAGCCCCCCTTCATTCTTTGCTTCAAAACTGGGGAGGTATAGGAGCTTGATAGTTGTGGATCGAGTTGAGATATTTTTTTACATATATTAATGAAGTATTGCATAACCCATGAAGCTATTTTAAAGACTAAGCATATTTCAGGTGGTATGTTTAACTCTTACAATAAGCAAGCAGCTGCTTACATAACACTGCTAACTTGAGAAAAGATAGGAGAAGGGAAGAAACCAGATTCTG
Organism: Pipra filicauda; assembly: GCF_003945595.2. Taxonomy (NCBI): domain Eukaryota; kingdom Metazoa; phylum Chordata; class Aves; order Passeriformes; family Pipridae; genus Pipra; species Pipra filicauda. Next base: position 2,200,720 of record NW_024104283.1, read on the forward strand.
GTTAGATATCTGCTGATACAGATCGAAGTAACTGCAGTGCTCACATCTCTGGAATTCAAATTAAAGACTAGCTCTGAAAAAACATTTTGATTCTCATGTCTTATATATAAAATACATTTTAACCATATGATTGGTTCATACTAACAACACTTCTCTTCCGTGTTTTGAAGACAGAGACCTCCTCAATGAAATTACAGTCTGGCTAAATGTGTAGCTCCCTTTGCTGTACCAAATGTCTTGTTTCTCTCTGTAGATGCAAGTGAGCAGTTAAATGCAGCACAGTCCCGCTGCTCCCTGCTGGAGAAACAGCTGGATTACATGAAGAAAATGGTTTCCAGTGTGGAACTGGAAAAGAAAATTATTTTAGAACAACAGGTGAAGCCTTCTAGCATACTTACAAAGTAACTATATAGTTCAAAAGTATAGAAATGTGCAGGATCTGAATTTTTTTATGGCCATCATTTTTCCTCAGCTTTGCTCAGGGTGGTAGCAAACAGAAGCAATTTACTGTCTGACTGACTGGCTGATGACAACCATTCATTGAATTGCATGAAAATCTCCCTGGGTGGAACTCCTAATGAGCGAAACCATGCTAATACTTGCACATTTGGTAAACAAAAAGGTTGCTGGAAACTTAAGTCATCTTTGTCTGCCTGGTATTTTTCATCACATTTCAATTTAAAAAATATGAAATTTAAACTAGTCAAACACCTTTGCTGTAGTGTGGGATTTTATTTTTTTTTTTTCTGTCTGAAACAGTTTCACTCAGCTGCCAACTCCTTTCTTGCTTACTTTTTCCAGGCCCAGCTGCGGAAAGAGGAGGATCAGAACTGGCTGGAACTGCATGCAAAACTTGAAAAGCTTGAAATACTAGAAAAAGAGTGTCTTCAACTTACTGCTACTCAGAGAATTGCCGAAGTAAGCATCCATGGAATGACAGTCTGAAAGTCATTTGATATAATTTTATGGCATACTATCAATAGTAATAAGTTTTGCAGAAGTTACTTCTGTTAAAGCATGCCTGACTGAATGCCACTTCGGTTTCATGTGCATGAGTCTTTTTTCAGTCTGGGCTTTAAAAGTTGCTACATTCCTTTGTTATCCCACATTACAATTGCAAGCTACTTCAGACTTCTGATTCAGCATGACAAACTGAATTGTGACTAATCATTCTTGTCTTCAAATTCAGGACAAGATCAAACACTTAGAAGAAAAGATTTGTAAGGAAGACCATCAGCGGAAGCTAATACAAGATAAAAGTTCTCAGGTAGACTGAAAAGGTTTTATTTTATCTTATTTTTTAGGACTGAAGAAAGCTATTCTCTCATCCAAAATACCTTCTTTTTTTATTACATTTTAACTCCGCATATTTATTACCCAGGGAGAACTCCAGCAATACTTCTTAGACTAGTTATAAACTACGTATTAGTAAAGCTTGCCAGGTGTGTTGCATATCTCAGTGAAGATTCTACTTGGGTTTGTATTAATGACACAGTTCATCTGCCTCAATGCTGCTTTAAGTGATCTAGGTAGAAAATTAATTTCTAGAAAATCTGCAACTAAATCAGATAACCTTTATTTGCAGTACCTAGAAATAGAGCTATACTTGGAAAAATCTTTGATCAGTGATTGTTCATCAAATGAGATCTTGAATAATTCGTTATTCTGTGAAGCCATAATCAGTTTGTTGGGCAACCATACATCTGAGAGAGGAATATTTTTGGAAGAGAGCAAAATCAAAGAAACCTTTTGTTAAAGGGGCAAAGTAGTAGCATTGCAAACCTCACTTTGTGGATAAGTAGCAGCCATTTGAAAGAGAGCAGTTGTGAGGGGATTCCCTTGGGGTGGGGTGGGTTAATGTAGAGCTGAAGAGTTACTTTGAAAGAACCTAGCCATAAACAAAGCTGACACCTTAATTTAATTCATCGCTGCTGTCAGTTTTTATACCTCATCCAAGGATGATGGGTTTTCATCAATCCAGCAAGCTTTAAATAACATGCAGATTGTAGCCCAGGTGTCTGACTACCTCCATAATCTAGCAGAATGACACAGTTGAAAACTTGCAGGCTTTTGGGTTTCTTGCTTAAATGGCTTGCTGCTGCAGAGCAGAAAGCCTAGAACAGAGATTTTATCTTCTGAGAAACATACTAAGAATGACTTTCCCAGAGCAGGTAGTCTGACTTTAGCAGTAGTATAAACATTTGCTCAAGAAAGGACTTAGGTCCAGTAAACTGAGTCCTAAACTAGTATTGGTGCCATTGTAGTGCACTGCAGAATGGATTTAGGTCTGTTGAATCTGGGCTGGGAAACAGAGAGTGTGGCATGGTTCACTTCCTTTTGATGACAGAAAAGCCAGAATATTCTCACTTTAGTGGTGGACCTCCAGCATTGTTTAGCCAGAACTGTTACACATGCCAAAACAAAGTCCTTGTCCTGTGTTTAATTGAGAATGATTATTATCCTGTTTATCATGGGCCTTGATATCAGCTTTGAACTACAGAGCAGTCTAATGATTGTCCAGCAGCTTTGACCTCAATGTTACACAGAAAGGCTTAGTTTGTCCCCAGATTGTAAAGCCAAATGTTCATATTATTTGGATTTTATGATCAGATCCCCAGCGTGTGGCAGAATTGGCTTATCTCAGTTGCTGATTGTCATAGTGGAAAAATACAGCTGCTGCAGCTGGATATGAAAATGAGGAATTCTAAGACAGCGCTGTAAGATCTGCCCAACACCCTGCCTTCCAAGTAATCTGTTCAGTTTTTAAGAGTAGCTTATGCCTTCCAAGCAGGACAGTTAATAGTTCCCTTAATTGGTTCTTATCCGTGCATGAAAGAGGGAATTAATTAAACTATGATATTTCATACTTCTAATATTACATTAAATGGTTGTTTTCTTTTTTGCTTATTCCCACAGCTTCAAACAGGATTTCATATAAACAGAATTTTGATGTCTTCAGCAACATCTCAATGTGAACCTGAAAATGAAAATGGGAAGAAGAAAAAACCTAAGAAGGTAACATGAAAAATTTTATTAGCATACTGTTGCTGATAGCATCTGGCTCACATAGAGATTGGAATTTGTGAAAAACAGTGATGTAAGAGGCACTTGATTCATCTGCTGCACTTTACTCCATTTTCAAAGTGACAAACAGTGCTAAATAACTCTTTTTTTCCCTTTCTTTTCCTTTTCTTTTTCTTTCCTTCCCTCAATAATTAACGTGGTACTAGGGCTGTTAGCACCTCACTGGAAAACCTTCCCTTACCATCTCGACAGTAACCTTTGTTACAGTCCTACTGCCGTCCCACATTCTCTTAGCTGCCTTTCAGTTTATCTGGCAAAATTAGTTTCCAAAGGAGTTTTAACTCAGCATCTTAAGATGGTGTGTTTTGAGGGGATTGCTGAAATTGAGAGAATTCATTTTGCAACACATGTTGCAGATCAGTCAAAAATTTTGCAACTATGGTTTTGAAAACTTAAGCAAGGTTCAGTTTCTTTAATGTCAACCTAATTGTCAAACTATCTGCTACATGCATATGGAATAAAATTTATTCATCTCAGCTATTACAAAGTCTTACTCACTACACATACAGGAGGGAAATTATTTTTTTAAAACCAGAGGGAAACTGAGGTGATGCATTTCTCTGTGTGTTTACTTGAATTTTACTTACTAAAAAAATAAAGTTTAAGGTTGTGCTCTTGGGTCAGCACACTGGAATTTCTTGTCTTATGTTTTCTTATGTCAGACAAATCCTACAATGAAGAAAATGCACCTTTCACAATTACATGTAAAGGCTGGTGAACTACCTTTTGTGGCTGGGAAGGTGGGTAGAAACCAATGTTCTCACTAAAGTGGCATCTACAGTTTGAGTAAGTCTCTTTACTGTAATTGTTATTTACTTCTGTAAACCACTTAATAATTCTTCTTTAAGTCCGTCGGCTCCAGCCATTCTGTCAGTGCAAACATACAAAGTGTGTTGCATATTATGAAGCATCGCAATCCATGTATCTCATCACAAAGAAAAAGAGGAGCTACGTCTGGGACTTGCAGACACAGTGCCCTTTCAAAGTATGTATCATCGTGTTCCACGTCACCTACTGCCGCCAGAAGTCTTTCAGACCTTCTGTTGGCCACACAAGATGAGCTGGGCCAAATGAGCTTGTGAGTACTCATCCCTGGTGTTATAAGTGACTTCAGCAGTAGCCCTGAGAAGCTACAGGTGTGCTATATATAGTTGAGCCTAGCCTGTTTTAGGTGTAGGACTACTCCTCGACAGAATGACCTGAGCAGGCTTGACTGGTAGGATTTTTCTCATTCAAAAAATTCTTTCTCTCCTAGTGTTTAACTGGTCTTGTGAGCAAGCAACATACTTTTCATCTGGGTTTTTCTGCTTCCACATCCTATATTTACATGAGCTGCTACTGAAGTTAACAGCTGCAAGAAACAAAAAATCTTTCAAGCATGTGCTTTTTAGAAATTATAAGCATACTCTGGGATTTACAGAGTAGGCCAAAAATGTTCTTCAGGACAAAACTGCAAAGGTGGTGTTAATGCTAAGTAGGCCTGCAGGATGCAGTCAGTCTGGGTGGTGGAATAGGTTAGTACAGCAGTGGCATGAATAGTCTTGTCACATCATCTGTCCTGTTCCTTTGTACTCACTCTGTGTTCTCTCCGTGCCTGCGTAGCTGATGGGTCTTTGTGCTCAGTCTGCCCTTCATACTGTTTGCTTGTTGCAGGAGAACTTGCTGGTCCTGTAAGGGGGTTGTGAAAGAGGAACAGTCTCCTGCTAGAAAATGGGCAGGGTGTGGAAGAAGCTAATGCATTAAATGGGAGTGTAGGTATCTTTCTAGCCATACAAGTAAATGGGGACCACAACTTGTGTTCTTAGGCATCTTCTGATTAATGCAAGCTTGTAGAATTGTGGGCCAAAGCTATGTAGCTGGTCATAGCAGACCTGTTGACATGATGAGCTGTGGTTTGCACACACACCACAGAGGAGGGTGTGTTGGTTAAACCAGTTAGGATGTTGACAGTGATTTGAAACCCTTGATGTGGCAAAATTTAAACTGGCAAGCAACCTCATCTTCAAAAAACAATGTCTGGCTTACTCATGGCAGTTCAAGGACAGGCTTTGGGGGTTTTTTTTATAACAACAACCAGTTGCTTCAATTAAACTGTCAAGGAGCAGCAATTACTCGAAGTCAGAAAAGAAGCCATGACTTTTGTAAAGAAGTGCCTTATCTAGGAGAGGGTCTCTGGTTTCAACTAGTTCAGATATCTAAGTATCAAGAAGATCTACACAATTTTTTTTTAGTTAAGCCGGTTAATTTAATTTTGAATGGAATAGAATATTTTAATTTGAGTGATCTGTCAGAAAAATTGTAACTTGAATGTACTAGTTTAAACAATACTTTTCTGTACTACGCTAAGCTTTCAAAATCTGCACTAAAGCGGGCAAGAAGTGAAAATGCTGCATTGCATAGCTGCTGTTTGCTTTAAAAAATCTCACGTACACTACTGCATGTGTAGTTGTTAAGTCTGTGGGAAGAGGGAGAAATAAGGTGGACATCAGCTACAAATTTGGAATGAGAAAATCAGACGCATGGGAAAAGCTTTTCCTTTTCTCATGTTAATATATACCGGATTAATGTGTGTTGTGCGAGAGGGTAAATAATGCTAAATTGTAATCCAGACAGAATAGCTAGTAGCTCCTGCAGTACACTGGAAGTACTGAAAGAAATCCTAGGGACTATATCATGAATACTTAGCATGCCATTCTTGTCTTTAACAGTGAGCATCAAGAACTTCTGAAGCAGATACAGGAGACTCAAGATTCCAGAGTTCATGAAGGCCTGGAACAGGAGCTGGATTGCCTTGTAAAACAAATGGAGATTAAAGGAGAACAAATATCCAAGCTGATAAAGCATCAAGCTACTGTAAGAATAACGTGAAAAGTCTCTAGCTAGTCACATTCTAGTTGAAAGGCTGCCACAACTCTGCCTCCTGTTGTCATCAGCTAGAATGTCACTGGAATGTTTTGAGCCAGGGTGTTCCAGTATGAGTTATTGTAATTAAACTGCTACCTCGTGTTCTTATACCTCCCAATTCCTTCATTTGATCAAGAAAAAGTGCTCACAGCTGGCAGCTAGGAATGTGTGCTAGTGGGAAAACTTCCTGCCCTGTGTCCATTCTGCAATACAGAGCTGGGTTGCTCAGTCTGTCACTCTGCTCACTGTGTTAAGAAAAACTGTTGAGATTTCATTCCTTTGTGTCCCTCTGGGAAATGAGAAAATAGAAGCTATAATTCCTGTACAGACTGGATTAAATGTCTTTTATATTTCTGAAATATTGAAGCTTCTTGTTAACTAAATAGTCTGTTGACCAGAGGTTCTCCAAAATCATAGCCAGACAAAACTTTCAGTTTTGTTTAACCCTGAACCTGTCTGCATTCTGTCAGTATTTGGTTTAGAACCATAGATAACAACTTTTCATACATACCCATATAAAATCACTCTTCTGTAGATGAACAGCTTAACTCTTTCGTAGCAATTTGTTTTGGAACATATGATTAAAAATTAAATCCATAGTTCTGTCTGATAGCTTTCTGTTCTTCCATCTTATGTTTCAGGATAGATAGATTCACCTGGGAATTTTGCTTATACAGGAAACAAAACAAAACTCAGTGTGAGGCCTTATGAAATGGGGAGGTTATAGTTAATTTAGTTTAAATCTGACCAATTTTATTCATGCTCATTCTGTGATAGATTTTATTCACTCAGACTTTTTATTGTCCATGTAATTGCAAGCATGAAGGTGCTTTATATCGAAGCAGAATTGTCAGAGTCGCATGTTAGCAATATGGATTGAGTCCTCGTTGCCTCTCTTGGCAATGTCAACTGTTTTTTGAATAAATCCCATATATTCTTGAGGAGCCAACAATTATGGTGTTTTCCTTGCCTCAGAATCTTGCTGAGTTCATCATCCAGGAACCTAAGTGGACAACTGCACCTTTATTTCTTTCTTTTACATATCTTCATGGCTACAGTTTGCGTTTGTTTTGCACGTACAATGTGGTGCAACCTTGTTGTCATCCTTGCCTATTATCAGGGTGCAGATCTTCTGGCAAGTCCTCTGTGCTCCTGTACAGCCTTATCAGAGCACACCCTTTAGGATCATTATGTAAATAGTAACGTCTGTATAATTGCTGTCTGTCATGCCCTGGTTATCAATACAGGCCATTCCCACAGCTCCTTTGCCTATACTGATGCTTTTGCACATAGGGTCTGTATTTTGTACAGACCACTCTTAATATTTCTGAAGTACATTTCTACTTCTAGAACCCGTCATACTGAAAATGTCATAGTCATCTCGGTGTTTCACAGTTAATACTATGTTCTAGAATGCAATTAAAGTTAATTATTTTTAGAAATGGACTTGAAGCCTAAATTGGCATTTGGAATGCTTCCAGCCTAATTTTATCTTTGGGAAGTGACCTTTTCACGCCAAGTGCAAGTCAAGACTTATAATTTGACATTTAAAAAAACATTCTTTAGCAATTAACCCTATTTATTCTGTTTTCCATTTTTGCTAGGGAGACCTCAAAGTAAGCTGCTTAGATACAGTAACCAATAAGAAACAGTATACATTTTAGAGGTTTATTGCTTTTTTGGTTTGTTTTTTTTATTAGGGTAGTACAATCTGAAATGGAAAAAGACCGTTGTAAATATAGATTGCTAACAGATGATATTCTGTCTCTCTCAAGCAAGCATTTTCACCTTAGGGAGTGATGGGATTCAACAACCTATTGGGTGTGGGTGAGGTTAGTTTTCTGTAATTCTTTCTATATGGGCAAGGTCAGTTTTCTGTTAAAGCAAGACAAATGTGCAAGATTAGTAAGTTTAAACTTTTTTTTTTTTTTAATGTTCCTTGGACATCTGTAGTTTGGAGTTTGGTATAAATCTCGTAAACTCTACAGTTGTGGGTCTTTCGAGTACGTAACATGCTATCTTTCTTCCTAGGTGCAGAAATTAAAGAGAAAAACTCAGAAATTGAAGCAAAGGGCAACTCATGTCAAACTAAAGTGTGGTGACCAAAAGGAAGCAACAGAGATTGCAGTCACTCTAAAGGAAAGTAAGTCTAAATCTTGTCCTGGGCAGAAAAGCAGAAGCTCTCTTCAGCTGCTAAAAACTGTGAGGAAACTTCAATCATCTCTGAAAAAAGATGATGTCCTCTGAGAATAATAGTTCTGAAGTTTGCTGTATTAGTTTTTGAAGTTGTCTGACATCTAACAAATTTTTAATTGCACAAAATACCTTTTAAAAATAAAATAGATACAGTATAGATGTAGATATCGATTCTAAACTGCTTATTCTCAATTTGTTCACCTCAGAATTAACTTGCATGTAGGGTAGCTATAACTGGATTATGCTTTCTTGTAATGAAGTGTTTTAATGGACTAATTAAATGCTTTTTTATTAACTTGTCAAATAAAATTTTATACCATTTTTACCCCTAAAATAGAGTGCAATCTTTGGTGTCCTGTTTCTCCCTCTGCCAAGGAGATACTTAGAGTTTGCTTTTCCAGAATAACTAGGACTAGTTCTTCTATGCAATCAAAAACAATGGGTTTCCTTTTCTCTAGTAACTGAAGATTCAGATCATTGCAACTGAGGCAGAAGAAGACATATCGTCTCTTATTTATATATATTTTCATTATTATTAATATTATTACTCTATAAGCTTTATTGACAGTCTTAGGGACAGCTGGGGTCTGGAAGCACAGCCCATGACGTGGTTTAACCATGATAATATGGGAATGTCCTTGATTAAGTGCATGGAAGGGGCCACTACCAAACGCTTGGGTGCTTGTCTTCTCATCAACAGAACCTGCTTCTAGCACAGTGTACAATATCTGAACTGTCATAGAGAAGCCCTTGAACTGTGTACCAGTACATGTTGTAGAATTTATGTACTTATAGAAATGCAAGATGGATCTTTATGCTAATGGTGACTCTGTTCTTTTCCACCCCCCACTATGTATATGTAGTAAAAAACGTAATGGTGACTTCAAATCAACACTGGTTATTTAGTTGCAATAAATTCTTGTCTTGAGGTTATGACTGATACTGAATTTCCTGGGTGTTTGCATATTGCAGAAAAAAAATAGCTTCTTCCAAATGTGTAAGTTCTGCTGCAGATCTGTTTTATAAAAAGAACGCAGTGGTTTTTTCAAGCGTGTATGCAGGTAAGAATAAGAATTGGAGGCATACTGTCAAGGGTTTTGAATAAAGGCTAGTAATGGAGTATGGTCCTAGTGGAAGGTTGAGTCTTTGGATCAGTAAGTTTTACTCTGGCACCCTTCAAGGCAAAGGATTAGGAAAAATTTCAGATAATTAATTTATATTTAGAATAGAGTGTTACAATCTTTGACAGGAGTTATGCGTGTGAGCTTTTTAATGTGTGTGTGTGTGTGTGTGTGTGTGTGTGTGTGTGTGTGTAGTTTATATGCCCTAAATGTATTTATCAGGACTGTGGAAGACCAGGTTGTTCAGGTGATATTCAGGGATGGGTTTCCTCCACTCTGTTAAATTGCACAGACATCATTCTTATGGATTATTTCTGGTTTAGAAAAACACATTGTATGCTTAAAAACACTTAGACAAAATTCTAAGCATGGTATTTTCCTGGTGTAGGTTTATGCATTCTTTCTGAGGTAGGTTTATGCATTTCTGGACACTGGAATCACTGATACTGGCAGGGATACAATGCATAAATCACCTGTTCTCTGTGTCTTGACCAGGTATTTTAGTTGACTATAAAATCCTGGGGAGAGGGGGCTATTTTGGAGCTGGAACTGGAGAAGGAGGGCCCTGGCTCCCCTCTTGGACAGGGGCTGTGGTGGAGGGCTGCAACTTTGGGCCAGTCAACAAGGGGAATGGGGCAGTGCTTAAATGACAGCAGTCTTCAAAATGTCTGCATTGAGACGACCTCTCCAGTCCCAGAACAAAATTGCTGTGTTTGCCCTTCTCAGGGGTGAGTGGCTGGAGGGAAGGGGAAACAGGTGAACCTGGTCCTGCTGGCAGCTGGACATTTCTCATCTCTGCCTGCTTCAGAGGGGCACCATGAGCCAAAAAAACTGTCTTGCTCAGACCCAGGAGCTGGGATTTGAGAGGGGAAAATAAGAATGGATGATACATGAGATTACATTGGCTGACAGGGGTAAATCACTTGTATTTCACCTCAAAAGATTTAATTATATTTTAAATTTTTTTTTACTGTTTTTTTTTCTGAAGCTTTTGTTTCTCTAGCACGTGTGTTTTCACACACTAAAGCAAAGCAGATACATTTCAGCATGGGCTGGGAGGTTCAAACCAGATACAAAGGAATTGTATCCCAAACCAGTTTTATTGCTTGAAGAAAGGCAGAAAATTTGTTTTCAGATTGTATCTAGGGAGGGTAGAGTAGGAGGTCAGCTGAAGTATTTATTAATTAGCATATTCACAGTTTGAGGCAATCGTCAGTCACGTAAAATAAGCCTTACACAGCAGTGAATAATTCCCTAGAAGCTGCAGGGGTGAAGTTAAGCTGGTGCACAACTGTGGCGAAGTTCAACTCCACAAGAATTAGGCAGATGACAGTGAATTTTGCTGGGATCTGAATGCTTCATGTCTTTATGCTCCAAAAATGTTCTGGCCTGGAACTCCACAAACGTCCATTGGAGAAAGCACAGTGGTCAGAGCAGAGTTCTTCACAAGAACAGTATATTTTTGGCTCAATAAGTGCTTACTCTACTCTTTTACAAATCCTTATTTTGATTTATATCCTGTGTGTTTTTGTTTGTCTTCTCAGATGAAACTGTATATTTATTTTTTATTAATGTTTTGGATCTAGCTATACAGGGCAGCAGACAAAAACACACAGTGATCCCAAAAAAGGCTAGTTGGTTTATTTACTCCAAATCTGGATTGTTTTACACAAATCTGGATTGCCTAACACTGTTAGGCAAAATTGCCACAACAGGTTCTCTTGGTATTTGAATCTAGGGTCATATTTTATGGCTGGACATTAAGGAAATTGGACAAAAGATGTAGGTCAAACAGTATAGTTAAAAATACAGACCAGCAAAATGTATCCAACAATAGTTCACTTTCCTGCTGCTAATGACATATGCTAGCACAATTTAATGGTTTATTACTTAAGCCTACTGGAAAGGCTTTGTCCTAGTACAAAAGGCATTCAGTTTGAGCATGTGTGTTACAATATTCTAACCAGCAAAGCTGGAGGTTGGACATAACTATAAATCCAGGGTGTTCTGGGAATAGAAGCTGGCAAAAACATTCAGAACAAAATAATCAGGGCAGGATCTCGCTGAGATTTGGATACTGGCTAATGTAACTAAGTGCAGATGTTTATGTGGACCAAAAGACATTCCCAGAATAAGAATACTGTACAAACACATGATGATTTTATAGCAGGAAAAAAGCCAAGGAAGTGGGGATAATAAAACAAGTGCTCTTATTTCTGATTAAGCATTCTCTGATTTCCTCTGCTTGCCTGTACTGAAGTGGTCAAGGCTGCCTCTATTGTATCCCCTGCTGGGACCTGTTGAAGCTTGTGCAAGTTGCCTGTGTTATGGCTCAGGTGCTTACCTGAAGGTCTCCATGGGCTCCCCATGTGGGTGCCATAGTCTGTCTTAGATTAGCAAAGAGAAGCAAGCATTTCTGATAGAAGTGTTACAGCTAAAACAGGTCAGATGAATCTTATCCCAAATGCCTGATTCTCTCTACTGAATACACAGGGAGTCTGGGGTGATAGGTGAACCTAAATTAAGGTATTTATATGGTACAAAGAATTTGACCAGGTAATTTTTGATGAATGTGAAGCTTTTTTCCCTAATTTCTGGGGTTCCTGGGTGAGCTCTTCAAAATCCAGAAGCAGTGGGCAAGTCCTGGGCTACTGACAGCCTGGGAATGCTGTGCATTGCTCTGCATACAACCATTTTTCCTCCTGTTTTCATGTCATCCTCTTGTGCATTGGTCTAAATGTGGGTGCCTGTCCTGAGAATGCACTTAGTGTAACTTCCCCATGATGAGTAGTTTCACTAATCCAAAACTAGGATATCAAGGTCTCAGTGCTGTGTTCTTTGGAAAGACACAGTATACTAGAGGATTTTATTTTGTTGCTGCTTAAGATGATTTCTTTTTGCAACCTGAATTTGTTTATGGGCAGCTTAACTATTTTGCCAGAAGTTTTTTCTTTGTACCCAGAAATGGTAATTTATATTCCCTCTGCATCACTCTGCTACCCTAAGTTTACTTCCATGTTATCAAATAGCTGAGGTAAATAGTTGCCATTAGTTTTATAGCTATATCTGAATTATTTTTATCTGAACTCCACTTGGCATAGTGGCATCATTTATTTTCTCTTGGTTCCTTCTTATTTGTACAGCTGAAGAACATCCCGCTCTTTATTTTCCTTAGCAATTTTTAATTTAGCTGATATTTCTTGCTTTAGTTTTGGGCTTCCCAGCCCTGACTTTTGGGTTAGCTCCACCATTGTTGCTTCCAACCTCTTCCCTCTGCTTTTATTGTTGAGGGCAAGTTCCATTTAACTTTTAATCATTGATTTAAAGATTCTCCAGCTTCTCTAATATCAAAATCCTTGAGGTATTGGTTGCTTTTGAGTTTTCTAATTGCTTTTATTAGTTTGTCTAAATTAGATCTTTTTGGGTGTTAGCACTTAACATTCAGGTCTAGTTTTGTTCTTCCATTCTGCCCCAGATTATGATGGTTTCTCTAAATGTTCTCCTCACTTACCAAAACTGTCTAGAGTATCATCTAGGTTCAGTGATCAGCTGAAGGCATTTGTAGAGCATGGCACATTTTTTCTTTTTAGTACTAATCTAGTAGAAATCTTTATCTTCGTTCCCCAAAGTAAGTAAATCTACTGCACATAGATTCCCTTTGAACTTTGAATGATGCTATTCAGTCATAAATGTCAATTTGTTAAAATAGCAGACTATCTCATTACCTTTAACATAAATTCAGTCTTTCCAAAGCATGTCATTTCCTGCTGCCAAGGTGTAGTTGCTATTCTACCTTGTTTATATTATGCTTTTAGTGTCAGATTGCATGTCTTGTGTTGTTAGTTCAAGCTTGATAGGCATCTCTCTGTAAATTGATTACAATCCTCTTACCTCCCCTTTGCTTCCAAGAAACATCAAATCTTTCTGCAATTACTTGCTTTTTCCCTTAGAAGCAATTTTTTTCTTTCTATTTGATTATGCCCCCCCTAAAAAGTGAAGAAAATAATTCCAATTCCAGTTGTTGAGAAGAGAGCAAGGCTGCTTTAGAAATTATCACAAACCAAATGTTTCCTGTTAGAACTGAGTGAATTTCATATTAGTGGTTATTTACAAACAGCACATTTGTTAAAAAGTGGCATTTCTTGCAAATTCTTTCATTCCTTTTATTCTGGTCAACTTTAAATAATAATTTCAGGTGAGAAAAATGGGGAGAAAATAGATTTTGAATGTCAGCATATTTGGTTGTGGAAAAAAAAAAAGTTTTGATTCTTCTTGTGTAAAATGTTTTATTCAACACATCAAATTTATGTTTAATTATCTAAACTTTCTGAGGTGTCATTAAGAATGGAGGTGAAGGAGGGAAGAGATTGCATTTGTTAGTGGGATGCAGGAGACCCAGTTTTTCTCCTGTTTTCCTCAGGCTGGCAATCAAACTGGGAAAAATCACATTCACCCAGTTCTGTTCCTGATATTAAAAGTCTTCTTGTTAAAGGAGATGCTGAATAAACAATTATTTAATGAAGTGGATATTGTCTATATAGCAGTGGAAATTTGTACTTTTTGCGTGCACAGTTCTCCAGGTCCAGAGTTCACAAGTGATTTGCTCTTGAGAACGGAGCTGCTTCTTGACTGCTTTGTCTTTTAGTCTGCCAAAATGAAATAGGCAAAATGGCTGGAAGTATACCAGCTCTCTTCTACTGAGAATGTCCAGCAGCTGGAACAAGAACTAGCAGCACAGCTGGCAGAGCTGAAGGTGGAAATAGAAGACAACAGGATACTCCAAGAATGCCTAGTGGGGCATACAGGTACCAAGAATTTACTGGGGAATGAAGGGGAGAGTGAAGTTATAGCAACGTGTTGTATCTTCTTGGGGTTTTTTTTCAGTTGTGATACAAAAGTTGTGTGTGTATAACTGTTCAATTTTGAGACCTGAATACATACATGGGAGTCAGGAGTACCAGCTTTTCCACTGTGTGTTTACCACAGAACTGTGGCTGAAATGGAAAGGAATGTCAAAACATAAACTAAATTGATTTCATGGTGCATATTGTAAGCAAAACTTTAGACCTCCCTAGCATTTCAAGTGTGTCCTTCTTACAGTGAAGAAGCATCTCCAAACATAACACTACAATGTATAAACAGAGTGGTCACATATAAGGCAGCTGCTCTCACTTTCCTCAGTGGTTATGAGATGCAAACTATGGCAATGTGCCCAAGTTTGGCACCGTGCTTCAGGGAAGCTGTAGACTACCTGGAGAATATGTGGAGGAAAACAGAGGTGAAGAACACTTGATTAGGACAGTTAAGACAAAAAGGAAAGGAGCTGGATTTATGTCTCCACTCTGTTTTCTCTAGATTATAAATCTTGAGACACATGGCAGATTGCTGTAAAGGTGAAGAGATAAACTTCTGTTTGCACTTATGAATAGGACATAAAATAATGGGCTAAAATTCAAGCTTTCCAAAGACAGTGTAAATAAACACTGATCTCTAGACTAGGAGGTTGCTGACCATCTGTAGTGACCATCCATCTTTAAGAACAGGATAGATAAATACCTTTAGGGAACAGATTTACTTTTTCCTACCTTAGAGCAGTGGAAGTGGTAGATGATCATAAGCCCCCTCCTGATCCTACCGCTTTAAGGCTCTGAAGTGTTCCCTTAGAGTTTGCCATATATTGCTTTTGGATGAGACTTAGGAGCCCCTTTTTTTAATGGTCCAGTTTTTCACCTGTTTTTAATTTTCATGAATTTGTTTCACTCAAGTACATTAAAAATGTGTAATGTATGGTTCCTGTAAGTATATTTATCATAGAATCTTAGAATATCTCAAGTTGGAAGTGAACCATAAGAATTAATGAGTCCAATTCCCTGCTCCTCACAGGACTACCTCAAACTAAACCATATGACAAAGAGCATCATCCAGACACTCCTTGAACTTTGCCAGGCTTGGTGCTGTGGCCATTTCCCTAGGGGCCTGCTTGAGTGACCAACCAATGTCTGGGTGAAGATCCTTTTCCTGATGTCCAATGTTGATACATGGGAATTAAAAACCAGTTCTTCTCCAAAAGTTTCCTCAGCTCCCCCTTCTGTGACACGGGTGTACTAGGAAGGTGACTAAATTGTGAAGGATGCTTGTCAAGGAGCTCCATTGCATAGCTGTGCATTGTAGTATGTGTTCATAGGATTGACAAACATCCTGATGGACTTTTTCAGGGCTTTGAGGTGGAAGAAAGAGTTTGCCAAAAAACATCTGTTAATTAAATAAATTCTGCTGGTTTAATATAGTCTTTTCATATCATTAAACTTGCTTACTCTTAAATTCACCATCTGAGCTGCACTGGGCCTGAAAAAGGTTTGGTTTATACCACCTTGTATGTAGCATCCTACTGAACTTTTTTTTTCCCTGTGACTCTGTTGGAATTCCAAAGGATGCATCTTGTTTCAGAAAAGAAAGAAAGATAATACTGAAGAAAGGTTTATGGGTAGGTGGCTAAAATATGCACTGGTTTAAAAAAAAAGATCTCTTTGCTCTTTACCAAGAAATAACTGAAAATTAAAACAGAGAGAATTATATGTTTTTTTGAATCTGGGCCTGTAAAGACAGAATGGGAAGGGTCGTAATGTTGTTTGCACAGTAGTAACACAGCATGACCCTATTTGAATACTAATCTGGACCTGGCTCTGCAGCGTTTATTTATGTGACAACTCTCAAATAAATTCAAAGCCTAATGATTTTTCTCTATTTGCCACTTCTTTAGAATTTTTTTATATCCTTTAGATATATAAATTTATAGATTTTATAAATTTATATCTATAAATTTAGAATTCATAGATAAATTCAACGTGTTCTCCTTTTGCAGGTGCCAGAAGCAAATCCCTGTGTTATTCAGGCTGCTGTCATGCAGAGGGAGGTAGAGAGCTGGGAATAACCTGAAGGGAGCACACAGTAGCAAGCTTGCCCCTGCTGCTAACCCAGGTAGGGATCCCACTTACTGCAAGGACCCAGGAGCTTTCTCTGGCCCAGCAGGTTGCATTGTGCACATTTGAAAATATAAAAACAACATGAAACTCCCTTCTGAAAACGGGAATGAAAATATCAGTAGTTGCAGTTCCCTTGTATGATATGAAAATTTTCTCTTCTCTTTCTTTAAAGGATGGGAATCTATGCCAGATCAGGTGGGCTGGGACAAGGTTCTCCCAATTCTCTGATGGTTTTGTGCTGTTCTAGGACATCTGTGTTGCAGGCTATTGTTATTTTTATTTTCATTTTTAAGAGGAATTCAAATTTCTAGGTTCAGTGGACTGAATTCTACCATTTTCCTTGTATTAACTAGGTTTTTTTTTAATACCCAATAATACTTCCACTGGGTCAGCTTAGGGGAAGTACACTTTGGTGGCTGACTAGCTGTTGTTTTGGTGTTACTCTCCAATGCTAAGGATGATCTATATGCTGTCCAAGTTTCCTATAATGTCAAGCTTCTATTGTTTACAAATGTGTGATTTGCTGGTTATTTCTGATTTTATTCACGTTTTTTTGCAGACATTGTTACTCTGCTAGCCCAGAGTAAATATTTGCGCATGCTAAGATAAAAGAGCTTTTGTGTGCACAACAGTGTTATTGGACAGTTTTATCCCCTTTATCAGAAGAGAATCAAACCTAGGATCTAACATGTATACGTCTAGCACAGCAGCTGTTCATGAAAAAGAATGTGTCAGCAACTGCTTTTTTTTCCACCCAAATTAAAAGCTATTAATGCTAAGGGTAATTTTCGTCTAGACTTTCGCTCTCAGCTGTCTACTTATAGTCAGAATTAGCTGCTCAGAAAGATTCACTATTGGGACTGAAATTCCCTTTTCCTCATTGGGTCAGAAATACCATTTGTAATCATTTAGGGAGGAAATAAACCTTTGAGATTACTCACAAGCTATGATTCCTCATGCAGTGGGAATGCAGTGGCCTTCTAGCTAATTCAGGAAGAAAATGCAAAAGTAACAGTCTATATATATATAAACAAAAGAAAATTAGTCACATATACAATGTTCAGAGGGCTGCAAGGCTTTCAGTGGCGAGGTAAAGTTGTTTGACAGGAAAGAAAAATCCAGTGACACAGGAAGATCTGATGATTTACACCTGGTGGTTATAGTGTGTCACCTACAGTCTCTGAAGGTAGCTTTCTCCAGGTAAGATGAGCATTTTTTGAACAGTGAAGTATAATTATGAAGCATCCAAGTCTTGGATAAGAAAATAGACAAAGGAAGATCAATGTAAGAAATCTAGAAATCTAGAGGTTTGTAGCTAATGAACTAGACTGCATACATGTGACTTTCAATTCTTCTAGCAGATTGATTTTACTAGAAAGGAAATACTGCAATGATAAAAATTAATTTAGGTAAGTGGAGTAGTGAGCTCCTTTTGTGCAGTGTAGCTAGCATTAAGCTGCTTGGATCTGAGGAGATCCAGGATGAGGAGAAAGCTTGAAGAGATAGAGCAGGACAGTGTCAGGGACTGAAACATCTCAAGTCTGCAGACTTGGGGAGTATTTGTTTATTTAAGCATCACCTTTTGGAAATAAATTTGAATACTTCCTTATTTTATCTAATTTATTCAATTACTTTATTTTATCAGTTCTACAAGTCATTGACAGTGAATAAACTTCTGGAATTAGATACAATGGAGAACTACTCTTTGGGTTTTCTCTTTTGTGTTTTATTTTGTTACTAAGTTTGCCACTGAACAGTTTTTATGCTTTCTAAAGGACTAAGAAAAACAACTGATATGTTCTTAACCCAAGGTTCTCCAGCCACTGCCTATTTCTCATAGAATGAATGTGACTGATGAGAAATATCCTGATGTGGTCCAAGACAACTGGGAAAAATTAAGAAGTGCTTTTGATAAGAATTCAGATATTTTTAATACTGATGTGTTTCCCTGATTAAGAGTTTTAGGAAGAAATGGCAAGAAATTATCAGCTTTCTTTTAAAACCACAGTCCTACATATCTTTTGTTGATATGTATTTTCTGAGAAAGGTTAACAGTGAAAATGTTGCCATCCTTGGTTTGCATGCTTAAGGAATTTGGACTGTGGCTTTTAAAGTCAGCAGGAATCCTGGAAATCTGGTGTTCAAATTTCAGAGTCTGGAGCCCTGAATATGCAGCAGTTGCTCCTCTGGCCTTACTGTGCCCTGGGCTGCAAAAACAGGCTGTTCAAAAGGATACTTGTGCGATCAACTTGGTGGAGAATCCAAGATGTTTTTCCAATTATGCCAAATCCTGAAACTCACCCTGCCAATTTTCTGCAAGAATATTATGTAAAATATTTCTGTGGGTGGCCTGTTTCTGGAGAAACTAAGAGAAGAAAACTATTATTTAAAGACTTATACTGAAATAACTCTAGGAGAATTTGCTTGTGGTTATTTTCAAGTTCTCTTTCGTTGTGAAGGAAGGGAGTGATGTTGTTTATGTAGAGTTACCTGTCTGAGTGGTACTTAGCAAGCAAGGCAGCATGTCTGTCACAGAGTGTTTAAGTCCTATGATTTAACCCATGCTGTTACATACAGAGTGGAAATGGTGTGGAACTTTAGGAGCTCACAGGATTATTGTCTCTGGAAAAGCACAACCCCTCTCTCCTAGGGGGGCACACATCCTCCTTGCAAGTGAGGAATGGGCTGGCCAGGGTGGAGGAATGAAAAGGGGCTGTGACTTGTTCTACCTGTCTCCTTTCTTCACTGCAAACCTCTACCACAAGGGATGTACCTGTGGGTCTGCACAGAGGAGGAAGGCACAGCCCTCAGCTGGAGTAGCACTGCCCAACCAGTGAGCATTGAGAGATAAGGGGCCTTTAGCCCTTTGTTAGTGGTCTAATTAAGCTCTAACTGGTCTAACTGGCTATGCTGGTACAGCCCTCTTTCATTCCTTAGGCCCAAAGGGGTCCCATGAGGGGAAGATATGGCAGCACTGCCCCAGGAGTACAGTGCCATCAGTGCAGGAAGAGGGCGGTTAAGCTCTTCTTTCCAAATGAAGGCCTTTGAACCTGCCACATTTCTCTTACATGAACAGGAGAGGAGAAGGAGAGATGATCCTTGATCTTGGATATAGTGGGCTAATAATGTACAGAAAAGGGCGCAAGACCTACAATGTTACTAAGTTCACCTGAGCCATTCTGTGGAGTAGAGCCTTATTGGTATTAAAAGCAAATCAAACATGCTCTAGCTCATTTTGATTTTCAGTATCTAGTTATCTAATATTTGAGGAACAGTATCATATTACCATCATAAGCTTCATTAATCTGCTATGTAGATCTGAGCATCATAGATGAAACAGCAGAATGATTAGACAAGACATTAAAAAACAAAGCAGAAATAAAGCACGGAGTAGAAACACAGATGGCCCTTTATTGATGAAACAATGAGAAAAAAATTTGATTACATGTAGTTCCACTAAACCCCAAGATTTTTGCTGAACTTTAGCGAACTCTGACTTACCTGCTAGGATCTTTGCATGTATCAGCAGTACTCACCGATACTGGGTAAAGGACAATCAGTTGATACTTATTTAGGCTTTCAAAAATCTTTGGAAAAGTAGTAACAGAAAAAATGCTGCCGTTTGTTATGGTTTGGCCTAGGACAAAAACCAGCCAATCAACCAAACAAACAAACCCCCAGTGTTAAATATACCCATCAAAGAGCTGGAAAAAGGGAAGAAAATACGACAAAACTTAAAGGAACACAGTAGTTTTGGCTCTTCAATGATGAAGGAATACTGGTATCCTTCAAAGCCATGAGCAAGCCTGAGATGATGTAAAGAAGGAGAAAACATTTCAGTTCTTCTAAAAATGTATGCTATGTTGCCAACAGACTCTCCAACACTGATACCAGGCCAAATTCACCATCTCAAGCACACCCTTGTTTCAGAAGTTGGTGATAGCAGCATCATGCCAGAATCAGATACCAAAGAGTGATAACTCTGAAATAGTAACATACTTAAAGTTCTTATGGCATGTGAAGATTTGGGAGGTGTGTGTGAGAAGAGTGTTGTATGCTCCTGAGCCAGCACTCTGTTCAGACAGAAGGATTTGTTAGCTGGCATCCTTTCCATGCTTGAAGATAGGCACTCCTCCAAGGACCGTGGAGGTGCCTCAACCTCCAACAGCTGTTTGTCTTTTGGGGTCTGGCAGAAGGCCTTTTCTTAAAACAGATATGAAAATAATAAAAATCCACACAATGTGGGTTCCCCCCCATCACATTCCATTCTCTGACATACTTCAGCTTCAGGATTAAATAAAAGGGAATTACATCATTGTGTGGATACAAAGCAAAGGATGGCACTGCTTACAGACATGTTGCTTACACTCATGTTGCTTGAAGTGTTGATGTTCTCCAGCTGGTCTGATTATGGCTTTTTGCAGAATCCTGCCACAAGGACACAGTTTTCACTTTGCCCTGGCACAGAACTAAAACCTGAGACTATAACCTTAAGGATCTCAATAACTCAGCTGATGAGATGGAGTAGGTGAAATACATCTCTCAATGCTAAGAAAAAAATAAAAAAATTTTTAAAAGCATGGAAGAAAGTTCCATTTATTACGAGTTAGTGTTTTGCGTCACGAAAATGAGATTGTGGTGTTTTTGCTCTTGACAGGAAGCAGAAGAAAGGTTCAGCTCGCTCCCACTAACCTCTAGTAACGGCTGACATTCACATTTTCAGTATCATGGCTCTCACTCGTGTTTTTGTTGGTTTTGTGTGTTTTCTCCAGTTTCTCTGCCCTTGTTTGGTGTCTCCCTGAGCTGTGGTACTTCCACTAGAGGTCGACTGCAATACACGCTTGCCCGGGATTTTACCAGCCTCCACAGATCAGGGGACACCAGCAGGAAAACTCATTTCTTCTGTCATCTAAAACGTGAAACCAACTGAAAATCTCCACCGTGTGTCCAGGGTCCAAAAGAGATGCGTAGCTGTTAAACAGAAACAGCACACTGCTTTTAAATGCATGGCTTGCCTTACAAACTGCACCTTGTATGAGTGCAGGTGGTCAGCTGAAAAGGTCGAAGGTTTGGTTGCATAAGCTGGCCTGTAAACCTTTCCTCAAATTAGCATTTGAGTAGTTCAGCTGAACTTACTGAGCTATCAGAGATAAGCGCAGGCAGACTTGTTTACACAACTAGGCAGTGATGTACCTTACCTTTACTGTAGGCTGGCAGTGGCTTCTTAATTTTTGAACAGGATTTTCAAAGTAAATCTTCTAGGCTAATGCTATTCCTAACAAAGCCAGTGATAAGAGATCTGCTATTGACTTTGGTTGAAGGACAGTGGTTTAGAAAACACTGGTCTTCTTTTCGGAGTCACCAGAATTAACAGCAGGGACTTTCATTGTGTCTGATGGAAAAGATGGAAAACACAGGACCAGAATGTCTTCTTCAGTCCTTTACCACTCCCTTTTTTTTTCCTCATAATATGCAGTATTACTTTGCTCTAGGATTTCATATCAATCGTAGGAAATTTATAACAGTACCATCTCCTTTTGTGTTTTAGGTTCTCCAAAAATTTAGAAGCATCTTCTGCAAACAGCTGACAATGAGAACTTTTCCACTTTATGATGCAGAGGTTTTTCAGTCAGAGAACTGGGGCACGCTGGATCCAGCCAGGGCTTTGAAAAGAGAGACAACTGGATCCCTTATTTAAAGGAAATTATGAGGAACTTCCCTCTTTAAGTTACTGTTAGTCCTAACCAGTGTTCAGGATGTACCAAGATACATTTCAGTGATTAAAGTCTAAAATGTTCTTTTTGACAAATGGAGTGAATATTTTTTTAATAATCCAGGCCTTATCAAACTACAATATTTCTGTATAGTCAAGAGCCTCTATTCATATCTGTTGAAAATACAAAATGCATGTGTTGCATTTTCTTTACTAAATATTGCCTCCTATATCAAAAACATGTAGCAGTATTCATAAGTTTTTTTGTTACTTTTATGACAACCAAGTTAAGCCTAAAGTAGATCCCTGGATGAAATTTTGATGAAATTGAAACAATGGAAGAAAGGAACTAAGCTGATGGACCTTCATTCAAAATCTCTAGAGTTAATGTGACTTAAAGTGATTTAATTTAAAGTTATTTTTATTTATTTATTGGGCTCTTCCAGGGAAATTGAAATCTCTAGAGAAAAGTTGCCTCAGGCTTATGTATCATGTATTTATGCCTGAATTCATTAAAGACCCATTACTAAGGTGCTACAGAGATATTTTCCCCTGTCTCAGTTCAACAGTTTCAAAAGGCAGCTTGAACACTTCCATATATATTCAAAAGCTCTGAAGTTCACCTAAGTCAGGTCAAAATCAGCCCTGGCATTTGTTTCAAAGGGATTGTTCAGAACTGCCTTTTTTTTTAATGTGATCAAAGTTCAGACCTGTGCTCCAAAGATAGAGACTCCAATAGCAAGGTACAAGTTGGTAGGGCACAGTGCACCCCAGGGAGCGGTTACTGAGTGTCTCTATTTTGGTTCTAGCTTCACAGGTTCTCTTGATTATGGTGATATAATGCCGGTTTGGGACATTTTGAGGATGTGCTGCAGGACAGCTCTGTCTAGGTTGCGTGCTACCCAGCCTGCTTGGAAAAATGGCAATGTATATTCACAGATCAGGTCTGCTTTGCATCCACAGCGAGCTTGAGGCACCTCTTACACCTCACATTCCTTTGTCCTAATTGCATCTTATTCACTGAATGTACCCTACAGGGCTGACCTGCACCTGCCCAGTAAGGTCTGCTCATTCACTCCTACTGCAGATGCATGAAAGAACTGTGGGTGTGACAGACTGTCAGATGTACTGGAGTCTTGCCACTTTTTCCCAATGAAATTTGAGCAGGTCTGGTACCCTCATCTGTAAAACTGGCATAACAGCGGTGCTCTTCCTCTGAAAGATGACATGAACTAATGCAATTAAGATGGTGAACTTCTACTGTAGGACTGGATCTATATAAATATCATTCAGTAACACTGATCTTACAGTCAAAGGATAATGCTACTGCCTCTCATCCCCTGGGTGAACCTGAAGGACTACAAAAAATAAGAACACCTTGTAGTTCAGCTTCCAATTTTACACAGGAACCAGAAAATAAATAGCTCCTCTGAAGCTGTCAGAAGTCATGCCCCTGTGTGCCCTCTTCTATCAATAGTCACATACCTGACAATCGGAAAGTCCTTGATGTGCTGTCTCTTTCTTCCTTTAGTGCTCTGGTGGTGTTGAGTACACCAGAGCAGCCTTAAGCTGTGTCTCAAGCTCATGTGAGGCTGTTTCAGCCCTGAAATGTCACTGAGCTCCTTTGTTTTCTCTTCCCAAGGAACCACTGCTCCAGTCATTCCAAATACCTCTGTCTGGCTTGAAGATCCCTACTGTCTGGAAAGGGGGTAGTGGGCTTGTCACAGGGTCCCAGATGCTGCTGTGTATGTGTTCAAGTTATGGGCAAGCCTTGATGTGGGATCCCTGCTGGCTGGTATCCGTTTAGTAGAGAAGCAGTAATGGATAAGAAATCGTTGACTCCCAACCAGTAAGAAAGTGAATTAAGGAAATACTTGGGAAATCAATGGAAAAATAATTCCCATAGAGTTTGATATTTAATTTTTATTAAAGGCTACTTGCTCCCCTGCACCCTCCTTTTTTATTTTTTTCCTCCTGTGTGAAGCAAGGAGGTTATCATCGAAACAGGTGATGAAGAGTCCTATAAAACTCCTGTTCTTAGTACCCTTAGAACTCCTATCAAGGCTTTGCTGGAATTTCTGTCAACAAAATTTTACTGATGCTAATAATTGCTAAAACATGACTATGTTTTTCAAATTATACTTCTGATAGAAGTGGCAATTAAAAAAACTCCTGCAAGATTACATGTGATTTTAAAAATTACTTTTGTACTACTACTACTAATAATAATAATTTTATTTAACCTGGGATTTGGCAGTACTCTGTATATATTTAGTCTCCCTGGTTCCTGTCTAACATTCATTATTACTTTTGTGGGTCTCACAAAGCATTTGAGAGAGAACTCATCTTGCATTCCAAAAGTCAGAAAGTGGATGTGTAGACTTCACAGCTGAGACAGGCTTTACAATATTTTAAATAATTTAATGGATTTTATTTTGATGATACTCTTAGATTAGACAATTATGGTCTTTTATTTTTAAATTTATTTAGCAGTGAGATAAGTTTTCTTTTATGATCCCTGTTTTCAGACCTTTTCCCCATGCCAGATACTTCACAAAGAAACCGTTCTTTCAAAGCTTGCCACAACAGGTAATTTTTCTGGAATGCTTGGGTACAAACCATCATCACCACTAGCAGAAGTAAAATGGCTTTGCAGCTCACTGATAAAATGAAAAAAAAAGATCATTCTCCTTGGTTTTTTCCATAGTGCCTTCTCACCAAATACAATATGTTTGATTTTGATCACCACTCATTAAGGGTGAGGGGTAACAGGAAAGGAGAGAGGTAGTCCCTCCTCTATGTAAATCTCAGGAAAAAACCCTATTTTCATATTCTTTCTTATCTGGTGTATTTTCTCCTTATGTTATAACAGGCAAGTCCATTTCTAAATTTTCACCTTGGAGAGGGGGCAGCAGAGAACTGTCCCAAGTCCAGGAGAAGCAGTAGGGAGCAATGCTGCAGAGGCTAGATGCTCTGAATTGACCTTGACTCACTGCAGGATGGGGTCTGGCATGCTGCCTCATTGGCCTTGTGAATCTTTTGTCTGTATTTGATATGATTTGAAGCAAGGTCTTGGACAGACAGAGAGAGAGAGTGACAGAGGATCTCCAGGAACACAAGGTGTTTGAAACACATCCTGTGAGGTCAAGTTCTACTGCTTCTTGTCATGTCTCTGGACAGCAGAGCTATGATCATGTCTGGGAGGAGATCTGTGCCTGCACTGAGCCCCACCAGGTACTTAGAAGGGTAGAAATTATAAATAATTGCCAATGAACACATCTAGCAGGCGTTTGTCAGCTCTGATAGAGGGCTTCTCTAATAGATTTCTGTTTGGATACCAACCTTCCTCTTTTTCAGAATTCAGTCTCCTGCTAGTGCTGGTAAGCAGGAGCTGCCCAGCTGCAGTGTGTGGTGGTGTGCCAAAGCTGTATGCATAATGTCCTCTCCTCCGTGGTGCTCACCAGCTCCTCTGCAGCCACTGGTCCAGTACAGCACAAGCAGTGTGAGGTTGCACCTATGTACAAATAACATGTGTATGTGCCTGTAGCAGGGCTGGGGTGTGGATTTGGCCACAAGAAGTGTGCCCTAGTGTTTACTGGAGGGTAATGGTATTAGGGAATGGGTTAGCATGTGTGTATTGAGGAGAGGGGAGGAAGGATGGTGGCGTGCTTTGGTTGCTGGAAGCCACTCAGCAGCTAGGCACCTGTGGACCTGAGGGCAGATGCCTGCTTTGTGCAGAGGTGCAGGTGTGATAGCAAGTTCCTCCTCTCAAGGAGGAAGTGGCATCTGTGGGCATCACCTCACAGAGGCTCAGAAGCTGTGAGAGAACTTCATGTTTTGGAGGAGGGGGAAAAAACCCAAATGGCCTCACTGGCAGAGTAGTGAATGAGAAGTAGGACCTACTTCTCTGGTATCTGGGGAAGTTGTAGTAACTGTGTGGCGAGCTCTGTAACTAATCCTCTGAATGTGAAGGTTTCTCTTTGAAGCAGATGGACTTTGATTCCCTATTTCTTTATTGTCCTTCTGACTCAGAAGTCCTTCAGAGCCACTGCTTTGGTAAGTATAAAAGCACAGAACTGTTACATCCCAGAAGTTTCTGTATCTGCAGCCCAGTGTTCAGTTTGTCTCACTCTACACATGCCTGCACCAGAGGACCCTTGTGGCAAGGTAAGAAAGAACTGAAAAATCTCCTTGTTTTTTAAAGAGGAAAGGTCTCAGCTACTAGGGCTGGATGCAGCCCTACTATTAATGAGAAGGTCTTGGACCTCCGCGCTTGGCCAGGACCAAACAGGGCAGGAATACAGGAGCAGGGGAAAGGGAACAGAGAGAGAGAGAGAGACCATTTAGTCTTCCACCCATTCCCTCTTTCCTGCTGATTAATCTGCCCCAAGCCTGGCGCCAACTCTGTGTTAAAAAATATATCCACATTTCTCTGTAAGGAAAAACTCTCACATACTGAAATTCTTCCTACCTCAGGCTGACCCAGACTAGAAAATATTTGATTACTTAATGAAAACTTCAGAAAAAAACCCCAAACATTGGGTTGACATGATGATTAATTAAAAAAAAAAAAAGAAAGAAAGAAAACAGGATTGCACTCTTCATCTTCTCTCAAGTGCACTAAGTCCACAACTGTGTTGGGAAAGAGTACTACTTAGGGGCCATGCAAGGAACACGACTGATCTCAATTTTGAAACAGTCTAGTCATCAAGGTTATTGAAAAACTAGAATTAGTTCCTCCACAAAGGAAAAAAAGATGCTGTCCTGGTCTCAGTGTATTTAAAATAAAAGTTTAGCTGCTATTCAAAAATGTGCTGTCACTTTTTTCGTCATGTCACTGAAGTTTTTTCAGACAGCATTGTCTATCTTTTTAGACTGGAAATTTTAAGTGAAGAAGCTTCATCCATAGTCCATATACTTATTTTTGTATTTAACAGAGACGTACAACTAATGCCGTTGATTCAGGAAATTATATTTTGATACTATTTGACCTCATGTTATCTTAAGTAATAGAGATGGAAGGACCTAGTGTTTCTAAAATTTAAGAAATTAGACCTTTGAAGTCAATGAGGACAGGATGAGTGAGGATGATCATACTTAGTAAGGATAGAGAAATTTGTTCACAGATAATCTATCATTGCAAGGATTATGTAAAGAATTCATTGCCTGACAGTTTGTCATCAAGATGTTAGGCTTGAAGGAATTTTTGGAGACAATACACTCATGTCAACTTGCAAATTTATAGAACTGCCAACATAGTCCTAAGTATATCCATGTCACTTCTGTGAGTAGCTTTGTTAGGATGTCTTGTGTTGAGAGGGATAAATTTGACAAGCACAAATCTGTAAAGATACATTAATAAGATTTTCTTTAATCAGAAAAAACAATGCCAAGATCAATGCTATGAAACCTTTAGAAACTGGAAAGAATTCCAATTTATGCCATACAAATAAATTGGGATAGAGAAGATAGAAGAGTTTTTCTTATCTACTTGATTGTCTGAGGAAGTTAATTGGATAATGCCAAGTAAATCACTGTCCATAATGATCCACAATAAATAAATGCTGTGTGACTCACATTGATCTTCTCATTTACGCTGATACTAATGCCAGTTTAATGTCACTGATACTGGTAGAGTAATTCCTGATGCTTGTCAGAAGGCCTCGATGGAATTGATACCAAGGCAGGTGTAGCTGTTTTCCTGTTTGCTGCTCTTCTGCTACTCTTTGTACTACGGCACAGAGTATGCTGGAAAGGAGTGAGAAAAAAAGCCTCAACTATTTAATTTCGTTTTAGAGAACGTTAGCTAGAGATTTTAATATATGCTTGTGTTGGGGGTGTTATGTACACGTCACAGTAAAACTTTTCTACAGCCTAATCTGATGTTACTTCTTCGTTCCACACTATGATTTTGCCCTATGCTCATCCTATGACCTGCTGGAGCCCAGAAATCAGTTTTTCTTTTATGTCTGGAAGAAAAATGAAAAACTAGGAGGTCAGATGTGTCACTAGCCATCTCTGGGTTGAGGTTTTGATGAAACAGATGTTCTGAATTTCTTTGGAAAATTTCCTTGATCTGAGTCTTGCTGCAGTCTTGTCTTTGAAATGGGGTTAGCTCTTTCATACAGTCCAGGGACTTTATAAGAATAAAGCACTAAGGATTGGAAAGCAATCAGATATTGTGGAGTTATATGATAATTTCACTGCTGGCTGGATTATGAATTTCATCCAGTATGGAACTTCCTTTCCTTTTCTTGTGGTAAAGTCTATGCATAAAATTGTTTAACGTACATATATGTATGTATATATTTAACAAACTCTGAAAGAAGGAAGAACAATGATACCATCATACTGTTTCTCTGACAGAAGCAGTAGTGCCATCCTTTTCCATTATTCCATTCTGCAGGTTTCTGTGACTGTCAGTTCTGTAGGCAACACCAATCTTCTTTCAGACAACAGATGTAGCCAAACTGTCTGCTTTGGAGACGTTCAGAAATCTCCTTGAGTAGCAAAAATGTAATTACATTTTCCTGTCTGGAAAAAGGTATAGTTATAAAGGCATCTTATGTGGTGCTAGGGTTAGAAGAGGGCACAGCAACTGCCCACAGGGAGCACATGGTGGGGAGAGGAGCCTACTTGTCCCTTCTTTTCTTGCATCACCTGAGAGTCCCTGAGCTAAAGGTAAAAAACCCGCAACATAAAATCTGCAGAGTCAATTTTTTTAAGAGAGGAGCTGTCATCCAACTGAAAATGCAACTGTCTGCTTGGTCCAGAGAGTGTGCCTGGAGATCCATAACTATTTCAAGTTCATGGAAAGAAGCCTGACCATCAGTGCCACTGGCCAATCCTTCAAGCCTGGTCACCTAATTCTCAGCGCAGAAGACACCTCCTGGATCTGTGCTGCTGAAAGAGGCACCAGGGTTTCTGGTGGCCTGAGTTCTCAGCCGTATGGTCACTACACAAGGTGAGGTACCATGTAAGTCTTCCAAAGCACGTTCTTCACCAGGAGTGCCTAATCCAGTTCTCTGGATCTTTCCATGCCAACTGTCTTGTGATCAGTTGCTGAATTGTCTGAGGGAGTCAGGGTAACCTGTTCCTCAGAAACATGTCTTACCTTAACTGGCTAAATGCTACCAGTGGTCTGTAACAAACCTAAGAAATTTCAGTCACACGAAAGTACAATGTCAATAATGCCTGCCAGATAAATATTTACTTAGATAGGTGCTGCTTGTTGTGCTTAAACTAAGACATTTGTAAGTGTGGGACTATCACACAGCATAGAAGTTCCTGAGAAATCTAAGGCATTCTGCAATTTATGGAAAACTCCTAATGACTTCTAAAATGTATTATTAGATTTAGGTAGAGTTTAGGACTTTCTATTTTTTAATCTGGGATGAGGGTATGTGCCTGAAGTGATATAATTACTACACTTGATTCACAGATTGGAAAAAATAATTAAAAATTCAATTTCTAAGACTTATCAAACTTTGGTTCCCCAACTTTTTTTGTGAAATATACTGAACAGAACCAATATCTTATGCTGACATTACTGGTTGTATGTGAGATATATAGTATTTTGTCTTCTGAGCTGTGGAATTTCTCTGCAGCTCTGCTACCTTACATTCATCTCAAAGTTCTCATTTAGAAAGTCTGAAGAAGCATGAGAGTATCTTTTTCAAGGATTTTTTTCAACATTTTGAACTCATGTTTATTTCTCGTTTACCAGAAACTCGTTTGTTTCCTGTAGAAACACATAGAACTAAACACACAAGGTGTGTTTATAGAACACAATTCTTCCACCTGGAAGAATTGTGGCTAGAACCAAAAAGGAAGTAGGCTTCCTACCACCATTTTTTGCTTATGTTAAGATTTCAAACATCCCACCCGCCCCCCAGGAAAACAAAACAAAACAAACTTCATGTCCCTAAACATGAAAAAATCTAAACTTCTTTGAAAATAAATAAAATGTGTGAGACGGACAAAGTGTTGATTATAGTATCTTTAGTTTTATTTCAATTATTCTCTAAGGAACTAAGAGACACTTCCAAGTCAACTGTCCTTGTCTTTATAAGGGACTTCAACTTGCCAGTACTGGGAGAATCACACAGCTGGTACAACCCGGGCCAGAAGATTCCTAAAACACCTGGATGACAACTTTATGGAACAGGTCCTCAGGGAGCTGACTCAGAAAGATGCCTTTCTTGATCTGCTTCTTGTCAACAGAGTGGATCCCGTGAGCAAAGTGGAAATTGGTGGCTATCTTGGCCACAGTGACCACAAAGTGATTGAGTTTAAAATCTCTGTTGACAGGAGAAAAGTGCCAGCAAAACCTCAACTCTGGATGTGAGGAGGGCAGACTTCATACTGCTCAGGGAATTAATGAGTAAGATCCCCTGGGAAAATCTTTTGCAGGTGCTGGGGTCCATCAGTGCTGGTCACTTTTCAAACATCACCTCCTAATGGCACAGGAGCAGGCGATCTCCAAATGTCAGAAGTCAAGCAGGTGAGGCAGAAAGGCAATTTGGCTGAGCTAATTCTTCTCTTGGAAAGAAGGCAAAAAAGGAAGGTGTATGCCCAGTGGAAGCACGGTTAAGTGACATGGGAAGAATTCAGAGGTGCTGCTTGCTGCTGCAGGGAGAAAATTCATGCAGTCACAGCTCAGCTAGAGTTGAAGCTGGCCAGAAATGTGGGGGAACATAAAAAGAGTAAAGAGTTTTTTCAAATATATTAATGGTAGTAGGCAATATAGAAATATCATCAGCCCATTACAAGATGAGGATTGTCACCTCACAAACAGGGACAGAGACAAGACAGAAGTGATTAACACTTTCTTTGCCTCTGTCTTCAACATGGGTGATCGACCAAGGGTGTTAGTGCCCTGAGCTGGAGGACCATGACTGTGAGAATGATCAACTCCCAGTTGACCCTGAAATTGTGTGGGGTCTGCTGCTCAAGTTGGATCTCTACAAATCTATGAGATTCATCCAAGAGTCCTCAAAGAGCTGGTTGATGTCATTGGAAAACCTCTCTCAATGATTTTTGAGCAGTCTTGGGAATCTGGAGAAGTCCCAGCTGACTGGAAGCTGGTGAACATTGCCCCAGTTTTCAAGAAGGTCAAGAAAGAGGACCCCAGAAACTACAGGCCTGTCAGTGTCACTACAGTACTTGGTAAAGTTATGGAGAAGATTACTCTGGGAAGTATTGAAAACTGTCTGAAAGACAACAGTCATTGATCACAGACAGCACGGCTTCATGAAAGGAAAGTCCTGCTCATCAAATCTGATTTCCTTCTATGACAAGGTAACCCACCTAGTTGATCAAGAGAAGCCAGTTGATGTAATCTTTTTGGATTTCATCAAAGCTTTCAATACTGTCTCTTATGGAATCCTTCTGGACAAAATGCCCAGCACACAGCTGGATAGCATCATGTGGTAGGTAAGCAATTGGTTCACAGGTCAAGCACAGAGGGTCATAGTGAATGGGGTAACATCAGACTGGTGACTTGTCATTAGTGGAGTTCCACAGGGCTCCATCTTAGGCCCTGTGCTCTTCAACATCTTCATAAATGACTTGGACATGGGCCTGGAAGGGATACTAAGCAAGTTTGCAGATGATCCAAAACTGAGAGGAACTGTTGACTCCTTCAAAGGCAGGGAGGCCCTGCAGAGAGACCTCGACAAATTAGAGGACTGGGTAATTACCAGCCCCGTCTCGAATTATGAAGTTCAAGAAGGGAAAGTGCCGGATTCTGCATCTGGGATGGAGCAACCCTGGATGTACCTCCAGACTGGGGAATGAGATGTTTAAGAGCAGTGCTGTCAAAAGGGACCTGGGGATCCTTGTTGATGGCAAGCTGGATATGAGTCAGTGGTGCCCTGGCAGCCAGGAGGGACAACTGTGTCCTGGGGGGCATCAGGCAAAGCACCACTAGCTGGTCGAGGGAGGGGGTTGTTCCACTCTGCTCTGCACTGGTGCAGCCTCACCTTGAATACTGTGTGCAGTTTTAGTCACCATGATATAAGAAAGATATTAAGCTCTTAGAGAGCGTCCAAAGGAGGACAATGAAGATGATGAAGGGTCTTGAGGGGAAGCTGTATAAGGAGTGGCTGACTGAGGGGAGACCTTATTGCAGTCTGCAACTTCCTCATGAGGGGAAGAGGAGGGGCAGGCACTGATCTCTTCTCTGTGGTGACCAGTGACAGGACCCAAAGGAATGGCCTGAAGTTGTGTCAGGGGAGCTTTAAGTTGGATACTAAAAGGATTTTCTTCACCCAGAAGGTGAAGAAAACCAGTAGAGGGTGGTTGAGCACTGGAACAGGCTCCCCAGGGAAGTGGTCATGACACCAAGCCTGACAGAGTTCAAGAAGCATTTGGATGATACTCTCAGGCAATGGTGTGACTGTTAGGGATGGTCCTGTGCAGGGCTAGGAGCTGGACTCGATGATCCTTCTGCGTCCCTTCCAACTCAGCATATTCTGTGATTCTGTGATTTATTCTTTAAAAATATAACCAGTTAAAATTCTTAAATGAAAGCTACTTGGAACTAGAAAACTGTGTTTTTCTGCTAAAGAAATGTTGAAGAGAGTGTTCCAGCATCTTCAAATTTTCAAATCAGAAAAAGTAATTTAAAAACTTTTACTTTCCAATGGGAGTTGTTAGCTTTCTGGGAAACAGGTGTTGGGACAAAGTCTCCTTCTAAATTCCAAGTAGCATACCTTTATCTTCATTCCTCTTTTTTCAGTAGCAGAAGAAATGATGCAAAGATCAGTTCTGACCTTTTGTGTACACACTCTGATCGGGAGATTAGCTGTGAAGTACTTCAGAGAGCCCTAGCAATGAGAGAGACATTATTGCACACTGGGCTCTCTTTCTTCTGGACTAATACAGGGATATGGATATATACTCCTGAACTTCAGCTAAAGCCTAGATAAATATTTACTAATCCTATTACAGTTTATTTGGCAGTGAATTTATAAGCAGAGGCAACAGTATTTCCTGAACAACAGTTTCTAATGTGTTTTGGGTTTATTTTTAATTTATTGCACAGACTGTCTTTCAAGAACTGAAACAACAGTAAAGCCATTTTAAAGGCAAACTACTTGACACCTATCTAGCATACTTGCTAGCATGTGATATAAACACAAAATGAATGGCATTGTTTCTTAAAAATGTTATCGTTTAATCTATGCCCAAAATAGGAGGAGTACCTGTGTTAGGAATCCCTCCATGTTGTGAGCTGTGACCTGGTGAGATGGCTCAGCACAGAAAGTATCCAAAATTGAGATTCTGATTCAGTGTTGCACCCTCCCTGGCAGACTGTTTGGGATGGAGGTGATCAGAAGTGTGTGTTATAATGACACAAGGCCCTGCAAACCAATGTGTTGCATTATACTACCTTAAAAGTTTTTGAGATTCAGCTTGGAAGAAAGTAGATAAAGTATATGTAGGTGTGTAAATATTACTTTATAACCCAAAAGGGATTTGTTAAGTCCCAGTAAACCTGAGCAGAACTAGAGGAGAAAAATCAAAACCTGCAGGCAAAAGACCACACAAATATCCAATTACTCGTTTTGTTGCTATAGATATATAACTGAGTTATAACTTTTTTTTATAGGCATAAGTTGTATTTAGAAGGTGTCTTAAAAATATGGACAGTGTCTTAAGAATATGAATCCCATATGGAGTCTCCCAATATGATAGGAAGAAAGTCTTCATTTCCTTTTAGTTTTGTTTTGTAAGAGCTCTCCAGTTTTGTAGTCACATGCCCCTTTTGCTGAGTGCAGTAGTCTTGACTGAGATTTTTAGGAATGAGTCAGAGGAGGAATCACCAGAAAAAAAAAAATTAAGAGCTTGAAAGTGGAAATATTTCGATGAAAGTTTTTCATAAGGATATTTAAAAACACAACCAAAACCCTCTCCTATCTGCTATGGTGAAGTCACCCTAGTATTTGCTCA
Source organism: Pipra filicauda (assembly GCF_003945595.2). Taxonomy (NCBI): domain Eukaryota; kingdom Metazoa; phylum Chordata; class Aves; order Passeriformes; family Pipridae; genus Pipra; species Pipra filicauda. The sequence continues at coordinate 2,234,676 of NW_024104283.1, forward strand.
GTTATTTACCTAAATCAAGTTGAATTTAATTGTTCTGTAAAGGGCTTTGATTTAACCTTTATCAAATTCTGCACCACATAATTAAGATCAGCAAAACAAATAGTCTGTTCAGAAGAATAAGGAAAGAACAGAGAGTGCAGAACACCATAGGGGAAAAAGGAAAGGAATCTGACCAGGCTTATCCAACATTATGTTCAAATTAGGTGTACATTTTGCAGGGCTGCCTAATTAACTTTATGGTAAAGAATTAATTCTGATCCAGCACATATCTCTGAAGCTGGCAAGCTGTTCTTCTGAATACATTTAAATTTTACTCAGATTTCCATGACTGAAATAAATACCTTTTCCTTTTCTCCATCCTTTCTTTGAATAAAAGTTTAGACACCCAGGTGCTAACAGGGAAACTTTTGGTAGCACTGGAGATCTTGTCAAGGCAGATGTTAGGACAGCCAGTGAAAACCCAATAAATCGTGTGTCATTATTTGGCACTGAACTGAGAACAAAAGTGCATTACATACCAGGAAATAGCAAAAACAAACAGTGGAAAAGGAGAAGCTTGTATTTGCTTGCTAGCTTCTTATAATAAGAACCATTAAGAAAATTCCATGGCTATTACCCCTATACCCCAAGTGTTTATTTACACTGGAAGATTAACTTTAGTAATTATACATCCAGAGACAGATGTATGTAAATCTCTGTGTGGCACTTACAGTTAAGAAACAGAATCTTTTGAAAACTAACACCACTTCTGCTGACTGCAGTACTGAATTCTTGCCTGGGTGTTACGTTCTTGCTAATGACTCACTGCCAAGGTAGACAATTCTCTTTTAAAGATGTTGATGGGTTTTTTTTGAAAATTAAGGTCATTGTTAAACTATTCTACTCAACAAGTGCTGATTTCACAGCAATTTGGGACACCAGTCAATGGGCATTCTTTATAATTAGGCTAAAGTCCTTGTGTGTGAGAACTTATCTACAAATCTTGCAAGTGGAACTTAGCCAAGAGGGCTTTAAAAATATGTTGACTTTGAATGTCAGAATTTAAGACACTTTTTGCCAAATTTGAGCTAGATTAGAAGGAAAAAAGTTCTATCTTAGTTCAAGAGCTAATCTTTTGTATTTTCATGCCTTCTTGATGGTTTTTTGGGAATGTATATGACTGAAGGAAAAACTAGACACAGTAACAATTTCGTACAGTTTGGCTTACTCTGTGGTAGTATAAATGAAGACACAGTATAGGTGTTCCCTGTAAAAAGTATTTTGGCAATATTTTATTTAGTTGTTCTCTGCTAGTGACATGTTCTGAGGCGAGGTCCACTCTTAGGTTAATTATACAGAATTGCAATCCTTTCAGAGCTGACAGCTGCTATGTGTCTCTTTTTCATAGCACAGGTCCACAGCACTCTGTTTACGGAGTTTGCAGAGGTGGAAAACCATGACAACTCTCACACTAGAGAAGATGGATGTATTCATACACAAGACCAGTGAGGGGTTTACATAATACATGATATGAATTTACAGGACCCAAAGGAGCTTGGGAACCAGCTGGTGCTTGTGACCAGCCAGTACACTGAGAAAGATAAACATAAGATATCCACAGGTCTAAAAGACCTGTGATAGTTTGCTGTTTTCAAGGTAGGTCAATCCCATGGCTCCTTGAATTGTTGCTATATTTCTGCAAGATCAAGCACTGACTGGATTTGTGGGACTTTTCTTTATTCTCCTAGTTAGCTAAGTGATAAATGTGCTACAAAGACCTAACTGAGCATGTGGAATTGCTTGTCACATGATGTTAATGTCACAATTTTGCACTTATTCAGGGTCACAGACATCAAAGTCACCCTGTAGGGAATAATAACACAGAAGGACATTTATTGATGCAGCTAAGTAATATAATGAACTAGCACATCTTCAAGGCACAGAAAGAGTCAGAAAAGAAAAATGTTAATTGTTTCTGAATGTCTTTTAATTAATGTATTGGATTGCTTTTTAACAGAACTAAATTTACTTCCCACCACTTTTAAACTTTTCTCAGCTGTAAATAAGAATCCACAAATTACTTGACATTCCAGACTTCCTTTTTTTCTGGGTTATCTTTTTTCCTTTTTAAGTAGTAAGATATGAGTTAAGGGAGTCTGTATAACAGATTTCTAAAAAAGAGCAGTTGTACTTCGAGATGGGTGAGGAGGAAAAAGCTTGGAATTGTAGAAAGTATGAGGGGAGGGTCATTAGAAAACAGTGAATAAATGGCACAAACATGTACAGTGTGCAGAGAATTCCATAAAATATCTCTTAAATCAAATTATTGAGATTACTTTCTGTATTGGTAGCATAATGCTTTTGATGTTTTAGTATGCTTCTCTAAGATTGAATATTCTGATAGAATGCAGAGCAGACCTGAGCATCAAGATGATCAAAAATCTTTACAAACCTGTGAATGTCTAAATAGATGGTAGGACCTCTTTTGAAGTCACCAGAAGGTCCTCATTGTGAACCCTTTTTCTGGAGCATCTTTCATGTGAGGAGAGACTGAGAGAGCTAGGACTGTTCTGCCTGGAGAAGGCTAAGGAGAGAACTAATCAGTGCGTATAAACACCCGATGAGAGGGAAAGAAGATAAGGGGACCAGACTCTTCTCAGCCATCCCTGCCATCAGGACCAAAGGCACTGGGCACAGACTGAAATATGAAATTCTATCTGGACACAAGAAAACATTTTTTAACTGTGAATGTGATCAAACACTGATAAAGGTTTGCTGAGAGGCTGATGGAGATATTCAGAATCTGACTGGACACAGTCCTGGGCAATTGACCCTGTTGTGACCCTGCTTGGGAGCAGGCGGTTGGCTCAGTGACCTCCAGAGATCCCTTCCAACCTCAGCCATTCTGTGATTCTGTCATCACAGGAGGCAGGCTACTGAATGAGTCTGGAATAGCAGATCTTGTGTTTATAGGTGACTTAATTATCACCCTCACACAGTAGTCCTGAGGGCTGATCATATACAACTTGCCCTATGTTGCTTTTTGTTATGGTTTCTTTCTGTGTGCCTTAGACTCAAACATTATTTCCGTACTGACTTTTCCAGTGATCATGGACTTCAAATTACTCTCTTGTTCAACTTTGAAAAACAAGACCAAGTCTGGAGCTGAAGAGTAGCTGCGGAAGCCTCTTCTATTTACACCGAGGCTGATTTTTAACCCTGCATGTTTTTTCCTCCTTTCACAGTAATTTTTAAATTATGAAAAGTAACTTTTCTGGTAGTAAGCCTTCCGAGAAGAAAGCCCTCACCTCAATCTGCTGTCTGGCCTGCTATATCTCTTAGTAAAATTTATCTTTGAGTAGTATATACTGCTTATCTTTGATTTGAGGGTGAAGGTGAAGGGATGAAGATGATCCCAACATGATTTGGTGCTGGGAAAAATTAAGCTTCTATTCACTTTCCTCCTCTATTTTTTATATGTTTTCTTTGGCTTTATCTCTTGATGTGGTTCTTTTGAACTTGAATCTCTCAAAGAATATTTGTTAAAAGATGATGGAACAGATACATTTAAACCAAATGGCTCCTTGCAGGATACTCTGGGATGTGCCAAAGCTTATGGAAGTTGAAATCTTTTTCTGTCCTGGGGTTCCCTGCAAGCAAAAACCACAATCCTGTGCTATAAATAAAGAGAATTACCACAAACCCTGGGACTGTAGGCATGTGGAAATCTCTCTGATACTGACATCTTCTTGTTTTCTCCTTTTTTTGTGCATCTCAGGCAATGTAACTTGTGAGCGATTCAGTGGCAGCAACGTCCTTGGCTGGGCACGTGTCTCTGGATCAATGCCCTGTGCTCCTTGACCTCTGGACCTGTGAAACTGCTCTCTTAGGAAAAAAATGCCAGGTACAGAAGCTTTTCTTGGTTTGAAAACAGTAATTTGCAATCAGTTCACTTCAGGTTGTGTAAGGTTCCCTTTCAACAATGTTTCCTGTTGCTTATACAGAGATGCTAGAGCCAGCAACCGTGTATATTTTATAAATGTTACTATATAAATTTACTTTCTCATTGTTATTTAGTCTATTTGAGAAAAAAAAATGCCATGCTTTATTATGTAGTTAAAAAAACCAACAACAAACAAACTAACACTTAAATGTGTATTAAGCAAAGCATAACAGTTTTATTCACAATGGCTGCTGCATATTTTGAGGGCTTTCCCCTTCCTCCCTCTGATTCCAGACGTGACTGTATTTTGCAATGGGACATGGAAGCATACAGGGTTTCTGCCCAAAGATTTGAACCTTGAAAGATGAAGATTGGACAAGTTCAGAGGAATGGACCCAGAGGAGTCTGGAAATATATTTTTCTCTATGGGATTCAGCAGTCTCAAGGACAATTCTATGAGGGTCAGGAAGTGGAAAGGAGCTGATAATCCACTTCAGAAATAGGGAGAAATGGCACTAATTGAGGTTGCCTTCACACACTTGAAATGTTTTGTCCTCAGTCCTGGAGTAACAGGGCAACTCTCAAAATAGGAATGGCAGAGGGTGTTAAGGAATCTCCTGTGTACCCTTGAAGAGGCTTTAAATAGAAAACCTTTTAAACTAAAAGTATGTAGTTTAGGAAATCTCCTAAGGCCACTCTCCCATTTTCATAGGGGAGTTTGGTGTTACAGAGCTATATAAAATACTGTCTAATTGCCTAGTTCACCAAGCTTCTGCCCTCATCGCAACAGACTTTACTTTCCACTGCTGTACGATCATGCTACCCCTGTGAATTTACCTTTCATTTTTATCATGGGCCTTCTGTTTAAGGAAACTTACTTTATTTTTTAAAGAAAAAACTCCTGCTAGAGAAGAATGAAACCTCTACAGCAACAATACGGTAATTCTCTTCCAAAACCATCAGAGTATATTCTGGAATTGCTCTCACAACCCAGCTCTCTAGGCAGGGTTAAATGTGCTGTTGCTGGAGGTCTTTTGCTTTTAGCTGAAATGGAATGGAAATGGGTCTTGCTGGCTTTGTTAACATGTGGGGCAGAGTTCATGCAGAAGAATGAGGAAACAATAGCACTTTGTCCAGCAGCTGAGACAGCTTAGCTTAACCAATATAAAATTTGCTAATGGCCTATTGCTCAAGCACTGCCTTAGCTTCCTCAGAACAGTTCAGGTCAGGCAGGTTCTAAATCAGACAACTTGACTGTTGAAATCTGCAATCTCAGCTACTGAGTTACTTCCTAAGCTTTTCTGTTTCTTCCTCTTCCACAATCTTCTGGTTTCAGTAAGGAAAATAATGTGAATGCTTTTCTGCTTAAGTGTCAATGCAAAAGAGTAAGATCTAGATCACTGCATATTGCATAGTGCACATTATCAATATGTTCATAAGGAAGAGCACTAGACATTCATATTGGCAATCCTCTAAATACCATTTGACCAAAAAGTACTACAATGTCATCTAGAGAGTTCCCATGTGCCATTGTGCTTGGAACATTTCTTTTTTTGATCTATGCTGTGGGTATTTGTAATTAAAACTTTTATTTAAAAAACCCTTTAGAGCTGTTCTTGATAAAGGAGCCTAAGGAGGGCTTGAGTAGTTGTACATCTTTAATGACATCTTCAATTAATTTGGAATTTTTCCCAAAAATATAGAGTAACAGTGACAGTGACTGCCAAATGTGGTAATGGAAAGTCTTGCATGAGTCTGCAGGTTTCAAATTGAGGGAAATGGAGTTTTTCGAATATATGAGAATGGATTAGTTGTGGAAAGAAACAGGTGTTTTTATAGCAGTAAGTGCATTGCCTGGTACTTTGTAAAAGGAAAAATGGGTAGAATTAAAATCTTTATGTTTCAGTAGAAAAAAACAAAAGTTAACTTCACAAGATTTGGAAGAAACTTCTCCTGTGAGCGGTTTATTCTATATTCTGTTCTTGAGCCTTCTGATGAAGCATTCAGTAATATCCTGTACTAGAAACATGGTGCTGCACCAGCTCACTGTTGGTTTGATACAGGCAGCAACCACCATGTTCAGAAATCTCTCCCCAGCAAAGAATGAATATTTAGGTAAATAAACATTACTAAATATGCTTCTATACGTTTACTTTGAAGCTCACCAGCACGCTTTGAAACCCAGAGGAAAGATTCACTTTGGCACAAGTGAAGATCGAGATCATGTATAAACATCCACAGTTTGATCTCAAGCTTCAGTATATATCAACACCTACACAGATGAATGTATGTGTTTGCAACTTCACCTCAAGCTGCTGAGGGACATAGTAAACCAATAAGTAGGTTGAATTCACGGTACAGCCACGTTGGGTGAGCAGGAGGTGAAATCCATAATGGGAAACTTTGATTAAAGCCTGCACAGTTTTACAGTGTTAAGATGGGTCACTACTAACATAAAAATGAAGCCTATGGATGTTTTGTAAATAGAAGGCCTGATGCTCAAGAGAAAGCTATAATTTCCTCAGCATAAGAAATAAAATGTTGGAAAATTGCAGAGCTTCATATGTCATGCCACATCTGGTGTTGTTCGTGACAACTGGAAATAATAGTTGAGAGGCATGGAAGGTAAATAAAATGATAGCTGTGCACTTATAATTAAAGCACAGCATTTCAAATCCTCATGTTTTTCCTCTGGTCTAAAAATCTGCCTCAGCTTTCCTCTATATCCTGCCACAGGATATTTTCTTCTCTGAGCTTTGATTTCAGAGGCTGCAAGTTGGGAAGTTTAATTAGCTAGCTTTTGTAACTTGTCTTTTAGTCCACAAATGGAAGTTTGGGGTTTGGTGCAAGAGGCTACTGTTATGCTGATGTTGCCACTAGTGCTACCATATTGCTAGCAATAAAAATGGAACGTTGCCAGCATCATTGGAGCTCAAGTTTTGTTTTGAATGAATATGAAAGACTAAAAATAATTTTTGCATGAATGATTCATCGAGAGCGGGTATAGAGATAATTGATTTGAAAACCTGTAAATATATATATGTATATATAGAGAGAGAATTTTTTCCAGCTTATGTTTAAATAAAGAATAGTTGATTTTTGACTTGTACTCTAGCTATATGTGGATTTTACTGGCTAATGTCACTTGTGTTTATTTATAAGTTTTAGGCAGATGCCCAGAGGGAATACGCCACAAGACTTGTTTGCTTCTATTAGAAGCTTCCCCCACGTCCGACAGAGTCAATGCCAGCTGGGCCCAAGATGGACCCACTGCTGGTCAGTGCTGAGCCCAGCAGTGACGATGGCAGCACCTCTGGGATTAAAGATTTAAGAAGGAGGAAAAAAACCTGTGCAACAGTAACTGCGTTCAGAGAGACGAGTGAGAAGAAACAGCCCTGCAGACACCAGGATCAGTGTAGAAGAAGGGGGAGGAAGTGCTTCAGGCACCAGAGCAGAGGTTCCCCTGCAGCCCATCATGCAGATCACAGTGAGACAGGTTGTCCCGCTGCAGCCCATGGAGGTCCATGGGGGAACAGAGATCCACCTGCAGAACCTGGAGCACCCCACACTGGAGAAGGTGAATGCCAAAAGGAGGCTGTAATCCCATAAAAAGCCTGTGCTGGAGCAGGCTCCTAGTAGGACCTGTGGCCTCATGGGGACAGGAGCCCACACTGGAGCAGGTGTGCTGGCAGGACTTCTGATGCTGCGGGGGACCTGCGCTAGAGCAGCCTGTTCATAATGGACTGCACCCCATGGAAGGGACCCGTGCTGGAGCAGTTTGAAAAGAACTGCAACCTGTGGGAAGGACTCAGGTTGGAGAAGTTTGTGGAGGACTGTTTCCTGTGGGAGGGAAGAGGGGAAGAGCATGAGCTGTCCTCCCATTGAAAAGGAAGGAGTGGCAAAGACAACATGTGATGAACTGATCGTAACTCCCATTCTCCATCCTTCTGCCCCACTGGCTGGGGGAGATAGAGAAAATCAGGACTGAAATTGAGACCAGGAAGAAGGGAGGGGTGGGAGGAAGCCGTTTTAAGATTTGGTTTTATATCTCATTATTGTACTCTGATTTTGATTGGCAATAAATTAATTTTCTCCAAGTCAAGACTGTTTTACCTGTGACAGTGACTGGTGAGTGATCTCTCCTGGCCTCTCTCTCAACTCATGAGGCTTTTGTTAGATTCACTCTTTCCTGTCCTACTGAGGAGGGGAATGATAGAGCTGCTTGGTCAGCACCTGCCATCCAGCCACCACATTGATTGTAAAAAAATTCAGGATCCAACACCTGAAAGTAAGACTATTTGAAAAAATGACAGTCTTAAGGTGAACCAAGAAATAGATAAAATTCTCATACTATTTAGATATCCAGAAAAAAAAAAAAAAGGAAAAAAAGTGATTGCTCTCCCACCACCTTTACACTGCCCTTTCATGACAATGCATTTGATAATTGCATCTTGCAGTGCACTGGACATTAGTATTCCTATGGGTACTGAATATTAAACAGTAATGGTGAAAGTAATTCCTGAGGTTAGCCTTGCCTCAGGATTGTTGCAGTATCCTGACCTGGTGTTAATACTTTCCCCACCCTTTGGCCACAGTCTATTACCCTTTAGAGTACAGCTGCCCAGCTGTATATACGGATGGATGGATGGATGGATGTGTGTGCACTGTGAAGTCACATGTGGAATTCACACAATTACCTGCAGTACAGGGGTGGTACAGACCTGCCCCACGTTTTTCATCCTGCAACACTCTGTGTTATACAAAGGGGTCACACAGCAGCTGCTACGGACCCAGAAGACAAGAGCTCCTTGCCTTAGGTCCCTTCTTGCTTCTTGCCCATGTCTTAAGCCCCTTGCCCTTATTCCTCCCCACACAGACATTGTGATTTTGTGTTTGTTATCTGAGGGCTTATTTCCAAGTGCAGGCAGTTTTAATGGGCAGGCTCTTGAGTGTATCTACCCAGAATTCCACAGCATCTGCAGACTAAAAACAGGCAACAAAGCAAGTAATCTAGAAAAATAAGTACTTCAGCTAATAGCTGACAAGTGGCTAACTATGTAAAAAAACTGGAAACTTTCTACAACTCTCAGATTCAAAAGGATGTAAGTTCCACTTTTGCTTATGTTAGTATTAGCTCTTTCAAGTAGAATGCCCAAGAGTGTGGTCTTGCTAGTTCAATTACAGTTGATGGTTAAAGTTCTAGTTATGTGATTCTTAATTTATTTAATTTTTGCTTAAGATCAATGAAGATCCATTCTATCCACCTTTAAAACAAGATTTTTTTTCTGTGAATTAACACAGAAAGGTAGAACTCTTGACCTCATTATGATAGAAAGTAGGAACAACCAGCTTAATGAAAAAGAAAATATGCATAATTAAAACTGATGTGAGATCACAATAAGTCTCTAGACTTTACATTTGTACCTGTGTGCAGTCTGCAAAGAAAAAAAAGACTGGACATTAAAGCAAATATTGTTACAGTTGAATCCAGTTATTTCTATAATGTCCACCATTTCCTGGTAAAGGACTCCAAATTTGGTTGGTTATAATTTTGATAAATGCTAATTATTGTGAATGAAATTACTGATGTTGGATGTCTCTAGCAGGTTGGGTTTTTTTTAATTAGTCAACTTAATTGTTGCAGGAAATGAAAAATAAATAATTTGATCTGATTCCTCTGCAAGATTGTAATACAGGTATGCTTTGGAGCATACTTTTCAAGTTTGTGAAGGCTCATTAGGTAGTGATACACTATGCTTTCATTCCTGCCAAGTGTGGCCAACATAAACTAAACTAAACTACGTTCTTGCAACATTATTGCAGACATTATCTGAAGTTTGTGTGCCCTGATATATCTATAACCTAAGGCAAATCAGGACTTTCCACTGCAGTAATAGCGCTGGTCCAAATGATCCACATTTGATTTGGGTCTGACCATTGAAAGTGAGTACCTGGAGCTGTTTTCCTGCACTGTCACTTGTGTTGCCTTCACTGGAGGCAGCAGTGGAAGCTGGCTGAGCAGATTGCAGAGAAGTGACAGCTCTATTACTGGAGCAGGAGCTGGGCAGGAGTGCAGTGAAGATACAGCTGGCTTGTTAAGTGTGGTGGCAGACAGTGAATGGGAATGACGGTTGAGGTAGCTATAAAGCTGGGAGACAGGGACTAGAACTAAAATCCAGTGGATTTCTTGCTTTCGGAAAGAAAAAATATGGGGGAAAAAGGTGCACAGCAAATTGGGGTGGGGCAAGGACACACCTCAGGAGGTGGCGGAGGATTGAGAGTGATTTGGTATAGAGATTGTCTCAAGCTGTCCCAAACCAGTCATAGCAGGACCTGCTAATCAAGGAAGTGGGGATAAAAATGAAAACGTTGAGGCGTGGAGGCAGAACTGGTTAGATGAAGAGACTGTGAAGACAGTGACAGGCAAGAAAGTATAGAGGCAAACCAAAGGCAGAAGGGCACAGCCTCACAGAATGCTCCCCTCCCTGCCCTAGAACTAAATACATGAATTACTTATCCAGCATCTCTCCATTGCCAGTAAAATCCACTGGCAGTGTCCTACTACTTTCTCATCCACAGCAGATCATAAACAATTATTTTCTTTTTAAATTTTAAATCCTAGAGGTCAGCATCAGAGATCTGTGCATGGATCAGAAAGTTATACTGTGGTTGCCAAGGGGGAAGGGAGGGATTTGTTGTGTTTACCTCTGTCCCCTTCCTTTTCCTCCAACAGAAGCTGGAGATGAGACAAACAGATGCAGGCAGGCAATGTTTCTAAGACACTAAAGTTGTAGAAGTCCAGCATTTAGATTTTAGGAAATTTAGTTTTGCCAGAGAAGGTCTAATTTGGTTTACTTCTGCATGGATATGATGAAGCAGTCTTCACATGATCACATATTGTTTTTCTTTATGACTTGTTGTGCTAAAATCAACATTTATGTCTTTTCTGGACTGCTCCTTTTGTGACCCTGGAAATCATTCTTTCAGGTTTTTCCAGCCATTCTCTAAGAATGGTTTTTCAAGATCCAATTTTTATTCCCCAACTGACTTTCTAAACATCTTCGTAGATAAACTTCATAACAAACAAATTGTCCAGGGGTGAGGTACTGATGCTGCCTGCCTGAGAACAGGTGATTTTTCTATGTGGAGACACCAGAGAGGTCATATAAAAAGAAAAGTAAATTCTGTGATTACCAGATTAAATGATCCTTGGGAAGCTGTGAGATCTTTCCCTCTCACCCCAAGCAAGGGGCAGCTACACTTATGTTTTCCTATGAGGTAAGGTACCTCTCCTGTTCTTAAACACACCATGTGATAGACTTTTCCAAGCAGTCTGTCACAGGGCTTCACCAGCTTCACCATTATCAAGTTCCCCTAAAGTCTAGCACAGATGTGCACTAAAACAGTCCAAGCTTGCTACCTCATCTCCTGTCCTCATTGGAAATAGGGAATCATAGAATCATAGAATAGATTGGGTTGGAAAAGACCTCCAAGATCATCAAGTCCAACCCCTGATCCAACTCCCATTACTATATCATGGCACTAAGGGCCATGTCCAATCTCTTTTTAAAAACCTCCAGGGATGGTGAATCCACCACCTCTCTGGGTAGGCCGTTCCAATGCCTGATAACCGTCTCTGTAAAGAATTTCTTCCTAACATCTAACCTAAACCTCCCCTGGCAGAGCTTGAGCCCATGTCCCCTTGTCCTATTGTTGGTTGCCTGGGAGAAGAGACCAACCCCCGCCTGGCTATAACCTCCCTTCAGGGAGTTGAAGAGAGTGATGAGGTCGCCTCTAAGCCTTCTCTTCTCCAGACTAAACAACCCCAGCTCCCTCAGCCTCTCCTCATAGGACTTGTGCTCAAGTCCCTTTACCAGCCTCCTTGCTCTTCTCTGGACCCACTCCAGCACCTCAATATCCTTCCTGAACTGAGGGGCCCAGAACTGGACACAATACTCAAGGTGTGGCCTCACCAACGCAGAGTACAGGGGAAGGATCACTTCCCTGCTCCTGCTGGCCACACTGTTCCTGATCCAGGCCAGGATGCCATTGGCCTTCTTGGCCACCTGGGCACACTGCTGGCTCATGTTCAGCTTCCTGTCAATCCAAACTTCCAGGTCCCTTTCTACCTGGCTGCTCTCCAGCCACTCTGTCCACAGCCTGTAGCGCTGCAGGGGGTTGTTGTGGCCAAAGTGCAGGACCCGGCACTTGGCCTTGTTTTGTCAAAAGGAGCAGGAGGAATTCACTGATTGAATGAACACAAAGATGCTTCCTGCAGAGTTTTACACAGGTAATTATTTTAAGAGACTTCTTATGAAAAGTAGTGCAATATAAGAAAAGGCACACAAGAGGTACAAGTCTTTTTCATCCCCAGATGTAGGAAAGTATCAAAATTGCTCTGGCTCTGCTGATCTTTACAATGATAATGAAATAATCTGTACAAGGAAAGTCAGTGTCATGCATTTATGGAGTTATCAGCTGGAGGAGATGACAATTCGTACCAGAAGACAAAGATAAGGACTGAGATAATGGGGAGGCTACAAAGCCTAATGTTGAACTACTTTCTTGGAAGTAGGTTATTGGTGAAATTCCCATTGTTCAGCTCCATATTACTTGACATTTTTATTAATGATCTCAGTAGAAAACGTAAAAGGGTCTCTTATTAAATCCAAGACATTGTAGTGTTGGAGATAAAACTGATATAGAGAATAATTGGAAATATCTTACAGGAAGAATTCCCAGTTCTAAGGATTGGACTAATAGAAAGGAGATTAACATCAATAACACAAAGCTTAAGGTTATACAAAATATTAGGAAATTCTCCTGTGGGCTTTGAGCTTATTGCTTGGAAGTAACAGAGGAGGAGAAAGAACTGGGTGTTTAGCTGGCCATGGGATGACTGTAAACTGCCAACATATTGCAACTCTGGTGAGGGGAAAGCCATTATTTCTTACTTTGAGTCAGGCAATGAGTTTTGTAATGAGTAAATAGAGGGAAAGTTGATGCCATGTATGTCGTTCTGGTAAGACTTTACCTGGATTAATAAGTATAATTTGGAGATTTGTATTCAGATAAGATAAATTCAGACTGGAACAAGGGCAAATATAGATATACTAGCACGCTGAGGGCAAATGAAGAATGCATTTTACAAAATCAAATGAAATAGCTTGGCTTGTTTATCCTAGCAAAAATGAAGGCTGAGAGAAGATAAGATTGTTCTCTATAAATACACCAGGAAGATAAGCACTGGGAATGGAGAGAGGCTGTTTAAGCTAAAGGCCAATTTTGGCAGCAGAACAAATGGATCTGTGAATAAATTTAAGCTTGAAATTAATAGGGGACTTCTAAGAATCAGACAATAAAGTTCTGGAAGAGAAAGAGCAAAGAATAGAAAATTAACAGTTTAAAAGTGGAGCTTGATTCATTTGTGGAAAGGATTTGTGAGACATGATTGCTTGCAATAGCAAAGTTGGGTGTGTAGGATGGATGACATTTCAGTCATGGTTTTACTTGGTCTTAACCCTTTCTCTAGCTTTCTTCTTGAAAATTCAGCATCTGTATCAAAAAGTCAGCAGCTTTTATTTTCAGCAGCTGAAAACCTAGACATCTTTAAGATATGTGAGCCATGATGATTTAATTTAGTTTAGTGGAAAACCTAATTTTCTGTCACAATTCTTTTCCACTGAAATAAGAACTCCTTGATCTATAATTTGATATGTGGAACTTTCTTGATCAAACTAACCAACAGGTTAACCTATTTCAACCTGAGCAATTCCATGATGCAAGGAGGTCTCCTTTCCTGGCAATTTGTGTTTCTTGTTTGGATACTCAGCTTTCTAATGAAATAGAAATTCTAATTAAACTTCTGTTGGTTATCTCTGTATGCCTTTACTTATACACGTGCATACATACACTCACGGATATTTTCTGGTAATTAATAAGGGGTAAGGTTACACTACAACTTTCCACTTAGCTTAAAAAAATCAATATCCAATTACCTTTTTTTTCACGAAATCTGTAGGAACTTGGTATCTTGAAAGTCCTGTCTCTGTCAGATTTCATTAATATTCACCAACTGATTTAAAAGTTATCTAGAGAAGACAGATGGACAGTCCAGATCATCGCATGGCTACATTTTTTGGGGGGAGCAGGACTAGGAGGGCATACTTATTTGAGATTACATACTTGGAAAACCCTTAAAATAGCAGTAAACTGTCATTTTCCAGGATAAGAATTCAGTGGAAAGTTATGACAGAAAGTAAGACCTCATGATGAATATGAAAGCCATAAAGCATAATGTTATCTTCATTTAATAGACGATGGTTCAGTCAATCTAAATACCATATATATAGTTTCTTTAATGGGTTACTTGGAGGTGATATTTTTACATCTTCTTTTGATGTGACGTTCACAGTTCATTACCGTATGAACTGATAGAGACTCAGATTCAGACTGAAACATCAGAAAGATTAGTGATCTCTTTTCCTGTTATGCGTTGTTCAATGTAGTGAGTGTACTCACATTTGTGGATTCCTCCACCTCACACCATAGCTCCTGTCAGACTTTTGCAGGGGGGGACTCTGCCAGAATTACTCCCATTACTTGACTGTCTCTCCATTCTTGGAGTGGAAGGTCATTTCCATTTAAAAGCACACATTTATGCTGTATATACTGTTCCTTACATTCTTTATGCTGTATGTACTGTTCCTTACAGCTTCTCTTTGTTCCCCAGTGTTTCCCCAGTTCTCAGATTCTCAGTGTTTGTCTTCTACTGTTTGATGAAAAGTGACACCTTTTATAGAAAACTAGAGCTACACAGTGTAGCTTTAATATGAATTTTACTTCTTTCTGGTTTTGTTTGACACAGTCACCTTTTCAATATCTTTTAATTTTCTCTGTTTTTCCCCTTTACAGGGCAACAATAAACCGATTTGTGTGCCCATGACTGTTCTGTACAGGCCCTTTGTATGTCTATACTGGTCAACTGAGAGCAACATTTATAATAATTATATAGAGCTCTTTGTTTTAAGACTCTGGAATTGATTTTGGCTTTGGTCCATATTGTTATTGATTGATGCATATGGTGTCTATCATACATTATTTTGCCTCCTCCCCCTTTTTTTGCCCTGACTTTGCAGGCAGAGAATGACACCTGATTTTAAAAGATTAGGAGCTATGTATTCCAGGTCCTGTTTGTGTCTTTGTCACATTCTCACAACATACATTCTCTGTGACCTGATTGCTTGATTGATAAAACACCTTGCTTGATGTTGGGAGGAAGCAAGGGAATATCTTACTACTTTGTACTCTGTACCAAAAAGTCAAAGCCTTCTTTTTTAACATCTTCTTACACTATATGAGAAGAGCCATCACAGGCCAGATCAATATTTCTGTGGTCTTGCATCTGAAGGAGTGCAGTGATGGATCTGTAGGGAGGGAATGCTAAAAGCAGAACAGTGCCTGACTTCTGACACTTGGTTCTTCAGAGGTTTCCTGAGCTAGTGGCTGCATCTATACCATGTGTTTACTGTCTGCTGATGGACTGTAGCTCGTGATGAAGACTTGGTGCAGCAAGTGTTCCCTTGCAGTCCAGCAGGAGAACTTGGCAGAGGCTGAGGAGCTGGTGGGGGTGCAAAAGACCCTTTCCCCAATACCCCAATGAGAGAGAGACTTTAACTATCGCCCTGATGGTTTTTCTTCTTCTGATTAGATGTGGGAGAGCCTCAGAGGTGGTAGAGATTGTATTAATACTGTGTATTTATTTGCTTTTTAGTTTCTATAGTATTTATTGTGTTAGTAATAAATTGTGATACAATTCCCCCATGCTAGCAGTTGTGTTATGTCTGAAAACCCTCTCATACTGAAGCAAATTGTGGGGAAGCTTGGAAATTGGATTTTTGGGGAGCTCAAATCATGACAAGCACAAACCCCCACATTAGTAACCAATACTTAAAGAAACTGAACAAGCAAATTTTTCACTGGCACAGATCAAGCTTATCTTGGAAGAGCTTATGAGGCATTGTAAAGTCAACAATAAAAAGTCACAAGATTATATTAATTTTCTTACAAGATTCCTTTAAACACTAGAGCAACGTCCTAATATCACTAAAGTAAGGACTAGAGTGACCAATTCCATTACTGTTGCAAATTTAAAGGAGGGGAAAAAAAGTATTTCTGAATTTATCATTATTTTCCGTCTATCCTCAGTTTGGCTTATTTCTGTGTCATACTCCATGTTGATAAATAATTTTGCTTTTATTACAGATATATTCCGTCTACCTTATCATTAAGCATTCAAGAAATGGACAGTCATATTGGAGAGTTTAGTGTCTGTACAAGAGATGGTGTAATGCAAGTGAACAATTTAATTTGCAGAACACGTGAAAAAAAGTGTATTACATTACTATTTGTTTGCTAGAGTATGTCAAGGTCTCAGTCATGGGTTTAGTAGACACTGTAAAATTCTCTATTGTTTTTCTTTCTCTGAGGGATGATATGATATGATATTATATGATATAATCTACTGGTTATAATTAAGTTATAAAATTGCCCTGAAAATTTGTTTGTTAACATGGTCTAATCCAGGTATCCTTACTGAGATGAAAGTCTTTAACTCAGCAAAATTTAGTCTGAGAAACTTTTTTAAATAAAGCAGGATGTCTGTGTGTGGCTGTATGCAGATATAACAACAATATTTGGTGTTAATTGTTCTGTAATGAAAGAAAACTACCTTAGTCTTCAATGCTTTTTTGCATATTTAGTCCTTTCCTCTTTGTACAAATGTATAAAAACAGTATCACAGGCTGCCTGGCCATGGACATTAAAGCTCTCCACAAAGTATCCTTCTTGCCACCTACACAGTCATGGCCTTTGCTCTGGAGCACGTTGGCATGTAATTAAAAATTTACCAAGGAAAAACAAATGTTTTATTTGGTATCTATTCCTTTTCCAGCCTGTTCGCACTTGGCTGCACTGTCTGGCAGCGTCCTGCTCTACAGAGTAGAGCTGAGAATACAACTCGCTAAGCACAAATGAATGAAATGTCTCCTTGAGCTCCACATTTAGTCATGTTTCAATAATAACATCGTATACAAATACAATAGAATGCTCTCCCTTACTTGCTATCCCTTACTCCTCCTTTCTTTAAATGAAGCTGCTGAAGTACTACAAAACAGGGAGTGATGTCTGTAAAGTGAGTAGCAGAGGAAACGCCTAACACATTGTTTTCCCTTTCCTTACTCTTGTGTCCATCTGGAATAAGGAGGATGCAACTTATCCTGGCCTGTCAGATCATTCAGAAAAATGCTATTTTGGCAGACATTCAGCAAGCCTCTTTTGTTACTTGATCCAGTCTCCCCATACCCTGGACATAAAGGTTAGCAGGATCCTCTTCCTCACATTGCACTAGTAATAATTAGGTTCCTCAGACCTAGACCTAAGAGGCTATCTGTTAGTTCTGCTTAGAATCAATTGGATGGCAGTCCTGCGCAACACTTGGAACAGCATCACTGATGACTACAGGAACTGCAGTGGTTGTGTATTAGCATGTGACATAAAAATAAATGGTGTCACATCAGTGATTTATTCAAAGTCTGTTAATTGGGTAAGTGATGAAGCACAGTTAAAAATACCCAAGAGAGGACTGAAAGAGGTTGGAGATGAATGGAATTAAAAAGGCATAGGTGAAATCTTAAAGCCTGTGGTATTCAGTAAGGCTAGCAATCACAACCTGACCTTGAAACGTGCATTCTTCTGGGATAGTGAAACCATGAGTTCCCACTAGTCTCATTTGTTCTGTCTTCTGAAAAGAGAAGTAGGCTCAAGACTATTTGCTATGGGAAACATTAATGCCAGCCTGATGCCATAAAGTTGGTTCAAGAGCTACCTGCCAAGGTCACCAGCATGTGTCTCATCTCATTTTGTATTTGGATTTTTTTTTTTGTCCCATTCTGTGTTTAATATATGATGTTCAGGAGCTGCTCTTGCTTCATACATGCTAAATTTTTGTAGGGCTCTGTCCTGCATTTTCTTTCGCAGCTGTTTTGTGACTCCACCAGAGACAGATGCATTACAGTGGTGAGCTAAGTGAACTCATATGCAATACTGAATTCATAAGCAAATAGAGATTCTTTAGGGCTTGTTGTGCCTTCTCTGTGCTTATATTGCCATCTCTTTCCAAGTTCCTTAGTACACCTCTTCTGTCTCTCCTCAGTCCCCTCTTGCATCCCTGATACACCCTGTGCTCAATCCCTCACCACCAGGCGGTATCCTCAGCCCATTCCTGTGAATGGGAAGTGCCTGTGGTTTGCTGTCTAGCTAAGCAAGAAACACTGTGTTTTGCAGGTTTCTGGCTGTGCACGTGCTGACTGTCTGGCTGTGATGCTGGGAGCCCAGCTGGCTGCTGCCTCCTGAGAGCTGAGCAAAACAGCAAACAAAATAGCTAGGGATCAACCCCTCCTTGCTTTTTCCCTGAGCAGAGAATTCACTAGCTAAATGCTGATTTTGCAAAACTGGAAGGATTTTTTTACCCTTGAGACCTCTTATGTCAAATGTATTTAAAATTAGTCAGAGGATTCAAAAGTTGTTAGACATGAACCAGCTGAGGGAATGAGGCCAAAACATTTCCTGTGTGACACAACACCAGTTTCTTTCTAAGTTCAAAACCAAAAAATAGATGTTATCATGACTCTCTGTTGTCTCCTTTTGGGAGATGTAGCGTGGGGAGAGGAGGGAAAGACATCACATGCAGCTGCAGCTGTGACTCGCAAGCTTGTGAGGATGAATTGCTGTTCCTAGAGCAGTGTCCTATACACTTTCTTTGCTTACAATGGGGATGAATTTAAAGGAGGTTCTAGGGTCAACATTCACCCCAGAGACTGTTAACTACACCAGAACAAACTTGTTTTACCACTACATGGTTTGTATCCTGTCCCAACACAGACAAGTTTGAGATTGCCTGTCTTCATTTCTAATCAGATCCTGCAGCACTGAAGTCTTCAGTGGGACTGAGCAACCAGTTGAAAAGGATTGATCTTCCAAACATTTGGAGCTCTCTTACTGTCTAAATGCTGAATGGTTTCTTTCCCACAGAATGGCAGTAACTGTATTTTTTGTTTTCAGATGTCTCCTCTCCTCTGTAAATCACTCAGTGGTTGCTGCATCCATTCTGAACCAGTTTTTGCTGATTTACAGTCAGTGGATATTAGCTAATTTATCAAACTCACACACAGAGGGCAATCAATACAACCAACAGAGGCAGTGATAAGGTGGTCATGCATCTGTTATGCCAGAATAACATGTAAAACTGGGAAATAATCTTGTAAAACCTCCTCATATAGCAAAAGGAGATGGTTGCAGGATGTCAGAGGCTGTATCTGCACTGAGGGACCCACCAGTGCTGTGGATAGTATGACTGCCCACACAGAACAGGGCAAATTTCGTGGTGTCTCCCTTCAGCCTGTGTGAAGGTTGTGTGATGCCAAGGGAGCTGTGTGCTTTGCAGCACCTGCCACAAGCTGGTTGGTTGATCGCCAACACCCATGGACGGTGTTGTGAAGGGCAGAGGCTTAACCATGCCAGACTCATTGTGCAGTAAGTCCTCACGCAGACCAGTCTGTCCGATAGCAGTCTAAGACTTTCAGAATTATGAACTCCATGTATTTGAAACATCAGTGCCCAACTTTTCTATACTTTGTTTATAGGCTGAAGTATTTCTCAGCAACAAGGACATTGCTCATGTCTGCCCATTTACTTCTAAGGCAGTTGCTGACCACTGTTTTTTTAATACATGTAGGATGTTCTCTGTGCTCAGAAGAATTTTTCTCTGGGCAATAAATCCATTTTCTACTACAACAGAGCCAAGGTGCTCTTTGGTAGACCTGTCTACAAGCTGTCACTAACCCAAGCCAAGCTAATACTTAATTAAGAGAAAGAACTCAGCCCTCAAAACACGGCTTTTTTTCACCACTTTGGTCTTTCCTTTTCCCACTATACACAAGAGATAACAGATCTCCTTGATCTGCAGTGGAATTAGTGTGCTTTTTTAGTACCCCTGGACTTCAAAGTGCCTGTGCCGCTTTTGAAATATGACTTCAACAACTTGGAAAAGTACCACTTGTTCCTACTTGAAAATTAGGATTATTTTTATATAAATGCACAGACATTTCTGAGGTTCCTTCATAGCAGGAGCCACTGGAACTTACACAGGAGGTGTGGGGGAATGTATGTAGCTTTTTATGGTTTTGGGGTGGCAAACTGATTTTCCAGACAAGTGATCTAGATATGCAATTCTTTGTACATATTTGAAAATGTGACTATCTGTGAATATTCATATTTTATTTGCAGCTGATCAAATGTTGTAAATGTTGTGAATGTTGTCTGATTTATAGATCGGGTACTGTCTCTAAGTCTGCTGCTGCTACAGTTTCATTATGCCTGTGCTCAACGAGAAATGTTTTTTTTCTGTGACTTTCAATGATCCCAGTGAATTATTATAGCATAAAACTAGAGTAAATGAAAGCATACAGAATTGCAAATCTGCACTGATTTAGTAGGAAGAGCTGCCAGTCTTTATGAGACCAAGCACAGAATTGATATTCATGATACTTTAGGGAGGAAATGTAAGTCTAACAAGTCAGAGCAGTTCAGCAAGTAAGTGGAGGAAATTCAGCGTCTGGGAGTGAAACAGAAGATTGTCTGCTGCAAGCAACCACATCAGCTACTTCATTTTCTCCTCAGCATTCTCCAGATTTATTCTGTGCCTTGTAAAGGTAATTGTTACACACCGACCAAGCCCACTCCGCTGGGTAGGAGTCAGTCAGGTGCACGTGCAAATCCCCAAGCACCACCTGCTTTACATTGCACTGGGTCTTCACCATGAAAAACATATTGATGGGCTCTCAGTCGTAAGGCCATGTTCCCAAACACCCTGTTTCATGTGTGAATTGGTGGTCTGAGAGTTCTGGCTGTCTCACCATACCCTGTTGGTGGCATTCAAGACCAGGTTGGATGGGGCTTTGAGCAAGCTGGTCCAGTGAAAGCTGTCCCTGCCCATGGCTATGGGTTGTAACTAGATGATCCTTAAGGTCCTTTCCAACCCAAACCATTCTATATGACTCTGGTTTCACATCAAACCCTATGGAAATAACCTTTAATTAGCTAAAGGAGGAAATCCAGGTACCTCTCAGGAGTTTCTAAGCATCAACAAGTTTACAGCTGAAAACATTGCAAAATTATGACAAATACTAAGTGGGCCAGGATAAGGCCATTAAACATGACTTTGCTCCTCCTATAGAACAGAGCTTAGTCTCGGGGCTTGTATGCCCACTTACTAACTCCTGGATTTTATGTGGGGTACTGTGCACTAACAAGGTACAGAGCTATTTTTTATATTACTCAGTGCTGATTAGCTGGAAGCTGAGCACTGAAAACTGTGCTAATTGAACGACCTGTGGTTTGAAGGTACAAATAAAAGGGCATTCAATGTGTCTAGCTTGGCCCAGGCAGACTCATGGTTCCTATTACTACCTTAATGCCAGTATGAGGAGGTATATATATATATATTTTTTATTTGTCACTATTTCTTTCACCATGTATTTCACTTGCACTGAAATTAAAAATATGTAGAGTGGGTGACTTTCCCCAGAGCTCATCTCATCTCCAACAGCTGATCCACAAGATCCAGTGTATGCGTACCTGTTGTATATAAGGAATGAATAAAAAGAATGTTGTTGAAGTTGCGTTTAATTTAAAGAAGTTATTTAAGAGGTTCAGAAATAGGTTAGCAGTTCACCTTTCAAGAGGTGACTCTTCTCAGCTGCCATGCTTTTTTTCCATTTAGCTGGAAATACAGGGACCCTAAGATAGGATGTGGAACATTTTCACTCATCAGGAGGCTCCTAGGTGCTTTTGAGAGGCACTGTTAGGTTTTGGCACGTAGGTAAAGCTTTGAGTTAGCATTGTACTTATTCAGTTGTTACTTTAGGGAGAAAGGTAAGCCAGTGGCAGGTGTGGAAAACCCAGTAGAAGGGAGGAGGCTGGGATGTGGCCAGGGTGTGCAAGTCAGGTGCAGACAGTGGCCTGGCTTCTTCTTCCACTGTACCCTCCTGTGGTCTCCCATGGGCATGACTGCAAGGCCTGTGTCAGGGAGGTGCATGGAAAACAGCAGCGTTTTGCAGACTGTTGGCTGACTGAGGTTATGGATGCTAACTGATATTGCTCCTAAAGTATTTCCAGCCTAGGTAAGGAGGTAAATTCTGACTATATTTATGCTTATAGGTGCAAGACTGTTCTGGGCTTTTACACATGAGGTGTCCAGCAGTGGTCCTAACTAGAGCATTCCTTTGTGAGGAAGGCTCCTTTAATAAATATTTCTTGCAATTTTAATTTTTTTTTATTTTAGAAGAAGATGTAAGAATTATAAAAAAATAATAAATGTAAGTATACATACATGAGTACAGAGTTTGTCTTTTGCAAATTATACTTTATCCAGTGTCTAAAGATGAAAACATAGATCATGTATTAAACTGCCTGTGATTCTGAATCTTTTGCTGAATATATTACAGGTTAGGCACAGGCTTTATGAATTTACCAAGTAGTAAAATCAAACTCCTTCTACACAAACCCTTAATGGCTATTTTGTTTTTGAAATAGCCAGCATAAATTATATAGTCTAATGTACTTCTAAGCTTCTTGCCAGCTTAGTAGGCTATGTGAGTGCATGAGGAAATAACTGCCAGACTCTTGGGAAACACTACAGAATTTGTGAACAAAATTATATAAACCAAACTTTAATAAAATAATTCTGAATTTATTTACAAGACTGACAACTGTCTGCTGGACCTGGTGTACTGGTTGAAATCTTCCTTGATGTTTAACCTCCTTAAAGTTTTGGAATTTCATAGTTCAGATATTTGCAATACTGCACATAATCTGGAGGGGGTTTTAAAATTTTATTAATAGAAGATGTTATGAGTGTTCTGGCTTTATTAGATTCACAGTGAAAGCAAATCCTACATGACACTAAGAAGAAAATATTGTCTCATTATAGGAGCAAGTTCTAAAACTTCTTCTATAGGAAGAGAGATCTAATTGTCGTATATTGCCATAAGTAAGTATATCTGATATAGGTGTTTACTGTCTAATATATGTTTAACACAGATCTGGTATAGACATTTCTATACAAACATTTTGTATTTTAAACATACCTTTTGTTCTGAGGGCATCTTTTTCCTGTGGATGATACGAACTTACAGACTCTGTATTGTGAATATTATGGCTATACCTGTAAGCCATTTTGCAAGCTGAGGAAAAGAACATTTTCAATGGTCTAGGGGGATAACATTACAGGCGGTACAAGCCATGTTGCTAGATTAATAGGTCTCTTTATGAGGAGAAAGGATTGATGATGGGATGTTAAGCAGAGACACACAACACCAACACTTTTTTGGTATTTCAGCAGAAATACCAGATAAACATAATTTATGAGTGATGAATCGTAGTGGAAATAACATGCAGTAGATCAGAGAATGAATGAGTGGGATGTGCTATCCTGTGAATTCAATCTAGTTTGTGAAACAATTTGGGAGGAAACAGAGGTTCAAAGACAGTCGGACTTGATTTTATTTTTCGAACTCTTCAATCATATGTAAGTGTGCAGTACTTTATTGTTTATGTTCCCAGATAAGTTTACATTTTTGGGACTTTTCTCTTTGACACAATGTCATGAGATTAGGCGCAAATGCCAATAAAGAAGAAAAAATAAAGGAAATGAGCTTTTTCCACTAAGAAACAGACCATACTTGATAAGCACCTTAGGCTAGTTTATGTGTTTCCTTTCTACTGAGTGTGTAGCCTGTTGTGAAGCCACCTAGAGTTGTATGTTCCACTCTGTCAAAAGACTTGGTAAGAACATGGCCTGTGGCCAGCATCCAGGTCTGTCATCTCATATGCCCAGGCATGCAAAGGTGCATCTGAGCAGCCCTGGGAAAGAGCAGAGCAAGGAGAGAGCTGTGAGTAGAACAGCTGTTCCAGTAAGCCATGTTTTGTAAACAACGTGGGTTTGTGTTGTGCTGCAGATTCAGACTACTTTTAACCCAGGTACAGCTGATCATGTGTAGCTCAGTGATGATGAAATCTGACTCAGGGTCACACTGTCGAATTCCAGTTCTGCATTTAACTCATCATCTCACTTAGCTCCTTCCTGCTTCTGCTTCCTTATTGTAATGTAAATATCACCAGCTACCACGAAGCGGCTCCTGTATTAATTTGTGGGTATTTCTAAAGCGTTGTAAAGACACCAGTGCGATGAAAAGCATGAAATCTGAAATTTACCCTGGTTCCTAAATGCCACTTTCACAAATTTTATTGCACTGCTCATCACAGTACAGAGGAATCATAGCCCATCGGTTTCACAGATTGCTTTTGTTTGTTTCACAGAACCTTCTCAGTTGGAAGTTGGACCCACAAAGACCACTGAGTCCAACTCTTAAATGAAAGATCCATACAGAGATCGAACTCATGATCTTGGCATTATTAGCACCATGCTCTAACCAACTGAGCTAAATTTGGCTGTAGAAGATGCCAAAAATGTCTATACAGAAAGAGGTTCAACAAAGGTAGAGCTTATCTGGGCTGATGACACCCTGCACAACACTACATATTTAAATTAAATTTTTTTTAGGTTGAATCAGTGTGTGTCCCAACATTCCCTGAGAGATCAGCTCACTGGGTATTACAATAGCCTAAGAAGCCTCTTAGATGATTTCCCTGTCATCAGAGACAAGTACTTCATAATTGGACTATCTCAAGAAAAAAAAAGAGGAGCAAGACTTTAAGAAAAACCTCGCAGCTGATACCAGGTTTGTATTATGTTTGCAAGAGTCTTCCTGAGGGCCAGAGTCCTCAGTCAGTAAATATTACTATGTAAAGGTGAATACATGTTTGTAAAGGGAATGATAGTCTGAAAGTGCCTTGAGCAGTGTGTTCTGCCAGTGTTCGGGCAATTTTTCATGAATGAAGAATGTGTACAGCCAGAGTCTCCTGCGAAAGCTGGCGTACAGAGAAGAAAAACTTTGAAAATGTACTTGTTTCTAATCATAAGCACTACATATAAGGGGAAAACAGATAATCTCATTTTTAGGATGTAAATCCTCTGCTTTAATGATTAAACCTAGGCAGTGAGGGTTGTTCTGCCCTTAAAATTTTATTTATTTGAGATTTAAATGAAACGTGTTAATAAGTTGCAGACATGTGACTTGTCGGAAGTTAGGAAAGGAGAGAAAGAGCACGCAACAGCTAACAAGATGACCCTGTATCATCTGCTCCTTTCAGAAAGCACAATTTTTTGGCCATGTCACAAGGACCTCCTTCCTCAAAACTTGTGTCCTTCTGCTGACTCCTTGTATATCTCTGGGTTCCCCATGTTAGCACCAGCAGACAGATGGTTTTAGAACTACTCGTCCCCCAGGACACTGGTTTTGCTTTTGGTCATCTTGTTCCCCAGCAACAGAGAGGCTCATCAGGAAACACAGAAAAAAACATGTGTTAAGGTTCAGGCAGAAGCTTGTGTTGATGACAAAAGTTGGAAGTTGTAGTTATGAGCCCAACAAATCATGAAAGTTGAGAAGGTGATTGTCACCCCTCCCCTGTGGTTTAACTGTATGCCAGCTGCATGCCAGTTTTGGGCTAGTTCTTATCTGGCTAGTAGTTGCTGGAAAGTAACCCCATCACAGGCTCGTGATTGTTTTCCTATATCTACCTATTTTTATTGGGTGATTAAAACACTGTATTTTGTACTCCTGTTTCAGATGCCCTGAGAAGCTTTTAAGCTGTAGAGTATTTTGCATATTATCATAAGGAGTTGTACACTGAGTTCAGCTGCAGAACTTAAAGATCTGCAGTTCATGCACTGCCTGCTACTCTTGGAGTCACGGGGATGTCATGCAAAGAATAAAGCCATGGTGCATTTCAGGAGCATCCAACTTGTGACAGAGAAGGCCCTCCAGGGCATTGACTCTGCTGGGATAATCAACAGACAGATCTGCAAGTCATTGCATTGTGCACCCAGATTAGGTACTGGCTTGTGCCTCTTGGACCTGTAACTTTTCAACACCAAGAAAATATTTCAGTACCCTAAAATACTTTGTAGAGTTACACTGTTACACTTCTTCAAAACAGTTAGTATAAACATATTCACTTCTACATGTTAAAATGAAACATTCAAGACAATGAAATATCCTAGAAAATAAGCATGTATACATATGTATTCTTTTTTATTTCCCTAATAGCACTGAAGTTTCTGAAGTTGTCTTTTCTCCTCCTTCGACACTTGCCTGTGTCTCTCCCTCAGCTTGTGGCCCAGCCACACTCACTTCCATATCACTTCCATATCACTTTTATGCTGCTTTTCTGTGCTTCATATACAAAGGAAGCCAAGAGCAAAACCTTACGTACTGGAGGTAGACAGATGTGAAGGTGTCCAGAGAGCAGTGAGTGTGGGGACAGCTTGGGAACTGGGGATGGCTGCAGCATGGGGATGGCTGCAGCATGGGGACCCGGGACCACTGAAGCATGGGGCTCTTCTCACAGGCTGCCACAGAAACTGGCATTCATGCCAGAAAGGGATCTGCAGGCAGCTTGAGAAAAGGCTTTAATTAAAAATGGCTCCGGTCCTTTCAGCTCCTCTGGTCTTCTTTTGTCCCCACTTAATCAGTTATTACGAGTTAATGTTTCACTTTCTGGTTTTTGTTTAACCAATGCCAAGAAGCACCTTGTAGATAGTAACTGTCAATTAGTTATGATGAAAGCAGAAATGTAGCTTCCATCTTGTACACCAGGAGTTAATTCAATTACTTTCCTATCTTCTGAACTATTCCTGCTGCCTGCATTTGTGGCTGCCTGGTGCTTCTGGTGGTGAGCAGGCCCTGCCTTCCCTGTCCCTCCCTCCCTTCCTCCTTCTCTCCCTCTGAGAAAGACCTGCAGCTGGGTGGAAGAAGTAGTGGATGTGGTGGATGAGAGGAAGGTGGCTGGTTACAGCAGAGGAAATGCAGGGAAGAAAAAAGATCAGCAGGATGAAGGGAAGGCTGTGGATAGTAGTCTGTGTCCACCCCTGCTGGTTTACCTAAGCCAGTATCCCTTAGAAAAAGGCACAAGCACTGGCTGGGTATAGCAAGAATGTTATCTTACAGAAGATACTAAAAGACTCCTGCAGCAACTGCTGTCTTAAAAGTAAATGTTGGAAGCATGAAGAAAGAGGACAATGAAGGACAGCAGTTTTTGCGCAGTGGTGCCATCCTGTTCTTCCCTTCTCCTAGCCCTTTTTTTTGTTCCCAGATTTGGAATATGAAACTAGGTCAAGGCTCTTAGCCATACAAGTTTTAAAAGTACTAGTCACTCTGTGAGCATGATGAAGCATTTTTTGGGATGTTTTAGGGTTTTTTTTACACAGTGTAGAAAATCTGTTCTATTAGTGATTAAACTCTGTTTTAGCTGTTTCTTGGGAAACGACAGTGCAAATTGTTCATCTGTCTCTGAGGTAGGCGGTACCTGGGCTTATCTAGATGCAGCAGGCTGTCCTTTTCACTCTGAAGGAGTTAGGTGCTTCCTCACACCAGGGTGACATCGTGTTGCAAAAACAGCTATAGAGAAGTCACCCTTAATATCCTGTGATGAGGTGGGGAAGTATAGCACCTGTGACAGGCAGTTCACAGTCCTCGACTGCCGAAATCAGTAAAGATAAAGCACATCTGGATGGCGGGTGTGTTTCTGCCTTTGGAGGAAACTGTGGTCACCCTATTTTCTCTTGCCGTGCTGGTATCGTTTATGTGTTGTGACGTAAAGCAGAGGAAATGGAGAGTGTGAATACTGATCTCACCCTAAAAAGGCTCTGGTTTCCTTAGGTACAATTTGTGCTTATCATTCTTGTGCAAAAGTTAGTAGGTCACAGCTGGTTAAACAAACACTCCCCAATTATGATTTCTGTGCTTACAACAGAGTATTTAACCTTTCATTACTCCTTCCCACCTAAACCAAAGGTCTATTTTTTGCATTCAGCATTATGCTTTTTTTTTCCCCAAGGAAAAGGAAAAAAAAGATTAAAACTCCTGTAAAATTCACTTCAGAAAGACATGAACCTAATCTCCAAGGTGAATTTATATCTCTTATTTCAGAATGTACTAACTTCATATTGTACTTCATCTTCATGTATATGAAGACAACAAATGGCACACTGTATATAGAAACAGAAAAGTACATTATTCATGTAATAAATGTTGTATTTTCATGTCTTCTGGCAAAAAGAAAAGTGGGCTGCCTACTAGTAATTGCACACCCTATTTTAAAATAATGATACAGATTTTTAATGTGTCAGTTGCATTGCCCTACCTGTTTCCTGCTCTAGCCAGCAAAAGCATGTTCCTAGGGGAAGAGACCCTGAATGCCCTTGGCACAGCAGCTCACATCCTTGCTTTATAAATTAGATGCTTTAAGAAAGTTTCTTCCAAATGTCTCTCAAATTCAGCGAATTTTAAAGGTCAAACCTTTACCTTGTACTCTACACATCAAAGCTAAATCATGTTATGTCTAAAACACTCTTGATCCAAATCTTAGAGGCAAATCTTATGTTCAAGCAACAGTTTTATTTTTTTTAAAAGTCTTTCTGGGAAATGACAAGCAGAAAGAAGCCCCAAAATACTGAACATTTCTCCGTTCTTACAGTAACTCAGATCCTTTCATTCTCAACCACAGTCTCTGCTGTCTCAAGATGGATGCACTTTCCTTAACTTGTGGATCATCCCTCACCCTACCAAAGGGCTGATTATGTTCAAAACACTTCCAGAGAAGGTCAGTGTTTGCTAATGCTAAAAGAGATTCTGTTCTAGGCACTAAGCCAAGCACATCTTTTCACATGCATTATAATTGAGCTTGTCACTGGAGATGAGGAAATAACCATCAGCAGTCATAATCTGGATGAAGCCAGCATGTGCCACTGATAAATGGTGTTGATGTGGAGTACCTGCCAGAAACCACAAAGTCTTGGTCCTCTTGGTTTAGAGGCAGCAAGAAAAGGAAGGATCCTTTAGTTTAAAATCAGAAGTTATTAAATCAAAACCCAGCCACCCAGCCACACAAATATTTCCTATTTATGAAATTATTCCCCATCCCACCAGTTTGTGTAGTATTGTCCCCGTCCCTGCGTATACAGAAGCATCAGACCTTTTGACTTATTTCTGTGGAAATAAGGAGGAGAGGGAACAGAAGGTAGGAGGTACCTGGGCTGGCCCTGGGAAGGACTGCAGAGGGAAGGCTGCCTGACTGTGTCTCTCTGTTTGGATAGATATAAATACTGAAAAAAGCAGTTGTAAGAGGCACTGGGGAAGCAGTTTCTTAACCAGAGTCTGTGACACTAGCTGGGAGTGATATCCTGAGCCTGAACAAAATCCAGTGGCTGACCTTGCTCTGGGGTCCCCAGTGTCATCTTAGGGAGGTCTTGTTTGGTGTCTGGGAGCAGTTGTGTCCCGAGAAACAAAAATATTTGCTACTTTGATGGATTTGCTTAGGAATGATTACCTGAAAGATTTTATTTGTGCCTTTATCTTGTCTGCAGGCTGCTCTCAGAGCTCCCCACCTTAGCTTAGAAATGGTTGATGCATTTCACCACATGGTTTCATATCTCCTGGCTTTTACTCAGTTAGGAAATTCCCCAAACTGCTTTTGTGTCTTAAACCCAGAGCCTCTGACCCCAGATTGTGGAGGACCAGCTTTGTCTTTTAATATCTCCAGATTTTTTCCCTTATGTATTTTTCTCTTTTGTGAGTAAGATTTTTATTATCACTTCTGAATTTATCATCTTAAATTTTCATTTTGGAAGGAAGGAAGGAGTCAGTGAATCATAAATGCTTGTTACCGCTTTTATTTTACTACTGTCCTTCTGAATTTTTGATTTTGAAGTGGGTTTATTTTCTTTGACAAAAACCACTGCCTGTTCTATGGTTTGAGCTCATTGTGCCAAGTGCATATCAGTAACTTCATTTGTATATGACTGAGAAAGCTCACGTAAATTAGCATGCTTAATGAGCTTTGAAACAATCAAAAAGGCTGAGCTCAGTGATCAGTGAGAAACAACATAACCAGATGTAGGAGGAATATTATGTGCAATGTATTTCAATTTCAGACATATCTAATGTGTGCTTAGCTACCACACTTTTAAAACAGAAATTATGGACAACGATAGAGCCCTCAGTGCTCTGCTGTCTGTATAACACATTTTGTACAGACAGTTTTACTGTGTTGCTCATGACCAAGAGATCTTGTTGCCGCTGCTGAGGAATAATTTCGCTCTCCTCCATTTAACTTCCCTCAATGATGGCAGACCCTTCAGTCTGACAGAGAGAACACTGGGTTTCTATAAGAGGTACTTCCAAGTTAAATCACTTCTGCAATGACTGTCTCGGGAGGTAGTCCAGCCCTGTGAACACATTTCCTACAAACACCAAGTAAGAGTAGGTACTCTTGTAAGGGTAATGACTTGTAGAGACCAATTGCTTTGAGAATTTTTTTGCTAAGCTTAAAGGGAATAAAAAAACTTTAGAGCCTCTGCAGGAGGCTTGTTACCTTGCAGAATTGAGTTACAATAATATTTAATAAAAAAACCATTTGAAAAGTTGTGCTTCTCATTCCTTATCAGACAGTAACTAGCTCAGGTCTCTGGAGTAAGTAAAATGCTGTCTCAGGACCTGATTCTGCTTGTGTCTGGCAAACCTAATCTTGATATACCACCATCCTTGCTAGCATTTTATAATAATTAACTTTTTAATGTGAAAGGTTAATGAAAGAATGGATGCGTGGGCAAATATCATGTATTTGGGAAGAGTCAGCACCACTTTTAGAAAGTGCAGTCGTGCCTTACAAACATATTGGGGTTCTCTGATGGTGTTAACAAGCACAGCCGAAGGATTGATACAGTCTGTCTGGATTCCTTGAAAATTTTAATAGCCTCAACAGAGGCTCTTAAGGAGTCTGAGCAGCCACTGGATATGTGAGGAGATGGTTGTTGAGATTTAGGAAGGAGAAGGCTGTAAATGGACAACTTTAGTAGTGGATAAGGAAAGCTCCCAGTGGCTTCCCACAGGAGTTTGAGCTTTCTCCTGTGCTATTCAGGTGCTCATAGATAAAGACACTGAAGCTCCAGTGGTACTGTGTGTGCATGGTACTTTGATACCAAGGATATAAAGGGCAAGAGCTGGCTGCAGAAGGATCTTACAAAATAGAGTGGCTGCAAAACAAAACAGCAGATGAAGTTCAGCATGTTGGTAAAATGACGCATCTGGGGGAAAAAAAGCAATCCCAATGTATAAAATTATAACCTCTGACTTGATCAGTATATTGAGCATGTAGTAATGAAACCTCAAAGTTACAACAGAAAATTCTGTCAAAACTTCAACTCAGCAGTGATAAAAAAAAATCAAATTGATTCCCTTTAGGTGAGGAAAAATAAGAACACCACTACACCACTGAATAAATCCGTGTTGATGAGCCTACACAGTTCTGGTCCTCACCTGAGGAAGGACAGAGAACTTGGTAAGGAGCCATACAGTTGCTGGTTGAAACAAGAGGTATGGAGAGCCCCATAAAACTATCAGTCAAAGGCAGTGAATGAACAAGGAGTGTTTGCTCAAGGTCTATTCCAGTGTAACATGCACAGGTGAACAGCAGGTAGGCAGCTCTGAACAACAAAACCAAAAAGGGGTTTCTTGCACATGGCTTGTAATCAGGCTGTAGAACACAGAGAGAGCCTGCACAGGCTCGTGGAAGACAAATCTGCCAAGGATTATTAAACATTTAGCAATCACCTCTGGCTGGGGAAATGCCCGAGCTACAAATTCAGGGAGGCCGTGAGAACATCGGTGGGAAATATCATCATAAGCTTGTTCTGGAGATTTTTGTAATCTTCTCATGAATCTGCTTTTGATCACTGTGGGAGGCAGGACTCTGAGCTGATGGACCTTTGCTCTGACCCAGTATGACCACGCTTGTGCTGTTCAGAATGTATTTGTAAACGGAAGATTTTTCTGGAGATTTGCAAGGATATAAAATTACCTAGTGCTTTAACTTCTATTTTTTCCTGATTAAAATACTGTAAAGGCAATTGATGAGGGGAAATTTTTTCCTCAAATAAGGAATTGTGTGTTAACAGGAAGTAAGAAGAAATTCAGAATATCAGCTGTTTCACCTTTCTTGTTCCTTACTGCCGGTGCAATTAGTTTCCATATTCTTCACATCAGGGCTCACAGTGTGACACTAAATCACATTTAACCTCTTTTGAACTTCTGTGCCAAGTTCAATCTCAGAAGCTGTTATTTGTCCCTATAATTCTTCAGTTAGTCCTGCAACTGATACAAACTCCACGTAACTTTTAAAAACACTTGTGTGTGTTTGACAAAAACAAAAGAACAAGATCCTTGCCTTAGAGTTGCCACTCAAAGGAGGATGTGCAGCTACAGAAAGAATTGCAGTCTAGATTGCTTCTTATATTTCAAGAACTGGTTGAACAGGGGCTCTTTTTTCTTTCTTCTTTTTTTTTTTTTTTTTTTTTTAGATCATGAGAATGAACTACAGGAGAAACGAGGGTGACAAAGAGGGTGTAATGAAATGACAAAGTCATGTCAAATCTCGGTTGAGTAATACATTTACATGACACATAGAGTGCAGTAAAAGGTAGCCTTATGTGTGGGTTTGCACAGCACAATGCAATCCAAGCATGAGGAGCCAGCTGGGTTCCGAAAGTGTTGTACAGCTGTGTAGGAAGAGCATTTGACAATTTAATTGGGTGCTGGAGCCCCTGCACTACTGTGTGAGCCCAGGTCTCATAAAATCAGTGGGGAGTGTTGCTACTAAACCTGGCTCTGGACTCCAAGTATTCTTTAATTTAGGTTCCAAAGCTTCACAAGCACTTTTGAAAACTTTGAAAGGTTTTAGTGGCTCTCCCACTTTGTATAGAAAATTTTCTTAATATCAGAAATAGGATGCAGTAGAGCTTCTGGATTATTATCCAGTCTACATGAGCATTCCTCTCCAATATCTCAGACATATGTTTTGCTGTAAATGTCCTCAGTCAGATGCACTTTCACACGTGTATCTATATCATTACTATTTGCACCTATTTGTTTTAATCAAGTCTGCCACTACCCCTCTGAGTTGCTACCATGCTGGTTATGATGAGGTGCAAGTAATTTTGTTATAGACCATTTGGAGAATTTTGAAGTCATCTTACTTCTCTTTTAATACAAACAGAGAGACATTTTTGTCCTCGGGGAATATTTCAGCCTACCAGAGTGTTACAGACAGAATACACCATGCGCTGCCTCCATTTGGTAACTCGGTGATTCAGAGTGCATTTGCTTCACAGCTGTGACTCCCACACCTTCTGGATCCTCAAATCTGCAGGGTGAGTAAAGTGTACTCTCAGATGCACTCTTCCTTCCTCCATTTGCCTTGAGCTTCTTGGAGAACAATGTCCTCTCCACTTCTTTTTGGTGTTCTTACTCCTTCCCTACTATGGTGCAAAGAATCTAACCACTAACAGTTAATTAAAAAATTCCCATGATCACAGCTTATTAACTTGATTCTCCAGTAGGAGTTCTAAAAAGCACTGTCTACAGAAGTGAATAATAAAAATTTGATATGGAATGTAGACACACTGATGTCACCAAAATGGAATTATTCTGCATGATAGATGTCAGTGATTCTCCCAACTTTCAGTTTTGAGTAATTACCCTTCTGAGCTCTCTTATCACCTGGCAGCAGTTTTGTTAGCCCAACGTGTCTGTCATGGTTGTGTGCAAGATATTTAGGTGGAGTGGTATTCTTAGATACAGCACCACATGGAGTTACATAATGCCAAATTATATACCTATGTGCTCAAGAGGCACCTTGAATGACACCAGCAAAAAAAGCTGGTGTCACGTCAGGGAAAGTAAACATGAGTCTTGCTGACAATATTAGCATGTTCCAAGGTAATAGGCAGTTTTAAATAATCATTCTGACCTCATGATTCTTCATTTTAATGCCATCCTGCTAATTATCCAATATTACATACTACCATTATTCACCTTTAATAATGCCTTTCCCAAATAATGACATATAGGAATACAAATTTCTGCCTTGATTTAGGTGACAATGACACATAGGACCTACTTAGCATAACTGAGAAGCAAGATTTGTACTGGCATGCAAAATCTGGATGTCTGATGAATAAGATGTCTGATGCCTCTGAGGTAGGACCAGCAATAAATGATTGAGAGTAGGTAGGTAAGGACATAGGAGCTATTCCGTGGAGGAAGAGGTAGCACAGGATCTTGGTAGGAAATGTATTTTTAATTAATTCTTAATGGAATTAATCTTATTGTTTCTTTCCCAAGGATTGATAACAGATGCTTCTCTCTTTTCTAATACATGGCCTACTTTCAAAGTCAGAGCAGAGTGTAACACATATCAAATATCAGCTTGGCCTCTGAGTTGCCTTTTCCTCATCATATTAGATGGGATTCTCAGAACTAATTGAATGTTGTTCTTATTTATGAACAGTCATCTCACTCATACATTTTCCTTGAAGGACGTTCCTAATGGATGGAGGATTGTTTCCAGTCACTATCAACAATGCAATTAATATAAATTACAACATACAGGTACAGTGAGACAGCAGCCTTGTGCTTACGCCCAAAGACATAAAGACAAGATGATTCTATGATGCAGGAATAAAGCAAGCTAATACTATCTCATTTCTTTTCTGTTTTTAAAAAACAGAAGTCTAAAAAAAATCTCCCCTTTTTCTGTCCAAAAGCCCATCTTACCATTTGCTTCACATTTGACCTTTCTTCAAGAAGAAGTGAGTATTTTTATTGATAATGAACCTATACCTAGCCTTTTTCTAGTGTGCTAGAGCCAGAGAATTGCATAACTTTCATGCACGGGCACATATGTTTTAGGACCATGGTGCTAAAAACTTGATACCCATTTATGCTTCTAACACAAAAAAAATTGTGCTGGCAGTTATTTGAGGTTTGCTATTACTGGTGAAGCTCTGACACCAGAACTTACGAGACCTTCCCTTCTTCTCCAGCTGTGCCTGTGCAGCCTGAGTGATCCAGGCCAAAGGGTTGCTCGTGCAGAGCTGGTGATGATGCAGTTTCCAATGGATGATGTACTGCAGAACAGCCATGGCTGTGCTGTGAAGGAGGCACTGACTGTCAAGTTTCATTAGCTCAGAACAAGAAGGTGCTTCTAACAGTTCAGTTTGTCTGGGACTATACAGCTTCTATGCAGGACTCCTCTTAGTTTTTGCAACCATATCTCTGTGAACGTAAGTGACCTAGACCTGAGGCGTGCCATAATAACCTCACCTACTCCTGGTCAGCTCGTAAGAAGCAAAGGGAACAGTGTTGTCTCATCAATCCTGAGTGCTCTTGAGAGAAGCCCTAGTGGTAGATGCCCCTTGAGGACCTGTTGGTATCTTCAGACTTCTGGAGAAACCAGCGACTGTCCTGACTTCCTCCCACACCCCACCGAAGGACCAGCTCTTTCTTTTCAGTGCAAAGGGAAAAGCAACAGCCTGGCCACTCTCTAAAGCTGAATCTAATCGAGGAGAGGAAAGGTACTTCCAGGCTGTACTTCCCTGAGTGGATGTGTTTGTGAGGAATGGCTGCTGGGGGCACCTAAAGCCTGCCAGAAACTACATAAAGATTTGTTTCAAGGAATGGGGAATGATTCAAACTGTTTGTGATGGAAAACAAATGCACTGATTGATTTGTAATGTAAAATGAGTGGAAAGGACAAATTTACCTATTTTAGGGTCTGCTTCCTTCATGATCTGACCTAAGAGTCTGATTTCTTTAACAGCACTCTTACTAGCGACCAAGGAGAGACTGATGCTGTTGAAGTGATCCTCTTGAGGAAAGCAGCAATAAAACAAAGGATTTAACTTCTGTGAAATTTTATCCCCATCTCTGATGTATGCGAGTACCCATTGCAGTCAAAAAATAGGCCCCTTTTTTCTTGTATTGTGCTCTGAATGCTGAGGCTCTGTTGCAAGTTCCAATTGCACAATAGCTTGTTGTATGTCTTGTCTCACTGTGTATCTCATGAGATGATATTAAGCACAGAAAATCACGTGAAAAGCTTGACACAGCTTTCTGAAACAAAACATTTCCCTGGGACTTCCAGCAGAATTAGGCAGAAACAGTTGACACTCAAGTGCTAACTGGCTGCATAATAGCAAAAGGGCCGTAAATTTTGCTGAGGCATCATGATCTGGTTGTATCACTTAACTTGCTGGGATCTTCTCTGATACTGTGAAAGCAACTAGAAATATTAAAGGCAGAAGAGGGTGTGCTGAAGCTGAGAACTGAGGGTATCAATACAGTTCCTCTCTACAATGAATTCTGTGAGCAATAAGGATAAGTTACCTTAGATGCAAGAATATTCCAGAGTGGCTGAAAAGAGGAAAAATAAGTAATGTCACTGCCTTCTCCATCTATTTTCCTCCTGTCTTCATCTTTCATTTACCTTTCTTTTCTCTTGTAACGTCTACCTTTCTTTATTTTTGCTTATAATTAGCCTCGTACTTTCACTTTCCTCTAAAGGCTCGTTACCTTCTGTTTCTTTGTTTCAGTAGAGTTGTTTTTTACCCTCTTTCAATGTCTATTCAGACTGTTTGTTGGTGATGTTTTCCAAGTGCATTATTCTCAGTTGTGTAACCCGCCCCTGTATTTCAGGTTCCATAAACAATGTTAAATACAGTACTTGAATAAATGGAAATTTGAGAAGCCTGCTAGATGAATTGTAGCAGAATTATTCTTAACCTTCCTATTTGGCTCAACTTTGAGCAGTTAAGAATAGAAAACTCGAAGGCTGCCATCAGAGAGGTCCTTCTGAAAGCGGAAAATGGAACACTGCTTTTAAAAAAACCTTATCCATGAAAACCACGAGAAAGGAAGTGAAAGAGCAAGATGACACAGTGAGGGTGAAATCCGCGCATGAAGGCACTGGAAAGCACTGTTGTCATGCAATGGAGGAAGCAATGCTCAGTGGGCCTGTCCCTACAAGGCCAAGGCGTTTTAGACTGACAAGTCTGAATCCATCACAGAAAATCTGTGTGTATGTAAAGAGCTGATATCAGGTTTGCTCCATTCTGGTCTCCATGTATCTGTATCCCAGTGCTATTTCCCATCATTACCACCAGAGCGGAAGGAGCCCAGTCCATTAGTGGGGACCCATGGTCCTTACTTCTAACTAATTTATTGAACTCTGTTGAGAGAGTAGCTCTGGGACAGAGCAGGACTGGGTTGCAGGAGGGCTGGGAATCAGGGGTGCAAATTCTCCATGTGGAGTGAGCAACAGCTTGTGCTTTCACCATGGGGCTGGGCAGGAGACCCTCAGGTCCTCAGCGTCTCCCAGTCCCTCCACAGCCAGAGCTTTCTCGTGATGATGCCTGAGTCTGGGCTCAGCAGTTATTGCCTCCTGGAAGAAGAGGTCAGCTCCCTGCCCCGGCTTTGCTTACGCTGGACTTTGAGCATGAGGAGTAACTGTAGCAGCACCTGCAACCCCTCTTTTATAGCAGGCAATCTGCTAAATCTACTGTATCCAAAAATCCCTCTTTTCCCTTCTCCAAATTTTCACCTATCCCCTTCCACAGATAAGACCTCTCTACTTCCCTCTCCGAGCTCTGTGCTGACCTTTGTGTCATACTCTTAAGGGTTTGAAAGGCTACATGATTAAAGCAATAAAATGTAACGAGGTATATGGCTTGCTAATGTCTCTTCTGTTTTTAAGAGCAGAGTGACTGCCTTGGCACTTGGCACTCAGAAGCTCTTAGCAAACCCATGATCAGATAACAAGGATAGGGGTAGGAGGTGGAGGGAGTTTCTTGGTCTATTTGATCAATGGTGATAGACAAGTTCTTGACAGTGACCTTATTTCCCTGCTTTATCTGCTTGACCTCTTGGTTTCTTCCCCTCAGTTTTAGTTTTGTATTACTATAAACTTAGAAAAATTACTGAACCATGTAATAAGGCAGGACTGGTGAAGAAGAGACTGTGTCCTGCTTGTAGGTGGAGTGGGGCTAATGCAGTGAGCTGAGACAACCACATTCTGTGTGGATTAGAAACAGGGGCAGGGGAAGGAAAATCTGAGTTAAGGTCCAAGGTCAGTAAATGAGAGAATGTGTGAAATACCCATGACTTGGTGATTCTAGTGCAGATATCCTGTACCAGCCATGAAAGCCCTAGTCAGACAAATGGGAACAGAGGAGGAGTTTCTGATAAGTGAAGTTCAGCAGGGGCCCATGGAGGCTGTCAGAGGGAGGAAGTCTCTCAGATATGGGTGACTTGGGAGGCTCTGTTGCATGGAACCAGGTGTGGGTCCTGGGAGAGCCCAAAGCAACAGGGGAACCTGCCTCTGTCCAGACTATTTGTGGCACAGCACTAGGCATACAATCACCCTCAAATGATACTGACCTTAATATTCTCTCTGCAAGTTCTGTATTTTAGAGAAGAATGGCAGGAGAATTGTTTTGGTTTAGTCTGCTACTTTTTGCTAGCAAGTTGCTTTATGAACGTTATAGAGATTTAGAAAAAGCTAGTATTAAGCTTGATTCTAGTTTCAAAATCTTCTGGAAAGCCCAGAAAACCACATGATCCATGATGTACAGAAGATAATTAGGAGATGTCTCTACTGACATCTGAAAGAGCCAGACGGGAATAGTCGCCTCACTGGTAAGGAGAATTAAAATACCCTATCTGGGAATATGGGAGCCCAATTCTTGCATGTGAAAAGTAGCCTTGATGCATAAAGGCAGCAAAGTGTTGTCCTGCATGTGAACACATTTGCTCTCAGCTCCCCACTGGAGTTGAGGCATATCCATGCCTACAATTACTGCATGGATATGGGCAATTTGGATATTTACAGACAGAAATAGTAAAAAAAGAAAAAGTGGAAACAAAAGATAAGAAAAATGTGCCCTACTGCCACTGGTTCTGGTTGCAGGCAGCAATAATTAGTGTACATAAATGTTCAATTTCATGCAAAAGCCATATTCTTTACTCAATATTTACAGAAAACTCCAATACACAATTGTGGGCCAGGTCATTATTGACAGAACTGGTCTGTAATGAAATTGCAATTTGGCTTGGATATGAGAACAAATTTGATATTGCTGCTCAACACTGGCTTTGCAATCTGTTTGCAATGACATTTACTTTTTGTTGTAAACATTTTAGGAAAGCTAAGATGCCCTAAGCTATAAAGCATACCCATTGTCAAATCCCAAGGATTACTGAAGGATCAATATTTTGTGACAGTGACATCCACTGATGTGGGGGTTTATTCTGGTTTTTTGTTTTCTTCCTCTGTACCCGCAGAGCTCTGGAAACACAGCATAATGCAAGAAAATTTCTCAGTTGTACAACCACAGGTAGTTGAAACATTTGTTCAACAGCTGATGGAAAACTACCAAGAATCAGATACAGAGGTACAGACTCTCTGCATTTCTGTCTAAGCAATAGCTAAATCATGTTTACATCTTTATTTCTTAAAGCTCTTGTAAATCAGTGACCTAAAAAAGAAACACATTTCTTAAGCTTATGAGCTTAGATGCAGATTATGTTGGTTTGTAATAGCAGCATTGGCAGCAAACTTGTGTAGTGCCCTGCTGCCTTCTGACAGGTTTATTTCAGCTTTCAGGACTGTAATAATGTGAAGATGAGTTAGGGCTGGAGGTTTATATGAAACCGCAGTGCAGGATTGCAAGACTTTATTCACCGAATCTGTTGTGGGAACTCTTCTTCCTGAGTCATTGCTAAATCAGGGGTCAATCACAATGTTAGGAACCTGGTTTTGGTTTTTTCAGTGAAAATTAAAGAAAATATTTATGAAATATGACCACTCCCACTTAAAAAACACAAACCATGCTTTTCTGTGAGAGAAGGGATGCTGGGTCCCAACCACAATTCAGGCAGTTTCTGAGCTGGTGATTTAATTTCTCTACTGAAAATTCTCTTTTAGCTTCAGATGGAAAAAACCCAATCATTATACAGTTGTAGCTAGAACCAGCCAAAAAAAAAAAGACAAATCTGTTTTCCATTAGTTCATTGAAACTGTAGATTGACCAAAAACTTTCACACTGAATGATTTGATTTTTGCTTCATTTTGGTATTGCAGAAGCATTTTATTTACAATAAAGTGACCGTGTTTCATTTTGACGTATGCTGTATATAGCAACCCTTGTGACTCAGGCCACCCACAAGGTTTCTTATTTTGTTTTCCTAGGTCACTTTTGTAAAAGTCATTTAGAGGAGTGTCTCACTGTACTGGGCTGTGATATCATGGCCAGAGTGTGCAGCAACTTGAAGCCCTATTCCATGTTTCATGAAAATATGCTCCAGCAGTAGCATCATTTACTTTACCAAAAAAGAACAAGTATTACCATGCCCAGAGCATTGATTCTACTCTCTGAAACAGGGGAAGGGTTTCTCTGTGTGGGAGGTAGTTGCTAAGTAAAAAATAAAGCCAAGCTGTTTGGCTGGGAATTTGCTGAAGTGGAGCTGGGCTACACAAGCACAGTCACCATGCACCTTTGTGCTTTGCTTTAGGAGCTGGCAGCCCCAAAGTGATAGGGCTCTGACACAGATTGGTGATGGTGGTGGTCTGTTGAGTGGCAGTACTTAGTGGTTTCATTTGGGACAGACGCTCACTGTACAGACACATCGCGACAGCCTTTGAGAAGGAAGGTAGGGAGGCTCTAGGGCTCCTGTTTCTGTGCTCAGTGCCAAAAGTTATGCTAGAAGGACTGGTAAAACAAAGATAACCTGAAGGCAAAGATAGTGGCCTGCTGTTCTGTGGTTCATGTTCACAATGGATGATACACTGGTAACCTTCCATCTTAAACTTCTACTGATGGGTCTCTTCCTTTGCAAGGCATTTCCCAGAGCAATTCAGTCTTATGCATTGACTGAGATAGAAAACAGAAGTGGGTCGGGCACGCAGGCTGTGCCACAATGTTAATACCAGGTTTGCTGCATCGTGGCTGTGTAACCAACTCTTCTTAAGTTCTGAGCACTTGACTTTGCAGCTTCAGCTATGTTTTTTAGGATAGCTGGTGTGTGGGGGTGGAATTTTGAAAAGAAGTAAGCCCAGCCAATAAATCAGAAATGTAATCTTGTGGAATCGTGATATCCATGTAATCTCTTAGCTAACTTGGAGGCAGGGCTCCATCAAAACAAACTCCACTGCTTGAAGCATGTCAGCTTCTACAGAAACCTACACTAGGGAGAAGACTGCTTGGGTTTCAAGGATGTTGGCACAGCAGTATTAGAAGACCTGCACTTTGGATTTCATTCTTGGGTCCTATTTTCATCTATCTGTGATTTCAGTTCTTCTCTGGGCTTCTTATAACTTTTTTGCCCCATTTTCTCATGCTTTTTCCATTTTATTCTTTTTCTCCCCTATATCCTTTTCTGCATAGTATCTGGTCAGCAACATCCCTTCTTGCCTGATTTCACTGTCCTGTCCATATGTTTGAGAAGGCTGGAATGAGAGAGAAAATGAAAAATGCATGTGAGGTTTCAGCTGGGTGGAAAGATACAGAAGGAGTCAATCGGACTTTCCTGAAGCCTGTGGGCAGTGGAGTCTGCACCCTCTCCCTGCACTTTGCTAGTCCATCACCACCAAATTCTGTATCATCTGTGTTTGTACTCGCAGAAGTGGCTCAGAGTCAGGAGCTACTTAGTGTCACTGGGCTCTGCTTCAACCTCATAAGAGACGTCCCACTCCTCGTTAGCCTAAAGCAATTAACAGAGGCCACTGCAGGTCTGAAGAGCAAGCTCAGAGGCTCAGTGGAGGTGTCAGAAGCCACAAGAAAGATTCAGGCATGATCAGCTAAAATGGGATGGCAGACAGTTAAAAACTAAAAAGTGTCTAACCCTGTGCATTGTTCTTTTTTCTCCAATAGAGTCATAGGATTTGACCAACTTTTCTTTACAAAAGAGAAACACAGATCAGAAGAAAGCTAGTGCTGCTCTGAATAAAGATGACCAGAACTTTTAAGCAGGGCTAAAATACTTGTATTTTCCCCCAACATTCATTTTTCAGAAATCTCTCAGTAATGTTTATGTAAGACAAAAAATTTAACACAGGAAATTTTACCAAGAACCCAATGAAGTTATTAGCATTTACTGCTTAGATCTGGCATGCAGAGGTGCCAGGCAACCTTGAAAGCAGACTGTTCTGTTGGCTGAGCCTACAGTCTGCATTTGTGCCTATTTCTTATCTGAATAATGTAATATGCTAAGAATGACTTTTAGCTTTCCTCCATTGTGCTAATCTGGTTGCAAGCGCTGTTCAGCAGTATGAAAATAACCAAACATTTATACCTAGCAATACCTACCTAACTATGTGAAATTTAAATTCTGTCATTTAAATCTGTTTAAGTTCTATTATGTACCTTCCTATTTGTGCTAACCT
Source organism: Pipra filicauda (assembly GCF_003945595.2). NCBI lineage: Eukaryota > Metazoa > Chordata > Aves > Passeriformes > Pipridae > Pipra > Pipra filicauda. The sequence continues at coordinate 2,277,109 of NW_024104283.1, forward strand.
GTGTGCCCTTTCTGAGGGTACGTAGATTGTCAAATATCAACAAATGGAACATGCAATTGTTTTTATCATATATTAAATGGTCTGTATGTACACGGTTATCAGCAGACAGCATATTTGTTCTGATAAATGCATTACCTCACAGCTTACTGAAGAAGCCTGATCACAGTTGTTCTGACTTTCTGGAGGCAGGGGACATTATGCTGTGGGAGGCCAGGCTCACTGACGTAGCAGAGCCAGGCACAGGACCTTCTCCTAAAACTGGATTTCCTAATCCTGCTTCCCAATCTTTCTACTCCTCTGTCCTCTGCACACATTTTCTTCTGTCAATTCTCATACCTATTAGTGAGGAAATCTTTCTTTTCTGATGACCAGAAACAGACATTTTTAAGAGTATATATGAAACTTAACACATTTCACAGAATTACAGAACCATCAAATCACAGAATGGGTAAGGTTGGAAGGAACCACAGTGGATCATCTGGTCCAACCTCCCTGCTCAAGCATTTGCCACCTTCAAATATTGATTGTGAACTTCCTACTGTTTCCAGGGAATAAATGTTTCTAAAACCAACAGTGATGTACAAAATGGATTATTCCATATCATCAATGGATTATTTTCAAAAAAAAATTCAGTTAGGAAAATATTTGTGCCACGATTAATTAGGTATCATACAACATATTCAGAACTCTGGATCATTTACTCCTAGGCTATGGTGTTTGCTCATCCCTAGCTTTGCTCACTCACTTTTTCTGCTCTGTTAGATTGCGGGGCTGTGCCATAGGATAATTATGGAAATAACAGCTCTTAGAGCCCAGTTCACCGATTCAGAGAAAGAAAACCTTGGTCTCAAAGAGAAAATTAGAAAAGAAGGACAGGATAACTATGAATCACCAGTGCAGAACCCATTTGTGACTTATGTCTATCTAAAAGTAGGTACAGAATATGAGGGGATACTTGATCAGTCTTTTTGTGCTGCTGTATAATTCACCACAAGTGTAGCACTCAAAGGAATAAATTGCTGCAGTGTGCCAGGTGGACGAATGGGTGAATCATTTGTCTCCTGCTGCTAGAAGCATCTTGTAAAAACGTCTGGTGGAAAAATAGTGTGCCTTCTCTGAGAGAGGAGGCGTATTCTCGATGGAACAGGTACCACATTAGAGAGAGTGATGAAAGCTCTTTTTAGTTACAGTGGAGGGAACATTTTGGATATAATACCTCAGCTTGTAATATTCTGCATTATTTTTCTTGTAAACTTTATGTCCATTGCAAAATTGTATTGCTCACTCTAACAATGCCTTTTTTTTCAAGTAGTCCACTGATTTCTTTGAGGCTACTGTGTCATTACTTTACAAAAATAAGACATCCCAATCTAGTCTGTAAAAACTCATCTGATTGTGACCTTAGAGCAACTACCAGCATCAGATCCTCAGGGTTTTGATCTGATGGTCCAAGAGCCCATTAATGTCAACAGTGACTTGTGGAATGTTGTGATTTCTTTTTCAGTCCTGAGGGTGAGTCCAGTTTTCACCAGAGAGCCTACTTTTTCACCATGGTGCTGCTACTTCCATTAAATACATACATCCCAGGATTTCCAATAGGTTGCCTGCAAATGATAGAATTGAATTTCCATTTCTTGTAGTGCCTGGATGCAAGAGGAATATTGTTCTGTCTTCCTGATACATTGATGCTAGGAAAACAATTATGAAGGACCATTTGGTTGTAGTTGAGAGACTTTTGAAATCTTCTGAATGTTGCTTTCCCATATGTGCACACTTCATCTTTTATGGGTTCTGTTTGTAATTGCAGGGAAAGTTGGATGTCTATCATCTTAGCACTGAGCAACCAGTGTTTGAAATCATCAGTCAAGTGAGAAGGGAAGGAGTTGATAACATGATTTATCAGAAGAAAATGTTGGCTCCAGTAAAAATAATGGTGACTTGAAAGAACATTTGTCTAAAGTAAAGAAATACATAAGAGTGTCAGTAAACAAAGACAAGGATAATATCCTGGTTGAGCTTGCTGAAGATAGCTTACATTATTTCACTCTGTCTGGGACATTGGTTGGGTGAAGAGCATGGAGATGATCCATTACTAGACTCTGTTAATGATTACTCATTTGTCAGGCTGTCACAGTGTTAATGCTCCAAGTGCAGAAATGTTGGGCCAAACTCAGCCCATAGACCCTGAATAACTACATGCATTTGAACTGAATTTGGTTCTAAACTCAGCAACTCTAGTTTCAGACAGTTCTGAATGAAAACAACACCATACTTTCTACACAGGTGAACATCAGAGAGGTTGAACTTGGATTTGAGGAAGTATACACATGAACATTCAATCATATATCAGCATTTTCATCTATTGCCATTGTCCCTCTTCTGGGCAGGGGAAAAAGACTGTGATGCTTCAGTGACCTTGACAAAAGTGTTGATGGGAGTTTTATCTTCTTCTTGTGCAACCTGGTCACATGAAGTAATGGAGGCAGAATCCTTTTTGCCACTTGAGGTTATTCAGAAAAAAAAAATATATTCAGCTTTATGTTTTGAAAAAGCGACCCCAAAACTGATCTTCCGGGAATTATAAAATAAAGCCTGGAAAGTAATTTCCAAGCTGTACTTCCAAATCAATCCCTTCCTCCTCAGCAAAGTTCAGTTGGTACTGAAATTATGTTAGCCAGTCAGTGAATACAAATGAGATCAAATGAATAATGGCTAAATCCTTCTGTCTAAAGCAAATATGTCTGCAGATCTCTAAAGCAGAGAATTTTGTGAAGCAGGATATAACTGCAACGCCAACAGAGTGACAAGGGCTTTCAACACCCCCAAAGAACTGGGAGATAGGGACGCCCAGAAGTAAATGAGTAATCAGTGGAAAGGGAAGAGGTGTATGTGCGAGAAGACTGAAGGGAGACTTCCATGTCCCCACTTGAAAGGGACAGCGCACATGAAGTGCAGTGAACATGAAGAGTGGAGAGCTCATTTACAGTTAAAGAGCTGTAGTTTGAGCAGAGCCATGGGAACTTGGTGGGCTGGTGCACATCACAGTCATGGGTGGTTACAAAGTGTTTAAGAAGGATCGGTGGGGAAGAAGAGGAGTGAGGATTGCCTTCTGTGTAAGGGGTTCTTTCCCTGCTCAGAGCTCCTGTGTGAATGTGGAGACGTACTGCTGCAAGCCTATGAGTCAAGGTCAGAAGAAGGAGGAATGTTAGTGAAGAATAATGACTGTGGTGGGGAATCTGTGACAGACTGCCTGGTCACGAGATAAATTGGATGGATCTGTCTATAGAGGGATAAGAAAAGTGTTTTTGATTTGAGGTCTTGGTGGTCATCTGGAAATCTACTGGAAAGGGAAAACAGCATTGTGAAAGCCTAGGAGGTTCCTAGACAGCATTAGTGATAATATCTTAAAAGTGAATGCTAGAAGAGCCAACTGTGGTAAATCCCTACTTCAGCTGCTCACAAACAGGGAAAACAAGGTAGTGAATGTCATCTGAGGCTGCAGTGAGAATAGGCAAAATCCCTGAGAAACTGCCAAGAGAGGAAAAGTGCAGATGGAAGATGGTTGACTTTTAAATAAACTGAAGAGATTTCATAATCAACTACCCTGTCATGTAAGAAGACCAGGGAGTTTAGCAGAAATTTGGCCTTGCTTGCCTTAGCAAGGAGCTTCTTGAATTTGAGATTAGCTCAGTTGGTTAAAACTTGGCGCTAATAACACCATGGTCATGGGTTCAATCCCTGTATGGGCCACTCACTTAAGAGCTGGACTTGGTGATCCTTGTGGGTCCCTTCCAACTCAGCATATTCTGTGATTCTGTGGGATTCTGTGTAAGATTGCAAGCAGTAGAAACATCGACAGAGCACAGAGTTAGAGTATCAGAGTTCAGACCGATAGTAATGAAATTAGGAAGGCCAAAATCCAGCTGCAGATAAAATTAATATGGGGCACAAAGGCTAAGAAGGTAAGTTGACACTGAATGGTAGAGCTTCTCTGCAGAGACCCTTCTGGCAGGAGGGGCAGGACTTCCAGCGGTCCTCTGTAACCTCTTTAACAGTTCTGAGGAGGAACTCATAGAATCACAGAATGTTAAGGGGTTGGAATGGACCTTAAAGATCATATACTCCCAACCCCCTCTGCCACAGACAGGGACACTTCCCACTAGACCAGGTTGCTCAAGGCCTTATCCAACCTGGCTTTGAACACTACCAGGGTTGGGACATCCACAATCTCCCTAGGCAAGTCTGCTATTTTGAACAAAGAAGAAGAAAACCTGATGACCATGAATCCACTAATTTTGTTTTTATTAAAGGACATTGTAATTAAGGTATGAACCAGAATCCCCATTTGGCATAATAGTGTTCACCACCGTTTATAGTGCTCCATTTTGGAGGGGTTCACTGCTTGCTTTTTTGTATTTAATTTCTTCAATTTTTTTCCTGTTCATATTTCCTGTTTCTGCAGAGACATAGTAACAGAAAGTTATTGCCAATGGCTGCACTGTTTCAAACTGCAAAGTTTGAGCATTTGGAAGTTAAAACAAAATGCAAATAGTTGCATGCTTTTACAATTGTATTTCCTTCCAAACCACATTTCTTCTTGGGGAAATTAACCCTGGTGTGTCTACTCTTACCAATGTCTTCCTTAGCAGGAACAGCTGCAGCTCTTGCAGGATGAAAATACCAGGCTTAGCAAGCTGGTAGATAAGCTAAAGGCTGTGAACTGTTGGAAACAAACCACTCAGTAGGCACAGCTCTCTGCTAAGCTTAGAGATGCTGAGAAGATGATATTTCCTTATAATTTCATCTGTTATTAGTGTCTAATTTTCAGCAAAACTGGTGGTCACATTGGAGAGGCTTGTGAAATAATGGTGAGCCTACAGGAGCTCTTGGTAACTGCACATTTTAGGTAAAAAATTTAAATTTTTTCCCCACTATATTATGGATATAGTGGTAGTCTTCAAGTGGAAAGAAAGTGAAAAAAATTCCTGATGCTTGCTCGAAGCAAGAGTTTAGTAAGTGTGAGTAGCCTATAATATTCTAATTCTGTTGTTAACTCAGAAGATGATTTATGACATTGTATCAAAATCTGCTACTTCATAACTGACCAAAAAGTATGATAAAAAAGACAGGCAGACATGAAATGACAATGAACTAGATTGTCGTCTTGGGAGTGGCTGACTTTGTCTTCTTTTTTTAAACTGGTATCTGATTAAACAAAGCAGAACACAGCATGAGGTTTATAAATTTAATTACAGAAATATAAGATGAAGGCCAAAATTACTAAATTGAAGTGAAGATGGATGGAAAGAAAAGTGCCTCACTGCTTTAAATGAGTCTGATTAGGATGGAAAAAACAGATTATTGATTGTTATAGAGGTTAATTAGCTGCACATGTCAAGAAAAGGCAAGGCAGAATGGAGATTATTTGGTAACTTAAAAAAAGGTGAAAACAAAATGGAGTTTGTGTGATTGTTAATTTTAAACTTTAGAAAAACTGGATGTGCTGTATCAAGGAGATGCTAAATCATCAGAATATTTTATTAAACAGCTCAGTCAAAAATGGATTGAATTATTGCAAATTTGTGGATTTAAATAAGAGCTATCTTCATGGGATCTAAAAGAAAAGCATGAAACTGAGAAAAATAAATGGGAAAATTTGGCTTTTTAAAAATTAGAAAGTAGCTCATCTCATTCTGACAGAGCTTTCTGTGTTTGACTTTAGAATGATCCCAAAGATCTAAGAACTTGTATTTCACTGTCCCGCACTCCAAGTGCAGAGGATCCCGGACCTTGCTTTTTTCAATTCAAACAGCTGGAAAAGGAGAAAGGGCTGCTGCATCTGTACATGACATAGTAAGATGTATATACACAATCACAGAATCACAGAATCAACCAGGTTGGAAAAGACCTCTGAGATCATTGAGTCCAACCCATGACCCAACACCACCCTGTCAACTAGACCACGGCACTAAGTGCCACATCCAGTCTCTTCTTAAATACCTCCAGAGACTCCACCACCTCCTTGGGCAGCCCATTCCAATGTCTGATCACTCTTTGTAAAGAATTTCTTTTTAATGTTTAACCTAAAGTTTCCCTGGCACAGCTTAAGAATGTGTCCTCTTGTCCTACTGCTGATTGCCTAGGAGAGGAGACCAACCCCCACCTGGCTACAACCTCCTTTCAGGTAGTTGTAGATAGCAATAAAGCCTCTCCCCTGAGCCTCCTCTTCTCCTGGCTAAACAGCCCCAGCTCCCTCAGCCGCTCCTCACAGAGCCTGTGCTCCAGTCCCTTCTTACACGTTTATGTTTGTGTCTAAAAGAAAGAGACTCTGCTCAGAAGGAAAACAAGCTTCATCACACACGTTTTTACTTCAGAGACAATGAAGGAATAAACAGATTAGTAGATGGACAGGTCTTTCTAATGCATAGAAAGAGCAAGTTTTGCACTGCTCTGAGCTTGTTTGCATACAAGAACTTGAATTGCTGAGATATGAATATAATTACAGATGTGCAGTTGTACCCATACGAAAGATTATCCTACGTTTTCTACTTTAAATGACCCTTCTTGTCCATCCTCTCCCCCACTTCGCTTTAGAAAAGATCCAGTTTTTGTTAGAAGATAGGAACCATTCAATCCCACTTTAGTCAAAATCTCTGAGATTTACCTTTCAAGAAACTCACTTCTCTATAAAAGAGAGAAAACGACTGCTCTCATCATTGTTTTTGCTATGAGCTTTCTGCTTTTAGTAAGCTCTTCAAAACAAAAAAGAAAGAGTGTATGAATTCTGTGATGATGCCAGAACTTCGAAGGTGACTTTGTTTTAGGGGCAGCTCAAGTCTGTAAGGAGAGCTCTTGCAAAATCTGAAACAGACATTGTCAAGCTAAAGAAAAGGCCACATAAACTGGCATCAGAAATCAACAGTTCCTGGATTCTCCTCTCCATCTCACTTGTTTTAATGAAGAATTTGACTACTGTTATTCTAGGAGAGAAATGGATTAAAACCTAACTGCGTAAAGCTGGATGTGTATTTTATGGCATTGAAACCACATGTTCATATGAGTGTTTTCACCATCACAGGCAGAGAGAACTAGGGAAGAAACTGTAGCATCTTGGAAAAAGTCTGAGTCACATACCAAAACGACAATTTACAGGCATTACATTTATGTATGTCATCAACAGTGTTGGATACATGTTTTAGTAGAGCAAAAGACACTATTAATATTTTATTCCACAGATTTAAAAAAAAATAAGTTACAGATCCTGAGGTTATTAGTCTTCTAGCCAATCATTAAATTTCAAGGAAACATTCAGAGGTGTTGTCATTAAATCCAGAAAAAATTAATTACATGTTTTTGTTTTTTTTTTCCCAAACACCTTCATGGATATATCACTGTCACAGCAAACTGCCTTTCACTTCTACATATGGCTGTCCATGCTGAAACAGCCCATTCCTCAAAGTCAGACTGAAAAGCATACCCTTCACTTACAATATATTTAACACAGGCAACATGATTATATGGAAAATGTCTTGTCAAACCAACCTCATTTCATTCTGCTGATAAGATTACAAGTTAGATACATAAACATAATGCCAGATATGTAATATATATTTGGAAGGGCCCCGTGGGTTAGCAGCATATAACTTTTGTATTTTTAAATTTTAGTATTACACAGTACCAACAAAAATGCTAAATGGATTGAGAGCTAGATTTTTTGACAACTGAAAATGCATGATTTTCATTAAGTTGGTTTCTAATGGGTTCCTAAAGGGGTTGGTAGCAGAACTATCAGTATTCAACAGTTTTGTAAGTAGACTGGAAATAAATATAAAATTATAGACTATAAAAACAACCAATGACATATTTAGGGAGCAAATTAGTGAATTTGATAAGGCACATTTTGTGGATAACTATATGGGCAGAGCAGGAGTACAGAATCACACAGAAGACTTGGTTATCCCTCTGAGAAATATTTCAGTGCCTGGTTAGATGAAGAACAAGATGGAAGCAAGGCTTGCACAGCACAGGGCAACTGCATCCCTGGACAGGACAGGGATAGTAACAGATGACTGGCCGTGTAGTGTGGTGCTGGAAAGGATGGATGCTGCAATCTCTTAGTTTATAAAAAGGTGAACAGTACACATGTATTTAAAATTAGTTGGTAGCTCTGTGTACAACACAGAAATACTGTTGCTGGTTCCAGAGTGTACCACCTGAAACAGACGAAGGAAAAAATGAGAGAATGCAGAGAAGAGTTCCAAAAATTATTTGAGGACTGTAGGAAATGCTTTCTAACAGAGGGCTCAATCTGTTTAGCCCACCTGAAAGAAGAGCGACATAATTACAGTCTACAGGCAATCAATTCTATTGGGAGAGAAAATCCAACATTAAAAGGTTCTTAGGGGAAGCTATAACAAGAGGTGATGCCTCAAAGCTGAGGCCAGAGAAACTGAGAACATGACTGAGTATCATTAAGACCTGATGACTTTCTGGGAAACATGGTTTAGCCAAACCAACTTGCTCATTCCAGTACAAGGGTAGTAAAGGTAAACATGATATTAAAAAATCACGTCCAATGGCTCGATTGTTCCATTTTGAGCTTTTCAGTCTATGAAACTCCAACCTTAGTAAGGCTTAGAGAGCTCACCAGTGAAAAATGTTTGGACCGTGACTGCTTTTATCTCTTTGTGTTCAGATTTTTCAGCAGAGTGGAGTTGCCCTTGGATAATAGATGGGTTTTCTTCCCTGGATCTGCCATCTTTCTAGCAGCAGTTTTTGTTGTTGTTTTTCTTTTCTTTTGGGTACTGACATCAGCTTCTGGTTCTTTCTTTTCTTCCTAATTTCTTTCTCACCATTGTGATGATGGTGTTTATCAATAGCAAGTTCCTTTACACAACCCTTGGCTGTACAGGAGGGTTTAATCTGATCTGAGTGGCTACCACACCATTGCATTTGATGTGGTACAGATTCCAACATGTAGCCATACTGTCTGTCTGTCTCTAGAAACCACATATAAACAACGTTTGAAAAAGTTGTGCCCATTTCTCCCCTCTCTTTCCTTGTTTGTATGTTGTTTTAAAAACAACTTTCACCTGCAGAACAGAAAGTGGTTGCAGAAAGCAGATTACAGCAGACTGAGGAAACTGAAAGCAACTGCCTTCTTGTTTATTTGCAATTGAATGAGCTGTACACATGAATGTTGTTTTGAGGCTTCTCTCTCTAACAAGCAATAGTATGAATACAGCATTCTGTTCCTACTCATCCTACCCTTCCCTTGTGCTCTCTGTTCCCACAACCCCGATTTTACTTTGGGTTTAGGTCTGACTAGCGTCCTATCATTAGATATTAGGACAATTCAGATTTGTTTACCAACGCTTCATTATCTTCAGTACCAAGCCATGTGCAACTGGGTCTTTCCTCATTCAGTGTAGCTGAGCATGACAGCTGACAACTGGTCATCAGGGTTTAAAAGGAAATCTAAAACGGTGTGTTCAGGAATTGGGAGGATGCAACCTAACTCTGAAGATTTTATAACTGTATGTTGTAGAAAATAATGCTGTTGGAAGTAGTACAGAGGAACATACAAGAAGCCAAGAACTTCCAAGACACAAGTAGTCCATGTAATAAAAGCTAAAAACATGGAGAAGATGCTCCCAAATGGAAGAAAAAGAGCAGAGAGTAAAATGCCTAACCAGGGAAGCTGAAGAACCTCCTAAAACATACTATCTTCAACAAAAGAGGGGTCATGAAAAAAAGGTAGCAGGTAAACTCTTAACAAATAATTGAAATATAGAAGCATTAGCATTTCTGGAGAGAGGTCTCAAGGTTTAACACTGCCTGACCACAAATCTGAGAGTATCCCTTCAAGTATCTGAACTTCAGAGCTTCACTGTAGCCATCCGAGTGCTATGGATGAATGTCTTGCAGTAGGAACTTTAGCACTGTGCTGGGCCCTGCCTGGTGGGGTCTTTAGGGTCATGGTCCACCTGTTGGTGGCATCTTGTGTTTCTGATACTTCTCAGGGCCTTCCTGAGCCCATTTCAGCCCATTTGCTCTAGAAAGTAAGGACTATACTTCATATTTTACAGGTAATCTGCCTAAGAAGTTGTGTAAGGTGCTGGTGCAGAGGGAATGGGTGTACGATGTCGGATGGAACATGCTGGCAACTCTTGAGGTGCAGCAGCTAGAGCAGCAACTGGCTGGGTTTGGTGGCTCTGGAGGATCTGGATGTCTCCCAGCTGTGTGCCCCAGGCCTCTGCCATGACCACCACTCTTGTGACCAGACTAAAAAAGGAGCTTTGGAGCCTCGCTTGGGCTCTGCCTCCCTGCTGTGGCCATGTTCCTGGGTCTGTAGTGCCTGTCATTTTCCTGACTCTCTCTGTGACATTTTCCAGGCAGGGCTTTGGCACCAGTGTTGCAGAGCTGACAAACTGCTGTCCTTTTGCTTTATATATTCTGCACTGGACATAAACCCTCTGCCCTTATCTCTGTTCCACATTGTTTCAGATACATTACATTACAACACTGTTCCCCAAGTTCTGGACTGTATTGGGAAGGGAACTACTTCAATCTAGTCTGGCCACAGAAACAGCATTAGCTTTCACTAAACTGATGCCATTGTACTGAACTGATGTATTGAGTTTAAATCTTTTATTGCATTGCTAATCATTGATTTAATCTGAAATCGGACCCACTCTTAAACCATATAAAAGGAGCTGTAGAACTTTAACTACTTCAATTTTAAAACTGATTTGGCCAAGTAAATACAATCTCTGTTTAGCACAGCTGGTGGAGTGGGCCCTTGGCTGTGAAATGTGCAGTATAGCCTGCAGAAAAAACATTTGATTAGAAAAAACAGTTGATTAGACTTTAACTAGATTAATCCAACTACTGACAACTTTGCTGCCTCTTACCCTTGCTTTCTTGGTCTATAGAAAAAAGAGGTTGGTAAATGTAACTGAATGCCTCTCCTCTAAACCAAGCAAAGTATATTCTGTCTTCAATATTCTCAAGCATCAAGGTGAAAAAGCATGAGCTGTTTGTTTTGCCTGAGTCAGGATGACAAATGCCATTCTGCTGGGAATAATTTCTCAAGCTGTTGGCATGTTTTCTAAACAAAATCATACGAGAGACTTTACACAGCCATAGCAGTTGGTGCAGACACACGAGGCCACTGATTTCATTGGTGGCTCTGAACTGTTTTGCTGTGTTTACAAAATAACCCTTCCAGAGTTCAGGAGTGTCAACACCTGTATCAGCCTTTCAGGAGAGCAGAAAGGAAAACAGTTACTGCTACACAAAAGCCCCAGCTGCAGCTAGCACCTACATGATCATTAACACTAAGAAACTTTAAATATAAATTTAGTTAGCAAATTACAGAGTCTGTGTGTGAGAGGTGAAGGAAGAGCTGCTGTTTTTTTAACATACCTCTGCCCTGAAAATGGATGCAGAACCTTGTATATAATTAGGGCTATACACAGAGAACATTGAGAAAAGGCCTCTCTATTGTCTTCCTCCAGCAATGCCTGAAATGCAGATTCCTATTCAACAATAATGAGAATGTCAATTTGCACTACTCACGCTGTATTTTGCATTCAGAGGGATTATGGGTATGTTTAGCAAAGCTGTAATTATGGATTATTTCAACCAGAAAGAACTGATGGCCTCTCATTCAAGAGTGTACAGGGCAACAAGACCTTTTCCTTTAAATCTAGGTCCCTGCCTTGAGGTAGAACTGTTGGAAGACGAATTTTTGTTGCTGCCACTAATCCTTTTACCATCTTTTAGATAGGAAGCCAGTTAACCCAAGAGTGCAGTTTAAAATGGGAGGCAGGTTGATGAACTGCAATGTCAAGTTTATGACCTGGAAGCTGCAGTTACCCAGAGGAATGTGACTGCAGGTAAAGACAGGTTGTGAGCTATGTGTCTATGTCTCTGAATCCCTCCTTAATCTTTGAAGCAATAGGCAACTTAAGCCAAATATAAAAGAGAAGACCTCATCTGTAATGGAAGCATTTAGGTAGAAGAGAAAGACCTAAAACAACCTTCAGGAAAAGTCAGAAAACTCAAAAGCCATATATATGCCTTCTTACACCACAGCTGCTGAAGCAGCACAACACAGTGACTCTCCAGTTAACAACTTTAAACCGTAACTTGTGCTGTCTTTTGCTTTGTGGGGATATCATGGGAAATAAAAGGGAAGCTGCATTTAGGTGAAGAGGCAACTGGGAAACAAAGGATCCCAAGCAGTAGGAAAACAGGCTTCAGGAGTGGTTCTGTCCTTGGAATAGTTAAATTGGAAATCATGTGGGGCTATCAAACAAGACTTTACCCTTCTAATTCAATTAGATATATGCCTATGATTGCAGGTGCTTTTAGAGGCTATCAAGACAGCAGTGAGAGCTTTCTAGTCCTTAATTGAATTAACTGGAACTTAAACCTTTAACAAAAATCTTTCTTCTCAGCTGTTTGTTAGGTAACTTTTAAATGTAATGCTTATGTAAATCATGTAGTTTTAAAAAGCTTGATTAGGGATTTCTACTCCTAACTGTCTGAAGTTGCTGCTTTTCTCTTTATTATTAAAATCCTACTTTCAGTCTGACAAACACATGCAGAAAAATTGACGGGTAATACATAAATTCCTAGTAACTTAACAGGAAAAAACTACAATGATCTTTCAAAGTTCATTTCCATGCTATGAAGAGTATGAAGTGCTGCAAATTTAATTATAGTTTCCTTCTGCAGGAAAATTTTAGTTGTTCCTGCAACAGGAAATGGAGAAATGCTCATTAGCACACTGATGAAGACAAGACACAAAGCCAATGTGGAAAAATAAAGAAGTGGGAGATATCTTTAATTAATGCACAAATATACTTGGTTTCTCTGGCTTTAAGCCAATCAAGTTCGGGGAAAAGTTGGTGCAAAACTTCTAAGTCATATTGATGCTACTGAGCACAAGGAGAGCAGCTGTGACAGAAAGGAAATGATTTTTTTTTCCTGCAGTGAGTTACTAGTGTTAAAGATGATGCAGAGCTGGAAAATCTGGCTGAGGAGCTTGAATTTCTCTATGCTCAACACAGGAGCTCCATCAAAGTACAGACACCTAGTCTGAAACGTGTTAAAACTCTGCAATTTATTGTAGCTACCTTTTCACTTGTGTTATTTTAATTCCTATGTCTGTACTATTTAATGGATGTTGTAAAGTTTGCTTCTGGTTTTCCTTTCAAAAAGGCAGAAGACTGCAGAGCTGTTACAGTACAAGTAGTATAAGAAGTTGTTTTCTAGATAACAAGTCAATATCAAATAGATATATTATTTTTTTAAAAGCATTAATCCTAGTATTTCTGATAAGGCAATCCAGACTTGCATCATGTAAAGATTTGCCTTTTCTGTTAAACTGAGTTGCACTATGCCACTGGCCTGACTTCAGACTTATAGCATTTGGTCAGACCTATCTGTATAGGGGTGGCAACTCTGACTTGCAATAGCTGTGTTTTGACTGTAAAAGGGAAGGCGTTTTTGAAACAGGTTGTGTGAACTTCAGGAATTGCCCAGGTAGACTAACCCTTCAGCCAGTTTGTAAGAATAATCTGTAGATTAGTAGTCTAAGCCACGTCCTCTAGGTGTTTTCTCCAGTCCTTCTTCTCCATTTTCACATTTTCTTCTGTCTCCAATGCACTTGGTCATGGCCTGTCTCACTGATGTAGAACTGTTTCTGCGCTTCTTTCTAGGGTCACGTGATGTTGGTGCAGGCAGTCCTCTCAAGCCCCTGCTTCAGGATGCATGGACATCTGATGCATCTGCCCAAACTGGGTAGTTGCACACTCTGGGCAGCTGCCAGCTGCTCTCCTGCTGCTTCAGCAGAAGGCCAGAGTCCCTTGGACACGCACCCTGAAATAATGCCGGAAACAGCTAACCACAGCTAACATCTTGGACCATATCTAAGAAGGAGGAGGAACCTTGTCTCAATTAACAAATTAAGTGCAGGGTTACAGCTACACAGCAAAAATACCCTCACCTTTTTAGCTAAAGTTAATGAGAAAGATTAGCATAGGGTTAAGAAATGGTACAGTCACACCACACTGTACAGATACTAATCAGGGCTAAATCATACCAAGGCTGATGGCAAGCCAATTCTTTGAGTCAGTGGGGATTTTTATTTTTTTAGGGGTTGAAGGGTTGGCATTAAGTGGCTGCAACTCTGCTTTTTAGAAATCTATCAAATTGAAGACTGGAATTCACTAGGGAATTTAGGGAACAGATCATTAACACCCATCCACAGCTTTTAATCTTGGCTTTCAACAGCCAACGGCTTTCAATATTGGCAATACATAGTTGTGGGGAAGATAGTCACATATCATAAGGTAGACTTAGGGGAGCAGGAATCTTTTGCTTCACTGAGGTGTCTCCTGCTGCAGGAATGAATGCCAATACACTCATTACTGTGAATTGAAAGGGCATGGAGTGAGCTGCAAAAACTGGAGATAATGGCAATTTTTGTAAGTAGTTGGAACTATTTGCAAATAGTTTTGTTCTGCTTTCTGTTAAGATTGTCCCTGAACTGCTTTTTGCAGACTAAACAAAATACTATTCAACTACTACTATGCTGAGTCTTCACAACTTGGGGTTCATTCTTTTTTTTTGTTTGTTTCACCCTGAAACTTCTCTTAGAGATCAGAAACAACAGCTTTTGCATTTACCTGAGTTCTGCTTTAACTCCGTGTTGTTAATAACTCTTCAGGCTCTGCAGCTCAGGTCTTTCAACAAGCTCTCAGCATTACCAGCAAACATCCTTTCAATTTTGACACAAGAAGCAGCAGTGTCACAGGAGGAAACATTCTAAGACCAAAGATAGTAAGTAATGATGCCACTGGTAATTGCTTGGTACAGTTGGAGAATGAGCAAATTTTTTGCTAGTTTGTGAGTGTATACACACCCAGGCAGGTTTCATGTGGACATTAAGTCAAATCCCTTGTCAGAGCAAGGTGACAGGATCATCATCATCATGGCTAGGCTTCCCAAACGAAGATTTAGGAAGGACTCTACCCACATTTGATACAAGTGCGCTGTTGGCTAAAGAGGCCAATGTGAGACAGAAGGTGACAGGATGTATTGCTAGTGAATGGGGTGGAAAATAGTTCTAAAAATTGACTAAGGAAAGGGAGCAGGAGGGAGGTATTTAGTTAACAGTGGTCTAGGAAGTAATTCTTTTTGAGTACCATGCCTTCGTTGTTGACACTTTTTATATGTTACTTAAGCTTTCAGGTGCCTAGCAGATGAAAGGAGAGAATGGCTATCACCACACCTAAATGCAAAGTCTCTTCCTACTGTCTTCACACGGCTACAGCAACAAAGGCTGATCCAGAAGTAAACTAAAATGTATTTTTAATCAGTCCAAGTCACTTTAGAAAATGCCATTGAATAGGCAACCTGTGATTGAAATAAGAGAAGAATAATTTATACACAAATCAAAGAGAGGTAGTAATAGTCCGTGTCCTGCATATATACTTCAACATAATTTAATCTGATAATCCTTTTTTGGTACTGGGTGATTTAGATCCTCCTCCTCCTCCTGAGCAAGAGCAGCATGTCCTCCTTTCACAGACAATGCAGCACAAGAGAGAAAGGCAAGGACATCAGTCAAAACTAAAAAGCTTTCTTTGATTATGGTAACCTTGGAACATGATGGTGCAAAACACAGCTAAGTGCTTAGAGCAAAAACATTGGTGTCTGGTATTTTATCTGTTTTTGTTTTTTTTTTAAACTGCTTTCCTTGTTGGAACCCTTGCCCACCACATCCTGCCCAATGCAGTGTTCTCACCCTCCGAGGCTGCTGCCTGTACATTAAACCTTTTCTGACTGTTCAAAAGTGTTGTCTTGACCTTCCCTAGCACCCTCTCTGCCCTCCCCCTAGAGCAGAGAGGAAGTGCAACTCCTTCCCCAATGCTACACTATCTAGAAGAAAATAGAGAAAACGCATAAGTTTATCTGCATTTATCTTGCACGGCAAAAAAGCTTGGTTCTATAGCCTAGCCAATAAAGGACTCAAAAGTGTCTTTCAGGGGTGTGCAAATTGTATTGCAGCTGTGGAGCAGTTAAAATACTAACCCATGTGCCTTTTGGCATCATCCATGTCCCTGGATGCTTGTGAACATGAACAACCAAACACTTCAGCACTATTTCTATAACTAACTAAGACCTAGAATTACATTCAGGCAAACCTTAACAGCATTGCATTGACTAAACACCAATTATGTAGATATGCAGGATTCCTAGAATAAGGCTGACATCCTTCACCATTACTGAAACAAGCTTTATTTCATTCAAGCTTGCTGCTATATCCAAACCAGTCCCAGTATACTCAGAATGCTGTTATTTGGCTATTGAATAACACGGTATGCCATAAATGAAGAACAAGGTGAGTGATAACAATCAAAGGATAGTTGTCACCAGGGAAGCCATCAAATGTGATTTTAGCACATTCCAGGAACCAGATGCCAATTTGGAAGTAGAGCAATAGCATCAGTATGAAGCACTCATGTTGCCATTGCAGTAGCAGAAAGGAAACAGCTGTCTCCATCTAATTACAACCTTTTGTTAAAATAATTTAAGTATTACTCAACAAAGCAAAATTCAAAGACTATTTTTGAACAAATGTTATAGCTACGGATTAATTTCAAAGAAAAGCAGTAACACAAAACTAGTACTATAGGGATAAACAACTGTGCAGAGACTTTCAGTGCTGCATTGTAACAAAAACTTAATTCAGTCCTTAACTGTGTGCAGTAGCTGGATGATTTTCTGGAAGGCATAGCAATTTTAAGCACATAAGAAAGCTCTTCATTTCCATACGTGTCCAGAAACGGGACTAAATTTTTTGCAATTTCTCATCATATGAGACTTAGTTAGGTCAATACACATTCACACTTCATTCACTACCCACATAAGCATCAAGGTCATGATGTGAAACTGAGGTTCCTTCCCTCAGAGCTGGTTATCATTTCAGTCTGTCAGCAACCACAGAACTGCAAGCTCTCTGTTCTCCTGTTCAAACATACTGACAGTTATTCCCTAGCAAATTCCCTACCCACATGGGTACTGAGGGAACTGGCAGATGAAGTTACTAAGCCACTGTCCATCATATTTGAGAAGTCATGGCAGTCTAGTTTAGTTGCCACCGCCTGAAAAAGGGGAAATGTAACCCCACCTTTAAAAACAAAAAAAACCCCAGACAAACAAACAAACAAAACCAACCCAAAAACAACAAAAGCAAACAAACGAAAACCCCAAAACCAAACAAAAACAAACAAACAAAAAAGGAAGACCCAAGGAACTACAGGCAGGTCAGTCCCACCTCAGTGCCTGGCAAGACAGAGCAGATCCTCCAGGAACTAAGGCTAACGCACACAGAAAATAAGGAGGCAATTTGTGACAGCCAACACAGACTCACTAAGGGCAAATCACACCTGACCAATTTGGTAGCTTTCCACAGTGGGGTTACAGCACTGGTGCACAAGGGAAGAGTGACAGACACCACCTACCTGGACCTGTGCAAAGCATTTGATGCTGTCCTGTGTGACATCCTTGTCTCTAAACTGGGGAGAGACAGATTTGACAGATGATCACTCAGTGGATAAGAATTTGGCTGGATGGTCAATGGCTCAATGTCCAAGTGGAGACCAGTGATGAGTCATATTCCTCAGGGGTCAATATTGGGACCAGTGCTGTTTTAACATCTTTGTCAGTGACCTGGTCAGTGGGATTGAGTGCACTCTTAGCAAGTTCGCTGACAACACCAAGGTGTGTGGTGCAGTCAATACACTGGAGGGAAGGGATGCCATCCAAAGGGACCTTGACAGGCTTGAGAGGTGGGACTGTGTGAATCTCATAAAGTTCAACAAGGCCAAGTGCCAGGTCCTGCACCTGGGTGAAGGTAATCCCAAGCAAAAATACAGGCTGGATAGAGAATGGATTGAGAGCAGCCCTGAGAAAGACTTGGGGGTTTTGGGGAATGAGAAGCTCAACATGAGCTGGTAATGTGTGCTCACAGCTCAAAAAGCCAACTGTGTCCCGGGCTGCATCAAGAGAAGTTGATCAGCAAGTCAAGGAAGGTGATTCTCGCTCTCCATCCTGCTCTTGTGAAACCCCACCTGTAATAGTGCATCCATCTCTGGGTTCCCCAACATAAGGATTTGGACATGTAGAAGTGAGTCCAGACAGTTACAAAAATGGCCTGAGGGCTGGAGCACCTCTCCCATGAAGACAGGCTAAGAGAGATGGCACTGTTCAACCTGAAAAGGCGGCTTTGGAGAGACCTCATAGCACCTTCCAGTACCTAAAGGGGGCTACAACAGAGACGAGAGACACTTTTTACATGGGCATGTAGTGACAGGACAAGGCTTTAAACTGAATGGCTTTAAACTGAAAGAGTGTGGGCTTAGATTAGGTATTAGGAAGAAATTCTTTACTGTGAGGCACTGGCACAGGTTGCCCAGAGCAGCTATGGACACCCCATTCCTGAAAGTGTTGAAACACCCAACCTGGCCTTGGAGCAACCTGGTCTAGTGGAAGCTGTCCCTCCCCAGGGCAGAGGAGCTGGAACTAGACGATCTTTAAAGTCCCTTCCGACCACAGCCACTCTATGATCCTACGCAATCAGAAAAGAAATAAGGCTCAGAGCAATACCTTTTTCATGAAAGTTGTAACAGACTCTGTGGAATCCGCAGCCCCTCTTCAGCCTGACATCCAGTATTATAAACTTTAGTATGGAAAAGAGGAGTATTAAGCCTTACAGGCTATTGCAAGTGGAACACTTAAATGCCTTGCTGTTTTCCAGCTTTTTGTGAAAAACAGAGTTAAGATAACATGGAAAAACATGACTTAAATGAAAATTCTTTGGAGATGATTCTAATGAATCAGTATTGTTGCACATACCATATGCAAAGTTAATACTGTATTTAGAAGAGCTAACAAATCTTTAATCCTTTTTGCCCTATAGTGTTTCTCAATTTCTATGGAAAACAGCTCTTATTTCCAGAAAGTTCGCAAGCACACAGTACCCTCTGGGATTGCCCACATTAAAGAAAGTTTACAGGTAAAATTCCATTCAACAGATTTTATTTATCAATTTGGTTTTGCGATTACAACTGCTTCAGTTTTCTTCCACTGAAGACAAAATACAAACTTTTACAGCAACACTTGCAGAGAACATTCAAAAGGTAACAGCTTGATATCTGCACAAGTTGGCCTCAAGAAAAAGCCAGGTAACTTGAAGAGTCACTACAATTCAGTGCCTAAAATCACAATTCAGTGATTAAGGGGCAAGTACAACTACAGATCTATGAGTTACCTTCCACTTCAAAACACAAGGCCAAGAAAAACTGCAAGTTGTTACTTCAGGTTTTTTGCTACTACACAGCACAGATCAGCTGATACTGCCATTTCACAAAGGAGTAATTACTTTCAACAGTGAGGCAGCCAAGCACATGGTGAAGATGTATAACCCAGCCTCCCCTCCCCACAAACAACTAAAAGGGAAACAATTCCAGCCACAACTCTAACCTGTGGACTTATACCTTGCTGGCAAGGCTAATGAGCAAGAGGTGTGTAGTGCAGGCCCTTTGGAACATGACTAAATTGATATAGCACAAACTTGAGTTTTTCAGATAGGCATCTGAACATGTCAGAGATCCTGGGTTTCTTAAAGTCTTGGAAAATAGCAATTGCTGGCACCACATAAATTTAGTAACTAAGGCAAGGTATCCTTTCTCCCCTTTTAAACAAAATTTGAGGCAAATGATTAAGCAATTTTAAGGCACTTTAAACACTATTTTTAGTTCGCTTTACCAGCATACTTTATCAGCAACCTAAATCAGGATCAGCATAGCTCATGAATAAGCGTTTCAGCAACATTTTACAAAGCAACTCTTTTTGTGCCAATGCTGTGAAGTGTTCTGCAGGACTTTTCTGCAAGTTTCCCAAAAGAGAGCCCTTTGAGGCCAAAAATTATACATTAGGCATAGTTTGCTTTGCTAAAAGCGAACTGTCATATTTTAGAAGAGTACTTCGTTCACTTCAAAGTACAGAACACAAGCTCATGGATATTGTTTGAAACAAATGGAATAAAACAGTTCTTAGATAGGGAAAGGACAGATTTAAGTGATTTCACAATAAGGCCAAGGATATATCATTTAACTCACACACATATTGTTGCTGGAAACTGGCTGCTCACTGCTGTTTTCATAAACCTGAGCTGATTGTCTTAGTTTTGTTTAGAAAACCAAAAGCTAATGAACTCAAAGATACAGTACTGGTGAGTAACCTCTGCATTTTGTAGCAATTTGAGTTTTCTATGCAGCATAACAGAAACAATGCCATTCAAACTAAAAAAACATAAGAAAGCGACACGGTACACTTTAAATTTCCAACTGAAGTGCACTTAATTTGCTTCATATTTCAAGTTCCATTGCCATGAGTATTATCTGCTATTGATGCTATTTTGTTTTGGGTGCCAAGTTCCAGTCAAGTCAGAGCTAATAAGACAGTACTACAGATTATCCCAAAATTGATGATCAAGGGATATCATCAGAAGCTATGCATTATGTGCTACATACACCACTTGATTTTATCTTTACTTCCATTTTTCCTGTGGGTTTATTTTCACAGGTGCTCAAGTCAGTCTGCATTGGAGATGACGTACCTTTGATACTCAGAACACATGGCTGATTCAGCCAAGTAAAAAAAAAACCAACTACTTGGCTGAATAGAACTCCTTAACCAGTTCACTGCAGGGAGACACAAACCTGATGCCAGGAAGTGGGAAGAGGAAAGAAAAGAAGGTGTAGCCTGCAGTCACAGGACTACAGCAACCCAGACTAGGATCAAATCAGCAGATCCTCTGAACTACCCTTAACTACTCCATCAGCAAGCAGACATACAGGAGAGTAAAAAAGAAAAAAACAACAACCCAAACCCCTGAAATTAACTGCAATGAGTTTAAGAACCATTTGAACAACAAAAACCTCAGGACTTCCTAAACATCAGTATTTCAAGTATAAATGTGAGTTCTTGCCTTTATATACCGGGAGTGAACTGCGTTTTATCACTAGTTTTATGGTTGGTCTTTGTAGGTCAGAACAAAAGGTAAACAAGTCAAAGCTTCTGTTTGTAGCTGAACATCACTGTACCATGCTCCTCACTATAAAACAAGGTCAATAAGGGACAGTTATTCTAGTGAAAAATTTTTTAAACTGGAATGCTCAAGTCACACGTATTCTATTTTTCTATGTAAAGCTAGTAATTAAAAGTTTTATTTATCTTTGAGATAGGTGGGACACGTTTGCAGCCTACTGAAATTTAGTCTTTAAGGCACTAATATTTTTTTTCCTATTAGAAGAATTATCTTTACATCCACCCTTAACATTAATTGAGAAGGGCATAGAAATTCTGTTTGGAATGAACTATTTTATGAAGCAACCTTATTCTTGTGTAAAAAAAATAAAAAGGGTTATGTTATTCTATTAACACATTATCTAATTCTACATTTTTGTTCATCTTTCTAGCAACATGCTGTAAGAGCCATAAGCTAGTATAAACGCTATTTCACTCCCTGAATTTAGTCACCAATAATTCACATTTTGATAGAACTGAAGGGATATTGTATCAAATGTGGATTAAATCAGCCTTCACAATAAGTCATCATGAGATTGTCTACTCAACAGTGTTACCACTGAATAAGAATCTCTGAACGTCTACATTTGGCATATCAAGAAAAGTCCCACAGCAGCAGCCACTAAAGGAAAATAAAACAGCCATTAGAACCCATGCAGCATATTGCAAGTAATCCTGTTGAAGAGATTCATATCACCTCTTGCCAAGTATAATGTTGCAAAAATATTCATTTAAAGTCTTCTTTTAGAGATTTAAAGGATATTATGAACCGCTGTCTTCCATGAGCAACAGAAAATATTTTGGTTCAGTGAACTACAGGTGTTGGGCTACTAGTCCAATACAAAGTGGCAGATCCTAAAGTGTGTGATAGTTTCGGTCTTTTGACTTGCAGAATTTGTACAGAAAGAAAATAACAGCCTGCAGACCCAGAACAAGGACAATTCCACCTATGAAACTTGCAGCATCAAATGTAGATTTGCGTGCAGCAGGTGCAGGAGTCACAGTAGCACTCGTACCTGTTAAACACCACATTAGAAACTGTAAGTGCACAATGCTCACAACAGTTTTACAGATTTTAGTGCTGGCTTCCTGGTATTAAGATTACTCAGAACATCATAGGAAAAAAAAAATCAAAAGTAAAGACACATCAGCATCTGCATTTAGATCAGTGATACTGAAATTCTGATTAAATACTGATTGTACAAGACTAGAGCTATTTATAGACAAATTGCTCTGGACCTCAATACTGAGCAATACCCAGCTGAACTTCAAAGAGCCAAAGCCTTCCTCCTTTACATAGAAGTATATTATTGATATGTTCACATTCAAGACACATTTACGGTCTCTGCTCCTTGCTCAGGTTTTTTCTGCTTAATTCAAAATAAATTATTATCTTCCATCTACTGTATTTTACCGCAAGAGTTGTGCTTAAAGAAATCAGCTGAAATCCCAGCGAATATGAGTCTGGAAATAACAACCATCTGCTGAAGGCTAGTTTTAAAGAGCTTTACTTTGTGAAAGCTTTTCATGAAATAGCATATTTAGGACTGACACAGAAATAAAATACTTCAGCTTATTCCCATCACCGTAGCTCAATTTCATTTAAAAAAAAAAAAAAAGGCATTCCATTATTATGCTGCAACTGAAAGCCAAAATATTACCTCCCAAGGACAGGTGAGTTAACAAGTGAATTCCAGTCACACTATTAAAATCGTCCAGCTGATTTTTTTTGACCAAAATGTTTCCCATTTTTAATATTTCACCAACTAGCTCTGATTCTTGGGCTATTACCTTGCTACATACATACATCACCTTAACAAAATTAGACTTGCCATAAAGTAAGAAGTGACAACAACAGATACAGCAATACTGCTTTGATGCTGCCAGTTGGTAAGTCTTTCCAGATAACTTTTAAAGCAACACTAATTTTTAAGTATTTTATGCTTTAATTACGGTAGTAGTAGCAGTTACCTGGAGTAGTAGGTGTTGTGGTAGGTGAAGTAACAGCAGTTGTAGGCAGAGGAGCATGTGTAGTTGCATTGGTGACATTAGCTGTTTGAGAGAAGACAGCACGTGCATACCATAAACCTCAACAGGAAAATTTGCAAGCACTGAAGTTCTTATGCAAATTATTTTTCTTGTTTTGCTTTAACAAGGATAAGCTTTGCCCTCAGACTATCCCACACAATTTAGGTGTTCAGCTGTGTGGCGCTACACCAAGTTTCTGCAATAAGGATTATTTTCAAACTTGCATAACATTGTCATCCAAATATTTCAAGGTTCTCCACAGATCAGACAGTGATTCTTCATTCCGACAAAACCACTTCTCTTTCAAGTACTAGTATAAATACTGGTATTTGAACAAGAACCAAGACAGCTGCTTCAAGACAACTGAGTACCTGCATCAAGGCAAAGGACCTTCATTAAACAGCCCTTACAATCAGTTAGTATTAATTGTACTAAAAAAGTACTTAATATAGTATCTCTAGACAGGACATACACACTCCTCCTGCCCCAAAACACTAACTGTGAATGCCATCATTGGAATAAAACCACCCACCTATAGCTAAACTGCCTCCTAAAAATTCTTTCATTATCAGGCCAGAACACTGGGTCTCTGACCACTCCTCCCCTACCAATTAGGATTACTAAAAATGAATCACTATTTCACTATGTGCCTCAAACAAGTGCCAACATTTGTAGGTTTACTCAAAGCTAAACACCACCCTACTGTACATTAGGCTGTCCTAAGACTAATCAAGTACCAATCTTTTACCTCCCAGCTCACTTGACAAGCAGATGCTTTTAAAGATTAGATTCATTTTTTTAAGAACTTCACTGTTAAGATGGCAGAGAAATTTCTGAATAACAACAAAAAAACCCCACTTAAGAATTCATGATTAATGGAAAGATTAGTGGAAATGATTAATTCAAACAATTACCACTGGCCCAATGTTTAACAGAGAAAATGCTTCTTGGCAATATAATTAAGAGTTTTTTAAAATCCACCTCTTCCAAACCTTGGAACCATTTATGTATTCTGTACATCAGATGTTTAGTACTCAAGCTACTACACTGAACTGTGGAAGAAGTCCTTATCCTTCATTTTATTCACCAGTTCCTAGTTTACTGCCATTCTATGTTCAGTGCTACTGTATTACCTATAGTAGTATGAGCTGTGGTAGCAGAACTGGTTGTGGTCACATTGGAGAATGCTGTGGTAGCATTGGAAGACGCTGTGGTAGCATTGGAAGATGCTGTGGTAGCATTGGAAGACGCTGCGGTAGCAATGGAAGGTGGTACAGTAGTACTGGAAGCTATGAAAAAATGAGAGTTACATTAAAGAGATTAATGATGGTATTTAGCTAAAAAACAACCCAGCATAAGCAGGCATAGTTTTAGCTATTTCCTATAGCACTGAGTTCTACTGTAGTTTTAGTATGAAATTACAAAGCAGTTGACTCCACCATACTAACATCAGAAGTTACATGAATGAATACATGAAAAATCTTGTCACAGGCAGCCCAGTCAAGCCAGTGTTCAACTGGCAACTCATGATTCCTCAAAGCAAACAGGAGTGAGAAGAGTCCTGCTGTACAAGCTTTACACGATAGGGAACTAGGCATACAGTACTGCTTCCCAACCTCACTGCAACTTAGACTGAACCTGACCTACCAAGTTCAACTATAAATCAGAGTGGTTAGACAACTGAATCAGAATGACGGGAAAACCAAGACCTCATCAAGAATTTGAAAGCTTAGCTAAAGCTTCCTGTTCCGAGAGCTGCTGCTGGATGTAGGTACTCTCAGCTTTAGTATGTGCTGTACAAAAAAAAAAAAAAAAAAACAACCACACCTCACCCAAAATGCAGAACGGTGAAGTCTTCTGCAACTTACTGTATCATCCAAGTTAATCACACATAGACAGCTTGTCTAAACTGTTGGTTAATCATACACTGATACATCAGCAAGCCTCCTGCTGAAATACCATGATGCCCAGAAGCCTTTAATACTCAGGGCTCATTCAGATGTGGTTATTCACATCTTGAACATAATTCAGCATGCTGGGAAACCAGAGCCAACTGTTTCTACAGAGATAGGCCGGATATATCAGAATCGACCTTCTCTTGAGTCCCACTGGCACCCAGTCCATTTAGGGCCACCTAAAAACTGGCCTACATTTTCCCATGTCGGTCCTGAATGTAGTGTTGAACCACGAGAAGTGAGAGTCTATAAAGGTGAGGGTGAACAGGCTCTCCATGGAAGTGGTCACAGTACCAACCCTGAGAGAGTTCAAGAAGTGTTTGGACAATGCTCTTACACCTACAAAGACCCCCTACTAAGGGTGACAATTAATTTCCTTGAATATGCACACGTAAAAACACAACAACCTGACAGAGTCACTAAAAGTTTACCAGGAGTAGATTGTAAAAACACTTCTCTTAGATACAGAAGAAAGGCATCGTAACATCATGCTCTCTTTGGAAAGCATTAAAAAAATAGTACTTTTAGCACTCCTGATTAAGAGGTGATTGTTACAATTTTAGAAACAACACACAAGTCCAAGTCAAAAGGAATTTTTTCTGACTGGCTGCCATCACAATATAGCCCATAGCAGCATGGAAGCTTCATCTCTGTTGTTGTGAGCCAGCCACTTTAGCCACACTGTTGAATTCAGCTGGACAAGATTATTCAGAATTTTCACTTGCTGTTCTAGATCTTAAAACCAGGAAATCCTATTTTAAAGTCCATTTCTTGTCAGTTTTCAGAAAAACTAAAATTCGGGGGCTTCCACAAAACTGAAATTCAAGATCTAATCTAAATTATTCATATCCTGCAAATCAGTTTTGCACAGCAAGCACAAGTTAAGTCTGAAGTAGATAAGCAACCGAGCACATTCCTAGCATGAAGGATTTATCTTACGCAGCTCTATATCCCAGACCCTGTACTTCAGAACTGCATGAAGAGTTGTGCTAGTTAACTATTAAAACTGGGAGGTTCATAAGTTCTTCCTATTTACCGCATCTCTGATGACTTTAGCAAGTGAAACTTTTTTGTTCAATATGCAGCTTACTGCCTTGAGGACACTGACAAGTTCCTTGGGATATGCTGTATCTAACAGGAAACATCTGTTTTAATCTAAGAAAGCAAGGTAGTATCGAAAGACATGTCTACTAAAATATGTCAGGCTTCTTAAAACAGCAACAGTAAGCAGTTAAATGGATGCACAACAAAATTGTGTATTCTAGTATCATATATTTTCTGTTTAAGCAGAAAGCAAAGGGCTTATTTACATATTTGTAAATGATTATATAAATTGTAGAAGGCATATCAACAAAAGGCCAACAGACAAATGAGTTGTAAACACAACTGCCTCACATTAAACAATGTGAAAGCTGAGTATCTAAATACTCACAGGAACACTGTTGTACACGTGAACATTCTCCATCCTTCACAGGTGCTTCTGTTTCATTTACACACATCTCTTCACCTTCTGTTAGAAAAGAAGAAACAAGATATTTACAGTAGCCAAAGTTTAAAGTGTTTGAGACATTGCTCCTAGATACTAATAAACTGTTCATAGGACAAACCAAACACCATCTGCTAGCCAAGACAGCCACTTTAGTATACAAGACTTCAGTATTATATTAATAATTTCAGACTTTTTAGTATTTGCTTTCACTAGTTACTCCACCACTCAAATCAACACTTAGGCAAAACTTACATATTTTGTTGTAACAGTATAGACTGATGTTTTTTCTTCAGAGCTGATAAAATTAAACAGTGTTTCTATTTGTGGCATTTTCCAAGTTAAACATTTCCACCTCTATGGTAGCATCATAAAAAAAGTATCTTACTGTCTTAAAAAATTCTATATCCAAGTAAAACTTAGTTCCAGCTCTTCAAACTGGTCCTTGACCTTGAAATGGTTGAATACAGATTCTTATTCTCTGCCTTGACTTATTCTCCCTTGATGGAGATTTCAACCTCTCAAAGAAGCTACACAGATCTCTTGGGTGTTTGCAGTATATGCCTGTTGGTCCAACACCACAAGCAGAATTCAGAAAAAGAGCTTTCTGAACGATAAGTTGTATCCAAAATTGATTTCATTAGTTCCAAAGCACCTTAACCTTCATATATAACCCTTCTTGGTTATCTACAGTCAAGTGCTACAAAAATCATTATGACAGTCAAGCCATTCTCTCCTCTTACTCTTACTCTGTTTTCACCTCACATAAGAAGTACAAATAGTCCACCTGAGGCCTGCTTATTTAGTCTTTGCATGACTTTGTCAACAGCAATTTCATCTCCTCCAGGACTGAGTACCAGATGTCAACTAAATGTAGTTACATCCAACTCACCTATAATTGGAAAAATAAGGCTCTAAATTAGAAAACAACTAATGCTTCTTCAGCTCTGTCACCTTCCCTTCAGTGGCCTGCAATTTGTAGTTTTATGAACATTGCTGTTAACTATTTAATGGACTCCTCTACCTGTATTGCACTTCAGTTCAGGAGCAGTGGTTGCGACCACCAGGTCCATAACAAGACCTCAAAAGGGACTGAAGGACAGAGCTGCGCTTGCATGTCAGAATCTACTCGTGATCCCTTAACAGCAAATACAAGTGACTAGTTTGTCCTAAAAACATTCTGAACCACCTGGAAAATATTACTTTATCAACAGCACAGATTTAAATCAGAAGCCAAAAAAATCTGGGAATATTTTGAACACATCAAACATTTAAATTTCTCAGGTGAAGACAGCTGAATGACAGATACAAATTATGAGTTAATGCTTTATTAGGTTATCAAACAGAACAGAGTATTTGTGTGATGAACATCAACATAGATGAAGTAGGTCTAGCTGGGTTTAAGGCTCTCCACAGCATTGAGGAATACATTCAGTGCAGGTAGCTCAGTGTGCAGCTGCAGTATGAGCTGCAGCTTGAGCTGGGAACTGGGTGCACAACAAAAGGGCACGGGGACCTGTGTCCCAGCCAAGGGACCAGACACTCAGAGACACCACGGAGCCAATGACCCCAGACTATCACCCATTTAAGACTGTGACAGTATAAAACCCAGGGATTCCTTTACTGGAGGTCCCTCCTTGGAGGCACCAGCTTGGGCTGTTTCTGTGTTACCGCATTGTGAATAAACTGCTTTATGGAACAAGACACCTGAGACTCTGCGAAGGGAAACCTGGGTTGAACTGGTAAGGAAACCTGGTTTGACTGTGTGAGTGTGGGGTGTGCAGGGAGTCAAGCAGGGCACCTGTCGTGAGGTGACCCCTGCAAAGGGGCTTCAGTCCCGGCAGTGAAAATTTCCAGTGGTGGGAGTGTGACTGCCCATGTCTCCTGAATGGTTAGACAGGGAAGTTTCCTTAACAGTGGCAAAGTACGGATCTGCACTATGTAGTACTCCTTACCTTTACATGTGACCCACATGCAGACTCCTATATCTGTGCCATTAGCAATACACGAATCGCAGTCAGAGAAGTTCCCACAGACATCTTAAAAAAAAAAAGGCAAGCACTGATTAGGACAAAATTACCACTGTCAAAAGAGCAACTTCACCCACAGAAACAAGTCTTAGATCTGCACTCTCCCATATGTACATCTCCCAGGTTAAGGCACAATCCTTTACACTGAACTAACTACAAGTGAAAACTACAACTTTTGAATGCTTTTAACATGAAGTAAACACATTTTCCTCTAGACAATAGTGATATCGCTAAACCAGACCCCCACATGTACACCATGATTCTGCCTCATGCAACATCTAACTACAGTAAACTCAGATAATAGTGGATATACTACTCTAGTGAAGTTACCAAAGTTCACTAAATTAATTTTGCAGAAGTTTGTTGAAACCTCAGGTGGTAAAAGCCTGTTTCCTTTTGATTTTATTTTTTCCTTTATGTAATACAGCCAGCTATATATAACCCTACAGTAGAAAGCAATCGAATAAAGACAAGAACCTAGAGGAATTCATATTCACATGCATAAAAAGGGAGAGCAGAAAGGAAGTCAAACTATTCATATTCTGATCACAGCAAAAGCCAGCAATCTAACTAGTCCAGACGCTTTTTTATGTCAATCTCAGTCAAATATTGTTGTCTTAAAACCATAATGACAACACATCCACTCTCTGGTTCAAATAAGATCTCCAAATCTGCAGTTTGACTGCATTAGTTTTAATTAATACTTACTCATACAGCCATCATACTTGGAAAACCCACATGCAACCCACATGTTGCATGCTCTCCACCACATTTCACACTATACCCACCTATCCACCCTTGGGTGACCTTTCCCTCTTCTCCGTGAAGGGAACACTTTTATCCACAGATCTCTGGCAATCAGCATGGTAATTTACCTCTCAGATAACAACTACAAATACATTAAGTAACTTCAGTAATCTGACAATCCGAATTAAGCCTGAATCTACCTGGCCTTTCTCTTGGTTATGTTAGGATCAGGTCAGAAATGCTGGCACTATTTCTTCCCTTTCACATAAGATATGAAAAGATCTTTGTCGGTTTGCATCAGTGAGGTATGCAACAGTTGCACTGTTCCCTTTGGGAAGGTAGCACTCAAACCACTTGAAGAGCTATATGACAGTTTCTGGATAATAGATCTCAGGAGTGAAAAAAATTATGGGGAAAAAAGAAGTCAGTCAATTATTATTCTGGATATACATCTGAGGAATGATCACAGCACACACACCACCGACTTCTGACAAATGAACAACCCTGACTTTTGCAAATTCCTCACTGGTACACAGAAAATGTAGCACAGTACATCTGTGGAGACAGGAAGACAGTCAGTGCAGCTAACTAATACCAGATGCACAAGCGCTTTTAGTTTAGTTTCAAAAACAGCTTTCCCAGACTATCGTGGAGAAGGATCTGATGTGCAAGAGTAAAGGATCAGAAGAGCTTTTATCAATGAGCTGTTAACTTCAGAATCTGTGGCAGGGTCTCAGACATTGTCTCTTAGGGTCTTTTATATGGGATAACTGCAAGTTTCCCAGCTCTCCCCATCAGAAGATGCCTACTCTTTACTGAAAAAAATTACTCTGGTATCACAAACTCAGCTCTTCAGACTAAGCGAGCTGACGTTTGCTCCCAAGATAAACCTGTTGTACTGGCTCTCACACGGGGTAAATTCGGATATTCCCCTTACACTCGAGGAGGAAACTTGGAAACAAGAGTTCGTCCTGCTGGACCAACAGTGCCCTCTCCCGCTGCAGCGGAGCGGCTATTAACCCCTGGCTGAGCAGTCACGGAGCAGTTCTCGGTTCCCACCAGGTGTCCCACACCGCCCTGCATCCCGCCGTCAGAGTAGGGCTGGAGAGGAAACCTAGAAGGGCTGCGGCAGCGGGGACCGGGCAGCCTCAAACCCAGCTGCCTCCAGCGCCACCGTGCAACGCGGCCACGGAACACCGAAGTACTTCCACGCAACTGCTCCCCTTCGCTTCCTGGAGCACGGCACATTTCGTGGTTCTCGGCCAGGCAAACACTTCAGCACAGAGATCATGGGGCCAGAGCTGTGGGTAATAGTGGGTAAACCCACAAGACGGCTAGTGGGGCTCGCACCTGGATAAGGAACGAGCGGCGGGAGGGACAGACCACCACCGCTGAGTCAGGGAACCCTCGCTATCAGACCTGCACCGAGTATACAAGAACCACCCGCGTACAGGGTACTACATGCTAAGGGGGCACCGCAGGCGGCGTCCAACCGGGATAACGGACCCAAACCCGCGCCAATCGGGATAGCGGGCCAAACGCCCAGCGGGCTGCGGCCGCGGCGCCCGGGGCGGGCGGCAGCGCTGCCGCCCTGCGGAAGCGGCGGCGGCTGCCGAGCGCTGAGGGAGCGCAGGGCGGGCTCCGGGCGGCGCAGCGGCGCTCCCGCCCCGCCGGCCGCGGGGCTCCGACAGCGGGCGCGGAGGGAGGGCCGGCAGGGCTCGGTGCGCGGAGCCCGCCCCGCTCCCCCCAGCGCCCGGCAGCGGGCGGGGCTGCCCCGTCAGCAGCTACCCGGGAAAGGGGGGATACGCGAATCACTCACCGACGGGCGCGTTGCCGCCGCTCTGCGCGACACCCACGGCCAGCTCGCAGAGGCAGCACGCCAGGGAAAGGGCGGCGAGGGAGAACGCGAGTGTCCGGCCCATGGCGGTGGTGCGGAGAAACGAGTGACTACAGCTCCGGCTCCCGCTCCCGCTGCCTGCGCGCACCCTCCGCGCGCCGCCGTCCCGCCCCACGCGGCGTCACGGGAGCGCCTCCAGCCGACCCCGCCCCCCGCCCGTGGTGGTTCCAGCCCAGCCTCCCCCCCTATCCGGCGGGTAATGGAACGGTCCG
The DNA here is from genome assembly GCF_003945595.2 of Pipra filicauda. Classification (NCBI taxonomy): domain Eukaryota; kingdom Metazoa; phylum Chordata; class Aves; order Passeriformes; family Pipridae; genus Pipra; species Pipra filicauda. Next base: position 2,308,632 of record NW_024104283.1, read on the forward strand.
CACCGCGGCGACGCGGAGCCACTATCCCACGTGACCACAGCACTTCCCAGGAAGGACCGTTTCCCGTGTGTCACGCGCTCCCCGAACGCCGGACGTCACCACGGAGGTCCCGCCCCCTTTTCCGCTACGTTCGCTCATTGGCTGGGGCGAAGCGGGGGCGGGGTTGGGGTGCGCGGGCTCGCGTTTCCCGCGGGCGGGCGAGCGAGTGACACGTGGTCGATGTTATTTCCCGGGAGCTGCGGTGGGCGCATGGGCTCGCTGCGCGCCATCCGCAGGCGGGACCGTCCCACCCCACCAGCACTAGCCGCCTGGGGAGGCACGGCCGTGGCGTGGCGTGGCGCCTCTCCCTCCCCCCGCGGGCCGGCAGCTGGCTATGGCGGTCCGCCCCCTGCGGCCGCTCCAGCATAGGGAGGGAGCGGGCAGGCGGTGCAGGTCGGGGCCGAGGTCGCTCCCTCGTGGCTGAGGGGTTTGTGCTTGTCTGCGTTGCCCAGGCCTGGGGACAGCTGCTCGCCGCTCCGTAGCCCTACCCCGGGTCTCTGGGATGCAGCCTGTCGCCTCGGCTGTCTGCGACTTCCCTGAAGTTGCCGAGGCCGAGCTGCTCCCGCCTCGTTGCCCTCAGGCACCGGGACTTGTACCTCTCACCACGCCTATTTTATTGCGGTGGATCTCTCTCCGACAGTGGTTGTCACTGGTGTGGGGTTCACCTCTTACTCCTTTCCCTGCCGTGAAAGAACTTAGTGACTACATACATAATAGTTAATTTCATTTTACGTAGTAATAAATCACATGAACCTTAGCAGTCAGCGTGCAATACTTTAAAAGTGGTGGTCAACTGTGCTCCTGGCGGCACTAGTGTGCTAGCACTGTAGGAAGCTGCAGACTGGGAGTTGGGCTAGGTCCAGGGTAAAATGGCTGCGTTACTGGAAGGCAAGCATGGTACAGTCTGTAACCCTTATCTTCTCCTCTCGCTGCACTGGAGAGAGCACCTGGAGAAGGCTCAGGTCATCCCGCCACTTCTTTTGCTGGTCTTGGCAGTGTTAGGTTTGCAGTTGGACTCAATTCTGAGAATCTGTAATTCCCTCCTGACCCCTGGGAAGAGTACCCCCTCTGCCTATCACATTTCCTGCCTCTCTGTCCTTTGTTTTTCCCTAAGACAGCTTGAGTCGATGTATGTCATCAGTAGTGGACTCTGCAAATAAATGCTTGTTTGTGTAAATCCGCCTCAGCATTTTTGTGCAATGCCAACACAGGTGAATGTTGGGAAACCAAGGCAAACATTCACGGCTGCTTGAATTCAAGGAGAGCTAAACTAGAACTATAAAGCATATTTTAGCGTGGTCCTGGTGAAAGGACAAATGGAAGGAAAGAGTTATAATCAGGAAAATTCACCCTTGTTTTTCCTAAGTGTGGGCTGGACTTGGGCAGTAAAGAGGAAACCACCAAATAAATCCCTAGATTAATCTTCCATTTCACTTTCTTTCCTGAAGGTGTTTTATTGTCAAGAGACCGATAAAAATGCAGAAACTTTAAGGCAAGCTTCCTGTCATGTTTACTGAGTGAGCTCTGGAAAGGTCTGTAGGGCTGTTGGTAACACATAACTTGGGTACCAAGGTTTTTGACAAGCTTCTGTACTGCCATATATTGTGGTGCTCCTAGCAGGCAGGATGACTAATGCTCTGTCTTCCTGAAAAGGAATCTTAGAGTGAAAACGTTCAAAAAAAGGTAGCAGCTGCAGTGAAATGACCAAACATATTCCGATGGATGTAAATGTTAGTAACATCTGAATTTAGTTCTGAAAAGTGATGAGACTGAAGTCACACATTGACTTTAGTTATCTCTCATTCTGCATGTACTTTTTACTGAAGTGTTTGTGTAAGTTGAGTTATTTCTGCAGTATGATGAAAGGTGCTGGCTTTTTAAGAAGAAATAATTTTCACATTCCTTATTAAAATACTGTGTTTCTGATCTACCCTCGAATAAGCAGAATAAATTGAGAAGCAGTATAAATAGATACTGCAATGTAACCAAAACTGCTTGGAATATGCTTGCCATACCTGCAGAAATTTTAGGGCCTTCTGGAACAAGGGTCTTCTGCTGGGATCAGGACTTAATTCACAGGATCTCTTGTGATTTCACTGGACATGGTATTATTTGAACTCAGGTTTTATTTTTTGCAGGTTTTGTGGGTTATGATATTAAATATATCTTCAGCAGTTATCATAGTGTTTTATGAGGGATGCAGTGGCAGTTCTGTTGATATGTGGGATACATGAAGTGTCATGGTTGCTGCAATCTGCATTTCATGAGGACTGCATACTAAAAATCTCTTCTTTTGAGAAGGAAAACAAATAGGATATAAGTTAAATGTGGTTGATAAAAGACAAGACTCTAATCAGTGTTTATATATATGGAAAAAGTGGGAGGAAATGAAGTACATAATAAAACAGAACTAAGATTACAAGCAAGGCAAGAATTACAGCACATCTCCACAAGTGAGTGAAATTGTTTATCATGTAATCTTGGGGACTGGTGAGAATCCAAGGGAATGATAAATGTGGTTTGTCTGTTTTTTTCTTAAAGTCAGCATCTTGGGACTTCGTTGTAGCATACAGTCAGCAGGATCATGGCAGTCTGGGTTGTTGTTGGATTTAAAATATCACATTCATCACTGTATTCAGTTTTCATTGTGCTTTTATATATTTAGTGGTTAGTAAGGCATTTACCTCTGTTTTGAATCTATAAGGAGTTCCAAGCACACCATTACTGGAAAATTATGTAAAAGTCTTGACAAAAATGGGTAAAACCTAAGGGTCTGCAGATGTCCCACATTTTAAATGTAATAAATGCCCAGGACTTGAAGCAGACGTGTTGTATCAATTGGTGCTTGGCAAAATGTGGTAAGGGGTTGAAGAGGTTCCACAGAAGCACTTGGGATAATAAAAATAAATAAAACCCAAAACTTAGTAGATAAACTGAAGGGAACATGTATTTCTTTCAATTTGTAAACATTTGTTCTCATTTCCATATTGGCATTTCAACTACATGGAAAGAGAAGCATGTGTGAAGTGTAAATACATGGTGAATGTTTTAACAGGGAAAATACAGCATCCAAAGAGTTTTTGGGGTATTTGATACCACTACATAATGATGCGTTATTGGGTTCTGGTGCCATTCACCAACTTTGTAATTGTTCAGAAATAATACATCGATGCCTGTGCTCAGAGCTTTGTAACCTTAGTTAGTCCTTGCATCATGAGACAGGTACGGTAGTAAATCCTACTATAGAGGTGTGTCTGATCGGGGCTGCATACAGTCCCAGGGCACATACCCAAGGGTTGTGCATGCTGTGTTTTATGACATCAAAGTGTGCATTTAAGGTGCCCGTATGTCTGACCTCAGCAGGAATTCTGGGTGAGGACATTGGTACCTGTACTGTAAAAGCTGTAAAAGGTGGAACTGTGTCTGGTACACCTGCATGCTGTGTTACAGGCACTTGCTCAGCTCCACCAGGTGGAGTGGAAAGGCTGCTTTTAACATAAGGGACAAATAAAACAATATAGAGAGTCATAGTGATGATAATAATAATGCTAAAAGGTTTTTCTGAGCTCTTTTAGAGACAGTGGTACAGGCTGATGCTTTTAGCCTAAGGCAAGCCAAAGGGACACGTATTGAGAAGAAGAATGGAAGGCAACAGGTAGAGGTAAGATGGGGTGGAAGGACTAAACATTTCACCTGTGCAGCTGGAACTAACCACGGAACAAGGTTAGGCTGGTTTAGGTAACCAAAGGAAAACAAGGCTCATGTTGAGATGGAGTCCTGGCAACAGTACATCCATTTACTGTATTTGTAACATGCATTTTTTGGTTGGCAACGGTGTAATACAGCGGTGGGCTCTGGTCTATGTCGGGCAGGAGCATACCCCCTGCTCCTAGGAGTTTAGCTGTGTGCTCAAGGCTGGCTGGCTGATAAAAGATGCCTTGGTCAGCCTGGGAGTTTTCAAGAGAAGGAACCTCAGCAGGAGCTCCCCAACTTTTTCTTGGTAGATGTTTTTAGATTGAGACTCTTGCATGTGACCCCTGCCTGAGCTGTGACACCTGTGGCTTGACTGTGCCTCTTCTTGGGTCACACGGTCCTTGTGTCCACTCTTGCTGGCTTGGACCAGTGCTTCTTCCCTCACAGCATCTGAGGTACAGGCACAATTGAGCTCTGTTGATCTGGCCACCCATTACTGCCTTTTAAGATCCTAAATCTTATCAGAATTACAGTATCAAGATTTTTCCTATTAATTTTGTAAAATCATTCTGCTTACCCATTGGCTTCATGCAATAGCTGTATCACATCACTCTGAGCCATGTGATATGCTGCGTAGTTGTTATTTTCAGTAAAGTTTTTTTCAAAGTCAGGCCCTTGTAATACTTTTTTTTTTTTCTGGAATTGGTGGCAAGCTCTTTTTTGTCTCTGCCTTACAGCTGGAGGAAACAGTGAATTAGTGCAGTGTATCCCAAGCAATAAAGTATGTGAAGGGCAATAGCAGAGAGCTGTAGCCATGACAGTCTAAAAAGAAAAGTGAGGCTGATCTCTAGGAAGGTGAAATATGTTGTCTAAGGCCTGTCTGATACCATGAAAATGAACATATATCTTAAAGATCTCAGGGCTTCCCCAGATCAGTGTGGAGTACCTACATAGCTGAGGAGCCACATTAACAATTTCTACTGGCTTTAGCAGCCCATTTAGAAACCCTCTGACCTTAGATTAGGTAAACTACCTCGTAGTTAATGACATCAGGCTCCAACTTTAGTCTGATCAGTGCTTGAATAAGTAAGGGGTAGTGATTGGAGCCTACTGACAGTGTCCTTGTGCCTGTGCAAAGAAAATTTGTGTATAGTCTGAGGGCTTATTTCATCACTTCTCATTTAGAGCAGTATCTAAGAGAGTGTTTTGCTGGAGTAAGAAGCTCAGCATGAGAGTCTAATAATGCAAAACTTGAAAGATAATGATTTTTCTTACAGCAGTGACACATTACATAAATAAAACACTGTGTAATCCGGTAAGATAATAGTTTTCTCAGAAGGCATGTTGCTGCCAGCTGTTCTTTATAAAAGGGAGGGTTTTTATATGGTTGCTGGGAAGGGAACTTCTCCAAAACCAGCAGCTGGCAATGGAAGTCTTCATCTCCCCGTCTGCAGACTGCCCCTGAATTTCCTGGCTTTGTGGAGACCCCATGGCTTGCCTCTGGACTTGCATGTCCTCTGGATGCTTGCACATGCTACTTCTCTGGTCTGGCTCTCTCAGAGGCAGCAATGCATTCCTGGTGACTTGATCAGAGATGTAAGTTACAGTAGAAAATATGGCACAAAACATCATTTTGGATTGAGGTTAAAATGAATATTTCTTTCCTGTTTCATTGTTCATTGCCTTGAGCTCCTGAAGTGTATCCATTTTGCAGGCACTGGAGAACCAGGCTTAAAAGACACTCTTTCTTTTAGGTGACCTCTTAATACTAGATGAAAGATTTTAGCCCGTTTTTTCTGGCATAGTGTCCTGTCGTGACCAATGCAAATACAGTAATTATGGCTTGCCTGAGGAATTGTTATGCCTGAAATTAAAAATATTTCCTGGTTGTACTTTCCTCTTCTCGTTATAACTTTTTTTGATGTGGTATAACTGCAGCCAGTTGTCCCCTTGCATGGCTCTCCTAAATCCTGAGTATATGATGCCCAGCTGTATGTCCAGTCATCATACTTGTTACCAGGTCTATGACTTGGCATGGGATCAGTTTTCTGATACTTGATGTGATCAGGCGTTTGCCTGCCCTGAGCATCCCTGAACACTGCCCATTGCCAGAGCTTGAGTTTCTGGGCCCTGACAGCTGCTCAGATTGGGTCATTTGGACTCAAAGAACACGCTGTGTTCTGGCTTGGTCCCTCATGGGACACTGGAGTTATTGAGGTGGCAGCCATGCCGCATAGCAGACCTGCCATAGGTGACCAAGCTAACAGCAAATAAAGAATCAATTAATTGGTGTTTTAGCACTGTCCTTTATAACCTGCAGAACTAAAATTGCTTTCCTGACTTTAAACATCTCAATATAATTTAAAATTCTTGCCAAAAATAAGAGCCACTAACTTGTGTCTCAATACTGAGTTTGAAAATCATATCCTTTCATAGCAAATCTCTGTTATTTATAAAAAGTAATTTGTCAGGAAATGCGGGGGTTTTATGAAGAAAATACAACATTCTATTTTCATCTTTGACCCAGAACTATGAAGTGAAAATAATTACTCTCTAGGCAGATTGATTTGAAATGTTCCTACAGGAGACTTAGTTCCTACATAGTGATCTATGTATAGATTGCAGAATGCTGTAGAAAATGGAAGGATGAAATGCATTAAAGGCTCGGCTCCTTCACTGGCTACAGACATACAAAGGCATTTTAGCTTAAATAATCTTTTTGGGGTTTGTAGCATAAGAAAAAAAAACCTAAATCCCCTTGCTAAAATTAAGATGATCTCCATACTCAGAGCCTGTGGAGATCACTCTGGGTCTATGCCCTCTTCAGGCATTCAGTTAAACATTTGCTGATTTGTTAGATTCATTCCCATTTAACAAGTAAACTTAAGATTGTTACTTTTCATGAAATCCATGGATTTTAAGCTCAGACAAAATTAGGTCTCTCCTAATTTTCTTTTCTTTATCCTAATATTTACCTAATTCAGCCTTACCTATCTTACACTGGCACTGTTTTGTGAGGTTTAGTGGCTCATACAGTGAGCCCAGGAGCAAAGGTCACTCAGCACAGTGCTCTTGGCAGCACTGGAAATAGAGGTGGGAGAGCTGCACTCTGACAGTGTCTGGGTTGCCCTGGCACAGCAGGGCTGGTTTAGCTTTGTGTCTGCATCCAAGCTCAACGAATGAGTGTTGTTTCCTTTGAACTTCCAGTGCACTTGGTTATGGCCTCTCTTTCCAGCCTGCATTTTGATCTTCCACACGTTCTCTCTTCTTTTAATGCTCACCTGCTATCCTCTGCTGAAGCCGTCTGTGCCTCAGCTCTGCACTGCAGGTCAGAGAGATCTTGCATGTAAGAAATCACTTACACTAGCAATCATTGTGTATTTATATCCACACATAACCTTAACATTTCCTGTTTTTCAGTAACTTTATAAACAATATTTTTCTCTGTTTCAGTCACTTTTTTGCATTTGAGACCATCTGCTAAAAATAATTTCTTAAAGCTTATGCGTGCACTACCATTTCCTGGTTTTAGCCTGATGCAGCCCAACCCAGCCAGAGGGCATTACTTCTAGATTATAGTAGTCAGCACAGGATCAAATGTTTGGCCTTCACAGAGACCACAGTCCTGCAAACATATTTTTTTCTCTTTTTCTCTGAGATGTCTGAATTACCATATGCAGACTCCATCTGGTGTCTGAGCTATATGGGCCTCTGAGCAATCTGTTGTGGCTGAAGAAGTCGTTGCTTACTGCAGGGAGTTTGGACTAGGTGAACTTTAAACATCCAGCCCAAACTATTCTATGATTCTGTATAGGGCAAACCTGGCAGGACAGTGTTGATAGAGGTTGTGATAGAGGCAGAATTTAGTCAGAAACAGTTAGCTTTATCCCTATGGGGTTAGCTTTATCCCTGTGCTTTAGCCATATGTGCATTTCACCATATCCCCTTGTCTCTATATAATCCTATTAATGCTATTTCCCATAAATTGTAAATGCACCGAGATATGTTCACAGGTCTTTTTCTATACTCCTGTAAAAGTAATTTTTAACACCTTATGGACATTTTTTTTAAGCTAAAGGAATGTTTCCAACTGCAAGAAGCAGTTTTATTTTTGCCATAAGGGAAAGCCATGAAGGTCTGTAAAAAGCTGAGTAGGAAGTAATTCTCTACCTTACAGCAGGCAGGGAAACCAGCTGGCAATCATGGCTCAAAGGTCCCACAGTTAACAATCTTGCAGGCTACAGTAGGCCTTTTTTTATATGTAGGTACAACTTCCAGTCTTCAGAGGATCTCGTGCCCTCGATCAGTTGCCTACAGGAGGGAGAAAGTGCACATGTGATCTGTCTCCATCCAAAGCCAAGCTCTGCTGCCTCTGCCTTGTGCAGGGCCATAACAAACCCAGGCACCTGTTTCCAACTGACAGGCTACACTCACTCAGCTCTTCAAAAAGTTGTTCTTCTCAATGGAATTGCAAATGCCATCAGTTCTTGACTAAGTAGCCTCTAACTGGTATTTTAGGAGAGATGAAAATATCATGGAGCTACATTTATTTAAAGAACATGTGTCCCAGCTACAAATGGCCTTTACTTTTGAGAAAAAAGAAGTCAGGAAACACACTGTCAGACGTGACAGTGTTAGAAGTGACTCCCTGAGAAATATCTTTTTGTTTTCTTCCTTCACTGTGCCGATCTGAATCCTGAAAACAGTCCAACATTTTGCAATCTTTATGATTTTCAGCCTATCCTGCTCCTACGCTGTGGGAGGATGAGCTGAACCTCCTGCAGGTGCCAGCATGGCAGTGGATGCCAGCAGTGCTCCATAAAGCTTTGTACTGTATCCCATCCCACCCCACCCCATCCCATCCAGAAGAGTGGTACCAAGCACAGAGGACACTGCAGGTGTTCCTTGTCCAAGTGGGGACATCAGAAAGACTGAGCAGAGCAGAGCTGGAAAGTGCACATCTGTCCTTGTCATGCTGTGGCTACTATTTGCTTCCTCACAATTAAACTCCCACTCAGATTTAGGAGAGCCTTACTGAAAGATCATGGATCCCATGATTTCAGATTGCACAGAGCCAGACAAAGTGGAAACTTGAGGTGAATGTCACTGGTTATAAATATATCTGGCTTTTGGGTTGTTCTCTGTATGTTTGGCAGCAATGCTTTTAGCTACCTTTGAAAATGTTGTCTTTCTGCATGATAGTAAAATGGAAACTGCACTGTGAATTTCTCTCTTTATGGTAATACTTACATATTTTGTTCTCTTCCATCAAACAAACTGCTCAGAGCAATAATCTTGCTTATTATATTCCTGAAAACTAAAAATTTTAACAGGGCCAGTCCTATACATTAACCTACTGGGAACCAACTCCTGGTATGCGTTCACTAAAATAGTTTCTTTCAGCTCTTGAGGGCTGAGTAGAGCCTGGAGGTTTTGTGAAATGCCTCCCTGTCTGTCAGGGCCCGTCTTCAGCTGACACCAAGCTATGCAGCCACAAGTTTGTACCCTTGGTCCTGGAGATGCCCTGGCAGCTTCCTTAATTTTGCAAAAGGGCTTTCAAGCTTGAGCAAGCCAGGCCAGGGCAGAGAAGGAAGGAATGGTGGTCATTAGTACTTCAGTTCCTCTCTCGGGCCAGAGGCATTTGTGTTGTAGCTGCCAAATGGATTTCATGGATGCTTTCTCCTGGGCAGCAATGTCCTGCAGGGCCAGGGTGACATCCTGCACAGTACAATGATGCCAAGCTTGTGGGTACCTGCCCAAAAGCCACATATTTTTTGTCCAGATGGGGAGTTGGCTGGAAGCAGATGTAGAATTGTGAGCTGTTGCTGTGGCAACCCTTGTTGGCCTCCCCTCCCTTGTGATGGATGGAGATGCTTTCATCTAGGGAAAGAGTTGGGGGATGAAGGGCCACAGTTGTGTTCTTCCCTTTGCTGCTATTCACCATAACAAGTCCCTTTTGCCAGCTCCCAGAAGCTCCCCTTTCCTCCTTCCCACTCTCCCTTCTTTTTCCTCAAAGGTCTCATCAAGTCTCATGCTAGCAAAGTTTGGTTTGAATCAATGTTATTTCTACAAAGAGCTTCCTGCTTAAGCCAGTGCTTAAGCCAGTGAAGAAGCTAATGAAAAAATATCCATAGAGAGGCACTCTAGGTATTTTTGGCTCCCTGTTGTTAGTCTGTAATGCCTCTTGCCAGAGGAGCTCTGGGTACTTACCATGGCAATTCCCCATGGCTGCTTGTGATTATTCCCACTGTATGGATGAGGAAGGTGGGAGGCAGAGCAGATGCTCCAAGCACAGCCTCTGCTCTGCCTACCCTCATGCCTCTGTCTGAAGTGAAGGGGACAAGATCCCCCATGAGCACAGTCAGGGCTGTGAGGACAGGACATGGCTGGCTGGGGCCGGCTCCCTGGCTGCTCCCAGCGCTTGGTGACTCACACAGGAGGGTGAGCAGAAGACTTCTTTATCCAAGTAATATGACAGAGCTGAATAAATGGAGAGCAGATATTTAGTTAAGGAGGTCAGGGTGCTCCCAGAGTGGAAACTTCTTTCCAGGACAAGGAGAGAAGGCAGACAATGGAAACAAGAGCTGTGAGAAGGTGAAGAGGATACTGCATGCTGGCTGAGGAAGAACTGGTGAGGGAGAGAAGAAATGGCTCTCAAGAGGAATGACTGGTGAAGAAGAGGCTTTAGGCATGCTTGAGTTTGGAGGATGATGGCAAGAACTTGATTCCTTCTCTGTGGAGGGGAGCCTGGCTATGAGGTGGGGAGCAGGGAGTTCACTGATCCTGTCATCCTCCATCACTATCTGATCTGATCACACTGGGAGCTCCATTGAGCTCTCAACAAACCTTAAGGAAACTGTAAAAATTTTAGATTTTATTGTTCTCTGATTATTTTTACTAATTCTTGTTACCCTGTTTAAATGCCCTTCTCAGAAACTGAGTCATAAAAATGGTAATTAAATTTTAACTGAACAGTTTCTCCCTGTCTGCTGCCTTGTGGTTTGCAAAATTACTTCAGCAGACTGATTTTGGAGTGGGGTGCTTTGTCCTATGACATAATGCTCCAGTCCAAGTGATTCTGTGTACTTGCCTTAGTCCTTTCATCTAATTACAGTAAAATGAAGTTGTGTCCCATTAATTTCAGCAGGTGCTGGTTGCAGTGCCCAGACACATGCCAAGCACGGAGTCTCCCAGAACATTACTGGCTGACATGGGCATCTCTCACCCTTTTCAGGTATCAAAGATATTTGTCCCCTGCCCTCAGTGTAAAGTTGTTGGGGTTGACAGAACCTGTCAGCAGCCTGGCATTTAGTGACGAGGAATGTAAACAACTCTAAGGAAATATTTACTGTAATGCCAGATGGAACAAACATAATGCAGCCCAGACCAAAGGTCACCAATTAAAATGTGCATAATATCACCAATGACAGTGTGCACAGTGTCCTCAGGTCACCAATGACAGTAAGCGCAGTGTCTTCTGTGTCTCCAATGAAAGTATGTATAGTGTCTTATGCTAGAAACTTTTAACCAATTATGTTGTAGCATGATAGTATGCAAAGAGTATAAAAGAAACACTTGAGAACAATAAACAGCTTCCCGATCACCTTATACCTGGACCACGTCTGATGTCTGTGTCACTTTAACAGCGACATAAAGTAGTTTTGCAGGGAGTATTTGGATAGCAATCTAAGCCTTAAAATAGAAAGGCATACCCAAGGGAACACCTTTCTCAATGGTGAAAAGCAACTTTTAATTAAAGAGGGAGAGGGCAAGAACTAGCAACCCTCTCCTTTAATACATCAACACATGGAGTATGTGCAATATGGATAACAAAGCTCTTCCAGGGACACTTTCAGGGTTGACCAATTCCAAATTAAATGCACCTTAAAATTACCAAAGCAATTTTTGGTGTGTTGTCCCCTTCCCACATGACATGGCTGCTTCTTTCCTGGGTAGCATAGGGAAAGCACAAGCTCTGCTTGGAGAAGGATGGAGCCAGAGCAAAATGCTGCAGATGGGCTGGGGCTTTGTGCTGCAGCCCAGGAATTGTGTAGGGCCACAGCTCTCCTTTGTACAGAGGTGCTTGTGCATGCCCAAACTCATTTCTATCTAACATGTAGATCAGGTATATCTATGGGCCATAAAAAGTGGCAATTTCTACCCGAACAGAAAGTGCAAAGGGTGCGAGATGGGCACTAACACAAATCCATTGGATAACATTGCTGGAAAAGAGGATTCACAAAATTTTAAATCCTTGGTGACATCCACTTTGCGAACAATTTAACATCCAGTCCTATTGTTTTCCAGTACCAGTTTATGTTCTTTCAGAGATGTGTGTGTCCCGAGGGGCTAGGCTTGTTGCTCTTCCAGGAACTCCAGCACAAAAAAAGTGACTTTTGACCTTTTCTGTCCACTCTAGGCAGCCCATAGCATTTGCTGCCTTAAATCTTGCACACTGGGCTTCCACCTCCATCAGCCTTCCTGCCTGCCACTGCCACTGTGTTTGGCTCTGTCCAACCTAGGACCTTGAGGTGAGAGCAGCTTCTCATCACAGGCGAGCTCTTCAGCATCTTGGGAAAGGAAGTTTTCAGCTACACTTGGCATTTCTGTTCTCAGTGTTGGCTGCTGCCCAGCCTGCTCAAATGGTTTGCACCATTGGCAGTAGGAAAGCTTTTATATAAGGGAACATAAATCAGTTTCAAAAGTGCTTTAACTGTCATAAAACCTCTTGATGGGTAGCATTTAAGATCCCAAATGCCTATGTCAATTTTATGGGTTGTTTTTCTTAAATACTGAAAGCTAGAATGTTCTTTTTTATTTACATTTTATTACTTTATACCAGTATGAGGGAACATTTTTTGTTAAACTTAGCTTATGTTCATTAACTGTCATTTCTTGATTTTCACAGTTTTTTGTGAGATTCAGAATTCCCCTTCCCTCTGCAGAGTTGTAGCTGCTGGCAGGAATGCTTGTGGTGTGCTCAAGCCTGAAAAGCTGCCAGGTCCAGGAAATCTAGAGTTAAAGCTGATAACTTCTGTTACTTTAAATGCATTTAAACAGGTGGTATGGGTGCCTGGAGATCTGTAGCTAATCCACTTCTGCATTTCTAAGGTCCTTTCCACAAAGGTGAATATTTGAAGTTTGAAGTAGGCAGTGGGTGACCATAAGCCCTCATTTAGGCAAGGAGAAGAGGCTGGTGGAGCCAAGACTTGGGTAGGGGACATCAGAGGAGGAGGACAAGGTTACAGATCAAAGAGTGTTCTCACTAAAGTATTCTGCTCTTGCTAATACAAGCGGATAACAATTCTGAGTGAAAAGCAGACCTTTTTGCTTTGGGGAGACGAAAAGAAATTCCCAAGTTATTATGTGAATAAGATCATATCAACAACTTGGCTTTTGCAGAAATTCACCATTTCTGCAGTAAGATAGCTGAGGAAACATACCTGGGACCATAAATTGACTGTCCTTCATCTCCCTTTCCAGTTATGATATCTGCAGGCTTGATAAAAGTAATCATCAGAGACCAGTTTTATTACAGACATTTATCACAAGGTTGTCAGTGAACAGCTTAGCTGAGATCAGGAACGTGGGGTGCCCATCAGCCTGGGAGAACAACTGCATCCATCTTTCTGTTTCACTACTGAAATTTTAACAGACCTTTGGGAAGAGCTCTGCTTCCATCCCAAGAGGCTCTCTATATCAACCATTACATGCAGTGCATTTAATTGCTGCCCTTCTTAGAATGTCCAGCATCTCCTGCTGGGAGAGCTCTGGCAGTGGCAGCACTCAGCCGAGGAAGGAGTGCTCTGAAGAAGGACATCTGTCAGGGAGAGTAGGGTTAGAAGAAGGAAGGATAAAGATGCAGCTGTGATTCTATGTTGAGTTAAGGCCACTAACTTGTCTAAGAAAGGAGATTTGATAAGACACTCATGATAAGGCCACTTGACATCTCCTCATCCCCAGCAGTTGGCCATCAATGAAGCACATCACCAGGGAGACGTATGCTCACACCTCACCTCTGAGTTCCAGCATTTTAGAGAGACACCAAAGCCTCCAGGAATTAATTACACACTTAGTGAAGAAGCAGTCATAATATCCACCACGGGTCAAGTGGCCTGTGATATTTTTATGCCTTTCCTACTTCTAAAACCACATATCCTGCCAACTGGAATGCACTGGGCAGCAGCTTTCAGTGAGGTGTGCCCTAAAAGTCTGGATCCTGCTGCTTGGGAAATTATCATATCAAGAGTCATCTGGGTGTCACTTGGAGGGTAGCTCAGACTGACCAGGGAAAGCACCTGAAGAGCCTCATTCTGCCTTGAGGGTCTCTGAGACTGTTAAATATATTGGGGTGTAAAAGCTCACTTTCAAAATCAGTGGGTGGCACCGAGCTGGGAGAGGCTGCAGCCCCAGAGACAGGACACAAACAACCTAAGGATGCAAGAGTTGCCTTCTTTGTCTCCTACAAATATTCATGTCATGCAAATTCTACTAAAGGATCTGCAAACTTGCTTGGAAACTTCAGCTTCAGAGCCAGTATTTTCAAGGTAAGAAAAAAAAGTGCTTATAAGCAGTTTAATACCCTCCCTTACCCTGTCCTATCACAGCTTGTACTTCCCTCATGAACTTCAACCTAAGCCACCTTCTAAGCCAGTTATTGCTCTGCACCCCTCATGCCTTTGGTGTAATTCCCAACACTTGCAGTAGTACATGCAAATGGCTCTAAATCCCTGTTTGCAGATGTAGTGGGTGTCTGTTTTTTCTCTGAAGGGCTTCTTCACAAATATTGAATTATACTGGTACTGCCCCCATCCCTTCCTGCCATGTGAGACAAATATAAGCAAGGAGATATTCAAAGATGTTGCTGGGCATCACCAACTGCATTTTTGCATGTACAGGGAGTCACAGTCCTTTACTGTCCAGGAGACTGGGCTCAGGGCCTTGAGGCAAGGGAGTGGCTCAGTGAAGGCTGCAGGGTGAATGTTTCCAGTCCTTGTTGCTTGTACTATTGCCTCAGGAGCACACTGCTATTTAGATATGGGACCCCCCTGTCCATCAGCTTAGTCTCATCTCCATGTGGGCTGTAGCACACAAGCGCAACAAGCTGTGGCCTAAAGCCAGCCGGGCTGGCCTTAAAGCATAAAGCGAAGAAGTGCCTCTGTTCATCTCATGGTCCCTCTTTCTATCGTTGGGATGGTGGCTGGAAAAAAATGGAAAAAAAAGCCAAGAGGCACACACTTCTGCAGCAATCGGCTGGGGAATGAGCCTGGCAGATAAACTCTTACAGGCAGGGAGGGCAGAAAGGTCAGGGTTGTGCACCCTGCGGTGGGCTGCATGTTGTGCCTCTGCCACAGAGCTGAGCTTCCCAGGGAAAGCGCCCAAAACCCCATGAGGTTTGCAGCTTCTTGCTTTTTCATTTGAACTGCCAGAGCTACGTTCAGGGCTGAGCTGCGATGCGCGTGTCATCTTGTACAGCATTGCACAGCTGTAACATTTCTTGGGAGATGTAGGAATAAGGAGGTAAGGATGCTGCAGTGCAGACCCCTGCCCCAGGCAGCAGCAAGCCAGGAGTCCATAAAGCCTCAGTTCTGATGCCTGCACCTGGCAGTGCCAGAGGAAAACAGAAACACAAAATTCAGAATATTTTCTTCCCAAGAGCTGCTGCCAGGCACAGACGTTGCTCTGCTTATTTACTTCCAGTCCACACAGCTCCTGCTGCTCCCAACCTGATTCTAGGGCTGAAGCCCAGGGTAAACTTCTGCCATGCACTTGGCCACATAGAAAACTGAGTCCCGAAGGAGCCCCCTCACTATCACTGCCACAGGCACCAGCTGTGGGCCCATGGCGCTCTGGCCACCAAGAGTTTGAGTCTGTCAGCAGTCTGGCCCCACAGCAACACCAGACACCAACACACACACCCTACCCCGCATTTCTAATCACTCCCCAAGCCTAACATAAGCAGGTTTAAACCCTTTCAGAGATTGGGAAATGCTCCAATTTCTGTTTTCTCCTGAAGGAAGGAAAACAAGGTTACACAGAAAGCATGTGGCAGAGCAGAGGACTGAAGCCAGCTCTTTCCAGAGCTCATGAGAGATCTCTCAGTACAGGATCGTTCAAAAGAAAGGATGAAGAGCCTATTGCTAATGGTATCTAAGAGCAAACGCCCAGCAAGAAGTGGTAAGAAAAACAAACAAGAACGCTGCTTCCCCGTTACTCTCCCAGCCAGCAGTGAGCCTCTGCTCAAGGATTTCCCGGTATCTTTGTGTTTAATTGGCCTTGGTGTCTCTTTTTCATGTGCATTTCTTTGCTTTTCAGACAAATGTAAAAATCTGGCATCCACACATTTCTGTGGCAAGGAGATTTACAGCTTAATTACACCCTGTGTAAAGTGTGTGTCTCCTTGTGACGCAGAAACTCCTACCCACAGCTGTATTTGCTGGGCAATGCTGAGACATCATTCCTGCCAGCAGCCCAGGCAGAGCGCGACAGTGTGTGGATGGAGCAGTTCCAGAGGGGTCGCAGCTCCCACAGCAAAGCTTTGTGCCACCACGGCAGGTTTGCTCTCTTTAGACTCATGCAGCACATGCAAAAGCTGCTTTGTGGGACAGTTGTAGGCTCAACTTGGGTTTCTGTCAGCATGGCTGGGCCAGGTCACTTTTCATCTCTGATACAGATTAATACAACTGAAGTTTATTGGGCCTTTTGTAACATCTCTTTTCTCCTTTCGCACTACAAAATGTAAGTATTAGAACCACAGCAATCCACTGAATGTTACTTAAAAAAAAACCCTGAGACTGATGTCCGCGTTTTGTAAATGTGCTTGAATTTACACACAAATTCTGTTCCTGAAATTTCATTCTGCACATACATATGACTGGTTCCTATTAATCTTTCTTCTTTGAAAAAAAAAAGAAAAGCTTTTTTGCTTTCACTGATAATTTCTAGGCATGGAAATTCTTACTGTCATTGTGGACAAGAAAGGGGATTAACTATAAGCATACTGCTAATAGTCAACTGACAGTCAAAGTCAAAAAGAAAAGCAACAATCAGCCTAACAAGCATAACTTTTTTGCTCAACAGGACTGTTTTCTGAAAATTTATGATGGGCTTTTTTAAGAAAAAGAAAGAGTAAGCCAAAGCCACCAATTACTTGCTGTCTCTATCTGTTCTGGTTTTTATTTCTCTCCTTTTCTCATCACTTTGTAATTCAGGTACATTAAATTCCATTCAACAGGTTGCCAATTATGAAAATGATATTTATTAAAATCTCAAACTGGATGACTAATATTAATTTCGGACTCTTTCTACTACTGTTTATGACAACATGATACTGTTCTGCAAGCCTGTTCATACTATGTAGATGAGCATAAATGAGGTGAGTTTGCTGGTGCTGCTCTGCTTACCAGCTGTGGTAGACATACCATGGTGCATTCAGTTTGGAGAGAAAAACAATTGCCATGAAAGAAAATATGGAAAACACGAGAGACTGTACAGTACATTTAAAAAATGATACTGAAAACCTCTCAAAGGTCACGCAGGCCACACAGCTAATGTTCTTGGAAACAGAATTACAGAATCACCAGTGCAGAGCAGAGCAGGACAATCACCTCCCTCGACCAGCTGGCGATGCTTTGCCTGATGCCCCCCAGGGCACGGTTGGCCCTCCTGGCTGCCAGGATACTGCTGACTCATATTCAACTTGTCATCAACCAGGACCCCCCGGTCCCTTTCCATGGCACTGCTTTCCAGGCTCTCATTCCCCAGTCTGTACAAACATCCAGGGTTGCCCCATACCAGCTGCAGAATCTGGCACTTTTCCTTGTTGAACTTCATATGGTTGGTGATTGCCCAGTCCTCTAATTTGTCGAGGTCTCTCTGCAGGGCCTCCCTTGCCTTCGAGGGAGTCAACAGCTCCTCCCAGTTTTGTATCATCATTTGAAGTCCTTTGAAAAGCGCACACATGGCCTGACACAAGACCCAAAAGTTTTGCTTCTGTGTGATTCTTGGAGGGTTTCCTCACTCTAAACCTCTCCACCTGCTGTGGCTGCAGCCATTTCAGTTCCTTTCAGTCCAAAATAGCATCTGAAAGGGACTGAGAAACAGAACAGAAAAGCAGAGTAAGTTGATTAAAAAAAAATTTTGACGGAGATCCCCCACATGAAGATACGAAAGGGGAGCTCCTAGGGGGAACCTGGAGACATCTTGATGAAGGGCAAGTGAAATCACAGAATCACAGGATGGCTGTGGGCATCCGATCCAACCTTCCAGCTCAAGCAGGGTGATCATAGAGCACATGACACAGGATTGCATCCAGATGGTTTTCAGATAAGTTTCTCCAGTGAGGGAGACTCCACAGCTTCTCTGGGCAATCTGTTCAGTGTATGGTCACCTGCACAGTAAAGAAATTCTTCGTCATGTTCAGGTGGAACTTCCTGTGTATCAGTTTCTGCCTGTTACCTCTTGTCCTATTGCTTGGCACAACCAAGCAGAGCCTGGCTCTGTTGATATCCTCCCTTTGGATACTTATATACAAACGACTGCAGCATTGCCTTGCTAAAAGCTGCATAAAGAATAACTCTGTGCTTGTTAAAGACACAAATGCCAAATAACTTCCCAGCAAATACCTGGAGAGGAAACACTGTACAGCCTATCTGAAGAAGCTGCAACAATGTGATGTGATGACTAGTGGGATGGCCACCAGCACTGTTCCAGGCCCTTTGGCTGCCACCAGTCCTTTCTGAGGCATACTATGCACAGAAATCACAGCTGTTAGATCACCCAGCAGTCAAATTAAACATCAAAGGAGACTTCTACAGAGGGCTTCCTACTACCAGGAAACAAGGGACAGATTCAGCTTCAGAAAGAAGGAAGACCTCTATGAGCTTCATCTTCCAGGTGAAAGGAAGAAAGTGACAGCACTTTATCAAGAAATTCAAAGCAAGGCCATTGACGATGACAGTATACTAAATGGGATGTCCACAACACCCTGAAGCTCTCCAGGTGACTGCTGTAATAGCCACAAGGCATGTTACTCTCAAGGGCAAGGAGGATCCAGTGGTTTGACGGGAAGACCCATGAACATGTAAGAGTTGGTCCCCTCAGGGAAGGCACAGACAGTGGGATGTAGTTGCAGGTGTCAGAAAAACTTGAAGGACAGGGTAGGGTGTTTGCTAACTAAAACAAAACTCTGCTTCTTGCTATTCCAAAGATACTTTCAATTGGGTAGGATTAAAATATTACTCAGAAATGAGCAGTAAGTGTAGTACAGTGAGATGCTGGTTCACCTAGAAGATGCCTGGATGGTTTTTTCCATTTGAAAGAATTTCTTGGGACAAATATGAACAGTCTGTTCCCTTTGTTGTGGAAAGCCATTTACTGTTCGCCATGTTTTACAGAGGATCTGAAAAGGGATAGAACACAGAGAACTGCCATAGCTCGCAGGATTGCAGCTCTGCAAGAAACAGACTCTTTAATGTCTCTAATGAATAGATAAAAAGAGGTCTTAAAATCTAGCTATGGAGAGTATGGCTTTATCTCTTCTTCTTCTGCCCTTAGAGAGAACCTGCAGTGCAGTAGGGCTGGGAAAAAGCCTGCATGGCCAGACTTCTGACAATGTGGAGATAAGCATACACAGGAAGCACCCTTGACCACTCCCAGCCTCCAGGGTACTTAACGCTTGCTGTGCAAACCAGCCTCCTCCCAGCCACTCCCAAGTCAGACTCAGCTCCTCCTGAATAAGGATACTTACAAGTCAAGGAGGCAGTGTGCTGCAGAGATGGAAGACAGGAAAGATAGCAAGAGGGCTGTTGTGCTCACACAGGCACTGGGTCAGTGATTTGGAATGAATTCCATACTAACTTTCAGTTAAGGTGAAGTGGGAAAAGACTGAAAAAAACCACATCCCAGCATACTAGGATAGATCTTAGCAAACCATGACCTTCGTCACAATGACTAAGCAGCTACAATAGTAAAACAAGTCTTTCACAATAAAGAGATGCAAGCAAAACTCTTTTCCTGAACAACGGGTAAGATCTATATCAGGCTCAATGTCCATAACTTTAACCTGTGAATAGGTGTTCAATTGGAAAGTTTGTGGTGGGGTAGGGAGTCATCTCCTTCCTCTTAGATACTAAGAGGTAATTGCTGCACAACCCTTAGTAGTGCTTTTTTTTTAGTTCCCCTGAGCAGAAGGGAGAGCATAAACCAAGTATATAAATGTATTATATTTAAAGTATTTAAATGACCCTTGAAAAGTTACACCTGCCAGGATGAAGCTTTTCCTATTGGTAGGATAATTTGCTTTCACAGCTCATATGAAAGAAATACTCTGATATTCATCTATCAAAAATGAGATGCTGGGCTGGAAGGCCAAGCAGGGGAAATACACATACAGTAGTCAGATACGCACTTCACAGTGTGTTTGCTCTACCTCTTGAGGATTTGTTTCAACTTGCACCTTGAGAACCAACCAAAATTTTCAGAAAAAGCCAAAATCTGGTAAATTTGCATTTGAAAAAAAAAAAAAAAAACAAAAAAAACAAAAAAACCCAAAAAAAGTAAAATCGTATTAGAGTTCAACTACACAGGGCAACTTACACATGCAGCAGAAGACACACAATGGTGTTAATTGCTCAAAAAATGGATCTCTCTGTAGTCCTCTTACCGTCCTGCATTTATGTCTAAAACCCTAATCTCATTTTAACATACTAAGCAGCAAGATGGATTTCTTAAGATTAGTCTATATGAGAAAAGGAGAAGTTAAGGTGTTTACTGGCTAAGGAGTAAAGATATTTAGAGAGCTGCTTTGAAACTTAGTTTTTAAGGGATGCCTTTTTTCTCCTAAATAGTTCTCAGTAGCAGCTGGACTGAAAAACAAAGCTGAAGGGGTTTCCTTTCAAATGCAAAGCAATCGTAGGCTTCAGCCATAGCCTTAAAACACACACACACAGAAAAAGGATTCTTTTTCAGCTTTAACAGAAATGCATTCACTAGAAAGGAAGCAAATGGTGTCCAAAAAGCAACATTTGTGATATGAGAAGCCCTGCCAGCTTCTCGAGTGCAAGTTACAATATGTGCTGACAGCTTAAGCAATGCAGGGTGCAAGATTATTCACTGATCTTCTATTCACAGATGCTCGTTTCTTCACTGGCAATTTACAGAAATGCATAAAAAATTCCAAACACAAAACTTCAGTGTCTGATGCGTAACTGTAGCACTGAACTGAATCTTGCAAGGATGACTGCATAATGAACAAAATAAAGTTCAAAAAAAAGGAAACAACTGAACAGTTACTTTACTGGTAGTCTTAGAATTTAGCTTGTAACCGGTTTTTAAGCATTTCAGGATTCATAAATATACGGCAGAGAATGAATTCAGTGCAAGCTCCTGTAAACTTATGACCTGACAGTGTTCTGGCTGCACCGTACAGTGTTTTAGATAAAACCAGAAGTTATTAGGATGAAACTGACAAAATATTTACTGTAAACTTATACAATTAATCAGTGAGATTTTCATAGATGTTATAAAGGCTTTAATGTATTTAGTAATGTGTTCTTACAGCATCAAGACTTCAAGCTTCTCAAGTAGGACTGCAGAATATGCTGGTTTGCTTCGGTAGCAGGAAGTATACAAATTTTATTTCTAGATTCTGAGAAGAAACAGAGTTCTGTTTCGGGATGGTTTTATTTATTTATTTATTTATTTGTTCTCACTGACTACCCTTTATCATAAAAGTGATCTAGTACTTTGAAAAAATGAAGATACCCAAAGTTCTGCAGCATGCAGTCAGGAGCTGGCCAAGTAGTTTGGACTTGGAACAAGGAATATTATCCACAATTTGGATAATTTTGCTTTTATATGCACCTTAATTTTTAGATTTTTCATTTGTTAACAACATAAAACATCAATGTAAATCACAAGTAATTTAATACTGAAGTGAAAATTGAGCATGTTGTTTTAAGTAATAGCGGCATTTTATCTGGATTTTAACACACCAGTCCACTATGTGAGATGCATGTATTTTGGCAAGGCATTTTATTAAGATGTCAAATCTTTTTTGTTAGCAGCCAGTCATTGAAAACCATCTGTACACATTTAATTTAGTCAACAAAATAGCTGTACAAATTTAAGCGATGTGCCCCATTTATGTAGCTCATTAAGCTCTGAAGTGATGCTCTTCATTGTTTAAGTCCTCACATAAACAATTACCAGTCTTAACATATAAAGTATGATTACATTCTTCTCTCAAAAGTACAAAAAATAACACTTTAAAATACACACTGGCTCCTAAGCTTAGACAGAATCCTGTCAGGAAGAGAATTTTGCACTTCTATAGACAGTGCCTTCAACATCAAGAGCTCTTCAAAGTGCTTGGCAGAGTGTGTGAACACTATCCCCACTTACTAGACGATGAAATAAGGCACAGAGGTCAACTACTTTGCCCACAGTCACACAGAGAGTGGGTGGTAGAACTAATAGAGCAGAATTAGGGCTTTTCAATTCTCCAGTGTAACCACCACAACCCACTGCCACTATTCAAATGCAATGGCTTAAGCATTTCTGAGGAGCAAAACTTGTACAGCATACAGTGAACAGAAGGGAAAAGCCAGGGCCAGTTAAAGGCTGCAAAAGTTTCAACCCAAACCAAATTAATTTGGTAGCCAGTAAATCATAATGCACTTCAGGGAATGATCACATAGAAAATTATACACTAACCTGCAAAGAGAAAGCTCATTAAACATAAGACATATGGTGTTAGCTTTGCAAATAGTACTGGTTATCTTAAGCTTAACAGCAGCTCAGGTAATGTCGACTTTGTCAGTGGTACTTTCTGACCCACAGACGTCTTAAACACTCTTCTTCTACCAGCAAGGTGCACTTCTCTGGAGAGTCACAGAGAAATGGAAATAAGGAGCCAAATATCTCCTCAGTAGGCATGGATGGGTATCAGGTACAAAACCCTCACATTAATCATTTGTGAGGTATGGACTAAGTGGTAAAGAAATACCAATGTGGAAAAATGAAAAAATCTAAAATAAATAAGGTTAAGAAAACTGAGTCACCCATCTAAAATCACCAAGAAATGCATCCTCAGATAGATTACACTGCAGAAAAATAAGAATGATACATGTAATCCCTGCCTGGATGAGAAATACACTATGGCCTAGCTGTCTGATGGCAAATAAGCGTTTCAGAAAGCCTGTCCTTGGATAGGATGTTCACAAGATGACTCATTTACTGACAGAGACTGCTGATGGGATTCAGAAACATGTACACTTTGATTCTGTTCTTCACTGATTTGATGGGAAGAAACTGTATCGTGGCTAGAGTGAGGCTGTTGACTTGATTCCTGAGCCAGCTGCACACGTTGAGCTGGATGTGAAGATCCTGCTAAGTGGATTTGTTCATTTTGTCCTTGATGAGCATGGAGATGTTCTAGTGCTTCCTTGGAAAGAGTGATTACATGCATTTGTTCAGGTTGGGCAGCCTCTATTTGGTTTGCAATCATATTGATACTTTGGATTTGTTCTGCTTGCTCCTGCTGAGCTGAAAGCAACAAGTTTTGCAGCTGCTGTGGTGGCTGCGCAAGCAGCGTGAGGTTTGCAGCCTGCTCTGTTGTCATGTTTGGGGCATCTTCTGCAGTCACAATACTAATACCTTGATTATGGCTATGCATGAAGTTGATGTTGTGCACTGCATCTGTAACCAGCAGTTGAATTTCCTGCCCTCCAGAGGTGGCAAGTTGGTACTGCTGCAGCTGGAGTATGTTTCTCACTTCTGGGTGAGTGTTGGTGCTCCGGGCAGCACTGGCTTCCTGAAACTGCTTTTCCTTGCTATGAATTTTCAAATGAGACTTCAGGTTGTCCAGACGAGCAAACTGCAAACTACATTCTGGACAGGAGAAAGGCTTCTTGCCTGTGTGTAAGATACAGTGTCTTCTCTTAGCACTGGAATCAGAGAAGGATTTTCCGCATATACCACAAGAATATGGCTTTTCTCCTCTGCAAAAGAAGACAATTTGATCTCATTAAAATATTCACTTAGTGCTGCTTTCTGCAACTTGTTCTATAATTAAATACTTAAAAGATTACCTTTTAAGTTTTGCTAAAATCATAAGCTCTTAAGAATAGTGACATTAAAAATGTTCTCCATTTGGTTTCCTGATTATTTCTACTTGACTTCACAAACTGTACAACTCTTCGATTAGTATATACTCAAGAGCTCAGAGGTACCTGCCCTCACGTCATAACCCCAGAGATACAAGCTTCGTGCTGCTAGACCTTGCCAAGAATGCAACAGCTTACTTTGCACAACTCTAAGCACTGACTATTTTAAGAACATTTACTAACGGGGTGGGCTTTAAAACAAAGTGTCGTGTCCAAATCCTAACTCACTGCCTGAGTCCCTTTGACTCAGGCAGCAAGAAATTTTACTGGAAATGTTTTCTTATACAACAGTTCCCCAGAGATTTGAAATCTAACATGCCTTTATGCAATGCATCACACTGACAAGGGTAAAAGACAACTAATGCTATTAATGAGACATGACAGATTACAGAGTAACAGGACGATGCTCCAATAACCTTGTTACACCATGCCTACTGTTCTGCTGTCACACAAAAATTCACAGTAAAATTTTCACATAAATAATGTAGCAGTAAGTACCTTGTCATTGAACAGACACGAAACACCAAAGGAGACTCTTACAATGTCTTGGCACATGAGTATTTAGCAGTTCAATACTTTCCATTACCACTTATTTCCTTATATAGATTAAGCAAAAATTTTAGTCTTTACCCATCCACCCAAAATGCAATAAAGTCCTGACCATTCTATAACTGAACAAGCACTACACACAGGTTATCAGATTAGAAGTTACATTTTTAAAGAATGTAATGAAAATTAGACATACTCTACCTGTGAATTCTAATGTGAGTCTGAAGTGAACTTTTAGCTGTAAATGATTTGCCACAAATCTCACAAGTGAAGGGCTTCTCACCTATCAAAAAGAAATGTGACATCACTTTTAACATAGCACTTCTCATCAATATATTTAAAACATTTTATATTTTACCATACACAGTATCAAGTGAGCACTGTCAGTTCCTCACATTTCTGACATGGGTCAGGACAGATATCCAAAGCTGAATTAATTCATTTACTCAAAATGAGGGTATAATATTTTAAACGTACACCTCTGGCATTTCTCCCCTCTGAAGATAAAGAAAGAATTAGGTGATCCAAGCCCTCAGTGCAACCAAAAGCTGTACCTATGACACAGAAGCGGGTGTTCCACATAGAACAAAAATGTTTCGAAAAAGGATGGCCCTGAACCAGTAGGCATTAATGTTAGGATCACGTGCAGCACCACGCAGATAAGTAAGCCTGAATTTCCACAGCTGGAAAGTGAATCCATTATCTTAAAAAGTTGGCTGGCTTTCTCTAAGGCTCCATCACACTGGGCCTATGATATTCTGGGAACACCAGTTGGAAAAAAATTAAATTATCATGAGTTGAATAAACTGTGAGTTTGTTTGGGGTTTTTTTGTTTGTTTATTTGTTTGGGAGTTTTTTTACTACATTTGGAATTTTTGTGTCTAATTGAGTAGAAGCAGAAAGACCAAATTAACTTATAAGAAGGTTCATAAGAAACAGATACTACCCAACCAAAGCAAATCCTAATTCACACCATAACAAATCCCCGGGATTGTGTTGAGGTTCTTTAAGACACCAGACATGAGAATCCAGATCACCACTGCGTTAATTCACACCATCAAAGCACACTAAACCCAGGGATTTGACAGCAGTCAGTTTTCCAAGGAAGTTTCACATTTAGCATAGAACTGCAATGCTTACCTGCCTTCATATTGCTTTGGAGGGCAGGGATAAAGGACAAGATAACAAGAAACATTTGTCAGAAGGGACTCCTAGTCATCTAGTCCCAGCCTATTACTGAAAACAGGAGTAACTTCCCAGGGAGACTGTATTATTACAACAGTGTTACCAAACTGCTGCCAAAGCAGAACAGTCATATCGATTTTAATACCTGTCCCCAAAATGCTTTGGAATTTTACTTTTTGCTTCTGAGATGGGACAGATCAATTATTATTTCTGCATAATTAATACTGGTATCTTTTCTGGAAGCAAAATATATTGCAAGCCAGTTTCTGCTAGAATTCAGCTTCATCTATTTTTGCAACTTCCTTTTCGAGTATGCTTCCTCTTCTCATTTCCCACACCAAATTCATTTCCCACTACATTTAGAGAGCTTTAACACCTTCAGCTACAAACCTGGTGTGTGTGTCAATAGTATGCTCGAGACTGAGTTATGTATTACAACTGCAGACAACATGCGAAAGAATAATTTGATTTCGTGAGGAAACAATTGCCACTGTTTACAGTTATTTTAAAAGACAAAATTATTCACACATCACCTTATGGACTTACTCTTCAAAGAAAATTATTTTAAGAAGTTTATGCCCTGTTATTACAAGAGGGTAGATCAACATTTTTATCTGTTCTCCAGTCATTCACTACCACCTTGCCCTCTAAAACTTTTAAAACGCCCTCTGACATACTCCCTCCCAGCCCACCTCCTCTCAATATCTGGTTAATTACAGTGCAATAAAAAGATAAATGGAAATAATTATTTTTCTGGTCACAGCCCTTTCCATAAGCACCCACCCCTCACAGACAGAGGTGCCCAACTCATTTAGGACATACGCTTTCTGTTACTAATTAGCTCAATGAAAGCCCCATAGATGCTGGATGCAGCTCTCCTGACAAACTGAATTCCTGGTCTAGGATTTTATCATAGGAGAGCTAACTGGCATTTTCCGCAGCAGGCTGTGTAAAAATGGGGGATAACTCCTCTTCCTGTAATAGGCACTGCTTCTGCTGCTGTAAACCAAGCTTTTTTGTGCTCCTGCATTCTTGACATCAAATCCCTTCATTAGCAATACAGGCTTCATTATGTACAAGTAGAGCAGAAGTTCCACAGAGACAACTGTCATTTGCCTAATATCGTTTTGTCTATGTAACTTCAAGAAAAAACAAACCACAAACCCCACAAAAGACAAGGAACAACATTACCTGTATGTGTTCTTAGATGTTTCTTTAACTGAGCTGCGTCCATGAATTTGCGACGACACTGGTTACATTCCGGCAGTGAACGGCCTTGTCGCAATAATAAAAAAAGTGTCAGTGCATAAGTCATCCCCTGTATCTCTTCAGTGATCTTTGTTAAAGCACTTTCCTGTAAAATAACCACTTTGATATAATATAGAGATAAAACAAAAGGGTTTTTTCACTGCCTCCTCCCTATCTTAACTGTCACACTCCTGTTTCTCTATTAAATATTACCATCGGAAAAGAGAGGACTGACACCTGCTCCTACCCAAACATCTTCTCTTGAAGCTTTGTAAATTCTGATTTTCTCCACCACTTCCTGTGTGTGTAACTTAATCTCCAACCTGCTCCAGAAGTGAGTACGACACTTCCTAAAGCTTGTTTGCCATTACTAGTCCAAGGCAATTTGCACACCAGGCAGCGGACACAATTATTTATACAATTCCTAGCTTTGATGTAACATGGACAGCAGGGCTAAAATAATACAGCTGTATGTCAAATACAGCATTACTAATTTTTAATCATTGTAAGAGCCCTTCTCAATGAAATATACTTTTTTTACACATTCCATTTACTACATACCGTTTTATCTTTTTTCTCTCTATCCACCGTTATAACAAGATGTGACACATCAGACACTTAATACATCACTGAGGAAAAACTTTCAGCCTTAGTCAATCTTTGGGAAGACAAATCACCATGGACTGTAAGCCAGCTCCTCAACCCAAATTTGTTATACCTGTGTGTACTCGATAGTGGCTCTTGAGCTGTCTCTTTTGGCTGAAGTATTTCCCACACTGATCGCACGTGAAAGCCTTCTGCCCTGCAAAAAAAATCACTTATTAAAAAGTAAGCCACGTCCAAAGCAAGAGTAAGAAAATAAATAAATACATAAGCCAGCACACACGAGACAGAGCAGAAATACCTTTTTTTCAGAAAGGCAAATTCTTGGAGCAGAGAGGCTACATTTGCCTTGAACTATTTACCTGTATGTAGGCTCATGTGCTCCAGAAGAGAATGCTTTGTTGTCAGAGCCTTACTGCAGACAGTGCACGTGTATGGCCGTTCCCCAGTGTGCATCCGCTCGTGGACCTGAAGAGAATGCTTCTGGGAAAAGCCTTTGCCACACTCACTGCACTTAAAAGGGCGCTCTCCTGAAAGCAAAAGATGACATTTTTAGGTATAGATGCATTATTTCTCACTCGATATTCTAAGCTGACAGTGAGATTCATTACAATGTAGTAGCTACAAAAAAATTACTCCTGAGTAGTGGTGAGAAGAATTGAGACAAGCTTCACATAACAATAATTCTTTAACTATTGCCATATAATTCAGTCTTTAAACAGCAAAATTATTAACTAAACTGCAGTCAAGATGAGACATAAAGACCCTGAGATCTGCTGGCAAGAATAAAACAGCGAACACAGGAGACACACCAGAATTTGGATCAGCATGCTATTTTGGATAGCTCTTGCTCTAGAAAACAGCCAACATTTCAACTACTTGCTCGCATTTAGCACCATCACTAAACCCTAATCCAGCAGTCTTTTAATGCCTACCTGTATGACTTCGTTGGTGAATAGCTAAGAAGTGATTATACTTAAATACTTTGCCACAGTCTTTACAGCGAGCTTCAGAACCCACACGTCTTCTTTTTCCATCGGTTCTCTTTGCCAGTCCTTTTTCATCCTCATCCCCGAGAAGTTTATAATCCTTTAGTTTGATTGATCTCCTTATTCTACGTTTGCTGTAACGGCTCTGAGTACTCTGTATTCCTTCAGATTTGGGATCATAGTTTTCATCTTTCTCAGCTGACAGATCAACAGCAGCCTCTGAGCCACGAGCAGGTTCAGTTTCTTCTCCATCTTTCCTCACTGGAGCCTGTTCACTGGCGACTGCTTCTTCTGCTGCAGTGTCCTTTTTCACAAAATTTTGCTTATTTTGCATGGAGTTGTTCTCTCTCAGCTGCACATCTTCGGCAGAATTTGCTCCTGATTCTTCTTCTTCTTGGACAACCTTGATTTTCCTCGGTCGCCCTCGTTTTCGCTTTGGCGGATCTTCATTTTTGTTGTCACTTGCGACAACAGCTACAGAGGCTCCACTGTTTGCTGGAGCTGGCAACACATTACCTGGGCTACAGCTGGCCAGGTAGTCTGTACAGACCCATACCAAGTCAGTCACTTTCAGCAGCTGTGCAGTAGCCAGGATTTGTTCTGTGCTTTTCTCACTGGCACAGAGGCAACCAGTGTAGATAAATTCTAGCAGAACTCCAAAGATGTCTGCAACCATTCCCTCCAACATGTAAACTGACTGTCCTATTTCACCCTCATTTACAAACATCATTGAGAAGTATTCACTGCTGGCAGCCAGCAAGGCTTTATGGGCTCTGAATTGCACATTCTCCACTATCAAAGTAATGTCGCAAAGAAAATCCTTTTTCCTCTGTTCTTCAAAATTAGCTAGAATAGTATCTTTGTGAGCTTTGGAGTGGATGATGACCAGTTTCTCAGAACCATCAGGAGTTGCTTTTGCCATTTTAATTACGAATATAAAGGACGTGCCTACAAAAACAGAATAATTTTAATAAATAATTATTTTAGCAATCTGCATTATAAGACACCAAATATCATCTGCTTTACCAGTAACAGAGTTCAAGAGTTTCTGAAGCAATTCTGAATCCTCTAACTTTTGAAAAATAAACACTATTGCTGACACAGATTTTCTTCAAAAAGTGCTTTTGAATCCCATGGAATGGCTACAGATAGTTTCTTTGATCAGAATCACTGCCTATCATTTGTTTATCTCTGATGTACTGAGAACTCTGTATTATCTAAAAAAATTGCGACCCGTTCTGAAATCTCCTTTCCTAACTAAAATAATCGGACAAAAAGAATTGTTTGTTCATGGCTCCTTAGTAGAGTACTGGGTTTGCATGGCAAAATTTTGTTAGTGGGGCAGCTACAGGGGTGGCTTCTGTTAGGAGTTGTTAGAAGCTTCCCCCATGTCCTACAGAGACACCACCATCTGGATCCAGGACGGACCAGCCGCTGGCCAAGGCTGAGCTCATCAGAAACAGTGGTAATGCCTCTGGGATAACAGATTTAAGAAGGGTGAAAAATACCTCCACAACTGAGCTAGAGAGAGGAGTGAGAAACAGCCCTGCAGACACCAAGGTCAGTGAAGGAGGGAGAGAGGAGGTGTTCCAGGCGCTGGAGCAGAGGTTCCCCTGCAGCTCATGGTGCAGACCATGGTGAACAAGACTGTCCCACTGCAGCCCATGGAAAACACCATGCCAGAGCAGGCGGATGCCCAAAGCAGGCTGGGACCATTTGGGAAGCCCTGCTGGAGCAGGCTCCTGGCAGGACTTGTAGTCCTTCAGAGAAGCCCACACTGGAACAAATTTTCTGGCAGGACTTGTGACCTCGTGGGGGACCCACACTGGAGCAGCCTGTTCCTGAAGGACTGCATCCCTGGAAGGGACCCACACTAGAGCAGTTTGTGAAGAACTGTAGCCTGTGGGAAGGACCCCATGCTGGAGCAGAGGACGCATGTGAGGAGTCCTCTCACTGCAGAGGAAGCAGTGGCAGAGACAATGCATGATGAACTGACCATAGCCCCCATTCCCCATCCCCTTGCACCACTGAAGGGGGATAACGCAGAGAAAAGTATGAGTAAAGCTAAGCCTGGAAAGAAGGGAGGAGTGGGGTGACCACCTGTTTTAAGATTTGGTTTCATTTTTCATTATGCTGCTCTGATTTCATTGATTTCATTCAATAAACTGATTTCCCCAAGTCAAGTGTGTTTTGCCTGTGATGGTAATTGCTGACTCATCTCTCCCTGTCCTTGTCTTGACCCATGAGCTTTTTATTATATTCTCTGTCCCTGGTCCAGCTCAGGATGGGAGTGATGGAGTGGGCTTTGGTGGGCACCTGGCATCCACCCAGTGTCAACCCATTGCACTGGGAACAAAAAAGGTCAACTGCAGGTTCGTCATTGCAGATTATTCAGGGATAAGGCTATGAAATCCTGTAATTGATGATAAAACTTCACTGGTATCAGTATGGCAGAACTTCATGACTTCTTTTACCCACTTATATAATTCTAAGTTTCTTTTTCATAACATTCTACCTACAAAGCTTCAGCCTATGGAGGTAGGCAATAAAAGCAGAAAAACAACACCACTTTAAAGCACTCTGTCTAAAATAGGGTTGATTATGGTAATTATTAACCATCAATTTGACTTGCTAAGAATTGTAAATTTGAAAAATTAATAACAAACAAAAAAAAATCCAAAAATTTCTGAAGAGTTCACAAAATATTATTATGGAAGAGATGTGCCCAAAATGCCCTATTTACAAGGCTCAGCTGAGCCAAAGATAAAACAGATTAGGTACCTGCCATCTTAATTTATACAAGTGTCATATCAAACACAAAAAAATTTGCATATTTGTAATTAGTGAATGTAGTAGTTTCAAGCACCTGAACAAATACTGCATGAATCAACATAACACTACCTACAGATGATACCTAAATGCTGCTGCGGTGGTGAAAAAGTGATTCTTTAGCCCAAATAATCTACCAAACAGTTCATGGTGGAGTCAAATTGTTTTATCTGGGAGCTTTAATTTCTGGAGGATGTGAGCCTGATGTTTGTTGCTGGGACACCTGAAAGCACAGCTGCAGGTGTGATCCAACTCTGCCTTCCCGTGCATTCCAAGAACTCCCGAAGAGCTGCTGCCAACCCTGCCTGCAGGCATCCCCTGACACCCACACGTCTTAGACGGGACAGTGGGTGTATTGCGGCTTTCGATCACATCAAAGACTTTGGCGTTTAATAAGGAGGTGACACCATTAGTATTTTGACCGCAAAATCCAACACACCCGTCTGCCTTTCCTAAAAAGCCCTAACAATTTTAGAGTGAGGCTGTGCACAAGCGGGAGGCCCCGCTCCAGCCGTGGAAGGGCTCAGGAGCAACCGGGAGTGACCCCGGGGCGCAGCGCACGGCCCAGGGATGGGTCCCAACACCGGCACGGCCAAGGACACCGCGCGGGAACAGCCCGAACAGCCTCGGCGGGAGCGGGGCCGGGAGGGCACTGGTGGCACCGCAAGCGCCGCCTCCCGCGCCCGTGTGAGCCCCGAGACTCGCTCCGTGACTCGCTCCGCAGGTTCGGGCCGCCCCCCGGGGAAGGCCGCTCGTCCCTCTGCGGGGCCGGAGCAAGGAGGGGCGCTGCCCCCCGAGAGCCGCGGACCCGCGCTCCCCCAGCGCCGCCGCCGCCGGCCCTGCCCGGCACTCACCCGGTGCCCGCCCCGCACTCCCGGCTCCGCCGCCAGCCCCGCCGCTCCGCCGCCGCACTTCCGGCACGGGCGGGGCCGGGCCGGGGCTGGCGCCGCGCGTGCGCTGCCGCAATGAGCGATACACGAGGCGGGACGTGGAGTCGCAGAACGGCCTGAGCTGGATACGCGGGGGTCGTCCGCTTCCAGCTCCCGGCCCTGCGCAGGACAGCTGCAGGGATCACACCATGTGCCTGAGAGCGTTGTCCAAAGGCTTCTTGAAATCTGTCAGCCTTGGTGCTGTGGCCACTTCCCTGGGGGGCCTGTTCCAGTGCCCAACCACCCTACGGGTGAAGAACTTTTTCCTAATATCTAATCTAAACCTCTCCTGACACAGCTTCAGGCCATTCCCTGTCACTGGTCGTGTCACTGGTTACCAGAGAGATCAGTGTCTACCTCTCCACTTTCCCTCGTGAGGAAGGTGTAGACTGCGATGACGTCTCCCCTCAGTCTCCTCCAGGCTGAGAAAGCTAAGCAACCTCAGTCACTCTCCATATGGCTTCCCCTCAAAGCCCTTCACCATCTTTTCAGCCCTCCTTTGGACGCTCTCTAATAGCTGAATATCTTTCAACTTCAGACAAAAGATTTTATTTCTAAGATTTTGTGATTAAGAAACCGGTCTGAGAAGGTGTGATGTTCATGGGTCATGTTGCAGCCATGCTGGTGGCTCATGGCAACGCTCCAGACGTTAATCCATGGAAATTGGAGGGGGAGAACAGCCCACACTAGACAAAACTGGGACGCGTGTCTTTCAGGGAAAAGAAAGTCTGCACCTTGTCGTCAAGGCCAAGGGGCCGATCTCTTGGCTCCTGGTATGGGCCTGCCATGGCAGTCCCCAGGTAGGGTATGAGCTGGCAGTGCTTCAAGAACTGCTCCAGCTTCCTCTTGTACATTTGTCGCACTGGCTCTGAGCTCCGGGGGTTGTATGCTGCAAGAAGTTAAACAGCATGTTAGTGTCCCCTGTCAACTTTGTGCAATTACAGTACAGAATTTTCAAAGGGACCAAGTCTACCCCTGATGATGTTACCTACCTGTGGTACAGATAAACCTTCCGTGGGCTGTGCCCATTGGTGCCAAACCTAAAGATCAAGACTGGTGTTTCAGAAAGTTCCTGACTCCAAAGGGTAAGGCTTTTGTAAACAAAGACACAACAAACATGCTCAGCTGCTGTCAACTTCCCATTCCTCAGGGCATGAGGTGCTGGTGAAACTCCAGGCAATGACAAATTTGGGTAGCGCAGCAGATACCCTGAAGTGGACCAGCCTGGGGATAGCCCAGGCCTGGTGTGGCTGGCACCAGGCTACTGTGTCCTTGGCACAGCTGTTCTATGACCTAAATGCTTTGCCCATAAAAAGTGAAGAGCTGATCAACAGTGTAGAGGAGGGAAGGTTTCTCTCTGCCCTAAGCCCTATTTTACATTAGTATTGAGGTGCCAATCTTCAGAGTACACTATTATTTTAATTGTTACCCTGCAGCAAAGGGGAAGAAGTGACAGCCAAATCATAACCAATTTTTTCCTGTGGACACTACTTCATATCTCATTATAAAAACTGGACAGCATGAAGAACTATGCTATGAGACACTTCAGCCCACTAGCTTTAAATTGCAGACAGCTGCATTTAACAGCTTCGGAGAGATTTTTCAAGCATAGCTGCATGTAGAGCTCTTCCAGGAGTCAAGCTTGAAGGGCACTCCATCACTCTAGTGATGTATGGTTTAACACTTTTCTCAGAAGTAAATCTCTCTGCATTTATGGTTGATGACCTGTACCTTCTCAGATACTGAAAGCAATCCAGTGTTGTTGTGAGAAAAGCTGAAGGAGCAACTAAACCACTGTTTCTTGTCCCCTATTTAAATGTGAGATTAGAGAGTGACATAAGTTAAAGATAAGAAAGTCTTACTTTAGATAGAAATAGGATGAAATAAATTTCCAGGGGACCACAACGTGAAGCACTTTGATCAAATTTTGATCAAGGATGGCACGACTACTCTGAAGAGATGCACAATAATAAACAATGCAATATTTGGAACAATCACAGAATGGGTCAGGCTAGGAGGTACCACAATGAGTCCTCTGGTCCAACCTCCCTGCTCAAGCAGGGTCATCCTAGAGCACATGGCACAGGATTGTATCCAGGAGGTTCTTGAGTATCTCCAGTGAGGGAGACTCCACAGCCTCCCTGAGCAACCTGTTCAGTGCACAGTCACCTGCACAGTGTTCTTAGTGTTCAGGCGACTCATCAGTGTACAGGAATGCTGTATTTTAAAGCTGGAAGCAGTTCTACCTGGTGTTAGAAGAAGATAACTTGTTTTCCTGGATTCCTGTGGTCAAACTGTTCAGCACTGCATGAGAAGAGATTTGTGCGCTTGCATAACCTTTCTGGTTCATCATGCAGTGCTAATAATGATTTAATGTTGCAATATTTGAGCAAAGCATTTCCTAGAGTCAGCATTGTTGCGTTAGCAAAGCTGTTCTAACAATAGGATGAAAACAGCCTTTGTGGATGGAACAAACTACTAGGATAAATGCAGTCTGGCATCTTAAGAACTGTACATTTATGCACATTTACCATGTGCCTACCCTGTTGACTGGTTTTCCTTAACAAAGCTATGCTAGTAAAAAAGTCTGTGATAGTTCAAGAAAATTCTGGAGGACTCTGGAAACTGCATGAGGAAACACAGGATGTGAAGAACTTTTAACAAATAATAAAGATTGGTATTATCTAAAAGAATAAGCAAAAATGTAAAATACAAAAGACAAGGTAAAGTACACCCACTGAACAGGTTGACTTCTGTAAGACAAAACTGGTGGGTTGAAAGAAATGTCAGTCTTGCTCCAGAAATCTCCAGCAGTACTGGAAACCAGACCAAAGCTACAGCAGAGCTGCAAACAAGGATGTTGAAATCGAGAAGGCTGGCACCATTTAAGCTGATTGTAAACTATTACAGATTACTATCTGTAACTCGTATCTTGGATTAAAAAACCCCCCAAAATTCTAAAAAACAGCAACTATGAACACGGAAGATAAAACTAGAGCAACTTTCTTCGGTGCAGGAGTAGTCCTAACCTCTGGTAGCTCTGTGAGAAGTTTAACTTTGTCCTTATCTTGTGGGCTGAGTAAAAACACCTAGTTTTTAATTTTGGACTGTTTATCTTTGTTATGGAAAAGTAAGGTCATTTGGACTATCGATTAAATTAAGAAGTCAAAAATAATCAACACATTACTCTGAATCACATTAATATTGAGATCTTCCCAGATAATTTCACAAATAAACAGACTGATAAATACTATTTCATTCCTTCTAAAAACTTAAAAATCATAACGTTGTCTTCAGGGTATCTGCAAGGCAAGGTTTCTTACTAAATTTTATTTGGCCACATGATGCCGTTGAAAAAAGGCAAGCATTCAGGCACCTAAACTATGCCTCAGATAGTATTTCAGCAGCCTTTTGATACAGTAATATAAGCCAATTTTTAAGACAATTCAGGTTGTCTATGACTAGTTTAAAATGTAGTACCATTTTAAAATGTATCATTTTACTTCTTGTTTAAAAACTCCAACAATTCCTGTTAGAAATGTTTTCAAGGCTATCAGGTTGTTGGTGATAAAGCATTATTAAAGTCTCGTGATTTGTGAGAGATCACTTACCTATCTACCTATTCTGTTAACCTTACTTTCCTCCCTGGTCCTTGCACATTTCCAAGAAACTTAGATCAGTATATAATAGTGGTTTTCCATGTTGGACATAAGAAAACGACACCGATTAGCTATAAATGTTGTATCAGATTATTTATATAATTTTTATATTTAATTATTTTTATAGCATATTATTTTATACACTACCTTTTAAATGGAAGGAGACAAACAGCAGAGCAGTTTCTTTTACACTTAGGAATGGAAATTTTGGCTTAAGGCTGCCTACTTCATGCAGAGCTTTTATTAGAGAAGTTGCTACTCCCTAAAGGAAGAAAACAGTTTTAGAAGACCATTACAGAAATCTTGAACAAAAATATATTCAAAGCCTTATCCTGTTGTCATGCAGACCTAACAATATAGGATGACACCCTAAGCTGGTAAAGAGTAGAAGATAACTAATAGTATAAAATAGGCAGGGCAGTGACCATGAATCATTTTTTTATTTATTCCTGTGTCAAAATGTAACAAACTATCCTTAGATGATTCCAGATAAACTTATGTCTATTCTAGTGTTAAAAATCAAACAAAAATGTAATCTTACATGATATCATAAAAAACTAAGTAAGAAAATCCATCATTTAATACTGCAGTTAATTATCCCCCTCTGATGGACTTACTTGTATTTTTTCCCTTAAAGCTACAAATATCTATTATTTTAAAGCTTTTAAAAATTCCTCTCAATTGTAAGTATATTAAATTTTCAATTTAATATAATCCCATTGATAAACATAAGACTCATATTGCATTAAAAATTAAGTAAACTGAGTAGGACAAACTATACTTCACAAAATCATGTTTTAAAATAGAAAAGCAAAAACTGGCCTGTTCAAGGTATCCAGCCAAAGGAAGTGCAGTTAGTAGCATTGGCTCCTTTTTTGGAGGGAGTTTATGGGGAAGCTTCAGATTCCAGTACTTCTCTGGTAACCTAACAGGATAAAAAGTAAGCACTTCTAACATGTATAAACTGTGACATGATTGAAGCTTAAAATGCAGTTGGTATATTCACCTCATAAACTTCTGAAGTTTTTCTTCACTTTCAAAAATATATACTTTATCTTGATATTTTGCTGCATACTCAATATTGCCAGGCACCAAGGCTTCATATCTGAAGAGATGGAGCAAGAACATCTATTCATTCCCAGGAAATGTAAAACATAATTTGTGCGGTGTAAATTCACGAGCTATTGGAAGCCTTCTGATTATTAACAAGTATAGAAACACCAAAAAAGTAGCAATTGGATCATCCAACTTTCCACTACATGACTGACAGTTACAAGGCTCAAAATCTGAGAAAGCCTCTGCCTCAAAATTTGCTTATTAAGGAACTTTTACAGTGCTTCTTTAGAGCTACTTCATTTAAAATGCCAATCATGGTTGTTCAGGAGATTAAGAAGGGATAGCATAGAATTGGCTAGTACGGTTCTGTTCTGATGAGAAATTCTTGCACACTGAGGAAATCAGTGGGACTTTATACTGGAGCTTTATGGATCTCTTAAAAAATCATAATAGCTTGTTTTGCATCTACTAGGATGTTATGAGATTTCTTTGAACCATTTAAGGCTTATGATAGAGAGAATTCTGTCCATCTTCATCGTGAAAGAGAGCAAGCCAATACAGATCCTTGTAGAACCTGTAGCCATATAAGTTTTAAAAGATGATTTTATATTGATTTCCAAAGCCATGGGCACAATATAGAGAATTGCAATCGCTTCCTGTCCAAACCCTGAACACTATTGAAAAGTATTTTGAAAGTGTTTTCTCATTAATGTGTTAATATGGGACACATAGTCTGTAATTCAGATTATGAAAACTCCAGTGACCTACCTCTGTTTTCCATCTAGGTAAGTGACTGGACAGTATCCCTGCATTTCAGGCCTTAGAGGGAATGAGGCCTTCATTTCTGCCACAGTCAGTTTCTTTGGTAGCATATGGGGGGGTGGGAGAGGGTGAGGTGCCAGTGATGATACATAAATCTCTGGTGTAATCAAGAATTTCTGCAGAAAAGGAAACATTTTTATAATGAAAGAAGCACTGTAAGACTATTAGTCAAACTACAGAGGGCTGGCTCACACAGTTCAGATACTTAGTTCTTCTGCAACACAACAGTGTGTTGGCACTGCTGCTGCTCTTGGATAAGTAATTTCTTTTCCAACCCACTCTTAGTTGAAGTCATCACTATCCACCCACCATCCATCAATATCCATTGCTATCATTAGCCACTCTCTACACCCAGTCTCCCTAAAACAGGTGGAGAAAGGAGGAAATTAGTGGTTCAAAACTAACGTTTGATCTGTGACAAGTTGTAAGAGGAGCTTTGGTTTAATGGACTCTGTGCTGCATTTTATCTGCCTAGATGTTTGATAGTAGAAGTATACAGAACAAAAGCTTGAATACTAAGAAGAGCGGTCTAATTCAGGTTGCATATTACTTATTTCTGTATGGAATTAAAGAATCTAAACAACAATGTTCCCCCTTCCCATAATCCTCTCCTGACGTGCTTTTTGACACTTACATCCAGTTCTTCCCGTGCAGCCATTTTGTAATAACGCCCTTCAAATTCCGCAGCAAACTGCAGTGAGGAGGTTACAGAGCAGTCGACCAATTCACCCTTCTCTGCAAGGCTGACGGGACAGTATTGCCCAAACTCCCCCAGCCGCTCCTGCAGCTCTTTGTAAGTGATACATAAATCAGCAATGCTGGCAGCTTTTCCTGTTAATAAAAGCAATTAATGATAATGTTTTATTTATGAAAGACATATAAACATCAAACAATTCTACTCAGAAATGTTACAGTTTAGAAGGTAATTCATAATTTGAAAGTGATATGAAATAATGAGAACTAAAATAGCAATTTTTAATAGATCGATAATAAAATGAAATTGCAACTCATTTTACCAATTAATTTTAATGACATTTTTGTAGCAGCTAAGAAATATAATGATTATTAATGATGTAGGCTATTGTGCATGCTCAACTTATTAGTCTACTTTCCCTGGGATGGTTTTATTTATGATTTATTGTTTTACTCCTCTGTGTTACTAAGGAACATTTCAGCTATTATTTTATTTCATTACATTAGTGAAAAAGAGTACAAGGTGTGATGAAAGCCTCCCCATTATTCATCCATGTCTTGCAAATGCTACAGTCTATCTGCATGAAATATATTCCAAATCTTGAATGTCATCTCAAACCCAAACTATTTAAAAATTGTACTTTTCAAGCTTGACGTGAAAAAAGTTAAAAGTATTTTAATATGTTTGATTATGGCTCTGGTTTTTAAGAAGGGTGCAGCCACAGAGCTGTAAAAGTTGAAATCAAAAGGTAGATATAAGATAAGGAAGCCTGTTTGCCCTTCAGAGGAATTCTAGTTCAATAGTACAGACATGTTTAAAAGGCATATTTAATCCTGACCAATGCTGACATACAAAAAAGTCAAGCGGGAACTGTGTCATTTTAGACTAAAGTGGTTTTCTTCCCAAAGCACAGAAATTAACTCCGATGGCATATTTAAGCTTAATTCTGAACTTTTAATTAACATCTTCCCTCTCCTATCCTCTTACTCTACTAACACTAAAGTGAAGTTGCAAGTCATAGTTCCCCTTGGATACTCTGGGACAGCCTTTGTGGTTTATACCCCAGTGTTGCAGAATCTACCATGGACTCTGACTTCTTCCAGCGTATTTCTGTTACTCTGTTGTTTGGAGGATGGCCCCAGACTACTCAGTAGTTGGTTTTGTCTTCACTTTCTTCAAGAGACCTCTTCAAGATCTCTGCAGATGAGATTGAAGAATTTGAGGGTATGTACGTGCCCAAGAATTAGCTTCATCCAAAGAAAGTCGAAATGCCCATTTTACAATATTACAACGGAAATGTAATGGGAATGCCCATATTACTCGGGGAAAGTTTGTTTTTCTTTTACCTTCTCTTATTCTTTCCAGGTATATCTGTATTTGTTTAACAACCATTTGAATTTCCTGCGTAACTTTGTTCCAGATCTTCCACTTGCTCTGAACAGCATCAATCACACACCAGTTCTGACGCTCCTTCATATAGTAAGTCCTAATTGCATCAATGTGCTGTTTATAGCAGGAATTTTTAATGGCTAGAATCTGTGAGCTGTCATGTTCAGGATAGGGAGGGCTGAAGACAATGAAAAATAACACTCATTTACATCTGAAGATTAGATAATTTCATTGAATTTCAAGTGTAAATTCTAGAGTTCACTTTAAGTTCTTTTTACAGAATTCTGCTTGCTTGACACTGTACAAGTACAAATTTCATATTAAGAATATTACCAAGTACATGTGAAAAGGAGCATACTTATGATTAGATAGCCATGTTCAGAAACAAAGAACAAAACCTTTTCTACTTATGTCCCAAATACAACTCAAAAATTATTTTGTAAAGGATTTGTAATGTATCAGCACATATTAACTGACACACACCACAGATATACTATTAAATGGCACCCTGATATTGCACATTTGATTTGTATTTAAGCCTATGAAATGTAATTAGTTTAAAGTTAAAATGAAGTTTAAAGTAAATACTTTCAAAAAGTCATCATTAATTTAATTTTTTTGCAATGCAAATTCTCTTTAGTCTCTTGGTAAACAATTTAGCATTGTACTGATTACTTGATAAAAAGAAAGAGACAAAATGAAAGAGATATGCAATAATGTTCCAAGCTATCTGGAACTTCTTAGAAACACTTCATCTAATGAGAACCAGGTTCTTATACAATTTAATTTTAAGGTGAATGTTCTGTTCTTTTTCATTCTCTGCTTACTGTTCTTCCTCAAAAACAACCAGCAGCTCTTTAAACAGAATATTTACCTCCTCAGAAAAACAAAGGGGAGTGAGCTGAATTGAAAGGTTTAGATGAGTAACTCATGAATTCTGTATGTTACTAAACTATGCATTATTTCCGTATTTTAAAAAGAACTATAATTAAGACTTAAAAGACAGCTTATTAGATGAAGTATCAATTTCTCTTACAATGATAATAATTGAATTAAATTGCAACATAAACTTCAGCAGCAGAGAGAACTGGTAACATTTCTGGCATACAGTCTCGTTAAAGCAGTTTAACTCAACAGTGGGTGAACAGCACTGCACATTTGTGATCTCCGTCACAAATCGAGGGATGTGGCCAGAGCATGCCACAGATACCTGACGTCTCCGTTTCTGGTCTGTGGAAATCAAAGCACTAGCACACAGAGGGACTAGTTCCCCTGTCTTTTCATGTGTGGAGTTCAGAGACAGCTGAGTAATGCTCCAGCTTAGATACCCTCTCTGGGTACAGCACTGAGGCACATAATTAGAGAAATTACCATATCCTGTAGAAAAAAAGTATTTCTATCAGAGAGCATCACTACCTGTTTGTGCTTTCCTTATCCAACAGTGCTCTTCTGAACACTTCCTTTGTATCCATTTCTAATTCAAAGATTTTCACTGGAATTATCTTCACTGATTCCAAGAGGTTTACTTGTTTTCTTGTTAGAGGATATCCATCAATTACAACTCTGCATACAAACAGGAACGGAAGAAGTTTTCCTAAAAAGTGAGTTTCTAGTCAATCAGTAAGACTATGTATATTCCTACTACATTCTCCATAAAGGCAAAGTCTACACCCATGACATGAAGTTATCACTGCTCTGACTTGAGAGACACAATCTTCACTCCTAAGAATTTAAAATCAGATTAAAAAAATCAAGTAGGTAGAATATAAAATAGTAAAGGGAAAAGGAAATGCACAAGGGGCAACAGGTAAGTGGAGGGCTGTGACTTAAAAAAATGGTGGATTTTAAAATTTTGACACATCAATAATTCAGAAACATCATTTTAATTATGAGAAATCTCCATATGGATTGGAAGGAGCAGTTTTCAAAGTGGTAAGTAAAATGATTTACTACTGTACTTGAAGAATTTTTAAAATCATATTGAAGAAGAAATGCTTTTCACATATTAGGCAATACTGGAACAAAATATACTGAAACAATATTCC
Source organism: Pipra filicauda (assembly GCF_003945595.2). Classification (NCBI taxonomy): domain Eukaryota; kingdom Metazoa; phylum Chordata; class Aves; order Passeriformes; family Pipridae; genus Pipra; species Pipra filicauda. The sequence continues at coordinate 2,350,526 of NW_024104283.1, forward strand.
AGTATTTAACATGAAAAAAAAGTTGAAAGAATTCTATCTCAAGCTCAAATAGTTTTCAGAGATTATTCCAGAATTGCCTTTCCCTGTAGCAATTCTTTTTGAGGAGGTGAATGTCATGAAATCATGATAGTCAAGCTTTTTAAGTCTGCCTAGTTTTGAAGGTGTTTCAGTGACAGAGAAAGAGCCTAGGAAATCAGGATCACATATGAATGAGGTGGAAAAACTCACTGGTTTCAATTCCTCCTTCATAACTGGTTGTTAACAAAACCAGAAAAAAAACTTGAATACTGAACCAGTCTGCATGATCAAAGGGAATCTAATGTGTCCAAGTTGGTTCTGGAGTTGGTATAAGAGAGACAAAATGGTAGTTCTCAAAGGACAGTAGAGAGTATTGGCTTATTGACTGAAAAAAAGGTAACTTTCATAAAGCATATTACCTGGATTGACTGGAATATACTTACTTGAAAATTGAGAAAATTATGCTTCACTTTAATTTCCCAGAGTAGTGTGAAGGACCTCTTTTTTACAGATGATTTTCTTAATGCAGAAACCAGTGATGTGTTTTATTGAAATTGTTTTACAGTGATAACATGGGAATCCATGCCTATGAAGGGACTGGCATGTCTTGAAGAAACCCCCCAAATGCAGACAAGACTCTTACCCGGCGATGCTACACCTGGGGTTTAGCAGAGCCACATCTAGAGCCTGGATGGCCAGTTCATCAGGTACAGTCAGTCCTTTGTGAAGGTGCTCCTTTATCTTAAGTGCCAAGTCACTCTCGGGCTGGCTGTCTATCACCAGCCGTATGGCATCTCCCATGCACAGGCGCAGCAATCCATACACACTGGCAAGCTTCTCGGCAACTGCAAAACATTTTGATTTCAACTCACCACTTTTAACGTAAGCAACATCACAACCTGGCAGCCTATTGAAGTATGTCCTTGGTCTCAGAAGCTAACTGCTCAGCTCATTTTCCTGGTCATTTCCACTGCATAATCTTGGTAAGTGTGTACCTTACCCTGCTAAGGCCCCTGTAGGGCCCAGACCGTGCATGTGCACAGAGCACACCCAGTGCGCTTACGCTGTTCAAGTCAGCACAAACCTCAGGAGCAATAGTCAGTATTATTATAAAATGTCTTAGAAAATATGCTTCCACTGCTGCCCCTTTTACAGAACAGCCCAGCAGTAAGATCACTTATTCAGAAAATGGGAAATAGGGTTAAAATTTCCTCCTAAATATAATTTGAACCTGTCTCTTCTTTTTCTAACATCCTATTACAATCATTAAAATATAATCATATGGTACAAAATGAATCTTCTCCTCCTCCAGTAAAAGGCAGAGAAGTGGATTGACAGAGTCATGGAGGAGAGGAGAGAAAGATGGAAATCTTGGGTTTTTTTAATTTAGAAATTTGGAAACAGACTGGGGAATGGGGAGTATCTGACTATCAAAGGAGACACTAGAGAATGTAACTAAAGGAATTTATGCCCAGTAAGAATAGCAGGAAGACCAACAATATTAATGGTTTATGATTTTTCAATAGTAATGACAGATACAGCTTCAGTTCATTAAATAAGATTTTGCTGTACACATAACTGGCCCATACCTGTAGTCTTTCCAGATTTTGGAGGTCCCACAATTGCAATCTTAACTGGTGCAGCCGGTTTAGGTTTTGGCTGACGAATATATTTGATGGGATTTGTCATAAATGTTTCTTTATTTTCTTTACTTGAAAAGAAATAAATATATTGTCGATGGATTACAGGAAAGACTTCTTTTCCATGGCTTTGGTGAGGCCTGATTACATCTCCTTCGCTTAGCTGTAGTGTACACAAAATGGGAATTAGTTCATTAGGTTTGACAAAACCTCTTCTCCCTCCATCCCAGAGAAGTGGCTTTGTAGGCAGGTAGAGAAGTACCAATCATATGAAACAAACCATCAAAGTATTCCGAAATTCATACATATGGACATAATATTTTGTCCAAGTCTGAGAAAATTCCATACATATGCAATTACTGTACAAAAAGATGAAATAAACAACGAAGACAGAAAGAATACTCACTATTTCCAGTAGGTGGTACTGTAACACTTTATGTCCATCAAAATACTGGTCAGAGAGGATTAACATAATACCTTTTCTAATTTTCAGAGAATAAAGAAAATAATTTTATTCCTCAGTGAATTAAACTTGCTTACCTGCCTGACAGTAGAAGATACACTGAGAATATTGTATTAGCAGAAGTCATGTACAAATGAAGAAAATGTGAAAGGATATCAGTAGTTACATTATGGTCAAGTGTAAAACCACAGCAAGTAAGCCAAAAAAGTTTTTGGTAAAATACATGCACCACTGATTAAATGTTTTCAAACACATTAGACAGCCCACTAGAAAGTCTGTAGCGTTGATGGATCGTTGTCAGAAATGGTCACTGCGGTAATACTAAATTAATTCGTTGCACCACTGTTCTCTGTAGAAGAACTTAGTCACGTCCCTGTTGCAGCCCTTCTTGGAGGAACTGCCTTAAAGTGTCAATAAAAGATGTTTTAAAACTAAATGTTGACATCTGTAGAAAAAATTGCCCAGACCAGATGGCATTCACCTTATATTTCTAAAGGGACTCAGAAGAGAAATTTTTACTGAGAAATGTGTAACACTGGCCTTTCCTTCAACAAAAAAGAAAGGTGGAGAAAGTTACTCTTTTAAAAAAAAGGCCTTCAGGGTGGATCCTGGCAAACATAGTCCAGTAAATCTGACTCTGTATTGAGCAAATTGAAATATATTAAGGAAAGTAGTTACATGCATACATATAAAATAATGGGGAAAAGCCAACTCAGCTTCTTGTAGAGGGAAATCATACCTCACAAATTAATTACTATTCTTTGAAGGAATCCATGAAGTTGATCTGGTTATTACAGAAAGAGATGGGACTGTGCTACTGTATGGCATTGCCTTGCCAGACTCTTCTCATATTCTTAGGTTCCTATTCCAGCATGAAGTCATTTCAGGATTCTTGCCCTCAATTTATGAGATGTCATGAGTCTGTTCTACTGCATGTCTGCTTCCATTCCTCCCTCAGCTCATCATTTTTATTATCTGCTTATCTAATCAGTCGCATTACTACTTTCCTCCCCCCCAGATTTAATCTAAAAGTAATTGGCAGTAAAGTAAAAGTTATCTGCCTTTCTACTCCAAAACTTCCAGTTTGTAATCAGTTTCATAATTTCTATTATATCCTAAAGTACCTGCAAAATGATCCTATTTCCCTGTCATTATTACCGGCTCATACATTTTCACTGTCAGCACACACCTCTGATTTTATCTAATAGCTTCCTATGACTTTTTTCTAACTGAATTGCACTTTTTATTGGCAAATAAAAACACTGCATAGAAGAAATGAATGAACTGGAGAAAAAGAATGATAAAAATGTAGTGAAATCTGATAGAACAAAGTGCAAGGACTAGAGTGTAGGGACTAATTAGAATTAAACACATAAACTGGTTCAGTAGTTGGAAATGACAGAAGAGTAGAAATACCTGCTTCTATTAATATGTCCCTAGATTATTGGATGCCAATTTGATGCAGCCATGAAAAAGAATGAAGATTCTGATCCTACTGTTAAAGAAAGACAAACACGATCTGGAAGAGGTGAAGACCCAACATGATGACTATACAAAAGGGAATAAAACTTGCTTGATTAATTGGCATAGTAAAATGAAGGCCAAAGTGTGTTTCTCTCAGGGCTTTTCTGCTTTCTATATGGTGTTCACTGGACTTTTTCTTTAATGAATCTTTCTTTCTATTTTTGATTTATTCACAGTCCAACCTGCTTTTATTTCTTCCATTAAACTACAGAAATTACCTGCTGACATTTCACTTCCTACCTATAAAACTGTATCAGCCCACTTTTGGGGATAGATATGAGTACCTTCTGACCTCAACTTTCCACATCTCTAGTAAAATACTATGGGAATACATTTGTTGCTTTTCAAAATTTGTAAATTTTCAAAAGAAAGAATTACTGCCGATGAATTACATACATCTAACATTTTTTCGTTTACTTTTTCACCACTGCCAGGATTGGTGGCCACTTGTGTGTGTGGCTTCTTATAAATTTATACTCCAAAGCCTTTCAGTTTGTTTTCACCACTTCTGGAAGGCTTTAAGACCTTCTCTGTTGTCCTATGTTTTGTGTATCATTAAGAGATAGGCATTTCTTTCTGATTCAATGCCACCTTTAATTGTGTCACCATTGATAGTGTAACAAATTTCACTAAATGCTTCTCAGCCTTAAATTAGATGCAACACTGAAAAGACTAACACCTTTTATTATCAATGCTTGCTGTATTTTTTGTTTATTCAGTGGTGTCATTTTGATTCAGTAATGTAGTTTTCATTCAGTCGTTCTGGTATTAAATGCTGCTGTCTCATAACATCTTTTTAATGCAGAATACATTTTTAAAAAGTGTTACCTCTTGAAAATATTCTTCAGCCATTTAAGAACATTACCTTGATTGGATCCCACTGACCAAAAGAACTTGGAAATTTATATGAGAGAAATAGCATCTTCTCTGCAAGTGGTAAACTGATTGGGTAACATTTCTCAAAAATGCTTTCACGGTGTTCTGTTAGAGATTTCAGCTTGCTATACACTTGGTAGCGCACAACATGAGGCTTCCGTCCTCCATTGATCTCAATTGGTGGTATTAATAATTTTTCAAGTTCTTCCTGGTTATGAAAACATAATGAAATATTAGAATCATAAACACAATCAGATTTATAATAAAGACTGACAGCAAGATTTTCTGTCAACTATCAAGGATTTCTTGAGCATGTTCTCAGTCACCATAATCAGCAAAATTTGATTGGAGAGGAGAATTGGTCTTCCTGCCCACTGAAGTTTAAACTACCCAGTACCCAGTATATATTAAGTATCATACAATTACAATATTATAATATTATCTGCTTTTGTAAACTTTCTCTCTGATCAGTGGATAGAATCTGAATCATGATTTAGTTTCTTCCTGAAGTAAGATACTTTGTACATAGTAAACAAATGTCACCCATCTGCTCACGGCTTTAGATGTGGCATTATCATTGCAGACATCTAACACAAGTAACTGATTTCAAGAAAATTATGTTACTAGGAACTGTATTAAAAAATAGAGCTGTCTAGTAAGACTTCTGTCTCAAAAATTATTTTGAAATACTGTTCATATATTTATAACTCTCTAGTTTGGTTGCCTGTATCAACTGACCTATCAAAAAGGAAATAAGGACACCAAGACTGGGTAGGCCTAAACAAATGTTTCCTTTTCTCCCCCTACGATATTAGTCATATAAATTACATACTCTATAAAGTCTATGCCTTCTCAGTACAGCCTTCATCTTGCTCACATATTTAGATCATGAGTACAGCCGCACAGTTGTTTAAGCACTATAACTTTTAAATGTGAAAAATAAACTTGAAAATTCTTCTTGCATTATGTGATCATATAATTGAAAAAAATAAGCAGTGGTATCAGTACCTGTACACTTTGTAATCTCTCTACTTCTGAATCAAATTTTTCTGCAATTTCATTTTGCATGCGTTCAACAGCATCTTCTTCTGCTTCTTCTTCTTCTTCTTCTTCCTCTTCTTCTTCTAAAAACTCTTCTTTAAGTATAGCTTCAATTTCTTCAATTTCATTCTCATCCTCCTCCTCAGTGGCTTCAAAATTCTCCTTATTTGCTACAGCCTATAAAGGCAAAATATTTTGTTGTTTCATGTCTCATACAGATAAAGGATCATACGGCATTCTTGTCTCCTTTTTAATTAGAAAAATCATTAATTAAAAAACCCCTAATTTTGGGGTATTCTTTATTGTAAGCAAAAGTCTAGTAGATCCTAGAATCTTATTTCAGAAGAAAATACAGGGCTATTGCATCGTGCATACAGTGAAGCATTGTCAAAACCGCAGTTTTGGTAAGAGGTGTATTTTTCTCATACGTGGTATTGTAGTTTGACAGGACTTTGTTTTAAACAGGCATGTTTACTGAAAGTGTAGCTGACAGAATTTCTTGAGCAGTCAAGTAGTACATTAATACATTTATAAATATACTATGTAATTGACTTCGGGCAGAAATTCCGGTACAATCCTATTCTGGATTGACCCTGGATTTGACAGGGTACTTAAGGCACATGCCTAATCCAATTAATGGGGCTACTCTTATGGTCACCAATTAGATTCATTAAACACATTCATAAGTATTTTGCTGACTTAGAGCACATATTGAGAATTCTTTTAAAATTGTTTTTAGTCTTCACAAATCAATAATTTTTACAACAAATTCAAATATCACATAAAATTATTTTTGAAAGTAGAAGCTTCTTCACAGTCTATCCCATTTTTACTATTCTACATTGTCCTGAAGTCTTTGACTAAAAATTTCTAAGGTATGAATGCAAACACTTCTATCTAAAATCTTTCTTATTAGCTTGTTTTCTTACCTCCTGTTTCTTTTGTTTTCGTTCTGCTAAAAGTTCTTCCCTTCTTTTAGCAATCTTCTCATTCTGTTAGTGAAAAAAAGATGTAAGAAGACTGATATTTGCTAATAGAAGATCTGTGAGAATTGGTAACGTGGCCTGTATTTAACGTTGTTCTTTCCACCTTGAAATTCTATTTCCAGTTGATTCTAATGTTAAAAAATACTACCTACAGTTTGAAATTTTGCAGACCAGATATACCTCTCTACTAAGCAAACATGTAATTTAATTTTAGTAAAACTAATTTGGCAACTTTTGAGATTGACATTAGAGGGGCAAAAAATACTGTGTTCTTATCACACTGAAAATACAGTAGTATTTTTATTGATTAACTACAGAGTTCCTGAACTTATAGGTGTTTTCTGTCATTTGGCAAAGGAGTGACTGAAGACGGTATTAAATGTGTGCTGTTCCCTTTGACAGTTTAGTGATGTTAATGGTATTGTATGAGTCTTGTCCCAAATTCCATTGTCCTAACTTCCTGTGTTTCAGCTGCTCTTTAGTAACTTATATTCAGACTTTTTCTGATAGTACATGTGAAGTACTTTATCTCACTTTTATAGAAAGTTAATAATCTTGAATATATTACATGTACCAGTTGTAAATGTCTGCATAGAGGCTTCAGGTTACTTCAAATAATTTGTAACTTTATCGACAGTAGACACAGCGTTGTTTGAACAGGAGACTGTGCAGCCACAACAGCACTAGAATGTGGCTTAGAGCTACTACATTTCTGTGCAGAGTATCATAGATGGAAACACAGACACACGCACACACCATACAGTACCTGTGAAGTCAGCCTATGGGAGATGCTGATCAACTCAACAGCACATTACAGTGCATGAACTGTTTATTTTATTTTTTATGGCCACATTCACTCCCTCCATTTAGGTGCGTTTTGTCCAGCACTTTCCAGATGTCTGGCATTCTGTCAGACTGCCATTTGTTTGGCAGCACAGCTACTTCTCTTGGGTGCAAGGTGGCTAAACTCCTTCATAAATTAGTTGCACAGAAGAGGAAAGGAGCTCTAAATTATTTTTCATTCCTATGGTAAGTCTGGGAATGCTATGAATGTGTTGGACTGTGTCTCCTGGCTCCCATATCTATTACTCTTTGTGCTCTTCACAGCTTTGGGAGTTTTAGAATCTGTATTTAGAACTATGCTGTTGAAACGACAAAAAAAAAATATGTAGGACTGAAAACTTACCCTCATTTTTGTTTTCATGTCCTTCAGTTTCTTTTTATATTCCTTTTTTTTAAGCCGTTTGTCTTTCCATTTTTTCAGACGTGGAGGAAAAAGACGTTCAAGAATGTCACTGTCTTCTACTTGAATATAAACTGCAATATCAGGACAGAGTCCTCGTTCTGACAAATATTGGGCTTCATCTGCAGTACGAGGGAAACCATCCAGTATGAAGCCTGTGGACCTAATTGGAAAATGAGATATTTATCATTACACAGTGTAGTTTAAAGTGCAACACAATGAACTATCAATGAACTATCTCGCATTGGCCTCTTTAGCCACCAGTGCCCTCGTAGCATTTGTGGGTAGAGCCCTTCCCAAATCTTCGTTTGTGAAGCCCAGCCATGATGATGATGATGACGACAGTGAACATGTAATTATTTGGAAAAAAACCCCAAAGCCTCCCATATTAAATGCATATGTTAAGAGTAAAATTAAAAAAATACTTTCAGCTACTATCTTTTTACAATGTAAAACTGATATTTCAGTATGTATTTTAATTACATACTTAAAAATTAATTTCTTCCAAGGTTTTAATGTGCGAAGCTTAATTATTTTAAAAGAACGTAAAAAAACCAAAATAAATTGTATCTTCAAACTTGCTTGTGTAACTCTAAAACCAATATTTCTTAGGTACTGCTCTCAAAAAAAAATTATTGTTACCCAAATATTATTTGCCAAATATATACATAAATATGCCAAAGAAAGCTTGTGCCTGAAAATTTATGTTTCAGAAATGCCTGACAGTTTCTCCTCTAGTATAGGATGAGAAATTTGCTACTCAGTTTGACTTAGATCTGTCTTCCTGCAGATATTAAAAACAAGACGGATGCCTGGAGAGCTCTATGGCTTGTTGGACCTCTCACAATTTCAGATTAGATCAGTAGTTATGTAGGGCTGAATGTGTGTTGATAAGAAGTGAATATTTATTTTTATTACTTTAGACCTTAATAGGATACATTGTAAAATTGCAAAAAAACAAAGAAGCTACAAGGAGTGGAGGGAAGAATAGGTAGCCCTAGATGCTGTGTGAAAGGAGTGTGTAACACAGAGTAGTGTAGTACAGTATAGTCTAATGTTATGTATTGTACTGTGATATAATACAATATAACATCACAACATCATGTGTAATGCTGGGTAATTTTTAGTCTTGGTGCATTCTTTTTTTCCTAAAACTAGTGTCCTTGTTTTTACACCATTTGGAGAATGTCCCCTATCTGTAGGCTGACAGGATAAAAATTACATAAAAATATAAAAGGTTTGTTTACGTATCTATCCTGTAAGCCCATGAAAACTACCCAGCTATTTAGGAGATTTAATCCAATTCAAGTGTGCTAAGTACTTTTGTCCAGAACTGTGTACAACATATGAGACATGATATTACTGTCAAAATATCATTCAAAATAGTACAACAAAACCAAGACTGAGAGGTAGGCCATAACTCATAAAAAGTACAAGAGCATTGAAATAATCTCTGGCATAGTTATTTACAATTGTGGACCAAATGGATGATACACTTCCCAAGATTAATTAAAGAAAGAGAGAATCTAATTACAGTTACCGGAATGGCTCTTTCTTCCACCAGTCAAAAACAATGTTATCAAGGACTTCTGGAGGCAGTTCCTTACTATCCATTAGATTTGCTTTGATTGCCTCTTCCTCATCAGTTAACACCTCTTCCTTTATGTAAAGAAAATCAACTGGAAAATGAAAAACATACCCCAAGAGAACAAACAAACAAAAACCAGAAAGAAAGAAATATCTCCTTGACTCATTTATTGGTTTTTGGCTAAGTAAGGTACTGTCTTCATTTGACTTAAACCGGGAGAAACAAACTCAATTTGCCACATTTCACCATACTACATTATACATTTTAGGTAAGGATGTAGTATTAGGGCAATTGCTGCTGCATGAGTTTTCATAAAACCTAAAAGCAAGCACAACAGTTAAGTATTTAATTATACTTATGCTCAATTCAGAGGAACAGAAACTGAAATGAGCATAGTCTCTCCTAGTTGCCTACAAGAAGTTTTCCACTTAGTTATACATGTTTTCATGCTGGAAGACTATCTGCACTACATCAGAATGTTTTTTCACCTTTTAAAAGCAACTCTTTTAATGCAATCCAAAAAAACATGTTAAAGAAGGATATATAAGGTTATTGGGTACAGGCACAGGAACAGACACCAGACAGATAGCATTGTTCTACAGAATAGTAGTTATATTAATGACTAATCAAGTGCAGAGCATTCAAATACCAAATCTAGCTATTAAATTCTGGTGAAAAACTTGTGTTTTTTTTTTCCAGAATATGTAACACTGTAAGATTGATTTGGCTGAGTATGCAATTCTCACAGAATGGCTTCCTGACACAGACTGTTGTAAAAAAGAATGAAAAGAGGGTACAGATTGGTGCCTCTGGATGAGTTTATATAAGTCATGATATTAAAACACACATTTTTAGAAGAAGACTGAATAAAATGCAATATTAAAGTCAGAAAATATCACTCTGACCTGCTGTGTTACTTTTTTCATGGTAATATTCACAGAAGAAAATACTGATCCAAAGTGATTCAGGAACCTCCAAATGATGGTAGGGAGCTGCTTGCTGATAGGCCATGTCTGAATAAGATGCTGACATCTATTTTGATAATGTAGCCAAAAGAACTTGAGAATATGTTGGAAGTCACAGGTTTAATGTAGTGTGTGTGTGAATAATAGTTTCTCTAGTGCCTGAGACAGCATATATACTAAAAGATGTTTGTATGACAAAAGATACCTAAGACAAAAGTGGTAGCCAGATCTGTAATATGGAGACATCTTGAAAGAAATGTGTGAAGTGGGAGAAAACAATAAAACACATATAAAAATGTATCACTGACATCACCACTGCCAATGAGCTGTTGGAATGGCATTTGTATCTGATAAAAGAAAAGAAACACAAGAGGTATATTCCAGCTACAGAAGAGAACACCCCACTTAGCGGGGATTTGAAGGACAAGGTTGGCCCCCAGACCTGTCAATGTTGTGAAGGCTTTGGATGATATATATTAAAACAACCAGGATAGTATCTTTCTGATAAACTTCCCAGACTGCATGGCATGTTTTCTTTGCCTTTAGTGGTCTTGCTTTGAATGTTATAGCTGACCTTTACCTTAAGCTTTGATAGATACACTTCTAGTGTCTTGTGCCAAAGTGAAAGAGAATGATATAAATGGAATTAAATGAAATTTTGGAGAGGTGGTGGCTCGGTGAAAAAACAGGATAGTCAGATAGATGGTCCAGTGGTACTCATACTCAGAGAAATGCTTGAGGAGTCCACAATCTTGGAAATTATCCTCTGGAGTTTTGTGCATGGACCAGTGAATGTATTTCTGAACCGAACTGAAACTGTATCCCGTGCTTAGGTCACGCCATCAGATAAAGTACTTTACAAGAAATATGAGAAAAAAAATGTAGCAAATTGTTTACCTGCAGATATAAAGCAAAAAATACTAACAATAGTGCCTTGGTGTCAGACGTATTGATGCCAAAAAAAATAAAGCTGAGTGAGAGTCAGCCATAACCATTAGTGCCAGGAACACCTGCCATATTTTGGCTATGATGACCAAGTTGTAATGTGATTTGCCAAATTTCAACTGATGAAAACCTGATTTTTTGTTCTGACATCTGTGATTTTGATCTGTACTCCGTGTTGAAGCATTTCCTTCTAATATTACCTGCTCTTGCATTATTTCATCAGAACTACCTCCCAGTTAACAGAGACCCGCTCTGCTTTTCAAGACAATACAGAGTGGCCTTGGATGCACCTTTGGCAGCTTCCTCAGCACCTGTGAATGCACTCCATGGACTTGTATATGTGCAGTTTACATAAATGATCCCAAATTTGATCCTATTCTGTTGTGAGTAGTACCACTTTTTACCCATGCTTTCCTATTAGACACAGAGACCTAGAAGGCCACAGTAAAAAAGGCATTGGGCATCTCAGCCTTTTCAGTATTGAAAGGTCACCTGCCCAGGTGGCAGACTTATATTTTCTAGATCTTCCTTTTACTACTGTTGTTCTGCAGAAATTTTTCTTGTTACCCTTCAGTTTACACTTCCATGGAGTGCTCATCTTCCTAATACTGTGCCTGAATGTTGTTTCTGTAGCCTGCTTCCTCTCCTGCATGCTTCCTTAAATCCTATAGCAGGAAATGTTTGAAGTTCTTTGATGACTAGCTAGTAATGTGACGGAACATGGCAGGTATCAGGAGCACATACCAAAAAGAAAGGCTCTTAAAATGTGATGCAGAAACTTGTTTCTTCCTGAAGCTTTGAGAGTTGGATAAATACTTATTTCTGTTGTCTAGGAAGTAGTTTTCAGTTTCTTTATACTACCCACTTCTGGAAAGATTTATATGCTGTGTACGCGTGTTGGAACTCGATCACATATACCCATTGCTGTCTAAAGAAGAATTCATTTGCATGAAAAGCTTAAGGGTTTTTTCCCCAGGATATATCACTGCCTAGTAAAAGCTATCATTCTCCTCTGATAAACATTTATGTAAATGTTTGTTCTTCAGGAAAATTACACCGTCTAAGAGATGGGGTTTATAATTTTATAGGAAATTCCTATTCTGGCCTGAAAATGGTTATTTTGTGTATGGACATAAAAAATATTATTGTTACCTGTTTGCTTTTTTCTGTCTCAGTTTTAGTAATCATCTGAGAGAAGTCTTCTAGTTCCTCTGATAGAACTGGTATTTTATTGTCATCTTCTTCATCAAACTGGGGCCCAACTTTCCTTCTAGTTTTGGGTAAGATCAATTCCTGTAGATATTCTTCAAACTGAATATGAAAAATGCCCAATTTGTCTGCTATCTGTCGTGCACAAGTAGTTTTACCTGCTCCATGAGTCCCAAGTAAACACACCCGTAAAGGAGGAGCCTGTAGGAAAAAAATTGAATACTCTGTAACATTTTGGAGTGTACAATGCATCTCCTACTGTTTTTAACTTCTAAAGTATCATAATAAAAATTCCAAAACCAGTCCATAATTATACATTTTAATTTTTCCAGACTTTCTATTGCTGTTCCAACCAGACTACCTGCTTTCTGGAAACACTGAACAAATACACTACAACGGCAGATGTCAGAAACTTCATTAGAGAATTCTGGTAAATCTTCCCTTCTTTTACCATTCTTCAACTTACAAAAAAAAAGAAAAGATAATAAAAAGCCCCCCAGTATGTGTGATCTGTTAATCAATTTTAAGATTATTGTAAGTCTTTATAATCTTCCTCTTTTCTGCTATATTTGCATAAGTAATTCAATGTGTTAATTTGAATGTACACTAAAAAGTCACTAGGGAAACCATATGTTTTATTTCCTTCAAGGACTTGCTTAATATATTGTTACCTAGAAAAAAAAATCAGCAATAATAAACAATTCTAAATGGGAATGAAAAATAGTGATTTTAATCTGCTATTATCTACTTTAAATAATTATTAAGATTCTCACTTGTATCGGTTCATTGTGAGCCACATATTCTTCAGGGTTCTTCAAAAATTTATCTCTGTAGTCAGAAGTTGAAAAGTAATAAATATTTTCTTTATATTTAGCTGCATGTTCCTGGAGTCCAGGGTGGAGGACAAAGTGCTCTTTCAGACTGACTGGACAAAAGTGTATTGTATCTCCCATGTGCCTTTTCTTTTGCTTAATTGTTTCTTCATCCTGAAAATATGAAAATTTTCAAAAACTCTTAGAATTGAGTATTTACGGAGATTAAGTATACTGAGTAGATCAGATGAAGTAATGCCAAACACATTAACTGAGGACTGAATGAGTACTGTATTCTCAAAGTAGTTTGTAAGCCAAAAATAAATCTATGAAAATACACACTTTTTAGATTCTGAGTCAGAAAACAAACTGTCCAAGAGAATTATTGAGAAGAGAGTTACCATTTTAAATTTGAAATTATAATATCGTAGTTAGCTGTGGAAGACCAAACCCAGGGTAGAAATATCTATAATAAAACCTTTTCCTACCATGTTCTTGAAACTGATTTTCTCTTGCTTCTAAATGTAGACCTCTTCAGAAAAGACAATGAGAGCTGGTGTTATGAAGTCAGATTATTTATCCAATAAAATTAATTTCTAAAAAATCTATTCAATACTGCGTTACTACAGTATATGGATATCCTGTACTGTTAAATTTGAGGATGGGAATCTTCCAATATAGGATGAAAATAAAAGAAAGGCAAAGCTAGACCTCTAATGTCATTAAAGTGGGTGTTTGAAAATTATCAATAGCTGAGATGTAACAGGGGATTGCATATTAGGACTCTGCATCTTCTGATGTTTATATGATGGCTCACAGATCATTGTTAGTTGACAGAAATCAAAGTTCATATTTCTTTCTTTAATAAAGCTCCTCTTTGCCATCTGGCAAAACTAGGTACATTCATTCTCTCTATTAGCATGGGGGATATTTAAGCTTCTTGCTGCAGTAAAACTACTATCAGCCAAAACATAGAAATATAATGAAAGTGTTCTTGAAGCATATGCTAGTATTTATTCTGTAAGAAGGCTTAAACTGGATCATACAGAGGGCATGGTCTCAAGTTGTGCCAGGGGAGGTTTAGGTTAGATATTAGAAAGAATTTCTTTACAGAGAGGGTGATCAGACATTGGAATGGGTTGCCCAGGGAAGTAGTGGATTCTCCGTCCCTGGAGATTTTTAAAAAGAGACTGGATGTGGCGCTTAGTGCCATGATCTAGCAACTGCAGCAGTAGTGGATCAAGGGTTGGACTTGATGATCTCGGAGGTCCCTTCCAACCCAGCTGATTCTATGATTCTATGATTCTATGATACAAAATCAGGTGCAAAATATAACTTCTCTGGGGTTATGTTCAAACTGAAAATAAACGAGTTACAATAAAAGCACAAACAAATAAAGCTGGCATGCTTACTTCTTCATTTTCCTCTTCCTCTTCTTCAACTTTGTCTTCATCTACCTCATTTTCCTGTTCAGCAGCCAGATCTTCTGCTTCCTCTGCTAAGTCTTCAGCAGATAATTCCCAACCGTGATACTTAAAAGGTTCTGAAAAGGTTAGGTTTTTTTCCTGTTTCAATATTTTTCATTTGTTTGTGCCAGAACAGATTCTCTGTCCATAAAAGTAAGTGCATATGTGAAAGAAAATAAAGCCAACTGTATATTGCATTTCTTCTACTCATAGAACAAAATGTTCTCCCCAGATGTAGGAATTAGTAAATTGCCTCCTCCAAAAATGGAAATTCTACTGGTTGTTTTTGGTTGGAGTATTTCAATGGGAACTTGTATTACAAAAGTATACAAGCACATGCAGAAAGGGACATTACTGTTTTCAACAAGTTTTTTGTTTTGTTTTTTTGGTGGTTATTTGGTGGGAAAAATCATCACTTAAATTTTAATTGATTATAAAGCCAGCACAATAGACGTTATGGTAAATAAAACACTTCCATTGTAGTAATGATAGGAAAAATGTAATATTAATATTATTTATCCAGTGCTCAAAATTCTAAGAGATTTGAGCACATGAGTAAAGGAATGTACTTTGCAAAAAAAAAAAAAATTCAGTGTAAAATTCAGTCTTGAAATACAGTCTGTGCAGGTGGGTAGGTTAGATTAGTATACATTAACCCAGTGAATATTGTACATTAGTGAACCTTCAATATCTCTCCATTTCTCAAACCAGTATCCTGACATGAACAGAATAGAGCAAGTAACCGGGGAAATGTGCTGTCAGAATGTTTAGGGAGCTATTATGTACATATTTGCATAGCCTATCTCTCTCTATATATATTTCAAATATACATATTCCTCACTCTTCCTATGTCTTAAAGGGCGCTATTGAGCTTTTCAGCTGACCCTCAGAACACACCATGAGCCATTTCACGTTAGTAATATCAAACTTAGTATAACCTAACCCCCAATTTATTCATCACATAAGCTCTCCAAAATCCCCCTTGAAAGTTTAAGTGCCAATCACATAAACAGTATTACTTACTTTCCATAACCAGCACTGTTTGATTGAGCAGACTTGCTGGAGTTTGCTCAGCGATCTCTAGAACAACAACCTGAACTAGAGATGACTTCTTGATTTCTGATTCCACTGTTTGCCAATCATGCATGAAAAGTTCAATCTTCTTTTTAATTGTATCCATTTCTTGTGCATCTGGAAAAGCATCCTCTGCAAACTTGGGTAGCGTGATTTCTGAAAATCAAATCATATAACAGGCAATGCTCCTCTAAAATGTTTTACATTTAAAAATTATCATTATGCTTTAGGATTATTTTTATTTTGCTCAAATATGGTGGCATATTTTTTTAAAGCTTCTTCTCTCCCGTAATTATGAATTATTATATTAGTATTTTACAAAGACACTTTGTAAACTCCCAATTTAACTATGTTGATGTTGTATATACTGAGCCATCTCCAGGAAAATAAATGAGGTCAAGTTGCTTAACTATATTTCCATATGGTTATTTAAATCGTCTCTCAGATAAATATAATTACTCTTTCTCCAAATAAATATAATATAGAATACATTAATTTAAAAATTATGATTTCATGATAACAGCTTTTGACAAGCTATCCATATAGTCATGCCTCATGCAAGCATAGAAAAAATAAAGAGTAGGAAAACTAGCATACACTGCAAAGAAGCAACCTCATGTTCTGACCTGGTTCAGGTTCTGTTACTGAAGCTGTTGTGGAGTGTTCAGGTTGTGTGTTAGGTATTTGTTCTTTTTCAAGTGGAGCATGTTCTCTTTACAGGACTAGAAATATAATACTGCTAGGTGTTATTTCTCTATGGCATCTCAATATACAGATATTAATGAATTAAACCTTCATTTATGCAAACAACAGCACATAGATATATAAAGATCAACATAGCAAAATATTGCAGAGGAAATAGAAGATTTAGAGGAAAAAGGAAAAAGAAAGGACTAAAACAGAAGGCCAGTGTAAATATCAAGGATATGAGAGAAGGTATTGAAGACTGAAATCCTAAATTGATAAAGGCAAAGCAGTGAGCTAAAACACTAAACCATGCAGTGCAAGATTTCTTAAACCAATTACAACTGTGGGACTGTTCTGTGCAGGGACAGGAGTTGGACTCAATGATCCTTGTAGGTCCCTTCCAACTGAAGATATTCTATGATGCCTCTATCCATAACTAACAAATGAGGCAAGACACACCCACAAAAAGCAGTCTAGGGAACCGCGCAACCAGGAGCACTGCAAACAGAGCACGGTGCATCAGCTGGGGCATGGCACAGCTGTTTGTGCAGCAGTTTGTGTGCCAGGGCACGCAGGGGGGGCACAGTCCCCCCACCAGCTCAAGAGGTGAGTTCAGCTGGTGGTCATCGTCCTCTCAGAGCTTAGCTACCATGTCTACCGGGTAAAAAGCTATGTCCTCTGCACTCACCAGCACGGATGTGGCAACCCAGACAGAGCCCTGGCACTGGTAACATGAGAACAGCTATGTGAGGTGCAAACAGGTGGATTATGTGCTCAGTCTGGTGGCAGAGCTATGAGAGGAGGTGGAAAGGTTGCATCAGAGACTCTGAGAAAGAGTGCTACAAGTGACAGGCTCTGGCATGTCCCACAGCCAGAGACTTAGATGTGGAAGGCCAGTCAACAGATAATGTGGATGAAGGTCCATCTACACCAGAGATGTTGGCAGGGTCAAAGGCCTACCCCCTGTATCCTGACCACCTCCACAAGGAAGACTAGTGGAGTGGTCTTCCACTGGATTATAGTGGTAGGCAACAGTGTGGTGATGTTGCTGCTATTCCCACTTCCTGCACTCATATAATTTTCAACTCTGATTTTCTTCTTTTTCTTACCATTTTTTCTTTTGTGTTCTGTTTAATAAGTCTGACATTAATGCCTTCAGCTAACAGACAGAAAAGCAGTTGAGAACAATGACTTCAATAGTCTGATATTACTGTAAGTTTGCTGGGACACAGTGTGTGTTGTGTTTGTCCCTTTCCAGAAATGAAGATGCAAGAAAAACCTTGAGCAGCAGATGGAGTGATTTTCTACTTTGCTATAATGTTCCCATTCTCTTGGTGTTTTTGTCTTAAGTTTGAAAGAGCAGGAACAGATTTTGACACAAATAACAACATATGCAGTCTATTCCAATGAACTTTTATGATTTTTTAAAAATCAAGGGATCATTACTACTATTTTTCCTTATATAACTTCCTACACATACAAAGGAGAGGTATTATTACAAATGAAAGCCTTACACAATGCCTTGTATGTTAAAAGCTTTGACTACTTTCTCATCAATACAAACCTCCAAAGTATTAAAACCTCAATGTTTTATGGTTACTCCCTGGCATTAAGCAGGCCAACACTCACTATGTCAAATTGCAGCACTGTAATATTCATTTTGAGTTTGTCCTAACCTGAAAACTCCAAACAATTTTTCTGTCTTATGAAGAGTTAGATTGCCCTGTTACAATTTTCTTCATTAAGCAAACTAGTATTTCCTCCTTAGGGATTGCTGAAGAAATGCACAAATGACACATTTAGTTTTCCATAACAGAGGTAGATAAAAAAATGCTAAGTACAATGTAGCTGGATTTCAGTGATTAGGTACCAACAAGATTTGGCAGGAAACAAGACTAAATATAATGGTCAAAGTAGATATGATGCCTAATTTTTGTCTGAAATGCTACCAACTAAAGCATCACCTGGAATAGCTGGGATGTGTGAGCGCCTGCAGGACAAGGAAGATATGTAACATTTTTCTGACTTGGATGGCTAAGCTATTAATGAAGGTATTGTATCAAAGGGCAGTGCCACTACTGTCTCTAGAAGAAAGCAAGCCAGTGCCCTGCCTTCAGGGCTTTAATTGACAAAGAGGTAAAGTTAAGGATTTCCATTCTTTTGTAATTGGCCAAATTTAAAAAGATGTAGGATTTCAAATACATGCCTCCTTTTGACATCCCTTAATGGCTCACTAAGGTTGGCCCCTTGCTAGTTTGCTACTTGTTGTGCCTATTTCTACAGCTCTTTAGTCCATATTTGAAGTCAGGCACTTAGAAGTTAGTATGGCAGTTTTGGGTACTGCAATGTCTACATCTTCTTATGGGTCTCGATCTCAATGTGTAGTCCTCCAATACTAAATTTCTAAACACTTCAGTGCTTTTAATAATTTTATTCTTCTACTTTTGAGGCTGAAACTTTTATTCTCTCAAATTACCTGTACTATATATATGATAAACTGAGATTTGAAATAAGTCAGGTGCTCTATAGCAATTCATATGCTGGCTCACGGACCTGAGGGCACTCCTGGGCCTGGCTGTCTCCATGTGGCCCCTGGGGCTCCCCCCTAACCTGCCCAGGACTCCATGTCAGCCCTCGGGGCCATCAGCTGCTACCCCAGCAATGCTGCTGCTGGGCCAATCTGCAGCTCCTGACAGCCCTGCCCAGCCACGGGCTCTGAAAAGCTGGGCCAACCCACAGGCTGACATCTCAGCCTGACCTCAGCTTTTTGCTATCCCCAGGGAGCTGCAAGAGCCAAGGGCCAGAGCTACCCTGCTCCTGACTAGTGCAGTGTCCAGATGGCCATGCTAGTATACTGCACCGCCAGCTCTGTTCCTTTGGGAGCAGTTTGCCCTCTCAGTGTCTGACATGTTGCGCCCAAGGTGAACTGCAAAACTTTATTAACAAATAAGCGTTTTGTTATGTATTTTTGCAATCTTTAATAACAAAGAATACTTAATGCCTTTCCCCCTTTTTTTAAAGCTTGAACAACACAGCTATCAGACTGATGCCTCAGTGGCTAACCTTCCTCCTGTTTGAATGATTATTAGTCTAAACATAAACTAAAAGTGCAAAAGGGCATGTAATTAAGCAGAAACACCTTGCAAATTTCAAATAGTCTGACCTTGAATTAGAAAGTATTTTTTTCTTGAAAATGTTTATGAACATTTGCATCTTACTAAACTACACTTTCATTCTATATATATCATTACTATACTCTTCAGTGACATTTTTCTCTTGCTGTGATTTTAAAGAGGAAAGTGAAAATACCTTTTTATGTGCTTTAAAAAAAAATGTTGTGTAAATGGTACCATTAATTATGTTGCATTCTGCAGTGATGTATTCCAAGTGAGACAGAGATGTAGCCAGGTAAAACCTGCTTAAATTTGGGCAGCTCTAATGCAATATGTAATGATGACTCCACTAGGAACACAGATTTTAAGAAAATAAGCAAAGGATACACTAATAACTAGGATATGCTAACTGCTTGTTGCACGTGTTATCCCTGGCACAGTCACACTGTAGAAATCACATGTGCTGCCTTGTGAACCACAGCCCTATTCACAGCAATAACACATGGAAGACAGGGATGAGGGCTGTCTGGATCTAGCTTTCAACAGATCATCTCCTATAGTTCAGCCCTTCTAAAAACCTCTCAGTTCTGAGTAGGTCAAGAAACTTTGGAAATATATAGACAGAATAATGGATTTAAATGAATATTTGGCATCATCTGAGACACAATGTTGAGCATGGTAACAAATCCACTCAATAGAATGTTTCCTGTTAGAAACTTTATCTCAGAAGCATACCTCTCCTGATACAATATTTAGCAAATGATGGATCAGCATGTGATCCAGCTTTGTTTTGCTACTGTAGGCACATAATTCCATCAGATTACCTCTATCTGGGAGGGTTTTTGCTTGAGGAAACATATCCAGCAGCAATTATTGCATACTTACAGAGTTTTTAAATAGATTACCCAGGCCTAAGTGAATTGGAGAAACTTTCCCCTCAAAAGAGGGTAGAAGTAACAAAAGAGAAAAGGTTTACATTCCTAGGGAAAAGGGATAACCCAAAAATCAGACAATCCAAACCTTATTTAGTTTTGGTTCAGGTTTTTGAACCTTATTATGACAAAAATGTTGCCTCCCTGGCGTTTAGTTTGTTTCCAACTGGGTCTCAGGTACCGAAAAAAAAGAAAATATTTTTCTGTAAGGCAACTATACCTTTGTCATTAGGTGTAAATTATAATAATTCTGCTTGGAGAGATTATTTATGGTGAGAAGATATTTTTAAAGAAATTAAAAACATAGTCAAGAAAAACCCTTGAAAAGACAGTAATGGTTTTAAAATAAACGATATAAAAACATAAACAAGTTTCTTTCCGAGAAGTTGGTGGTCCATCTAACAGTGCTGTTCTTAACTTCATTTCCTTATCATAGAGGTGATAGGAAACAATCCTTCCCAGCCTTAAATCTTGGGCTTTCATAGGTAATGCCTATATGGCAGTCTCTCATACTCTTTTTCTCTGTGTCTTTGCTCTTACTGAGCATAGTTACCATAGAGATAAACAATCCTCAAAGGCTTTCTGTCCCCACATTCTCTAAGTGAATTGCTGGGGAAGGAGAGGCTTTAATGTCTTTTTTCCCCAGTGTTCTGACTGTATTACATATGACATTTTCTGCCCTCAGTCCATATTCAGCAACACAAAAAGATGAAAAAAAAATCCTTCTTTCCTCCCCTCTCAAACCCCACCAAAGCTGAGACAGAGATACCGAAGCTAGCATGTCTTCTTCATTAGAGCTTAACTATCAAAATAAAGAGAAAGGCAAAATGTAGGATAACAGTTACACTTCCATTTCTTGGAACTGATATGTATTTCATTATGAACATATTTTCCATTGTCTTTTTGAAACAGACCACATAGTTTGTTTATACAGATTTTTCATTACTTACTTATAAACATATACTGCCAAATAATTTTAAGTATATTACAGTGTAATGTACTTAATAGACAAACTTACCTTCTGCGTACCAATTTATGGTATTTGGAAAGAAAAGTTTGGTTTAGAGATTAAGTTGGTTCTTTCTAATGCATAGAAATGTGTATATTTAACAACTTGCTATTAAAATAAAATGGTTTGTACTGGATTTATTTCTGTTTTGCACTTTAAAATATTCTAAAAATCCTAGTAGATAAAAGCTAAAACGTATATTTTTAAAAACTAAAGCAGACTTAAAGATGAGTTGCCTTCAAAGGGTTTTTTGAGAGAAAGATGCTATAGGATTTCGGATATCTTTTCGTTAGCTTTTGGTTCTATGGTATTTACAAGACTGGTGTTGGATAGAGTCAAGGAGGACAGACAGACAGACATTAAGCAAAGTAAATTACAATGTCCTTTTTCTTATTATGTTTAGAAAGTGACAAGAGCTTTCAGAGAGACTGATAGCTCTAATTATAGGTTTTTGTTCTTTTTTTTCTGCAAAGAAGTGCATAGTTGTACTACATCAATATGCCTTAGCCTTTATTCCTCTGAATGAGAGACTAAAAGAATTTAAGAACTGAAGGTATTTGGGATTTAATTGAGAAAGTTGTTCTTAACTTTTCTGTTTCAAATTTTGGTTTTTTTCTGCCTAGAATGCTGTGATTACAGGTATTAAAATGTAATTATCACATCTGGCTTATGAAGGAGGGCAGAAACTGGCTTTGAAGATCATGCAGTTTTCCTCAAAGACTGAACAAACTGTGAAGTTAGTATCGCTAGAGCTTGCTTTGAAGTTTAGAGAACAAGCAATTTGCTATGTCTTGTCTGCAGTTTAATTAACTGTCCTTGTCCAAACTCTCTCATTGAAAAGCCTCCAGTTTGAGGGAAAAAAAAAACACAAATGAGGTTGAAAGCCATCCAAGGAAAACAAAGGAAATATATTTAGAGGCTGTAGGACTAAGTACACATCATCTGCCTGGTAAATGTTATAATTATAATTGATTCTGAAAAGCATAAATTTTATAATTACAATTGATTCCAAAAAGCATTTCTCTTCAAAGACTAAAGAGGAAATGTCCTAAAATGACAGGTTTAATTATTTTTTTTCTCTTGTTGTTTCAAATATCTTACTGATTTTAACATGATAATATGAATAAAAAAGCAAGAACATAAAATAAAAGCCAAAGAGATGCATATTAATTCAACCCTCCACCATCTGTAATATAGGAAAGGGGGGATTGGAACCATTATTAAAGAGCTTATAACTAATTGATGTTAACAGCTGTGAAAGACAAGCGTAAGAGATGATGGCTGGAATTATCAGCCCCAGCTACCCATTTATTTTTGGCAAGAACTTCTGCCCAAATAACAAGAGCAGCAGAAGAGACATCAGTGAAGATGGGGTTGTACTAACACACCACCCTGAGCTACTGAGGCGTAGGGATGTGTGCTCCAGTGGAGTTTCTTACAGAAAGGGAGTAATCTCTGGCAGAAATGTGGCAGGAAAGGAATACGGCAAATTTTACTTCAGGAAGATTGGAATGAACCCACAGATCTACTTGAAGCTGGTAACTCTTTTACAATGCCTGAAATAGATTCTCATGAAGTGATATAACTGTCTCCTAGTATAAATAAATACATATCCATGTGAAGCTTCTGAAAAAATGCTTAACTACAGTAACAAATTCCTGAAAATAATTTAGGCTCAGAAAAATTGTGTCAAGGAACATGAAAAAAAGATGTGAGGCTTTAATTTTCAGCTAGACATTACAAGCAAGAGTTACCTCATAAATTGATTTGTGTACCCTCAATAGACACTTCAGCATTGAACTTAGCTTCTTAACTCATTTAAATACATTTGTTACATTTACATGAAGTCTCCTTCTCCATATACTTTCACTCTCATTAAGACATTACTGGAACCACTTTTTCCTTTTAAACACAAACAATATTATAAATTTGAATATGTTCAGTCCTCAGGCAATCCCAGGTCCCACTGAGGTTACAAGTATCATGATTATTAAAATGTGAATCTATTTATATAGAATAAAACTATTTCAGGTGGAAGGGACCTACCATGATCATCTACTTCTCATCAACTGCCTGAGCAATTCAGGGCTGACCAAAAGTTAAATCATGTTATTAATGGAATTGTCTAAATGCTCCTGAAATGCTGACAGGCTTGGGGCATCAACCATCTCTGTAAGAAGCCTGTCACAGTGTTTGACACAGGTGTTTGACCACCTTCTTGTTAAAGAAAGGCTTCCTAAAGTCCAGTCTAAACCTCTCCTGGTGCAGCTTTGAGCCATTCCCAGATGATCTCATATATGAGAGACCAAAAGTGTATGATTTGGACTCTGGACTATTTTTCTGATTAATCATTTTTATATCATAACTGTTACATATAAAAAAACTCCAAACCAAACAACCAAAACTGCGAACATATCATTCATTTATATTGGTGTAAAGACATCACATGGGAGAAAAGCTGCAGCAATGTGCTGATGGCACTACATGAGAAATAAAACAGATGTCAGGTAAAGAGCAGCGTGACTGAAGTGTTTTGGTGAGTCAGTTTGATTATTGAAATAAAATGTAGGCATAGGAAAATACGATTTACTCTGAACAAGGACTTAGCACATGTTAAGAGCACAAGTGTGTACATCACGTTATTACTTCTATCATTAATAAATGTTATTTTGATGTACTCAGATCAAAATTAGTTAGATATTCAAAACTAAGATGCACTTTGTTGTTTCAGACACTGATGATAGAGCCTTTATAGGCAATACTATAGAACTCATTCATTTTGGAGAAGAGCTGTGTGTTTTATTAGAAACTATAAAAAATTACAATGTGGACTTTTTAAAAAGTTTCTATGTAATTTAAAGAACCCTACAAGGCTAGAGTATTTCTTTCAGAGAGTAGGTGAAATGTTACATCATTAAAAATTAAAAGCATGTTATCATATTCAGTCTATCTTATAGTACCTTTATGACTTAGGCCTTGTTATATATAGGTAAAATAAAAGCTAAATAATAACAAAATTATTTTCTTTCCTATTTGCTAAGTATGGTCTACACAGTATACAGACTTCTGCAGTACAATTACGTAACAGTAATGAGTTTTAGGCATCTGAATAAAACAAAAGTTATTGAGTTAGGAATATTATTTAATAAATTATAGACATCTATCTTACTTCTTTTTAAAGTCAACAAAAGGCATATATACTGCTGAAATGTTGTTATACTGTTGATTTCTATGGTTTTAGAGCTTTGTTTTCAATTTCAAGCACCTAGTAAACTGAGTCTGGGATACTGGAAGGTTATGATGAAGGCTGTAAGGGGAGACAGAACTGAAAGGCTTTATTTATCACACGTTATATATATCACACGTTACTCCAACATTTATTTTGTTTGCATGTGTATGAAGAAAACTATGAAGAAATAAATGAAAAATATTCAAATAAAATACAAATAATGTACATACCTCTACTACTACAGCTGGTTGACAGAAATGAAGAATATGCTGTTCCTACTAGGAACTATACTCAGTTACCTTAGCAAATAGATTTATGATATATGGCTGTGTGGCTAAAATTCATTTTCATCAGTGCACTTAAGACAGTTTAGAGTAGTTCAGGGAATACCTTACAAAGTAATGACTCAAATACTGTGAAAATGTAAAATCCACAACTACATGGTTATTTAAATGACAGAAATTAGTGGGAATCAAACAAAGTGCTAACACAATTGCCCAAATAAAAATAAAGAATAAACTGAACAAAATGAAACAAAATAGCTAAATTCAAGTAAGTGTATCCATAAGCAAAAAGCTACACTTTTAGCCAAAGGCTACAGCAGACATCATCTCTTTTATCTCACTGTACTCATACTTGTTCCTTCCATATCTTACATAAGCAACTAACATAAAATGTGTTTTTATCTAAATTTTATCTGTGAGAAAGATGTCACTTAACTGTTAGAAACATTGGTGTTGATTTGAAGCGATGACATTTCTGTGTGAAGGGTTTATATTTTAAACCAATACTTTCAATTAAATGTATTTTTGAAAAACAGAGGATAACTGAAAGGAATTTAAAAGAATATAGTTCATAAAGCCACCTTTAGATAATTTAGTCTTGGTATTCTTCTGCAGCCTGGAATGTCTGGGAAGCAGAGATGAGGCATCAAAATGTAATTTGCCCTTAAGTTCACTCTGAAAGTATCTGAGATGAGGTCTTGAATGATAGATATAGCAAATACAATTTTCTGACAAACACCGAATCTAGAACTTTCTCATAGAAATATTCACTCTGTATTTAGTCTGTATATGAGCTCCAACCACATTGAAAGACTTTTAGTTAAGATGTTTAAGGTGTTAAGAAATCTCACAAAGCTACATGACTAAGTAGTTTTAGGTATGGTACCTGAGTTGTGAGAATGATTAGCTGATCAGATGACATGCTTCTGAAAACCTTTTTTTTTAATAAGAAATCTGTTCTGAGTAAACAGTATAACCTTCATGTGCTCAGGTTGATTTTTATATCCAGGAACAAGGTTTTGAAAAGCTCTCTGCATTGATTCCAATGTTGGGCAGTTACCGAGCTTTCTTGAACTACATATGAATAGATCCATCACGCCTTTCTTGAATGGAAGTTTCTGCCACTGAAAGACCTTTTGATAATGGACTGGGTTGGACAGGCAATGACCAAACATTCCCAAAGGTCAATTAAACTTGTGCTGTAGTATGAATTAGGCAGCCATAACCCATTAAGACCTGATTTGGCAGGCAAAATTTCTAACAGTATATGAATCTGTTCAGTTATTCATGCCTGATACCAACCTTCCTTCCTGCTTGAAACAATGAAGTAAAAATCCCTTCCTCTGAATTCATGGATACTAAGCTATTGTATCAATCTGGGTAAGAAGTTATTTTTTTTTTTTTGATCTCAGGATGGAGAACAGGATACATCTACATACAGGTGTTTCTCTCCCCCTTTTCTCTCAAGTACAGAAATTTCATACATGATTTTTCAAATAGGGAAACTAATGCACAGGGGAATTTGACAGAGAGCCACATCGCAAGCTGGTGGCCAGCCAGACACAGAATGCAAAAATCTGAAAGTACAAGAGTCCCCTGGTATTTACTAATGATTGCAAATAGGAGAAAATTGAAAATTGATTATAAATAGGAGGAATTTTCTTTACTGCTTTTGCAAAGCGTTCTGGTTTTCAATTCTGTGTAATTCCCTTAATCCAAATTGTAAGAATTTAGGGTACTCTTGTTGATTCACTGAATTATTTCTTCTCTAGATCCCTGACGCTTTATAAATGGAACATAACTAGTAGTTTTTCTCGTGTGCTTTATATACAGATATCAACATGGAAAAAAAAAGAAAATATTAAATTGCACTAGTATGCATTTACTAACCATCTTTTTCTGTATGCTTCAGACAGATAACAGTGTCAGGTAGGAGTTGCTTTTCTGATAAAGCTGACCAGTGATCTACTGACAGAGGGTAGTTATCCACTACCCATCCTCCTTTTTCTGGAGCGCCAGGAAACCTGTCTTTGTTCTTCTTCATTAGCTGTAACAGAACGTCAGGTTCAGTGATATAAAAAGACTAAGTCTGTCAGCTGTACAAAAAAGACTGCACAACACAAAATGATTTTCTAAATGTTATGATTTTTCCTTTTTGTCATTTCAGGTCAATAAAAAATAAGACATTTCCTGAATGAAAATTAAAAGCATTTTAAACAAAAAGAGATAAGTGTGATAGTGATTTTTAAGCTTGCTATAAAGAACTTAGATTCCAATTTCAGTAGTTACAAACAATTGAACAAATTTAAAACAATTCAAGATTCTTGGATAAACCTTCATAAACAATTATTTTTAAACCCTTGTATCTGGTGTTGAGCTGTTTAATAGTGACTAAGAATGTAAGACTAGGGCAACCATACAGTGATCCCTCAGATAATTCTCCCAGGCTTTAACAATTTGTAGCCCAAGTACTTTGCAAGACAGAAACAGTTTGTGTGTGTATATACACATATATAAACTAGTCCTCAATAGATTTGTCTTTCATGATCCTGCTCAGTTTCTCCTCAGTCGTATGAAGGCTTCCAGGCATTGTGTTATAAACTAAACTGATATTTCAAACAGAAAAATTAGGAACATATATCAATAGTGTATAAACTGTTAAAAGTTGCTCTTAGGAAAAAAATGCTTTGCTATATAGTACTTGTAGTCTTACCTCTGCAATAGCTCCCTCCAATACTTCAGCATATATTTGAGGTGACAGTGTAGCTTCAGAGACTGATGCACTTTTCATAGCTTCTTCTACCATCGCTTGAACTTCTGGGTGGTCAGCAGTTATCTCTGATATTCCTAACAATACAGATTTTTTTAAAGCACTTCCCAAATTAATGGGAATCAAATAAAAGGTTAAATCATAACTACAGCCCAGTAGTCATTTTAAGCAATACTACACAATTATGATGAGAAAGAATCAAACACCAGTTCTTCTGAATGCAGTTCTAGGAAATGTTTCATAAAGATAAGTTCTAGGATCTTGGTTTGCTCTCTCATGATAAAAAACTCAACCATTTTAGCTGTTCAGTATTTTTTACCACTAAGTGAAATGTTTTTTCAATATGAATAGAATGACATTTATGTACTAGAACAATCACAGTCGGGCACTTGCAGCACCTGAGAATTTCCCTGGATTTGATTTCTCTTTGATTTCTGAATCAAAAGGTTGACCAGATTAATTTTAAAATCAATACAAATCACAGATCAAGGCAGCGTATTTTCAACAATCAAGAAGCCTGCATTACCTAGGATGTACAAAACGTTTATATTGGACCCATATTTTGTTATTAATGGCTGGCACGACAACTGTAATTATTTAAAAAAAAAATTTAAGGAACACTCTTTTTACAGTTAACATACTAATTTGATAAAATTTGATGACGAACTGTTTTAGCCAACTGCATTATCTACTAACAGTATAATTTGGGAAAAAGCTCATATTTACTTTCTGTGATTATGTCAAGATGTTTCCATGATTATGTTGTTACTTTTTACATGCACAATTTATCAGGTTATTTTTGCCAAGTTACAAAGTCCCTGGGTAAGGGACAATAACTTACTAATTTCCATTCTGCAAAAAACCTCAGTGCAGCCCAAACCCCAAACGGAGCAGACTTTACAGTTATCATAGCTAAAGATATTATATTCTACTTCTGCAGTTCTGCATCTTTCTTTAGTGCTCCCTTTGGTATATTTTTCTGATACAGGATGTCATAAATTAAAGGAAGAATACCACTGAAAGAACAAATGTTTTTCTTTAAAAAGTCAAAGAAACTTGCAAAACTACCTCACAATCCACATTTATTTAACTTTGATTTTAGCTCCCTCTCTATATATTTCATTAATGTTCATTAATTGGATTTACCTAACAACCTATCTTGTTTGAGATGAAATAAAAGTCTGCTCTGTATGCAAAAACTACTATTATTTGTAAACCATAATAGGTTTACAAACATATTTCATTTGTTTAAGCATTTCAACAAGTTAAAACTTAGCATACTTTTAAGTTTCTCATATTCAGGTGGCAAATACTCCTACTTCTGAATCCAGATCCTCTCTTCCTTTAGTTTTTGTGTGTGAATTAGCACCTATTCTTATCTATTAAAAAATTTTGAAACAATCTTATGCTATAAAAAGATATTTAAGTGAAAACACATCATCTGTTTGTAGTTCTGTTTTGCAATAAAATTGCCTGAGCTCTCCCAGGTTATTAATTAGGATTAAATTCTCTTTAATCCTGATATCATTTCACATACCTGTCCTGAAAAGTCTTTACATAGCCAAGAATCTGGAACATGACACTGTTAATGATTTTAATTTTGGTGTGATAGCTCATCATTATTCTTATTGCAAGGCCAATGGTTTTTCATCACTGTCAGCCTCTGTTTTGCAGCACCAGAGGAATATACTGAATCCTTGTTAGATATGTATCAACCCATAAGAAAGTCAAACATAGTGATTCCTTGCTTATTTGAATAAGGCAAAATGGCCTGGTTGTCCATTTGAACCATAACGAGAGCTAAGTGGAAAAGGCAATTCTAATTCAGTGGAGAATTTTCATTTAAAAAAAACTATTTTGAAAAGTCCCCATTAAATTTCCTGGGAAAAAAACCCACAAATTTTGTTTTAAAGATATTTAACAATTTAACAATTTCACCTTTTCAAAATATTTTTTGAATTCAATCTGCAAAAACCTGGGCAGCTTAAGGAGTCTAAATGTGACTGGAGCTGGAGTGACTTGTGAATGTACCATCTCTGACAGCATACTTGGAAGCTGCTCCAGAGTGTAAAATCTGTAGATTGTGGACTCACATCAGCCTAGCTGACAAGCTTCTTTCTTGAAGAGAATTTCAATTTTGTAGAGATTTAACTTAACTGGAAGTCATTCAAATGGAAAGTTTTCAAAAAGTATCAGTCAGAACCAATTTCTTCTTTTAGCTCAGAGCTCAGAAAACTCTTTCTCAATACTAATGGTCCTCAAATTCAGAGGATTTATATGTATATATATACTGAATTCTACTAAGCTATCCCCCTCACTGCGTGTTCTTTTAGTTCATATTTAATGCACACGAACCATAACAACTGTAACTTTTTAAGTAAAGTGACAGCAACTGCTTCAGTTAAATAACCTAAATCAAATAAGATAGCTTCAAAGACCATAGAACACTTTGTTCACCTGTTTCTCCTGACTGTTCTTCTAATTCCAACCTATTTTTCACTGCTGTTATAGCCTTTTCTACTGCATCCCTTTGCACTTGCTCAGTGTTTTTTTCTCTTGATTCTTCTATATGGGGTTGAATGAGTTTGGCCATATCAAGGACCTAGTGAAATTATTTGAAAAAATACAAATATCACAGAAAAGAAATACAACATCTGATCCATAAAAATTTACATATAATTCCAGTGCAGGGTTATTTTTCATTTGCATTTATATTTAATTATCCTAGATACAAGTTATTAATAATATTCTAATGCTAATTAATAATTATTCTAATACTAAAAGTATTTTTGAAATGCAGCTACTTTCATATAAATGAATTTCTCTGAAAAATGATATTTCCCCTGTAATCCATATATTTGTAATGTGTATGTTAATAACACAACAGGAATAGGAATGTGCTTAACTGATTCCCAAGCCTCAGCTGATACCCTTGCTACATAAGACATTTATAAACCTACCTTTCCTTTATATTTGTGTGCAAGTAGGTTACAAATAGTTGTTCTTCCAGAGAATGGAGGACCAAATACTAATACTTTGCAAGGAGGAAGTGGCATTGGTGGTAGGAGATAAGGCCGTGGATTCAACATAAATGTTTTCAATGCCTCTGGGGATGACAGTACGTACATTTTACCTAGAAAACTTCAAATAGAAGAGAAGCTAACAGATATGGACAGTTATCTCATTAAATAGAAATGAAAACTGAGTATCAAATTCTGCTGACCTGACAGCAAAATCTGGGTTTCCCATTACAATGTCACCTTCCTTTAGAGCCACAGGACATGCTTGTCCCCATCTGCTTCTACGCCATCGGTATCTGGGTGCTATTAGATTGTAAGATGACAGAACACGGAAAAGTTCATCCTGTTTATTAAAACAGCAATAACAGCATATGTAATTTTTGTCTGAAGCTACATATGCCTTTTTCTTACATTTTTTTGAAACATTTTGATGGAAAATATGCAAACCTAAAAAGAAAACCACATCGTGCCTTTTAGAATATTTTTTTAAAAATTATATATTTCAGAATATATAATTCTTCATTTTTTCAGGTTTATTTAACAAAAATAGTACTTAAAATAGTTTCTGTAGCCTTTACTTATTATTTTCAGAAGTTTAAAATTATAATGAGGCACATATTGAAGACGGCAGAAAATGGCCAAGAATTCTTCCAAAGGGGATGAAAAAAAGGACCAAAGTCTGTGGCGGGGAATAGCAAGGTCAAAATACGTATTTTAGATTTGCAGAAATATCATGTGATAAAGTAAGTTTAATAGACCTTTTATAGAAGGTGAATAGTGAGTGAATCCTAAAGTTATGGTGACTCTAAATTATTCAGAATAGTACAGACAAGCGCTGGCTGTGAAGAATTGCAGAAAAACCTTCAGAATCTACAAAGTCAGGCAGTAAAATAGCAGTTTTACACAGAAAATTAGGATTTATGAATTTTCATTGACTGTGACTACTCAGGAATAGATCCTGAAATACATACTTCTATGGATAAGATTATGTAGACTGAAACTCTTCAGTATGGCTACATAAAAGCAGGACAGAAGTCTGAAATAGTGAGTTATTAGAGGACAGATGTAGAGAACAAAAGTATGGACTGACTTCTGCATATCAACAGCTGGAGGACACAGAGCTAAAAGGCTGCAGATGCAACATGAAGGAAGCAATTCTGTATATAATGTCCAGCTAAGATGAAGAACTCCTTGCCCCAAATACTGTGGTTACTAAAAGCTTACACACAAACTAAAACAAACACACAAACCAACTAAATAATAAATACAGATGACCTGTCTTTCACTTGTGAATTTGTCAGCAATGGAGAAAACAGAAAAGGAAGGGAGGGATGTTTCTCTGAAAATGTGTGGTGGAGTCTCCCAGTTAGAGTATGATTCATATATTCAAAGTTTAGTTAAGAAGCAGGAAAGATGAGTGCAACTAAATACAGGTGAAGACATTCATACAGAGACTTCTGGTTTTCAGTTTTATTTGGAAGGGACACAAAGTATAATTGTCATGATTCAGCAAAATTCAGCACTAACTTGCCATTTTTCTAATTAATTACAGGAAATAGAATGAATGATTTCAGTTAGGCAGAATGTTGCTGGACTTCTATTAGCACATTGTTTTGCATTCAGGAAAAGAGTAAAGACTGAGCTAAGTGTCAGTTGCTGAGATTGTTTTCCTTTGGCTAAAGTTTCTTTATTTTCTTGGAAGGAATTAATTCTTAATTGCTAAAACAATAATTTTGTTCAAAATTTTATTATAATCATCTCAACTTTTTTTTTGTAATGACAGACTTTTTATTTTCATACTTTTAAAGTGGATTTCAGTCCCAGATTTATCTTAAATTCTCATTTCTAAAAAAATCAAGGTTTAAAAAATGCCCTTATTGCACGGTAAAACAAACTAGCTCCTGTGAAGCAAAGATGTTACAATATAAGCTTATATCAAAAAAAATCTAGTTATTACAGTCAATCACAGTTCAGAAAAGCCCACCTACGTTTTTCTTTTCCCCCAGCGTTTCTTCTTCTTGTTCACTTTGTAGTCGAATTATAGGAGCTGCATTTCGAACATCCATAGACTGAAGTTGAATTACCACTGACTGAAGAGAAAATACCAACTCAGTACCAATCAAAACTGCTTTTGTCCTCTGAAAGGGCCCCCAAACCATATTTAAAATTGTAACTTATTATTTATATAATGGTTACATATATACTGAGGCCCAGTCTATAGTTTTAACAAGCTATTCTGTAGATACAGGCAGTGCAAAATGCCAAGTCTTTATATCTCCTCATTATGCTGTGAATCCCAAGCCTCCTAAAGGAATAGGCTGCGAAGGATCAAATCAGTGGAACTACTCAGATGAGCTCCAATCTGAAAAAGAGGCAAGTCTCTTTAGGAAATCAGATTATGCACATTCAGAAGTAATACAACTTTGGGTAGTTTATTTTAAAAGATATTTAAAACAGATGTCTACCAATGCGAATCAGATGATATTAAGTTTAAATGAAGTATTTCCTGAATACAAGTGTTCTTGGAATGAAAAAGCCAATTCTGTCATGTTTGGAATAGTTGCATAATAGGTCTTTGTTTGTTTCTTTCTGTTTCTACCTTATTTGTAGGTAAAATGGCTGGAATCATTACATAACTTGATTGCGTTTGCTATAAATTTTGTGTTGCAACGTTCACAAAGAGATCATAAATGAGGAAATTTTATGTCCCAACCCTGCAAGATTACTGGGGTTTTTTGTCCATAGGAC
Source organism: Pipra filicauda (assembly GCF_003945595.2). Classification (NCBI taxonomy): domain Eukaryota; kingdom Metazoa; phylum Chordata; class Aves; order Passeriformes; family Pipridae; genus Pipra; species Pipra filicauda. The sequence goes on from NW_024104283.1 coordinate 2,384,168, forward strand.
CAGTCTTGGTAGTGAAGTTCAGCATAAATTGAAATAGTACTTACAGAATTATAATTGATACAATCTGTTTCAAACAACAGAGGAGAAAATGCAGGAACAGCTCACTTTCTACATTGTCAAAGACGACCTCCTACTTAATTTTCAACCCCATACTTAAGGTTCTGATTTGAAGCAACTCTTAGTTCTGAGGCAGAGGATAAGATTATTTATTTTCAAGACTTACCACTGTAGGTTTTTGAATAGGGAGAATGAGCTGCTATGTTATAAGCTAAAAATATAGACACAAGCACTCAGCAGAACTGTTACAAGAATGAAGTGTCTTCTATTACATTGCAAAACAATATCAAAATTCATAAAAATTCTGTTATTATTTTAGACACAAACACAAAATAGGCCAGTTCTGTAGATATATAGTACTGAAAATGTTTTAATTTCTCATTATATTTTACACTAATACACGTCCGAAAAAGAGCTAAACCAGATGGACACAATACAAAAGAGTCTGTAGCCTTCCTGAAAATATTCTCATGTAACATATACATAAATCTGAAGGCAGTGCAGTGAATCTTATAATAGAGCAATGAAAGCAAGTATTTCAAAGGTCATGTTTTCTAATAGTAAATTAATAAATTTTAAACAACTTAAAATTCTGCTGACAGGAAAACAATCCACAGAATTGAGAAATTATTTTCTAGTGGAGGTTAACTTGGTGCATAGTTTACTTACCTCAAAGAGATCATATGGTTGCTGATTTCCATCCACTTCAATAAGATATTGACAATTCTGTTCAGCCATCAATTCCTGTTTAAGAACAAAGACATACTCATCAATTGAGTATTGTTAACCACATAATTACAGTTAATGAAGTTAATTCTGTGCCTATACATATCTACGGATGGACTCCTGTGGACTTCAGCAAAATCAAGATTTATTGTACTGATGGCTTAAAAAATCTTCTGGAGAGAAACTTTTATTTGGTGACAGACAAATATAGAAAGAGTTCCAAAACTGGAGTTAAAATGGGTTCACAAAAAAGCTCAGATGTCTTAGCTCAAATGCAAAAGAGCTAAAAAATATCAAGATACAGTAACATTTTGTGTATGAGTTCAACTTCTAATTGTCTAACTACCTTAATTCTTTGCTGGAAAATGATGACAATGTGAATAACACATTTCCTGGAAATACCAGCCATGAGACCAATGTTTTCATTTTGGTCCTGACTCCCAATTTCTTTAAAATTTGAACAATATATTTTATTTTTCTTATTTTCAATTTTCCCATTAGTAAGTAAGGCATTAGACTAAAACAAACCTCCCACGTCCATCGTTAATGCCTCTGTCTGAGGACTGAGAATACTCAGTCCATTCCTGACATATGTTGGTCTAACCTCAGCCCTGAAAAAGCTTAGTGAAGCTGACTTGACAACTTCGTAGATAATCTGTTCCAGTTCTTCACTACATTTATGGTCACAGTTCATTTCCTGGCATCTAGTCTGTCTTCTATACAATAAATTAAATTATCTATCCTATCTTTAGTAAAAATAGATCATAACTAATTACTTCTTTCTAATACTCTTCTACAAAGAAGATAATAGTTTGCATTTCTCTAATATACAATGTTCTTATGGTCTTATTCATAAATCCATAATATTTGCATTAATACAATAACATCTAATTTATTAACTCAGTTTTGACTAACTAAACCCCCACAGATTGCAGATTGTCTGCAGTACTGAGGTCTAGCCAATTATTTCACGTTAATTGTTCATTAGGTTTCCTTCCTCACTGTAGTATTTCACATTTATTTCCAGTCAATTGCATCCTAACAATTCATCAAGCAATCAAAGTGTGTTCTCCAAAGTTCATTCAACCTATCCCAGCTCAGCGCCAACTGCGCATCCTAAAAGCTTTTATTTCCAGTTTATCATCTCAACCTCAACATAACAAAACCCTGTGTTCTTTTAACATATTAGTGCACCACTAAACATCTTCAGTAATACATTCACCACTAGCGAAGCCTAAGTAAGACCTACCAACTAGTGGAATGTGTTGAACCTGTTGAAGTTTCGTATACATCCTATGGTAATTTATTCTAAACAACTTTCCATTAGTTTGATCAAGAGAAATCCATGTGAGACTGTGTAATGATTAAAGATATCACATCTTTTGTTTTCCCCTTCACAGCAGTAACAAGTTTGTTACTCTAGCGATGAGGGTTATACCAGTTTTACACAATTTTATCTATAGGATTAAATAATCCATAGGGAAATCGAAGGGCATAATCAGTAATTGTCAAGTGGGCATCAAACATGAGGATTTTGCAGTTGCTTATACCAGGAGATAGGGGAAAAAAAATAAAAGAACAAATTATTGCTTTGGACCTGTTCTGTTTTTTTTTTAATTGAAAAAAAAAAAAAAAAAAGACACATAGTACATCCACCTTCCTGAACACAACAGGGAAAGGAAAAAACAGTGTCATAGCTGCAGAAATGAAAGAGGCAACAAAGCAAACTGATGGGATAATTACTGTGTATATGGATCTGCAGACAATGAAGCAGGTGAGGAAGGGAATCTATTGGAGTGGAAGGCAATGGATGTAAAGGGCAGATTACTTATGGGATTGCATTCTGGAATGGACTCTGGTAACTGTGATGAAACACTGGAGTCTTCAAATTCTTCACTTACTAGACTCAGAAAGCGTCTGTGGTGGTAGGTATGGTTTCCCTTTTAAAACTCAACTTTTAAAACTCAAACTTGATCTTGATCCCAGAGTGCAAACCTCACTGACAGACGACAACTTTGTATCATTGATTTCAGAATGCATTCCAGAATTTGGGGATATGCTGTAGCATGACCACCTCCATACAACAAATCTCAAACTAAAAAGTCCAATTAAAACAGTGCAAGATAGTTTTAGAAATCTTCTGTTATGCACAATCATAGTACTTTGTTTTTTCTTACTTCTAGAGGATGAAGCATTATATCCTTATATGTTCCAACTCTTTTCTCTGCATTTTCAAGAATATCTTCAGGTCTCTGCACTAATTGATGAAAAGATTCTGCTTTCTTATGTAGATCTTCTGCAGTCTGCAGAACAAAATTTAAAGATACAGAAATAATATATTGAAATAATTTTTGTCTTCACTCAAAGGTAAATAAAGTAGCTTTGCAGAGTATGGCAATGAGTATCAGTCCAGTGATTGCTGACCATGATCCTTTCCTGATGATGTATAGTTACCACAAATGGAAAGTAATGTGCCTAGAACTTGCATTGATAAGTCTCTGGCCACTCTTATAAAAATTCAACCTGAATTCAAAATTAATACCATCATGAAAAAAAAAAATTCATTTGTAGTAATGTAATACCAAAACCAGAAAATGAGCTAGTGTCCTGCAAATACCAGTAAAACTTGTTACAATAAACAAAATTTAAGAACTCTTTTATTTGCCTAGATCAAAAACAGGCAATGGAGAGTCACCTTTTTCCTCCTGATGCACTCTCTTAACTTATGGCAAGGAACAGTTCAGTGACTTCTGTGTTAAAGACTGAATCCAGGTTAAGCTACACAATCATCAGCACTTGCTGTCATTGAAACCTACCATTTAAGTATTATCTCACATCTCTTAAAGCAGAACAGAAATGGAATTAAGGTAAAAGTTGAGCAAAATTAATTCATAATGTAGTGTAGTGATATTTTAGAGTATCAGAATTTGTTCTGCTTTGTCTAAATTATACTTTGCATTGTTTAGAAATTAGCAATATTTACCTCTTTTTCCCCTCCTTTTTCTTCTTTTTCCTCTTCCTGCTCCTCTTCTTCATCCTCTTCTTCATGCTGATTTTTCTCTTTCTTATGCTTCTCAGTAACTTTAGGATCCCACTGGCTCCTCTGATATACCTGCCCTGAATCAGGGTGTTGCCTTTGTCCTGATATTCTTTGGCATAAGTCAGAGTCTGGATACTAGCAAGGAATAAGTAAAAAGAAATCATGTGTTTATTGTCCTGCTATAACATCTTTTTCTCGGAGAGACAAAATTTCTCTAAATTGGTCTACTAATAACAGTATTTTATTATTCCCAGAGTTATCTAGAATCTCCATTCTTCTGTTCCTTTTAATCTAATGAAAATAGTTACATTTCTGACATATCTGTGAAAGCAGCTTGAATAAACTGAAATCAAAGGCAAAATTATTCATTCAACTTTGGGACAAGGATTTTTAATGCACATTTCGTCTCAGTCTTTTTCTCAGAGGAGAAGATGATGATGTTACTACAAGAAGTCAAGAATTACATTTTTCTTTCCAGTGTAGTTAGTATATCCATTTGTACTGTTGCATATGAAACTATACAGCACATATTCTCAAGAACTGGGATTTCTCACTACTTGGTATTAAAACAAAGACTGACTTTCTGAAAAGCAGCACAAAAATATGTTTCTCTAATATTTTAAGATCTTTCCACGACCACAGAAAAAAGGTTTGAAGTAGGCATTCACAATTTTTTACTATGCATATTCAAGCAAATTAAGTTTTAAAAGTACAGGATTAAAACAAACATGCAGTTAAATCTGCAAAGTCATAGAATAGATCCATACCCTGAAGCTTAGCATCTGAAAAAACACATAGATATGACAACCAGAATCAAAATCCCAATGAGAATGGACCACAAGACCAGAGGCTGACTATTCAGAGCTACCTCAGTAGCTCATTCTGCACATTCAAAGTAAAAGAGAGAAATAATCTAGTTGATAATAAATAAAACATTACAAGAAGAAGGGTCTGAAACTTTGTTCATGACTATACATACTGTTATTTTATCTGCATGGAATCTGGCAGTTTGGTAGGGGCCAGCTAGTATCCTCCCCAGTGAATAGCTGGGCACAGTCTGGAGAATGGCACAGGCCTAGGGCCTTTCCCAGTGGGCAGTTTGGGCATGGTTATCCCATTCTGACTAATAAGACAGGTTAGTGATGTTTGGCCAAAGCAGTCAGCCTGATGTCTGAAGAGTCCCTGTTGCCTTGTTTTTTTACTAATATGGAAGTAGAAAGCAAGTCCATTCTTTTAGGTTAAAATGAGAAAGTCCTCTTAATCCTACACTTCCAACAATTTATGGTTCTTTGGTTATATCAGAATCACTTCTGTAAAATATCTGGTATGTCCCACTACAAATTGAGATTTGTAAACAAGATGAATGAATAATGAATAAGAAGTAGTTTCACAATTAGTGAGTGAAAAATAAAACAATTTGCTTTCTAACTTCCATATGTGGGAAATTTTTTCCTGCAATATGTGGATGGTGGACGTACATTTATCCAAAATCCCATAATAATCATGTTACTCAGAATTTCCTTTTCTTGAAAACCTCTATCTTCTAATCGGTAGAGGTGCAAAGACTGTAACTGCTGCTCAAGTTTTAGGAAATGTTCATTATTTTACCTGAGCAATGCTTATAATGGAATAAAATAGTGAAATTCCATTCCAATATAAAAGAGAACAATTTATCGCTCCTCAAAAAATACTATACTCAAGTGCACAGAGGAAAATATGATCTTTTGGCATACGCGGCACATGAGTCTACTAATAATTAAGAAAATTATTAGCAAGTTAATGAAGATGACATTACCTTAATGTTAATCAGGAAATCCGGTTTTAATTTTAGATTCTTTATTTTCTCTATTTGCTGTGAAACAGTCATGTATTCCTCCGAGAGAGAAGGAAATCCACTGAGAACATAACCTGACAAATACATTTTATGAAACATATTTTTTAGAAGCTTATGTCAAACATAAGGCTAGTTTTACTTGTCTTTAAACAATACATTTAGTGGCACAATTTTAAACCATGTACATGATATAACACTACTAAAAAAAATTGTGCACCCATGTCTACTTCCGATGAAATACAGAAAAGTGTGTTGTTTTCAACTTTATAGAGTACTCCCAAAATTTGTTAACTCAAGAATTATGAGGACGTTAAAGATCATACTCAGATCACCTGCTTTATACAACCTTGGAAGGTCTTTGCTTCTATGGACAAGGGAGGGAGTCTGAACCACACTCGTGCCTCTCAAAAGGAAGCACTGTGCACATGGTATGCACGCAGAGGCACCTAACTTGGTAAGCATCTGTTCACTCAGGATTCACAATGCTGAGTCCTGTTTGGCAAGCAGACATTGGCTATATATGACAAGCACAGTACTTTTTTTCCTAGTATTATTACAGTGCTCAGCCCCACAGACGAAATTGTGGCTTCAAGTTCCTAGGATAGTACTGTAACTACTAATGGCTGCATCTGGTGCAGCAAGAACTACTGTTACAGCAAGAAAATCAATATTTATAAGGTCAGAAGGAGAGACTAAAAAGAATTGGGTGGATTTTTTTTAGCCAAATAATGATAATATTCCCTTAGAGAAATGGTGCATGCTTAGAATTTTATGTGCTAACATTTAAATGCAAGTCTGGGCAGCACAAAAACATAGCAGTCTTTGCAAGAGGTACTAGGAGTGAAGACTCCTCCTTCTTTGGGGAGCTACTATCCATAGATGCAAAATTTATAGAAAAGGATAAGCAAGAGAGAGCATAATATACAGTCATTCCTCTAGGAACTTAAAATCCTGGATTCTAAGTTGTCAATACCTTTAGCGAATTCTAACTGGTAGGTGTGAAGAGTCTGCACAGTGTCTGCTTACCAACACATCCCAGACAACAATAGCTGATGTGATGAGAATGGGAGTGTAACATGGGAAACTGTTTGTTCTCTGACAGAGTGTTTGCTCCCAAACCAATAATGTGGGGAGACTAACAATGATGAGGTATAGCTATGGCAACCATCAACCAGATCAAATAGCAACCAGGGGATTACCAAGAAACTTTTGAGGGGATAAGGAGCCACCTTGAAGAGAAGCATTAAAATTTGTGCCAGGGGAAGAGATCTTAGAGCAAGGCAAAAGAACAGGAGCCTAACCAGGTTTGGTGTGCCAGCATCACAGCCTTCTGGCTAGGCCTGGCAGAACAGCCTCCTTCTTGGATGCTCTGAGTAATCTGCATTTCAACTACTGGACTGACAGAACAAGGTTAAACACACAGTGACCCACACCCCCAGTGTGTGTATGTGAGCTCACAGGGAGCTTTCTCACTGGTGTGCGGCTTAGCAGACTGCAGGAAATGGCACACAAAGATGTGCCTGCATTTCCAACAGAAAGCATGCTTAAATAGGTGAACATGTACTCTCAGATAAGGGAATGTGTGCTTCTAACTTCCACACATCTTCGAGAGAGGGTTTGTGTGCATAACCATGCCAGTTTGAGTATACTCCCTGGAATTAGTTTTATGAGGATGTTCAAAAATTTGTAGGTGTTCATTATATTTGGCAAGTGCCTAGTGCTGTGGCTTGTCTGTTTTGTGGCTGATATTGAATCTTTTCACTGATCACCAGTTTGCTGATTGTCAGTTAAGAAATCAATAAACAACTTTGCTTCTGGTTTGATTTAGAGCATGCTAATAGAGTAGTTCCCTCCTGTGATAATGACATAGATTTTTCCTTTGCAAATATTATTTAGGTTAACCTGATATGAACTTCTGGTTTTCTTCCTGTCTTGAAAAAAAAAAAGAAAGAAAAGAGCAAGTGTATCAATTACATAGAGGTTATAATTCTGTATTTTCTTACCTACAATGCCCTAAAATACAAGTTTGCTTGTTATTGTACAGTGTCTATGTTATTTTAATAAGAGACACTGTTTCAAGAAGTAGCTTACAAGATCCATATCTGACCTACTTTGGAAGTAAGGAAAAAAATCTGGTTTTAGCGTCTTACAATTTTTAAATATTATCATTTGCATTAGCACGTGTGGATACCTCTGGCACATTAGTCTCCAACATGATATGTTTATTATTTAAGACAGAAGATTATAACTTGAAAGAATACCTTATTGTGTGTACTGTTTAGAAACTTGTATTTTTCAAACATTAAAAGTAAAAAACTCAGCCTCTCATAAAACAGTTTCTTAAATCTTTAATGAATAATTAACAGAGAATTGACTGATTAGCTCCTGTTGAAAGCTTAAGCTTCCCAAGGATTATACTAAGATAGTAGCTGATTAAACAAAAAGTTATTAGAACTAGAAAATACTTAACAAAACTGGTTTTGGAGATCAGTTCTAGTTGGTAGGAAAAATAGTGAAAATGTTGGCTGTTCTATTCCTTGCTACTTTGGGGTATCTGTAATACAGAAAATGTCTTGGCTACAAGAACCAAACTTTTATCAATTTTACAGTCTCTAGGATCTCTGTGTCCTCTGTGATACACACATCTTCAGGCAGACTCAAAAAGGGGAACTCCAATAACAGAAATACCTCCTTATGCCTTTATTAAAGTCCTAACATATGGATTAAGAGACTGGTATTTCTGCTGATACCTCTTCCAGCAAATTTTCTGTCCACATCATACCATTTTTTTCATTTATTCCCTATTTCTCTGTCTTTTTTTATACTGTTTTAAAAGCCTGGGTTCATCAGTTAAGGCTGCATATTTTGCAAAACTGTTGGGTCTTGGACTAGAGAAGAAAAAAAAAACCATTGCAACTGAAAGCTTAAAAAGCATGCTAGTTTTCAGAGCAGAATAAACTTAAATTTTCTACACCTGTCTCTCTCCTATAATGGAAATTTCAAATAAAAGTCAGAATGAGGAAAAAACCTACATTTCCTTTTTACTTTCTTTCCACTTAGCAGTGTATTTGTTTTTTCTTCAAGAAAGCAGGTTCAGACTAGCAAGATCTGCAGCACTAGTCTTGACAGCCTCAAGTGAGAGTCATAGCAACACTTAAAATTTGGGGCAAAATAATTTTCTCAAAATTAACACAACATAGGACTAGTATGACACCTTCCGATCTCCCATATTGGTAAGCTAATCCCTAAACACGCTCATTTTATTGATATTTCACAACCTGAAGAGCACAAAAAAAGGTGTTACCATCGAATACAAAATAAATCATATTTGAGCACCAATGGATATAAGGTGTGGAAAGAGGGTAAGCCTGCTGAGCAGTGGCTGAAGTCCCTTGGTTTGGTCAGTCTGGAGGAGATTGAGGGGAGACCTCTTTGCAGTCTACAACTTCCTCAAGGGAAGAGGAAGGGCAGGCACTGATCTCTTCTCTGTGGTGACCAGTGACAGGACCTGAGGGAATGGCCTGACATTGTGCCAGGGGAGGTTTAGGTTGGATATTAGAAAAAGGTTCTTCACGCAGAGGGTGATTGAGTACTGGAAGAGGCTCCCCAGGCAAGGGGTCACAGCACCAAGCCTGAGAGAGTTCAAGAAGCATCCAGACAATAATCTGACACAGATGGTATGATTCTTGGGGATGGTTCCGTGCAGAGCCAAGAACTGGACTCAATGATCCTGATGGGTCCCTTGCAACTCAGCATATTCTATGATTCTATGAAAATTACAGCTAGCACATTCTAAGAAGTTTAGGCTACAAACATACTTACCAAAATGAGCAACTTCTGGTGACTCAAGCTTTTGCAGAACCATTTCGGTAACCAGTTCCTCAGAAATACTTTCACCTTTAAAAAGCAATTCTTGACACTAAGGTAAAATGCAAAACATAGCATTATACAATATGGATTTGTCAAGAACGTGAAAAACTCACTAGAAGGTTAGACTTTTACCTTAAGTCCATATTCTGTTTCTTCATGAATATTTGTTTGAATTACTTCTGAAGCTGACAGAGCACATCAGAGAGAATAAAATTAAAATAGTTAATAAAAAGTATTTTCTATACAGACAGGTAGATGCAGATACATAAATACATACACATACACGCACCAGAGTATGTATGTGTGTTCCAAGCAATCAGGCTACTTTTGAATGAACAGCCATTATAATTAGGGCCATTATTGTACTTTGCCCACCCAGAACTTGGAGCCTTCTGGCAAGGTTTGGGTAGGTGTTTTTCCCTACAATTTAACCCTGTATATACTACAGAAAAATGCACAACAGCAGTTTTGCAGGATTATTTTAACTACTGATTTATATTAAATCAGCATTATTCCTTTGTAATCCATACATAAGTACTTCAGCTCAATCCCTTCCTAAATTTTAAAAGCAAGATGTAGCAGAACTGCTTAGACACACAAAACCATCTACTTAAAAAAAGTCATTAAGAACCTCTTTCTTACATAGTTTAATTATCTAAAATTAAATAAATACTAAATTTGACATTCATTAAATTCAAAGACCTGCCCTCTGTCTATGTGGACAGTGGCATCATAGCAGAACGATCCTGGAAGTCTTTCACACTTCTGTACAAATTAAATAAGCAGACACTTTACAAAAGTTTTCAAGAATGACCCTTAAGGCTACATTTATATTACTAATAAACCAGGTCAGGGAAATGTCCTGAAACCAGGTGGCTCATGCCTATATGGCCATAATCTTTCTTCTCAAACACAGTGGCTGTTTTCCAACTGTTCCTACTATTAATGATGACTGTTGCACATACCATCCTTCATACAATGAATGGGTGCTTGGGAGAACAGCATTTGCCGCGGGTCAAAGCTGAGACAGGGAATGTTCTAATAAATGATACAGACAACTGAAAATCAGCAATCTGTGTGCATCCTGGCCCTGTTTTATTTATGAGTATTGACCTATTCATTGGATAAATAGACAGAAAGTATTATAATTAAAAAGACTGCAAACACCTTTCCTATTTAATAATTCTCTATCTTGGTTTATTTTTAACACAACACAGGACGGATATTTTTACACTGGAGCAAGTCCAGAAGTGGGCACCAATATGATTAGAAGTGTTGAATGTACTAGGAAGGCCAAAAGAACTGGCCTTGTTCAGCCTGAAGAAAAACAGACAAATCTTACTGTTGTCTAAAACTTACTGGGAGATCACAAACTCAGAACCACTGTCTTCACAGAAGTGCAATTAGGACAGGAGGCAACAGACATAAGTAGGAACGTGAGAAATCTGAATGGGGTAATTAGGAAGCAATTCTTCATTGTGAAGGTAGTCAATATTGTAAAGTGTTTCTCTGAGAGGACACAGAGTCTCCATCCTCGGAAATATTCCAGACTCAACTGAGCAACCCTCTCTAGTTGACTCTGCTTTGAGAGGAAGTTTGAGACTCAGTCATTTCTGGAGGTCCTTTCTGAACTCAATTATTCATGTTTATATATGTTGAATTTCTTCACTTCTTTCTTTTTTGATGTAGAAAGTGAAAAAAAACTTACTAGCAAAAGTTGAAGGAATATGTGTGTACACATATTGTGTGGGTACACTAACCAAAAGATTAAAAGAAATATCATGAGCAAAATTAGAAAAGAATAATTCTCTGAATCTACTAGAAATAAGGCTTAAAAATGCAGAAAGTGAGATTTAGATCAGTCATAAGAAAAACTTTCTAATGGCAAAGGCTGTGTTACAGAGATAGACTGCCTAGAGATTCTAAAAACAAATCTGATGGACATTTGTCAGTAATGGTTTAAATACTTTCAAACAGAGTGGATTGGCTTAAGTACATTCCTGAGGTGCCTTCTGATTTTGGTCTGATCTATGTTTTGGAACAGGTATTAATTTTTTGTTATACAATAATATGAATTTAAAATTCTATAGTTACATAAGTCCAAAAAGCACTTTATTAAAACTGAATTGTACCATGTTAGAGTTCCAAACCTTCAAAAGAAGATAAAGATGCTTCATTTGATAAATAACTACATACTCACAGGAATATGAAGTGTTACCCTGTCCACTAGAGGGCTTTCATTAGAACAATAAAAAAATACCAGGGGGCAAATTTAAATGACAAAACTTAAGCATAAATTATATGTAAAGAATAAGTTCATAATCAGAACAATTTACACATATATACCATAACATCTGATTTATAATTTGGTGTTCCCAAAGAGGTACTCAAGAAATTGCTTCATAGTTAAGGTTATATTGTGCTTCTTTTACTTAAAAATATTGTATTACTCTTCAAACTGGTAGGACATATGTGGTGTAAAAGTTTTCTTTCTTTCATAAAACTACAGTGAAAGAATCAAGATTTGTGAATTATGTCATAGATATAAAAATATTACCAGGGCTTTAAAAAAATTACATCCTTTTTAGCGTTTCTTTACTTACTGCTGACAAAATTAGGACCAAAAAAACCCCGAACAACTTCCAGAGACTTAATTCTTTTCTGTAGGAACTTTCTTTCTGAGATGCCTCAAAATGAAAAGGAAATCCCAAGCAATGTGTTTATAGGGAATAAGATAATGTTATACATAACAGGTTTTACTCTACAAATCTTCAAAAATCTTTGATGAGAGGGACTGTCAGAAACATAGCTCAGTAGCTTAAAAAATTAAATGGCAGCTTTTATTCTGGTAAATGCATGGTGGGAGAAATTAACTACACCTTCTGAAATAAGCCATGGGATATTTTTGGTTTAGAAATTTGAAAATGCCAGTTCCCATTACTTCCTTTACTACTTGTAGTGATACAAAAGCTATGCTTCTGTTTCCTGGAGGACAACCACCTTGCACTGAATGCCACACAAAAGAAAAGAAAGATACTTCTATTTTTTCATGGTCTGTATTGGAAAATGTCTCTGCTCCCTGGAGTTGAATGAGTTGCCTCCATGTGAACAAGAAGGGTCACATGAATCACCTTACAGGACTGGGAATAGAATTTGATTATGATGAAAAAAAAAACCCACAGTGATTTTCTAAGACTTTCAATAACTAAAAAGCCATTATCAGCAATTGTATTTCTGGCAAAATGGTTACTTGGTCCTTATCAGAAGCCTTTGCTGGAATCAGAAACATGCCTTATTGAGTTACAGGGAAAAGCGAGGACATTCTAAACCAAAAGATATTGTGAAACAATTGCAATGTTCCAAATACAGTGTATGTTTACCTTCTATGAAAATGGAATTCCATCTCTGTGCTAGTTTTCTAGCTAATGTTTTCTTTCCAGAACCCTTAAAACAAAAAATACACTTTTAAAAGAAAAACAGGCTGAACAAAACCAAAAAATCCCCGCAAACATATCACACAATAAAGAATATATTTTCATATGATAAAAACAACTACAAGCTACCATTGGGATTAGGGCCTCTGAGTTATGCACTGGGCAAACACAGAACACTCTTTTATTACCATCCTCTATTGTATACTGCCTAGCATTGCTAGTATACTGCTACTGCCCTTTGCAGTTAATTATCATCAAAGACTTTGTTTCTGAGTAACTCTATCTAAAACTCAGCTATGGTTTGCCCACATATTCCTATGAGAAACCCTTTAGGACTGAAATTTATTATCTTCAGTCTCAAAGCCTATTATGATGCAAACCTGCTCAAGCCTTTCTGAGTAGGATACACAGGGATAATATTCTTTGACTAAAACAACAAATGCTTAAAAACTGCCCTTGTTAGTCCACAAATTTGGTTTTATACTGACAAAATGTTTATTTTATCATTTATATGAGTCTCGAGGAACTGACACAATCAAGAAAAATGAGGCATCTAAGAGTACAACTATCTGAATGGGATTTTTTGTAACTCACCATCTTCCACCCTTAGGATTGTGCCCCTTTTTTCCAGGGGCATATACGAAGACCTCTTTTGACAGTTTGCTTGCCCCAGATAAATTTTGTGATTAAAAAATAGTAAAAATCCACAAATAAATCACAATTCCCAGTTAACAGTGTATCAGCAAACACTCCAGCTTCTCACACCTTAAATCTTACAGATATGATGTAAGTATATATATTTGTTTTTGGTTTAATGGCACTATGTTTTTAACTTAAAAGATCTATCTTAAATAAGATAGGTGCTCTACACATCATCCATATAAATAAAAAATATTATCATAAAAATAGACTATTTAATTCTCTGTTTTCCTGGTAATGACTGTACAGTTTTAACCCTTTGTTAAATTTGTATTAATGTAAAGCATCTACTGAAAGCAATGATTGAGAATATGAGAATATTTTTGTATTGTTTTTCAATGAGCATTTTATGCTGGTTTAGTCTAAAAAATGTAAAGTTACCTTTTTCATGTGAGGTTAGAAATTTGATGTTTGTATAAAATTAGACAAGCTAATCCAGTGTAGTTTTCTACTGAGCTGAGTGCACTCTTTTAAGTGCATATAGCCATACGACATGTTATACAGCAAACTTGTACCAAAAAACGAACTCCCTTCAGCAAACTAAGGGAGTAATGCACCCCCACACAAAGTCTCCTACCTTTGGTAAAAGAGAAGAATCTGAGAAGTTTAGGATTATAAAACATTGCATTTTCCTAAGTATGGGAGGCCACAAATTATTTGAGAAAAAGAGAGATCTTGAATTATAGTTGAAATGAGGTACAAATCTTATTGGGACACCTTGTTGGATTTCAGATGTTCCCAAAATGATATATAACTATGTCAGAATTTTAATATTAAGGTTAAGATATGTAATATCTCACTGCACGTCTGTAAGTCAGTACATTAACCTTAAGGTTCTTTTATGGCTATTTATGTCTTTAATCCATCAAGTTTTTTAAAAGTTAGAATACTTGATAACATTGTTCTGGTTTTGGCTGGGGTAGAGTTACTTTTTTTTCATAGTAGCAAGTATGGGGCCATGTTTTGGATTTGTGCTGAAAAAAAGTGTTGTTAATTTAGAGATGTTTTTGCTGCTGCTGAGCAGTGCTTACACAGAGACAAGGCATTTTCTGCTTCTCATAATGCCACGCTGGTGAAGAGACTGGAGGTGCACAAGGAGTTGGGAGTAGACACAGCTGGGACAGCTGACCCCAACTGACCAAAGGGATACTACACAGCATCACGCTCAGCTTATAAAGCTGGGAAGAAGAAGGAAGGGGGGACATTCAGAGTGATGGCGTTTGTCTTCCTAAGTAACTGTTTCACATGATGGGGCTCTCCTGGGGGTGCCTGCCCATGGGAAGTAGTGAATTAATTCCTTCTTTGGCTTTGCTCACATGTGTGGCTTTTGCTTTATCTGTTAAACCGTCTCTATCTCAACCCATGAGTTTTCTCACTTTTACCCTTCTGATTCTCTGTCCCATCCCACTGGGGCTAGTGAGTGGCTGCGTGGGATTTGGTTGCTGGCTGGGGCTAAACCACCACAAAAATAAAAACCATCCAGTTGTCAATGTGAAAAGAAATTTTTTGAGCAACATGTAACTTTTAACACTTTTAATTGTACCTGACTGATCGCTCAGGCCAAAAATTGGCCTCGTTAAATGAGATCAGAATCTTTACCACACTCTGAAGGATTTGAAGAGTGGAAAAGGTGAAAAAGTAGGTGTTTGATCCTTTTGGCAGCATCGCTAAACTAATGTTTTGAAAGGAAAAGTAAAATTGTTAGCAAAATATCTGAAAAAAAAATTTCTATCTGACATCTTACTGGCTTTCCAAAGATAATTAAGCAAGCGGGCTTGGACAACAGAAAGGATTTTTCAGCCTCATCTTCATCAAAGATGTCTGTAAAGGGCTGAGCTTGTTTTTCCTCCTGCGAAGCCATGTATTATCTAAGACTGGGAGAAAAATACAGTAGTTACATATGTGTAAAATGACTTTCAAGTGGAACTGAATTACAAGGTAAATGGCTTTGTAAAAAAACCACCAAACTGTTATAAGAAGAAAAAGCATTTAGAGAACGTACACAATTGAGAACATACCCATTACTAAGAGAAAAGCCACTTGTGAAAAATAAGAGACTGTCAGAACTGCCCCTGACCCCCAGCTGGAACTTTATGGCAGTTGATAACAACTTTTTCCTGACTCTCAAACTGCCTGTTGCTCTTTTTTAGTTGTTTCACTGCCTTGTCCTTCCTGCTCCAATTACCACACAGTCTCTCTGGTCCCTGAAATGTACCGTGGGCGTGCTAAGACCTTCGCTTTTGAGCTTCAGACACAGAAGGCCCCCGTCATGGTCAGTGGAACCACACGTAGGTACATGAAAAAGGCTTTGCAGAATCAAATCACGGTTCATAATCTGTCCACTCACAAATCCCAGTTTTTCCAGGACTGCCAGAAGCCGCACATCCAGTACTACACAACGAATTAAAACCCAAACAAACTTCTAATTAAGGTAAGTTGGAAGAAAATTTGGGTGGGCCTTTCACACAAATGGAGGCCAAAAATGTGAGGAGCGTGTTTAAGCTTGTTTGAAGAAGGCAAAAAAACCCTCCAGCTTTCTTTAGAGGGCCACTTCAGTCTCACCCATATGGCCCCAGTACAACCTCCATACAACCCAGTACAACCCCATAAAACCCCCAGTCATTTTTAAATTAAATAACTGAATTTGAAAATTCTACTGAGAACCTGAAAAATCTGAAAAAAAAAAAATCTGAAAAGAGTCTTGAAACGTCAAACTGAAACATTCAGACACCTTCGCAATAAGTATTTTAATATAAAAAAAAAAAAGGCCTCCACGTGCGAACCAACACCCGATTTCTCTCACGGGAAACGCACCGGTTGAGCTTTACGTGCCGTTCCCCGCTGTTTCGCCCCTTTCCAAACCTTCACAACTAAGGGTCAATTTCCAAATTCACAAAAACACCACAACCAAAGCCAAGAATTAAACCAGACAGACGCGCGCCCTCCCCGCTCCCAGGACCATGTCCCGGTGGGCGCCTCCCCCGGGTCGGACCGGAGGGGCACTTACGTCGCACGGGCTCAAGGCCTGAGCGAGGGCGCCGCTACCTCCGCGCGCGCCCCGGTACCCGGGCAACTGCCGAGCCCCGCCCCCTGCACCTGGCCCCGCCCCCAGAGAGCTGGAGCCCCGCCCTGTCAGGGAGGGTGAGGCAGAGGCCCCGCCCTCTAACGTTGGCCCCGCCCCTCAGAGGCGGGTGAGGCGGAGGCCCCCACGGGGCTGCGGAGCTGTTCCTGGTGCTGACCATGCTCCCCTCGCAGGGAGCGCGTCCCGGTGGGAGCAGCGGCTGCGGCTACGGCTGCGGCCGCCTCGCCCGCCCCGGTGCCGCTGCCGGGAGCCGCCGCTGCCGAGGAGCGGCGCGTGACGCTGCTCCGCCGGCCCCTCCGGCAGTGGCGGCGGCGGCGCAGGCGCGCTCCCTCTCCCTCCCGTGGGTGCGCCGGCGCGGTGGCGCGCGGGCACTTCCGGGTTCCCCCGTTACCGGAGGTGTGTCCCCGCCCTGCTCTGGCGGGGCCTCACCGCCTGTTCCTGGGCTGTCCCCGGGCAGCCCCCGCCGCTCCCGCCCCGGCCCTGCCTCGGGGCCGCCATGCCGGCGGCGGCCGCCCCCCTGATCAGCTCCGTGCAGAAGCTGGTGCTGTATGAGACCAGGGCTGTAAGTAGCGTCCGCCCCGCCGCCGCTCCCGAGGCTGGGAGTGTCCTGGCTCCCCTGGCGTGCTGGCTCGGCTCTGCCCGGGGCTGCTGCCTCGGCTGGGCTGTAGCTTGTCAAAAACTGCTCCTTGCCTTCCTTCTCTTTTGCTGAGGTTTGGTTCGTTTTGGTCACATTCAAAACATCCTAATAACTTTTAAAAAAAGAAGAAAAAAAAAGGAAGTGTTTAAAGTTCTTGCCTTCACCGTGTCTGAGGCTCGTGACTTAAGCGAAGGAAGGGCCCCTGACACGCAGGTCAGCGGAGGGCCCTGCGGTGCTAGGTGCTACCAGGGTGGCAGGGAAGGCTGGGCCCTGCTTGTTGTGTCGTGTGGCTGTGTCACACAGCCAGGCTCACAGTGCTCACTCGTGCCAGGTGGAGTTAAAACTGGGCAGCTGAAGGTGTCCAGAACTACAGATTTCAGTTTGAATTAAGACTTTAAGCAGGATGGCTGAAGTGGTTACCACCCCCACTGATCTGTTTGCTAGTTCTGGCAGATTTCAGTCCTCCTCGCATGAACGGCTGGTGAAAGAGTTTCCAGAGTTTTCAGTCAAAGATTTTTAGCATTCCTTATGTCCTGTTGTGGAAACTGTAAGGATGTGTTATTCACAGTACTTCTTTGCCATGGGCAAAATGGATTGGAGGCTTGAGTGGTAATTTCTGCTTTAGCCATGTGATGAGCAGCATGTGAGTCAGAATCCAATTTCTTGATGTAAATAGCCTAAGATAATACCACTGTGTTTATTACTTTAACTCCAAATCAAATTTCTTTGTGTAGTTTCCCTTGTTTCATAGTATGTTGGTTTTTTTAACTTGAGGTAGTTTTGGATGGGGTCAGGTACCATGGCTTTAAATGCAACAATTAGCTCTATTTTAAGTTCAGATGTTATCTGTAGTGATAACAGAAAAATGTTTTGTACGCTGAAGTCAGTGTTGCCTCCTGGAAACTTACCAAAATGGCATGGATCGCATGAAGGGGATGCAGTTTGGTCTGCCTGAATAGTCTCAATATGAAGAAGAATCTGACTTCCAGCTTTTGTTCTGTCAGAAGTAGGTTTGTACTTTTGTGCTAATTCCTCATTAAACAGCCTGTGAAACAGAGAAGGATTAAAGCATGCAGAGTTAACAGTATAAGTAAATAAAAAAAATGAAGTTTACACTCCAGAAAATCTTTCCAGAATGTTACTTTTTTCCTATACCTGAAGGAATTTTGATGGCTGCCTTATTCATCTTTCTCACTGTTGCTGGAAACGGCTGATTGTTCTTTTATTTTCAGCTAAATTATCACTGTATGTGAGGAGGGCAATGGGAAAATGTGATTTCTGAATCAAGTCCTAAATTACTGAATTTGGTTGTTCTTGGCTCATAACTCATGCTGCCTCTCAGCTGAGTTTTGGCTTCTTGTGACTGGCATGCATGGATATCTGGCCTGCTCCTCTCTGAACTGTAAAACTCAGTTCCTGAGAGACAACGGGGGGGTGTGGGGTGTGGGGTGTGCAGGGTCAATATTGTGCTTTAGAGTTCTGTCAGCTTGCTGCAATTCTTTAGGTGTCTCAGGTTGATCCTCTTAGTTTGGGAACCACAGTCTTTTACATCTGGCCAGTGGTAGCTGGCAGTACCTACCTGAATGGGTGGGTTTGCCCATGCTCTGTTCTGTTCAGAATTCAGTAAGGGTCGGATCCAGCAGTCCTGATCACTCCAGGAGGCAAGATATTTTCCATCAGCTAGTAAAGGCAGTGGTTTGTGGATGAACATGTGCCATTTGAAATGTCTCAGCTGAGCAAGGGTGTCTCAAAGCTGTTCCTTTAGTCACTTCTTGTGAGTGATGAAAATGGAATGTTTTCCCTGAGTGTGGTTATATTCTTATTTAAAAAAATAAAAAGTGCGAATTAAAGCACACTGTGTTTTGATATTCAAATTCTAGTCCTTTTTTCAGAAGGAAAAATACAATAGGAATCATTTTGATGTGATTATATGAAAAGAGTTGATGCACTTAATAAACTCATAGACTGAGGTATATTAGAAGGGACTTCTGGAGATCATCTAGTCCAGCCCAGTGCACAAAGCAGCTTAAACAAGAGCATGTTGCTCAGGGCTGCATGCAGCTGAATTTTGAATACTTCCAAATACATAGATTTTACTGCCTTTGCAGACAACATGTTCTGAGCTTGACCACCCTTACTGTTTAAAAAAAAAGTGAGAAATTCCTTATATTAAATTGAAATTTTGCCTGTTTCAAGTTGTATCCATTGAATCTTGTTCCATCCACTTGAAAGAATTTGTCTCTGTTATCTACACCTTCCCATTACATCAATTTAGACAGTAGTAAGATGCTGCCAGAGCTTTCTGAAGGCTGAACAAACCCAGTTCTCTCAGTCTCTCCCAGTGCATCATGTGCTCTGTCCTCCGAATCATCTGGGTAGCTCTCTGCTGGACTCATTCACTATGCTGATGTCCATCTTGTGCTGGGGAGCCCAAAACTGGACTGGAGATTTGAATAGGTCACGGTTGCTGTTGCAGCTGATTCAGTGTCACATGGGGCTGCTGACAGAAGTTCCCACTTCTCCCCGAGGTGTCCCTCGTGTGATGTCCTTTGCATGAAATCTCACAATCATGCAGTTGCCAGCTCTGACAGTCACTGGTATGGCATAAGTGTCACCCAGACATAAAAATCAATAGCTTTCTCCTGGTTTGGGGTACTCTTCTGATTTTCCTAAGGCCAAAGGCTTGCTAGATTGAGCATATGGGATCCGGAGTTGTATCAGATACAGGGTAACATGAAACTGTATCCTAGGATTCCTGGTGGAGACCTTTAGTGGGCAAAGAAGCAATGACTTAAGTTGTCAGCAATGGGAGAAACAGTGAGGTTTACACTGGTCGTACGACTTATTTCTGTAAAACTCCTCTGTATTAAAGCAGGAAGAGATGAAATGAATGAGAAAGTGGAAAAAGTGAAAATGGTTTAGGGAGGGGGTTTTTTTTGGTTGGTTGGTTGGTTTGGATTTTTTTTGGTTTTTTTTTAGTTAAAAATATAGTAGTATTAAGTCAAACAGGAAAGGCTCTGGTAGTGTTATTGGAGTCAAATGTGAGACTGCTAGAGGTGTGGAGAACTGAATTCACAGTGTCAATTGAATCAACAGAGAGTGAAATTCTATATTTTCTGTTAATGTTTATATTTAGGATACTTGCTAAAACCTACCTTTTAAACTGATACTTTGGGTCAATAAATGCCATGGAGATGTTAATTGTATCTCCTGTTTGTCCTGGGAAATTGAAGGCTTGTTTAGAAGTAGTCAGAAAGATGAACCGAAGGTTGTATTCAGATCAGTGTCAATTAATTTTCATTTTATGCATATATTGTTGCTGAAAGGCACACCAGAGGGCACTAAAGATATTTCAGCACTATGACTAATAAGAGATGAAAGATATTTTCCTCCCTTTTTCAGAAGAAGATGGAACTTTTGTGTATTCCCCAAATGAAGCCCACCTGAAAGCTGTAGGTTGGTTGATTGGAAATTATCATTTCCCTGAGGCAGTGTGACATTGAACAAGTCAATTTGTGTCATCTCTATAAAGTCATATCACTTGCCTATCTTTCAGGATATTATGAGGCTTAATTAATAATATTTTATTCTAATCAGGTTTTTCTACAGTCTCCATCTCCACAGTATTCAAATGACTTGCACAAGCTTATTAAGGAATGTGACCTGCATAAATACCTGTAGGGTTTTCTGCCCTTTTTTTCCCCAGGGAAAACTCTGTGCATTTGTTTTATTTTAAATTTAATTTATTCTAATAATAATAAATGTAAACATTTTTATGGTAACAAAACCCAGGTTTGCTTATTTAATGCTGAAGTTAGTCTGCGATAAAATTGGAGACACCGTAATGTAGAATATGACTTTACAGAAATAGCTGCAGAATTTTTACTGAATTAGGAAGTGGACTGATTTATATAGATGGTTATCTGGTACATTTAAAAAATATTGGAAGTAGTGAATAGCTGGACAACCATTAGATATCATAACTTCTAGCTAGAAGTGGCTGTGAAATTTGTTCTCTCTGTAGCGGTTTCATTAGCAGAAGATGACCCCTTTCAGCTGACTGTCCTATTCCCTGTGTCATGGCTTTCTAGGAATGGTAATTATGTAGTGGAGCAGAGGATGGAGTTTGCACAAGAAAAGGAGTTTTGTGAAAATCAGGAAAGCTCTGTTTCTGTCTTAAATGTCTTGATATACTGACAGATATATGGCAATAAAATAGAGAAACTTAATCAACTGGTGAATGTGGGATCCGAGAGCATTTATGAGTAGGGCAGGTACTTGGTGGAATAGCAGTAATGAGGACACCACAAGTTCTGAAGAATGTGTGCCATTCAGGAAGAACAAAAATAAAGTTCGAAAGTGATAGCACCACACTGTATGTGAAAGATGTGCCTTCAAATGTCTGCCTAAAGTTGTTCTGGTAACATATTTTTGATTTCTTTTGTCCTGTATTGTCCTAGGTGTCATCATTTAATCACTAGATTAACTGGAGGGAGATAAACTTGGAGATTTGATTTTATTGTGAATCCACCTTTCTGGATGGGATGGTGATGAGGAGCTTGTGGATAAATGGTTGTAAATTGATGTATTTAAATGTGAGGATTCTATGAAAAGAAAAAGGTATTTATTTAAATGTAACAAAGGATGAATAAAAATAAGCATCTTCTATTGCTATTTTTTATTATCAAAAATAAGTTTGTTATAGCCCTAAAACTAAATGGACGTTTTTCCTTGTTTAAAGTAAGAATTTACTTTGAGTATGAATGTACTGAACAAGGGGTGAAAACAAAATGAGTAACAAGAATGGGATTATGAAAAGGGAAACAATCAGTGTTGGGATAGAAATAAAATTAAATATACTAAACAGTGGAACGAATGTAAATATTTTCAAGTTGCTCAAGTCAAGGGTGGTGCTGTGACTGGAACATGACAAATGGAATATTTAATCCATTATGAAATCCCACACATAATTATCCATAGGAAAGTAATTGAAAATTGAGGCAAATGACATAAAACAGAGTCTAGACTTACAAAGGTGCTATCAGATTAACCTGGTTGTATTGCACATCTTCATCTAAAAATTAGATGGCCTTATGTATTTAAATCAAATCTCCTTTGGAGGTGCAGTGCCACAAGGAAAATCTCTGGCTTTGTTATGGAAGGAGGGAAGTTAATAGATAAATTAGTGTGGAGTGAATGAGGAATCATCTGATAGGGATGATTTTTTTCAATTGATGATGTACTTCAGCATTTTCAGTAATGTTATTAGCCCAAAATGTGGGCCAGCTCTTATTAGACTTTTGAAATATTGGAAATAAAGAGGATAATCAGAGCGCAAGAAAGCAAGAAATTATGTTGACCCTCGGGAACAGATAATAATTTGAAATAGGATGGCATACTATGAAACTTTATGTACCTTATGATAGATTACATACCAATAGAAGTTTATTGGTTTATTGGTAATATAAATTTGTCATGTTGAAAGTGCTTCTTTTGAAGAGTTTCAAAAGATTACGGGAAGCAGATGGCATGCCAATTCAATTTTTGCTCTTTTCAGGTATCTCTCAGCTTCTTATCTTATCTTCCTTTCTTCATGTCATCTGCCAGTTTCTGTGAGAGATGAAAGACCGACACTTCCTGAATTGCTGCAGGTTCTGTAGAAAGAAAGAACATAGTGGAGTTTTTGCTGTATCTTACATCGAGGTGTAATCATGCTGTGATTCCATTTTAATTGTCAATAAGTTACATACATTTTCCCCAGGTCAAGTCTGTTTTGCCCATAATGGTAAATCTTAGGCAATCTTTCTGTCCTCACCTTGACCCATCAGCTTTTCCATCTTATTTTCTGTGCCTGTCCTCTTGAGGAGGGAGAGCAAGAGAGCGGCTGGGTGGAGGTCTGGCAGCTGGACAAGGTCAACGCACCACGCTTCCTCAGGGCTTTGTGCTTTTAGACATATCCATGGTCCTAACATGTATCTTTTGCAAGCATTTTGTTTAAGATTTTAAGGGTTTTCTTTATGCTCCTTGCAGATTTAAAATTGGCTGTGGTAGTGCGCTTTTCAAATAACTTTTAGTGTATTTTCACTTTTTTTCTTGCTGATTAAGCTGTTTGTAGCTTTTTAACTGAGAAGTGAAAGAAGTTTTTTGCAGTGCTAACATTTCTTAATGCTAATTAGTTTATACAAAGAAAGAAATCATATTTTTAGACCAGGAGTTATAAGAAGTAATCTTAAAGAAAAAAATATAATAAAAAAATTGTGAGCAGATTGTTTGATTTCAGAACTATTATCTTGCCATTAAAGCAACAATTTGCAGTAAGAAGTTTTTTATTTTGTTTAGACTCCTTTTAGAAGATGTTTTGTTTGGCTTGGCTGAATCAAAAGATTGATAAAAGAGGATGTAAAGCCTTTCAGTTAGATTGCTTTGGTTAAAGCTAAGTCCCAGGTGGAAGTGACTGATGATTATTCCTATCTTGTAGTTGTTTAGTGATAATTGTGCAATACATTAAGCTTCAGTCCAGATCTTGTAGCTGCATGGTGCACTGCCTTGGTTGGTAAAGCGCTCTTGTTAACAAGTTTCAACGAAGGCCAAGGGCAGAGTAAACCTGGAAGCAGCATGTGTCACCTCAGGTGATGGTTGGAGGGCTCTGGCCAGAGCAGAATGAGGGAGCCTACACAGTTTCTGCTTGTGTACTGTTCTCCGGTAAAAGTACTTTGGTCAAGGTTGTCCATTTATCTGAATGCACTGGCTTTGCTGTGGAGTTGTTTGAGACAGTTGGAAAAAGCTTAAATTTATTCAGTTCAACTTAGTAATAAACGGAATGAGATAGTAAGGACAGAAACTCACAGAAAGGTTTCTGTTTCCATAGCTTACCTGTGGATTCTCTTTTTTTTTTTTTTAACTGCAATAATTTCTCTTAATCAAAAGAGTTGTAATCAATAAGCACATTTTAGCTTTGATTAATTTTACAATTATATTGCAACCTCAGAAATTAATTTATTTTATGTTAAATTCTCAGTGTTGACTTGGTAGTCATCTTTATACTGTCCTAGTATTCATGTGATGGTAAATTTAATTGTGGAACATGTCACTGATATGGTTTTATTTGTACTCCATGTCATCCAGTAAGACAGACTTATTTATTCATTAGATGCATAAATTAGGTAGCATAAACAGCTAATGTTGAAGTGTCTTTTTTGTATATTGTTTTGCATTGTTAGTTTTCATACAATATTTGTTTCCCTTTTAGATCTTGTAAATTGAATATGAGTTGGCATATCATGCTGTTTTTCAAGTAATTATGGGGTTGGTTTTAGCCAGTCCTGAAAATTTCCCAGATAGAAGTCTAATTTTGGGTTCTTAGTTTTGAACACTAGTCTAAATTCAAAAGTTTTTGCAGATTACTTTACTACTTCTTTATTACTTCCACAGGAATATCCTCTACCATGCAGTGGATAAGATTCCTATTAGCCAAATAGAGATTTCCCAGTGCCTGGCTTACTTTAAGTCCCTTGACACTCAGTTTTGAGGCTGTTCTCAACTGACCTTACTTAATATATTATACAACCCAGCTAACTTAAAACCTGTAAATTAGTCCTTAAAGGACTTCAAAGAGAGCCTGTTAAGTACCATTAATTATGGTAGTTGCTTCCATGGTCTGCAGATATAATTACTGCTCCTCTAATCTAACTCTGCTGCGGTTCTAAGCAGCAGCTGCAGCAGCGCCTAAAGCTGGCCCTGCAGCTGGGCATAACCCACTGTAGCAGCTGCTAAGGTGATGCAAGTGATGCATTCCTCATAGTACTTCTTTATGTTTTATCGGTTAATTAAAATAGAAATGGAGAAGTATCCAGCTGAACTTCCTTAGTAATAGCATTTGCAACCTCCTATGCATCTCTCTCTCTCTCCCTTCCTGTGTGTCATGTGCCGTGTTCCAGTTTTAAATGTGGTCTTTGGTACAAACAGCTGTTTGGACAAGCATCTTAGAGTTGTGCAGTTCTGTTTTTATTCAGGATTATTTGTTGGTAACCATAGGTGTCACTTTGGGAAGAAATTGCACTCATTTAGGAGTCTGGACATGGTGGGGCATCCCTGAGCTGTGTTGCAGTATTGCGGACTACTTAAAATTGTTTAGCTTTAATGAATTAGGAGTTTTCTACAAAAAAAGAAGCAGCACTCTTAAAACGTAAGCTAACTTATCATGTGTATTACAGATGAAAATATTTCTCTCTGCCCATTCGCCTACTGCTGCATGAAGAAAAAGGTGGTACAATGGCATGGTCAAAGGAAGTGTCTGTCTTGGTGTTTCTTGCTGGTGGATGATAACAGCAGAAGAGCTCCATCCTCCACCTTTGTGTCATTTAGTGCCATACACTGTCATTATGATTTCCCTCCTGGGAAGCACAGATCTTGGCACTAAGGGATCTCCTGCTGAGGCTGCTCTCTGAGGGGGCAGGCTGGGGAGCCTGGCTGTGCACAGCAGCACATCTATGCTAAAAAACCTGTAGGAAACATTTTCCTGTGCCAAAGTGCTGTTTCAGAGGCTTCAGTGAGGGAGTACTCTGATGGAATATGACTTTGAAGGGCCTTCTTACTATCATTTACGAGTAAACAGCAAAACTTGACACTCAGTAAGCACTGTAATGTCAGTGTACGAGGTGGTGCCAGAAGTTGATGCTGTTTCCTTTATGCTTTTATGGCTTTCAAAGTTAAGTATTTTATTTTCTTTTTTAGAACTTAGTGACTATGTAGATGCTTTTGTGAATTAAGGGAAGCCGAAGAGGGCTTTGAATTCTTCTTTCACCTTAAGTATTTTTGCTGTAAAGATGTTTCTTAACATCTAATTGTATAAATTATGAAACTGTGAGGTTCATATAAATGTTATTATTGATTTCCTCTCTCACATCTGAAGTCCATGTGACTTCTAAAGTTAAGAGCTGACTGCATAGATCCACATAAATTTGCCATGCTTTCCTACTAGGCTAAGCATTATTAATGAGTTACACCTTGCTGTGTGGTAGCACCACACTGATTAAATGAGTTAGTAAAATGAGAGCTGCTTTTAGCAAGTCAGTCCTACAACCTGTGCTTGTTTATTCCTCTAAATGTAAAAATTAATTTATAGTTTGATTCCCTTACATGAGAAATGGACATATTATATGTTTATCTCTGGTCTTTCTTTCGTATTTTAAATGTGAAGTAAAGCTAGTATTTTTTTAAACAGTAGTATTGTTAATCAGCAAATTTGAGTATGGTGGAGGAACACTAATGAGAAGTCTTATCATATCAAATATGAATAAAAATTAAAAAAAACTTGTAGTATTGAAGTGCTGAAAATTTTGCTGGGTTTAGTATGGATCACGAAAGACTAGTTGTCAGAAATAGTTGAGTACAGTGTAACAACATTAGTTTTAGATCATGAAAAGTTACAAACATATATAAGCTTCTGCTAAATTTTACAAAGCAAGTGGGAAGACAGTAATGGCTGGGGCAGGGTGCCGTTGGACAGTACCTAGTGTAAGTTATATTTTTGCCTCTCTAAACAGGTTTTCACCTTTCTTCAATTTCTAATTTTTTTTCCCACCTTGTACAGAAGAGGGGAGGAGGTCTTTTAAGTTGTAAAGGCTGATTGTATATAAATGTGCTTACCTAAGGTATGGTGACTAAACCAGTTCATTAAGAGTCCATACAGACTATTACATACTTGTTAGGTGACATGGATCTAGTCTAGAAGCTGTGCAAATGGCATTGTTGATGCCTTGTGTTACACTGGGCTCTGGTTGCTTTATCTTGTACAATATTCTGACATTTTTTCTTTTTTTATGTAGCGGTATTTTCTAGTTGGAAGTAATCCTGCAGAAACCAAGTACCGTGTTTTGAAAATAGATCGCACTGAGCCAAAGGATTTGGTTATAATTGATGATAAGGTGAGTGTATTTATTTTGTTGTGTTGGTTCATTATTCCAAGTAATACTGGCTACTTGTTGATAGCACTGAAACAGGAAACAGACGATGTAGGGGAGGCCTTTAGTTTATTGTATATTAAGTAAATTCTGCTAGTCTCTGACATGAAATAACATTTAACTACCAAAGCAGTAACTTAAGTGACTTTTTATTTTAAAGCATGTGTATACACAACAAGAGGTGAGGGAACTTCTTGGACGTTTAGACCTGGGAAACAGAACAAAGATTGGGCAGAAGGGCTCTTCTGGGTTATCTCGAGCTGTCTCTGCTTTTGGTATAGTAGGTAAGTGTTTTGATTGATTTTATAAAATCTTATGTTTTCTTGGGAGGTGAAGCTTACTGTGTCATGCTGTATATCTTTCTGTCTCCCCTTGATTTTATTTATTTTTAGAACTGAAGAGGATTTAGAAATTTTTCATGCTCAGAGATAAGTTTCTGTGTACTTTGTGAAAACGGTGGCCAGTACAGGGGTGATAGTTGTGCTGTAACCAGTCTCTTTGTCACTAGGGGAGAGATCTAGGAAATAGCCAAACTCT
Source organism: Pipra filicauda (assembly GCF_003945595.2). NCBI lineage: Eukaryota > Metazoa > Chordata > Aves > Passeriformes > Pipridae > Pipra > Pipra filicauda. Next base: position 2,412,046 of record NW_024104283.1, read on the forward strand.
AGAAACTTGGTTGAAGATCCCACCAAACTCAGCTGATCTTAGGATACAAATTATGCAAGCCAGGTGGAACCTGGTTCCTGAAATCCTGAGCTCACAGAATGCTTTTAAAAAAGAAAATGGAAATTGCCATTCTTTGTTAGGCTATGTTTCTTTATCAGACACTATTCAGAAAGAAGACTTAATTTTCTTTTTGGTTAACTTTTTGCAGTGACATATTTAAAGATTTCTTTTTCATGTTTGTATAGCTGACTGGCATGTCAACTGAATTTTATAATGCTGCTCAGCTCTCCATAATCCTGAAGCATTGCTTTGATGATTTAATAGCTTCTAACTTCATCTGAAAGTCACTACTTTCCTGCCTGTTATCTGATCCACGGTCAATATATTGATGGGTGATATCTCTAAAGTAAATGTTAACGTGTGCTGTGGCAGGCCTCAAGAGTACTTTGTGGTTTATTAGAGTCAATATGCACCTGAACATCTAAATCTGAAGCTGCAGAGAAGCTGGAGAATGCAATTACTCTAAAAGATGCCCCTGAATTTTGCTTAGCAATCAAAACATAATAAAATTTTATTCCAATCTAAAGTGGCAAAATAAACAGACTTTCTTCTGTATTCTTTTTGCCCATGAAACATTTTGGAATTTATCAATGCATCCACTTTTCAGAAATTCCTCAGATGGGGCTTATGTTCCTTATTAATTTAAGAGTATTCATAATGTGGGTAAACCTGAAGAAGCTGCTAACAGTTTTGCAGCATTGGGGTTTTTTTGAACAAGCCATCACCACTCACTGTCTAAGTACATTATAATATATTCAGTTGGAAACTGGTTGTGATCAATTAAAATTTTACATCCCAATTGTATGATTGTTTATATGTACTCTTCATAACAGAAGAGTTTCTATTCTGTAGCTGGACAAATGTATTGGCCAACAGATATGGGATATGTATTTCTAGGTGCCTTTTTAGAAGTAACGCACTCTGTAACAGATTATATACTTCCAAAGTATATGGTTTAGACATCTTCCAGTCTAGATTCTACCTAATCATATCCGTACAAACATGTAATTTGAGAGAATGCAACTGGTTGTTTATTTCTGCCTCTTGACTCAGGTGAGGAGAACAGGGCTATTTTTTGTAAAATTGTAAAGGACAGCTTTGTTCTGTTCTGTTCTGTAGTTATTTTGTTAATCAGATGCAGTACATGCAGTGCACTCAGAATGGGGGTGCTAATAAGCTGAGTTCTGTTTACTGTATAGTGTTTAACAGTAGAAATTGCTTTTAAAGGGAGGGAACCAGGCCAAGGAGAAAGGCTGGGTTCCTTATCAGACTTCTGTATAATGTTTGGTGAAATTCAAAGGATAGAGGCTATTCACATCAGTGATTTTTGTACCTGGAGGATACAGGCAGAACTGTGACTACTATGTAACAACTGAAATTCAATAGTCTGACTGCTTCAAATGGAAGATTTGTTTCTTACTGTCAGCAGGGCCTCCTGTCCTTGTGCAGGTGAGAGCATTTTTCCAAGGGGGGCTAATAAGGTAGAAGAAAAGATTGCAGTTCACTCAATCACATTGCAGTCTCCAGCAGTGACAGGGAGGAAAAAATGTGCTCTGCTCATCCTTCTTCTATACTTTGTAATGCAAAGCTAAAAGAGCTAAAAGAACTGAATATAAATGCGAGTAAAAATGTGAATTGTGAGTGTTCGTGTGTGTCGTGTTGTCATTCCCCATCATGGACTTCACTAAGGTCAGGTGTGGTATCTGAGAGAGGAAATAGGAAAAAAGGATTACCCCTGATGCTCTGAGTGGCTGATTCTGGGGAGATGCTGCTTTAATCAGGGAACTAAATTCCCTGTTAGGAAGAGAGAGCACAAAGGTGTTGTAATACCCACAATTCCCTTTGCTGTTCTCTGTCCCTCCCCAGCAGAGAATACATAAACCTGAAAAGAAAATTGGAAATTTGGATTCTTCCTTGTCCTGGAAGATTAACCTTTTGGTATCTGAAGTAATTAGAGTATGCCTTACTCTGAAAAATGAGAGTCCTATAAAAAGCAAATACAAATACTCTAAGTAGACAGAAACTTACTCCAGATTTTCAGTGTCTTAACTCTGCTGCCTAATATTAAAAATTTGCACAGTGGAAGGGAAAATAAGCAAAAACTATGTACTTCATTGATTAACACTTACTGGGGGTGAATTTTAAGACTGTATGTCTTTGTGTATATATATATATCATGGTATGTGTGTATATATATGCACATTATACTTGTAACACTAAGAACAAACAAAAATTATATGAAGTCTTGAAACAATTCTGATACTGTTTTTCTAAATATGTTTTATCAAGTCAACCCAAACATGCAACTAAAAGTGTTTTAATGCTGTTTTGACAGGTTTTGTCAGGTTTTTAGAAGGCTACTACATTGTATTAATAACAAAAAGAAGAAAAATGGCAGATATTGGAGGTCATGCAATATATAAAATAGAAGATACAAATATGATCTACATTCCAAATGACTCTGTAAGAGTCACTCATCCTGATGAGGCCAGGTAAATAATGCTGGTAATCAGTGTGTACTTTTTGAATATTTTCTAAGCAGTGTATAACTGCAACTAGAAATTTCAGTAATGGATTCCTTTGTATTAGTATGTTATTCAAGCCTTTTTGTCTTACTTGGATGGAAAATAGGCTACAAGTGCTGTGGCCTCTGACCTGGAGAGTAAATACAACTGTTACAGTCTTCTAGCGTTTTTCATCCGCATCTCCATGTCACCTGCATGTCAGAGCTACAGCTTAGCAAATCTGCAGGAAGCATCAAATATAAGCAATGTTCCTACAAGGGCAAAGTAATACTTATGCTGGTTTGTATTGTTTGGGACACTGTTCTTTTTTTAGTAGCTCTAGCGTGATGTTAATCTCACCTGAAGAGATCTTTTGTGCCCTTCAAAAAGTGCTGAATAGATCATTAAATGATTCTGTGCTGTCAGAATCTTGTGAATGTTGCTGTTGTAAAGGGTGATGGATTGACTCACTGGTAAGTTTAGCTGCTTCTTTCTTTTTGGGTGCTTTTTTTCTGAAGACAGACATCAGGGAATCTTGTCTGAAATGTACAACTATGTCATAGTGGTGTTTTTATCAGGCTAAGGTAACTTTACTGCTATGAAATACCAGGCAACTGGTATGAATAAACTGCTTTTCAGTCTGTACCAAGTATGAATAGTCAAAAAGTGATGGCTTATGATAAACTGATGGTAAATATTAAAAGATCTTCCACTTTAAGGTCAGATTGATCATAGAACTCAGTCTCCCCTCTTAGTGTGCAGTGGATCGTCACCTACATATTTATGTCAGCCATTTTATCATTCACAGACAGTGTTATAGTTTCTCATGGGAATTTGCAATGCTATGTCAAGTTGAGGCAGATATTTTTTTCTTATTTATTTGAGAATAACTGCAAAATTTTATTTCTTGTATAGTATTGCTAAGAGTTTGTTTGTTTAAGTTCTGAAAAATTGTGAAAATAGAACTACAACTTTATCTACAACTACCTAAAGAAACAGAGTATGTCCATGAGAAGACAGTAGATTTAAAAAAAAACCCAAAGAGCTATTTGATTTATTTAATCCAAATGCTGACATTCTAGTGAAATTACCTGTCAAAACAATTACAGTAAGATAGGAAGGGAAAATAGAGCAAGAGTCAATATTTATATGTAGTTCAGTTTCTAAGATCCTCTGAGTGACTTCTTGTGGTCTATCTTGTTAGAGTAGTAATTTTTCCTATAACTTGCATTATTTTGCTAGGTATCTGAGAATCTTTCAAAATGTGGACCTTTCTAGCAACTTCTATTTTAGGTAGGTATTAGTTACTGTTCCTTTAAAAAAATGTGTGCTTATACTTGCTGTAAGTTAAGGTTTTGATTTTGATACCCAAGATCCTTAGGTTGATATTCTGGGGAAATAAGACACATGATCATGCTGCTTGTCCATTTTTGTCCGTGTGTTTTGAACCTGCTTTCTCCTTCAACCAATTAGTTAGGATTTTAGTTTCTATTAGGTTAAAAAATAGAGAACTATTAGTGGCTTGGTAAAAAGTTGGCACTGATACTGCTGTTTTCACTGACTGTTTAGTCTTGCCAGGGTATGCAGAAGTTCTGTCTTGGAAAATTATTATATTTCAAGGGTTTACTTGTCCTGTCATTTTTTCTTTCTTGATCTCATTTTCCGAAAATAAAGCTTTGCCCTGATTCAGAAATGAAGATAGAGGAAATAGGTCCTTATTTAAGATATACCCTGTATGGGATATATCTTTCATAGGGTCTTCTGGGCATTACCAGTTCTCTTGCTTATTGTTTCATAAATGCTGTACCTAAGACAAATTTCTATGTCCCAGCTACTATTACATGAGATTTTTGGGACAGCAAAAGAATGGGAGAAGTGTGGTGATAAACCTGCCAATAGTAGTTAGAAGACCCAAAGACTTTAAAAAAATAAACAAAATAAATCCCTCTTGCAAATATCAAAAAGTGTATTAGTCTAGAAATGCTTCCTCTTGGAAAATTAAGGCTTTTTGTCACAGCTGGATCTATGAAGACAAAACCTTCCAAAGCTTTATATGTATTTCATGCTTTTGTATGGGGAAACTCTTTCCCAGTATAAAACCTGAATTTTTTTTCCATGCTTTGTCTCCCAGCCCTAACGTTATGTAACTTCCCCCAGCCCACTCCCTGTGCTTGGAGATGACAAATTTGTGCTGTTTCTGTGGTTGTTTGTAGAGAGGGAAGGAGAAGCTTCTTATATGACTCTAAGAAACACATTTACCATAAAATGAATCATAAAATGGTTCAGGTTGGGTTTGGATTTAAGTTCAAAAGTCATGTTTAGTTTTCAGTTATAAGAAGAATATATAAACACATTTTCAGCCTTTGTAAACTGGAAACAGTTGCTATATTTGTAAAGCTTCTTTTGGAAATCATTTGTATGACTTGCCATTATAGGATCAGAACCTGTGTATCTTGTTTAGAAGTCTTTTCTAATGGATAAAATAGTACGGTGTTAAATGTAAATACAGATGGAGAGTAAGGGCTTTCAGAAAATTCCTCTGCATCTACAATTACTAATAAATGTTAACTGTCTATCAGTTACAGCTATGATCTATCTCACTCCCTTCAGTATAATCTTACTGTCCTGAGAATGCCACTTGAGACATTAAAAAGTGTAACAACCCAGACCCGGCAAGAGAGTTTTGATATATTTGAAGATGAAGGACTTTCAACACAGGGGGGAAGTGGTAAGAAAATACACCTAATTAAGCTGATGTTGTTGCTCATGACTACATTTAAAATATGTTCCACTTAAGTTTACTTCTGAGGAACATTCAGGCCTTCTGTTATTGGTCAGTAGTTTCCTAGCAGTGGTGAGTCAATAAAATATTTTGTAAAGTGCCAATTACAGACATTTTAATTTGAATAATGCAATTTCTAGAGTTGTGTAATAATTGTTTTAAGTTACATTGCAGCTCAGGGAGATGATTGAGCATGCTGACGTTTTTCAGCAATTGATTACTCAGCTGACTTGTAAGTCTCCCAGTAGGAATGAGTTACAAAGAGAAGGGGAAGCAATAACTGATTAAGTACTAATAAATCTTTTTTGTTTCATGTTGGAGAATACTGGCAACAGAGAAACTGTGTGAAGTTAGTATCATCTTGATGTAGTAATCCCTGTCAGGAAGTCTGAGAAAAATTTCTGATTGTAGTTGAAAACTACAGACTTCAGTTTGGATGTAACATATTCCTAAGAGTGCAAAGATGAGCAGCCAGACAGAAAAACTATTTTTTCTTCCTTTTCCTTCGTACACGTGCACACAAAGTTTCCCCTGAAATTCTTAATATTGGATTTTATTCTGTTGAATGAAACCCCCACATATATATCAAGATATCAGGAATTGGTTATCAAATACTGCAATGTCAGAAAGGACCATTAAGGAGTGAAAGGAGCAATAATTCCTCCTCTGCAAAGACTCTTCATCTGCAAGATTCTGCAGGAATCCCTACAAGCACATCATCTCTTCTTTGTCTTTGTGAAAACATTAGGAAATTAAGACAATGCTATAAGCAGTGTGTGCTAGTCACATATCTGTTCATAGAATATGTGTAAGACAGTGGCCTGTTCTTTAAGAACAAATTCTTCCCAAAGTAATGCTGCTAGCAATAAGAAAGAGGACAAACTGCTGGCTAAGTGCTTGTGACCAGGTTCTTCTGAATGCGTTAACTCCTTCATCAACAGTTTGTTCAAAAGCTGCATTTTCACCTGTAGGAGAATTCCTCTTTTTCCTGCAGCAGAACATTTGACTGCTGTAATTGTCTGCTATAATTGACATACATATTACGGCAATATAATTCCTCCTGCCAGAAATTTCATTTGAAAAAAGTACGCAAAAAATATAGGAAAAGAGTTCTTGTCCTCTTTCTTCTCTTTTAAGTTTCAGATTTCATTCAATTCCCTCTACCACCGTTCGGTAACAGTTATAATCTCGGTCCTGATTTTTGAAAAAGACTCAGGTTCCAGATCTGTCAGAAATGGAATTTTAATTTGCAGGTCTGCAATAGCTGTGTTTCTTGCTGTTAGTGTAAATTAGGAAAACCACGCTAAATTATGTGAAAACGGATTGATGTGCTTTTTGTGAAGGGGAACAGGGTTATGCATGGTCTTACAGAACCTAGTGGGTAACTTCAGAGGTGACCCAGAATTGAAAAGCTTGTTAAGTCCTCCTGTAAGAGCGTTAACTGGAATTCACAACTTTATTTCCCTTGTTATCAGATCCCTTTGTGCTACTGTGCAAAGATTTCTTTTCAGTACTGAAGTATCAGTAACATCTGTATGAAAGCACTTAACCACGACAGTGACTATAGCAAAACTGCAAATCCTCCTAAATGCTGGACTTCAGCATGTGCTTTATCTGGTTTTGCCAAACTTCAGGGCTGTGAGTAAATGATACACTGAGCTACAGTCAAGAGAAAATCAAAACAGAGATCCAATGATCTGCATTTTAAAACAGTCCAGTGCAGGTAAACTTGTTTCTTGATTGCTAAGCATTTTCATTGGAACAACCTCCTAGGTGTATTTGGGATTTGCAGTAAGCCTTACGAAAAGTACGTCTGGAATGGCAAGCTTCTGGAAGCAGTAAGAAATACTGTTCATCGTGACTGGCTGCTGTATATTATTCATGGATTCTGTGGGCAATCAAGTATCCTTTTACCGTTGCAATAAATGTTGGTTTATCATTTTTTTAAAAAAAGTTTGAACATTGAATTATTTCTTTGTCATATAAATACCCTTCAATTTTAGAATTATTGTCTGGCTTTTATTTTCAGTACTTTTCTAGGTATTATGCTAAACAAGAAATGTGATTATGCTCTTATAACAAGGCCCTGACAGGTAGACTGCATTTTCGGTGAGGCTCTGTTTATAAGCATGATGTTTAGCAGTTAAGAGCTTGAGAGGATTTTAAGGCTCAGCTGCATTTTTTCAGATGTTTGAGGAAAAACTGGATTGCTGACATAGAAATGTTCGCTTACTAATCTTCTCTAAAACATTTTTTAGTATCTGAGATTTGCAGAAATACTTTTATTTACTCTGTTTCTGTGAAGATGATGATAGAACTTCAGCTCTTCCGTGTGAAGAGCACTAAGATATCTGAAAGCCTTTTTTCTGGACTATATATTATTTTAAATGGTTACATGGGTCTATGTATATTGCAGCAGGAGGAGAAAAAGCCCAAATGTATGTCACAGTCCAAAGAAATGTCATCTCAACATCTTACATGATAAGAATTCAGTGTATTACAATGACATTCTAATTTATTCATCAACAGTATCATGTTAGTTTAAAAGCCTGTCAATAAAATTTCTAGGGGGAAGGAAATACAATTATGAAGTTAAGGTTAGTGATGTCTTCAAAATTTAGTTTTGCCTTTTTAAAATTGTAAGGCTATTGGTCATTGACTTAGTCCCCAGGCAGAAAGTTAGATCTGTTTTTATATGCTGCTATTTATTTGTGGTATTACTTAAACAAAGTAGTAGCTGTGGATCTGACCACAGCAGCGTTATGCCTGCAGCTGCTTAATGTGTGAGCAAATGCCTTCTTTCCTCTTCCTTGCATCTCCCTTATGCTAAGGAAGCGAGAGTCACCCTAGGCATCTATCTGTTTGTTTTTGGTAAAATATAAAAAGCCCATAAAAATCCACCGCTGCATCTGTAGCCTGTTTGCCTCTGGCTTCCAGTTGTTGTTATTTAAGTAGTTGTGAATTTATCTATTTTTCCACACAAGTAATTAGAGGGTGACTAATATACTTGATCTGAAAATAGAAGCTCCCAAGCTTTAATTCCAGTATTCACTAAAGCAGCATTTGCAGTGCTACGTGTATCTTGTACCTATTTCACCTCCGTTGTCACTTCATAAAATAGAAATGCGTCTTCTCATCTGTATGTTGTGTATGTGGTTGATGTATTGTAATGTAGATTCCCTTTTCAAAGTTCTTAAAACTGATTGTTGAAAAGGACAATGTTCTCTCCCAGCTGCAAAATAAATTGTGATACTCATCACTGTTAAGGTGATTTTAGTAAATTAGCTATTACAGTTTCATACACCTCTGTTAGAATTTATTTTTCTTGCATAAAGTAAGTGAACAAAAAATTGCATGTGGCACTTAAACCTTAACTTCTCTTTCAAGAACTGTTAATATATGGTCGCCCTATATATGTCACTCTGATAGCCAGAAGATCAAGCAAATTTGCTGGAACACGCTTTCTGAAACGAGGAGCAAACTCTGAGGTAAATCAAATATGATTTTGGGGGTTGTTTTCCCCTGCCTCCACAGTATGAAAGCTCGAGTTTGACTGACTGAAGAATGGAAATGGTTTAGAGGGTTATTAGGGTTTTGGCTATAAATTATGCTCTTAGATAACATCATCACAGGTATCATTACATTATTAATTGAGATGATGAAGTTATAATAATAATAAATTTAATAATTCTGAATTGGCTGTTGTTTTGTTTTTTTTACACTTAGAGATAATGTTATTTCCCAAACAGAGGAAAAAAAACCCTTGATAATACACATTTAGGGACAAATAGGAATTTAACCTTCAGTGTTGTTCTCACGACTGTGATTAGGTATCTTACAGTTTAATTGTGCTCTGTTTGTAATGATCAGTTCTGTGTAATGCAGGCAGCTCTGAAGTGCATTGTGTCTACATCATATGTGTATTTCTCTTTGGTTTAGGGAGATGTTGCTAATGAAGTGGAGACTGAACAAATACTTTATGATGCTTCAGTTATGTCATTTTCTGCGGGGAGTTATTCTTCTTATGTTCAGGTTCGAGGATCTGTCCCTCTGTACTGGTCTCAAGATATTTCGACTATGATGCCTAAGCCACCCATAACATGTATGTACAAGTTATTCTTTGTGATAGATGATGGGTAGTGCTGTGACCTAAAGAAAGATCTGAGAGAATAAGGGAAAACTTATTCTCTCAAAAATGAAGTAATTGTCTATGCACTTGTGCTTTGGGAAGCCATAACTTAGGACAAAAAAAAAATTAGGAAAAAAATCTCCATCTTAGACTTCACATTCAGAAATGGAATACGAAAAGTTTCTACTTGAAGTTGAGAGATTTCTTTGTGCTTATTTTGTGTACAAAGTTAGCTACATTTGTCTTAGTATTGTGGATAAAATATTAAACCTATTGAAAATGGTGGAAAATGTTTGGACTAAGATTAATGGGGCCAGAATAGTTGTTCTTTATAAGTATCTTGTGAAAGTTTAAAAAGTCACCTCCAATTTGGAAAAGGGAATTTTTTTTGAGAGGTTTTGCATGGAAAGAGGGGAAAGTATGTAATTGTATCATTACTACCAGATAATTAGTATGTCTTTTGTGAAGAGTACTTGTAAGGCAAAATGATTGCTTACTATCATCCTGAATATATGTATTTGTTGCAGTGGACCAAGCAGATCCTTTTGCACATGTTGCTGCTCTTCACTTCGATCAAATGCTTCAGAGATTTGGCTCTCCTATTATTATATTGAATCTTGTGAAGGTACAATACTTTGAGTATGTTCTATGTGGTTTCTAATTTTTAATACTATGCTTATTTCTGTAGAGTCTCTCTGTAATTCTGGTTATGTTTGAAACTAATGTTAGCTTATAAATGGAATATTTTCTTCATAAATCCCATCCTACATGATTTAGTGCATAGTTGCTTCCACTACAGCCTGCAAAAAAAAAAAGTCCCACATTTACAGACTTCTTACTGTAACCTTTCACTGTTGTTTTCAGATTTTTGCTATTACCCTTTATATGTAAGTCCGAATAAATTTATCACTAAATTTAATTTACCACTAAAAAATACCAAAATATAATGATTCCATGCAAAGGAAGGCTTGTAGACTTCTTGACAGAGGTGGTTATTTGAAATATTATGGTAGAGACTTATCTTCTGTTGTTTGCTTCCAAGACTCTGCTCTGATAGAGTCATGAAAGTATGAGTGGGAGAGAAAACTGAAGCATCTGCTGTTTACTAACAGGAAATGCCAGCAGCAGGGCTGGATTACTGGGGGGAGCTTCACATTTGCTGCAGAGTTCACTGCTGTGTGAGAGGCTGTGGTACAAAGCCTGGATTCTGGGTGGCACTGTAATTTTGCTCATTACATCTTGTATTTGTGTTGAAGTTGTTTTTGGTTTGGGGTGGTTTTTTTCTGTTTTGATCCAGCCAATTTCTGTGGTGGTGCATGTTCCAACATTTGAATTTAATATATTGATTTGTTTTGCTTGAATAATATCTTATTTCTTGTAGTCTTTAAAAAAGATAATTTAATTTATCATATTATACAACCGTATTCAGTTGAAATAAAGCGTATTTTCTGTGTTTGTAGGATCTGTTCTTAGTATAAAAATATAGGTAAAATACAAAAGGAAGGCTTTTAAAACTCTAAGTTGTAATATATGGCAACTAAATAACCTATTTTCTATTTCTATTTCTAAAAGCATTCCTGTGTAGGAGTGCTTTTAAGACTGTCCAGAAGTCTGTGGGATCAACTTAGGATAGTATTTGTGGGCATGAAAACTTTTGTCTCTTGGAACCATAGCTTTTAAAACCCATTGTGGTTGTGTGAGTCTGGGCTGACGTGACCTTGACTCATGAATCATTATATGCTTTTATTCACGTTGGGCTTCTGATGCAGTGGCTGGCAATGCATGTCTTTCTTTAAATCCATATCCTCTTATATCTCTCTGTTCTAGAAGCTTGTTAATTAGTAATGAATATATTAGACTTCTTTGGGTTTATTTGCTTAAGACTGCTGTTAACATAGACAAGGCAGGTTCTATAGTACACATTCAGCGTAGGTTTTAGTTTGGATGGAGTGAGAGGCAAACCATATTAATGTATAGAGTGACTGGTTCAACACCAAGTTGGATAATACCCCGAGCAACTGATCTAGTGAGTTGCATCCCTGCCTACGGCAGGGAGTTGGAGCTCGATGACCTTTAAGGTCCCTTCCAACCCAAACCATTCTCTGGTTCTATGAAAACATGTTGTATATTCAGACAATGGCAACAAAATTCTTATTTTTAAAAATTATTGCAAGACTGGGAGATGGGAGCTGTTATTCCCCATTTTCTGTCAGTAGTGGAGAAGAATTTATCTTGCTACTCTTTTACCCCAGAATTGACTGGGATGCTTCCCTTTCTGCCTGTCTTTCTCCTTTTCTTTTGTCTTTGTCCATTTCACCTGTATTACCACTTTTGTTTCTGTGTGCTCTTCTTTGCTCTTATAGCATTCCATTTTTCAACCAATGACTATGCACAGTCATTGAAACAGGTGACTTTTACTATAATACAGATAAATTGTTAAAGACCTAGAATGCTCAGATTTTTCTGTCTCTTCTGTTGTTAATTTAATTGTACTAGTTATGAAGAATCACCTGCCCTTATTACAGCTTCCACTTTTAATTTCCTATATATATACATACATGTATTTGTGTATGTGTATGGGTTACATACATTTGTTAATAAAAATTGTGATGTTAACTTTTTTCTTTTTGCTAAAGGAACGTGAAAAAAGAAAGCACGAAAGGATTCTTAGTGAAGAACTTGTTGCTGCTGTAACATATCTCAACCAGTTTTTACCCCCAGAGCATGCAATTATATATATACCATGGGATATGGCCAAATACACAAAAAGGTAGAAAAGATCCTTTTTTGTACTAGTGCTTGTAGCCACAATACAAATGACTGTGTGCTGCTGAGTGTGTCACTTTTCAGTTAAGTGTAGCTTAGAATGTTGGGAGAACTTTATTAAGATCATGAACAGAATAAAACCTCAGATTTTTGAAGGAATTTTAAGGTTTTCTGTGGTTTCTTAGCAAAGTGGAACAAAGCCTGAAAACTTTGAAATTTTCTGCACAGGAAAATTTTAGAGAAAAGTCATAATAAAAAAAAAGCCATTAACATTCACTTTTCATTTTGAATTAGTCAAAACACTGCGTTCTGTTAGTGTTCCATTTCAGTCATTGAATTTATTGAGTTGCACAATTTAGTAAAACAGAGGAATTCATATCAATTAGCCTTTTCTATTTCCTCTTCCAAAGGGAAATGAGGGCATTAAGTTCAATGTTACAAAACCTTTAGGTTTTAGAAGCATGTATCTTAGAAAGACAAATAAATTCAGTAACTTTTTATTCTATAATTTTTGACTATACAATGCTGTAGTAAGATCATATGAAAAGGATTAACGTTTCCCCAAAATTAGAAATATTTACAAGGCGTAAAAATTTTAAACCTACAAGTATAGTTTACTGTTCTTAAGTTGCATACAATTCAGTTGTAAAGTTCTCTAATATGCATATGTCTACTGTATCTTATATTGCCAGAAATTCATGAAGAAAGACAAGAATTGTTAGATCATATTTCAGGTGTCTGTTACTATATCAATCTGAGCAAAACAATGGAAAAACTGTTTTGGGTCAAAAGGCATGAATATAATTAATGTTTGTCAGTTAAAATTTTTTGGGAAAAAAAGCTGTGGAAAACAATTTGCTGTTTGCAATTAGTAGGTTGATATGGCTGGTCATGTAGGTCATGAAAATGTTACATTGAAATTTGACATGGTTTCACACTACTTTTTTTATTATAAAATGGCATTGTGTACAGTTAAGTATATATGCAATTGTTTGTGTTATGATTAAATAACAACACTCAAAATAAGGCTTGACAGCCTTTCAGAAGATATGCTAGATGTAAGTATATGCACTCTAGTACAGATATAAAAAACACCTGAGAGCTTGGAACAAAATTATGTACAAAACTGACAGTTTCAGGAATACTGAGGATGTATTTGTTTTAAGATGTAATTTTGAAGTAAGTGTTGGAAAGTAGTACTGTTGGAAATTTTCCAAAATATTTCTTCTATCTCAGTATTAGTAGTCTTTAAAAAAGAAATAATTGGTTTTGCTACTTGAAATTTAAGCACTGCAATAAAAACCTGGAAAATGAAATTATGAGTAAACAGAAGTTAAAGTCCCCCATAATGAACAAAGGGACACCCTGATCTGAGCAGAAGGTGCAGGACACAATGAAGGCCACACATTGAAGCCAGTGTTACTGAACGAAACAGTACCTTGCAAACAAAACAAGGGAATGTGATTTAGCATAATCGTGTATCCTTTTCTGCCTTATTCATATTTTGTGAATCAAAGGAAGTTTTGTAGAGAAAAATCAGTGTGATGTAAAAGTCAAGGAGTGTTAGACTTTTTAAATCTTCCACTTCTAGTTTATGTAATATGTTTTATCAAAAAGAAACAAAATTGCTCAGATATGGTCAGTTTCTGTTTCCTAAGTCTGTAAAATCTAATAAAATTATAGACATAATTACTGTTAGATGAATAAAAATGTGATGTGGGTCTGTCTTTAAATCATTTTTGTTATGGAAAAACTTCACATAGTGAAACTTTTTTTAGTGTTAATGTATCTCGACTGTCTTTTTTTTTTTCTCTCCTCAGCAAACTTTGCAATGTCCTTGACAGACTGAATGTGATTGCAGAAAGCGTAGTAAAGAAGACTGGTTTTTTTGTAAATCGACCTGATTCCTACTGCAGTATCCTGCGTCCAGATGAGAAGTACCTATAATTTATTTGATGCTTACTGAATAACATCTGTTCCTTGGAAAGCTGTTTGGAATTTCTGTCTATTAGATTATTTCTTATTTTAAGACTTACTAATTTGGAAATTAGTAAGTGACTTCTTTTGAGGCATAGTAATAAGATAATTGTCATCTGAATGTTGCTGGTGTTTACCTATGGATTTTATGGTATTAGTAAATAAAAAATTTAAAACTTTTTTAAAAAAAATATTTGCTTAGACTGCTGCAGATGAAGTCTCTCAAGTCCCTGAAAATCCAGAAATAAAATAACTTGTACACTGGAAGTTCAGTAAGACTTTGATTCACATTTTCGTATTGTGGATCTAATTCATCACTACCCAAATGGATGTTCATATTTCACATGAAGAGCATCCTTGCTGTTTTAGCCTATCTTCATTTAGAAACAGTCTGAGCTCAAACTCTCTTAGAGCTTTTCTCTGCCATGCAGTATAGCAGATGTGATGAACTACCAGGAGCAAGATCTAACATGAATGCCCTGTTCTGTAGAGGTACTCTGATGAGTCTCAAATGTAGTGTATAGGCTTACCATAGCAGTTCTCTAGTCAGACTAAATAACCTTACTAACTTGAAAATATTCAGTAGTTCAGGGGTTACTTGCACCAGGCATAACCTCTCTTCTACCTCAAAATACCTTTGATTTCTGGATCATGTTCTCTAGCTCTGGGGTACAGTTAAGGCCTATACAGAATTGCAAGACCTGGACAATATGCACGTATGTATTGATGTATCCAGCGCATATGCCTGGGATCAGTATGAGGGAGAAGATTTAAATCAACCAGCTTGTCCTACAGTGTATGTTATACCTCTACTTTCCAGTCATTGGTGTTGTACCTACTTAAGTTTTTGTGCACTTGCGTCGCTCTTACTCTTTTTTATGGGGAGCAAAGGAAATATTTTGTATGATTTTGGAATATTTCTACTTTAAGACTAGATCCTGTATTTTATTTTTCAGTGTGGTTTAAATACGACATCTTACTGCTGCATAAAGCTCTCATTGCTTTCTGTTATTCAGGGATATCAATTTTGCTTTATGTCAGGTTTTTAATTGTCACCATTTTTCACTGAGTAGATCAATACATGATATGATGTTATTTTTTTAAATTTTTTAAAGTCATTCTGTTCTGTTTGTCATTCAGGTGGAATGAACTGGGAGGCTGTGTTGTTTCCACTGGTCGCTTGCAGGTACTAAACCACATTTTTTTAGTTCATAGTGATAATAATATAGATCAGCACTCTCAAAGATCCAGTGAACCGTTTCACTTAAATACCTGATTGATGACTCACAGACTGCTCTTAAGTTAATATTTTAGTACGCAGTATTGCTACTGTCCATCCTAAAAGTCCAGTTGGGGATTAGGGTGTAAAGTTCTTGTATGGTGTTGGACTTGTATTTTTGCTGAAGGTAGTCTGAAAAATGCTTGTATTGTAACTACTTTCTATTACTATTTAGTCTGTAATGTGTCCAGTGCAATGATAGTTAAAACAGCAGCATTGCAGCAAGCTGCATCATTTACCATTATACAGAAGTAATGAATAAGCATGCCTAACCCTGGTAACATATTCATACACATGAACATGGGTTACCAGAAGCATTTTCACCAGTGATGAATATTCTGTACATTGTTACAGTTTCTATGACTAAAAGAAAATAGAACTGTAAACATGTCTTTCTTTAAGGTCAGAAAAGTACTGACTAAACTGTAAACCATACAGTCCCAAATATGTACCTGGATATACTCTGAACACAGGGCGTATTCTTAAGAAGCATTAGTTACTTTTGACTTGCCATTCATAATTTTGTAGTTCATGTAAGTTTGAGAGCATGTGACCATTCCTTTACTAGCCAGTCGCTGGTAAATGTTTGTTGAAGGCAGATAAACAGCAGAGCAGACAGAGTTTGATCTGTTTAAAAAGAGAAATCAACCCTAGTTAGATTTTTTTAGTGTTAGTCTTGCAGATTTACCTGTATTAGGAGAATGATTATTTTTTCTTTAGTGATTTGAAATAGTCACCAGTGGCATACATGTAAGCATTTGGATCACAGTTCATCTCTGAAAAGACATTTTGTGACTCACACCCAAAAACTACTTCTTCAGGGCATGGAGACATGCAGTTTGTGTGTTGATAAAAGTAAGAATATTTTGGAAGTAGGCATTGCAGCAGTCTGATGCTTTTTAACATTTTTTAGAAATGTCTTTTCTCAAATTTTTGTGAAAACATAGTTTGAGATTTGCTAAGACTTGGATAGTAGGAAAAAAGTAATAATTGTGAATGTAGTAATTTTTTAATTAAGATAAATCTTTTGTTTGGATTGCTTTACCAGACTGGAGTTCTCCGAACCAATTGTGTGGACTGTTTAGATCGCACTAACACAGCCCAATTTATGGTGGGGAAATGTGCTTTGGCATACCAACTCTATTCATTGGGATTGATTGATAAACCAAATTTACAATTTGATACGGATGCTGTAAGGTAAGATATGTTAATAATGTGTGTCATGGCTTTAACTTTTAATTTGGAGTCAAGAGATATAGGAGGATTATATCTATGTAGAGGAAAGGTATAGTTATTTCTACTGAAATGAATTAATAATATTTATTCATTGAAGTTTAAAAAATCTTCCATACTTGAAAGCTTGAGAAAATCCAGTCATGCTGAAAGTTCACGCTTCTGGAAAGGTATGTTAGTTAGTCTTCTAACAAGTCTTCTTACAAGACAACCACTTGACTTTATTCTTTTTACATGCCTAAGCTTAAAGGTAAGAGTTTTCCTTTGAAAAAAATGTAACAAAACCTCCACTCCAGTCTTTTATACTTGCTTCAATTGCCTGGGGCAAAATGCTGACTAAAAGTGAAAATAAAAACACACTTTTATGGAGAATGCCAGGCTGGTGTTCATATAGAATACCTTATCCTGCTATCTCCTATGTTTTCTTTGCAAAAATTTTGTTGGTTTTGATTTATTGAAGAAAGATTTTTCAGCAAAATTGTTCTTTCAGGTCAAGTATCAGTGGTACTTATTCAAGCATCCTCAAACCATTTAAGAAAACTCAGTATTTATATTGAAATGCTTTGGGAGTCAGAGTGAACTGAGCTACTTACATTAATGTTTGAAGCATATTTACAAGTAAAGAGTCCTTGAGGAGCTCTGTTTTTATTCCTTAAAGCTGTTGTCATGACTGTGAAACTTATGGCTTCATTGCTGATTTTGACTAGTGCTTTGATAGTTTTAGAACACAGAGATGTAACTCATAGTCAGAAAAGACAAGTATTTTTCCTGCTAATACCAGTTGCTGTGCAGCCTCCTGGGGCCTCAGCAATCAGGACTCTTGGGTTCTAACTAGTGGGGATTAGGAGGTGTACAGATCTCTTACATCCACTCTGTGGTATCCTCTACAGCTGGAAGTTCTAGCCAGGTGGGGGTTGGTCTCTTCTCTCAGGCACTCAGCAATAGGACAAGGGGGCACGGGCTTAAGCTCCGCCAGGGGAAATTTAAGTTGGATATCAGGAGAAAATTCTTTACAGAGAGAGTAATCAGGCATTGGAATGGGCTGCCCAGAGAGGTGGTGGATTCACCATCCCTGGAGATTTTTAAACGCAGATTGGACGTGGCACTGAGTGCCATGATCTAGTAAATGGACTGGATTTGGACCAAGGGTTGGACTCGATGATCTCAGAGGTCTTTTCCAACCCAATCGATTCTATGATTCTATGATTCTATGATTCTAACTTACTTTGGCACCTCAGGCTGCATTTTACAGTCTTTCCTTAAGTGTCACTACCTCCCCCCTTCCTACCCTTATTTTGGGAGGCCAGATTTCTTCTGTTGCTTTCTGCTGCAACAGTCTCATGTTTCCTGTCTGTTTTCTCTCCTTCCTCTTTCTTCTTTATGTCCCAACCACCCAGATTTCAATTTCTTACCACTATCTCTTATGATTATAGTAGTTGCTTTGTCTCTGATTTTCCTGATACCCTATTTCTAATTATCTCTCTGAAATGTAGTTATTAGTCTGACATAAAAAGCTACCTTTATCTGGCCACATTTGATTTATTTTTTCTCCTCCATTGCACTAGATGTGTGCTTGTCTGAAACAGATTCTGTCATCTCTTAGTACTTGTTTCTGAATTACTGTATTCAGAATAATTAAGAAATCCTGCTTCATAGTGCAGCAGATTCCAAAGACAAGCATGTATTATACTGTCTCTCTGTTCAGTGCAATGCAGTGCAGTCTTTCACTTTTTGACCTTCTGCATTCTGGTTTCTTGCATTGCCTCACATCAAGTATCTGCTTCCTGTGTATGTTACCTCTTCATTTACAATCTTCTAACTGGCCAAAGAGGATAATCTTTAACAATCTGTCTTCCTTAATTTAGATAACATGTCTGAAAAACTAAATTTTTTTCATCACATTCTTCAACTGTCTTTCTTATAACTCTTATTTTTCTCATGTGGTCTCACTGGCTGGCTACAGTCCGGAGTTTCCATTGAACCAGTATTTGAAGTCAGCAATTTATTTTGGTTTGCCAGCCTGATAGATAAAGAAACTGTGTGTCTAGCAAGACTAATTTTCTTAATGACACGGGATCATTTCTGAAAGCTCTGTTTCTTAGTGATTCCTTCAGTGTAATTGTCTAGGAAATTTCCTAGATAAGACAACAGGGTCTACCTTAGCAACTTATTTTATCATATATAGTTAACTTTTCTCTCTGTGGAAGACTAGTCTTTGTGTGACTGCAGGCTTAATGTGTTGAGGCTGTGGATGGGTAATTTAATTCTGTGAGTCCTTTCCAAATCAACTGGATCAGCGTCCTTAATGAATTTAAAGTTGTCTGCTTTTTATGAACCTCTGTTGCAAGGTCATTGGAACTCTGTTCATCAGTCCCCCGTTCCTGACTGGGAAATTTTTGAGAGTTATCCTTTTACCTGCCAGTTCTTATCTTCAGCCAGTTTTTTAACTTTCAGTTGACCAGCATTGCTGGTCAAACAAGAACAAACCAACTCACCAAACCCAAAGAAACAAATGAGAGTCTCATATGTGGAGTCATAAACTCTGAACAAATTGTGTGGAGGCAAGTGGGTTTGGAATTATTTCTTTGGGCGTTTTTTGTCTGTTGTTTTGTGGTTTTTTGATTTTTTTTTTAAAAATTACTTAGCAGATGTTTCCTCCTAATTGATATTATTTTACTTGACCTTGGGCAGAAGATTTGCTGGAGAGCTATTTGGTTTTTACAGAAATTGATTTACTGCTCAGATAAGTGTTCTTCATCCAGAACCTTTTGAAGAGAACTTTGGTCAGATGGTTGCTAGGTTACTTATGCAATACTGTCCCTTTGTTGGAAATTTTCTTAAGGAAATACTTTTCTTTTTTGTTTTGGTGGGTATTTTATTTTATTTTTGTTTGTTTCTATCTCCCTTTTCACTTCTTAAGGACTTCTTTCTTCTACAGGTATTACATGCAGATGCCTGAGTTACCGTGTCTTCCTATACTGATGGGAAATACTTTTCCCCAGGTTTGATGGTTACGTTTTCTGGGGTTTGTTTTCAGTTTTTGGTTTTCCTTTTTGTTTTTTTGTCTCCTAACTAAAATTCCAGCTTCTTTTAGCAAAATGTCATCCTTGTCATTGTCTTGCCCAAGCAAGGCCATACTCTCCATTTCTGAGAAGCACTTCTCGATCTGTTGGTTTTAGACTGGGTGTCATCTGTATAGGAGAGTCTTGTTTTCTGAGGCTGTTGTCTTATTTTTGTCATTGATGGGAAGCTTCTTTAATTTTTGCTATTTGGACTGCTCCCAGTTTGGATACTGTCAACTTCCTGATGCGAGAGGACTGTGTTGCTTTTTAGTCAGCTCTCCTCGGTCAAGTCAGTTCTTAGCCAGCTTTCTGCCTTCTTCTTACGTCGTGATCTTCCAGCTACAGCAAATGTTATCTGGCTGCTATATGCTTTTCCAACAAATCAAGTTTATTTGGTTTGTACCTCTGAGCCATCATTGTTGTCTCTAGGGAGATTTTTGGAAGGTTACGTGAACTTCAGTCCCAGTGGACTTGACAGAAAATGTACCCTTGAGATATTGACATGTTCTGTCCCATTTAGTGTTTTTAAAATACCCTGCTTTGGGGAGGTATGTTGTTTGTTTTCTCCCCATGGACTAGTGGGACGTGTTAATCTCTTTCCTGAATCTACAGCACTACATACTCTGTAGTGTGAATGTGTTCTGTTATGTTAAAAATTAATGAAAATCTCGACGTCTAAACCTTCTTAGTAATTATTGTCTGAATAAAATTTCCACATATTTATCTGAATAAAGGAGAAGAAAATTTATTGCATTTGCAGAAAGACTTTATTATTGCAAAACTTTATTATATTTTCTCTTTAAAAAATTCTATTTAGAAGTTTGATAGATGACACATTTTTGCTTTTCCTTCAGATTATTTGAAGAATTATATGAAGATCATGGAGACACACTTTCTCTGCAATATGGAGGGTCTCAGCTTGTCCACAGAGTAAAAACATATAGAAAGATAGCTCCATGGACTCAGCATTCCAAAGATATTATGCAGACGCTCTCAAGATATTACAGTAATGCTTTCTCAGGTAAATTTAATTTTAAGTGCATTCTTTTAAGGCATTATTTTCGAAGTATCTTACTTGTGATGTTTCAATAATCTATACTATGATCTTATGACAGAAAGCCTCTATATTAAAATTTCCAAATAATTCAGTAACATCTGATGGATATCAAATAGGTATTCTGATTTGATGAAATATTTATTTATCCTGTGTTATAGCATGCAACCTTATTTGTTAAGTTAGTAAATTGATATAAGGATTATTTAGAAAATGTACAAATATAGCGCTGAATCTGTCAGTGACATTTGTAGATCAGTAGAGAAGCAGGTAGCTTTTACAGAGCTGTTAAAATGTTGGACAGAATGTTTTCAGCAAATAGAAGGAAAATTGGTAAATCTAAACACAAGTAGAAGGCTCCATGTGTAGTATTTCTTGTGATGTTTCTGGAGGCTTAAAACAAAAAATAAACTGTAATGCATGTATTATTTTGTATGAATAGGAGCTACAAACTTTAAATCTATGGTAGAAAAGACAAAATTAAATTCAAAAATCAAGGTTCACCGAGTAAATAAGCTGGGTTTTTCAGTTAAATAAGTTGTAAAACATTAACTTTCTCCATTACTAGCTTGTATCACTTGTCATTGGAACACTGATAGTATTCTACCTTCTTTTGAGAAACACTGCTAAGGAGAAACCTCTTTTAAAAATGCTGAGCCATACCTTATGCAAAATAACAAAACAAAACAAGAAAAGTTAGTGTTTTTAGAAGCCATGAAAAAGGTCTAAAAGATTGATCAAAGGACAGTGTAAGACATGTCAAAAGGGAAAATATTGAGTGCTACTGTGTTATAAATACTGTCAGTCCTCTATTACTCTTTTTCACAAAAACTGCATAGCCAGGGATGGAAGTACTTTTTTTTCCTCTTCCTAGTAGGGTGCAATTATTAGACTATGCGAACTTTAAAACAGTAAGTTGAACAAAGGCTAGAAATACTTTTGTAATCTCTGATTTTTTTGGCTGAAATTATTGCTTCTGTACATGTAACATAATGTGAGAGCTCACCATTCAGAGTACTTTTCTGAATATAAATCATGTAATTCGTGTATCATATTTGCCTGAGAAATGCAGAGCTTGTTTATTTCAGTGATATGGCCTCTTACTGTTTGCATTGGCAATAAGATATGAATTCATCAGTTGTTATGAGCAAAAGGTAGCACACTTGCAGTGTCACCTGTCACGATACATAGAAGATGGAACAAATCTCTGAAGCTGTTCACCTTTAAGCCAGTCACTGAAATAGTTAGATGTAAGCTGAATTCTAACATTTTTCTTTAATTTGTAATTGTCAAAGAAATTAGGAAATAGTGTTCCAAATAATATTCTTCTAGCTTTTATGCCTTTTAGAAAGTAATGTGATGTCATAAACTTCAGTGTTAAGAGTTGCAATATGCATAAACTTCTGAAATCTGGAACAATCTATTTATCCACAAACAGGACTCAACACAGAAAACTACCTTGTAGTGCTGTAAGAAAGTAAACTTAATTACCATAACCTTTTAGTCATGGGACATTACAGTCCCATATGTGCTGAATCTCTCATGATTTAGTAATTTGTCATGTGGTGCAGTTGCAAACTCAAATTGAGAGCAGTAAATTATTTTAAGCTAATTCAATTAACTGGCCCTTTCAATTCCTAATTTCTCAAATGGTCTTAAATATGTGCTAGTATACACGTACATTACAGTATCTTTTGAAAAATCAGTGCAGTCTTTCTACTTACTTGCATATAATTATAGCATTCAGTGCTAGCAATGAAGGGAGAAAACCTGTTTGTCCTTTTACATTCCCTAGTGCACTGACATGTTCTCTCTTTTTATTGTCTAGATAAGAAAATTGATCTGAAAAGCTGAGTATTCTCTTTTCTTGGGCTAGTATTTCAAAGCAAGACAAAAGCTTTCACTATTTCTGTTCAAAATTAAGTAATTAAATTTTTCAACCATTAATGTAATGCAGTGGGAGGATTATGACCTTTCAAGTTAACTATCACACATACGTTTGTGCCAGTTTGAAGACTTATGCACAAAGAATCTTTAATATTATGGGGTTTTACCTACTTTTAAATTATAAGTTGAGAAGTAAGATGGTAGAAAGACGTTGTCCTGTAATTCTGTTAAGTTTAAAACACAACTCCATAATTGAAACATTAAATGCAGAGGAGAGTTTGAGTCCTTCAGCAATGTAACATTTAACAGCAGTCATTTTTTGCTATGAAAGAAAGGTAAGATTGCTTTAATGAACTGCTGCTATACACCATTTCAGACAATGAATTAATTAATTCAATTGGTATGAGTTTAAATTCAACCTGGTTTTCACACAACAGATTTCATTTAGATTTATTTCATTTTAGCATCTGTCATATAACTAGTGAGATGGTTTGTGAACTGTATTACCTTGTTTCAGTCTAATTATTTTACAATTATTTAGTTAACAATTTCAGTATACCTTCTGCTCCTGGCAGATGAAACAGTAAAATGAACAAAGGAGGCTCATCTATCCTTTTAGCTTTCAGAAATTACCACGAGTGTTGACCTGTTTGCTCCTGTTAATTAATTTTGTCTTTAAGGCTCCTCCAGTTTCTACACTTAGAGAGCTTTCTTAAGGGTTTGTTCAGCACTTTCTTTAAGCCACACACTAAATATCTTATCAGGAAGAAAAATACACTTTACTGCTTGTGACATTTACTTTCTTTTTAATTCTTAGTATTCTCAACAAGGTTGTTTTGGTTGGGGGGGGTTCAGACCTTTTTACTGAGTTTTCTTTCTGCACAGCTTTCTTACTGTATTCTTGGCCTTCCTCATTCTCTCCTTATGTCTTGGTTAAATTGTGACAGTGTTTTGCAGAAACAATACGGCCTGCAAACTATAAGGACCTACATATGCTTTTGAGTATTACTGTGTAGAAGAGTTTGTGTTTGTAAGTTGATCCTCTTAAGAAAAATGGGAAGGTGAGGAGCAATAAAGAAAGAAAAATAAGTGTCTTCTTGGAACAGTGCTCTGGAGACAATAAATGTATCTGGAGGGAATATGAGTGGATAGAAAAGGAATAAAAGGCCCAAATCCAGCTGAACGGTCCTCTAAATAGTGAAGAAAGCTAAGCAACATCAGGAGGTTCCCCTTTCTTTCCCTTTTCCTGATGTCTTACCCTCTTACATCATGTTTATAATCCTGTTGTCATCACATTTCTACACAGCACTTAATTTGTCAGCTGCTTTTATGTTTGTAAAAAGTGCTTTTTGTTGCACAGAGGGAAGAGATGTTTGAATTCTGAGGAGAAAGAGGTATTGACTGAAACCTGGGTGGTAGCCAGGAATCAACTTTCTTCTGTCACACCACTGTTTTGTGTACTCTGCCTATTTTTTTAACTGCTTTCTGGTGTACTGAGACTTTATGGTTTTGATGGAGTGTATTGGTAAAGGAACACTCAACTCTCATAGTACTCTTTTTGAAATGTGGAGAAAACTGAAGGAGTAACCCTATCTATTGAACTAGTCTGAACTATTCCTTGTCTGATGATTACTGACGTGCAAATAAGAGTGAAGAGCTTTCCACATGCACAAACAGAGCACAGTTCTCCACATGTTCCCCCATACCTGAAGATCCTTTGAGTGCAAGCCTTCTTCTGCCCCTATGACTCTGCTTGCAAAGTTGTCTTTATACAGTTCACCATCCCTGAGCCCTCATTTGACTCTAATGCCTGCGGGTAGGCAGGAAGAGGGATTTCAAAGAAATAAATGAATGACATTTCTTACCATGCTTCATCTACAGTGGTACGTGCTACTGGATTTTAGCACCTGCCTTATTTTATTTGGTGGTGCTCAAAATATGACAAGAGAA
Organism: Pipra filicauda; assembly: GCF_003945595.2. Lineage (NCBI taxonomy): Eukaryota > Metazoa > Chordata > Aves > Passeriformes > Pipridae > Pipra > Pipra filicauda. Next base: position 2,436,729 of record NW_024104283.1, read on the forward strand.
ATTAATAATTTAAACCAACAGGAAAAAAGTCCAAATTACTAAAAGGTATTTGTGAATTTTAATCATTTTACTGACTATGTTTTGGCTAGAAAACCCCAAAGAATTCATAATTTCTGTGTTTTGTTGTAAACTTGTATTGTATGGATACCATTTAATTTCATCAAATCATTCTTCAGTTATTTAGGCTGCAGTAAGTTCAGCACAATGTGTCAGATTTCCTGAAACATGCATAAATACATGCACATGCTTCATGCATACACTAATATACAGAGGTGGGAGATGGAGCTGCAGCGTGAGGTCTTACTTCTGCAAAACCTTGGCTCCTGGGAGAGAAGCCAAGGAAGGAGGCAGTGCTGCCACCAGCCCCACATGCACTGCAGTGTGGCAGAAAGTCTGGTCTAAATGAGATTCCATTTATGTTGCTTGAAACCCAGAGGTCACAGGGGCTTCTCTGTATACACAGAGTGTATACACACTCTGAGGACCAATGTCTGAATGGGCTTGAGCTCTGCAATGTTCCTGGTGTTAATTGTACCTCTTGTCTAACAGATGCTGACAGGCAAGATTCTATCAATCTCTTTCTGGGAGTATTCAAGCCTTCAGAAGGAAAACCACATCTCTGGGAACTTCCCACTGATTTTTATTTGCATCACAAGAACACCCTCAGTCCATCACAGACCAGGCAAAGGTATTTTGCTGTTCTGTTTTTTGTTTTGTTTGATATTGCTCTAATAAATTTTAAAAGACATCTGTTGTTAATCAAGTAATTTAGTCAGCCTGTCAAAAACTTGCTTACTGTTTTTTAAGTTTTTACAATATCTTAGAAAAAACCTTCAAGAGATTACAAAAAAATGTTGAATGTTAGTGTTTTGAAGGATCTTCTTTAATGTGTTCTTTTGCTATTGCACTGGAAAAAGAAGTTTAATTTCATATGAATTTCTATCCTGTAGTGCAAAATGCTTCACTAATTTACTGAAGTACAGTTACTACACTTTCATTAAGCAATATTCAGGTGCGTTCTTGATTTTCAGATTTATTAATTGTTGAATTTGAGATTAGGTGATAAGGATAACATTTGTTTATTTTCCTGTGTACTGCACTTAGTTTGCAGCTGTGCATACCAAGAAACCCATGATTTTCTACCTTCCTTTCAGCCATGTCTAGCCTGTTTTGAAGACTACTTTTCTTTATTTGCATTCCACTGTAGTTGCATGGTAATACACGGAAGTAATAAAGTATAAAAATTTTAAAGTAGTTTGAGTGCTTCACAATGTGAAATTATTTTGTTGAGGATTATAAATACTGTGCATTAAGAAAAATCCATTTGAACAAAAAGGACAGCACTAGACTTTCAACTAAATAATCTCTTAGGAATTTTGACAGTTTTATCTTTGTTCATACCATGAGTCTTAAAGCTCCTTATTACAAAGAGCTGATCTGAATATCTGCATTTAGATTTTTGTCTGGGGAAAATTGCAAGTGTTTAAACAGTGCGATCAATCCCTGTTGGCTGCTTATTCCATTAACCCGTCACGGCAGCTGGCATATGATGTGGCTGTTCCTAAATTTCAGTCCTTTTGTATTGGCTCCTGAGGCTTCTCTTGATGATAGCTCATATGAGCCGTACAACCAAGTGCTATTTCAGGCATACATGAAACATGCAATATTAATTTTCTTGCCCACTGGTTCTGAACATTATTGTGTGTCAAAAATTATTTCTGTTGATACATAGCAAATGTGAGAATGTTCTGGTCTCCCTTTCATCTGTTCTCTGTTAAACAACTGTCTCTTATTTGTCACAGATACTGTTCTCAAATGAATATTAAAAAAAATTATTGAGACTCTTTGGTTACTTGTTAATTAGTTTTACCTTTCACTCTGGCAGAATTTCTTCTGAGCAGTTACAGTATAAAACAAAGATGTTTCCTCCTATGAACAAAATGATACCTCCGTGTAATAACTAGGTGAAATAAATAGGCGAAAAAAACTCTTCCAAGTAATATTTTGTTTCTACTAAACTATTGGACATGTACTTCATGTAACTTCTTCCTGCTTGTATGTGCAGTCTCTGTTTTGGATTCCTTGGGCACAGCAGCAAAAGTAATAATGAAAACTCATAATGATATCAAGGGTATAGAAAGAGAAGGAAGATGATGTTTCCTGTCATTGAAACTTCTTTTTCTGTGCTTTTTCTGTATTGTATTTACCTCTCCATTAAAAAGAAGAGATTTAATAATGAGCTTCATATATTACTTTTATATAATTTGTGACTCACGTGAGAGCACACTGAATATCGAAAAGGAGACTTTGTGTTGCCGTGTTACTTATCATTTATGCGGGCAGCAGAACCGGGTATGTCTGCGTAGCTTCTGAAGGTACCAGAGAAAATAGCTTGCTTAGCATGGCCTGATACAGGACTTGGAGGAGAGGCAGGACCATTCCTTTCTGTCTAGAACACACACAGTTCTTGGAACTGAAGTGTGTTTCCCTGCCTGTTCTTACTGTCTGCTTAATCTCACTTACAAGTCTATCTCTGGGTATGGGAATATATCCATTGTGTTTGATCCAGATGGCTACATTGACATGAGTAGGAGATAACCACATTAATACTCTGACTACAGCCTTCACAGTATTGTGAATGCATGCATATTTGAAATAAAAATCAGTGAAGACAATTGTCTTTTCATTCCATATAATGAAATAGAAGAATCTAACAGAATAATTTATAGAAGAAATTAAAGTATATTTGAGAAGAGATAATAAAAATGTGTAAACATGAATGAGAGATAAAACATGCTTTATTTTATGAATGTTCCTTGACTTCCTTTGTTGTTTTACAGAAATCCTGTATAAGCTTCCAGCAGGGCTTGAATTTTGCTGTTAGATATGCCAACATACAGTTCTCAGATGTAGGACAGCTGTTACATCAAAATGTATTTCTATGTGTAGAAATCAGGTGTTTTGACCATCATCTGATTTTATTATCATTGACCTTCATTTCTTCATACACTTTTTCTAAATTTTAGGATCTGAATAACAAGTGGGAGGAAATGCCTCTTTTCCCCCTCCCCAAAGACCAGAACAAAAGAAATACATAAATACCTTCTATATGTACTAAGACTTTAATTTTCAGTACTGTAGGGGTAGGCACCTGATATGTATTTTTTTAATGGAACAAAACTACTCTTCCCTCCATACCTGTACAGAACTTCATGTGTTTAAATTTCCTAACCTGAGAGCAAAGTAATCAAATAAGGGCCTGTTGAAATCCTCCATCCAAGGATAATTCTTTACTTTCTTTCATGCTTGAATTTTAAAGCTGCATTTGCTGAAGTGACACTGTATGGATGGGTAAATGTTATGTGCAAATGTTTAGACTGGATACAAGATTAAATCTTCTGTATCAACCATCTTTCTGTTTTTCCTGTAGCTATACTTACTGGTGGACCTCAGGTGTGCTAAAGCATTTACCTCTTCCTTTTGATGAAGGTGGGAACTGTATTTTCTCCTTGCCTTGCAAGAGTATCTTGAAAAAGAAATTTTAGTTACTAATGATTTTTAACTGTATTGGATCCCAAATCTGAAAAAACCCAAAACTTTCCAAATAATGATTGCTAAATACTTTTTTATCTTTTCCTCCTAATGAGACATGATTTTCCAACTGCAGATTGCAAGAGCTACCTAATTGGTTAAAACTTGACCTCCGTCTGTTTATGAGCCAGGGCACACTTGATTCTTTTTTTCTTTTTGCTTCCATACTAACATATATTTATAGTCTATGCTGGTGGTTACATTCCTGTTGCAGATGACATGGTAGAGCTAGTATGTCTTAGTTCTCTGGGGTACTGTGAAACATCTTTTATTAGGAACTGTCATCATGAAGGGAAATCAAATTATGATTGTTGATAATGTATATTTATTGAAGATATGCAATGCATCTTCTTCATGTCATATTTTCTTGTCTCAGGAGGTATATGACTGTAGAAAAAAATGCCTGGTAGGGTGGCTAGGTGAGCAGGCTTCTTTAGATTTTTGCAGGAGTCAGTAATTGTTAATAAAAATATTATTTTTTTTCTCGCCAGTGACATGTGCTGAAAACAGACGCAAGTTGACAGTGAAGAAGTTCCACAAATATGAAGAAGAAATTGATATCCACAATGAGTTTTTTAGGCCATATGAGTTGAGCAGTTTTGATGAGACCTTCTGCTTGGCAATGACCAATTCTACACGGTATATTAGGATGTTTTGTGGCTCTAAATCCTTGACTAGAAGTTGATTTGGTGTGAATTAAACATGCATTTGATTTTTTTGGTTAAATATGTGTAACTTCAAATTTAACAAAGTTCTCGAAACTAAGGCACAGTACTACATGGAAATGTTACTCTAAAAAAAGTCTGTTAAAATAGTGCTTAAATTTCCAATTATTTTCCATTATGGAGTGTCTGATGTTTGAGCACTTGAAGGCTGACAAATTAACTTTTCTCTGTGGACTCTGATCACAGACCCTACCTTCAACACAATTGTTTTCTAGTTGTTCTGCTCTCATTTTACAGTCGTTTTCTTCAGTTCATCTGGTTCTCACAGGTGGCCAGATATTTTTGGGGTTTTTTGTTGTCAGCAATCAGCTGGATATTCTGAGAATAATCTGAATCATGCTTTAGCTAAAGACTTCTAGGGAGATTATGTTTCATGTACCTTTTTGACCCTATTTGAGTGCTGGCAGCATTTTGAAAACAATATATGAAGCCCTGAGTTACAGGGCTTCTTCAGCACAAGAATGAAGCACATTGTTTTAGCATCTTTGGCAAGTGGTGATATTTGCAGCTGTTTTATGGGACTAAATAATGCAACTGAAAGCTTTTTAAATACCTAATATACGTAACTTGCAAAGATGAAGTTAGAACTTGATATCTCTTTTTATAAGGATGTTTTTTAAATCAAAGATAGATGTTAGAGGTTGTTCTTCCAGAAAACTTAAAAATTTTATGTGTTGAACTTTACTCATGAACAGTTTTGCCTTACTATTTTGGCAGAGATTTTATGCCTAAGAATGTGGGAATTGATCCCAGTCCATTTACTGTTCGTAAACCTGATGAAACTGGAAAATCCGTGTTAGGGTAAGTGTGAAATGGGAAATTTTGTTTTGATTTAATAGTAAGGAAATTTTAAAGAAAATATATAAACTCTATGTGTGTCTCTGTGTAGCACATTCTGTGTTACATGGGAAATAATTCATTGGTGTTATACACCAGTGTGTAATTGTACACTTTGAAAATCAGGTCTAATTTGATATTTTTATTTGACACTAGGAATTCTTAATTCAGACTTGTTTAATATTTTCTGTTTTCTCATATTCTTGTAAGTGAAGTTCATGAGAAAATTTTTATTTATAATATACAGAAGTTATTAAAATTTGATCATCACTTCATATTGGTGGCAACTTCATTCTCTATTGGAGATGACAGGAATGTGCATATTCTTCTTGTCTTTAGGAATTATAATTTTTTCATAAATAGAACATATCCTGAAACAGCAATAAATGCCAATTTCAGTATAGTTTTTTTATTAAAAGGGTTATTAAAATATTTACAGATAAAATTATATGAAACAATTCAGCAGCAGTTTTTGGGACAAATGAATGCTTCATTTAGCTGCTTTTGCATCCTGGACTTGCTTTGTTACTCTGTTTATTCCATTGCTGTGTTTGATCTGCTGTATCACACAAGGGCTATGTGGACTCTTCCTGAATTCCTTCTATCTTTGGTACCTGATATGAAGGAAACCTTTTGTCAGTAATGACTATCCCTGTGCAGTCATAACATTATAAGTTCCTCTGGAAACTTGCTGTTCGGTTGAACACTAGGACATTTGACTGTCTCATGTTGTGCTCTGATCTTATTGCCAACAAATGTTGAAAGTAGACTATGCTTATCATTAGTAGAACCTAATTTCATGCTACCAATGTTCCCTGGGAATAAACAGGAAGACTATTCAATTGTTGTACAGTTTATCTCTGCTAAGAATTGTGAGTTTATGGGTACTTTGAGGAGAAGCTTTATTCTTCCGCTTTGGTATAATGTCAGATTTTGGACTAATTTGTCTTCAGATATTACATTAAATACTTGACTATTTTACCTTTTTATCAGGCACTTTGCCTTAATCTCTCTGCTGTGATTTTTAGGGATTGTTACGACACAGAGAATCCTCTCAATTAAAGGCACATTCCAGGACTCCCTGGTATTACTCATAAAGCTTGCTCTGCATTGGCTGTATAGTAGGGTAAAAGGTGGCTTCACTCTTCTGCCTTACCCGTATTTAACCTTTGGTAGAGGTGGTACCTTTGCCTTGCACATTTGTCATCATTTTTTGATCTATGACATTTCTGAAGGGTTTGTTTATCTCTTCTTGTCCGTAAGTGTTCTGGTCCCTAGGACAATTAGGTCTTGGCCTCTTCTGAATACGTGCTGGGAGTGGGGTGGGGATAACACTGGGTGGCACTAGAACAGGCTCCCCAGGGTAGTGTCACAGCACCAAGCCTGTCTAAATTCAAGAAGTGTTTGAATAACGCTCTCAGGCACATGGTGTGACTCTTCGGGTGTCCTGCACAGGGCCAGGAATTGGACTTGATGATCCTGATGGATCCCTTCCAACTTGGCATATTCTGTGATTCTGTGATTCTATGAACACTGTTACCAGTGTTTGGCTACTTGCTCCGTTCCTCAGCTTTCAGCTTTCAGAAAGGACTGCTTTTCTTGTGACCTTCACCTCAGTTAGAAAAGTAGGGAAGATAACCTTAATTTTCTCCAAAAAGAATGCTTATGTCTTCATAACTTTCTGTAAACTTCAATCTAACAAAATGTCAGGTTCTGCTTAGTCAGAAATTAAACTTGCCTCTTGAAGTCTTCGTACAAATAAGGCACCTTTTATATTGACTGGAATTTCTGGAGTGAGAAATACTGCATAAAGAAATGTTACTGATTAAAGAAATAAATTGAGGGGAGAGGTATGGAAAAGAAAGGAAAAAAGTGACATTATCATTAGGATTTGGGACCAAGATTAAGAAAGCTACTGGAGTGGATATTATGGATATTCCTGGATCAAAACCGAAGATATTATGTCTCAATTAATTTTTATTCCTTTTTATTTATTCAGTTGGGGGGAGGGATTTTAGTAACGAATCAGAGGATTGGTGGAGAAAAGCTGACATAATCCTTTGGACTCTCTTTAAATGACCCAGAATAGAAAGAAATTGAAGAAAAGAAATCAATTGGGGATTTCAAAAGATGAGCAACAACTTATTCCAGAGGATAGAATTTATTTCCCCAGAAAGACTGTAACCAAGATTAGGAATTTAAAGTATTCATTGTTAGTGTCTTGCTGATTTCACACATACGCACTGCCTTTCCTAATAGGAACAAAAATAATAGAGAAGAAACCGTGCTGCAGCGCAAAACAGCTGCTAGTGCTCCTCCACCCCCAAGTGAGGAAGCAGTCTCAAGTAGTTCTGAAGATGATTCTGGGACAGATAAAGAAGATGAGGGTGCTGTTTCTCAACGTTCAACTCCGGTAAAGGTGACTGATACAGGAGACAATACAAAAATCACAGAGGTAAGAAATTACTGTGATAGGCAAGAAGGCTTAAAATTCACATTTCCTTAGGGAAAAAAACAGTAAACATTATAGAACAGTCAAAAGTAAAGCTCTGAGGCATTTAGTGAAAAAGGTCTCCAAGGTAATTTTTGTGTGTAGATATTACACAGCTGCTTATAAACCTTCTCTGTTCTTCTTGTTGTGTATTAGTGAAACACGAAAGAAAATAGCACTAAAAGAAAAGAAATCTACGGTATTTGAAAGGTATTCAGGTCATTACTTAAAGCATAAAATACATCTGTGTTAATTCAGAGCAATAGTATACTTCTGATTATTGTTACTTACCATTCTCTGGCACACATCCAGATGGTCTTGGAGCATGCAAATAGGATTCCTTTTCTTCAGGAATGTACTTGATCTACCTACCCAATCAACATTTAGTCCATGGGAGCTAATCTGGAGCAAATACCCTGAAAGACTTGTAGTATGGACCTGAGATCTGAGCACCACATCTTTGAATTACAAAGCAATTCCTTTTGGATGATGCCACTTGCTCAGGTCAACGTAACTGTAAATTAATGATCAATCTGTATAAATTTCAACCAGATTTATGTGAACACTTTTAAATTACTGTTTCATAATTATATGGTCTGACATTTAAAAAAAATTAAACTAACTCATGATAATGTTATCTCATTGGTCCTATGATATTACTCCTACTCAAGTTGAAGATATTAGCAGTGAATAAAATAGTGAAATAAATTGCAGAAACACAGTCAAATGGAAAGAATGTGTATTCTCAGCTGTGGGCTATTAATCTTTTTTTGATAATGTAACTCCACATTCTTGGAATCCCTTGGGTACTAATTTAATGAAAATATTGAGTTGTATGAAGTATTATGGGAATACCTATTTTATTAATTCGTGTAATCATTCTTCAAATTCTTTCTTATACCACTGAAACTGTCTTAACAAAAGGATATGTTAATGGAGACTACAGAAATTTGGAAAATACTTACATTGTCTGAGAGGAGGGTTGATTTTTTTTTTTTTAGTCACAACTAATTTAAATGATTAGAGTGTTGTGCTTGTACATGTTACCACTTACTCCTGGAAAAGCTGGTAGCCCATGGCTTGGACAAGTGTACCCTCTCCTGGATTAGGAGCTGGCTGGAGGGTCGGGCCCAGAGAGTGTTGGTGAATGGAGCTGCATCCAGCTGGCGGCCGGTCACCAGTGGTGTTCCCCAGGGGTCTGTGTTGGGTCCAGTCCTGTTTAATATCTTTATTGATGATTTAGATGAGGGGATTGAGTCCATCATCAGCAAATTTGCTGATGACACCAAATTGGGAGGGAGTGTCGACCTGCTGGAAGGCAGGAGGGCTCTGCAGAGGGATCTGGATAGACTGGAGAGTTGGGCTGACTCTAATGGAATGAAGTTCAACAAGGCCAAGTGCCGGGTCCTGCACTTTGGCCACAACAACCCCCTGCAGCGCTACAGGCTGGGCACAGAGTGGATGGAGAGCAGCCAGGCAGAAAGGGACCTGGGGGTACTAATTGACAGGAAGCTCAACATGAGCCAGCAGTGTGCCCAGGTGGCCAAGAGGGCCAATGGGATCTTGTCCTCTATCAAAAATAGTGTGACCAGCAGGACCAGGGAAGTGATCCTTCCCCTGTACTCTGCGTTGGTGAGGCCACACCTTGAGTATTGTGTTCAGTTCTGGGCCCCTCAGTTCAGAAAGGATATTGAGGTGCTGGAGCGGGTCCAGAGAAGAGCAACAAGGCTGGTGAAGGGACTGGAGCATAAGTCCTACAGGGAGAGGCTGAGGGAGCTGGGGTTGTTTAGCCTGGAGAAGAGGAGGCTCAGAGGTGACCTCATCACCATCTATAACTACCTGAAGGGAAGTTCTAGCCAGGTGGGGGTTGGTCTCTTCTCTCAGGCACTCAGCAATAGGACAAGGGGGCACGGGCTTAAGCTCCGCCAAGGGAGATTTAAGTTGGATATCAGGAGAAAATTCTTTACAGAGAGAGTAATCAGGCATTGGAATGGGCTGCCCAGAGAGGTGGTGCATTCACCGTCCCTGGAGATTTTTAAACGCAGATTGGACGTGGCACTGAGTGCCATGATCTAGTAAATGGACTGGATTTGGACCAGGGGTTGGACTCGATGATCTCAGAGGTCTTTTCCAACCCAATCGATTCTATGATTCTATGAAAATTGAGTATTTATGATCTTAGTCAATATAAAATGTAGTGCCTGATAGGCAACAGACAATAAATCTGTTGGTTTTGTTTTGGTTTTTTTTCTGCCACCATACAGATTTTCATTCTATTCAGTCCTTAGCCTAGGATTTGTGTTCTCAGATAGTAGATTTTCAGCCTTCTGTTCAACAGCGCCTTCTTCCTAATCATAACGAAGCAATTTCAATAAAATAACTGTGAATTTATGTGGTATTCATTTTGGAAAATTTGGATTAAGCCAATACAAGTACATTTTTCTGTTTATGCCAGATATTTTATCTGAAAGTTTTCCATTATCTCTGAATAGTAGAGTACCTGTTGTCCAGCAAATCAGATTTATAGATTTTTTTTAAACAGAAATCCAAGCTTAAATTTTACTCTTGATTCCTAGTATTGCACAATTTATCTCATGTCATTTTTTCCCCTCTGTTTTGAACACACTTCAACACTCATACCTAAGGTAACTTTTTTAGATTTCTAAGATGCTTAAATGAAAAATGTATGTAAACACAAAGTATGATTTAAAATATTATCGAATGTCAATGGCTTTCAATTCAGTGAGTTATTTTGATTTTTTTAGTAATGCATATGAAGAAATATATTCCAATTTATTAGCACCTTTTCATGCACTGAATTTTAGTCACAATTTGCATTGTTAATTCATGCTATTCCTTGTTATTTGGGGAACCCAAATAGCTAGTTCCTATCCACGTCTCTGAGAAGTTATTAAAAAAACACTTTTATACCTCTGGTCAGCCCATATCTTTCTGGAGTTCTTTGACTTTGGATCTTTTCGAACTAAAAGAAAACTGTCTTTATAGTTGACTTGCAGACATTTGTGTCTTGTCAGTAAACCCCCTCAGTTTAGCACTGAAGCCTTAGACAAAGTGCAGTATTGAAGGTGCGTTGGTTCCTTGTTATAGTTGACTGACATGATTGCGTAATGTGTTAAATAAAAATAGTTTTGTTCAACCTGAGGTTTGTAATTATTTCAGAATTGACAGCAGGAACTGTGAAAGCAAATGTGGGAGCATGTTCTGAACGAATATGATTTATTCTATATTAAGTTTCAACACAGAACATAATTTAATAACTACATCATTACATTCTAGGAATATAATTTATTCTCCAAATATGTTGTTTTATCTGATGTTATCTTTAAAGAATTCTTTCTGTGTTGAATAATGGTTTTAATATAAAAATACACAGCAGCTAAGATTAATATTTATATAAGAAACTTATTTGGTTTTGTGTGCTTTTGAAATTATTTTTAAGTTTAGAAAGAGTTCTGTGCTTAAAACCAAAGTTCTTTGGATGTTGTTATGGTATTCTCAGTTTGAATCTTTCTTCTTATGTTCCAGAATGTAGTGCAATCAACAAAAGATGTGTATGGAGTCAATCTTTCAGATATTCCTTCAGAAGATGATCTCGCAATATATGCCAGGTGAGATAAATTTCCAGTGGTAATCAGTAAAAAATAATTTGAGGTAGTTAAATGCAGTTTTTCAAAGTGCTGCCTTTGATCAAACTTATGTAACTTATAAATTTCAGAGATATTTGGATATATATACTATTCTCTTTTTAAAATCAAACTGTTTTCGGATGTCCATGTCAACTCTGATTTCAGTAGAAGTTAAATAAATTCCATAGGTGTGGTCCCATGATTGTAAGCTTTGTAGTCTGTGGGTTTTGCATTTTTCAAATGTTGAATTACACTAATTCAAATCAGTCATAAGTGAAATAGCAAATTCTGTAAAAATGCATACAAAACAATAGAAGTTTTCCTTTTTTTAACATAATGCCTTATTCATAGAGATGTGTTACTGTTACCTTTTACTCAAATTTAAATAGTTGTGTGACTTTTGGAAGGAAATAATCTGTGACTTTTGAAGGAAAATTACTTTTCTGAATAATATTCAGCTTTTTTTCTTGAAACATCTTGGTCTTCTGAGTTTGAAGTAACTTGGACTGTTCTCCTCTAGAAAACAGTTGTCACCATTCCTGCAGGAGCCATGAACTATCTGCTCCCCAAGAGCAATCAGCAGATTGATATGCTTCGCCAACAAAAGGCATTGTATCAGGAATGCTGTTTCTGAATTGCCATAACCTCATACAGAGCACTGGCTACATGTTGCTCTTGTTAAAAACTGTGTAGTTACACTGTTGCTCTCAAATACTCTCCTCAATATCACAGAATAATACTAAGACCAAAAAGAAACTGGTTCAAATTTTCGTTTTTTCTTAAACCGGAAAATTAATTTGAACATTTTGATTTTTTTTTTAACTCGAACCAAAAGTGAACTAGAATAATATAAGTTACGGATGAACTAGAGCTGAGCCAAAAAGTCATTTACTCTATTCCCTGGCGGAGGAGATTCATTCCTGAACTGCAGTGTTTTTCTTCAAAAACTAGTCAGAATAATGAGAATTAAGTACTGGAGATCAGTTGGAGAAATTTAGATACAAATTGAACACCCTCTTAGTTCCTAAAGTCTTGTAACACTGTTGTCAAGAGAGCAGTTGCTTATGCAAGACATCAGGAGGGCAAATCAATGACATTTGCTTATTAAACTAATGTTTCAAACACCTGCTTAGAATGTAGAATTAATGATGTTTGAGAAAAGAGATATAAGAAACCTACACATCATCTCGGAAAAACACTGTACATATGTTGAAGTGAATACTTGTGAAACGTTGAAATGGCCTTATGTGCACTTCTGTTTATTTTCTAATGTGTAATACTTATTGTATTTGAAACATTTTCAATTTTTGAGGGGAATTTTAATTCACTATGCTGTCTTCTGATTTGGTGATATGTGATGTTTCATCCTGACTTAGTTCGTTAATCCACTGAAATATTTTTTTCTTTTTATGTAAAAGTCTTTTTGTGTTAATTTTTCTTTAGGTGTAGCTACTTCTCTTGCAGTCTTTAGTTCTTTGAAATTCCCATTTCAACCTATTTCCTAAATCGTGAATCATTTGAAGATAGAACACTTGAGTAGGGCTGAAGAGGATGTTTCTCATTATCTCTAAAATTTTTAACTTCACCTATGCCTCTAACTTTAGTTTTTTATTTTAACCACTAGAAAATGAGTGCCAATTTGCCAATTTTCCTTTGATATAGCTGATAATTATTGTGGTTCTGCAAATGGCACAGTGGAAGCTGGTGTCTACTCTTGAGTCTCTGTGTAGATGAACGACTGTAATAACATCCAGAATTGCAGCTACTTCCCATTTTATAATTTTTCAGGCTGGACTAGCATTCAGTCTATTGTAATCATAACACTATAAACCCCATGGGGGCTTTGAAGCTCCCTATTCATATTTTTTTAAGACCAAAAAAAAAAAAGCTTGCATTTATTTAATTTCCTTCAAGCAATGCAGGTTTTAAAAATAAAACAATTACAAATTCCTTACCTCTTTTAGCTAACAAGACATTGTGCTATTTCTGGTCTGATGTGCTGATTTATGTAATAAAGGATGTCAGTAAAATCTATACTTCCCAAACTGTACATCACTTGAGAATAGCAGCAATTTCTCTCACAGTATGATTACAGTTATCACATCGAGTTTTTTTCTGTTATTGTAATAAGGGAAATGGAGATGTGGGATCCTGACTTTACATGATATCCTTGGCCATGTTACATATTTTTTTTCTTTATTAATATTAAGGTCTTGCAGATTTAAAGTACTTCAGGTTAAGTTACTTTACATCAACTGATCTATAGTATAAGCCTATTTGCAAATGCAAATTAAAAGTAATTTGAATCTATTCAGCCTGTTTTCACTGATGGCTGAGATAACTTAATTCTCTTCAAAACAGAAATCACAGAAGCACAGATTTGTTGAGGTTGGAAGGGACAGGAGGTCCCTAAAATAATTTGAAGATGTATGCTGCAGATCAACTGTGCATGGTACCTTACTGATACCTGGTAACTTGCTTGTGTACATTTAGGTCTTGTTTGTTTCAAAATAATGAATAATCTAAAGCAATTAATTAAAATACTTATGCCAGTAGTTTGCCTTTGGTTTTTGCTTTTTAAGCTGGTTTCAATAGCAAACTCCTGCACTAGGTCTTAATTATCTTGATTTCCACTTATAATTCTCTTATTTAGAAATGTAAATATTTATTCCTTCAACATCCAAAGTGATGTTGCGTGTTTCTGAGGCTCTTGTTTCTACGGTATAGAATCTGAATGGAGCAGAAAGCAAAGCTGCAGTAAGTTGTTTAGAAATGTATTGCTCATTTGACTTCTGTACACTCTTTCATGCAGTTGGTTTTACGCTGGTAGTTGCTGCTTGTTAAAATGTAGTAAATATTCCTGAAATAGACCAGTGAGACTTTTTAAGCTAAATGGAAGCCAACTACTAAGAAAAACCCTTTGCCTCAGAAAATTAAAGTATTAGATCACAACTAACATTTACTTCTTTTTTCCGTCACACAGATGTGTTGGAGAGTGAACAAATTGAGTGCAAGATAACTACATATACATATATTTGAAACTCTCTGACTTTTCCTTTTAGGCTGAATGACTAAGATCAGTGATAAACTACTTTTTTAAAAAACTTTGCTCCACTTCATTGCCAAGAAAAAAAGCCATGACAGTATTTGCAATGTCTTCCAGCAAATATTTGAAGATGAGGGAATTGTCCCAGAAGGTTGTGCTTGTAAATAAGTGATCTGGACTTACAACATTTCAGATGAATAAACTGGATTGAATTTGGCAGAGGACTGACTTAAATCTGAAACTTGAGAGACTTTACCTCTTTTCCTGATTTCATCTAAATGATTGTTTTGAAAAAGACATAGGAAGTTGACTGTAGAGGGCTATCTATTTCTTCAGGAAGGCCTGCTTCTATCTTATGACATACTAGATGATACCAATTGATAAGCAGGTCTGTTTTCAAAGGAGGTTTGGAGTTCACACGTGCATCCACTGTGAACTTTTAAAAATCCCTCTTGTTCACCAGAGAGGTACGTCATGATCGGTGACTTTTATAGCACAACTCAAAACCTCATTTTTTAGTGTCAGTTTCTTTCATTTGATGAATTTTTTTGTGATAGTTCTTTTATTTCTTTGATTTATTTTTCTATCTACTGCTTTTTACAGGTTTGTTCAGCTGGGACAGAGTCAGCATAAGCAAGACAAGGGCAGCCAGCCATTTTCCTCAAAACACCACTTGGATAGAGTTATAAATTTGTAAGTGTTATTCTTCTTTATCCCTTTAGCCTGATTTTGCTTTTGTAACTAGGCCTGAAAAAACGTCAGGTAAATTTGATGCTAAATTGTTTGAGTCACACTTCCATTTTTTTACTGCGTAAAGAGATTTAATGCGTAGCATGAAGAACTGGGTTTTTGGTTGGTTTGGTTTGGGGTTTTGGGGGATTGTTTTTTGTTTGTGTTCTTTTGGGGGGTGTTGCTTTTTGTTTGTTTTTTAGTTTTTGTAGTATAAGGGATTTTGTGTTCAAAAACCTTAACAATGCTGAGTTAACACAAAGCACTGAAGCTACTGAGTTTAAAAGGCAATTTCTTCTTACTGTGATTACTTTTGAAAGAGACAGTTTGAAAGACTGGTTGCATATTCATCATTAAAAAAAAATTCAAAGTTGCATTTGAATCTTCTTAGTATTAGTAGAAAAAAAGGGTCATGATATTATCCAAATGTTATACTATTATTGAAGCAAGTCTTAGAGTTTAGATGATCAAGTCCTAACTTCCCAGTTGACATCTTCCTGTACTGTAGGCAGCTTAAAGTTTCACCAAGGCAAGGCAGATTTTTCTTTATTTTTTGTCTCTGGGGTACCTGATCTTTTATCCAACAGCATGGCCACTTCATAGAACTCCAGTCCATTGAAGTGAGGGAAGCTTGGACACAGCATTTGTCCAAGCGAGGATAGAGACTGTGAGTGTCTCAGTTGGGCTGAGAGAGTAGAATAACATGAAACAGATGTAATGCTGTGTATGGGACAATATTGTCTAATATCAGTGATTTAGTGTTATCTGCATTTAAAGTGATGATACCACATTTGTAGGTAAATGAGCCTGTAGTTTTATAATAAAATATATCTCATGGGTATTAAAGTAGTAAATTAGATGGGCAAAGTGTAAAACTGTTTTTCATAAGAGGGAGCAAGCCTGAATGTTTTAAAGGGAAATGCTTATTAAGAAAATATTTTATAAGAATATTTTTTTATTATGGCAATTTCTTTTTTTGTAATTGCAAAATCTCCTGGCATGTTAGACAGTGTAAGAGGTAATAATTCCCTTCTTAACCCTTCAAAAGTAGGGTAAATTTTCCCTCCATGCTTTGCTGCTGCAAAATAAACACATTAAATAGAATCTATACACAGAACTCTGGAGGCTTTTGGTAGACAGATGTTTTTTCTTTTCCCAAGTGTATTTTCCCTGTGTTTCTGAATAGTAAAAGTGTAAAAGTCCTAGAGCACACAAATCTGTGCTTTCTGTCACTCCTCCTCTTGTAGTCATGTAGATCATCTTTCTCTGCCAGTTCTACCAAATATACTCCTCTGTGCGGATCTGAGAGGAAATAGGGTATCTTATAGCTGGTAATTTCTTTTTTCTAAAAGTGTATTTTTATACAACTTGAAAATTTCCTTTGGGTTTTGTTCTGTAACTTTTTAAAGATGTTTAAATACTGTTTGGATGGTAACAGATTATTCTTTCAATAAAAGTCATAAATGTAGGCATTCTTTAAAGGCATGTTGTTAAATTCTGAAACAAGGAAGCTTTCTCTTACAGAGGTGGAATTGCTCCTCTGAATCAGAAATTTCCTTGGAGAATGCTAACTTTTTAGAGATAAAATAGAATGAACTAAGATTAGGGAGAGAGGGAGGGTTTTCAGTAACAGCAGCTGAGACACATTCTGCACTTGTTTTGCAAGGAGCTCTTGAAGAAATTGAAAAATTATGGTAACTTGTATTAATTTGATGCTAAGTGCATTTTAAATTGAAAAAAATATGGCAAATTTATTTTTCCAGTAGTTCCTTCTAGATGCAAATGCAATTAAACCCCCGTTCTTTTCATAGTAAAATGAAGTACTCAGTCCAAAACTTTGGTTTCTCATCAGACGTGAGATATAATTTAGACTTAGATTAGTTGCTGACATTTCCACACTTCACAAGAAAAATCTTTTTGAATAACCCCACACCTCACAACCTTAAAACACTTGGCCATTTTTATCAAACACGTTAAACCAATACAAAAAGAAATACTTCTTATTTTTATAGTGTCACTTCAGTGATATCTATGAGCTCAGATATGCATTGTAGAAAGGCTGAAGAGAAAGTTCTGGTCTAAATTTAGAAACTGTAAGTAGAGATTAGAAATAAAAAGGGACTGCAGTGATGCAGTGAAATAATACTGAAGTTGAGTGGAGAATGTGGAAGGATATTGAAATCCTTCTTTTTGTTCTTAGAAATTCTATGAAGGAAAAAAGGGTAGAATTTTACTTAGAGCTAAATAGAACTAAGCAGAGCTGGACGACTGTTAGCACAATCTATTGTACTGTGTGAAGAGATACTTTGAGTACTATAGTATAATTACTGTGGGCTGACACAATGCACCTGTTTCTAATTCCCTAGTATTCATTATATAAATAATACTGTTGTAAAAACATACTGTCAGAACCTTTTCAAATGTACTTCATGCATTTGTCTGAGAGTACAAGAAATTTTATTACCTGCTGAAGAGGGAATTGAGTGTTTGGACTCACTGCAGCACTAAAGAAGAGTGTGGACACGTCTGAATGTCCTTATAATGGAAGAGTAGGTGGTGCATATGTCAGAGTCCAAGCTGTCTTCAGTGCCTGAACTAAGTGTAGCCTGTACAAGTTAAATGCTCTACTGGGGTATTTTAGTCTATAATACCACTATAAAATATAAAAGTTAAAATAAAGCGTCAGAGTCCAAGAAGTGTTTGGACAATGTTCTCAGGCACATGGTGTAACTCTTGGGGTGTCCTGCGCAGGGCCAGGAGTTGGACTCAGTGATCCTGATGGGTCCCTTCCAATTCAGCGGATTCTGTGATTCTATAATCACCAGCTTAGTGGGCTGGTGTTCTTTCTTTTGCCTTTGAAGTCTCATTTGGATCCTAATGTCAGCAGCATTGGAATCATATCCTCTAAAAATATGACCATAACAACTTCCTTTGAAATATGGAAGAAATTTAGTTGTTCCTACATAGGATATTATGGTTTTCTTGAATTTGGGATTTTGTAGTATTGACAGTCTCTAGCAAAAAACCAGAAAGTACTGAAAGGTATGCCACCTTATCCCATCTGCTTTTAGACATTCTAGTGAAAATTCTCTCACCCTTCTTTAGCCTGTCGCTCTGTCTTCTCTGTGATGTGATAAATTTCTATTCATCAGTATGAGATAACTGTCTTCCTCAATTAATCTATTTGAAAAAGTAAGTCTAAGATTTTCCTTAAAGTAACACAATATTCCTCTTTCTTTTTTTTGTTTTCCTTTTACTTATGAGTTCTTTTGATACTTGTTTTTCCTGTCCTATCTTTAGGTTCCCTTGTGTGTTCGATCTTTAAATTTTGAATTAGCTTGTGGTCAGTGTAAATCATTCTTACTTAAAAGATTTATCTTTCCTTGGCTATCATCTTTCTGTATCAGATGTTCTTTCCTTTTCTCATATTCCTTCTGTCTGCTCTGTAGAGAAACTGCTTCTAATTTGGATTGTAAAATGCTTATTTAACTGCATACCTGTATAAGGAGACTCTGTCTTTTCTCTAACCCTTGAAATTGTACATACCTTTAGAATTTCAGTTAATTGTTGTGGGACCTGGATGTAGTCCAGTTTTTGCTCCTGCTTGGTTCTGCAAGATACAAGTTGCAGTATTATTGGGCGTAGAAGTTTTCTGTTTTTCAGCCCTCTCCATTCACAAAGAATGTGACTGAAACTCTGTTGTATGGAGGTGTTGGTGTCTAAGGAAGGACAATTCTGTTGAAGGCTCTTTCAGGAGCACAGCAAGCAATTTAAAGGGATACCATTTATGGTAAAAAAATAATAATAAAAAAAATAAAACCAAAAACAAACAAACCAAAAAAGCCGCCCCTCTGGATTTGCCAGAGTTTTGTAAGTCAAATATCATAGCATCCTAGAATGCTTTGGGTTGGAAGGGACCTTGAAGGCCATCTAGTTCCAAGACCCCCTGCCATGGGCAGGGTCATCTTCCACTGGACTAGGTTGCTCAAAGCCCTGTCCAACCTGGCCTTGAACACTTCCCAAGACAGGGCATCTGCATTTTCTCTGGGCAACCTGTTTCAGTTCCTCACTGCGCTCACAGTAAAGAATTTCTTCCTAATGTCTAATCTAAACCCACCTTCTTTCAGTTTAAAGCCATTACCCCTTGTCGTCTCACTATATGCCCTTGTAAAAAGTCCCTCTCCAGCTTTCTTGCAACACCCTTTAGTTACTGGAAGGCTGTTGTAAGGTCTCCTCAGAACCTTCTCCAGGCTGAAGAACCCCAACTCTCTAAGCCTGTCTTCGTAGGAGAGGTGCTCCAGCCCTCTGTTCATCTTCATGGATATTTGCTTAAGATTCAAACAAGGCAAAAGAGTGCATTTTGTTTCCTTCTTTAGATATACTTTAGAGACTTGAGGAGAACTAATCAGTGTTGAAACAAATGGTGGCTTTCTGGCGACCTCTATTTTTCTGAGAGCTATGCACATCACCATGCACTTTTTCTTCAGAGTATGGATCATCATCAATGTAATTGAAGATTTTAACTGTGTCATCTTCTACTTTAGAGTCAGTGGGTACTCTTGGTGAAAACATAACACTGTGAAGCAAGCATGCTTACAAGTGGGATGAAAATAATTGAAAGTTGCATGTCGAGGATGCTGTCCTTCGTGACATAGCATTTATATTCCTATCTGTGTAATTTTCACTGGGAGGCCATAAAGCTATAGGTCTCTAGGGAAATCTAATAGCCAAGTCATAAATAATGTGCTCTCCTTCATGACTATTGTAAGATATTGAACTTATTAAGTAGAATAGATTTTTACATGAATAGTGTTAGAGAAATGACTTTTAATTAAATGACTGGATAATACAAGCACTCTGCAAATAGTTACAACTTAATACAGGGTTATTAATCAAAATTGTCATGCATGAGCATGCGGTTCTTTGGATATATTTTTATCATGTTGAAGCAAGTAGGTGGAAAATTGAGATTTAGTTACTAAATGCTTCCATCATGCCTAAGGAAAGGACTTTTGATTCATTAGTGCTTCAGATATGTCATGTCTTTAGAAACCAATCAATAAATAGAGAAGGCATCAAATTAGTGTTATGGCTCTGTTTTGTTCTTTTATTTAATTGTCCACCTTCTAGTGGACTAGGCAGACCAGCTACATTTGAGTAAGTGGCATCTTTTGGTGTTAGATAGTGACACTGGTAAGTTAGTACAGTGTGCTAGTGTCAGATACCGTTGCTACAGTCTCAGCTTGGATGCTTTACACTACTTAAATAAGTACCTGCAAAAACTATGGATGCTTTGAAAAGCAATCTACTTTTAAAGCATCTATATATAAAGTTAGATAGACTACTGTTTTTTACCAGTTCTGAAAACACCTACCTTAAGTAAACTAGAAGAAATGATAATGAGAAGAAACTAGCACATTGTTGAGAAAAAAAATTTGAGTTTTAAGTATGCAACCAAACTCTATGGGTGAGTAGTGATTTTATTGTCTCAAGTTCAATAGTATTCTTGTGTAAGTAATTCTATCATTGCAGTCAAAATATAATCAAATTAATTTATAGCTATGCAAAGCTGAAATATGAAATTAAAGAGTATTATTTTAATCTGGAAACCATTTTGATATGCCATATTCCAGTTGTAGTGGAATACTAGGCATACTGTACTACATGGCACACTGCAGTCATTTTTTTAGACTAATGAACTATCCTGATGAAACATTCAAAATACAACATATTTTAATAAAATAAAAGGCTGGAGGAAAAAAAGGGAACAAGATTTTTTGACAGTTTTAATGGAGTTCCTGATTTATAAACAGTGTAAAATATTAGTTTGTGCTCATAATGCAACTAGAAGTTGGCATTATTATGGCATTTCATTTCTAGAAGGGCTTTGCCATTGCTGAAGTGTTACAGGTCTTCCTCGTTTCTTCCCTTTAAAAGATTCTACACACAAAAATAACTTCATGTCTCTTGAAGAGCACCCAGATAGAGAGTCATGACTGTGGCTTCTGTGGAATATGACAATGATGCTAATATCTGAATCAATGTTGCAATTGGGCTGGTCAACGTTTACTTTTGGAAATAGTGAGATTTGACAGTAAGTTGCCACTGCACTCTTTACCTGAGAAGTTTTGAGCCCAAAAATATGTGCATACACTAATATAATATTTAACAATAGCATTCTGACTTTTTTTCAGCCACTGGCACTGTCTACTACTCCAATATGCTCTTATGTAGAGTACTTAGAAAATTTCTCTTCAGTAGCCAAAATAATAGATGACAAATGAAAAGCCAGCTTAAAAATCTCGGGTATTAAACACAGTTTTGGTAGAGCTTGGAGCTCTACATTAATGGCAAGGTTACAAGGTTGGTCAGAAAATAACTGGTGTATGAGTAGAGATAAATACACTTGGTTGTCTGATAGTGATGTAGAGGAGGCAAGCAGAGAATGACTGATCACCGTTTCTCCCGGGGTAGGAATTATAAGTAACCCAAGTCTGTGATGACAATGAAATGAGTGTCACATCAGACACAATTAAGGCATGGAACTTATTCCCACAGGATTCTGTTGGTTGCTGAAATCCAGGAAGATATACTAGAGAAGGGATTGGTTAGTACCTGTTCTGTCTTAACAGACTGTCCTCAAACCTTTCTGCTAGTTACTCCATGAGACAACTACTGGGCCCAATGAAATTTTGGGTCCACCTATGAGGAATGATCGAATGTAGGAAAATGTTCAGTGTCTGTGGTTGTCGGAAAGTGAGTTCACAATTTCCAGAATTGAAATCTTTGTGTTTTACTGAATACCAGGGCAGCTTTGTTTATATAATTTATAAAGTAGAAGTATTTTAATAGCTATCTAGAAAGTAGATTTAGCTATGCAGAAACTAGCTTCTCCAGCTGAAATGTGAACTAAAAATGTATGAAAATGATGATTTAGAGAACTCTTTAAAACCTGTATGTAATTTTTCTTTGTAAATTGAGAAGTCCATAATTTCTCCTGTTTAGTGTTTTCTACATGCATTGCATCTGCTGTTGTAGATAATCATAGTTCTGTCAGTTTTTTTTTTTCTTGGAGTTAGTTTCAAACTTTGATTTCCTTTAAAGCAAATAGTATTGACAGAAGGAAAAGTTAATGTACAGGTTACCTTCAGATAGCAACATATCAGTTGAATGTTGAATCATTCAGTTGAATGATATGTTGAAACGTATCAGTTGAATATCATTGAATGTTTTGTCATGTAATCCAAACTGATATGCTTTCACACAGGTAAAACATCTGTACTGTTCAACTTTGGGAGTATTTTATAAATAAATTACTAAAATATTGCTGGAAATGTACAGACTGTACTTATGAATGCAGCTTTCACAATACCTGAACTGCTTTAAAATAAAGTTACTTACTGTACAGGTACTTCTAGTGTTTATTCATTTATTATGTATGGAGTATAAATAGTTCTGTTACTACCTTTCAGTTGGTTGTGGAGTTCATTGTGGAGAACACATTGCTGCTGAAGAGTTTGGCTTAGAGCCGTAGAATATTAGAAACAGGAAAGCATTCTAGAGGTCATCTTTCCCCCCTGCTCAGAGGGGGACTAAATTAGATGAGGTTGCTCGGGCCTACATACATTTGACTGTTGAATATCCTTAGGGAGAGAAGTTCCACAGCCTTTCTGAGCAACAACAGTGATTGACAACCTTCATGGTAGAAAAAAGTTCCCTTTTATCTGATCAGAACAACCCATGATGCAGTTTGCATTTCCTTTTTGGAATTTGTCTTTTCATCACACACTCCAAAAAGAGTCTGGCACCACACAGACGCCTTCCCACTGGGTATCTACAGATGGCAATAAGTCCCCTTTAGCTTCTTTTCTCCTGGCTGAACAACCCCAGTACTTCCAGTATCTCTTCATATGCCATGTGCTCCAGCTCTCCAGTCATCTTGGTGACCTCTGCTGGACTCATCCAAATATTTTGTTGTCTGTGTTGGAGAGCCTCGAAGTGGGCCCAGTACTCTCGATATGGCCTCTTGAGCCCTGAATAGAGAGAAACAACTACTCTCCTTGACCTGCTGGCTATGCAGTTTTCAAGAGCTAACAGTTGAAAAACCAGCTTCTACCTCATGAGTGAGTCTGACAACAGTGCTTAGAAAAGATCTGACAAACTCAAGTTCTTGTGAACTTTCAAACTTTGTGTGTTTCTCATGAGAGGTTTAAATATTAGCATTCAAATATGGCATTTATTGTGTGAAGATGATTTTAAAAATATTTTCTCAAAGTATCTGAGTACTGTTGCTGATAATAAATTGTCAGCAATATTATTACCCTAATAATTATATGGAAATTTCTTACCTGATAAATCCTTTCTCCGTTTTGGTTCAGAGCATAATCACTTGCTTGTTGTAATTGCTACTAAGTGGATAGCTCAATAAAATCTTTCTATTATCTGCCATAATGCATGGCACAGATCTGTTTCAGCTGGGGTACTTACTGACCATGGGAGATCTGAGGAAGGATGAAGAAATGAGGGCAGGGTGGAGGGAAGTGAGAAAGTATTCCGTAATGCGATTAATGACAACTTACCTAATTACCCTACTTGGGAAACTGGGTGTTATCAGGTCTGCAATAGTGATAAAAAAATTCTAGGTAAATGAATTATCTAGTGGGAAGTTGCCCTTTCATTGACTCTTTCATGTATATTTCAAGGCAAAGAAATACTCTTCTCTCTTCGTGGAAAATTTTTACCTAAAGGTCTAAATATTCTGCATATTTGTCTTTTTCCAGAATACCAATCTCCTCCTTTTCTCAAGACAATATTTATGAAGTCCAGCCTCCAAGAGCTGATAGGAAATCAATAGAGATTTTTCATGCACACATTCAGGCTGGAAGAGGAAACATGCAACCCCTGGGAAAAGACGACTTCCTCATGTACAGAGAGTACATTCGAAACAGATACATGTAAATCTAAGCTGGATTCTCCCGCCAAGTCTACTGTACTGATAGGTCATAAAAATAATTTTAGAAAGAAAATAAAATTTTGTTCTTTTGCAGTAATGAATTTATTATCTAACTTTTCTATTTATTATTCTTTACTGTTATCCATTTATTGCATTGTGCTTTAGGGAAAAAAGTGATTTAATATCTGCCATTAGTTGAAAGAGAAAGTGCATCTTAAGAGATTAAGTGAATAATCAGAGCACTTACAGTCACTGAAGAGTATGTAGCGATTTATGACAAAGAGAATATTACATCTTTAGTTTTTCATATTAATTTCTTACGTTGTTATGTTTGCTAATACAACAGAAGTGATTTGTACACAAGAATCAGAAGAGAATAATTTCCTTCCTCTTTGTTCCATGACAATAAACAATCTTTTTTACAGCAGAGTATTTTCTGATATTTCTTGAGATTTTTAGTAGTGAGTGGTGGAATGACTGCTTCTAGTTTGCTACCGTCTTAAGCAAAAGTGAAAAATATTTGGCTGATGTCAAAACCAAAATTTGCATCAAGACTAATCAACTTTGTGACCCTATTACGGGTCAAAAATAAACTCTCTCTGGTTCTAGTAGCTACAGAATCTGTGCCATATGCAGGGTGAAGATGGTTTGTGACTAATTATCATAGGCTTCTGGTAGGAGTCTGAGGTGAACCATATACTGACTGCATCTCCAAATGAAGGAATGCTCTCCACTTTACTGGGTTTGGACTCTCAGAGGATGCAAAACCATCCTGTCATTTTTCTGTATGACAAAAATGATCATTTTTGCAGCATACTCTTTCCATCCCTGTATTTGTGCTTCTGTGAGATGCCTTCAGGTTCAAGCCTGCAGCCTCCCAGGAAATAGACTCATTTGGGCTTGTACATTTCTCAAACTAAAAAAAAAGAGAGGGGGGAACCTACTATTTGCAATTGCAAGCTAAAATTCCCAACACTTTCTAGCCCCTTGCCTTGAAGAATACTGACAGTATCAGCAGCATCCTTGACAAACCATGTTATTCCAGAAACTTGTACAGACCATATTTCAGAATTTTCTGGAGTAGCGAAATAACTGTTTTAGGGATGTAGCCAACTGCATGTAGCAGATGTAGCAAACATGTTTGTGGTCATAGTAAATTGTTTTTCAGGCAGCTGTTGTAGATTCTTGGCTGCATGCTGCAAATATGATCTGAATATGTTTGAATATTTTATGCAGTAAGTTGCAACTCTGTCAGTAATTCAATGTACGAAAAGATGCAGTGGATAAAGGGAAAAAAGGTTTCTTGTAATAGAAGTTTGTGTGTTTCAGGGAATGACTTGTATGCAGTCAGTGAGAGAACATGGTACCTTGAGCTACCAAAGCATTTTAGTGTACATTCTCTTTTGTTAATTGATTAATATTATTTTGAGACAAATTGTTGTATTTTTGAGATATAAGAATGAATTGTCACTTTAGATAATACTTGATTGCACCTGTCAATGGTTTTTTTCTCTGAAAAAAACCCTGTACTGAATTCTTTTGTCCAGTATGAAAATAATTTGAAGGAATAAATGCTTGCTTTGAAAAAATGTAGAGCTGGAGTCCGTGTCTCAATGAGACAAATGCACACTTTTCTTACTACTCTTAAAATACTGCAACGAATGTTTTCATGACTCTCACAGTCCTTACTGTCATTGTTCATAGCTACTGGTAGTTCATAGAAGTTATCCTTGAAAGCACACCACTTAACCACAGATAACGCAAAAGATGATAGTCTGTTTTTCAACAACCAATGATGTTGTTGCCAAATATAGGAATTGGAATAATTTTGCAGCTCTAAGGGAAAATATGTTCAGCCCTCAGCAATTCAAGCACTCCTCAGGAGAAGAGGATTAAAGGAGCTTGTTTTACAGTTCTGAGAGATGAATGACATCTCAGTCCATTATCTGTAATATAATGCCAAGCTTTTCAGTGTCTCACTAAATGTGTGCTGTGACAGTCCTGTTGTGGCATCCCCTGGAATTTTTTAGTATGTACGACTACCACTTGTTTCTCGTAGCTGCTTATAGGCATTTAAGCCTTGTGCTTTACTTTCTATGGTAAGATGCTTGGGTATTAATATTCAGGTGATGACTGAATATTCAGTATGATCTACTGTCATTGTACTCGTAGCAGCTGTTAAGAACACTTCATGGTACCAATGTCAACTTTTAGTAGGTTTGTTAAAAAAAAAAAAGGCAGTGCAGAAACTTAGACTCACAGCTTAACCCTGACTAAACTCATTGGTCTGAGTCAATCTGCTGCTTAATGCATGTAAATGATTATTTTAAAAAGAAAATACACTCAATCACTCATCTAACAAGTTCATTTGGATGAAGGACTCCAGAGATGCTGTCTCTGCATCTACCTACTTTATCCCGTTCTTGTGATAATAAGGTTCAGTTCTCAAGAGTGTTAGAAGTTCAGAAGTTTCAGAAGCTGAGGAAAAAGTGTGTAAAATAAGGATAAACACAAAAAGAGTGGGCTGTGTTGGCTCTGAAGAGTAACATGGTGCTCTTTTTCACTCTTAAGTTCTATTGATCGCCTTTAGCCTTAAACTGTGTGGACAAATAAAATATTTGAGAAATGTGTTGATTTTCCTTCAAAATATAGTTAGTTTGTTTCAGTGTGTTTGAAGGTTGCATTGACATACAATTACAAAATGTACACCTGGAGAATAATGGCTTTGGATTAATGTCTTTTGGAATCAGGAAGCACAAATATCGGATTAGGACTGACTGTGTCATTTCTCTGCCAATGGTTTTTAATGGCAGTCCAACAGCTTAAGCTTTGTGCTGTGACCCTGTGCCATCAGTAGCGATTATTTTCCAACACTTTCATTGGTAGTTTTCCTTCCTTATGAGTTTTGTCTCCACTTGCAAAGCCTGCTGACCTTTTGTTGTCTTCCTCTCATTTTCCAGAGGGTCTCAGCTGTGGCCCTGAAATAGGACCCTTCTAACATTCACACAGCTGCTAGCTACCAGGGGAAGAAAGCAAAAGAGCTGTGTGTAGTTCTGGGGTGACACTTGGGACAGCTCTTTATTTTGTTTCTGACTTTTTGAGATTTTTGCACAGGATCCCAGGAAGGTTCTGTTGGCATTCACAGACTCAAGCCAGCCTTCACTTGTATAAACTCCAAAGCACTTGGAGTCAAACTGTCAAACAGTCACATTTTACAGTCAGAGGAAATATCAGCTTCACTCAGGAGATAATTTCATTCTCCACAGGGGTTTCACCCTATCAGTGGTCACTGAATAATTACATGAACAAGTCCAGTTCACTGAGGATAAAACTAAGGTAGGTACACAGTAGTGTTCCATTTGCTGGCATAGTTTCAATCCAGGTGATTGCCTGGAGCCTGATTGGAAAAAATACCGTGTGCTTGGCTCCCAAATGCCTCCCTCTGTTTTGTATATATTTAAAAATCTAATTAAAACTGTCACTCTTGGTGATGATTTAAAAGTAATGTGGAACTAGTGCAATAAGTTACAAAATATTAATTAAAAAATCATACATTGAAATTACAATCCTTGCAAATATCGATAATCAGCACTTCCCTTCTGGAGTTCTTAAATCTACGTGCTACAAAGAAAACCATTGCAGCTGCTAATCTGTCCACTGGAACGAAGTAAGAGAGTGCTGAGAAAAGGCAGGAAAAACAATGTTTAGTATTACTATGTATTGCTCCTCCAGAAGTACATGATCTTTGCTGCATCTGACCCAAGGGTTGACTAGAACATTTAAATTCCGTTTTGTAAATATATTAATCTTTGAAGAATAGAGAGCTAGTGTAATAAAGGTAGGACAGGCAGTAGCATTTAATGAGCCATCTCTGATGTTCCATTTGCATTTTCCCATTCAGATGTAGTTGTACTACCAGCACTGAAGCCCAGTGTGGTTTTTAGCCATTGTGATAGCCACAACCTATGCGTTTGTGGTTGTATTCCCATTTTTAGCAGGCTACATGTAAAAGATCATGTGAATGCTTACAACATCCAAATCCTCTCAAAACACCTACACCTTGAGAGACCACTGTTGTTTTGTATTCCCTACAGCTCAAGTATTTTTTTTTTTTTTTGGTAGGAGTTATCTTTTGTCTATTTCCTTTCTTTTTCATCTGATTTTTTGGTAGCTTGTTTGATTTTTTTCACCATCTGTTTTTCAGAATCCTGTTCCTCTCACAGAACTGTGCCACAAGCTGTAGTTTTCCCATGATACCCATCTCCTCCTTTTGGAGTTACCACTTCTTGAAGCAAAACTCTGTAAATTTTATACTTCTATTGAAAAACTCTAATGCTTTCTCAGCAATCTATATCTCTCCTTTTTAAATACAGGCTGTGCCATCATCTGCCCTGCCTGATTTCCTGCCTCCTGTGGTGGCAACAGACGTGTGTCTCTCTTGGGTTCTGTGAGTCTTGGTATTCTTGAGAAGTGCTGTGCTTGGGTACAGGATGTTGGTGCTTGAACAAGTTGTAGGCATCACTTCCAGTCTTTTCCTCTAGAGAAAATCAAGCGCTGCTCTAGTTATTGAAGAGAGCATTTAAAGTGGTCCCCTCATGGCTGTCTCTAGCCCTGCTGCAGCAGCACTCTGCATCCTACTGCGTGGAACTATCCAAGGTGGAGGGAGGTGGTTTTTTTGCTCATGCTCCCAATAAAGTGGATCCAGCCTGTTTGAATAAGCCAGTGTTGGCACATATCAAGGCTCCCTGGTGTGGTTCAGTGTGAGATTTTACAGTGATTAACCTGGCTTAGGTCCCTTCAGGTTTTTAACCATTCCATTTTGATGACTCTGTTCCCTCCTGTGCCTATTCCTTGACGTAAGCAGCTGTCTCAGACATGCAGAGGGCTGGGGCTTGCACTGCCGCTTCCTATGGCTGTTATCCATGCGAAAACCAACAATAACTGTGCTGTGGGGTTAAGCTTAAGTGAAGGTTCTGCTCCAGCAGGGCCCTGTCATCCCAAAGACAACTCCCAGTCTGGCCAGTGGACATGGCAGGACACCAGTCACATACACACATGAAACACAATAGCCCTTCTGGCTGTGCTGGTTACATGGAGGAGGATGTTTCTTATGATTGTTGACAAACCTGGGCAATTAGCCCAGTAAATACTTACTGTAAACTTTACTGGTGTAAACAGCATTCCTAAATTATTATGCACACCTTACTTGCAGGGCTGTGCTATAGTGAGTATCCTGGCCCTTGTGTGTCTGTAGGCATGTTTACCATCTGTGTTTGACATTGCTACTACACTTGGCAAGGGATTTCCTTGGTGTTGTATTGCTGTTGGAGTTGTTCTATGGTACAGATTCATTAAAAGTTGGGTGGTGGGGTTTTTTTGTAGCCTTCATAAGCAGTTTAGCCCTGCCAGGATGATAGGTGAGGTATTTTCATACTTCTGCCCCTTCCAGCCTGTGCTGACCTATCTGTCCAGCAACCTGCTTAGGAGCCTTTCTGCCTTTGGTTATAGATTCATAGAATCAT
The DNA here is from genome assembly GCF_003945595.2 of Pipra filicauda. Taxonomy (NCBI): domain Eukaryota; kingdom Metazoa; phylum Chordata; class Aves; order Passeriformes; family Pipridae; genus Pipra; species Pipra filicauda. The sequence goes on from NW_024104283.1 coordinate 2,466,270, forward strand.
TTAGTTTGGAAAAGAACTTCAAGATCAAGTCAAGCCATTAACCCAACACTGCCAAGTCCACCATCTAACTGTGTCCCTAAGTGCCACATCTACATGTCTTTTCAATGCCTCCAGGGATGGGGATTCCACTACTTCCCTGGGCAACCTGTTCCAATTCTTGACAACCCTTTCCATGGAGAAATTTTCTCTAATATCCAATCTAAACCTCCCCAGTGCAATTTGAGGCCCTTTGTTGTTACAAACAAGGTGGTTGCATTGCTGCACTGAGGAAGGCATTGTGCTACATGCTGAAGGTTTACCTGTCCTCTGCTGTTCTCGATCTACCCAGAAAGACAGGATGCAATTGAACTCACTGCAGATAGTCCTTTGCTTGCATGTTTTGCTGCAGGATCCCTCACTGTTGACCTCTTTGGTTCAGAATGATGGTTTTGCCCTGCCCTGCCAAGAGGGGACCAATGGCACCTCCTCGCCTTCTGCAGGAGCAAATGGCCTTTCATGAACTCTCCTCAAACACGCAAGCAAGGGAGGCCAAACTGAGCACAGCCCATGGCTCTATCTACTGCCTGAAAGCTGTCTAACTCACACCCTGCAGGCTCAGACACTGGCACATGCAAGTGGTGTTACTCCACTAGTGGAGACTTGTGGCATGGAGAATACTGTAGTTTTTCCTATGATTAGTGGAAACTGCTGATATAAAAGTAAAATTATGCTTTTTGCTAAACATGCAATCCCAATTTTCCTTTGGGTGTTTTGTTTACCTGTTACCAATAGATTAAAAATAAGTATATATGAGCCAATAATTGTATATTTAATTTGGGGAATTTCTGCCTCAGCAATAGTTAACCGAGAGAACAAAGTTCCTAGATTCTTAGAATCATGGAATGGTTTGGGTTGGAAGGGGCATTAAAGATCATCTAGTTCCACGCCCTGACATGGATAGGGATCCTTCCACTAGACCAGGTTACTGAGAGCCCCATCCAGCCTGGTCTTGAACACTACCAGGGATGGGGCATCCACAACTTTTCTGGGCAACCTGTGCCAGTGCCTCACAGTAAAGAATTTCTTCCTAATATCTAGGAAGAATATCCAAACCTTCTTCTCTTCTACCCTCCTTCACTTAAGGCCAGTCTCCTTGTCCTAATATTACATGCCCTTGTGAAAGCTCCCTCTCCAGCTATGGTTGCACTATGGGTATGTAATACCAACCCACCCTGCCAGGTCTCATCATGTAATACTATTGAATGCCAACTATCCCAATAAGTTACCGGTTACTGACAGAGCAATTGTTGAAGCATTTAGTGAAGATTTGCCCATTTTACATTTTTCCCTGCATAACTAAAAAAATCAACACCAACACCAATACCAACTGAAAAAACTCAAGTATCAGCAGCCTAGAGTGGAAGAAAGCTTAGATGGGCACAGTCAGGATGGCGGACAGGGAGGTGAAGGTTACTAACAGCAGACCTGCTTCTTTTTGTCACCAGCCTACAAATGGATGATATCTGAAATTCTACCGAGACCCTTTCCGCTTTTCCTGGGATTTCTTGTTCATGTGGCCCAACAGAGTAATTGAACTGTGATAAAAACCTAACTCAGTGTTATTCTAATAGTATGACAAAGACATATGCTGCTAAGACAGCAGTATATGCACATTTTTTATTTAGCCTGTATTTCTAATACATTGTCTCATTTGTTTTATTACTGATGTATTCAGAGTTGCCATCAATGAGACAGTTTAACTTTTTTGATTTTCCACATACTTCCCTGGAAATACAATGTGGATCGTGTAAGGATGAAAGAGAAAACAAGAGGAGAAACTAAGGAAAATGGTAAGCTTTCAACTCTCAATCAAACTTAAACCCATCTCATTGCACGCAGACATTCTTCACAGCCCAGAAATCCCATAATAACTTCTCCCGTAATAAAATTAAATGCTCTGTGCCACCCTCTTCCTATGTTTTTCCCTGATCAAACTATTGGATAATTGACTCAGATGCTTACAAGTCCAAACTATGAAACCTGATGCTGGATTTAAGGCTCTGCATTCTATTTCAAGAGTTTTTGGTTTTGTCCTCCACAGCTTACAAGGGTATTTTGTAGGCTCGTGAACTCCTTAGCAAGAGAGGAACAACTCAGTAAAACCTTTCCTAGCAGAGGCAGGATTTTAAGGAAGAGTTAGACCTGTCCTCTGGTAGAGAATCCTTTTTATCAAAAACTGTCATAACATTTAAGCAGTATGTCCTAAGGGAGATTTTTAGGTATTTTTCCTTTTGGTCTCCCTTCTCTCCACAGAAATCACAGTCCTTTACAGCGGACTTACTACCAGGGGTGAGCAAGAGTTAACACGCATCTCAGTGAGGGAAGGTGAAAGGAAAAGGGCAAATAAGGGAAGAGCTAGAGCTGTCTGGGTGAAAATAGAGGGTTGGACCTCAGTAAGGTGTATTTGAATAAGCAACCTGAAGTAGAGGGAAGAGGAGATTGGTGGGAGGGCTGTAATTTGGTTGCTAGGAAGTGCAGAAAACCTGTGCATGAGCCTGGGCACATGCACATCCTTTGCTCTCACGTTGTCAGGCAGGTGGGCAGGTGGACGTAACAAAGCCGGAGCACACCGTGTCGCAGAGCCCCAGCTGAGTGTGTGAGCATGGGTCCAGCATGCACAGAGACACGTGGAGCACAGGGCTTGTGCTGCTACGGCGGGGAGGAGGCTGGGTCACAGCACATGTAAAACAAGCAGCAAGCCTGCAGTTGAGACATACCCCATATCCACATGATCCCTGACGGGAGTCACAGCAGTCATTTGGAAGATACATGTGCCAAGCCTAATTTGAATTTCCAAAGGTCACATTTGTCATTCTTGATGTACCAGGATTCTCATTAACAAGCGTTTCCAGCTGGTCCTGTGCAATGGCCTCAGGACATGCTGTTGTAACCAAGCAGCACGGGGCTTCCACTGAGGCTTTAGGCTTGTCTGTTCTGCTCTCCGCTTAAGTTGTGCTGTGGGACAGGGGGTTCTGTAGTGGACACACTACATAAGTGACCAAATTTTGACCTAGCAGACATGTCTTGCTCAGTGCGGCACAAAACCTATAGAGCAGCTTTCTGGAGTTTGTAGCACCACCTGATTGAATTCCATCTTACCTGATGGCAGTGGCATCAAAGCCAGGTAGGCTGTAAACAGAGAGGAAGGCTTCCACAGGCGAGTCAGATCACCTCTCTTAGGGTAGGAAGAATTATGCAGATGCTTATTTCTTCCCATTGTGCCACCTTGGAGGAACATACACAACTGGCTTAGCCAAAATACTGCATTTAAAAAACTAAAATTAGATGAGTCCCTTGCCAGTCTTTATAAAACCTGGCAAATCTCTGAGATACGTGAACAGAGTTCTAATGTTACAGTCAACAATGGGTCCCTTGCAAAAGGATTTTAGGGCTTTAACCTCTGTCTCAACTACTCCAGACACAGCTAGGTACACCTCTGACACAATGCTTCTCTAAAATAAGGGCATATGCCACTTCAAAGCTACCCCATGTTGTCATGAGTAGATGGGACTTATGATCTGTCACCAGCCAGGGCAGAGAATGGGCTGCTGAGGCTCAGAAGAGCTTGTCAATCATCAGTAACTTTAACCAAAACAGCATGTGTCTGTGTCTCCATTGCTAATGAGTCATGGTCACCTCTTTAGCCATGTCAGGAGCCTCATGCAGGGACTAGCTCTCCCTGACTCCCCTGGGACTCACAAAGCTTAGCTCTGCTTCTCCTCTGCCTGCTATCATCATGTTCTCCATCTGCTGCTTTGTCTTGGATCTCTAATGAACATTGTGTTAAGGAATGGCTTTTCCAGTAACATTTATACCATTAGAGTATCCACGGACCTATCCACTTCCCATTCAATAAATGCTTTTCCTTCAGAGGATGGTTTTGGAGAGTGTTAGTTCGCACTGCAGCCTGCTGAGCAAAAACCAAATGGAAGAGCTTCACTCTGCCCAAAGCACAGGAAAGGGTCCACAGCCTGAAGATGAGTTACCTGCTTTTTTGATCAGAAGTAATTGGTCACAATTAGGAATCTTCACTTGTCTGCCATATAAATACTTACCTGACCCTCACCTACCTTTGTGCATTCCGCTTTTGGTTGCTCAATGTATGTGCCCCACAGATCATGAAATCTGCTGGTCTGTTTTAATCATCACCACTCATCTCCTCCATGCTCCTGTTTTTTAAATGGTGGTGAATTATTATACTCCCATTTATTAAATGCAGAATATACAGTGGTAGCACAAATACTGCATTGCTTTTGTTGTTGCCCAGATAGAGACCCTTTAAATTTCTTCTCTTATAAGTTCTAACTTACACACATCTTCGTTGCCTGCTTTCATTCTGCATATCTTTGCCACTTTATCCATCTTATCCATCTTTCTGCACATCTTGCGTATCATGGGTCTGAGCATAGGGCCACAATTCCTGCTCCGAGCAATCACAAAATTGCCCTTCACCTTCCAGCTCTGTAGTTGCATATGTGAAGCTGAAAAATTTAGTCAAGTGTTTCTTGCTAATTCTTCCTCTAGGCATTATTGTTTCTGTACTGCAGATTTGGGCTGACTTGGAAATAGATGTCTCTGATTATATCCCACAATATTTTCCTTCTGTTTAATTTTTTTTCTTTTTCAGTGATTTGTCTATTAGCTATGCCTGTAGAACTAGAGGCTGCAGTTCACAAAGGCAGTTAACATCCTTTCCATGCTCTCAACAGTCTGTCACTGCCTGAAATTGCAGAAAGGTCCAAGTGCTGAGGGTGCAGTCCCAAAATGCCCTTCTAGGGCCACTGCATCACTTCCTTATAAGAGGAAAGGCTATTCAGAAAAAGCCTGAAGAGACATAAACACAAAGTGTCTCTTTTCCCACTGAACTTCATCAAACACTTGTCTTGCAACTGTCTCAGCTCCCTCCTACTGCCACTTGAAATCTCTGACAGCTCTTCACTCCTATGCACGTGCAGGCAGCCCGCTAATCCACTCACACAGAAGATGGAAAATGTTCCCAGATCCCACCTGTATTCTCAATGCTATGGATGTATTTCAGGCTGAGCATATCTGCACAGCTGTATGTCAGTGCACAGGCAGAGGCAATGGAGATATGCTGGCTTGGACCGGCTTACGCTCACTCACAGCAGGAGATGGGTAGCATTTTGAAAGAGCATTGCTTTTCCCACTACACTCCCTGAAGCTGAACTTTTAGAGGGTAAGTTTTCCGGTACAAAATATAAATACTATGTCCTAGTTAGAACAGCTGGGACCGATTCATCACTGGATGGGTATAGCCCAAAACTGTATATTCTATGGCCCTCCATGCCATTTCACAGAAACTGTTGTCGGGGGGGAAGGGGGGGCCTGCCTATGGGGGGGATGTTCCTGTCCTCATACCCTTTTATGGAATTCCCCGCTCTGAGCATCCTCATACCCTTTTATGGAATTCCCTGCTCTGAGGGAAGGATTGACCATTCCTGCCTGAACTGGAGAATATATAAACCTGGAGTTTCAGAACCTTTCTACCACTCGTGGGATCCAGAGAAAGACTGCAGCTCATTGCTCTCAACCAGACTGCAGCTCACCGCTCTCAACCAGCCTGAGACCACCACCCTCCACTGGACTGCAATCACCACTTTTGACCAGACTGCAACAGCTCTCCCACCAGCAGGTTTTTCCCCTCTCCCTCTACTTTGGACTCAAGGGGGGGCCCAAGAAACACCACTTTGTTCATGCCCCAGGGTGCTGGGTTATACATTTGGGTTTTGTGGGTTAAAACCAATTGTTTGTTTGTATAATTGTACTTACTGTATTATTTTAATAAATTGTTATTCTGACTTATAATCTCTCCTTTGAGTTGAGTTCATTTCCCCTGCTGGTTAACTCTTAAACCAGCACAACTATTAAAACATTTTCAGTGCTACAGTGTTTGGTACAGTATGAATTTTTTGAAAGGCACTGCTTAACTGAAGCTGATTATTAGCTCAGTCTCTAAATCCCCTGAGAAATGTTTATCCTCAATATAAGTGCAATGATTTTGAGAAGGATATGCTTATATTCTTCATGAGCATGAGATGCTTTTCATCTTTGAGATATGGAGCAATCACAAACACCCCTATAAAGATATTAACAAACTTTGATATTTGGATGTAATGAATATTTCTCTATTTCTCAGTTCCTTTCTTGTTATTGACAAAAGAAAAAAACACAAACAAAACAACAAAAGGTTTGCCAATGCTTTTCTATTAAATGCTGTGATTTTAGAGCATACATTTGCATTCAGCATACATTAGAGTCCTTTTGCACATTGTCCTGTTTGTAATTCAACAACTGCATGACCAGGAGCACAAGCAGGAAGTCTCCAGTTCTCATCTGAGCACTGGTCCTGGGGCTTTTGTATTCTCAGCCTTAACCTGCTGCAAGGAGCCATAGTGCAGACTCGGCCAGGCACTTGCTCTTTGAATCCGAACTTCAAGATTGTAAACATCCTGTTTGCTGACAGTCTGCTTTTTGCCAGCATGGCTTTTAAGCTTCCTAACGCTCATGCTCCTTTCCTCACTCCCTCACTCCCTTTTCCCTCATCTGCTTTGTAGTTTGCTCATGCTGGCATGCCATGCTCCATGGGCTCCCTCTCAGATAGTCTTCCAATAACCTCAAGGGAGTTTTGAAGATTTTTCTACTTGCTTTAACATGCCTAAAAGCTGTTGCTCTCACTTCAGTCTGGGCAGAATATCCTTCATTTAAAATTACATCAACATGAAGAGAGGTGCTTGTTGCTTCAGCTACAAAGGCTATGGTGGAGTTTCAACACTGGAAACAGGATGGCAGAAGGAAAGTGTACACATTGCTTTGTCTCTGCTTCATCAATAACAATGTATTTTTAAGGACATTGATGTCTAGGGCCAAGTCTTTCTCACATGGAGCTTTGTGGGAATACTGCTTTTAGTTCAGTGGCAATAACATCAGGCCTAAAAGAGAGCATAAAAACTTTCTAAGCCCTGTGGTACCTGGGTAGAATTATGCCGTACTGTACATGCTCAGTATTCTCCTCACATTGTCCAGCAACACACATTTAGCAGCAGTAAGATTACAGTTTAACCAGGGACATCATTCCAGTGACACCCTGAAGATTTCCTGGACTATAGACATCTTTTGTTGTCTTTAAAAGTATTGACTTTTCAGCCTATATTAGGCAAGAATACCTGAAAGTATACATTGCAAATCCTATCTTTCATTTACTTAGTTTACTGGAAAATAGAGCCAACAAAAGCAATTTCCCTCAGAGAGGTATTTTTTAAAAAAGTGGCCTCTTCCGAGGCCAGACTCACAGCTCTTTAGTCATTGTTTTCTGCGCACTTTGTTTCCCACCTTCCTCTCTTCCTACCATGCCATCTCAAAATTATTTCCTTTGCTGTGCTCACCTGTGGGCAGAGCACAGTGGCTAGATGCCAAACCTGCCATTTCTATGTGGATATGTAGGCAGGGAAGAAAGACCATATGGGAACCAGAAGGAAGTGAAAGCAATTGCCCAGAGTCCCATTGTTTCTGCAGGCACTGCCTTTTGAAGCAAGTGAAAGGAAGCCTCATGTTCTCCCTCAACTGACAATCAACAATTTTGTTGGCTCTCAAACAGTGTAATTTTGACACGTTGTTTAGGTGGTCCATGGCCAGCACTGAGTCAGTGGATCCATGGCCCTGGTCTTCACTGCTTCATACTACAGAGTAACCAACAGTGCTGCAAGTTGGGACCTTCTGCACCAACTAACCACAAGGACAGCATGAAATAGATGTTTCCCTCATATCCTCTTGCACAGGGGTGCCAAGTCTGGAGAATCCTGTGTTTATTTCAGATTCTGGTGGGAATGTGGTATAATTGTTCTCCCCATCTTTTTTTACACCATGTCTTCCTCTCATCTGCCTGGTGTTAACAACTCACTTGCTTTCACCCACGTATTTACACTCTGTTGTCCTAACATCTCCCTGCTATTCTCTATATCACTGTCAAGTGATGCTGGCCCCTTGTGTCACCCACCTGGGGTGTGCTCATGGGGAAGGCAGGCATTGGGGTGCAGTGATATACCTGGACTTGTAAGAGGACACAGGGAGGGAAGACCAATAGTGTGGTCTCTGGCTCAGTTAGGTGGTTTAGATTTAGGTGAACAATGCTGAAGTACATTTAGACTGGATGAAGACTCCAGGATGATTTGCAAGAGAAATTTCTAGTTTCTTCCTATCCAACTATTAACCATAAATCTACAGAACAACCGTATTTTTCAAGTTGAATGAGACACGGTACAGTCTTATCAACCATGAAATAAATAACTTTCAGCTCAAGCAATAAGGAACGTAACTTACTCTCAGAGTAGAGAGTTCAATAAACCATACATTGATCTGAGAAGAAGACCATTAACTTCAAGAAACAAGGTATATATTTTTCTGATCTGGAGTTAGTTACATTACTACTGAGTCTGATCTTAGATAAATTGACCTCTACTGGTTTTGAAAGCACACGGAAGGTAGAGTCTGGTCAATAGTTTAACAAACCATGTCAGGGAATACAGGCACTGTTGATTTAAACACAAGAAGACAAAGGCCATTGTGGATACACTGAGTTTGCGTGGCCAGGTTTTGGTAGCAGAGGACTACAGGGGTGGCTTCTGTGAGAAGTTGCCAGAAGTTTTCCCTATGTTCAGCAGAGCCAACACCAGCCAGCTCCAAGAAGGATCCGCTGCTGGCCAAGACCGAGCCCATCAGAGATGGTGGTAGAGCCTCTGGGATAACAGATTTGAGAAGGGGTAGAAACCTGTGCAATAGCAATTGCAGCTAGAGAGAGGAGTGAGAATATGTGAGAGAAACAGCCGTGCAGGCACCAAGGTCAGGGAAGAAGGAGAGAGATTAGATACTCCAGGTACCAGAGCAGAGATTCACCTGCAGCCTATGGTGAAGGCCATGGTGAGGCAGCTGTGCCCCTGCAGCCCTTGGAGGTCCACAGTGGAGCAGAGATCCGCCTGCAGCCCATGAAGGACCCTATACTGGAGCAGGTATATGCCCAAAGGAGGCTGTGACCCTGTGGGAAACTTACGCTGGAGCGGGTTCCTGACAGGACCTATGGAGCCATGGAGAGAGGAGCCCACACTAGAGCAGGTTTGCTGGCAGGACTTGTGACCCTGGGAGGACCCACACTGGAGCCTCTTCCTGAAGGACTGCACCCCATGGAAGGGATCCATGCTGGAGCAGTTCATGAAGAACTGTGGGAAAGACTCGCATTGGAGAAGTTCATAGAGAATTGTCTTCTGTGGGAGGGACCCCCCACTGGAGCATGGGAACAGCATAAGGAGATCTCCCCATGAAGAAGAAGCAAAGGCAGAAATAACCTGAGATGAACTGACTGCAACCCCCTTTCCCATCCCCCTGTGCTGCTGTGGGGGAGAAGGTAAAGAAATGGAAAAGTAATTGAGTCCAGAAGAAGCAGGGGGAGGAGGAGGAAGGTGTTTGAGATTTGATTTTTTATTTCTCAATATCCTACTCTGATTTGATCGGTAATAAATTGTTAATTTCCCACAAACAGAGTCTGTTTTGCCCTCAATGGTAACTGGTGAGTGATCTCTCCCTGTCCTGATCTCAACCCATGAGCCTTTTGTCATATTCTCTCTTCCCTGTCCAGCTGAGAAGAGGAATTACAAAGTGGCTCTGGTGGGCATCTGGCATCCAGGCAGGGTCAACCCACCACAGTGGAAAATGTCAGTAGAACCCTGGAAGAAATAGTCTGGATTAAAGATGAATCATCATGAGTTAATGACAGAAATTACATTTATTTTTAAGATTACACAATAAAAAAGCACCGACCTGCTTTTGGTTTGAATTTTGAGTGGTTTGGCTTACCTTTCACTTATTTTGAACTGAAAATGTGTTTATTTTAGAGTGTTTATCCTGCAGAATCTGTGACACATTATCCATCATCCAGGGTACATGGTGCACACAGGTATTATAATTAGCAGAGCATGCAACCTGTCATAGCCCCTATGCATTTTCCTCTGAAATGTATCTCAGGAATTGTGCACATTTATGAAACACTCAGAGGCATGTGCATCTCCAACTATGGTTTTGTTTCCAGCTGTCTTCTCAGCAGCAGCCTGAGTGACAGTGAATCCATTATGCTTCCCTGACCATTTCCAGAATCCTGAGTTCGGTTGCTACGCCTTTGCCGAACTTCACTGTTTGGGCTGAAATCTTTTATGGCAGGACAGCAAGAAACTCAGAGTTGCTGTTGTTTTCATGCTATCCCTTCAACATATGTTACTGTCTGATATGAGGAGGACAGAGTCCACCTTTTATATATATATATATATATAATATAATACATATAATACATTTATTAAATAATATAATACAATATACATGTTAGATACTAAATTTATACTATACTACAATACGCTATACTGCACTGTGTTGTAATATGTTTTATAATGTGTTTTTATAATTGTAACCCAAACTAGATAAGACATATTCTTTGCCCTAGCACTCCTAGGAGAGGAGCCAGATGAGCAGCCTTTCAATAGGACAGTTCTGTTTGTTCATTCGGGTGATTCTTGCATCATTGCTGGGAAGGAAAAAAAAAAAAGCATTTCAAGATCTCAACATGTGTCATTTAGCCTTGATTTGGATCCTGAGGGCTCTGTACTATGGGTTTTTCTGTCAATGGTACTGCTTAAATACCTACAAACAAGCATATCCTTAAGTGCTTTGCTGATGGAAGGCCAGACAACTTGGCAGCCCCCTGGGGGGAGCCCTCTCCTCTCTGCACAGCATGGTGCTGGGAGAGAAAGAACTCAGCTATGTCCTTCAGTCAGAACGATTTTAAAAAATGAAAGGGAGGGGAGAGAAACCAAACCAGCCAACAGGCAGTGGGAACACTTTGAAGAGGTACTTCTATCACCTTTATTCTCCTCTGACCATCTTTACGCCCTAGTAATTATACTGATTTCAGTGGAGTAAGCTGTTCTTTCATGTATATTTAGCAGACTGTGGCCATGACAAAAATCAGTGTAAACGATCATAGATCATTTATAGTAGGGTAGGTAAAGAGCTGTGGTATGAACTGACAGAAAGTAACTTGAAGATGACTACAAAGAAGTCCAAAATCCATCTAAATTCCAAAGATCCAGACTATGGTCCTGACGACCAGGCCAGTAAGCATATCTTTTTCTTCATAGCCTTCTTTGAATGCTATTCAAATATAAGAAGGGAATTTAACTATTTGGCCATTAGAAGGAATGTTCAGGCCACTCAGCAGCTGCATTTGGTACGGGTTGGGTTCCCTGAACACCGCGCATATATCTCTGGGGGTGATTTTCCAGATAGAGAGACAGGAGCACTACCAGGTGCAGACCTCAAAGGCACTTAATGCAATGCACAATGTATAGCGATAGCTTGAAACAACAGAAGCATCAAAGGAAACGTCTGCAGCTGCCTCTGACTGCAGCAAATACATGAAAGGACAATATCATGAGGGGTTTTAATTTTTTATTTCCTAACAGAGGATCAAGCAACAGATCAAAATTTCACCCGCATTGAAGCGAGGGACTAAACCACAAAAGACTGATTTCTCTGAGCTGACTATGTCAATGGATTTTGAAATGAGATGCTTGAAGCACTGCCTGGGAGAGCAGAGAAGGGGGTTCACTGGCACTGGAAATGAGGCACAATTGCCCCAAAGGGCTGTTGACAGAGGTGCTGTCAGCACTGTTGCAGCAGGAAGGGGTTCTCAGGCTTGCAGCAATCTAATAGGGAAAAGGGAAGGGAAAAGATGACCGGAATCAGCATATAATGAGTTTATTCAGCATCTTTTGAACACAGCTGCCTTATTGCTGCTTTTTTTTTTTTTAACACAGATCTGGAAATAATAACCTTTATTTAAGTGCTTATATTCAGCCATATCAGCACTGCCTGTTCCAGCATGAAGGCTTTGAAAGGGATATTTGATATGAGATGATTATTTGCTAAGCCATCAGGTTCAAAAGTAGATTTTTTTGGAAATAGACATGACCAGAGCTGTTTTTTAAAAGTGACCTGCAAACAGTTTTCTAAAACGCAGCAGCTTTGCCTTTCATTGTATATTGCCTCATATTCACCTGAACTGAGTTCATTGCTGAGCACTGACACCCTCAGTTTTTGACGTCCAGCAAATTAATTGTCTGGGTTTTTCAGGTGTCCCACCTGACCTTGTGAGACCTTGGTGACCAGGTGACCTTGTGAGACCCAAACATATTTAGGAATCAATAATATCATGAACTACATCATGATGGTCACAGTTGGGTCTCCCTTATGAATCTTGAACTACATCATGATGGTCACAGTTGGGTCTCCCTTATGAATCTTGCATATGCTAACAGTCAAATACCCCAAAAGAAAGTTTATTTTGTGTATTTTGGTGCTAAAAATAGATGACTGTGTAATGAAAGGCATTATAGTTAGCATTAAATTAATGCTAACTGTAATTAAAATGCATTCTTAAATTCCTGAGCTTGGATTTTTGATGACTCATCTGTATCTAGATGATCTGCCCTTCTCTCTGTATTCAGATATTTTTGGAGCATGGATGAATTCCAGATATGAAATCTCAATTTAGACAGGACAAAAGAGATTACAGCAGGTTGGGGAAGTGACCAAAATAAAGGTAAAATTTCTATCAGCTGCTTTGATGAAGATGGTTCCTTCTTTTCTGCCTTAGCATTTTGACTCCCTGCTCTCAGGAGGTCAGGGTATGGCAGCCACAGCTGGGACAGGCTGTTTTTCCTCATGTACTATTGAGTGAGCATTTGCAGCTTCCTCCTCCTGGTGCAGCCATTGCTACCCTTCTCAGTAACCATGTCATACAGGAAGACTAAAACCCACTGAAAAGCTGCCCTGGGATAGCTATGACCCAAAAATCTCTGTTCCATGTGCCTTTGTATAGCTGCTTGGACATCTGGCATCCATGGTGCAGATCTGCAAGACTGATGATCCTGTGTCTGTTTCTGTGTTTAAAAATATACATGGCCATTATTCCCACTCACCAGGAACAAACAGTTTATTAACGCTTCTTGGTCTGCAATCTGGGGCTTGACCTTTTAAAACCCTAAGTGGTTTAGAGGTTGGGAGTCCACACCTTCACAGTGTGATTAAGGCAAGGGCACCTGTGTGGGGTCCTACTGGTACAGCAGAGTTATTTTATGAAGTCCCTTTGGTGTTCAAACTCATCATACATCTCTGCTTCCTTCCTTCCCCACAATATGATCTGAAATAACCTGGATATGTTAAGCGGGAAAGCTTTCAAATCTTGATTGTCTGCAGAGCTTTGCAAAGAGCCAAGGTGTCATCTGAGGGAGCTTGGTGACACTCAGGATCTGCCCGAGGTCCAGGAGGGGGCAGTGGGGGGGCATGTATGGAGGTTTGTTGGCTCTTGGCTTGCTGCTACTCAGATGGAGATCATTATCCCCATACAGGAGATTCAAGCAATTCCTTGAAAATGCAAGGGCAGCACAGCACAGGCTCCCCCTGCCACAATGAGAGTGGTGGGTGAGAACACCCCAGAGATATCGGCCCCTGTTGCTCTTTCCTCTCCTCTGGGAAGTACAAGAGCAATGGGTTATGAGCAGAGGATGAAGTGTCCCTGCATATGGGTGCAGTGGTTGCCCATCTGCAACAGGCTGCCAAACTGCAACTCCTGCATTTGGAGAGGTCCAACAGGATAAAACCCCAAGTGCCCGAGGAAACAATGTTTTTCTGCACCAATCACCTTTGCATCACATTCCTTCCCTTGCTCAGCAACTGCATTTTCTTCTACAGTCATTCAGCTGTTCAATTCCAGGATTTTTTACAGGTCCCTGGTGCTAGCCAAGAAAGGAATAAAAATTAATTTGGGTGGTTAGATATTCAAACCAGAAGAGCATCACTGGACCAGCAACTCTGACGATGTTCAGATACATGCTAGAGCTGGGCATCCCCACTTTCAAAGATTAGATCTATTGATCACTTATTTGGTAGAATAAAAAAAAAGTGTTTTAACTGTGAATATTGTTGGAGAAAGCTGAGAGATAACCAATAATGAAAACCCCATTAGAAGTCCATCAGTGCCACATGCACAAAAAAAAAGGCTTGTGCTTTATTTTGACACTGCGCATGAACTCAAAACCAGCAGAAAGGAGGCCATTACAAATGCACTAAGGGATGCTCCCCTGAAAATCATCTTCATGACTTTTTCAAGCCAGATCAGAAATCTTCCCCTGTTCCCAGAGCAAGGCAGTAGTTGGTCTTGCCACGGGGATGTATGGGAATGCAGGAGAGATTAATCTCTAAAATTGTACTGGGATACTTTCAGATAAATTAATGAAGATCAATTTTTTTCACATTGAAAATGCAAACTAATTTAGAAAGTCTGATCTTGATGACTTGCAAAATGTTTTTAACTGGAGCTCAGCTCTGACCTTTCAGACATGTTAAAATAAATGTTTCTATGTGCTTAGATAATAAACACAAGCAAAAGGCATATTAGTGTTTTAAATGTCACAAAGATAAGGAAGCATCATTTTTTGAAAGCTCTTACAAAGTAGCTGTTTTTTTACATCTTTTGACTTCCACAAGGGATTCACATGGTTTTCTGAACGGTTTGGTCTAAATACCAAAGTTACTAAACAATTTGCTCAGAGAATAAATGGTATCTGAGAATAAATGGTGTTGTCCTTTCCCTCAATTAATAGCTTTTTGTGAGATATTCTGAGGTACAGTGCCAGTGTTTTAAAATGCAAAGAGAGGTGAGACTCTATCTGGAGTTTTTTTGGCTAATATGTAACTGCAAACAGCAGAAGGGCAATAAACAAAAAGAGCTTCAAGGCTCATGGAAATCGCTGACTCATGTTTGATGATACAGAGGCTGTCCAAAAGCCACGGGCTGTGGGATGAAGTAAACAAAACACCGTGAAGCTCGGTGTGCAGCATTCTCCCACAGTGCAGAGGAAACTCAGATGGGACAAAAATGCTGCCACTAATCCACTCCTCTGCAGGCAGCACACACAGAGAGGGGCTTTGCCTCCTGCCTGGCACCACCTGTATGGTGAGAGGTGGCACTGAGGGGTGGGCATTGAGAGGGGAGGTCCTCCTGCCCCCACTGATGGGATACCTGCTCCCAGCTCTATCACTGGCACAGAGTTGGACCCCACTGCCATAGGGCTGTGCAGCTGAATTTGGTTTGGCTGGTTGGTCAGCTTTTGGGTTTGTGCCTTTAAAGTGAAAAACAGGATCTTGCAGTCACTGTGAACTTCACGTACTGGACTGACTTTCATAGAGATCTTCTTGAAAAGGACGATTTGCTCATTTTCCTTTTCTCTGTGCGCATATGTGTGTGTGTGCACACAGCAGGCAGGTGTGTGAATGTGTGTGCATGCATGTAAATAAGGCCTAATAATACCATTAAATTAATTCCTTCTGTTGCTATGGGAACACACACTATTTCATCAAGTGTGTGCAGCAGAGGTAGGTGCTATGGCCGATATCAGAGCAGATCTTTGAGTTTATCTTCTAAAATGTTGTGGGTTTTTTTCAAAGCAGACTGGGAAAAAATTGGACTGGAGCACCTGAAGCCAGGAGGTGCAAATCAGGAATTGTCAGTCTTTTCCCAGCTTGCAAATGAACCAGTCTTCACACCTAATATTAGCAAGCCCCACTTGGCATGCCATCCTGCACCTGGGGCTGGTTCCCAAGGAGATGAGCAGTGGGCTGACAGGGTGCAGGAGTGGGCAGAGCAGAGCATTGGCTCTTTCAACACTTCCCAGTGATTCATGGGGCAGGAGGAGAAAAAACCCAAGCCCCAAAACCCATCCAACGAGAAAAGGCTTGTAGGGCATCTAAGGATCCTGAAGTCACACTTCCCCATGCCAGGCAGGGTTTGCTCCCAAACTATCTGTGCTCTCAAATCAGCATCCCTATGCTGTATGGCAAATGTGCACACAGCCGTCCCATACCAATGGGC
The DNA here is from genome assembly GCF_003945595.2 of Pipra filicauda. Classification (NCBI taxonomy): domain Eukaryota; kingdom Metazoa; phylum Chordata; class Aves; order Passeriformes; family Pipridae; genus Pipra; species Pipra filicauda. The sequence continues at coordinate 2,482,297 of NW_024104283.1, forward strand.
ACTATTTTGGGGGCATCATGGTACAAAAGGTATCCTGCCCTGACCACCACCACTGCCCCCCATGCTGAGGGGCTGGGAGATCTCACAGCAGCAACCTCAGCTTCCTCCTGCTCTGTTTGCAGCAGAGAGAATGGTATTTACCCAAAACTTCACTGGTGAGGCTGTACAGCTTTCTCCTTGTGATGCACAGGTAAGAGCCCTCTTTCTGAGATGGGCAGGTCATCTCAGGAATACTTGCTGTCTTTCTCACTAGAAATCTTTTGATTTCTAGTCCAAATCCGAGCTCCCCTCCAGTAAGCAACTCCCTGCCCCAGACAGGCAGTCTGAACTGGAGCCAGGGACACCCATCACCACTCTGCTGGCTGCAGAGTCTGTGCAAGAACAGCTTTGGAAGAGTTTTCCCACGCATGCCTGTCCATGCTATGGCACATCAGTGAGTTAGGAGGAGGCTTGGAGGTTTTAAGGGTTTTAACATTCTTTATCACTTGCTTTTCAAAATCATATTTCATCACATTTGATTTGCTATTCTCTTTACAATCAATCACTTTACAATCTTACTGAAGATCAGAAAGGTGTGAAGCAACACAAATGCTGGAAGGACCCTCTGCTCCACTGCAGATACTCACACTCATCCAATTTAACCCTACTCATCCCTCCACACTCCTCGGAGCCTGACTTATCAGGTAGCTTTAAATTATTACTAATTTCCAGTTTAACAAAGCAATTTCTCATCCAAAACTTAGATGTAAGTGTGATTATCCATGTCAACTGCCAACTCTCCCTTGGAGTCACAGCTTTCCTAGACAGGGCTGTACTCTCCAGGGAGACTTCCTGGGAGTTGTTCCCAAATGACTCACCTATCCTTTAATCACAACTGAAATGCATCTACTCAGCTGCAATCCTTCAACTAGAGAATCCCATTCTACATAGAGCAGGAGCTTGTCTTCTTGCTCCTCACAACACCACTAATCTTTATGCTGACTTTAACAACAGTAGTTGGGATTTGGTGGGGGTTTTATAATTTTTCTGATTTTTTGACATTGTATGATTTAGAGAACCATCATCATCATCATCATCATCATCATCATCATCATCATCATAATTAGAAGACATCAGTGAAGGCACAAGCTTTGATTCTCCCTTACCCCCATTTTGCACTACTTGCTGAGATCTGACAGCCAGTCTGTTTTTGACCCCGTATGCCTTGTTAACACCATGTCACAAAAATGGCTGACATCACAAGGTCACACAGTACCAAGTCACATGCTTTGGAGAAGTCCAAGTATATTTTTCTGCATAGAGTTGTTGGTCCCCTCCATGGAGGGGTTTAATCCCATCACAGAGGGAAAGAAAAAAGTTATCTACTGTGATCTGTCTTCTGAGAAGCCATGATAATCACATTACTTAGGTTTTCAGTCTACTTTTCATACTTAGCTGCTGAAGCTACCTGTGCATCTTATTTTAACCAGGATGATTTCTCATCAACAAAATATATTGTGGAGAGGTTTTTTTAATGTTTTTTTTTTTGGTTGGTTGGTTGGGTTTGGGTTTTTTTTGGGGGTAGGGGAGGAGTTGGGTTGGGGTCTTTTGAGCTTTTTGCAACATTTTTGGAACTGTATCTGTAGGAGCACTCATAGAAGGATCTGAATGATATCCAGGTGGCACCAACATTTCCACCATTAAACTCACAGTCACAGCCACTGCATTACACTTTGGAAAACTGGCTATTTTAAAGCCCTAAATATACATCTGAGTGGTTGGTATTGCATTCTGTTTGCACAATATAAATGTCAACAGAGCCTGACTAGGAGTACCTAGGCAACAGCTAATTTTGAGGTCAGTGATTAACTCTTCTTCATCAGAACACAATTTACCATCAAATTATCTCTAGCTGAATATAGCACTTTCTGGACTAAAAAAGGTCTTCTTGCTATATTAAGACACTGAGAGCCATTATTGATGATGGCAAGTGATTGTGTTGCATTTTCTCCTGGTCAAAATACTGATGTCCATGAGGGAAGCAGTCTCTTAGGGGCAATGACTCCCTACTCCAGGATTCCCAAGAAGAGGAACCGAAGGCTGAGCTCAGCCGCTGCACACCATGCTGCAGTGTTTACGGCTGTAGCAGGGAGCAATCAATTTTTATTTTCTATGGCACATATACACACTTCCTTGATTAGACAAAAAGTGAATGCTTCCAATTAGCACATATATCAACAGTAAGGTATTGATGCTCAACTTGAATTTTACTCTTTCCCTTCCCAGAGTACTTTGCTACCTTCAGCTCTTCAAAATCCCTCATTTTTTCATTAACTTCTAGCTAGTGAGTCAACCTATAATTTTGAGTTTAAAACTCTCTGTGTTCTAGCACTGTATTTCAAACCCATTCTGCTATCTCATAAGGCTTTTTGGAAATAAAACTGAAAACCTCATATATTAGAAGGTCCTTCTAGTGGTCATCTCAGGAAGCAAACTGTTCGGCAGGGATTACAGAGGTTAAGCAATCATCCTTCTGCCTGGAGAAATACTCATTTGTGATCTACATCAACATGAGCATTTGTTTGGAGGAGTCCAGACCTATGGACATTACACCATTGGGCCCTGTTCCTACATTTGGTGCTGCCAAGCTGAGTATGTGTTCACCTGTGGGATAAGGAGGAGGAGGGTGGGCTGGATGCCTACAGGAGGGCAATGGGTTTTGCTTGCTACTGACACCTGAGTATTGCTTTGTCCATGGATTTTTCCTAGCCTTTCCTGCTGCCCTGGGAGATGTAATCATCCCAGACCCTATGCTTTGCTCTCTAAGCACCCTGAGATGCTAATAACTTCAGCCTTGCCAGCTCTACTTTTGATTTACTCCTGTAAAGCTGACATCACCAGAAAAAAAAAAAAAAAAGAAAAAAGGTTTTCTGAGAATTTGCAATTCTTTTTTACTGCCACAGCTAAATAATCATCAATTTGTTTCTTGTTGGCAGGGAGCCAGGCTTTTGAGCAGTGACTGGCTTGTTTTGAAGTTACTTTAATTTGTTGTCTTAGAGGAAATGTCTTTGCTGATGTTTGCCAAGCTGACACGTAAAGAAATATGAAGCTATATTTGTTTCTGTAAGACAGGTAGAACACTAAACTTTATAATAATAAGGGTATACATATGTTGGTGCTATTGGTTTATACCTGAGTTACTAATGTCTCTGAGTAATATCTAATTTGACATATAATATGTTTGGCTAGGATGTATGAATTTGTGCCTGTGATGTTGAATTCCTGGGCCAAGCACCCCAGGACAACATTTCCACTGGTGGGCAAGGACCTTACTTTCTCCCTGTACTGTGCTCCTCTGCTGAAGCTACAGCCTTCCTCTTTGAAGAAGAGAGCAGTAGCTCTCTATTCACTTTCCTGTCATTAACAGAAAAGATCCTACCTATGACACTAGAATGCAATCTTCTCGGATGCCTGGGATTTCTTTTAGTTTAGTGACTCAAGACCAACCAGCATTTCTTAACTACCTCCTTGTAATTAAAGACTTTAGTTGACCCCTAGAAGAAATTGCCTATGGAGATGAGACAAACTCCAGCACTGAAGTTTAAGGGCAATTTTAAGGGTGTTGTTTTAAGGGAAAATTGGAAAACCATCTAAAGGGGATAGCTTAAGTACAGTTCATTTTGTACTGAGACTGTGTGGAGAGGTACCAAAGCAAGCACAGGAAAGAAAGCTTGACTACAGCCTCGTATGGTGAGTGAAGATAGAGATTTGGTCCTGTCTCAAAGAGAATGTTTCTGTCTTACATGCAGTGACTGCTTAATGCCATATAGCTGTTGGCCCACATTTTTGGTAGGGCATATAGCTAATTCATTCCTGTGAGAGGTGGGGGGCAGAAAATCAGACCTCCTCCACCATTTCCTTAGGGACTCATTCAGCTATTAGGCAAGTCCCTAAAAGGCTGTGTCTCGCCAAATATTCTCTCCTAGATTTAAAAAAAAAAAAAGGATGAATAAGCCCTGCTCAGGTCTCTAAAAGCAAAGATATGGCAACCAATTTTTGGGAAGGGGTTCTAGGGCAGATGCTTCTTGGTCAGAGGTGCAGATCTGCTGTCTCAGCACATCTCTCTGGCCATCTCCACAGAGGTCAAGACTGAGCTTATTACATTTTCTCAAATCATAGTGTGGTCTGTGGTGGGGAGGAGGGGCAGGAGGCGATCAGGATGCACCACTACACATTTGGATCCTATTCTGAGCTCTACCTGCTCAAGGGATCCTCAGCATTGGGATTCCTAGCTTAGAAATAGATTTTTTCCCATTTCTGGGGAGGCACGTACCTTACTGTAGTTCCCCAAACCCTTATATGGACTGGCCTGCAGAGCCAGTTCTGTGCTGCAGACATGGAAATTGCTCGTGGGTGATGATGGGGCTGTCTTCTTGCGATTTCTAAGAAAGCAGTTTCAGAGAAGAAGATGAGCATGGTGCTTTTTCCACTATTAAATTTATTTTTAGCTTGCATTCTAGTATCTGGAAAAATTGTTCTCAAACTCACTTTTAACTGCAATGAAAAAAATGTATCTACACCCTCCTGTGTAGTCACTGTTCAGCAACTTATAGGATCTCATGAAACAAAAACATCTTAGTGAAATAAATTTGCAGGTTTTTTTTACAAAGCTGCAAAAAGACATTGGTTAGGTGAACTCTGGATTCTCTCTCTCAGATGTGCAGAAAAGCCCTGGAACAAATTAAAGGCTAGTTTGAAGCCATTTAAAAACTTAAGCAAAAAGGTTTGGGAAAAGTTTAAAAGAATGAGAACAATAAAAGATCTTGTTCCACTGCACTTGATGACACATCTAATGATGAATGACCTTTCTTGCTGCTGCTTGTTCTCCATCAACAGAACAAGCAGGGCAAGGAAGAAAAGGCTGCAAAATATGTGTATTTAGCTTCAGTATATTCATCCCTAATCTTAGAAACAAACAGAGTGGACCAGCGACTATCTTTTTCAATAAAGGTAAGCGATGACCGTGCCTTTCCTAATGAATTCTATACAAACCCATGTGCAGCCCTTCAAGCATCCAAGAGTTGCTGGCCAGCATTATTCCTTCAGAAACTAAGCCAGGTCCTCTGGCTTAGGCTGGTCGGCTGGTGTCAGTGGGCTGACAGATGTGGAGATTGCTAAGCAGATGTGTGGATTGTGCTAAGCAGAAATGCTACTCCACAAAGGAAAAGGGAGACTCTCACTTGAAAGTGTTCCAAAATCCTTTGAGAGTCATAAGTGCAAGCTCAAAATAGTATTTGCTGTGCTTCTGTTTTTCTGTACATACCTGCATTTCCATCTTCTCACTGAAAAAGAAATTAACGAGGGCTCAAACTCTGTGGGATTCAACCTAAGATGCAGCCTGAATCCATTTCTAACGACCAATGTTTCTTACAGTATGGAAAGCAGATTTTCACCTGCTTATATGAGGTTTGTCCCTGAACTTTCTGCTAGTGATTAAGAGACCACATAAGACACAATACCACTTTCCAAAGCACACATAAAATCCATTGGAGAAATGCAGCTTTGTGAATGCAACAGTGTAAACCAGGATTTTCAACCCAAGCATGTTCTAGAAAAAGTATAACAGTTGTTTTCATGAGTTTATGCAGTCCCATGTACCCTAACTGTGCAAGTAAAATAGATTTTACAGACATATAGGCTGTTTTCTGGACTGTAGTTGCATGAGGGACAGAGCAGCCAAGCAAAAGGGAGTGATAGCACCCTGGGTGCTCCATCAAGAAGCACAGGTCAAGGTCCTCATGAGAAATACAATGTGTGATGGAGAAACAAGACTGTGAAGGATGAGATTGAAATTCTAAATGGTGTCTGACCCTCTCTGAGGTTTATGTCATCAGTAAGTTTTGCAATACAGCATGTTTTCAGGTGGACACCTGTCCAAATCTGAAGGATCAACCAGAGGGTATTGTTAGTAAAAACCCAGTAATTGGTGTCACCAGGTGACTAGGCTGAGTTCACCAAGTCAGGAAAATTATAAACTTGAAGAGATTCCTGAATGTATTGCTTAGTGTTTAAAACATCTTTTCACACCAGCTGCATAGAAATCTCTGAAATGCCAGCGCTGGTTAGCTCACCATCTGTGTTATCCCTCCGTCTCTTCCCCTCCTTCAGCCTTTATTTTGAGGCTTCTTTATGTTGCCAGAAGAAAAATGACTCTTCAATATTCTTGGCGTGTTATTGGAAAGATAAATTTTGAAGTGAAATTTTTGTTGGTTCCAACTCTTGCTATATAAAGCACATTTAATAATACTTAACATTTACTCAGCCTACTTATTAATCATTAAAGAATATCAACTATCAAAATAATCCATAGTTAACTGAAATTAAGTAATCACATACTAAAATTACACCACAATATTGCTCAAATCTCAGAACAGATGGAGAAGTCAAGCAGAGAGTTTTTAAATAGTTTGTTTCAGTAACTTTTTAATTTTGTTGCTGCTTAATTTTCAGAAACTCACTAAGATAATTACTGACATATCATACTCTGTGCTTAGGTATGCACTGCTGAAAATATAGCTTTTTATATTTATATTCATCTGTGAGATCTGCAGATCCACTCTCAGCTAGGAAGGCAAGATGAAAACATCTTGACGACAGTGCAGGAGATCTGACCAGACTTCTCTCCCTGCTGCTCCTTTATGGTGCTGCAGTAACTGTAGTGGCTCTTAGGCATCAGCTTTATCTACTCTTTGATTCTTCCTTTTTCCCCACAACCAGTTAAAATTAAGAGCAATCCATATGGCTCACCTTTTGTTAGAATGACTGATGCAAGAAGCTGTACTAGGAAGATAAAAGGCCTTTAATGGCAACTCTGGAAATATAAACAGTTCCCAAGGAGGTGTAACCATTTTAATAAGCTTGGAGTTGGCCAATAACCCTGCCCACCAATACTTGGCAACGTGAGGGAGATGAGGAAGATGCACAGCACTGCTCGCTGAGCTCAGTAAGAACCCCACAAGGGCTGTAAGAGTATCCTTCTCTTGAAAAGGTAAAAGTCAAGAGAAATGCAGGAACTAAAGAGCCAGAAGAACTCAGAAAACACATGACAACAAAGAGCAAAGTCAAGCTGGACACACACATCTCCCTTTCAGAGACACAGTACGGTGCTTGAGCAATTCTTTCACTGAGTGAATACCACAAGTAAGGGGTGTGAGATTAGACTGCTCATAGGTTGAAAACTCTTCCTATGTCTTTCAGATCCTAACACTCTCACAGGGTTCCACCACACATGAAATGACTTCTGCCTCAGAAGCATGGGCTTTTAATGTTTTCAGTTAAGGAAAAAGTATTCAAGAACAGAGAGATTTAAAATGCCGTATATCCATAATATAAAAAGCATAGACTGACTTCTGACATACATGCTATCATAACCAAGACCTGCAACAAACTTGTTTCCCAGAGGCAACAGGTTGATCACAGATGTGACAAATTACTCACAACCAAGACTTTCCACATCACATTTCATTAGTGAAAAGTAGATTGATTACATGTTTCTCTCTGTGCTTTATAGATGACATAAAAATATTGCAGATCTTACAGCTTCATTGTGGAGCCCAGCTCATTCATGTTTGCAAACCTGACTTGCTAAATTTGAATGGCACCATTTTTAATCAATTTTGAAAAATGTTTTAAATAAGTTACTCTGCCACAGGCATTTTAATGAATATTGAAATAAACCATCTGTTTGGGGCTAGATTGGAGGATTTCCTCTGTGCAAGTCCAAAATTTTATTTTACCTTGGATTTTTCCTTGCCTCCACTTGACTTGGTCTATAGCATGTGTTTCCACACTAGGATTCTTGTGTTCTCAGTCTTAATCCAAGTTTATGTTGGCTATACTTGGCTATATCCCCTCTCTGCTTGGCAAAAGAAACATGGTAACTGCTGTGTTCTGAACTGTAGTAGGGGTACTTGACCGAGTGCTTGAGCTATGTAGACTTACAAGCCCTTCTTAAACCTGCTTGAAACTGCTTTTCCTGCAGTTACTAATGCTGCTGTAATGCCTGGAAAGGCATGGGAAAACATACAGACACTGGGACACCACACAGGGCCTGCAGGCACAAGTTGCAGTGAAGGTAATTACTAAATAAAAAAGAAAAATCTTTATAGTTGAGGGCAAAGCATGGGCACAGGTTTCCCAGAGAGGATGTAAAATCTCCTTCCGTGGGAATATTCAGACTTGACTGAACGAAACCCTGAGGAAAACCTTTGCATGGTTGCAGGTGGTGGGACCAGAGAGATGCCCCAGATCTGACCTCCACTGGTCCCTTTCAAATTAAGCAGTTCTGAGATTTGTGCTTCAGAAATCCTGTGAAGCAATGGCTTCACTTTTTTACGGAGATACAGTGTCTGGAGCTTGTCTTAATAATAGCGTTTAGCAGGAGGACACGATGGTAATAGATGTAATGAATGCTGACACTAATTCCCTTTGAGTGTGCCCACCTTTTACCATGGCACATGGCACACTTCTTCATTTGGACTGTTGAAGACAGTAAACACATTTTCTTCTAATGAATTTTTCAAAATTGTTTCTAAATGGTTTGCATGCTGTTCCCATAACCAAGAGGGTATTTTGTTTCCACATTCTTTTGATTGTCGGTGACAGAATGAACAGACCCTCCCAGATTGGGGCAGGGGCCCAATCTGGTCCTATCTTCTAGGAAAGCCACATTGCTACAAGGGGGGAAAGTACCCACTGCACACATTTGTTCGATACCAGTTCTGGTAGCAAGGGTCATGAGGCAGTTATCCCTTGATCTCATCAATACATATAAATAGCTCAAAGGTAGTTGTCAAGAAGATGGTGCCAGGCTCTTTTGGTGTGCCCAGCAACAGGACAAGGAGCAGTGGCCATAAACTAAAACACAAGAAGTTCCACCTCAACATGAAGAACTTACTTACACTGAGGATGGCAGAGCACTGGAACAGGCTGCCCAAGGAGACCGTGGAATTTCCCTCTCCGGAGACATTTAAAACCCACCTGGACGTGTTCCTATGTCACCTGCTCTAGGTGACCCTGCCTTGGCAGGGGGGTTGGACTAGATGATCTCTAGAGGCCCTTTCCAATCCGAAGGATTCTGTGATTCTGCTTCAATTATTCATGTGCTTTAGAGAGGAAACACCCTGGCTGCTGGTTAATTGTGAGACACAAAAGAGGGGGACAAGAAGAGATCTGGTATCTTTTACGCCCATGGGATTAGATCTTCTGTGGTTTGACCTTATCATTTGGGAGACCTTAGAAAACAGTGCAGATCCATCCTTTCGGTGGTGAACAGGCTGTTAACCCCAGGGTATACACTGTTCAGACAGTGTAACTGTGGAACAGGCTTTTTCACAGCTATTTCTAGCGTTACCCCGACACGCTTCCCTCCGGCGGTGCACAGAGCTCCAGCTGGGCTCAGAGCCCTTCCAGCCAAGCGCTGCACGGACGGCACCCATCGCGGGAGAAGCGGCTACGGAGCGGGGGGAAAGCAGCCATGGGAGGAGCGGCTCCTCCTCCCGTGCCTCCGGGAGACCCTCCCTGCCCCGGAGCCGGGCGGGGAGAGCCGGCCAGCGATGACCCTCCAGCCTCGGCATCACGGAGCGTCCCCAGCCTACCCTCCGCCTGAGAGCCCCCGCCCGCCCCCGGCTCGCCTCTGACGTGTGTGCGGGGCGGGGGCTGCGCGGGGCGGGGCGCGGGGGGCGACCGGGCCGGCGGGAAACTTCTGCGGGTTCAGCACCACAGACGGGGCGGGCGCGGTGCCGCCGCCCGGCATGAGCGCCCCGCCAGCCCCACCGCCGCCCCGCCAGCCCTGCCGCCGTCGCCCCCGCGCTCCGCCTCGGCCCCCGCACAGCCCCAGCCGCCCGGGCGCCGATGGAGGCGGCGGCAGCGCTGAACGAGAGCGGAGCGGCAGCCCCCCGGCTGCCGGCCGGCGGCGGCAACGCCTCGCTGGAGCTCTCGTCGCGACCCCCCGCGCCCGCCGCCCTCAACCCCTGGGATGTGATGCTCTGCGTGTCCGGCACCGCCATCGCCTGCGAGAACGCCCTGGTGGTTGCCATCATCTGCTACTCGCCCGCCCTGCGCACCCCCATGTTCGTGCTGGTGGGCAGCCTGGCCACGGCTGACCTCCTGGCCGGTCTCGGCCTCATCCTCAACTTCGTTTTCCAGTACGTGATCCGCTCGGAGACGATCAGCCTGCTGACGGTGGGCTTCCTCGTGGCCTCCTTCGCCGCCTCCGTGAGTAGCTTGCTGGCTATCACGGTCGATCGCTACCTCTCCCTCTACAACGCCCTCACCTACTACTCGGAGAGGACGGTGCTCTGCATTCACACCATGCTGGCGGGTGCCTGGGGGGTCTCCCTCTGCCTGGGGCTGCTGCCCGTCCTGGGCTGGAACTGCCTCCACGACCGTGCCGCCTGCAGCGTCGTCAGACCCTTGACCAAGAGTAACGTGACGCTGCTGTCTGCCTCTTTCTTTCTCATTTTCCTCATCATGCTCCATCTCTACATCGAGATCTGCAAGATCGTCTGCAGGCATGCCCACCAGATAGCTCTCCAGCAGCACTTTCTGACTGCTTCCCACTACGTCGCCACCAAAAAAGGAGTCGCTACCCTGGCTATAATCCTCGGGACTTTCGGAGCCAGCTGGCTGCCTTTTGCCATCTACTGCGTGGTGGGGGATCCTGACTACCCTTCTGTGTACACGTATGCCACGCTTCTACCCGCTACCTACAATTCCATGATCAACCCCATCATTTATGCCTACAGAAACCAGGAAATCCAGAGATCCATGTGGGTGCTCCTCTGCGGCTGCTTTCAGACTAAAGTGTCCTTTCGTTCCCGGTCCCCCAGCGATGTCTGAGAGACTTTTCTCTGCCGCACTGCACAGAGTGACAATCTCCCGAGTGGACTATTACAGTGCCTGTTCTAAACTTCAGACTACATTGTGAAATCATTGGAAACATGCTTAAGTATTAGCACTTTATACATATTTGTATCTCTGAGAGTGGTTCAGGGTGTGGAGTTTTGGGTTCCATCAAAATAATAACAGTGTGGTTGTATATAAATCTGCACATCACATTTGTGAAGTGAAGACAGTCTGGTACCGCTTAATTATAGCACCTTATTTCTAGCTGCTCACCTGCCAAAACAGTGTTGCCTTTCTGAAGGGCAGATAGAAAGAAAGTTGTGTTTGTGTTGTATTTATACGTGTGTGTGTCTGGGGGGGAGACGGGTCTGGGAGTGTATGTCTGTATGTGTGTATCAATACCTTGCTGCACAATATTGATAAATTATAACATTTTGTATACAAATAAAAATATGTAAAATGTAATATAACTTAGTGTGTTTAGATGCTTTTTAGACATAGGAGAGTTGGCAAATTTGCCTGTTGAACAAAGTCCCTTGAAAGCTCCCCATGTAATTCTGCCTAAAGAGATCATCATTCACTATGGAGATGAAATACTGCACCAACAAAGGCACCTTCTGCTTGCTTATTTGTTTGTTCTCTTCTTTAGTCTGGCAAAGAGTAACAAAGAGAACAAACTCCTTTTTTTTTTTTCTCCAGAAACCCAAGAAACAAAAAGCCTGGTCAAATAAGCTGCTCATTACAGTTATTCACCAGGTTTCCAGTAGCTTTTATTTTCACATTATAAGTTAGCCCTTTACGATCCACTGATCCATTTAAAAATTATCTAATTGTGGGGAAAAATCATTCTCTAAGCTGGGCTTTTTCCCCCCTGTTTTAATCTAACACTGGAAGAGAAAAAAAAAGAGGAAAAAGAAAAAAAAGGACGGTCTTCTTTCCTAAAAGCCTGTAAAATGCCACAATAAATTGACTTTCTTTATCATCTGCAGTTCTGAGGGGAATCTGAATTGTTTCTCCCTCTCTTTTTTTTGCAGTGTGTGCCGTAGAAAAATCATTTAAGTGCATCTTTGCTTCCTGCCTGTCTTGGAGCAATATACAGTTTTCTGATAATCCCATGGCTTAGTGGCTTCAAAGAGTCCATCAGAGGCCAATGTTATTCAGAGTTTGGAACACTCCTTCACTCAGCTTCAAATTCACCAGCAACTGATTTATTTAGAGCAATAACATTTGCAGCAGATTTTAGAAGCAGTGTTGCTACTTATTTATTTGTAGTTATGCTACACTTGCATCCAGGTTATGTTATGGTTTATTTCTATCATTTCAATTTGTATTTAAGGACTGAAACAGATTACGTATATATGCATGGTACCATATAAAAATTTGGACTAATGTGCTTCCCAGCTTATGACTGGGCAGTGCATCCAGCATCTTCCTGCTGGAGTAGCTGGGACCACAAGGATCCAACAAGCCTCAGAGAGGCTGTGAATCAGTAATGCTGTGAATGCAAGTGTTATGCAAACTAGTGTCATTTCACTGATAATACAATTTAACAGAAAAATTGGTATTCAAGACTCTGCTAGTTCCACTATTTTTGTCAATTCTAATAATCACAAATGTGACATCGTAAATGATTAATACTTTAAGGCATGCAGTTCATCAGGGAACTGTTGCAGTGATGTTACAAGTATAATTCAAAGCAGGTTTTATTATAGGTCGAAATGGTGCTCAAATTAAGAACTCTCTAGCTGCTTGTAAAAAAGACTTCCCCCCCTCTCCTTTTTAAGCCCCCTTCTCAATTGCTACGTCTAAGGTAGTAAATAAAAGAGGGCAAGGCCTTCCCTCTAGCCCTGCAACTGGGTGGCACAGAGTATGCTTAAGTTTCCTTCCCCTTGCAAAGCCAGGGACCAGGGCCAGGCTGGGGCATCCTGGCCCTGCTCTGATCACCTGCGTAGACTCAGGCAAAGATGCTGCATCACCCACAATAGTAACTGCTGAGAGAAAAGACCATTGAGTGCCCCAGACAGGTGAAACCTTGCAAAACTTTCTGATAAAACTGAAAAACTTGCCATCTGCTAGGCCTTAGGATCATAAATCTTTGTAAATCCACAGGGGAGGGTTGCCAGATGCAGGTCGTCACTGACCCTGCACCCAGCTATGAGATGCTGAGTGGGACCTGAACAGGCTTCTGGGAGCCCTGTGCAGGCTTTGAAGACCAGCGTTGGCTCTAAAATCCCCTAAGAGAAACTTCTTACACTTACTTTTAGTCCTTGAAGTTAGGCAGAATCTGCTACAGACCACCCCTAATGCAACCTCCATCTTTTAACTCTTTCAGGCACTGAGCATTGGGGATTTTCACCATGGACTCGTTACGCAGTGACAACCTGTATAAAAATTAGATAAAGAAAACTTAGTTGAATAGAATCCTACTTCAGTAATAAAACACTTATTCGATGAATGGAAAGGACTTGGGCGAGTTCCTCTTCCAGTTTTCTGTTACATGATCACATATTCAGTTTACCACTTTCCCCAATGATTTACTGTCTCTACAAAATAAAGCTGGATCCCTCCTGTTAAACATGTGACACTTTTCAAGTATTTCCCCAAGCATTCCTCTCTTCTAAGAAACAAACTTGTATTACAGTGATCTTCGCCATTCATTTTCCTAGGACAATACAAATGAGAGAGTTTTTTTCTATATACCGCCTTCAGAAAGATTTGCTGACTCATAATTTCTCAGAAAAACTAAGGCAAAAGAGGAGAGAGTATTTTGATGGGCTTTGGTTAGCCCTGACAGTGGAATTGACATCAACCAACTTGAAGTAAAATATAGCTTTTAATTTTCAAAGTGAGTCTGGATCTCCAGGAATATCTGAGCAGAATAACAAAGAACAGACCACATAATCTCTTCTCTCCCCAAACAACATTTCACTTTAGAAAAAGAAAAGCTGCACTTCCTGATGGAGGAAACGCAGGAATTGTGTATAGCACGATGCCTGTATTTTCCTTGCTGAGTTTTTTGTTGCAACAGCAGAGATGTATTTGAGAAAATGGTGTTACATTTGCAGTATCTGGACCCACAGACTCCTCCGGTTGTCAGATGATGGCACTTTTACCTTGGTCATGAAATGATTTGGGGTGACAAAAATTCCCAGAGTCCCCATTTCCAGTCCCTGAACAGGGCATGGCTGTGACCCTCACACAGCCACGACAGGAAGCCATCTCAGGGGACAACCATGTGTCTGATTAAGAGGGACTGTGTCTGATCTTCTAGTTCCAAGAGTCAATGGGCAACTTTGTCTGCATAGAGACCAGAACTGCAATGGCAATTGCCATTACTGTTGGTGAGCATAGATCTTTCCTTGTCCCTGCAGGTTTGTTTTTATGTTCTCACATCAATGCTATGAGGGGAGAAAACACACACTGAGTTAGGTGCAAGTATCAATGGTATTGGTATATTTGGTAATGGTATATTCTGTGTAGCTTTTACTGGAAATGGAAATGAGATTTCCTGCTTTACCACTCTTAAAAATTCTTTGCCTTATTCTGGGGTAAAATAGTATCAGACCTGGTCTAAATAGCTCCTAGTTTGTTCCCACTGAAACCAGTGATGCTCTATTCCACATCAGCCACAATAACGGCAGTATCTCATTACAAAAAACTACCTTTTTAAGGCAGGCAGTCCTTGGCCTCAGCTCCAATTTTCATTGGAAACTAATGTTTCCATTAGTTATTACCAGCTTTGAAAGTCTTCGCCTTGAAAGTTACAGGATTTGCAGTGCCTTGCAAGACCAAATCCCGGCAATTTGGCTTGCATGAAGTACCTGTCGCGGGGATTAGCTCCCTTGTTACAGAAAAAAGGGCATAGCTCTGGTAAGGAAGGCCTGATTGGGAGCTGGACCGAAAGCACCCCACACTGCTGGATTTTCTGTGGAGCTTCTACCTAAATCAGTGGTAGAACAGTGGAAATCACACTGACTCTGCAGGCTGCTTTGTATGAGTCACTGTATATTAAAAAGCCAGATGGATTCAAAATCACAGGTCAACCAAAACCTCTTTATTTAGCTAAGCAAACAAAAGGACAGAACACTTTTAAACCTGAAAAGTGAGTCTGTACATATTTTTATCAATGTGATAATCCACAGGTACTAAGTAATACTCAGCGAAGCACTAGTATCTCTAATTTCCATTCTGCCTCTCTCATTTCAAAAAGGATCAATTTTTATAATGAGGTAAAAATAATTTCTAATAGTGCAACTGCTCCTCAGCATTTCAACTAGCTTTTGTGGCAGTCATTTAAAAAGAAAAAAAAGACAAGGGGGAAAACAAACAAGGTGGTTTTCTCCTTCTTGCTGCTTCATGATGGAGATGTGTGATTGGATGGCAAGGAGTGATGAGTGAATACGATTGAGCTCTGCAAGGAGGATGAGCACATCTGAATCTCACCTTAACCCTTGCTGAGTTTGCTTGTTGGAGGGACACTGTTGTGAGGTGTCTCCTCATCACCAGGTCCTCATCAAGTGAGCTCCTCCCTGGGACCTGCTGCAGCTGAAAGTCCACAGAGGAGCTCCTGGCCTCAGGAGTGCCTCACAAAACTCCCCCGGCTAGAAAACCGCTATGCCTTTCCCTGCTCTCTCGATGTTTCTTTCTGCTTTCCCTTTCTCCCAGGAAAAACATTCCCCCAGGGGCAATTTCATTTATTGAGGGCAGGAACTCGGTGCCCTGGAAATAACCCAGCTGCTGCTGGGACAGCTGGAGAAATGTAAGCGCTGACTCAGTGCTGACAGTAGAGGTGGCAGCCGGTTCAGCAGAGGCAGGTCTGCTCGTGTCAGCTCTGTCGGCTGCAAAGAAGTGACAGAAGGCAGAAGGAGGTGAAGCAACGGTGAGGTCCCTGTGCAGGCTCCACATGTTGCAGCAAAGTCCAATAGTGATGGGTATTTTTCAGCAGATTCCCACCCTTTTTTTATGATTCTACTTTTTTGGCATCATAACAGAAGTGGTGGGAGAGAAAGGGCAAGAGAAAAGATAAATGTGCTAGTATTTGCATAAGGGAAAGAGCACAGTGGTTCACACTATGACTCACGTTGTGGGAACAGCTCCTGTGGCAGGTACCTTGGATGCATCAGCTGGCTGCAGTGTACCCTTCCAGCAATGGGTTGGTGCTGCACACGAGACAAAAGATCAAAAATATTTCTTCACTGTGGCATTGTCTGAGTTATCATCGATCCTAGACACCTCAAGCAGACAACTGCAAGTGCAGGCAGAGCTGCCCAACCGATCGTTCAGCCAGTGAAGGGATAAAACATAGTCCAGATTCACCTTTTGCCCTGCTTTTGAACACAATTAAACCTCTAGCTGCAAGGCCAGACTTGGCGGTTACCTACAAGACAATTTGTCTTTTCCATTTGCTGCTGTCTCTGTGCCCCTGACACAAGGTGTTGGGGAAGAGCATCCTTGCACTGTCCCTCACATCTTCCTCTGTGGCACAGGCTTTTTCTACCCAGGCAAGACTGGAGTAAAAGCTATACCATGGCATATTTTATTAAGATTGTCAGCACTTAAAAGTGCGAATTAGATGCTTAGGATCAAAATTACCAAAAGGATTTAATCACCAGTATTCCTAAAGGTGGATGTCTCAGCAATCTTGCTTGCTGATTGGACCTACAAGTACTAAATCAGTCAGCTGCTTTACATTTTTATCCTTTGTGCCCTTATAACCAGGCAGGAGCACACACACAGGCTGCTTTGCCCAAGCAGCCCAGAAACTGCTTTTTCCCCCTACACTTGGTGGGGATTGAGGGAGTCTGTGTCCTTACACCTGTGTTTTCCACATGGCTCCGCTTGCTAGGAAAGCACAGGAATGCCACATTGAATAAAAATGATCCAGACCTTTTGTCTCTGCACTGGCCTATGTTCCACAGGCTTAAATTTGCTCCAGCAGAGAAAGGGGCTGAGTCCAGGATACTGGCAGAGAGGGGATTTTTATGCAGTGGATGTTTATCAGCACTGTTGGAAACACTTATTTCTCTAGCAGGGATGAACTGGTTGCAATGATTCAGGTACAGGGGATGGATGGGGTTAGGAGGAGGTGAATTGTCTCTTGGGGAAGGAAAGAAATTCTGAGCTAGGGGAATATTTTAATGCGGGGGAGGGGGGGTTGTTTGTTTTTGTATGGTTTTGGTGGTTTTTTTGTTATTGTTGTTTGGGTTTTGTTGTTTTGTTGGGTTTTTTTCCATGCTGCTCACTGTCTAGCTCTGGGCTAATGTAAAAAAAGTTGTTTTTCCAGGGGAAGTTTTCTCCAAGTGGCCTGCTTGTTGTGTAGTTGCTTTATTTTGTAGCTTAATTGAAAGACTGAGATTTTTCAGGAATGGATTGGAAAAAAGGATTTAAAAATTAGCTTGAACCTTCCGTCTTTTTTGAGATAAGGCATGTTTTGTGTGGATCAGTGCTCATTTTATCACCACCAAGATGGTGGTGATTATGCATATTTCCATATTCATATTAATAATTATATTTAAAACCAAGGCCGAAGGAGAGTTTCTGGAAACATTCTCCTAGATGTAGATTGTTTAAACAAATATTTAGTCTCCAATAAAATGTAATTAGATCTACGACACTCTTTGAATGACTTAATTATTTATTTTAACCAGCACCTTCTGCGACATGTTATCCTTTGCATCGCAGTGAGATAATGTAACTGTATACCTGCAGGTAGATATAATTTGTCACTTTTAATAGAAAGAAGTACACCTAGGTAGTATTAAGATGTTGTCAAAAGAAATCTTTTCTGTGGGAAAATCAACATGTCAGTAAATACGGGGACCATGATGTATTCCAGTATCAGTCTCTGACTTCTGATTCTGTGGCTAATTTTTGTTAGTCAGTAGGAAGTTAGGTTTTCCTAAAGAGTTTATCATTTTTCCAAGCAGGGGTGTATTTTGTTTTCAGTGTCATTATTCAGTGGCAAATAAGGAAAATGGGAGACAAATAAGTTAAGGGCTCCCCCTTTCTGTATGCTTGGGGTTCTGTAAAAGGCCCAAAGAAAATAATAATAAATTGTATTGAATTATGCTGTCAGAATAAATGCATCAGAAAATCTTTTGCAGGGAGAGTTTGGCATGAAGTGTGATCTGTGCACCAAGCATAAACCCAAGACTTTGAGCGGATCCCCTACTTGATGCAGCTGAAGATGGACTCCTTTCTCCCAGGGGTCTGAGCTGCTCCGTGACAGACAAAGGCCGTCACGTGGGAGACAGACATTTGCAAAGAAGTCCATTGTATGAGGCCTTACTTGTAACACTGTAATAATGAGCTCTAAGAGTAATCAGATACTGCCTATTCATGAATGAGAACAGCTAATTGCATTATTTTTATTTTGAAT
The DNA here is from genome assembly GCF_003945595.2 of Pipra filicauda. Taxonomy (NCBI): domain Eukaryota; kingdom Metazoa; phylum Chordata; class Aves; order Passeriformes; family Pipridae; genus Pipra; species Pipra filicauda. The sequence continues at coordinate 2,500,559 of NW_024104283.1, forward strand.
GAAATTGAAAAGATTAGAATACTTTGCTGCAGTTGCTGTCACAGCATTAGTTCCACACGAGACGTGTTTGCAGGAAATAAAGACTCTGTGAGTCCCGACAACACTCCCAGCTATGTTAAGGTAAATGCCCCGCTGCCCGCTTGCCTCCTGAAACCCACCGCTACATTAGCAGCACACAGCTCTAATTGTGTCAACCAGAACATTTTCTTCTTTCACTGGACATTTTTAGGAGTTAGAAAAGGCTCTGTCTCTGCCTTCGCTGTCATTAAAACTGGGACCTTTTATCTAATCATAGTGTCCATAGTATTGGTCAGATTCATAACAACTTCCTAATAATATTCTCCCATCCTGCCATGCTTGGTCTGAAATGAGCACTTGTCACTTTATCTGAGAAGACAGAAACATGCTGAATGTCTCTGATACTTGAGCTGGTGATGTCAGTCCAGCTTCTCTATAATGCAGAACTTATTTTCTGCCCAACTGGTTGCTTATCCCCTTTGAATGGCAAGCTATGTGGCTGCTTCCACCTTTCTGGTGATTCCTGGTGCCTTAATCAGTACTAAGCAGGGCATGAGCGCCCTGACACCCCTCCCCACTTTATCCCTGCTACAAACTGAGGCGTGTGTTGGTGGCACTCAGCGCTGGTAGTGCTTCCCAATTCTCATGAGTACAACACAACCCTGGACAGTGCAAGGCATGGAAGGTGTCTCATGTTGCTATGCAAAGCATACCTATGTAGTAGCAGGTGAGAGCTGAATTCCTGCATGAAAATCTGTGCTTTGTGATCCTCCTCTTCTGCAGCGCAGAAAATGAGGATATGAGAAAATGAGGTAGCATTTGGTTGAGAGCTACCAAAGAACATCAGAAAAGTAATTTTTGTCCTGGAACAAGGTATTTGCATATAAAACATAGATAGGATGCAAGTCTCCAGTTCCCATTTTGACAACATCCGTATGCATCTGTTATTCCTATTCCTCTGTATTCTTGCCCTGACACCCCTTTCACCTTCCTTTCTGCCCCAGAGGTGGCCTTTCCTTCTCTCTTCCTTGAGGGCCCTGTGACAGTGGTATGTTTCCTGCTCTTGGTATGAGCTGCCTTTCCTCAGACACATCTCCATTTTCCTTTCTTTTCACATGGTGCTGCTGTGGCTTCCCTTGTAGGGGTTTCACATGTGAGGAGTTGGGTGGACGTCGCCTTGGAGGGGATTGCTCCAAGGGGGACAGTGTTATGTCTGTGCCACTTCTGCTCTTGCTGCACCCAGAAATACTATAGATAATAGAGGTCTATGGGCGAGTCTGGCAGTGATGCAAACAAAAATCATAGAATCACAAAACCATAGAATGGTTTGGGCTGGAAGGGACTTTAAAGATCATCTAGTTCCAACTCCCCTGCCGTGGGTTGCTCCAAGCCCTACCCAACCTGGCCTTGAACACTTCCAGCCTCTCTATCATGCAGGCAGCAGAACTGATTTTCTGCCCAACCAGTTGCCTATCCCATGTGCCTGCCAAGATATGTGGCTCTTTCTATTTCTCCAGTGATTCTCCAGGGAAAAATGACTGGATCCATCAGACCTGCAGCTTGCTTGTCTCACAGTGCTCCAGAGAAGCATCTGTGACTGGTGGAGTTTATTCTCTGCTTTTTGAAAGGCATCTACAACTTCATGAGAAGTGAAAAGACACAACAGGAGTGGCATTTTTCAACTTACCCAGTATATTACACTACTAAGGGCTTCAGAGTGAGCGCTGAAGGCTTAGCCCACCTCTCTTATATGTGCTGTTTTATGGCCAGGATAATCCTAAATGGCATGTCATGCCATTGGACTACCTGAAGGACATCTTCAAGACTTGCCTTTGGAGTGCAATAGGCAGAGCAATGACCTGTGGATCATTTTTTCCAGGCACCAAGGGAGGAGCAGAACAGTGGGTGCAGTGGTGTAGTCCCACTGACAGAGCACAGCCAATATGCAGGTGCATTCAGGTTGTTCTAAAAATACAAACCAAGCTGCTTTTACACATATCAGAGAGGTCAATCAGACCCTTTGATGGAAGTAAACATTCTTACCCTGCGGCAGCTCTTCTGGTAATGGCTCCCTTTTAATATGGACATGCAAGCCTGGCTTAAGCAGAGGGGAGGGGGCAAACTGGGTAAGATGGGGAGGGCAACCAAGCTCAGAGAGCTGCAGCTTCCAGTTCCACCACAAGCCTGACTGAGGCTCCCCTGGGGAGGTGTGCATCTTTTCTCTCCCACTTGGATTACACAAACTCCAAGTCTGGGGCAGGTAGTAATGCTGTGCCAATTGGAGACCTTCGTCCCAACTCCATCTTGCTGCCTCTCAGAGAGGCTCCAGTCACTGTCTGGAGTTTGCTGGCTTTCCTAATCAGAAACTGAGACTGAGAAATACACATTTATGTCCTTGCACATTTCATCTACAAGCAATAAAAATGTCTTTTAAACAACCTAAGGCAGCTTTTACATCTTCTTGTGTTTACCCTATTCCCAAAAGCCTTAATATGATGTTTATAACTTTGCCTGTCCTGGTATCACCTCTCTTTGTTTCCGTACAGAAGCTGTTCCTGCTTCTCAAGATTACTCTCAGATGGCCTCCCTTTAAAATGTATAACCCTATATAAATCCATAGCAACAATTTCTCGGCTGTTCCAGCACTCCGGGCTATCGATCGGCTGTGATGTGCTTGCTGTGCTGTGGTTAACCAGGTTCATACCCCTGGTTCACCCCAAGTAAAGGCGAAAGAACTATTGCTCGGTGTGGTTTCTCGTCGAGCTGCATTTCCCTTGAGCTGTTTGCACACTCCATCCATCAGAGAGGTGTTGTCTTTCTGCAAGCTTCTTTATGCCATGGCCCAGCAGTGGAGGTTTCTAACTTTTGAAGATGTTCCTTTGTAGACAGATACAGCAAAAACCTCTACGGTTTATATTACTCTTTCCCTGGATTTAATTGTCGAGGTCTTACCTGGAGCTGATGTAGGCAGAGTGACTAGGGAATCTACAGTGCCTGAGAGCCTTATTATTGCTTGTTTCTGCCTTATTTGTATTTATTTTTCTTTCTACAAATATGACAGTTGCTTTATGAAAATGTCCTTCATAGCTACAGTGAAGAAGAAAGCCTAACTCAATCCCCACTGCTTCTGTGTAACCTCTCAAAAGCAAGGGAGGAGAGCTTCATTTGGGTGAAATTTCTTTGTAAAGCCCCCTATGAGAGCACTCACTGGAGTGTGCTGCCAGAGTGGAGGATGTACTGAGTCACAGGTGCCTGTCTCAGACAAACTGTGATTCAATTTTTTCATAAATTATTTGGGTGATGGAGCAGGGACAGTACTTACTCAGTGGGCGGCTGTCAGACATCTGGGAGGGGCTGCAGTTACCTTGGAGGACTGGCTTGGTGTTCAGCACAGTCTTATCAAGTCTGAAGGAGAGTCTGAAAAAAAACCAATAGATAGTCTATTAGAGGTAAGCACAGCAACTCAGCAGGAAAATCAGCAGTGCAAATCCAGGATAGGGAGCAAACAGTCATGTAGAAAACTCATGGAGGAGTATCTTGAGCTGAGCTTGATCAACAGCTTTTCACCATTTGTGAAGGCTCAGGGGAGCTCCTTCAGTATGTGAAAGCTGCTGTAAAAAAAAGAAAATCTGGTGCATCTAACATCCATAGTTTGTAGAACGATGAATGATGAGATTAAATGACAGCAAGAAAGAGTCAGGCTTGACACCAGAAAATTGCCAGAAACAAAGCGCACTGGAGCAATCTTTGTAGGGGGGTTGTGGGAACTTCATAACTGGACACCTCTCACAGCAAGTTGCAAACATCCATCTGCAACAGCACAGGAATAATGACCCCGTCTTCAGACAGAGTGACCAGATGAATAAACTTACGTGGTCTCTACCACTGCTGGTTTAGTATGTCACTGTTACAGTTACATGTACTTCTTTAATTTGGTGTTTGCAAATACGTGAGTAGCAGGTAGTCAGGTGCTGCAGATGCTACAGCGCTCTGCCTTCTGTTTAGTCCAGACTTTGTGAATACCTTGTTATGTATTGCTGGCTTTCAAGGGCCAGCAATTCTTCTCCCAATTCATACAATATTTATGAATACATATGGAAGACCTTTCCCCCTGAATATTTCCTGCACAGTGTCAGCATCTCCTTAAACAAACATTAAACTCTGAGTTTGCCTGCATGTACGTATATACACATCTTTTTAAATCAAGGGGTTTTTTGTTGCACTCCTTCTGTGCAACCCCTTTTCCAGGAGGGAGTGCTACAAATCATTCCTCACCATAGGAGGTGCTTTGGTACACTTCCTATAATTATTGCACCCAGCTGACCTCCATGATGTTATAGAGAAATGACTGGAGTCTTCTGAGGATAGCTGTACCTGCAGGTACCAGCCAAAGTGCTCTATTTCATTGAGATACCATGCAAAAATATTATGGAGTAAATCATTTTAGCTAAAGATGGGTTTGGAAACTGGTGACAAACAAATAGCAGTCTAGGAAAAGTGTCCCAGGTAAAGTGTTTTCTATAAAATGTTCTTTATTCCAGGTTATCTACAAATTATGGGAGGGAAGAGTTACTGAATCACTGCAAGCTCTTAACACCATATTGCCGGCCCCTGACCTGAACCCTTCCCACTGATGTGGTATGAGTGATTGCTTGCCAGGCAAAGTGAGTGGGGGCTGATGCTACCCAAAATAGTAGGGGGTGGAAGGAAACCTCCTTGAGATGCTCATGCCTGCTGTACGCTCTGCAGCAACTGAGATAGCACTATAGAGCCTGCAAATTAAATCATAACAATGTGGATAAACAAAAGGGGTCAAATTCTAGTCCATGTCACTAGGACAGAGACATCAATTTTAATTAATGGTTATTGTAACACAATGATGTTTGACAGCAGAACTAAGTTAGGTGTGTATGTGCATATGTGCACAAGTCAGTGTCTGCAGCCTCAGAAGACAGGCCTTATGGCTTTGGCAGAAAGGTCAGGGTAAGAGGGATCTTGAGGAATCACCCAGTTTCCTTTTTGCTCAGGCCATTCAGACAGCCTGTGGAAAGCAGCAGAAAACAATGCCATCCCTGCGACAAACTTTGGCCAAGTTTTGTTGAGAAAACTGGAGTAAAGCAAAGCGTCTTCTTGAAGCAACTTCTACATCTGGTAAATAACAGCAAATAAGGGAATCGATAAGTAATAATGTAGCAGATAAGCTGGTGAGTGAGAAGCTGTGTGTGTTCTTATGGGATAGATCACATCAGACAAAATCAATAGCTGCCTTTGTCAAAGCTATAGGCTTGGTGACTGCAGCAGACATTCATCTAAATTACAGTAACTTTCTACAAAGAACCTTGTATAAAACCTGGAGAGAGAAAACTTGTTCGGGTAATCATGCTGCTGAGTTTGAATTAGTCAAACTTTATTAGCTAAAAAAAAAGACAAGAGTTCAGTTTTCTAGACCCTTCCAGGGATGCTGAGAGGACACATTTTGAATAAGGATCAGGGACCAGATGTTGTCTAACGCCCATAGAGCTGCATGGTGCACTGATCATGGCATACAGAAACTCTAGTCATTCACTATCCTAAGTAATTGTTGGCTGAAACCTTTCTATGGCTTTGAAGATCTGTGTTACAGAGCAAGTTCACTATAACCAGTGTCACTTGGATGCATCTTTCCAAGGATATGTGAGCCCCAAGACTGTGCCGTGGACACAGTGTGCAAAGACATGCAAGAACTGAAGGAATGAATGAAGAAAAAGAAAGCTCCTTGGGCAGTGGGAATGGTGTGAAGGGGCATGGAGATGTTTGTTTCTGGGGTTGGCAAGGCAGCATGCAGCAGCAAGTGCCTGCACAGACATGGTTGTTACCTGAAAAGGATATTTCTGCTGTGGGTGCACCTGGATACAAGATTCACAGCAGGGTTTGCCACAGGACTACAGATGTTACTTCCTCAACGATGAGTGGGTTGTCAAAGTCCCTCGTACATGGTCCTGCTCCATGGCCTGGGTTTGGGTTAGGGTTATGGACTTGACTCATTGGTCTTTCATTTTTGGCAGCGCACACCTGTAACACATTCTCTTTGTACTGTCTCCGCTGTGCACACCCAGGGGTTCTGGGAACCAGCTTTAAAATGGTCGTAGCAAAGCACATAGCAGACATGTGGGATTGACTGCCAAATAAAATGTGCTACCCTTGTTGATATTCTCCCAGAGTATTTGCTTTTCTGTGAACATCAGGTTAGTACAGATATTTAGTACAGCCATGTGCTTGCAAGAAGAGTTAATATTGTTTTATAGCTGGCTCTTCATGTCAGTTTTGCCTAGAGGAGAAGGAGAGGGAAGACTCTTAGAGCATTTTAATTCCATAGTATTAAAAATATTCCCATTAGGAAGGTATATGATGCAGGAATATGTGCAGTTAGCAGCTATAGCTGATCCACAGACAACAAGCCAAAAGAAAACTAGTAATTTAGTCAACATCACCAGCCTGATTTATTGCAGCCTGTAAAAGGAAATTCTACACTTAAGCTGCCAAAATCATGGGCACTGATACCTCAATATCCAGTCACTAATAAAGGTACAACCCTGCTGTTTGAATGAAAACATTTATGAGAGAGGGATCAGTTGCTTAATTTAAAGAGACTCATGTTTGCCTTGCCAGCCACATTTATTCCTGAGCAGTCTAGCTTCTTGGCTGAAGCCATGCTGCCTTGTGCAGCAGCTCAGCCCTGTTCCACTTGCCCAGGGTCACTGAAAGGGGCAGGAGAGGCACAAACCAGGGAGCAACACCACCCCACATGCACATGGATGCTCTTGTGAGGCAGAAGGTTCTGGATTTATACACATTCAGTGGTTTCCTTTTGTGAAATAGCTTATTCTGCTGGTTCCACACAGAGAAGCGCCTCTGTGAGCCGGACACCATGGACAAGCAGCTTTGCTCAGATGGAAGTCGGGGCTTGTCCTGCAAATCTGAGACACAAAGAGGTCTTGGTGTCATCCCTGCCATTCCTCCTCTCCTTCCCAGTAGTGGAAAGAGCCACTCTGTGCAGGTTGCTCCTCCCCAGCCCTGGGTGTGCATTAGGAGGTGAATGCAGCAGCAATGAGTGAAAGCCTGGGGGTTTCATGGTATGCTTGCCTGTAGGATGCTCGTTTTAACCTGAGTGATGCTCCTGGGAAATGGCCCTGTGGCAGCCCATCTGCCATCCAACACGTGATAAAATATATGCATTTTCTTGCAGTGCTCATGGCTACAGACAAAATGGATTTTCAAAAATTCATTTGTAGCCTTTAGTTTTCTTGACTACTCATTTTTTTTAAGTCAAACTACGCTTTCCTGCTTTTCAGCATTTCCATAGAAGAATCAAAGCCACTTCTCAAGCTGCTCCTTCAAAATCTCTGGGATAAGCCAGTGTTCAGCCTGTCACATCATCAGCTCCTCTATTTATATGTTTAAACCAGGAACTGTGAGCTCAGCTTTGGACATCTTCAAGTAGGTTTTGTGGTGTTTACTGCAGCAGGGGCCAGGACCTAGTTCTCTGCTGCCCTGATACAAACATGTATGTGATGGTAATGATCCAGCACACCATAAAACAACTTGAGGGTTGGCAGAAGTGTGTAATTGTTCACAGCCCTGGTACAGAGGGGATGCCCCCAAAAGGGAGTCCTGGGGGGCTTGGAGAGGAATGTCTCCTGCTGCCTGACTTGCCAAATCACCAGGACTAGACAAACTGCCACAGCAGGTGAGACAGCCAGACCCAGTGTCAGCTCTCGGCACAACCTGGATGGGGTCTCCAAAAGTCCTAGCTGTGGTGGGGAAGAACTCCTCAGAGTCCCCAGCACAGTGACCTGCCTTCTCTGGGCTGCCCCACTAAATCCTGTTCCCCGAAGAAATGCCAGATTGCAGAGGCAACACACCAAGCTCCTACTTTGGTTTCTTGGTCTGTATGGAGACCAAAACCCCTGAGCAGCCTCAACTAGCTCCAGTCTCCACTAGTCATATGAACCACTCCACCATCTTCATGCAAACAAAGAAGGGTTTGTTACTGGGACCACAGTGCTCCAGCACAGCAGCCGTGGCCTGTGGTGACAGCTCTGGCGATTGACCCCAGACAGCGCTCAGGGGTCATACAGGGTGCGGAAAGCCCAGGGAAACTCGTTGGGAAAAAAGTGACTTTCTAAGCCTTGGGGACTTGTACTGCTGTGTAGTACCTGAGAGCTGGAAGGGTTCACCTTGCCTTGGCATTGCCTAATAATTGGTGTCACTGCAGCCAACACAGACAGTATTTGGATGTGGGACACCACCAAGCCTGTTCAGATGCCGGTGTTAGAGCATTTGGTCCATTGGGGTGTTTGGTTCCACATCAAGGAGGAGATGTTTACGCAGCATGAAGTCACCAGGGGACTACAACCAGGGTCCTGGGCCTGGGCCTTCAAGTGAGAGAAGCATCCTGCATGCTTTTGCTCAAGACTGAAGCCATCTAGAGACACACAGAGTGCCAATGCTGTCAGAGCTGTGCCAGGGAGATTGCTGGGGCCAGGCTGTACCACCAGCTCCCTGCCAAAAATAATGCTGGAAAAGAAAACAGAAAAGGGGGAGAGTCAATGGACATTTCCCCTCAGTTCCTTCTCCCGAGTCAGCCCTGGAGGAAGGGTTCTGTTTGGAAAGGTGTTGGTTTGAGAGGGGTACAGAGGCACAGGGCACACCAGCAACAGGGATCTGGCGAGGTGTGTAAGTAAAGTCCCATACAGCAACACCACAACGTAAAAAATTAACAAATGCACTACTGTCAATTATGTCACTTGACAGTGAGACAGAACCTCTATCTTTATTTATAAAAACTGATGTCAACATATTAGAAATTATACCTTCCTTAATTCCCCTGTGTTTCCCCAGTTATGCTGTGAAGATCACAGCTTTCTAGCAGGTAGGGGCCCCTGCAGAAACACCATCTCAGTGCAGAGAAATAGGTGTGCAGAAGTGGTGCTTTGCTCATTCCTAGGCAACAGCTCCTTTACCCTACATTACATGCCTTCTGCCATTTCTGGCCAATTTGGTTTATTTAGTAATTAGCATTTGGGCAAATTCCCAGTGCCTTTTCCAGTGCCTGAGGGTTGTGCTGCTGTTCTGCTGGAACCAGCATCCCCCCAGCCAGTTTATGACTGGCTTACAACAAATTGTGTGTCCTCTGTCTCTGTGCTGCTCTTGTACCTTTAAACGTCCCATTGTCCCACCTGCCTTCCTATACCCAAACCCTAGAGATTAACAGACTAGGTCTGTGGAAAGGGTCACAGCCACAGTTTTTTTGTGAAGGCCTTTGTAAATTTCCTGGGAGATTCTTGAATTAAGCAATGAGGTTGTTTTCTTTTTTTTTTTTTTTTTTGGTAGTGCTTGAGGACTACCAGTGACTTTGGCCAGTGCCCACCAATGCTGGACCTTGGCTGTGGGTTAGCAGAATGGCTGCTCATGCCCCTTCCCATAGCAGAGTGTTTTTCCACTCAAGAACTTTCTACAAACAAGGGGATATATTCTTGACCCAGCTATGCCCCAGTGGCAGAAATGGCACAGGCACTTCTGGGTGACCTCCTGGGCTCTGAAGCACCATGGCTCTTTTTGGAATGAGAACTTGGGTTATCTAAAGTCGTCTGGGTGTTTTTTTTAAAGAGCTCTCAAACTCCCTTGGATCTCAACTGATCTGTGGTCTGCAGGAGTCAGAATCTAGCACAATGAGGGCAAGGAAATGCTTTGGGTTTTCAGAGCATTTTGTGCAGCTGATATAACATGAACTGATTGATCAAATCACCAAGAGGAGCAATAGCTCTGCATCAGGGAGGAGCAGACAGGCATTGCTACTGCATGGGGCTGCTGCCTGATGTAAAGGAAGGGTTTTGTGCCACCCGTGGCACAGAGCTGCTCACAGAGCAGTAGCAGTGCCATCTTCCCTTTCCAAGATGACCAAAGGAGGGGGATTTCTCAATCACTCTGGAGGCTTTCACAGGGCTTCTGCAGGACTTTTTCCCTGGGGAGCAGGAGGATGTGGGGAGCCCCACCACAGTCCCCGTCCCCTTGAGCAGGTGGAGGCCCTGGTCCTGCAGTGAGCTTCCCACGGGTTACACAGTTGACCTGAGATCACTCTCCTTTGATGCTCATCCTTGCTGGGGCGGGGGTGATAAGCAATGCTTGGGTGAGACCCTGGGATTTTGCTCAGGGTGCTGTGAGTGGTTTGCTGCCTTTTTGCTTACTCTTTTAACTCCTTCCCTTTCTTAAAATAAAGAGGGGAGGGGGAAAGGAAAAGAAAGGGAGGAGAGGAGAGAGGGGAGGGGAGGAGAGGGGAGGGGAGGAGAGGGGTGGGGAGGGAAGATAGGGGAGAGGGGAGGGGAGGGGGGAGGGGGGAGGAGGGGGGAAGGGAAGGAGAGAGGGGGAGGAGAAGAGGGGAGGGGAGGGGAGGGGGCAAGGAGAGGAGGAGAGGGGAGGGGAGGGGAGGGGAGAGAGGGGGAGGAGGGGAGAGCTAAAAACGGAATAAGTAGTAAAAGGAAAGTATGCCAAACTTGAGCCTTGAAAGCAAACTGATTAAAAACTGCTGCTTTTCTCTCGAACAAAGCACCGTGGCTGGGCAAGGGGCTGTTCCCGCCCCCCGGCCCGAGCCGGGCTCAGCGCGACGGATAAATGCTGCCACCTCCTGATGCACATCCCCGGCGCGGCCTCGCGCCCGGCTCCTCCGGGCAGAAATTCGGGGGGTTTATTCGGTGCGTGTGAAACGCCGTCACCCAGGTGGTTTGCGACACGATCTGAAGTGGTTTATGGTTAGCCCCGGGGGCAGCCAGCTACGTGATAAAGCAAAACTGCACACGCCGTCTCCAGGCAGAAACAGCACAGAGACGAGCCGTCATCTGCATCCCGCTAATTTGCGGTGGTCGATCAAACGTCATCTGATGGTAGGTGTTAGTGAAACAACAGGGGCAGACAGGGAAGAAGCAGCCTTTCCGTAGCAAACAGCTTTTAGACGTATTTATTTCATGATGATCACTGTTTAATTATTATTCTTGCCGTGAAATAAGAGAAATAAGGGGGGAAATGAATAGCTATTACTGATCAGCACAAAGTGGCATGTATCATTCTTCTAAAGACTTATGACCGACAAAGGGAGAAGGAAAAGTTCAGAAATCAAAAGCGTGGCCAGCCTGCAGGCAGACAGAAGTCTGCTAGTGGGTCCACCTGCCCAAAATAGAAAGGCTGAAATACCCTGCTGACATTATGGCAGGAATGGGGATGACTTCTGAAGACACTGTCCCTCCAATGGAGTCCATTGCAGCAAGCAGGGCACAGAGTCAGGGTGTTTCATGTGCTGGGGAGCTCATGAACAGGAGAGGATCCAATTTTGCATCCAGAAGGGTACTCTGCTAAGGAGGGAGGTAACATGAACTCAAGGACAGAAGTACTGTGGACTTAGGCCGAGGGTAATGACTTTAAACTGAAAGAGGGTAAGTACAGATTATATATAAGGAAGAAATTCTTCACTGTGAGGGTGGTGAGGCACTGAAACTGTTTGCCTAGAGAAGATGTGGCTGCCCCATCCCTGGAAGTGTTCAAGGCCAGGTTGGATGGGACCTTGAGCAACTTGGTCTAGCAGAAGGTGTCTCTGCCCGTTGTAGGGGAATTGGAACTAGATGATCTTTAAGGTCCCTTCCAAACCACTGTAATAGAACCACTCTATGGTTCTATTATTCTAAGAAGGAACCACATTGCCCCATAGCTGGGCTGGGGAAACCATCATGGCTGGTACTAACCTAGGGGACAGGGTACTCTTCTGAAGGCTCCCAAAAGGGTGCTGGTGGTGCCAACCCTTCATCCCAGAGCCCAGATTTGGTCCTGCACCTTGTTGTGATGAGGACAGCATCCACACGGGCTGCAAGTGCCATTCCTCCTTGATGGATTTGGCAGCTGCTACTTGACCCTGCTCCTCTGCACTGTCATCCCCAGGGGTGCAGGCAGGCATGCCTGACACAGAGGGCTGTCTTTTTGGGCTGGCAATTACAGCTTCTTACCTCTTTCTCCCATTCATCTATTAGATAAAGTGCTCACAGCTGAAAGATCCCAGCTGGCATGCATGTCAGAGCCCAGACAAATGCACCCAGCCACTATGGAGCACATAGCTATGCCTCTGAGCTTGCTCCAACACAGGGTGATAATTTTGGATGCAAATCCCAGCTTATGCTTTTTATTTAAGAGGGTGTAGCTATGTATTTTAAGAGTAAATGCAGCATGCAGTCAGCATGCTGCCCTGGGCAGAATGGGAATGGCCATGCTACCTAGCTAGGAAGGCAGCAGGGAGGAGCAGGGTTTCACTCTCCATTACACAGACAGCAGGGGCTGAAATTTTGCTCCAGCAATGCTAAGAATAATATATAAAATCAAAAGGCTGGTTTCACCCCTGGGGATTGCAAGCCTGCTGAAGGTTTGCTGTAGGTAATAAGAAGAGGAAAGCTGTTTTGGAAAGGCTGGAGTGTCTGGGAAGTGGTGGTGATGCGGCACTCTATTTTTGGATAGCTTTCTGTCAAAAGCAGCCTGTAGTTTGCTAACCGGCTTCTGATGTTATAACACATAGTGCTAGTTAAAAGTGAAGGTTTGCAAGGGCCTTGTTGTTGCACTGAATTGGAAGAAATGTTTTGAGGCATACTGAGCACAAATGAATTGATACGTCCTCTTATCTCCAGCTGATGAGTAGCAGTGAAAACAGAAAGTGGACAGACTTGGGGGGCTATGGACTGGAGAAGCAAAGAGCCACCTTCAGCTTGAGTAAAACCTGCCACAAGCTCAGGTGAAGGCTGCAACCTTGGGAATGAGAACCAGGTGCTCAAGAGCAGCACAGAAGTGGCTGCAGCCGAGGATGGATGCAAGAGCAGCTCACTGCCGACTCCTTCCCGCCGCTGTCCTGGTCTGTGCAGAGCTCTGCTTCCTTTCACATTAATCAACAAATTAGCTTCTGTAATTCGCCTTACAAATAAGACTCACATGTGCTCACTGCCTTTTCTATTTTAGAGGTTTAGCAAGCAAACAGTGGGAGACCAAAGAATTAAAGCCATAAAGTAATCTGCATATAATCAGTAATTACCACAAATCAAACCATCCTTCAGTTCAGCTGGTTATTATTTCCCTGATAATATAATTCCCTGCACTGACAAAACTAGGAAATGCTCATTTTCACCAGAATAGCAAATAATTTCCTGCTGTGACTATAATACCATATCAAGCAGTTTAGTGACCACATAAATCCAGCTAATGAAATTTATGGGGAATATAAGGACTATTAAAAACAGAGAAACCTGAAAAAGTAATCACTCCCTTGTGTGTTGGAAGGGGAGGCTACTTTTCCAGCAGATGTCTGTTAAACATCTTACAGGTGTCACTGACCGATCTACACTGTGAGTTGATGTGGATAATGGCAGAGTGCTCCAGCAGGAATTTCGTGTAGCACAAATGCAGGGTGATGGTCATGTGTGGCTGCAGCCATGAGAGCCCCTTCAGCCTGCCCTTGTGGGACCTTCTCAGTCCTTGTGGCAGAGGGACAGTGGCCACCACTGGGGCAGAACTTCAGTCCACACGTTCCCAAAAATATCTCCTGGTTGCAGAGGCTGTGAAGTCAGCATTACCACAACTGTGGGGACAGGGCTGGCTGTACCCCACACTTGCAGGTTCCTCTGGAGACCCTCTCATCCTGGGATTTTGCAAGCTGCAGAGATGTGGCAAGTCACTGGAAGGTTTCAAAACCCGAAGGGGCATCCAAACCTGTCCTGAAAATCCCTGAGACTTAGGGTGGTAACTCTTCCATGTGACCTTAGAGATCTCCATCAGAGAGATCTACAGACACTGAGTTGCAGGAGCTGCTTGGGAAACCCAGATACATTTGATTGGTCCCAGAACCAGGGTGTCTCTGCTGTGGGGACAGGGGCTGAGTTGCTGCTTTCTATCTCTGATTCATCTGAAGATGAATCATTGGCACCAAAAATTCCCCTGGAGAGAACAAAGTATACAAGGAGTTATCCTAATGTTTTCCTCTAATTAACCGCAGCTGAATTACTTCCAGAAAAAACTATTGACCAGCAAACGATGCAGGCCTATGGGGAACACCTGTCCTGTTTGGGAGCATTGCTAACTTCTTTGTGCTTTTAAAACCCAGAAGATGCATCCTTCTCTGGGGTGTAGTGAGGGAGGGCAACTTCTAGCTCAGGCTGTGTGATGGCTTCCTACATCCCTGCATGGGGCTGTGCTGGCCATGTGTCCTGCTGGCGATGCTTACAAACTGGTTTTGGCTTTGCCAAAATGCAAGTGGGAAAAATCCAGCCTATGGTGTTTGCTTGGCATGAGAAGAAATTGCTAAACTACATCAGCATGCTAAGACCTGGGCTATGAGCTGCTTTTTCGTGAGGTTAGAAGTCTTGGGCAATTTGCTGGAGTTATTTCTCACTGGTACTGAGGTGCAAAATTAAGCTGTGGTAATATACACTTGGCATGGATCCTTGCTCAACAGGAGCGATTGGGGTGGATTGGGAAGGAAGTCTGAGATTTTAAAATTGTGATGAGGGAAATGCCTCACAGAGGAGTAGAAGTCGGTAAAACACGGCATAAAATCCCATTGAAGTAAGTTTTTCTTGCAGTGACACTACCATGGAGTTGTGAGAAAACGTCACAAGTTTTGCAGTAAGTAACCCTCTGATGTTAAAGGATTTAAAACGGGGGAGTGGGAAAATGGAAACAACCTGTCTGTAGGGGGCCCTCAGCTGTTCTGTGTCTGAAAGTGAAGCTATTGAACCACCACAGAAAGAAATATAAGAATAGGAATATTCAGCCCTATTTGTCAAGAGATGCTTGATACCTGCTCTAATCTATACCCAAATGTTCCCAGCTGCCAAAAGGAAGGTAGCTGGAGCCACTGCCCGGAGCCTACAAATACTGTAAAAATAAGAAGAAATGGGATGGGTGCAATTTTCTGAGGCTGTTACTGATGCTGCTGTCAGGGGCTGCTGGCAGTTGGGGAGCACAAGTGATGACTAGTGTGGCAGAATCCATTCTCCAGGCAAAGGAATTAGCAGGGGGAAAGATGTCTGCTTGCAGCAGGCATGTATCAAAGAAAAAGCATGGGCTGTGCAGTATTGGGTCTGTCACTCCAACAGAGTGGAATGGGGTGCACAGCTCCAGCCTCACAGGGTCTGCTCTGTACCTCAGGGCCCATTTCCTGAGGCTTGTCCATGTAACCTCTTCTAGCAGCAGCTGGGATGGGGATGAGGTTCCCATCCCTTGCCTGCTCCTCCACAGCTGCCCGGTGGTGTGCTGCCAGGCATTCATTAAGCCCTCAGACCTGACAGCCAAGTCAGTCACTCACAGGAGCACTCCCTGCAGACATGCTGGCAAAAAAGCAGGTTCCCAAGCTGATGGGAACCTGCTTTTTAAGTAGTTAAACCTGACCCAGCTCATTATGGCTGAATCAGGGAAGGGAGAGCTGTCCCAAGCAGCTCAAGGGGCGGATGGAGGGAACTAACATCTACCAAGGGGTGGTGATATATCCAAGAAGCAGTCTGGGAATCAGCAAGGTCTGTCCCAGCTGCAGCCACAAAGAGTGTGTGAAAAGTTTCCCATGGGCAGGCATTTCTCCCCTGAGAAATGGAGAAGCATTTCTCTCCTGAGAATCGTTCAAGAGTGAAAAGTAGTCAGGAGGGAGGCAAAGGGGAAAATCGGCAGAGTGGCTCCAAAAAGGGAGATGACTATTGCTGCCCCAGCCTCTCTGGTTGTGATTCCTCTCCTGGTGTTTAATGTTACCACTTGCAAAAGTGAAGATTGAAACTCATTCTGGCCTGTAGCTGAAGAGACAGAGCAGACACTTGATGGAGCTCGAGTCGAATTTCTGTCAGATCTTTTGCTGATGCAGCCCTGGGGAGCAGAGCCAGTGCTGCCGCTTTGCCTCCGTGTCTCCTTTTGGAACCGCTCTGGTTTGTGGAAATGCTGGATTTCAGAGCTCTGGTTGCTAGCGTAACCCTGCACTGCTGTGGGTACGCTGCTGTGAGCTGTACCCAGCTGTCAAGCAAGAGTTTCTGCACTATGCTCTGAAGCTACTGAGGACACCCCCTCCCTGTGGCAATCCATGGGCTGGGGAGACTGAGATGTGACAGCCCACTGCAGTCTGTGTTCCTGTTTGCATCTTCGGAGCTGGTCAAGGGCTCATGACCTCCAGGTAAATCACGTGGGGATGCATTTCAGGGGTGGCATCTGCACCCAAGCCAAGATGGTCCCAGTATCCTGAAGAAAACCTGTTGCAATGCATCTGGGGCTATCAGGTTTGCACACTCAGGTACCACAGCATCTTTTGAAGAACATGTCTGTGCATCAGACAGGAGATGGTGTGTCAGCGTCCACCTGAATGCTGAGGAGTGCGCCCCTGTGCCACATACAGTAAAGGATAATTTTATTGACTAAAGGTCATTTTAATATGCTTCCTGCTTTTTAAATCCCAATTTACTGGGAGATAACATAATCCCTTAATGATATCTAGTATTTAATGGTTACTGTTCACAACACAACACTAAAAAAAGAACCAGAATTATGTCTCTTTGTAATTTTTGTTTCTTTAGCCCCTGTTCTCTTCCATTTACCTATTTTTTTTTGGTCTGTTCATGATGGCTGCATTGTTACTGTTTTATCTTTTGATAAAACCCCTGAGTGACCAATTTTGCACATCCCCAGTCTTCTGCTCTGGTTCTGCCACCAAGTAACTTTTGTTTCTTCTTTCTTTGCTTTTCATATTGTCCTTTCCATCCCCGACCCCCCAATTTCTCAGTAGGAGAGGTAGATAATTTTTAACTGTCCCAGATGACAGTTCGAGAAAGGCGTGAAGATGAACAAAGGTTTCTCTTCACTTATATGGTACATTACTGACACATTGTTTTTGTGGCAGACTTTGAGCCTTGGTTTTAACCAGCTGCTGTAAATGTACAGAAGTAAACAACAGACTCTGTAAACAGTTCAATACAGAAGACTTGATTTAGTACCTTACAAGACAAAGCAATCAATAATCTATTACACATCTAATCACAGGCACGAATAGCCCAGCAGCTCACTGCACAGCATTCCACCAAATGAGAAGGGCAGTTGGAGACCACAGTAAAAGGGACACAAATCACTGAGATTGCAAATGCATCATTCCGAGTCGATCTATAAATGCAAATATTCAAGTTCAGCAATCACCTCTCACTACTAGTGAATCATGCTATTGCTATCTGGAGACTAGTTGCTATGGCAGAAAGCTGTAGCAGTGGCAGAAGGCCAAGAATCCCGCCTTTGAAATGTTAACTGAATTTAACTCTTGACTTTTCTCAGACAAGGTTCATTACTTCGTGTGACTGTGTCATATTAAACAAGTGCTCTGTCTGCCCTGAGAACCAGCTTGGAAGGGATATTATTAATCACCAGGACAGCAAAGCAGGTCAAATATGAACCATTTGCCAATAAGGATTTTTTTTATACCTTCAAGTCTGATATGTGATAGCTGCAGTCATGTAAGGGCCTTTTTTTTTTTTCCTTTAATTTCTTTCTTCTTTACTTTGGGCAAGTTATACCCAGTTCACAGCTCCTGGATGCACTCAGAGCACACCCCTGTGCAAGTCCAATAGTGAGGAGATCCTCTAATTTCAACAGTTACTGCCTCGGCACAGGAATGCTGCTCCTCCATTTAAATGACCACATAGGGCACTGTCTCTATTATCCACCAGAAAAATTAAGAGTTTAGAGGCTTTCAGTAAGGAACATGTATAAACGTCGGTTGAAAAGTAATTTTGTGAATGGCAGAACTCCCTACACACGGAATTTAGAGACAAGCTTTCCTTTAGCCGCCTGCTTACAGGGTAGCTGCAGGTGCATATAGTGCACTTTGGCTTGAAGATCTCAATCCTTTAAAGCTGTGTAAACGAGATCTCTCACATTTAGTTACTGGACCGGATTTGGCCTGTAGGATTACTGAGATCCAAGGAAACACCTAGACACGGTCAAATGCTCATTCAGCAGTGCTTCTAACATCTTTTCTTTAACATTACAATGAGCCATTAAGAAGAACATGCACTTTGAAAGTTAACAGAGAATGGAAGAACAAACCAGATGGTGTTACTGTGAAGACAACTATCAAAGAGAACAGTGTATAGAGAATGGGATCCACAGTTGTAAAGATGCAGATTCACAAACAGTGATTTTTTCTCCCACAAACACAACATTGTTGCAGTGGATGAAGTCTTGAGCATAGCAGGCCATGTTAAAAAATTGCAGTGGAGGCTGAGATGGTGACAGCAAAGTTGGAAGGGTTGCTGTACACTATTCCTACCCCAGTCTATGCCTCTGGAGTTTTGCCCAGTCCCAAGAGCAGGCTAACAATCACATGTCCCTGCAACTTGTTCTGTAGCCTGTAGAACACCTAATGTTCCACCTTCAGAAATCTCATTCTGACATTCCAAACTTATTTTCTTCTATTATACAGTTCCATCTTTCAGGAACAAGATCACAGGACAAGAGTGCTCTTGCACTCTCTCACGTTTCCCTTCTCAATAGGCTTTCGACCATGTGCTCAGACTTGAAGGAGTTATTCCAGGAAAGAGAAAAATGAAAGCCCTGCACAACATGCACTACACTGCTAGACAGCACTTAAAAAGTGACCCATATTCTTCGTTATCTTTCATTAACCATAATTCTGACTGCTGCATCTCCTCAAGATACACTGATGCTAAAGTGTGGCTTTTTTTAAAAAAACAAGGCCACAAGCTGCCAATTCTCTATTTGTACTTTTTTAAAAACTAAGATCACAGTAAGATTTCAGATTTTTTTTGTTTAGATGTGCATATAGATATCATTTATTGATAGTTTTATTGTTAGATGAAGAATATTTACTGTAACTTTGTAGCCCACAGATTAAACACTTGAAATCCAAGGATCCCTCAGGTATACCAGTGAAAAGCAGGCTTCATGGAAAAAGCAACACCCAGGACCATTTAAAATGAACCATTTATTAAATCAAACTGTTATTTTAACAGTTACATAAGTTACACAGCATGTTTAAGTCAAAAGATTTCACAAGGAAAAGAAAAATTAAACTTGTAATTATGCAGGCAAAAATAGTACCACACAATATGTACCTGGGAGGGAAGAAGGGAAGGGGAAACTCTAAACATTCAAATAAGGCCATAATTATTTAAAAACAACAATAAAACAATAATAAACCCCCCCAAAGATCCATTTTCTTTTCAGTGTGTTCAGTGCTGCTAACTATATGTACTTTTAGTGTACAGGTGTAATCGAGGCAGTGATATCTTGACAGCTAGGTTTAATCTTTTAAAACACTATCAGAAGTGGAATAAGGCTCATTAGTACATACAGTTGCCCTTGGAATGTCAATCTCAGTTGCCTTCATCAACTTAAAATTCACAAAGTGCACAGTTAAGATATGCCAAAAAATTTAAACTGCTACTCTACCAACAGCTGCCCATGCTTAATACTTAGTGGTCTATTGGAACAAAGTATGTTCCTTCAAAAAAGATGTGTAAGAAAAGCCACTGTAAAACATTTAGTTTCAAAGATGCACTAGGAGCTTTTTGTAAACCGAAAAGTAGAAAAACATGGATTAATAATGTAAAGAAAAGAATACAAAAAACACTAGAAATGACCATCAAACTTCCAAAGAACAAGCACCACAATGGACATTAGCATTCAATTTTGCAGCGTACAGCAATGTAATAATTTTACTCCAGCCAATCTACTTCATCAAATTCTGAATCATCTTCTGAATCACTGTATTCCACAGCAATGCGACGAGAGAGTATAGTAGCAACATCATTCTCAATGCGCTCATGTTTAGCTTCTTGTTCACGTTGCTCTTCAACTTTGCGTAGCTGAATACCTAAAGAACATCAAATCACAAACATGTTATTCTCCTCCTTTATCACTGTAAAGATATTTAGGTCATGATTCACAAAATGCTTCGCAAGCAAAAATGAAGACTGAGGACACTGTCCTCCTCAGATAGAAACTCTTTCGTCAAGTTTTTAAAGAGGGGAATGTCAGAATTGCAGTGGCAGACCAGATCATGAGCCCTTCTGCTATAATATTGTGGTTCTGATTTCCCATTAAAATACACCTACATTTTTAGTACCTCTTTAAGTGATTAAGCCATTTTGCTATTTGCATTTCCATACACTTTTTATACTCCCTCTTCATGATCTCAATTAAGAGTTAGAGCTATTTTGAGGATCCCAACAAGACAGGACCTCTTGTAACCCAGTTTTTATCATGTAATGGTCTGTTTTGAGATAAAGTATTACTTAAAGATCAAACACAATGGAGAACTAATACATACCAACAGTATGAGAAAGTTAAATCCACTAAGTTAGTTACTGACATGACAGACATCATATATTTTGGTTTTGTACTCACAACATCCCAGACTGACACAGACTAAATATGACCTACATCCTATACTTAATATTCCCCACTGTCAACCGACAGATAACCCAAGCACAGGACCTGAGGTTGAATTTAAGCAGTGGTAACTCAAGCTGTTGCTTTAAGCAGTCACCTAAATTAAAGTGTTTTAAGCAGTCACCTAAATTAAACCAGCAGGCTCTCCTTTCTTAGTTTTTTTTTTTTGCTGACATTCTCTACAAATGTTCATTCACCCCTGTTGTACTCAACTGTTGTTGACACATACTCCATCATCAGGCAGCAGCACTCATGGTGCAGTGGGGATTTTTCTGGCCATGGGCACGTTAAGCTGAAAGGTACAGCTTGCACAGAGCTCCTCACTAGACCATCAGTAAAACACTGCCCTGCAGCTCCACTGTTCACTTGCACTCTGCCAGTGGGCACCTTGCAATGCAAAGGTTGCTTCACTGCTGCGCTGAGACGTGTTGAGATTAGATACTAAACAGCTTTAAGTCTTCAGCAACAATTTCTGAATGTCATTTATATGTTGTTGTCATACAGTGACATACGATCAAAATTCCAATGCCAATCTTTTCTGCTTTTATCTAATAGTCTGTGGAAAACCAATGTTTTTGTCTCCTACACAATCTGTAGGTTATCAGAAATAACTACATTTTCAAGCAAACAGAAATGAAAAGATAATCTCCACACATCATTGACAAACAGATGTACTCTTTTTTTTAAAATTAACTTCCACAAATAATCAGTTATGCCATCCAAACTAAACATCTGATAAGTGCAATTACAAATTAAAAAAAAATCTGTCTACTTGGCAATGCATATGCTGTAGAGAATAGAAGTCAGGAACAGACTCAGGATGCATTCCTTTAATTTCTTACACATGTGAAATATCCAGTCTCTCAAGGCTAATGTGTATTTAGCAAGTTTCTGAGACAGTTCCTTTTGCCCCTTAATAGCCAAACATTACCTTTCCGTATTGCTTCCAGCAGAACGCTTCTAGCATCACTGATTACAGGAAGAGTCGAAGGATGGCGTTTGGGTTCAGGAGCAGGAATCACTTGGGATGGTGGAGATGGAGGCATTAGGGGTGCATGGGGGCCAGGGACAATGGTTGTGGGAGGAGGGTGAAGAACGGGAGGAGGGTGAGAAAGGTTTGCAACTGTGACAGGGGAGGAGGGTCGAATGCCTGGAGGTGGCAAGGGAGGAGGTGGGGGTGGTGGAGGAAGTCCCTGTACTTCAGCTTGTGGAGGAACTGGGTGAACAGGTACAGTTTCACACACTTGGGCAGCTCTAGTGACAGGGGGAGAGGGTTGTGCTATGGGAGGAGCAACTGGAGGTGGAGCTGGATGTAGAACTCCAGGAGCTATCTGGAGAGGAGCTGGTGGAGGTGGCACAGCTGGGGCCTGCAGAGCAGCTGTGGGAGGGGGTGGTGGGGGTGGGACTGGGGGTGGAGGGGTGGAAGTCATTGCAGCTCTTAATGATGAAGTTGACAAAGCAGATGGAAGAGGTGGTGGTGGTGGAGGAGGAGGAGTGGGGCTCACAAACACTGGTGTTCTGCCTGTTGCTGGTGACTGAGGACGATTTTCTACCAAGCCAGTAGTAGAACTGCAACATCCAATAACAGAACAAAGTCATTAGAGAGTGGAAAAAATAGCAATAGATTCACTTCTGCAACTTAAGAACACTGAACCCCAGGCATTAAAGAGCATTATGTACTGTGATGATTTCAAGGTGCTCATTCATATCTCACATACAAGGAAATATAATTTGCAGTATGGGGTATGTATCAGTTTTCCAACAGACCTCTGCTCACGTTCAGCTACTAACCAAATTTGTGTTCTTACACAAACCTGCATCTTTATCAAAGGTTTCCTATACTAGTATAATTCTTCCCTGTCGTCCCTAAGTAGGTCCAAATTATTTTTCTGAAGTAAGGGAACTAGCAGTTGATTAACTGCTTTGATTCACAGAACTTTAAAAACAAAACAAAACAGTACCAACAATGAGGACAAGTCAGATTTGAAATACTTGTTTAAAGCGTGATAGCAAAATGAGTGAGGCTAATATCAAAGGTCATCAACTCTATGTACAGAGAGGTACCGTTATATGCTAGGTGAATGCATAGGTGCAATGCAGAGGTGAACTGAAGAAAACAGAAGGAAACAGTAAAATTACTTTCCTGAAAGACCACAGAGTATTTCTTTCAGCTGTTGTGGAAAATTAATCTAAAGAGTTATGCATTTTTGTGTATGATCCCCTAAACAGTATAAAGTCATTCTTTTCAAGAGACTACCACCTTGCTCATGTAACAACTGTATTTGAATTAACCATCTTCTATTCCAACTTGTATGTACTTGAGCATAATATAAGATTTTGGGTTTAAAACAACAGGGGAGTGACAACCAAAGCCTCACTCTAGAAAATATTCTAAATACGCATCCAATTCTGGAAAGGCAGAGATATAGAAAATAAAATCACTTCGGGGTGGTGGGAAGAAGCACTTGCAATTTAACAAATAGGATGAATATATAGCTTTGACAGCTGACTGTCTTACTGTGATATATTCTTCCTTTCATGTACACTGAAACACATTTCAGTTGTACAAATTTCCAAAACTCCAAAGCTACGTCCTGAGATGCCAACATATTTCACAGGAACATTTTCCATACAGTTATTTGTCCTGCTATTTAACTCCGAAGGCAACACAACTGCAGTATTAATGGCAAGATGAGGCCTGACTCCACAATGGCACCCTACAGGATTTAGATGCCGGCCTTCTGTCCAACTCCTGTGTGCCCTTGATGCTGCAGACACGTCGGGGCTGTGGAATGACACAGCCCCCAGGACATGTGTACTGCTTGGGCAGCATGGAAATCATACAAACGATGAGTGCTGGAAAACTAAAACGCCTCAATAAACTTGCTTGACTGCTTTGTACCTAACACAAGGAGGCACAGGTTTCACATCTCCTGCTCCGTGCATTGGAGGTGGCGGCGGTGGTTCGTGTGGTCTGACCAACACGCGCTCCTCAGCTCTGTTCAGAAGTTCAGACATCTGGCTATAGGGTAATGCAGAAAGTGAATATGATCCATCCATATGGTCCACATATGCTTGAGATCTGTAGAAAAACAGTGAAAAATGATCCAATTTAGCCCTCAGCTAGTTCTTCTATACTGAGTATCACTAGAGTTGCACGTGTTGTACATCATGGCTTTTCAATAATTCATCCCACTTTCTCTGTCATTGCTTCTGGTAGCTCAAGGGTTTGATTATGACAGGTATATCACACAGTTTCTACAGCATGTGTGTGACCTTAGTGTTTATTAGTCACATTATTTTAAGTAAAATAATAATGGGCCTCTGGTGGTCTAGTGGTTAGAGTGCCTGACTCTCACCGCTGCGACCCGGGTTCGATTCCCAGCCCCCTGGGCAGGTGGAGCTCGTCAGCCGTGGAAGGCAATCCACCTAAGAGAAGGTCACTCTAAACAAACCTACATCCTGGGGACCTCACTGCCACTGTCCAAGCTTTGCTCGGCTCCGGCAGATGAACCTCAGGACTAAAGGGTGGGCTCAGTTCAGCGCACGCTGTGTCTCACCTAAAAAATCCACTGCGCAGGCTGGAAGGGTTAATGACCTTTCCCAAATCTTCGCTCGCGAAGACTGGCCATTATTTTAAGTAAACATAGCAATGCAATCAGAACTACTACTCTTTTATAAGTCATGAAACATCCATCTATGTTAGAATGGTCGAATTTACAACTGAATAATTTAGCTAAACTTCTGTCAGAGGATCTATATTCCAATACATACAGAGATCTCAGTACTTTAATAGACATAAGATTTGATAAATATCTGTTATTGAGTAGTAGCAATAAATAAAGATGATTCAACTTAGTTGTTAATGACAACTTTAGATACACCTCAAGGACTCAATCAGTTAAGAAATTTTAATTAACTACTCAATTACATATTTTTTTTTAATCTCTATTAAATTCACAAAAGTGTTTGCAGAACATTTTCCAATAAGTAGAGCAATACTCTACATTTCCACATACTGCACTGTAGTATTTAAGCCTATTAAATTCCTAAGGGGTGAAGTTTCTACTCCATTATTCCATCCAGTGCTCCCAACCACTTCAGTGTTATTCAGAATTGCATTACTGGTAATGAGATAATCAAGGTTTAGGGCAGGATCCTGGATATAAAAGGATACCCCCAACAAGTGTGTCTAAAGTGGAATCCAACGTACGACACAACAGAAGGACAGCAGGAAAGCAGATGTTTCTGCCAATGACTTGGCACAGCACTTTACAGAGATACTATACAGCTGTTCCTGCCAGTGACTTGACACAGCACTTTACAGAGATACTATACAGCTGTTCCTGGAGACATGCTAAGCACCATAACTTAAGTTGTACCCCAACTGAGTGAAATGCACTGAAACCATTTTCACATTCTGAACTAAGTTTTCAATGAGCAGGTTTTTCCATTTTTCAGACAACAAACACCCTCTCCTAGAGTTGCCTTTATTATTCACCATCACTACTGAATTTGTTTGAAGGCCTTACAAAGCTAAACAAAATACTCTCTTACAGTGCGCTTTGGGCAAGAGAAGGACAGGGGGGAAAAATTTAACTTTTCCGGAGGACAATGAATACTTTCGAATTTAAAAAAAAAAACAAAACAAACAAAAAACCCCAGGAAAACCATACTCCCAAATCTCCTAATATTAATCATCAGCCCTCTTTGCTATCAGATGTTTCCTGGCTGGTAAAATGGACTTGGTTTTGCACAAACACCAGAAGCATAAACAGAGCAGGTGTTTCCCATGTGAAATGCTACTTTTAGCCACCAGCAAATACGTGCTGTGAAATGAGAATTCAACAGGTTGGATTTTGTAATAGGCTATAACCAGAAATGTCAATCAAATTTTGGACTTGTTCAAGAGTAAAGAGAAGCTCAGCATTCTCATTTGAGTTCCAAGTGGACATTTGTTCCTATCACACCCAACATATAGTCTTGGCAGTGTCTGCTTAAGAAAAATCAAGAGACTGGAATAATAGGGATTCTATAGGTCAAGACTGGAGGAATGTAGTGCCGCACATGGGTGTAAGCTTGCAGCAGTGACACTACATCTTCTTCAAGCTGCAGACGACAACAATATCCCCAAGGATACCATGAGGATTCACGCTACTCTTGAAAATAACATAATAACTACTCCTTTAAGAACACACTAAGTATTTTAAAACTGAGTTTTGATTAAGCTAAGTCAATGATTTCCAGTGCATTTCAAGAATAGCAGTAGCATCTCATCACTGCCCATTTCTCAAGCATGTTCGCTATGCAGTTCGAATATACATAATAAAGGATAGAAAAAATAAAAAGGAACCTTGATTCAAAATGTGAAGCTGGGCCATTTGCAACTTCAATGTGTTTATGTAAGAGGTTAGCATCATCTTCTGCAAGCTCTGGACCTTGGGCTAACTTCTGCCACTCTCTCCGTCTGTCATGAGGTGCCCTTGGCACTTTTTCCGGTTCGTGAGGACGATCTAGATTTTTCTGCTGTAGGAGAGTTGTGCAAACAAAATTGACAACTTAGACAGTGTTTTTTAATTAGTTGCATATAAACATCAGCCACCAAATAATGGAAAACAATCCCAATTCAAGTGCAAGAAAAATTTACTTTCAGGCTAAAGATATGTAAACCAAAGACTTGTAAGAGCCAGAAACTTCAGTCTAGTGGAAAAGTAGCTGAATAATACAGAGAAAAATAACTGTATAAGTAGCTTTTTATTCTAAGTCTGAAATAAAGTTATGAATTTGACACATATTTACTCTCTCTATTATGTATAAAATACACAGAATAATGGTGAAACAAAAAAGCACTACCTTTCGCAAAAGTGCTTGTTCAATTTAAAGAAAATTATAAGCAAAGTGCTTTTTTCCTACTACTTTCTTTCTAATTTAGAGTAAATATATCTATTGGAATGTCATTCAAACCTTTTCACCTGTAAGATTGTAAAAAATTTTTATTACAAATAAATATTCAAGTAAAATTCTTTATTCTTGGTGTATTCCTCTGTTGAGTCATTGTTAGTATACTTAAAAGTTTTGACAAACCTGATGTTGGTTACACTAAGACTAAATCATGAAAGCTTTAGATTCTTCTATATTATTTTACTCCTCCTCCTCCTCTTATTATTACTATTTAGTTATTTGTTAAAGTTGATGAAATTGAATTACTACAAGTAGTTTTAATTGAATAAAGATGACTCTGTAAAGTTTGGATTGTTATTAAAGTACCATATCTGCAAGCAAAGCCCTTTCAGGAAAAAACAACCAGAAGCTCTATAAAGTTAACATACATACCTTCTGCTTCCTCTTTTCCTTTCTTTTGTCCTCGGTGTCCTGCAACATTTTTTCCTTCCACAGATCAAAGAAATATGAAGGATTGGTATAGAACTTCAAACCCTCTTTTCCATCATCCCTGAAATACAATGACACAAAACGGGCATGCTATTTATTTGACAACATGTGAATCCAAATATTAAGATAAAAGAAAGGCATATTAAGGAACACTCAGTATCTCAGACTCTGAAATATTTTACTGAGGAACATAAAAGAGATGATCATTGACCTCCTGTGCCATCAGTCTTTACTGTCTTTCCTGGTATCCAAGGTCCTAATTTTAGAAAGGTAATTTGAATGCAAGCTGTAGACAAATAAAGAGTATCATAAATGAGAAAACTCCCGCTCCAATGACTCAAATCTTTCTCTTAAAATATTGAGCAAAATTGTGTGGCTGCTTGTGTTCAGCTACTGATTCAAACTAACTCTGGGACAGTGAACAACATTCACAGCATCACAGAATATTCTGAGTTGGAAGAGACCCACAAGGATCATCAAGTCCTACTCTTAAGTGAATGGCCATACAGGGATCAAACCCACAACCTTGGTGTTATTAGCACCAGGCTCTAATCAACTGATTTCCATTAAAGACCTTTTTTTCTACATATTTAACTGTTTATTTTCTTTACTTCTCATCCAAGAACATTACACAGTTTACTAAATACAGGGAATAAAAATGGTTTTTTCTTAACATTGTTACATTGCATTAAAATTTTAGTAAAATGGAGTAAAGTTTTAATGCTTATAATGTCTTCTGCTGCCTTCATTCCTCCAGCAGCTTCACAATTTTCTAGTCTGGCTCCTTGAATATTCAAGTGCTACTCAACATGAGCAAGGTGCGTGGATATAGCCACTCTATTACATAAAGTAAGCCAGAAATTGGTTTTGATTAATTTTATTTTACCAACCTGTAAGGGGTGAGAATGTTAAGTGGAGGAGGCTGTTCACAAATATCATAAGTTTCTTGCAAAGGAATAGGCAGAGTTTTGCGGTCAAACAGCTGTTGATCTTGAATTGTGGAACTCCGGAAAGCTTTTCTCATTGTAATGTCCTGCAGTGACACTGAAAAGGGATATTGCCATTTAAAAAAAAAAAAACCCAAATATATTTGATTTGGATTAATCTGGAATTGCTTAATGTTGGTTAAAAAATAAATATTAAGCATTACTACTTACATCTTAGGCATTTTACAGCAAATATAAATTCATCTAGCACTACTACCATGGCAAGGTACTGTCAGACTACGTGAAAAACATCTTTGTAATGTTCTATCACATTATCCTCTATTTGGCTTCACAGGACATTTTTCTCACCTGGATAGATATCAGAACTCTGTCTCTCCTAAGTAGTTCAACAAATTGCTTACTGTAACTATAAAATACCATCTGATAGTTCAGAAGTACCTAATAACATTTACCAACTCCATTTCACAATCCTTTTTGTACTAAAAACTACTCTCTCTCTCTCAGTATGGATTTTATCTTTATGCCATCAGCAAGCCAAACTTTGCATTCCTTGCATGTATGCAGCAGTTCCACTAAAGGCCCACTGAGATGCCAAACCACTTATGCTAGTGAGATCAATGAGTTTTAATGGGAGGTGATTCTATGTTCCAACACATGAAACTAGTCAAATGATGTTTTTTAATCTGTTTAACTGAGAAGACTTCTCTGTTTAATTTAGGCAAACCACTGACTTTTTTAACACATTAGTTAGGAATAATCAATTATCTTTATGTAAGACTCAAAGGAAAACAACACATGAACACAACAGATTAAACAGTGATTTCAAATATTTTACCTACTCCTGTTAAACCCCACATATCTTTTTCTATTTCAAAATCATTAAAATTTAGATAAAGATTAATGGAAAAGTGACCACAACTGATAAGCTTTGCACTTTTAATTCTGGAAACAGTATACCTATTTAGTCTCATATTTCTTTCCCTCCCTGATCTTCGGTTACTACATCTCTGAAGTCCAAGCGTGTCTCAAAGCTAACTTTGCAGCCAGCATTAGACTTCCATTAGATAAAGCAGCAGATCTTTCCACTGGTTTGGGTTCTTTTTTTTTAAAATCACAAACAATACTGAAAACAGTTTTAAGACATACTAGCAAAGAGAGTATTTTCAGCACATGCATTTTATCTATAAATAATTATGTTTATTTTATAGAAACAGGTTGATAGTAGTGTCCCTTTACGCAAGATGAGAAGACATCCTTTCCCCCACCCCCTCCATATCACTAGGGTCTTTGGTAACAATTTTTTGAAAATATTTGTTTAAGTTGAAAACTGCATTTTTACTCTGGTTCCTGTAACACACAGAAGTGTACACATACATATGTACACACACACACACAGAGACCTGGATTTCTGTTCTATGACCAAAAAGGGGCAGAAGGCAGGACTTTTTTCTGGAGGGCTTGCAATTCTGCAGTGTTCTGTCTTCTTACCTAAGCATACTGACAGCATCCATTGTGTGGCTAAAGACAGGACTTATCTGATTCTCAGCTTGGCTTTTGAAGTTTATTACAGTTGGCAAGGTTGTGTATTCCTGGAGAAGTTTTCTCCTTTTTACCCTTAGGTTCTAATTCATCACAGTGTCTTTTATTCTTTTTAATACCTTTAATTAGCTGCTCAGAAGTCTTTTTAAGAGCATGAAAGAAGTATTATAATGTATGAATGTCAGCTAGGCATCTCAATTTCTGTAGGTATTTTTGCATTCATAAATAACCCTATATATTTTTTACCTGTCATGAATTACAAGTTGTTATTTGCTGGCAAAATTTCACAGTTAGAAGAACTGTGGTTTACCTCATTTAAAACTTAAGTCTTAGATTCTTTTATACTTCAGCTACTTTTCCCTTGGGTTATTTGTTATACAAATCACACCAAATGTACTTGTTCAGAGGTGCTTGACAATCCTGCAAATTTTTTAACTCTCACTTATTGGAGACTTTTCCAACAAAAGCTAAAACTTAGTATACTTTCCTCTGAACCTGTGCGCATTCTGAAGACAATTAAGGAAATTAATTTATTCCAATAAATAAATACAGTTCTTCGGTTTAATATTAAAATGCTCACAGAGCACACTGTTCTCTAAACTATTAGCATTCCTTAATCTCTTCAATGAGCAAATTACAGCCAGTCTAGTTCATAATTTCCATTTTCTTGCTTAAAACTCCACTTTTTGTAAACATGTACAAGGGGTAACACGCCTGAGGATAATCAATCATAACAACAATAAGCATAATTACTTTCTAAACCTAATATACACAGTAAAGGTCTTCACAGAAAACATACACTGTAGAATTTCAAGCCGCATTTCCCGTGCTGATATCCAGTAACAGGCATTCCCTAAAAAGCATACCATTATTCCAAACAATTGACTACCTTAGGACAACGTTACTCAGGAAATGAAAGGATGTGGCACACAAAACAACTGAGAATCACGACACAGATACAACTTGGCTACATGTAGGGATCAGGTAAATCCCACGTCGCAAGCACAGCATAATCCTGGGCTGTGCACGGTTTGGCTCACAAAGCCGCTTGTTTAGTTTGCCAGCTGGCTAAGAGACAGACACCCTCCTGGCTCACCACCTCAGTGCAGGAATATGTGAAAACCTGGCTGGTCATCCAGCCATTCAGCTTTGGCTGACTGACAAACTGGCACAGCAAGAGGACGGGTCAGACAAATTGGATGTGTTTATGAATTCAGGTGTGAGAAGAGACAAGTGGCTGAAGGAGGAGATGGAAAAGCTGCAGGCATTTGACTTGATGCTAAATTTGACTTGATGCTAAATTTGACTTGATGCTAAATTTAAGCTTCCAGTTGCTTAATTCCTAACTAGCACCAAAGTCTTTGTATACGCCAACATCCTAAATTTCATATGAATATATTTGTCTGAAGTCCATCTGCTACATCACTTGTGTTTACTGAATGAATAAAAAATGGGGTCTTAAATAATTTCCTTAAATGCTGAGATATTCACAATTTAATTTAAACATTCATTCAACAATCTAAACAAATGCCTGTTTATTTTTATTGTGTCTGTTGTTTTGATTGTATGAAAAGACATATCAGCCAGTCTAACCTTCTGTATACAACAATATTTTCCACTTAAGTTACAATTATCTGTCAGAAAGCTAAATTGCCAATCGTTTGTACATTTGGTTTTGAAAAAGAGATGTCAGTCCATTTTTACTTGTGATCAACAACAAACTCTAATGCGATACAATAACACATCTGTAATCAATATACTAAATAACATTTTACCTCTAGGTAAGCCTCTCATTAAACTGCAATCCCCAATTTGTAGTAAAAGTCAAGTATGGAGCACATCAGCATAGTGACAGAAAGTTGCTACTTTTAACCTTTCAAATATATTAAATACTACATTTTACCTCATCAGAAGAAAAAAAGTTACTAGATTTTTTTTTTTATTCATTTACACTCACTCAAATACGTAATTTATGATTAGGTTCTAGGGCAAAAAATACTGGTAAATAAAGGTGAAGGCGGCAAACAAATAAATAACATATTCCTCTTAAAAGCTCACTCTCTTAATGCTTTCTGCAGAATTTGATCTTGACATCTTTCAAGACCATGAACTTACAGCTATGACTCCTTGCAGAACTAAATAACTAGGGGAAATTATATACAAATCAATGGAATCAGTTGTCCACAATTCTCTTTCTCTTTTCAAAATCTTACCCAGCAATTTGAAAAGTGCAGGGAGGAAAGAACAACACTATTGAATGAATATCTTATGAGTAAGTTTCCAATTAAAGATAATTAATTGGGAAGAGGTAGTGCTGTTGAAAATTCTCTTAAGCTAAAGACTTATTGATTCAGTTCCCAAAGACACTGCAATCTTAAATCTTATTTTTACTTTATTTTTTTCATCTTTTTAATTATTATCCACTTCAACAACGATTAGAATTGCACACATATTAGGTTTCTCTGCCATTAGAGTACTTCTGACTGGTCACTGCAGGTATAATAGTTGCTGAGAGAGACTACTTCTGTAGATCACACAATATTCTCCTTTGGGCTTGTCCTCCACATATGAAATAGAAATTTTCTGAAATACTGTTTTAAAAAATTGAGGTGAAACAGCTCAAGCTCTTTTTGGAGAGAATGTACGTAGCTTAACTACCACAGGTAAACAAAAAGCAGATGTAAATACTAGTGCAATCATTTTAAGAGGACTTAGAAGCTGCTTTAAATGCAGCATGTAGAACCATGGAGCCCCATGCAGCCTGTTAAGAAGATGTGAATCAACCAGCAGCATCAAGCACTTAATCTGCTGTCTCAACAAAACCACCACATTGTTTAACAAATGACATTTTGTCCAGATCTCTCTTTTTATACACAAAATATGCAATATCATGCCCTTATGATGGATTATTAAGCCTTGGACATACTAATTTAAAACTGAACTACTAACTAAATAACCCATAAATTTAATTAAGGGCCTAAGAAAATTAGAAAAGGAGCATGGAGAGCAATTGGGGCTCAGCCCACCGGCATAGATTCTTGAGAGGGAGATACACCCAAATCCAACCTTTTTTGAGTGGAGATGCACAAGGAAAAGTGATCTACTATGCAATTTAATTTAAGAGTCTTTTTCTTTATTTGCCTTTGGGGGTAGAAATTCTAATGAATGAATTGACAATGGTGTTATTCTCCACTTAACATATTACAAGTGGAGATCATGACCAAATTTTCATGTGCTTCTTGTCCTTAACTTTGATTACATTTATACTCAAGTCACGAAGTTCCTCTAGCTTCAAGGCTAGAGACAGCAATCTGCCCCTTAAACTGGGATTTACTACCTTTACCTTATAAGTCACACAATGGGCTGAGTGTCCTGATTTTAAAGTTGAATGAGTCTTCCGTTTTCATAGTATCCAAAAGCATACAGACCACAAGGAGCTGTCAGGCTGTTTAGGTTTCTATCCAACAAATGCCATCTTTTTTGCTATAGCAAAATGTAAAATCTCTCTTTAGCATTAGTTCAGCTAAACTTCTGAACTACTACCAGTTTAATAGAATTATAGAATTTATGTATATTAGAATTTTATATTTATAGAATTCTAAACATTTATAGAATGTCTAGAAAAAAAACCGAGCATGTCCTCAAAGCCAGAAGCCTACTGAAAAACAATTCACAACACTGATTCCTTCCCTGAAGTATGCCAGGCTGCTCTCCCATAGCACTTCTGCCATTAAGTTGCTTGTAACAGATATGCTACTAAAAAATCAAAAATCTGATACACTGCCTTTGAGATTAAAATACTGTGGTTTGGGATTTAAATAGAATTAGGTGGCTTATATTTAAAGAGCCACTAAATTGATACCAAAATATTCTGATAAACTCTGAGTTTATGAATTTTGCTTCTGCCCTGATAGTATTTATTTCTGAGTGATACACAACTATTTTCCAATACTTCAATGCACTATACATCAGAGTACTGTACTGTGTATCAGCATTTCAAAAAAGAACCACATAAATGCTAAAATGCATATTCTTTTAAAAACTGCCAGATTTCTACAGCTGACATTATTTACTTTTAGCAGTGCTTCACACTTAAAGATGTAAATAAATTTACAACAATGTGATCGTTTAAGAAAAATCTATTATTTTACTTGTAAAATTTGCATATATATGGAAAGAGTTAGTAATGTTATTTATAAAGTAAATACTGAAATTAGAGGCCCTGAAAACAGCATATGGGCCTACACGCCAAGTCCAAAGCCCCCTACTCAGCGCTGAGGGTCAAATGCTTCTGACAGATAAAACCTCCATTCTGAATCGATGGTCTGAACACTTTCAGACTCTTTTCAGTATCAACCGCGTAGTCCAAGACACAGCCATTCAGTCCATCACACAGCAACCGGTGAAGTATGAATTGGATACCGCCCCCACTTCAGGAGAAACCCTCAAGGCCATACAGCAGGTGAAAATTGGCAAGGCAGCTGAGGCTGATGGAATTCCACCCGAAGTCTGGAAACATGGGGGCCTTGCACTCCATGTCAAATTTCACGAGTTTGTGGTACGCTGTTGGGAACTCGGCGAACTACCATCAGACCTTCGTGATGCAGTCATCATCACTTTGTATAAGAAGAAAGGAGTTAAATCAGACTGTTCAGATTACCATGGTATTGCTGAGAACACAGCTGTGTTGGGCAGGACACGTCTCAAGGATGAAGGACCACCGCCTTCCTAAGGTTGTGCTTTATGGTGAACTTGCCACTGGCTGCCGCACAAGAGGAGCCCCGAAGAGAAGATACAAGGACTCCCTGAAACAACATCTCAGCCTTGGCCATATTGATCAACATAACTGGTCTACTCTGGCCTCCAATCGGGAGGTCTGGAGACACACCATCTATAACGCAGCTGCTTCCTTTGAGAACACACGCAGGATCACTCTCGAGGAGAAAAGACAGTGCAGAAAGATTCGTGCCTTGCAGAATACACCACCTAAGGAGTCTTCCTGCTGTGCCTTTTGCAACAGGATGTGCCTGTCTCGTATTGGCCTTTTTAGCCACCAACACGCTTGTAACAAACATGGGTAGACCCTTCCCAAATCTTCGTTTGCGAAGCCCAGCCATGATGACTGAAATTAAAAATGGTTGCAAAGAAACTATACTCCTAGGATTTATTTCATCATCTATGAGAACATCTTATATTGCAGGGCTACTGAAACTGTCAAACTTAGTTCAGCTTTACAGTAAGAATATGTTCTCTCAGCCTTAAAAAGACCCCAGATATCATTACTCTTGGATACATACAGACTTGGTTCCTATAAAATTGAAATAAAGTTCAGTTTCCTGAAGGAAAGCATAGGATTTCTTTTTGTCTGCATGCAAGTTTGGTATCTTCTGAGTGGGAAAAACCCACATATACGTGAAAAGAATAAAGTATTTTTAAAAATCTATTAAAACATGAAATTAATCAAGAGGATTCAAGAGGAATCAAGAATTTGAAAACAGTGTAATAATTCAAACCTAACCAAGTTCATAACAATTCTTCTATGATAGAAAGATTGTGCACCAGGAGTTAGGTCCTTCAAGATAAAATCATAACCTTGGTTTTATTCTTTCAGAGAGATACTGTAATAATTCAAAATGAGAAAACAAACAGACTATTCAAACAAATTCAGAGCTTTTTATTGCCCTGACTGTACCAGAAACATTTTGTCAAGTATCTGCACCTCGTTCAGTGAATCTGACTTGGGCTGTTTTTGTTCATGCCACTTAGCTTTAAATGAATCTTAATTTCTTTCTCTTGTGTAATAGCATGGGCCCAAAGGAACCTATTAAATCTTCTATTACTGCCTGCTGGCAAAGAGCTAGCAGATGAGACTCATTTCACAAGTACAGCCCATTTTACTCAAGCTGTTAGCTGAGCAGAACTACTGAAATTTGCTTCAATTCTTGCATAGAGGGTTAAGGAAGGTAAATCCAAATGTTTTCCCCCCTTCATGCATTAGCATCCTCCAGCTATTTTAGCCCAGATTAGGACTAAATCAAAACTATCTATGATGACTTTCTAAATTTCAAGCCTGAAACCATACACTGAAGGAAAAAAGTTTCCTGATCTCTAACTTTTAAGGAAATATAATATTGAATTTCCTCTCATCTCCTTTGTCCTCATCTGGTGACTCACTGTGGGCAGATGACTGTGAATAAGGAGCACTGGGTATGGCTCAAGGACTGGATATTCTTAGGTTAATAAAATTAGTCATTTAACAGCTCCTGACACTGAGGATTGCATGTGTTCCTCTGAAGTAGTAGGAGTCACTGCTATTCTATGGTGTGAGAGACAAATCCAGGGGATCAGACACGAGTCACACTTAGCAACTCCGGCCTTGATCGAGTTAGACCTCTTCTTAGCCCTCTTTTCTTTAACTGCAGTGTCTGTCCTTTTCTTTAGTTATACAGTTTAGCAAATGCTATAGTATACGCAGTACTCTGAAAATTTATTGATATGGTTCATTTGGGACTACATACTATTTAAAACTACTTCTAGCAATTCTCTTACATCAAACAGTTACAGATATTTAGTACTAAACCTAAAGCCAAACTTGTTAAAGGCCATTTTCTCAGAATAGTACAATTTTCCATCTTTCCATCCTTAGATGCTTTAACTCCATGGCTTAAAATGGTCTCTCCACTTTCCTGAAATGTGAAAGGTTAACATAGTAGATATACCACATCAACACATATTCCACCCTGATTTAAACAAAAAACTAGGTTGTCAAGAGGAAATGCAAAAATGACAGTAACACCGGGCTTTTACAGTTCTTTCAGGATTACAATTGCTGACAATTTGTTATGGTACACTGAAAGGAATTTTTGTCATTATCCAACCATAGTAAACATGGTATTTTATTAGTGTCCTGGTTTTGTCTGGGATATAGTTAATTTCTTCTTAGTATCTGATATAGTGCTGTGTTTTGAACTTAGGATGAGAATAAGATAACACTAATATTTTAGTTGTTGCTGAGCAGTGGTCAAGGACTCTTCAGCTTCTCACCCCACTCTACCGCCATGCAGGCTGGGGGGTGGGGGGCACAAGAAGTTGGGAGGAGACATAGCTGGGACAGCTGACCCAAACTGGCCAAAGGGACGTTCCATACCATGTGGTATCATGCTTAGCACATACACTAGAGGGAAAGCTGGCCGGAGGCTGCTGCTCAGGAACTAGCTGGGCATTTGTCAGTGGGTGGTGAGCAATTGCATTGAGTATCAATTTTTTTGTATATTCTAATTCTATTATCATTATTTTCCCTTCCTTGTCTGTCCTAATAAACTGTCTTTATCTCAACCCATGAATTTTACTTTCTTTCCCCCCAGTTTTTTCCCTCCTGCCACTGCAGGGCAGGGGTGAGTAAGTGGCTGTGTGGTGTTTAACCGCCTGCTGGGTTAAACCACAACAACTGGAAAAAGAGATGTATATGTATGATTTATGCTTGTCAAGAGACTTGGAAAATCCCATTAATGTAAGAATTCCCCCAGGCAAGTCACGATTTCGTGGAAAATCTGCTACTAGCTGTGAACAGCTGTCTTTCGAAACCTGTTCTAAAATTAATGTCACGCAAAATACGGAACCAAAACTTCTCTTAGCTTAATTTTGCTACTAGTGAAATTTCAACATCTATAACTAAAGACAGCTGAAGACCATGCCCCTGGTTTGACACTTCATTTTTCCTGTCAATATACAATTATCGTACCTAGACATCTAGAACTGAAACAGCTTTCTATACTTTAAAATTGGATCCCACAAGCAATCTGAAGTTATTTTTCATTATAGGATGTTTCTCTACTTTCAAGTTCTTAACCATATAGTTTAGAACACCCTAAACTCTTTGGGATGATAAGACTTTTCATTGTTCCACCTGCAATCAACAAATATCCATGAAGGCAAAAAAGCTTCATGGCATTTACAAATTAGGTGGTCAATGTTCCTATAGTCATCACAAAGCCGAGGCATCCTTTAAATTCCATAAAAATTTGATCTTGCAGGCATGAGCTATACTCTAATAAGCTATTTAGGAAGAATCCAAGAGGTTATACAGCATCAATAAATGAAGCTATACAATTATAATCATACAGAAAGTAAGATGGTACCAGTTAAATGCAAAAACCCTACTTGGACAAAGGTTTACATCCCACGGGAATTAGTAGGAAGGTTAAAAAAAAGAGTAAAGACTTATCTCCAAGCATTCACATAGTATTACTTAATATTCTTAACACTAATACATAACACTACTGAAGTGACACATTCTCCTGTAGCTGTTTTCATGTAAATTCATTGGTTCCAGCATCATTCAGTAACCATGAAAATGCTGAGCTCAGAAAGCTGCTCAAGGCTATAAAAGAAACCTGTAGCAGAAATAGAAATGGACCTCTTTCTCGTGATGCTTTGCTCTGTGTTCTTATAACCATGATTTAAACTATTATTATTTCCATTTCACATATCAGCGGTGTCTGAGTGACAAAATAAGAGATTTTCAGTGCAGGAGTTAACTTACATTCCTCTTCCTTTGGATCGAGTTGTGTAACACTGACAGATAAGCGATCTACACGCTCCTGTAAGGAGTTGACTCTAAATGAGAAACTGTGTGCTTCATTGAAAAGTTCACCAAATATATCTTCAGCATATTTACCTGAAACACAGGAAAAAAAAGAAAAATTCAAGCGCTCGACAAGACAGCCAAATGAGTTTGCCTGCAAAAAGATTTCTAACTATTTTAATTAAGTAATTCTAAGAGGCATGAGTATCACTTGTAACAACCTGTACTTACTGAGCCCATTAAAAATGCTTCAGAAAATCAAATGGAAGTTAAATATTTAACTTGCAAGTTATTTATCAGAAATGAAATTATTTAATGCATTACAGGACAGATATTCAGCTACTATAAATTCTTCTAACTACGATGATATGCAAGGAACTAGACTGCTTCGTTTCCTGAATATGTATAAAAGGATAACTTCCAGCATCTGGAGGTATCGCTCCTGTATGAGCGACAACTAATCTTTCTAAGTGAAATTTACCTCAACATTTTTCTCAAAATGAAGCATAACTTCCACTCCTGCTGTACGGCAGACTTTACAAAAATGGCAGATCAGATATTTACATCTAGGTGAATCAGAACCAGACTATTAAAAAATACACATTAAAACAATAAATCCTACCTTGAAGGGTCAAAATTCTAGTAATCGACCAATTTATACTGAAGTAAAAAAAAAAAATCTCCTTTGCTCACTTCAATTGACATCACATGTTTAGCCCAAAAGAACAAGAAATTCAAGTATTATGAGAAAAGGATCAGTAACGAGTTTCTCTTCTACAGAGTATTTTGTATAGTGCTTCTAATGCTCTCCAGATTCCACTTCAGTAGTTTGCCGATGTCACTGAAAAAACCCCACCAGACTGCCTAGCAAAATTTGTAGCCACACTTCTGAAATACCATGTGATAGCTTTTAAAACTTAGTACTATATTGTGCATACGTAATTTGTGTAGTGTTTGTGCACTTACGTTGGTTTTGGAAATACAAATCTCACAAATTTCTAACAACCTGCTTTGCACTCAAGTTCTGTCTGGTACAAAAGGAAAATATAGCTACGGAAATTTAGCCTTTGGTGAGCTATACATCTGGAAGTATACATAAAAATGAGGACATTTTTATATAAACATATCAAAAGAACAAAAATCAAATCCCTACAGGTACTGTGGAAACTACTTAAAGATACTAAGTAGTAAGCACAAGGCCAGCACATACCATTTATTAAGACTTAGGTAATAGCAATAGAAAACCAGCATGACTATAAACAATGCAATATAAAAGGGGATATCAGAAGAAATGTACAGAAGAAGAAAATAGATGGGATCATAAATTCTGGCATATTAAACATAAATAAACTAGTCTGAGGAGCAACTAGCAAATTAACAATAAATATTCCTTTAA
Source organism: Pipra filicauda (assembly GCF_003945595.2). Classification (NCBI taxonomy): domain Eukaryota; kingdom Metazoa; phylum Chordata; class Aves; order Passeriformes; family Pipridae; genus Pipra; species Pipra filicauda. Next base: position 2,539,923 of record NW_024104283.1, read on the forward strand.
AGGCATGAAGAGGAAGAAAGCTGCCAGGGAGTCTGCAGAGCTGACTGGCAGTGAAGGTATAACGGAATACAGAGAAGACAAGACCCCTGAAGAAAGCTAATATAACACTTTCCGCTGGTGCTCACTGAAAGGAACTGCAGAGACCCTCATGCGAGAACTCACTGGGGGAGGCTCGAAGAAATTGAAGGGCCTATATAAAAATTACAAAAATAAACTAACAAAATGACCAGCAAATATTAGTAACAATTTGTAAATCTTCTTATAAACACTGAAGCACACAACAATAAAGTTCAATTTTTTTTTGTGGAACATCTTGAGACCTACAGACCTGTAAGGCTGACATCCAGACAAATTAGTGTAAATCTTTACAGAGAACTGAATCAGCAGACATCTGGATGACTTGTTAGAGAAGAGGCAACACTGCTTTTATGAAGTGAAATGTCTGAACTGTTTATAAGGAGTGCTATAGATAGAGTGTTATGATCTAGTGAGATTTCCAAGAGAGTTTAGAAAGTACTTATTCAAAGCTTTTGGGGAAAATTTAACAGATGGGGCATACAAAAGAAACAACATGCCACAGATAAATAACTCCTCAAAAGGTAGAAAACAGAGGATAGGAGTAAATCATCAGCCTTCACATTTGAGAAAGGTGAGTTTTCTTAAGTTTCTATGCTGGGATCTCTGTTATATAAGGTATCTGTAAATGACCTGAAAAAAATGAGATTAAAGTTTGCCAATGATACAAAGTTATGGAAAGGAAACACCCTGAGCATTAGGAAATACACAGAATCCTCGGCTGGTGGAAGAGGCTTCCAGGCTGTAAAGAGCTGAAAGAAGGGAGACTAGTAGGAGTATTGTACATGCTGTCTTGCTCTCATTCTTGGAGCAACTGCTAATAGCCACAGTGAGAAGCAGATCAAAGACACAGCCATTCTTAGGACCTTTGTCTTTAAGCACCAGTCCACATTAAAACAGAGATGGAAAGTTAGTAAAGTCTTCTTAGCTGGCAACTCACCTAACACAAGACTTTCTAATATAGGTCTTGAAACTCTGTAAAGTTTATGTTCTTTAACCTGTATCTGAAGCAAGAGAAATTATTTAAAAATGTGATCCACTAAGAGCAAGATTCCTAAACTTTTAACACACATATGCCAAAAAGTTAATGTACTTCAGATAATATATTCAGAAATATTAATTTAAACTAGATAGTTCATGTAACATTCAGACATGCAAATTAGAATCAAAATCAAGTGTAAAATTTCATGTATAGAATAAAAAGTAAATTGCAGGGCCTTAAAATCGAGTAACTTTCCTTTTATAGGTGTATTTAAGGCTACAGTTTTATCTGTATCATTTCATCAGGCTTACAATTCACCTACCTCATTAACAAGCTCCAATTGCAAATAATCTGTCTCGAAAATCTTTTCATTATGTTGCATACAGCCACAAACATACTGCAAGGAATAATTTGCCCGTGCTTATGAACACTAATCCTCAAATGAGAAATACATTAAAACCAACCTGTCACGTTTGAAGTGGTATGCCAGCCACAATGTCTCTACCTACATGTCTGTTGGTGGTCTCTTTATTTAGCCACAGGTATATTTATCAAATACTTTTTCAAGCAAAGTAACATGTTTGCATTTCATGCAATGTACAACTACCATTCAAAAGAATACTATATGTGAACGTATACATATATAATATTCATAATCTAGTATTTGTTTATGTTGCTATCTCTGTATGTATTCTATATGAATGTATCTTCAATTTTGAAGGGATTACAAAAGATATGAATATGGGTAATAATACTGAAAAAAATGTCACAAACTCAAATAAGTAAAAAAAAGTATGAGAAAAAATACGTTAATAAACAAAGTTGAGCTCATTCCACACAATGGGTAATATGTTAGAAGAGTAAGGAATCAAAATTAATTCCATTATATACAATGAACATTTGAAAGTACTACTAATACTTCAGAAAATTTACAATATTAAGGTGCTACTTGATGAAAACCTCTACTCTTGTTTCATGCAGTACAATAAAGAGAATTACAGTTGACTATGACAATTAAAATAATAACATCTTAGGATCTTGGACACAGTTGGATACATAATACCAGACAAGAAAGATCAGTAATCTTGTTTGCCTATTAAATTAAATGACAATGTAGACTTCTGCAACTAAATAATTCAATGTCTGTGGAAAGCTTATTTTACTGTATTTGCAAAACTTGCCTGGTATTTATTTTTATTAACAGAGCATTTTTTTAAAATTTAAATAAGAGGATACATTATTATTTAGTTTTAATTAAGGAATTTATTATTCACCTTATTATTGTTTTCACAATTTTTCCTCATGTCTCAAAGGGCTCTGTTCACAATGAAACCTTTAATAAGAAAGGGATACAGGAATGCAGCTCGCTCTGGTGTCAGTCAGTCAGTATCCTTTTTTTCGACAGCCAAGTAAAATGGTTTGGAAGCAATGTGCTGTCCTTCCTTCCCTTGACAACTTGCATGTGTTTTGATGGCTTTTTTTAACAACTATTTTCCTGACTTTTAAAACAGACCTGTGAGCTGAAAACAGAATACTAACTAGTAGCTACTAGCTGAAAATAAAATAAAAATAATACTGCTTACTGCCTTCCTCATTTTTTTAAATTAAACCCACCAAAACATGTATCATCCATTCATGTTCATTACCATAATAAATACACAATGGCTAATAACGTGAAAAAAATATGGATCAGTTTTACAGTGCTTCTCTTTCACCATTTGTTCCTTTAAATCTGTTTTATCTCCTAATTTTCCCCCACAATTTCTTAAACATTTGTCCAGCAGCACTGGCTTCTGTGCACAAATGAATAATTTCTCACCATTCAACACACTAAAATGAGGGGATACTAAGGTAAAAGAAATGGGGCTTTTTGTCTTGTTCAGGGGGACTGGGTATGTTTCAGATGAACTGAAGTCAACCACAATCACCACATCAGGTTCTGAACCATATTTCAGGCTAATTAAACAAAGCATGACAAAGAGTTGTCTTAAAAGACCTATATATTGTGTTGTACAAGTTCTTAGAACCACACTAACAGGCTGCAGGGTCAGGGCATACATGAGCAGTGTCCTTGAAACTCCAGTCCTCAACTTCACCTGAACTACAGCATTCTCAATGATGTATCTGTTAGCAAACCTTAAGGAAAGGGCATTTAAATTAATCATTTTGCAACACTAGATCAGTTACCATCAGATTTAGTTACATGCTCTCAGACAAGGAGTAGGAAGTGTGGAAGAAGTCACTTCTTTGTCATCCTTTTGCATTGTTAAAGAAAGAGTTCCAAACCCTTCAACATCTCAACCTGAAACAGCATCCCACAGATCAGTTATGGCATCAGCAGCCTATAGGAAATATGGGCTAAATTTTATGTATCTATCTGGACAAATAAACTGAGCACCTACCAGTGCCCAGTGCCACAAAACAGCATCATTTTCAGAAATTCACAAGGATGACTGGTAAAACTCAGGCCAACGCAAGATGCAGCAAGCAGGAAAACCAAAATAAGACCAATATTGCCAAAAGTATTAATCATTATTAATTTAGCCTTAAATAATCCATCACACTTCTGGAGATAGTGTGTGTGGGGTTGTTAACATTTACACAAACAAAATCAAATCCAACATTAAATTAATTATAAAAATATGTATTATATTAAATATGTGGTGAGATTATTAAGTGCAAAGTATAACGAAGTGTTATGTCATTAAATTTAATATTAATAAACATTATTTTAATATTGAAATAGTAAATATTTTGATATATTGAAAGACACAAACCACAAAATAATATTACCGTTTAAAAATATAGGTTTGGCCATTTTAAAAAAATACGTAGAAACAGACAAAATATCTGAAAGAATAAGCTAAGAGTTCAGTCTGTTACCCACCTATACTCTATCACCTTGATTTCTATTATTTCAATCCCATTCAAAAACTAAACAATATTTTTGCCCGGTACACTTTACTAAAAAGTAAAAGCACAGAACAAGAGCAGCTGTAAAATCTGTCTCATGTCCCACTGCACAATTCTTTCCCAATACACTTACACTACGCCAAATGACATTATTCACTACTGAATAGTTTCTTCCTACACAATATAGTGTATTCATTAGAAAATATTTTTTCAGGATAATTACTTACCACATAAACCACTAACTATATATAATCCAGGTCTTTCTATAAAGCAAAATAAGAAAGGTACTCTAAGTCCTCCTCCATTAATTCTGACATGTAATTTAACATATCTATTGCCTGTTGATGCAGCTTCAGTTCTTCACAACATAATCTAATTTTTAGCAAAAATAAGGTATATCTGAGTTTCACTTAAAAGTCTAGACTTTTTTCTCATCAGGATCATTTCAATCTCACAGCTCAGTGACCAGGAGACAGACTAAAAGCTAGGAGAGTGAACTTGGAGATAAGAACCTTGGTAGATCCTTGAGAACCTCAGTGGCTATGCCTGAGCAAGCTCTGAAAAACCATGTACTAAATACATAGCACTGATGTTAATTAGGAACCTTCATTATGAGGGTGTAAGAGCAGTCCACAAGGATTGGATTTAAGGGTTATAACAGAGTATCAGAGTACTGCAGGGACAACTTGGTTCCTTTAGTCAGGAAAATTGAAACAGGCATTTATCAGACAACCTGACTGATCAAAAGTATCAAACAAACTTTGTTAAAGGTCATATCTGGAGCAAGTCTGATGCTTCTTGTTGACATCCAAAAAGAAAAAATCAGTCTTCAAAATTCTTCAGCCATGATAGTCTGAGATATCATTTGTTACCTCCCACTGAGGACATCATCAAGTAAATTGGCTGAGATTATCCATTACGCATTCAGAAATCTGTGAAAGGGACTGATGAGAGCTGAACTTGTGTTGAAGGTACTAGTCTAAAGATCATTTCATAGGGAAGTCTTGCTCTTCCTTTCCTTTCTAATATCACCCAAATTCACTGCTCTACGTAGGAAGGAATTAACAACAGGCAGGACTTCTTTTCTGCTAACACAGTTATTTTCAATGAGACATTACTGACCATTTGTTCATTCCCTCATTACCATTTGAGACAGACACAAAAGAGCATCACTTTGCCATTACCACTACTGCTAGGGACACAAGATCAAGAAATCAGACAAAGTTTTTGGGGATGGGGGTCTCTCAATCTAAGTTAGCCTTTAGTTTTCAAGTCCATCAATTTCTTTACCCCATGTACCGAAGAACACTTTTTCTAGTGCTCCCTGGCAATTGTAGTAATAATGAAGAAAGAGGAATGACTAATGAAGAAAATTCACAGAGAATATTGAACATGCTTCTGAGCACGCTGAGAAGGAGGATCTGCATGGCAGGGCTCGCCAGAGGGGTTCTGCTGTTTCTGGAATGCTGACTGAAGCTCTGGCTGAAGATCTGTGAAGACTTACTTCCAATCATGCAATCATTCAACCTTACCATCTGCTGAAGATGCTGTCCCTACAGGATGAAGAGAGAGACTGGTTTTTGAAGAGGCCTGGTTCTAAAGATTAGTTGCAGTCCAGATACCTCACTGCTAAGTATTTCTGGAGAAACATTTCCCTTACTGAATGTTAACATCTTAAGCCATGGCAAACTGAAGGTTTTCCTGAGGTGAGAAAGTGCCTCTCACAAGATGAACAGCATTTAAAACCCTCTAGGGGATGGCATGGTAAGCAAAAAATAAGAAAGAGAAGTTAAGCGAGTCTGAGAGGAAAAAACAAGGGGGAGAAATAATTTGCTCTAAAGTCAAGTTTTCACTCCTGAAAACTAACAAATAAGGAGCAAGAAAAAGAAAGAATTAGAAGGACACGGTAAAAATAGGAAATACTACGTAGAAAAGATAGAAAGAGGGAAAAGGTTACTGAAGGTTCAGTGTCAAGTGAAAATCATTTTCACTAACATAAAAGGCACTCCAGCTTGGCAAAGAGTTATTCAGCAGTCTCCTTCTTTATGCAGAGGTAAAAGAAAAAAATGGGGAATGACATCTTGCTATGATTGAATAAAAGTTTTACTCTGAATGCCTGCAATATAAATATTCAGTAAAGGAACATACTCAAAAGGAGAAATGTTCTCCTCCCTCTACACGGAGGTGTCAGTTAGGTTTCTTATGTGGTACTGAGATTCTGTGTCGAGGGAACAGCTGAATAAAAGGAAAACCAAGATTGGCCAATAGCCGTGAACAAAATGAGGAGGCTACATGTACACAATGGAACAATTTATCCATCTTCTAACAATGGCACAGCTACACAATGCTATCACTTGTGTTTCACGTACGCGGGAATGTTATGGTCTGACATACACCAACATACACCGACTCAGGCAGAACGGGAGTACTAATGCATATGCAATATTGCTGAAGAAAATAGGTAAGCACCTAGTATCTTCTCCAAAGCAGATACTGTCAGAAAGCAAGAAATACAGGGAAGAATGGCTAGGAAACTAAAACAGCTGTTGCTGTTGTCCAGAGAGTTTCTGTTGCCACAGTGCGAAGAAAAGCTGTCAGAACGCAGATCCTTTTATGAAGTAAGAGAAGACTGGGAATAGACAGCAGGGAAAAATTCACTTACTGGCAACTTTCTATGTTTTATCAAGACAGATTGATGTGTTTTCATGCTCCAGGGAGAAAGGCAAGGATTATCACTTGAAGCAGAAATTAATATTTCGTCCTCTCATCTCTACTTCTTTTAAAAGGTCAAAAAATTTCTCAAACTGAACAATTAAAAGCAACACATCAAATAAGCTATGAAAGGGTTAACAATTTGTATGAAAATACATAGCAGCTATCACTGACATACTGGTGTAAATCTCTTCTCATTTTATATTAAAACACAGGAAACCAGAATTCCTGTCATTTAATAGGTATTGTTTCTGATTGCATATATAACTTAAACATAGTATCCAAGATCATCAAGTCCTGTTCAGGTTGAAAAGACCTTCAGAAGTCATCTAGACAAACACCCTGCACAAAGCAGATCCAATTAGATCCAGCTGCTTGACTAATCCAGTCAAGTAGTTAATGTCTCCAAGAATGGAGATCTAACAACATACGTGACAAAACTCTACACTTAGTTTTTCTCAATAAGGAATTTTGGTCTCGTTTAAAGTACTGGAGGCTCCAATTCCAAGAGAGCACTCCTTCGCCAAATCATGTTAGAAGAAGGGTTAAGAATGGTTGATCATGAGAGTCATAACCATAATGGCAGAAGATTGATCCTCTATTTGAGGACCAGTAAATGAAAAATTTTAGAGGCAAAGATGACCGATTATTAATCAGGTCAAAGACCATTCATTTAAATTTCCATAACTTTACCATCAAAAGCAAAAGCAGCTTCAGTTTAAAGGAAATGAAACCCTATCCTACCAGCTTCCACCCTCAGAGTAAAGCCTCATTTCACCTACAACTTAAAGGCTGATTCTCAAACATGCACATTATTCACAGAAAACAAAAAGCGAAGGACTGCAGAGAAGCTCGTTGCCAGGGGACTGCTGCGAAACCATGCCTGCTGGCTGTGACTCACAGGCAACTACTGAAATTTATCTGCATGTCAGCAGGCCTTGCTGCACGCACGTAACGGTGACACACCAAGAGAAGACTGGTTATTCGGGTTTAAACATGAGAGACAAAACTCCTATGCCAGAACTCCCGAATATTTTTGAACTTGTATTGCTACTACCATAAAAAGGCAGAAAAACCAAAAGAGTTCTGAAACAAAATACTTTCACAGGTACTCATACCTTTGTAACATGATCTCCATTTCTGTAGAGCAATCCTTAACATTGCTGAGAAATAAGGACTGTTTTGCAAAACATGTCCTATTTTAATTGTAGGAAAAATGTGGGGTTTTTTTTTGAAAACATACACAGTATAATCTAAAAACTTTGTTCATTTGGTATAAACACTGCCTGTAGAAGACCTACAAACACCATGATGCTTTTTAGAAGGAAGAACAAAACATTGAAATAACAGGTTCTGCTCATTAGTGTTTAACTTCTAAAGAATCCAGAATTACCTATTCTGGGCTTGCTGTTCCAGAGTAAACAAATGCATTTTCCTTTCTGTTTTACCTTCCTTGTCATATCCAAGACTGCATGCGTTTCTGACCACTAGTGAGTCACAAGTTCATGACAGAAACACGTCTCAAGTGAAAACAGCTAATTTAGGCTCATTCCCAACTATGCATACTTCATGTAAGAACCACATTCTTTTTACACAAAAGGAGTTATACGTAATTACAGTTACATTCCCTTGCAAGTGTTTCTCAGTGCTACACATTAGGCAAACTATGTAACAAATGTGGGAGCATTCAATGGATAGTCTTCAATTCTTTTTTTTCCCTTTAATTGAGTTCTTTCTGTTCTGGTATTGCTTCATCCAGACCTCCTCCTAAGCAGCTGTACACACAATGTCGGATACAAGCTCTGTATACCAAGAAAACATAGCAAAGGCAGCTGAATCTCAGTAGGTCAACCTGAGACCATGATGTTGAGTCAGAAGTTGGTGCTGGGTTTAAGGTCAAATGATACTTCCAAATGAAAATATCAAATATAAATTTGGTTTGCCACCTACAAAAGGAAATTCCCCCAGATGAAGCATATAATCAAATAAGATTTTTTAAAACAAGCAAACAAAAATAAAATAATGCAATATTAGTAAGAGTGACTTGGAAGGGGAAGCTAGGACACGAGCCACTAGTCTGAGAAGGGCTTTTGTCAGAATGACACAAAACTACAGATGATGACCATATACTGCATCCTAATATGACCTGCTCTTGGTTCACTGAAAAGTATTTAAATAGTTAATTTCCTTTGTTACTGCAGGTATATTAATAATGGTCATATTTACGTGCTGTAAGCATTCCTGTCTCAACTGCATAATTCAGTGTCCTCAATTAGTGTTTTCCACCTAATGGCATCCTAACAGCTTTAAAAGGCTGCCACAACAGGCTTACTGTCAAACCAATAATTAAGTCAATCTAATTAAGAAATTAGTCTACATCACCTATGACTAAGATAATTATGACACTGAAAGACTTTTCACATTGTAGATGTACATAAATGCACATTTAAATATTTAATGTGTTGATAGTCTTACTAATGTCCTAGTGGTTAAAAAGCACCTGTAGTATTGGAAATCCAAAATGTTATCATACTGGTTCATCTGACAACTTATTTAAGTTGCTGTAACTTAAAGCCTTTTCAGCAAAACTCCCTCACAGTTCTAGAGTTTGAGAAGTATTCACTCCTCTCAAATGCACCAAGGGTACAGTTGTTGACAGAAGGGAGAATAAGGAAGAAAAATCCTTAACTGTCTGAAATACTATGTAATAATTACATTTTTGGGTTTATTATTTCAGAAGGTAACTACATTTTTTTTTCTGAATGACAACAACATGACCAAGGGCTTAAGTTAAGTGAATTAAGTAACCAATGATATATTCCTCATTATGTCATATTCCCTACTCAAGAATTGCTCTGAGGTTGGCAATTACTGACTTCATTAACTCCCAGCTATCTTTTTCTGTCATCTTCTACTGGTAACAGAAATATACGGATGAACTGTTTTAAGACATGCCGCTAGAAAAATTCCTAGCTTTCTTTCACAGAAGTCCATGCTAGTCACTAGCCACAAAAGAAGTACATTCAAGACTCAGTGACAATTTTCAACTGAGAATTTGAAAAAGTGTTCGTACTTCAAACACAAAAACTGTGACTGTAAAATATATTAGTTCTAAATACAGCTATTAAGACAACGTACTTACTTAGGCTACTCAGTTGCCTGATTATATTTGCCAAGGAGATGTTGGTGACACATTCCAATTCATTCTTGATACCTCGGGGCAGAGCGGTGTGGCACAGGTGCCTGGGGTCTATGTTCCTTTTTACCAGCGGCATTCTGAAATGTATCAGAGGACCAGCAAACCTGCAAAGGAAAGAGACACGATACTGTTATAAGTCTAATTATATTTTAAATTTAGGTTATGCGTAAAGTTAAATCAACTAATCCTAACAAGATAAAAATAGCTCCATAATACTGATAGAATTCATTGCTCTGAGAGTACATAAATATTTTTTTCTTTGCCCAAAGAAAGATTTGTTTAATTCTCTCTCTTTAAATCCTTACCCGATTGAGATTTCAGTGAAGAAATAATTTTTTACAGTTCAGGTTTTTTATTCCCCCCCCCCCCTAAAAAAAAAAGACGGGAAAATCTTTGTAGCACAAACCCATTAAAGAAAGATTGAGTTCTTGATGAACTACTTCCTTATTCAGGCCAAGCAAAGTCCAACAACAAATTCCCTTTATTATGAGGTCAAAGTCAAACTAGTTGTCTATTACACTCAAAAGGTAGATATGATTTATTCATTTTGTCCTGTTACTAGCAGGAGTCACCCTTCTAATTTGAACATCACTTCTAAATCATACCTAGTCGCGGTAAGAAAAGAGAAGATGCTTCCCTTCCACACTTACACTGCTACTGACAATAAATTAATTTAAGAATGTGTCTTCCAAATACAAAAGTCTCCACAGCAAACTTCTCCAGACTGAAAGGCAAACAAGTTTTCCACAACATAACCTGTATGCAATCCCAGTCCCTCAACCAGACAGCCTGACACATCTGTCCTCTGCTTAGAAGTTCTACCCCAAAATGTTCTCAGGATGCAAGCCAGGCTTTGTGTTGAGCCACAGAATGCATCTTCCCTACAGTATATATTGAGACACTGTTATCCTTACTTGGTCAAAACTGAGAGATTTTTTGCATAAGAATAACACAAGGCCATGGTGGTAGAGCTGAAATTTTGTTGACATGGAATGGCACAGTGAATTGAGAGTCAAAGGCAACTGTAATAGAGTACTTTCCCCTTGAAGACTGCTTAGATTCTCCTTGCCATGTTTTCTGGGAGTGTATTCTTTCACTGAAGCCAGGACTTGTACCTGAGGGATGCAGGCAGGATCCTTAAATCTACCTGAGAAACACCTCTATGTCTCCAGGATATGATTAGATGCCATTAATTGCATTTTAACATCATGTCTACCACCCTTATTTTCTTGAGAGAACAACAAAAAATATTTTATGCTTTTGAGGGATAAAAGTCAATAAAAATGATTCTTATGGTCACTGGCTAAAGGGAAATACTATACAGTTCTTAAAATTGTGTAACTATTTTCTCAATATTAACAGTAAAAATTATGAAAGAGTGCATGGGGCAGGGTTAAGTATAAGAACAGGTTTTTATTCTTATTTTTATTTTCTATAAATACCCCAAATCTTCCTAGTCGCTAAACATCTAAGTACTGAAAAGTTAGTTGTTACACATAAACTAAATAAAATAAAAAGTGTAAATCTGAACACTGTCTCAGATAGAAGCAATGAAAAAGTGTTTATAAACCCTTAACTACAGGTTTGTTATCACAGTTCCCCAACAGAAAATAAAGGAACCATTCTGTCACTGTCAAAGAAACACAACAAATGATATGTGAGCAATGTTCTACAGAAGCAATTAAATATTAATTCCAGAGTTGAGCCCTTTCTTGATTACTGCTTTAATGATACTGCTGTATAAACAGCACAGTAGACAAGTCTTTTAAAAATGGTCCAAACAAGTATGTAAAGAAAACATTTTCACAGAAAAATTTCACAATTTCAATGCTTTCTAATATCTGAATAATGCCATTGTGGCTGTCCTACAAAAACATACAGCATAACAAGAAAAGGGAGCAATGGAAATAGTAAGTATGGTAAAAGGAATAGTTTCCAACAGGAATAAACTTGGAAGGGAAACAAACAACACAAGACATAACTGACACCTTTGAAATTATGCATCATGTTTGAAAACTATGCAAAGCCTGAACAGAGAATATATACCCAATTCCCACAAAAATTAAACCAAGGAGGTAACAAAGGAAAATATCACTCAAGCATGCTTAAGACAAAGGAAAAGGTATTTTACACTATGTTTAATAAATTCTGGAACTCATTGCCACAGGATGCTGCATACAAAAGTACCTGCTGGTAATTTGTCCACTATGGACCTCATATTCTTTGCAGTTTGTTGCAACCACTAGAAGGTCTTCATGATTCCTGCCCAAGTTAATCTAGTGATCCCAGCACAGAGAGCAACAGGTGTGTGACAGTAAATGGAACTTTACTGTACCCACAGAATTTCTTTGCTCCTATAAAAGATGTTTCCTATCGTAGTTCTTAATAAGAAAGGTGAAAAATTCTGAAATCACTCTATTTATATGCAGCTTTAGAGCTGTGAAGAGGAAAAAAAACAAAAAAAGGCATTGTTACAATCTAGTATATCCTTTAGGTTAAACACAAAAAAACCACACTTCCCCACCACCACTTGCTACCAAACCATGCATTACCCAAGCCCCTGGGGCAGCAAAGGAAAAATTCATTCCTAGATCATGAAATCCTGTTACCATGTCATTCCCAAGTAAACTCTGCAAAGTGTTCATAACCCCAGCCAGGCAGAAGAGAGAAGTAGCTTGTCAGTGTATAAGAGGATCCCTCGACTGAAAGGTTACATGACACCTACACTCAGAGGTTTACAGATCTCCTCCTGACACACAGGTCTCCCTCTCCTCAGCCCCGCTGCTTCCCAGCTCAAAACTCAGGAAGGCAAGGCAATCCTCAAGCACAACTACCTCCTCTTCCCTGCAATCCCACATAAATTTTTTGAGGCAGTTTTTACTAAGTGAAGCAGCACCAGTTATCTGGAAGTACTTTATAGTGATCTTAAACTGAAACTCCTCTTTACAAAGAGATGCTAATCTCTTTCGTAGAGCTACACTATCGAAAACTCTTCTACCCCACTTCCTATACATTCTTTGAAGCACTGAATCCACTTGAGAAGCCAACTCTAATCTTCTTTGCAAACCCCTTCACTACTTCAGTTTCACAGTGGCTGGCACAAACTCACCCCCTTCACATGTGCTTCAGGTAGGAGTACAGAATACAAATGTGTGTACATAACACCTGCTTAATGTTTTGGTTAAGTTACCATGCTTTGATACCTGATATTTTAGGAATTACGTAAAAAGCTCTAGTTGCTTTTCAATTATTTCCTATTACTTGAAAAAAAATGCATAACAATGGCACTAATGAGAGCTAATTAATACGTTTTCAGAAGAACAGCCTTAATGAGATTTGGCCACACTTCTTTTCAAAAAGACACGTTTTTGAGTGTGTTGCACAGCCCTCTTCACCTATTAGAGGTCTTAAAAGTGAGTGATACTCTTCTACTTCTGTCTCATACTTCTCAAACACTGCTGGCAGCAGCTGAGAAACCTACTCTTGGGACACCTGCCCCCTGTGCCCACAGCCACCTGCTCCAAACAGGACAGTGTCACCCTGCTGTGGGTGCTGAGAGATTGCCCTGGGGAGCACATATGTAGGAAAACAGCTACCATTTTCCCTTCAACAAGTTCCTGTAGAAATATTTGAGAATTGCAAGATGTGTGGAGAAATGTTACGTGGCTTAGTAGGAGCTTGTGAAAAATCTGAAATGTCAGTATTCACAGTGACAATTCAAGTTTTCTAGCAAGTACAGTAAGACAAGCAGAATGAAAGCATAACATTAAGGTGAGAAAAACTGTCCAACAGTTTAACTGGTAATTAAATTATACTTCAGTTTCTTTTTCAGAAGACTAATGAAATTTCATGATCATGTGGTTTTTTTAATCAAAGTTTACTTCTGATTAGGTTACATTTCATCCTTACTAAAAGTGTCATTATTGTCTTAGCATTACTGAAAGATATTAATCTATAATTTTTCTATAATATACCAATAATACAGCACTGAATGCCCTTCCTTTCATGAAGTTAAATTTAATTCCAACCATTTCTGTAGCACATCTTTAGGACTCAATATTACCATATTACTTGTAATTTTCCTTTAACAATGTGCAACAGCAATGCCTTTCATATGCCCCATTTAATTGATCATGTTCTAGCTGCTGGCAGAACAGACCACAGCTTGAAATGCAACAATCAATTTAACACTTCCCCCACTCACCCTTAGAAACATAAACAGAATATACAATAGTTTTTATATTTGCTTACATAATCATGTACTAACTGCATCTACGCTATACAGACTTTGGGACAGAATGAAAGTAGCTAATAAAAAAAATCTTAAATGTGTTAATGAATCTAGTAAAATCAGAATTATATCAGTTAAAAAAACAAGCTCATGCTCTTGGCAAATTTTCTTCTAATTATACTCCAAGACATCATATGCTATACCAGTTGCAGAAATTCCAAAGATGAAGCTTTTATAGTGCACACCTCTACTGTGAAAGGCAAATGTGCAAAGACTTCATACAGCTTGTTTCTCTGCAGCTCTCATGGCAAGATCAAGGTGCAGGCATAAGCTTAAGAAGAAACAGACACCTACAGTGCAGTGTCCTTCAACAAAGTAGGCCACTACCACCTACTGCCGAGTCAACTTAACGATTTTTAAACTCTACAGGCAATTAACATCCCTTAGAGGATACATCTTGGAACTGACAAGATGACAACTGACATCTTAAATTGACAATTCAACAGAAATGTGTTAAAATTACAGTTTTGAAATACTTTCCATTATGAACCATATCACAGAATGGAAGATCTCCTTGGAACACTTCCCTCAAATCTCGGTCTTCTGCAACTCAATTTCAAAAACTTTTCTAACTGTAAGTAATTAGGAAGAGATGACCTTACTGTAACTAAAAAACATGCAAAAAATGCAGAATATATTACTAGAATCTGATGTTGACATCACTGCTGTTTAAGAATGAGTGTAAAATGAATAGTTTACATCTTAAGACCTCCTATACTAGACTGTCTTCAAAAAATTTGCTACACATTTATAGAATCACAGGATCACAGAATATACCGAGTTGGAATGGACTCATCAAGATCACCAAGTCCAACTCCTGGCTCTGCACAGGACACCACAAGAATCACACCATGTGCCTGAGAGCATTGTCCAAATGCGTCCTGAGCTCAGACAGGCTTGGTGCTGTGACCACTTCCAGTATTCAATAACCCTCTGATATCCAACCTAAACCTCGTCTGACCCAGCTTCATACCGTTTCCTTGAGTCCTGTCACTGGTCATGATAGTTTGGTCAACTTAAGAAGCAATGTCTCTATAGGGCATAGGAAGGAAGTAGATAATTTATTTTTTAATTAAACCACAGAGTCACTAACAAAATGTTTCATATTTTATCTGTAGGCACAAATGTAAAAAATACTGTTCCTCAAGTAATATGAACAGCAATCTCTCAAAACAGTCTCTAAATATTCTGTTGCTGAACTGAAGATAAGATTATTCAGGGATAGATTAATATGTCACTGAAGGCTCTATCTCAGTAACATTAGCAAGATAATAACGAACAGATTGTAAAAACCAATCTACCTCATATAACTATAAAATATATTTTTAAATAATTTGTAATTTTTATTCTGTATTTAATAATGACTGCTGTATCATTTTAATTGTCTGTGGCAATTAGTATTTTCCTCTTATAGAACAATCTGTAATCATCTCAGCACATCTGTCATATCACATAAGCAGAAAAGACAACGCAGTCACAAAAATGGGTAGGATTTGAGTTCTGTTCAATCTCTAAGGCTAATTATAGACAGAGCTAAAAAATTACTTTTCAGGTATTACCATCCAGCCAAATTTCTCTCAGATGTGTATCTCAAGACTACAATCTCTCCCCCATGCATGTGTGCACACCTGCACACACAGAGGCACACTCATCTTTAAAACACATGAAAAAAATATTTCAAAATCAATTTGGATGTGATTACAGACACAAACCACAGCCACATCTATTTACTTGTCAAAATTTATGTTTATACAAATGAAAAAAGTGCAATAATTTTTACACTGGGGAAAAAAATTGTATTTTCAGCCCTCTATAGGTTGTGACTGTAATGAAGTAGTATAATAAAAATGAAGGCAATTTTGGCAAGTTATGGGTGGAAATAAATTGAGTGATTAGTAATTTACATACTGATTTATGAGAGCTTTATCTGTGATAAATCAGTTTTTCAAAAAAATCTTAAATTGTTATTGTCACTGAGATGACTGGTGATGGCAGCAATAGCAGAATTCTCAGTATGGGTAACACTGCAAAATATGACTCTAGTAGCAAAGCAACAAGTACAACTTCATTAATAGAAACAGCAGCAACATTTCAGGGGAGAAAGTTGACATACCAGTTCATAACTACAAGGAAGGTTTTAGAGGAAAAACCAGCATAATTTCAGCAAGTGAAACTGCAATCTGGGTCAAGTCAATGAGCTCTATGCAACAAAACAGCACGCAGCAACCACTTTCTACCCACTGAGTCCAGCCCTGGGGGCTTCCATACCATTTCCCGTTCTGCTGGGGAAAATCATTTGAAGTCCACCTCTGGCTACAACCTGCTGTATAGCTTTGGGCTTTCCTCAGTGTCCTCACTCTCACCTGTGTTTTGTTTGTGCTGCCACTGGTACCTCTTGTCCCAGCATGCAGGTGAGAGAGGCTGTAACCATCATTTATACAGTCTTCTCCTGTCCTCAAACCCTAACGAAAAATTTCACTCCGATTATGTGTACAGAGTAAAAACATAAGGTATCCCAAACACAAGGAGAGAATATGCAGCTCAGTATTGGGGGCTTTTCCCCCCAATACAAGTGCAAAATACAATAGGATTAAATACACAGCATGTGGATTTTGCAAATTTCATCCCTATTGTTAAGCAGAATTCCTATTAGTGAAGTGGAACTCGAACACAAAGAACTCAGAGCACAGCAGCTCACTAACTGTGCCTTTTCAAGATAGTTTCTTTCTACAAGGTTAAACTCAGCTTGAACTTTTTTCCTTTGTTTTCACCTATGATTTTCCAGAATATAAACAAGTACCTACTGATTTGTCAATTTATTATGCATTAATTCTTTTCACCATGTTAATTCCCTTATTTCACACTACCAACAGCTTCCATCTTAACTGCCTTTTAAATGTAAGTCGCTCATGTCAACTTTAACATATCAACAGAAAAAACAGGAAAAAAAAAATCCAGCCATCATACCTGCAGTTATTTGTATTGCTAATAATTGTAAAAACATCTCTGTTCATCTTAATAAAGAAGCTATTCAATTCAAATTGCACTTGGAAAAAAAAAACACATTAAAATAAATCAGGTTGAACACTACTACCCTGAACAGCTGGAGGAAATAAGGCACTAGGCCAGTTACATTTCTGGCTTATAGACAAAATTAAATGAAAAAAGTTAGACATGACGCTCTTTAGCATGTCTACAACAAGAAACATTTAAACTTACAAATTTCTTTCACAATAAGTACGTTAAGCACAAATAGAAATAAAAAATTATAATGAACTTTTTTTGGTATAATAACTTACTTTCAAAATATATGTATAACATAAAAAACACAGAACAGACAAAGAATAAAATTTCTGACGAAAAAGCCTTCCTATGTATATTTAAAAAATAAAATAACACTAAGGATTTCCAGATGTTAGATGGGAATTATTTGGTATTTGCTTTTGGTTTTCCTTACAATTCTACTTCTTAGTAGCTTTAAACTAAAACTTTAGTTACATATATGATGATCCAATTCCTTCATGACCTGTCATATTTTAAGTTTACAAAACAGTAATCAGAAACTGAATAGAATAAAATTGCATTCTTCAAATCCAAATCCTAAAGTCACAAAATACTAATCACCAATTTTTTACCTTCCAATATTGAAACTGCAGCATTGAACTACAGTGAATACTTACAAAATCAATCTTGTGAATAGTTCATAGAAGAGATGAGAATCACTAAAAAGAGGTATAAGTTGTAATGATAGTTTACTAAAAAAAATTTAAAAAAATTAATTACATTATTCATATGTCCATATATAAACGGAGAAATATTTAAGTCATATGGAACCACATTGCACTTCATTGTTAGGATATTAATCAAGAAAAAAACAGTGACTCCTTGCACTTGCTTTTCTACTAAGCTTTTTGAAGAAGCTTATTTTAAAAATATAAAACAGATGAACAATATATTTGCATAACAAACCTGGACAGACACATGCAGCTACCTTGAAACAGAAATCTTTTAAATTATTACATGTAAGATTAGAAAAAGAGCTGCAAAATTTCTTATCAGCATTACTAAATATTATTCAGAATACCCTGTACTCATTAATTTTCTCCTAGTGAGCTCCTGTCAGGTCATTTGATTAAAAACAATTTTGGAAGTATCCTGGGTTCTAATTTAGGTGCAGCCAAGAATGCTCAAATTAATTTTTGATTACAAGTTTTCCTCTGTTCCCCAAAGGCTAAAAATGTATTAAAGCATAACATAGTATGGGACTTGAAATTGCTTTTTGAGACCTATGTTTTATCTGATGACATTTTTTCTCTCTGCATTAATCTCGTCTTCCTGTTAACAGTTTCTGTGTATGGTGTATAACACAAAAGCCCTATGATGGATTGCAACAAAAGCTCTTTATTATAGTCTTGACAGAGACAGATAACTAATCCAATGTTAATTTAAAATCAAAACCTTAGTACCAGAACTAAGGGTACAGTTTCTGTGGTTTTAGTATATCTTATCATAACATGCAACCTCTGAAAATTTTCTACAATTTTCCTTGAAAATATATATTCTACACATTAACAGTTACCTTTGTTACATAGTTCTTTACCAGTCCAGGATAAGACCTATTTAACGCACATATCAATTTTATAACAATCTTATAAAATTTGCCAAATGCAAATAAAATCAATGCCAGTATATTTCTGTTGCACAGATAAAACCACTTGCTTTTGAACGAACAGTATTTCCTGGCAGTAAATTACAAATATTTAAGGAAAAGGTACCTGAACTTCCCAGCTGCTAAGAAAAGCAACCTGGTAGGTACTGGGCAGACAAGGTGATTTCACCCTGGCTACGGCACTGAACTGCTGTGTTCCCCATCGGCAGTGCCCTGCCAACTTCCAGAACTCCTCCCGTCGAGGGAGCCCCCGGGCTGGGGCACTGTTCCTCGCAGCCAACACCTCCCACGGCAGCTCCAAAACAGGGCTGGCCCTCGCACCAAGGCATTAGAATTCAACACACAGTGCCCTGCCCTAACAACAGAGCTGCCCTTACAAAGGAAACACAGACGCGCTCGCCCCCGGTGACCAAAGCCTGCCCTTTTTTCCCCAGACACAAGCGGAGAACCCCCTGAAGGCAAAGCGATTAAGAAATAATTATTCCTTTGGTACCGAGCTACTACTGGTAAATATTAAATTACGATGTGCCAAAAATGAAATAAATAAGTTGCTGCGCACTGGTGAGGCAAGGAAGGAGGGGGAATACAACAGTCTGGGTGTTGTGTTGATCTTACTGATTAATCTGAGAAGGAAATTGAATGCTAATGAAATAATAAATGATGCTGGGAATCTACAGTAGTAATGAGACCAATGTACAGACGGCAGTGACTAAGAAATGTCACACAATGCAGTTCCTGTATATTAATTCACCAGTGATACACACTATATTAACTACTACTCACTAAAATAAATAACAGGTGTCAACAATGACTATCGGAAGCTTTTTGTGCCTCAAAACATTATTAGAGATTTCAAGAAGTGATGTTAGCACTGGAGGAGCCACGAATGAGTCACATATTTAAAAAGGAAATTTTCACTGCACTTTATCCTATGATACCAACTGCCTAAATGCATTTTATGCTTGGATACCAAATCCACAAATGACAGATTACTGGTTTTGATTTTCTTATCCACAGTTTTAAAGAAAGAATTAAGATATACCAACTATCAAGTGGGATATAAAAATGTGTAATAATCACCTTATTATTACTAGCTGAGCTTCTTTGTAGATGAATTTCCCCCCTTGTGAAAAGTGAAATTCCTGAGAAGAGGATTTGTTGCAAAAAATGCCAAGGCACAGAAACAGTATTTTACCCTGTCTACTGCCATTTATGCTACTTAACATGTTTGAAGAGCCATGCTGCAGGAAAAAGGTATTAATATCTACAGAGAAGCTGTTTACTTTTGAACTGAAATGCTATTAAATATTCAACAGCACAGAAACAGTCCCATTCAAATATCATCATTTTACATAGGGGATTTCCAGTAATTTCTTGGGTAAACTCTTCTACAACCAACTACATCTCACACACAGAAAAATGTGTCAATTCTCCCTCTTTCCCTCTGAGTTTTGTTCCTCTGTACTTTCAGATTACATACATTAATTCTTACTCTCATTGTTCGCAACATTCAGGTATTTATAGATTTCATACACTTTCTGTGCTTGCAATTCTACCAAGTTATAAATTTCTGTTCTTATTTAGCAGAAAAAAAACCATGGAAGTGTCACTAAGTCCAGTAATGTTTATTACTCGTGCTCAAACACCATCTAATTTATCGGCACTTGTTGGAATCCAAAACTGAAAGCAGCATTCTGGATGCATTCGTGTTACATAAGCATACCTAAACAAGTCTAAACATCAGGATGGTGTTCAGCTGGCAATGGGCGCTGGCAATTTAGAAAGCCAACTCTATCCTGGGCTGCATGACAAGCAGTGTGACCAGCAGGTCGAGGGAGGGGATTCTCCCCCTCTACCTTGCTCTCGTGAGATCCCACCTGGAGTACTGCATCCAGTTCTGGGGTCTCCAATATATGTGTAGTGACAGTAGCATGTAGTGACAGGACGAGGTGTAATGGCTTTAAGCTGGAAGAGTTTAAATTAGATATTTAATGTTTAGATTATATAATATGAAGAAATTCTTTACTGTGAAGGTGGTGAGGCATTGGCACAGGTTGCCCAGAGAAGCTGTGAATGCCTCATGCCTGGAACCGTTCAGGATGGAGGGGGCTCTGAAAAACCTGGTCTAGTGCAAGGTGTCCCTGCCCATCGCAGGGGGTTGGAAGTAGATGATCCTTAAAAGTCCTCTCCAACCCAAATCATTCTGTTTCTGTGAATACTTTTAGTTGTAACATTATTGGTTGCTATCATCTACTCCAAATTTGCACCCGCATAAATTAATTTTTGCAAATTTTTTTCCCCTGATTAAGTTTCTTGTCCATTGAATGTTGAGGTCTGAGGCCCAGACTCTCAGCTCCTAGTCCTTTAATTAACTATTCTGAAGTGAAATGAGATTCTTTAAAGGATCACATTTACAACTTGCAATAGGAAGTTTTTTCTATTAGCTTAATTTATATGACTTCCAAAGAATAAATAAACTTTTACAGAAAATCAAAGAAACTACTCATGCCAATATTTATTAAGAAGAAATCTGATGCTATTTGCCCTTCCGTCATAACAATTTGATGAAAGATTATATAAAAGAACAGGTACTCACTTAGAAAATTTATGTAGCAAGTAGGGATTATACGCATGAAGGTTTTTAAATGTTATATTTTAATAAATGAATTCTAATATTTAATTATTTCAACGCCTTAAAATATATCACACAGAAAAACTCATTTTCCACACAAAATTAGATTTCCTTGTAATTGCATAAGCAGCATTTAAAGACCTTATATTTACATATGTATTTTTCCCCGAATTTAAATACTGAAATTAATTCTAGCCACCATTTACTTTCTCTGTCCATGGCTGAGTTTAAGAAATATTTCTGCCAGGAAATGAATAAATATTGCAGAGTATATTAATTTTTTTGTGAAGATTAGAATGAATTAAAGCTAGTCCTCTCAAGGCTTTTGTATCATGGTTGATTGTGAGCTTTAACTAAAGATGTTCCCATAATTGGGATATCTGTAGAAAGCCTTTCCTCTCTGGTTTCCCGTATCTATTTACAGGTAAATCAACACTGTCACCTTTCCATTGCCCATAACAATTGCAAAGACATACATTTTCATAATATGTGCAGTAGTTTAATGATGTTTCAAATATCTGTTCCTCTATGATATTTCTCTCAAGTCTGAAGTCACTTAGAAATTATTGGGATGAAACAGGAATCAGACAAACAGAAAAACCCTCCTTTTCTTGACCCCAGGTTTGGAAATTTGATTTTTAAAATTTTTAAGTTGGTTTTGTGCTATGCATTGAACAACAATTATTTAAAGTTATAGTTTAAATAACCGAGTGTTTTCAGCTGTGCTTTTCTCTTACATCAGACTTCTTAATAGAGGTAAAGGTACACCTACAAGGTTGATGGCATCAACAGTATTAAATCACTATGAGCAAAAAACCTGCAGGTACATATTTATCAGGGAAAAGAAGGTGTTCTCAGTCTGCAGGGAAAACATCCTCAGGACTGTTAAACGTGACAATCATAGTATCTTCCGTGATAAAGGAAAACACTGACTAAATACAGATCTCTGCTGGCTCCTTTCAGGGAGTCAAGGAACCACAGACATGAAAAGCAAAAGAAAAGAAGGTGAATCTGTTTATTCTTGATGCAATACAGCAAAAAGATTAGCCTAGCCAGCCAAGAGGAAGGGCAGATCTTGTACGGCAGTTAATAAAAGTTCGCTCTTTCTCTCTTAACAAGTATTTAGCAAAGAGCAGATAATGATAGAATATGGATGTAGAAATGAGATTTATCTTTAGCTGTCTCTACAGGGAGCTCTGAAAAGATAGCTTGAAACTGTTAGACTTTGAACTAGTACATATAATTATCAAGTAATAAAGTTACCTGTTTGTCTCAAAGGTAGATAAAGTAAACACCAAGGAACTCAATAATTTCAATAATTCCTTTTGCAATTAAAATATGTTAACTGCAGATATTCAGAGAATTCAAGACACAGTATTGGAACGGAATTGTATAAAAAGCTAATTATCAAATATTCATTCTGTAATCTAAACGTTCGTTTCAAGTATAGGAAAAGAGAGGAAGGAAATGGACATGTCTGGAAAGACAACAACACAGTCGCTTCATCAGCCTCTGAGGACAGCAGCTGGAAATCACCATACCTAGCTAAATGTTGGAGTTTCCACAGAACGCACAGAAATTACAGGTGCCTATAAAGAGCAACCCTGTCTGTTTACTTTTTTTTTTTCTACCAAGGGTATATGAAACAAACAAGTAATCTAAAAGGCCTTCATGTACTTCAGGTTAACTCTATTTACTCTCTTTGAAGCACTGGCGCTTCAAAGGAAGGATGATTCTTGCCTCCTGAACAACTGCTGTTAGCAGAACTCACTCAAGAAACGGGAAGACTGATTAAAGGATGGACACAAGATTAAGAGGAATGAATTCATGCCTCCTTACTGCAGTAATAAAAAGCATTAAGCCACAGAACACTTTGTGTGAAAGCACTTTATACCGAGCAAGCAAATAAGGAAGTCAAATCTTATCCAGCAACTGGGATATTAGCTGCAAGCAGAAATACTTAGTTCCCAGATCTTAATCCCAGAAAATAATTATACACTTAAAACATACACATATTGTCATTAGATAAAACCATATCCAGAATTATTGATTTGAAAATTAGATATGCGTCCTTCCAATTTAATGTCCTGGTTACTTGAAAGGTATTTTTCCTCTATTACCTAGCTCCTTCTCCCCTAGAAAGGAGAAGACATAGGTTTAAACTACCTATCTTGAGTGTTGTACAGATATTTTTCAGTGGCCTAATATGTCATAACCAACCAAATGTGCTATCAGTCAGAGACAGTAATGACCACTCTCAGATGAGATGAAATGGGTCATAGATCTAATCCCCAGGTCACCTTTCCAAGCTTCTCCTGGGAATGACAGAGAATTTAGGAGGCTATCCACATATCTAGACAAATTAGGTACCTCTAAGCAAGTGTGGGTGACTCAAGTTAAATGATTCAAATACGCAGGGAGAAGCCTAATGTATTTATACACACAGCATTAAGCAGTCTTGGAAAATAAACAGATTTTACTATCTGAGATGTATATATTTTGAGTAGGTAAAATACCATTTGGGTAGGATATGTCATCCTTAAACCACAAACCTAATCCTATGTAATGTAGAAGACAACGCTGTATAACTGTATTTATGAACTAATCAAGCTCCATCTTAAATCTGGTTACAAACTTGCCCCAACATTAAATTTAAGCAAAATTCACTCCTTAGATGACAGGAGATAATATGCGAATTCCATTCTAGATTTATGATTAATATTAATTTTTTCCCATTTTAGAACTGTTATTCATTGCCCACTTTTCTTAAAAAATTCTGTCTCTCCAACTGTACTCTGTGCTTTATTATGTTTCCAGTTTTACATAACTAAAACATATTATAATTAAATTTAAGATAATTAAACCCAGGAAACAATATGCCTTTTTGAGAGAAGAACAAGTTGTCTAGTCAAGGAAGTTCAGAGTACCTTGATTATCACATGGACATTGGTTCAACTCAAGAGGTGTTCTTAAAATATTGATTCAGGTTATTTTATTAACTTACAGCTAGGATGCTGTAATTAGTATGTTGATGAAACACCAGTCAGGAATCCACATAATCTGGAGACATGTCTGAAAAGGAGTGGATGTGGAATTTAACACGGGATTCAGCATAAGGATGGGCTGTTATGTGATGTAGTTATATGACGCATTTTATCAGTGTATAGAAAGAGGATGTAGGGAAACACTAGGAAAAATCCATTGTACAGATCATAGCTTGGAGAAGGTAAGCAGAAGTGGAAACTAAATTCAGTCCAAGCCACAGGTCTGCTGTTCCCCAGTATATAGGCATATCCACAGCCTATTTTTGAAAGGGAATGGTAAATGTCTACGCAAATGTACTTCATGGATTGTAACAGAGGTGGGAGAATTCCACTGATCAATGCCATGAGACTACTAGAAACAAAATGAGAAGTTTCTTCCTCTTTAAAACAGAGCTCTTAACTAAGCAGTCTCTTTGAGACATGGACAGATAAGAGTATAAAGGCACCACTGTGTCTGGGAAAGTTTCACAAACATTCATACAAATTGGAAACATTCACTGGAGCATGACCAAAGAAGAGCAATGGAGCTGGTGAAGGGTCTGGAGCACAAATCCCATGAGGAGCTGCTGAGAGACTTGGGGTTATTTAACCTGGAGAAAAGGAGGCTCAGGAGTGACTCTATCTCTCTCTACAACTATCTGAAAGGAGGTTGTAGCTAGGTGGGAGCTGGTCTCTTCTCCCAAGCAACTAATGGCAGGATGAGGAAACGGCCTCAAGTTGTGCCAAGGGAGGTTTAGACTGGACGTTAGGAAAAATTTCTTCACTGAAAGGGTTGTCAGTCATTGGAACAGGCTGCCCAGGGAAGTGGTGGAGTCACCATCACTGGAGGTATTTCAAATACATGCAGGTGTGGCACCTGGGGACATGGTTTAGTGGTGCAATTGGCAGTGTTAGGCTATTGGTTGGACTCCATGATCTTAAAGGTCACTTTCAACCAAATGATTCTGTGATTCATACAAAACTTAGTGGGAATATTCATACTGCAAATTCAGATAGTCATCTGTCTTTCTGTAAGTAAAAAAACAACAAAATTAATTAATTAAAGTAACATTTCTCTGCATTTTTCTATAGTAAAATCTTAATTTCAATGATAACATAATTTTATACGACTAAAATTCTTAGCAACAAATTTGAAGTAATATCCCAAAAAAGAAAAATTTTTATTTTTTGCAATAAATATAAGAAATACAAGCTGTAAATAAAATCCTTGCCTTACCCTATACACCACAATGACAGATGCAATTAAAATAACATCTGCTTGGTTACTCTGGAAGATCTTGAGATTAGCTCAGTTGGTTAGAGCATAGTGATAACACCAAGGCTGTGGGTCCCTTCCAACTCAGAATATTCTGTGAAATCTGTGAATCTTCAATCAAAACCCTTATCAAAAGACCAGAAAACAACCAAGGAAAGTAAAAAGCTTGTTTAAAAAAGTACTACCTTTAGTGCAATCTGAAATAAATTAATGCTTCTGACTGCAACAAGTAAAAGCTAAACCAGCCACCAAATGTCATCTCTATTACTTGCAGATCAATACTGGAATAGACATGGCTATGCACATAATAAAGTAGATATCAAGTTCCTACTAATAGTCTGGAGATTCCTTTCAACCATAAGTGGGAGAGAATACCACATTGGTGACAAAACTGATAATGATGTTCATTCACTAAACAAATGCACATTTTTATATTTATATATAGATACGTTGAAAGGTCCTAAAGATGAGATTTATAAAAGAAAATTTAACTTGGTTTCACAAAATATGATTTCTGCACATTTCTCAGAACCCACAGCAACTTCATCAGTTTTTATAATCCATAACCACAATTTAGTAGTGTTCCAAAATGGCTAGACTCTCATGTGGTGAGAGTCAGAATTCACAGCTATCAGAATTCACTGCTGAACTCCCAATTAAAAAGGCTAACAAAATTACCAGCTTTGATAATTTATATTTAATGCACACGGCAACTCCTACATGCTTGGAGTTATTCTATTAGTGCTGAGATGATCCATTCCAACGTACATGAGTCAGGGGGAGGGAGTGGCACAGTAATCTGAGTATTAGAGCAACATGAAAGAGGTTTCAAAATTTCTATCCCAATCATACAATGAACCAATTTTCCTCCAGAGAACTAATCAAAAAGCAACTAACAAAGAAAAAACAATAGTAAGAAGACAAACCCTCTGGTTTACTATTAAGCTATATCACAAGTCCAAAGCATGTTCTTCCAATATCCAGTTTATGTCCGGCACCACTACAGGGAAAATATTTTGTTAATATAAGAGAAAAGGAAAAAAAACAAAACAAAACAAAACAAAAAGAGACCTTCTATAAGACTTTACAGTAATACCATTATCATTGTATAAATATTTAGACAACCTTGTCCATAAATAAAAAGGATTAAAGTAATTGTCCAGCACTTTGTCATACAGTCAGTCCTAATGAAGGGTCTAAGTTTACCTAGCCATAATTATTCTCCACTACTGCTGTCACTCAAAAATATTACTGCTTACTGAAGAAAGAGAAGCATCTCTTCACCTAATTAAAGAAAATAACCAAATGATTATGCAACACTTAGAGCAAAACTGTTGATGATAAGAGGAGATTCTTGTTATTTGTAGATCCAGTCCACGTAACAACAGTGACAATTAAACGGACAAAAAAAAGCCTTAGGAACAGGTTTTTCTCACTACAAAACTAGATAATTTCACTGTGAAGGTGCTTTGCTGAGAATGTTTCATTATCTAAATAGTTTTCAATAACTGCCATGTTTTTTTAGTGATTTCTAATAGCTGATATTGAATGAACAGAAAGTAAGTTCCCACATTTCTCAGAAGTTTGCATGAGACTGATACACTTTTGGTCTTCAAGGGGCATCACTTTCTTCCCTGCCACTTCCAACTTACTTAAAGGTCACCTGTTCCTTCTAAAAATAACTGCAGATGAGAACAATTCTAAAAATCCCCTTTCAGCTTCTAGTCAGGATTGCTGAAATTGTACTGAAAATATGACATTGGGCACCCCTGGACAGGAAGCAAGTACAAAGAGCCTGAAGCCTGGTGAAATGGATCCACAGGGTGAGTTTCCTGGCATGAAAGCACTTTTAACCAGAGATTCTATTTCAGGAAGCCTTGACATCTCCTCCAAGACAAAGCCACTGCACTACAAAAAACTCTCAGAGTTCTGCCAGGGCTTCCTAAAGGAGAATCCCCTAGGGACTGCTGTCAGAATTTCCTGCTGCTTTGAGTCACTTTGGAGAGACCCCAACTTAATAGCTGGACTCTTTAATCAGCCATGTTCAGCAGAGCACCTTTTGCATTTCTGCTTTCCTAACCCCCATAGGCTTTTTTGAGGGGGAAAGAGGTGGGCGGCAAAGGCAACTTCTGCTAAAGCACTCTTCCCTTCACCCTACTACCCTGAAGAGCTCACTCAACAAGATCTGTCTCTGTGTTGAATCCATCCAGGTGCTCAGGAGACTGAAGACTGCAAGAACCCGCAATGAACAAATCCCAAGATTTAAAAGACTCGAAAAATCATAAAGCTGAGTAAAAAAACCAGGTTAAGTTTCAAGGTCATCTACAGTCCGTTCTTCCACTATAAGGAAGGATCAATTATACACAAGTTATTACCCACAAGTTATTATACACCAGTTATTACTAGCAAATTATCAGTTAACCTGTCCTTAAAAACATCCACAGATGTCTTAAGAAGCCTGGCAAACTGCCAAAGAAAGTTACTGCAATGTTTCACAAAAACTACAGGTCATCTGCACACTTGAGAACAAGCATCTTTCACTATACCTGGAAATAAATATTAATGTCACAAACAAAAAAATACTGGGAAACATAGGAGAAAAGGAGGGGGGGGAGGGAGAGGAGTTCTCTCAACATAAATAGCTTGTCTAGGGAAACAACCTAACCTCTGGAAAACTGTACCTTGGTTTTGTGCCTGTCTCAAAGCTTCAATCACACAAGCTCTGGCAAATTTAGCTTAAGCTATCAGTGTTGTCTGCTGATGCACTGAGCTGACAGCAAACAATGTCTACTACCTGGGAGGCAAATTCCAATGGTTATAAATATGGTACATACACAGAAATGAAATTCTTAACTGGTAATGCTACTGGATTATTCGCTTACATTTTCCTGTTGAATTGAGGAAAGAATAGGTAAATTTCACAGTAAAAGCTAAATCTTTACAAATGTTCTGAAAAATTCAAGCTTAAGTTACTACCAGAAAATATATAAAGTAAACACTATATTCAATATTCAATATGATTTGAATTATCGTCTTTGGCTGGGTGCATACTACATTTGCCACATTTCTGTGTTAAAGAAAGCCTCACACTTCTTTTAGTATTAAAATAGACTCTTTTGAGATGCTATACAAATTAAGCACAAAGTAACCACTTGTTCTCGTGTGCTACAGGAGATTTCCTCATGCATTAATGGAACATATATATAAAATAAGACAACTAGAAAGTGACAATACAAAAATATAAAGAAAATGGAAGGATTTCACTGTTCAACTCTGAAGGGTTGCTGAATTTCAAACAAAGAGTTCAGGAGGCAGAGGAGGGAACACAGATAGTACTGACTTATTCTCATTTAAACAACAAGCTTCCTAGAGTTTGTTCACTGAAATGAGGATAGTTAATTTTAACTATTCAGTAAATTCCACAGATCAGCTGAAAAGTCTTGTGAGGCATGGATTAAAGATCTTTCACCTGGCATCCCTAACTGCATGGGCTAACTGCTTCAAAACACCATATACTAAATCTGTATAGGCATGGAACACCCTACAAATCCTGCTAGGATAATTCTAAAGTGTTCAAGGTGTTAAATTTAGATAAAATTAATGCAAAAAAGGCCAAATTATTTGCATGGGTTCTCCTAGTAGAGCACATAGAACAAAGGGTAAAGAAGTGATGATGAAAATTACTAAGGTTTTCTTTTTGTGCTTATATTATTTTTACAGCAGTATCATGTTGAGACTCTATTTAGTGCTAGATACTGAATTACATTAGTCCTGCCCTGAAGATCTCATTTAGTTTTAGAGGTCAAATCTCTAATAACTGTGGAATCCTGACCTACTGGCACCCGACTCACTTAATACTAGAGATCAGAAGAAGGAAATGCTGATTATGCAACTTGGTTGTTTTTTCGTTTGTTTCTAATTAAGGAAAAATGCCATTTCCTTTTTTTGAATAAAACAAATTATTTTCCCCTTAGAATGACAGGGATATACATTTAAACCAAAATGTTCTGTCAAATATATCATTCTAATGTTACTATTCTGGCTGATCTGTTCAGCTATTTGTTCCATTTTACTATTCTGAGCTCTCAACAGAAGTGCTGGAAAAAGTACACATTTGCATAATTCTACATTACCACTGTTTCTACATTAACAGCAAGTACTATACAGCTCATACTTTCAGTGCATAGCACTTAAGACATATAATTTTGTACTTTTCCATGCCATTTTTTTCTTTTCTAACTTTCATTTTATATACAATTACATTTTAAAACATGTTTTAAATGCTTAGTTTTATCAAACTATTAATGCTTATGTTTCAATATTTATGGAATGTATTAATAATTCAGAATACATTATTTAGAATTTCAGCATTAGAACAGGAATTGAAAATTCAACAGACCATTTTACATCATTTGCTTGTCCTAAATAAAAACATTAATATACCAGGCATATTGGAAACTTTGTGAAAGGAAGCCCGGGGACAAAAAGAAAAAATATACAAATAGTGGTAACAGATTATGTAATAAATAGTGAAATGGCAACTTGAGGCCATTTCCTCTTGTCCTATCACTTGTTACCTGGGAGAAAAGATCAACCCCCATGCTGCTACAACCTCCTTTCAGGTAGTTGTAGAGAGCAATAAGGTCCCCTGGGGAGTCTCCTTCTCTCCAGACTAAGCACCTTCAGCTCCCTCAGCAGCTCCTCATATGACTTACTCTCCAGACCCTTCACCAGCTTCATTGCTCTTCTCTGGACACACTTCAGCACCTCAATGTCTTCTTGTAGTAAGGGGCCCAAAACTGAATGCAGTATTCGAGGTGCAGCCTCACCAGTGCCAAATACAGAGGAACAATCACTGCCTCGGTACTGCCATTCACACCATTACTGACACAGGCCAGGATGCCATCGGCCTTCTTGGCCACCTGGGCACACTGCTGGCTCATGTTCAGCTGCTGTTGACCAGCATCCCCAGGTCCTTTTCCACTGAGCTGCTTTCCAGCCACCCTTTCCCAAGCCTGTAGTAATGCATGAGGTTGTTGTGACCAAAGTGCACAATCTGGCACTTTGCCGTGTTGAACCTCATACAATTGGCCTCAGCCTCTCAATCTAGCCTGTCCAGATCCCTCCGTAGAGCCTTTCTGCCCTCCAGATCAACACTCCCACCCAACTTGGTGTCATATGCAAACCGACTAGAGGGAACAATCGATCCCCTCGTCCAGATCATCAATAAAGATATTAAACAGAACTGGCTGCTGTACTGGTCCCCAGGAAACAAAAGTTACTTCCAGAAATAATACTTCCAGAAAATGGAAATTATGTAAAAATGAGGATGGCTTAAAAAGCCAGAAGGGGCTCCTAAAGCAACAGAATCACTCCAGGCAGAAGTAGAGACTACTGAAGGATATCATATCTAAGGAGCACTGCCAGAGAACGCAACTTACTAAAGCAAATGCTGGTAGAGAGTGTGATCAGCTGAATAAACAACTAAATCATTAAGTAAATAATCAGAGGTTTGATTTAAAAATGAAAGTATCTGTGGAAGAAGCTTGGTGAAGATTTGTGTACAAACATACAAATTACATATCACCTTAGCTTCCTGGAGTCCTCCCAAGGGTTCTAATGAAATATACAATGAAGTTGCCAAATAATTACAACCTCTTTAGTATCTAAACATTGGAGCTGACAAACGCACTGCCAAGTTTGAGAAACAAAAAGTTCTGAGGAATACATTTGGGTAAGCATGAGATCTGATAACAGAAGGTATAATAAAGGACAGAATCAGTGAACATCTCACTAAATAAAGTCCATCAGTGAAGAGCCAACATAGCTTCTGTAAAGGCAAGTCTCACCTGACAGGCCTGTTGAAGTTCTCTGCAGGGGTTACAACCTCAAGCACAAGGGTGATCCAGCTCATGCAGCCTACTCACTTTTTATAAAAGGCTTTAAACAAAATTCTTCTCTAAAGGTTTTTTAGGAAAGTAAGCTGCTGAGATATAAAAGCAAAGGTTGTGGCACGCAAAATAACTGACTAAAACAGGGGAACCAGAAGATCAGACTCAGCTCTCACAATGTCACTTGCACAGGGGGTTGTACTGGGAACTGTCCTGTTGTATTGGATCTGGCTGAGCTGGAGTTCATTTCCCCATAGCAGCCTTCACAGTGCTGTGCTTTGCGTTGGTAGCTAGAAGGGCATTGATAACATACCAGTGTTCTGGCAACTGCTGAGCACAGCATCAGCACTGTAACATTCCTTCCTCAACTGAGGGCAAGATCCTGGGAAGGGACACAAGTAGGCCAGCTGACCCAAACTGACCAAGGGGATATTCCAGACCATATGACGTCAGCTCAGATATAAAAGCTAAGGAAGGAGCAGAAAGGGGGGCATTAATTGTCTCCAGTGGCTGTCTGCTGAGGAACCGTTGCACGTGCTGAAGCCCTGCTGCTCGGGAGTGGCCGACCATCGCTGCTCATGGGCAGTAGAGAATAAACCGCGATATCTTTCGCTTTGCTTTTGCGCGCGTGAGCTTTTGCTTTGCTTCTGCTTTAATAAACTGCCTTATCCCAACCCAGGAGTTGTTTTCCATCTTATTTTCTCCCCTGTTCAGCTGGGAAGGGGAGTGATAAAGTGGCTGGGTGGGCATCTGGTGTCCAGCCAAGGTCAACCCACCACACCTGTTAAACACATTCATAAGTAACATGGCAAGGGAGAAGGAGAAAGGGATGGTAGTACATCAGTGAGGTGAGAAAATCTACTGGTGGTACATACTACAAAGTAGTAAAGAGGAATGCCCAAAAGACAAGCAAAAATGCCTGATCAGGCTGAGTGATCAGGTAATAAAATGGTTGGTGAAATTCAATTTAGATTCATGTAAAACAATACACGTATGGAAAACTAATCCTAGCTTCATATATAAAACAAGAGGCTCTGAGTAGACTAGCAACACTAAGGAGCAGAAGAGTGGGGCTGTGCTAGATAATTCCATGAAAGCATCAGCTTGGTCATACTAATAAAGTGAATTAGGAGATTCAAGAAGCGTTATGAAAATTACGAAACATCAGAAAAGGAAAAGAGTATCAAACAGAAAAAAAGAGACATTCTATATAATTCTGTAAAATTATGCTTGTTCCCTACTTTAAATATTGCATAAAGCTTTTGCCTGTTCCTCTCAATAGAGGACACAGTAGAAGTGGAAAGGGTTCCAAGACAGCAAGAGGGATCTATGGTACAAATTGTCCCTATACATGGAATGCTCAAATGCATTAAATGCTTCTGTTTACAAAAAATGTGAGTTTGGGAGCTCCTGTGACAGAGATCTACAAAATCTTTAGTGGCAACATCATACATAGATATTAAGTATTCATGGTTTCTTGCATTAAAACAAATAAACAGATAGCACAAAAAGGTAGGAGGAGCCAGGTTCAAAGACAACATGTGGTTGGATTTCAGACAATTTCCAGCAGTGCAGGGAACACTGAATACAAGAAGTTCACTTAAAGAAGTCAAGCTAAAAACAGACAAGTACCTGTTCACTGCATGTATCTAAACAGACTAACCCCCAAGTGTTTACAAATCCTTCAAGCTGAAAATGCTCAAAAACTGAAAGAATATTAGGAAGTATCATATGGGCTAATCCTATTCTTACATTTCTCTAGGCATCTGCTGGTGGTTACTGTTGAAATAAGAATACTGAGCAAGACAGATCAGTACAGAATTTGCTATTTGGGTGCAATTTTTTCTGCAAACTAATAATCAATCACATTACAAAGGCTGAGCTAAGGGGGTACAATCATATCTAATAACTTTACAGTAGTTTAAATACTTAAAAGATAAGCACTCAAATTGCATTCTGTTGTCCTTGAACTCATGCTCATGCGGAAGCTTCCTATCTTTAGAAGTTCAAACCCTTGCAACTTAGTCATTGAACCTACGAAAGCTAGGTATGATTAATCCTACAGTAAATAGTTTATCTATAATCCCTTATTTGAATAATCTTTTCTCTGGATTTTAGGTATTTTCCTGTGTTTACTGCTCTGTGTTGCTCAGCCAACAGCAAACAGCCAGACTTAGGCAAGAAAGTCCAATATGGCAAATCCTGTCACATGATTTTCCTTTAACCAAGTTCCATTTGATATCTACTGCAGGGCTATAAAAGATAAAACCTTAATGGAAAGCTACTTCAGAACCACACAACTCTGTATGATTAAATGCTCCTTCCAATTTCCAACCTAAATATATTCATGCCCACCCTTCTAGATATCTGTTCTTTAGCCATCATTTATCTTAAGTAACTCTTCTTCCTTCAGTGTTTACCTTCTGCTGTACTTACATGTGGGAGGGAGTCACAGCTCCCTTAAACTTTAACTTTGTACGTCAAACAAATCACTCTTCTAGTCTTTAGCTGCATGTAATATATCATTCCTGAATACAAAATTTTACATTAGATCTTTCCAGTGCTTTGTAAAATGGCACTATTTTACTTCTAGCTGTTTCAGAAATACTTCATCTGATACAGCCTAATAGCAAATTTGCCTTTTACAGAATTCAGATTCATTTTTGCTTTGCAATTATTGTCTAGGTCAGCTAGGGCTTCTCCGCTTTTCTTATGAACTCTTCTATGGATAAATGTAAAAATGCTTCTTTTGACATTTGCACTTTCTATTACATTTCACCCTAATCAATTCAGTCTTCAATCTTCCACCATTTAGTGATGCTTTTCATTTTATCATCTACAGATGAGAACATCAACAACTTCCCACTTTCTGTCTACTGATTAAGACTGGTATCTCCAAGAGACTTGCAACAGCAGACAAGGAAATAAGAGACAGAAAAACACAGGCACAAATACTGGCATTAATATTGCCTATGTCTGTTTACATAGGTATTGGACAACAAGTTATAAGGAGGGTTTTGATGGACTATAATGAAGTAGTTTTACAGATATTAAGTAATGAATACCATTAACAGCAGCATGAAAAGCAGTGCAGTTTCTGTATGACTGTGCAAGCTAATTGCATCTGGAAAGTTTTCTTTATATATGCACCGTCCATTCTGCAATGTATTGTGTACCGAAAACCTTTTAAAAGTTTTATTTCATTACTTCTGTTTCTTTTCCATTAAAGATACGTTCATCGGAAATCAAAGATAAGGCTGCTTTCAGAACGTTTAAGTGAATTTTTTATATAACTGCAAAATGGAATGTTTTATTCTTTATGTACAGAACTATCAAAAATAACAAATGTGCCATAAGTAATCTCAATTAATTAACTGTACCAGTTCTAACTGCTCTTGTTAAAGTATATCCAAGTCAGATACAAAATAAGACTCTGCACTAAAGGACAGAGCATAAGGAAATAGCTGGCTGGCTCTAGAGATCAAACTCTCAGGCTCCATTAAGCACCTTAATTTTCAAGACACTCTAGGTATAGCCTTAGGTACAGAAAATGAGTATTCCCAATGCTTAATATCCTGAGTAGAGGAAATAGGTACAACTACCACGAAATGTGCAAGATAAATGTGTTTCTGAAATTTTACCTCTTTTATGTACTTAGATACCCAAGTTGCACTTGAAGTAAGCATTTTCCACATTTAGTTTTTTCAGCCATATTATCTGTGTCCAAGCAACTGGATTAATTGATGCTATTGCCTGTATCTCACATAACAGCCTAAGCACTGATGCACTATTGGGAAACACCGATTCACTAAACGTTTACTCAGATCCACCCTTCTCACTTTCCAGAATGCCTTAAGCACGAGGATACAGGCATTGGGTAACCTACATGTTTCTGAAATCTGGTAAAGAAAAAAGAGCTGTGGTTTGGGCTTAACTCCCTACTGTCTACATGCATCAAAAGTGCTCACCTAATTCCTCCTGGTCTGCATTCCTGCAGAATGCAGCAGCAGGAATGGCCAGCCTTGGTTTCTAAACAGCCTTTGTTGGAAGTTGGATACCTAAGCATGATGACAGCTCTACCTCCATGCCTGAAATCAGCACATTCTTCAAAGTTTATGAAAGTTTTTACTAGAAACTTTAAATACAGGTGGCAGTTAATTAGATTTTTCAGATTTTTCAGTTATTCAGATCCCTCTCTTGACTTTGGAAATCTGAATCCCACGCAAACTCAAAGGTGGGGAGTATTTCAGAGTAGAATAGCTATATACATGCCTTCCTTGTTCTTACTCTTTCCCAGTGCCATAGACGGAGTATGAGATTTGTTTCCTCCACTTTGGCTTGGCTCTGTACAGCTCTTATGCAGCACTTCACATATCACTACCAACAAGCAAAAGCAACTTTACATCATAAAGGAGTTTTTAAAGTTTATGAAAACGAAGTAATGGAGAATAATAAAAACTGTTTCATTACAACCGCAGGGCATTCTCCAGTTGCTCAACACAGAATATATATAGGCATAGAGATGCAAGTGTACACACACAAGAAAAACCAGCTGGAGGACAGATTTGTTGTCAAAACAGAGGAATATGCTTGTGAATTGAAACCATTAATATACAAGATAGGTTTGAGAATCTTGTGGTTAATTTTCTGCCACCTGTACTGATCCAAAATTCTAGAGTTTTGTCTACATTTGAACTATAAAACAAAACCCAAAACAAAACCACACACTCAAAACAAGCAAACGCCAAACTATTATTCATTTTACTTCCTTAAGTGCAGTTCTATTAGTGGTTAGGGTTTTTTTTACAGGTGAGTGCCAACACACTTTGCTATTAGGAAGTAAAACCAGCTTCTATCATTCACTTTTATCACTCCATCCATTAACACCATTTCTTAGTGGTAGTAGTAGATTTGGAACAAAAAACCAAACAAACCACCACGTAAGTGTAGATCAAGGCATAGTGAAAATATTTTTGATTTGTGACTTGCATAGGCAAACTGTGAAAATAAATTTGCCTTAATCCTCTTGCCTGAAAAAATACAAAAGTTCTTTCCAAGCACTTTAAAAATGCAGTTTCTCTTTAATAAGCATTAGCAGTGAAAGCAGCACTATGCAATGAACATTTCAACCAATCCGTCTTCAATATTCACCGTATATCTACTAGATTTATGAAAAAGGAATAAAAATTCCCATCTGTAAGCTGTTTCTACAGATAAAACTTAACATTTGTTTATGAAATGGTGCTACTCCTTCCACAAACATCCTGGGAGCCTTTTGCAGAGCAATTTTTCCAATAGTTCTGGCAAAGTAACGCCAGCTAACTCTGAGGAGCAAAGAAAGGGGACATTATGACTATGATCTTCCCTAGAAGCAAGATCCAAGGCACACACTTTGCGGAAGAACTCACATTTTAAGGCTACAAAAGCAGCATTTGGTCAGATCTTTGAACAACTGAATATACAAGATGATCTCGTGTCTAACAAAAAAATGTTATCTTTATTATGATGAATTATCTTAAATTAGATTCATTTATTTTTATTTCAGACAAGTTCAGAATCCTTAATCAAACTATTCCAAGAACCCTGGGCAACATAGGTATTTGGAAAGAGTTTTGCAGAAATTCTGCAAATTTATTTTCCACTCAATTTAACAATTTTTTCCAGCACAAAGAATGTATCTCTCTTGATTTTTCATGGTACTCTTCAACTTTACTCCAGTGGAAGGAGTACTTTCAAGAATAGGGACTCTCAATGGTACATGTTCCTCTTACAATATCTTCAGCTCTTGAGAGCTGTACACAGCCCAACACAGAGCTGAAGTTTAGATCGTGGTTTCCATTGCCAGTGGTGTACTCAACATTAAAAAAGACCAACCGACACCACAACAAAACATCTCAGGAAACGGTATCTTAAAATGTGAATTCTGATACAGAAAGATCACTGTCACCTCACCTTAATTAGTTGATTATAAACAGATGTACTAACAAAAGAGATCCATGTTTAATTTTTCTTCTTTCATGTAAATCATAATATATCTAATTATAAAAGGCCATTTTACCGTTTCCTTGAGTGATGTTACCAAGACAAAAACCACTACAAGTCAACCCTAAAAAACTGAGTTGTAGTTAAATAATCCTAAAAGCAAACAAAGATTAAAATTTGTGAAGAAAATTAAACACTACCACTTCTAAACCTTCCTGAAACTAATAGGTTTTGGAAAAGTAATATTTCCTTTTCTTTAAAAGCTGCTCCCATCAGTAGAAGGCACCAGCATCAGTCATACCCCAATTACTCTCTTCTGTTACTGATATGTATGCTTAGCTAAAATTTTTGAAATACACTACTATTTACCAGCATAACTTGGAGGGTAGGCTAATGGATTGCTTCACAGCCCAGGTGCCAATTCTGCCAATTCTACGCAAAATTTTAGAAAGGCATAGACACCAGAACTGTAGCCATAAATATACACAGAATCCTTAGTGTGATTACTGTGATCACGCCAAGCAGCCAGATTAAAAGCATATAAAATGGTTTGGGGGTTTTTTGCTTCTTTTTTTGTTTATGGTTTGGGGTTCTTTTCCCAAAAAGAGATTTTTAATATCACTCTTTGTTGTGCCGAACCTTTCTTTCCGTTATATTAAAGCCTTTTACAGGAAAACCCTCACGCAGTCTCAAAATATGCAGCTCAGGATCCTTTTTTTCCCCCCCATTAGAACACTGCGTGGGGAGAGGAGAAGACAGTTGGAAAGGTGCTTGAAGGACCATCCTCACTTTATACCTCAGTGAGTCTGTACATTTCAGTTCATAATACATAATTTTATTAAAGCACTAGAAGCAAGATCAAACGAAAGCATGCTGTCTTTTCCACAAGTGGTCCAAACCACATCACGCATATTTCTTACAGGGAACAATGCTATCTTCCTCCTGCTATGCATAGCTCTCAGCTGCTCATCTCTCCTTCTTTTTCCAGTCTTTGAGCACAGTAAATTGAAAATCAGAACTGAAAGAAAAGTCAAACCAATACACAAATAAAACACCCCTCTGTAAAGAAAGACAAAATCCATGTATTTCAAATAATTATGCTTCTCTAAGGATTTGCAATCAACTAAAATTCCAGCCATTCACCTAGAATTAAATAATTAATTCAGGCTGAAGAGTATGGGTTTTAATTGTTTCGACTATTTTGTGAGTATAAAAATCAGAAACACAACTATTGCCTTTGGACTACGCAGGAGTTCAGCTTTTTCACAGCAGGTTACCTCTCCTCAAAAACCTTAAACCTTGTCAGTACAGGGACAGCATAAAAATTCTCAGTTTCCATATATTTGTTCCTGTTTTGAAACGCTGGGAAAACCCCCAATTTGCATGTAAATTACATATAACTATGTACATTTTGCTGTGCTAAAGTATGTAAGTTCTACTCTTCCTCTACCTTCCAATTCTACTATAAAATGTAAATGCAACTGAAGTGCTTTGTGCAACTCAAAACAATAGTTTCCTTGTACATGCAATTTTGGCCACTTCAGGTTTTCAACTAATTTGCTGATTTTCAAAATAACTCAGACAACACTGATTTAAAAACTAATTTAGTTTCCTGACTCCTCTGTTACTATATTTAATGAACATGAAAGTGAAACCACTTTTACTAGAGCATAAATTATGTTTTCATGCAGTTGGTAAGATTCGCTTCTTTATAGACCCAGACAATGCCAAACCAGTATTTACGGATTTTACTCAATACTATTAGAAGGCAGAGAATGTATTTACAATCTCTTTAAACAAGAGTTTTGGATGCTTTTTTTTTTAATTTTTCTTTTCATTTTTAGAGTAACATAACCCATGGTTAGAATGAGAAGTTTCAGAAACACCTTTCACAGGGACAGAAAATGAGAAGGAAAGAAGACTATTATTTGTAATCTTCTTTTCTTTTCTTTTCTTTTGCCTGAGTAACTGTTTCTCCTCTGCATTTCAATTCTGTCTTGGCAGCTCAGATCTCTGATTCTCCCTTCTCCCAGTCACCAAAAAGTTACATGTTGCTGGGTGAAGAGAAGGCATTATGTCACCTGGAGTGCCAAAGGCACAGAAAAGAAGCTTAGGTCTGTGATCTGTTGTCAAAGCTTCTGCACTCAACATTAGGACTAATAGAAAAGGTGGAGAGGTAAATGGGATCATTCGTTTTTGAAGACTCCTGTTGCTTTCCTACTGGCAACATTTTCTGTGTATATACATGTAGAACTTAACTTTCTAAATCACTTGGTTTTTTCCCCGTGTTCTCTATCTGCTTAAACTAGCCTGAAAACGATAAGATTAACAAATATTGTGCACAATGTAAATTGCCTAAAGTCGCACTTACTAAAGTTATTTAGGTGTTCATTTTTATTTTACTGAAAGATACTTATGATACCTCTTTTGTTTGTGGAAATAAAAAGAAGAGTAACTACTAGTCTTTTAAAACAATTATGGAGGTGGGGAGAGCAAGTCTTGAATTCACATAATCTGAGAGAATTCTACAAAACTTATGATATTTCAAATGTATTTTAACAACTGTTACTGTCATTGCATAAAATACAGAAAATAGAACTATTTGTTATATTTAGAAGGACACATGCTAACACACACAAACCCTGCTTTTCAAGATTTCAATCAAGCTGCTGACAATAATTGTCTGAAACTAAAAGAGGCATAGCTATAATTACCTGTAAATGTGAAAAACATGTTTTAAAGTCTTTTACTTCAAAACCATATATACTAATATGATACATTTATTATAGAAGAACAAGTAAATTTAGACCTATATGCAAATGTGTGCATAACTACACACTAGGTCACTCAGTGAAGGAATTATAATTTCATTGGCTGCATAGTTTCATGCCAGCTTCTGAAAACATAGAATCATAAGATGCACACAACCCAAAGCCACCCACCATTCCAGAAGATGATGTGCCGCAACAAGATTTTCAGTGTTATCTCATTCCCCCTTCCTTCCCCCACCTCCCACCCATTTTCTAAGGGAGGAGAAAACACAGAACAGAACAGCGACGACAGTCTTCTGTGATAACCAGCATTAAAAATAAGCAAAAGAAGCCCACGTGCTATAACTACCAGAGGTATGAAAAGCCATGAAAATGTATCATCTTAAAGGACAGCCAATGTGACACCACCTGAAATGAAAGCTAGTTAGCAGCTAAGATCAAGGGATTTGATTATTCAAGACAGTTCATTTACTGCAGTCATGAAAATGGATCAGCACAGAGGAAAACTATCCTTACCCCAATGACAGCCTCTCCATGTTATTGCCAAGGAAAAGAGAGAGCAGAGGAACTTAGGTACTTTTGTTTTATAAAGAGAAAGCAGCTACTGATCTAGGAGTTACTTCATGTTTGCTGGCAACAGACTTTTCACTGTTAGTTTGCAAGCACCAAGGTAAACCTGGGCTTCTTAAAGAGAAACATTTTCTTTTGCTGCAATGTCCCTATGTTATGACATCTGCAGACAAAACAGACGGAGTTGTTCCTTACGGATGTGCAGTGGCAAGAATCCTTAGCTGAAGAAATTCCAAACAGCAGGGGTAGAAGGTAGGTCACCACGTGCATTATTACAGTCCCTCAAAATACTGCAGCTACAGGAGGTTAAGGTGCTTGGATCACTCCATCATACTGACCCCGTTGATGGCAATTAGCAAGAATCCTTACTCATTTTACATCACGTCTGATGAACACACAGATCTAAAATTCACAGGGAGACACAGAATCACAGTAACATTTCTTCGGACGGACCTCCAGAAGTCATCTAGGTCCCCATTTAAATGAGGATTATTACCAGCACTAAACCAGGGTAACCTTGGCTATGATTCATCATGGTCTAGAAAGGATGAAGACTGCAATCTCTCTGAGCAACCTATTCCAGTGCTGCACTATTCTCCTAAAATCTTCCCCGAAGGTCTAAGGAAGTCTACATTTGCACATTTAAAAGGTCATTTCAGTAGAAAAACAAGTCAAAAGAACTCTAGCCAATAAATCATAGAGTCAATGCAGTTCCAAAGGACCTCTGAAGTTCATCTAGATCAAGCCCCTTCCCAGACTAGGGTCAGCTAGAGCAGTTGCTCCAGGCCTTGTCCAGTCATTTTTTGAGTATCTCACAAATGCAATGTCCACAGTATCTTGACAACCTGCTCCAGTGTTTAATCACACTCACAGAGAGAAATTTTTTCTTATGTTTAAACGGAATTTCCTGTGTTTCAGTTTGTGCCCACTGCCTCTTGTCATGTCACTGGGCACCACTGAGAAGAGCCTGGCTCCATCTTCTTTACTGCTGTCCATCAGGCATTTATACTTTCATGAGATTCCTCTGAGCCTTCTCTCCCCTAGGCTAAACAACCCCAACCTGTCAAGACAGTCCCCATGTTACAGATGATCCAATTCCTTAAATCTTTTTGTGGCTTTTCACACCAGTATGTCTATGTCTTTTTGAACACCTGAACGTTACTGTTACACTCTTATTTATATTCAAATGTTAAAACAAATAAAACCATTAAAAAAGGCATACAAACAATTACATAAGAAAAAAATCCACCAAAATTTGTCACCCTCACAGAGTTCAAATTTCCAGAAACAGACACCAGAATTAAAATTAACATCTTCTTTTACTACAATATTCAGAGAATTCTAATGGCATCACAATGCTAACCTAAGGCTCATTGAACAAGTACTGTTAATAGTGCACACGCACCAAGCAAGTGTAGTGCATGCTTTATAATTCCACAGAAAACCTTCAGTAATTTTTTTACATTCCTGAAAAGCAGCTACAATTAATTTCCCCAGAGAAGCTAGGAAAGAGATCTACTTTTGGTAATTTCAAGTAAACTAAAGCTATGCATTAGGAAAAAACAAATTACCTAAGCTCACAAAATATAAAAAAATGTGTGCTCTTTCCTATTCTGTAAGCACAAAATTTTTCTTTACAAACTACACAATTTCACGTATTTGCTACAATAACAACTTTGCAGCTCTAAATAACATCAACCATCATGGTATCTTCTGCTGGCTTAGAATTTATTACTTCAAGAATATAAATGCAAGTAGGCAGACAAATTCACTCTGTTTGCATCAGGGACATAGATGCTATTCAAGCTCATAAATGAAGAAACTTAGCAATAAATATTAACAATCCAATCCTGCAAAATTATGTAACCTTCAAATGCATTTCAATGTAAATCAAGATAAAACAATTCCTCAAGTTTATTTTCTAAATATCACCACATGCACACAAACCCCTCACAAATCCTAATTCTCTGCTCTGACTTCAAGATTGCAGACTAGAAAACAAGATTCAACATCGTTCTTGCCAATAATGTTCAACTCTGCAGACCTAGTACACACCTTACTGACACCTGTCTTTCCCTCCCTCCATATGAGAGACGCACATCCAGTCCTATGACAAAGTGGAGACTCTAAAAGATGGAAACAGGTTGGATGCCTACACATATATTTTTGATGGTCCTGAGAAATGAATATGATTCCAAGCATACTACATAAATTGTTGTTCCATTTCTGGTTGTTGCCTTTCCAACAGCCACAAGCAGGAATCTGTTGGTGCTTCTGCTGTACTGCACATGTGCAATTAGCAACAGTTCTGTCAGAAATATACAGATCTCGTGTTTTAGAAGTGAGCATAGCACAAGAAGGCATCTGTAAGAAACATCCCCTATAGTTGAAGCCATATGGCTCATATGGAAAACATGGAGAAAAGCCTGTCCATGATAGGTTTTGAGAAAAACAGAGGTCCTGTACAGCTAAAGGAATTCGTCTTACTATTAAAATTAAAAACTGTACCTTACAGAAAGAGATCACTTCTGGTGATTTCATTTCTAATTTGTAGCCTACCTCACTTAAGGCTTCTGTCAGTAAGCAAC
This sequence comes from Pipra filicauda, assembly GCF_003945595.2. NCBI lineage: Eukaryota > Metazoa > Chordata > Aves > Passeriformes > Pipridae > Pipra > Pipra filicauda. Next base: position 2,583,497 of record NW_024104283.1, read on the forward strand.
CTGTCCATTAAATGCCCACTGTTGGCTGGTTACGTTATCTTTGACTTTTGTTAGTGAAACACCCAAGTGACGCTCCCTGCATGCTTTTCAGTCTTTTTTTTGCCATTGAAACTGTAGACTATAACAACAACACCTGTTCCTGTCAGGAAAAAAGAATCAAACCAAACCACGCCACAAACACAACACAGTAAGAGCCCCTTCCCTCAATTACAACTAAACTAGGTTATAAAATTCCAGGTTTAGTATCAAAGAATCTTTTGAGACATATGATGTTTATGTTAGCACTGTTCTGTAACTTACAGTTTTGCAACTGTCTGAAATTAAATTCTGAATGAAAAAATGAAAAATAATAATTTTGATATTAGGGCATAAGGAGTCTGGAGAGTTGACTCTTCTTCCAAGCTTTTCACAGTGTTAATTTAAGCAGTCCACAAAGGCTCTCCATTCCTTTAGTTTTTGCATGTGAAAGAAAACATATATTTCCCATGTTTCTCACATGTTTTACTAAACCCAGTTAAGCCCTGAAGTACATAAATACCTTTAAACAAAAGATGCTGCATAAACAGAATTCTTGGAAGACCAAACTACAATACAAACTGCAGAAATATTTCAGAGCAAAGAAGAAAGTAAACATCGGAGTTGTACTGTGTTTGACTTTTTCTTTATAAAAGATTTGTGATACAAAAGTTGTCAACATTTTCTATATCTTATTTTGAAAAGTACACATTTCCTTCTTTATGTTAGGATAAGAAATATTCTGTTCCTTTACACACATACACAAAAAACCTCCTGCAACTCAACTTCCATAAATATCCAGTATCTCTCTGCAGCAGTTGCTTATGCATCAAAAGCCACCCTCAAAATGATGCTGCCCACACATAATGATTACTCATTTAAACCAGAAAGTGAAACTTTAAATAAGGGTGAACACTATCTTTATAGCAAAAGAAATCAAAACAAAAAAAGCCCAAAGAGTTAGAGGTTAAAATCAAAAATTACATTTGTGGTCACAGCCTGAGAACTTCAGCTTCTTTTTCCTAACTGACCATCAAAGAAAATTAACTGTGGCCTGTGTGCTGAGTACCAAAGATATTAGTGTATATCAGGTTTCCAACTAAAAGGATTTTTCTTTCCAAAATGTTTTGAGTTTCTCTGAAGAGTAATTCATGACAGCAACAGATTGGCGTTCACAAAACATGTGACTCAAAATCAGTCCATTTTCATGCTTTAAGCTTAAGAATTTCAAATCATACATGCATGCATATCTCCCATTTGAGTGCCCAGCTCTCATGCACAGCAGCAGCTGCTTCTTTCATGCTCCAAGCCCCCAAATTCAGATGCCATTGGTTGGCCTGATTAGCCCAACCAGCATAGCCTGCTGCTTAGCGTCACAGAGCATAGGAGAGGTCATTAGACTGCAGTACAGAAAAAAAAAAAATTACCCAATCTCCACCCTTCTCCACTGCATGAGCTTTGGTGGGGCTTGTTTTGGAGCTATACCAGTCCCTCAGATGATTTTCCACTACTCACATATGAACACCCTCTGCTTAGCTCAGTCTTCTCCTCAGTCAACCTGAAGCAGTTTGGTTCTGTTTGCATGCACCTTAATGTTTACCTATATATTAAAGTATCTCTCTTTTTTTCTTTTTATTTTGTGTGTATTCATATATATATATCTTACTGTTGAATCAATCTGAAAGTACTTCTGCCTTTAAATAGATTGTATGTTCCACGTTCCCAACCCCCAAACACCAATTCATAGCAATTCCTTCCTGCACAAAATATTGGAGACAGAACATTGAAATAATTGTATGTGCTCAAAGGTCTTGTTTGCTTTTGCTGTGGTAATTACTACATTTTGTATCCAACTACACTTAGTAAAACTAAATTAATACCAAATGGTTAAGGTCTGGCATTAATCTTGATTAAGATAACATCACTTCCCCTATGTACAATGTGAAACTGAATTACCTGTAGCTTCAAAAGAGCACATACTAGTTACTGTCTTTTCCATACCTTTGAACTTACATGGCAAAAAAGCTTGTAAATTAAATTCACATCCAGGGAATTCCCTAAACATCCAGGCTAGGGACATGTCACATTTTCTCATCTATGTACCTAACTGAAGTGCTTATCTAGTGACATATCAAAAGGCAGAATTGTTTTTAATTTTGCCTCTTTTCTTCCCCCTCCTGCCCTCTTTTTTGCTTTAATGCTCACTTTTGCTTTTCTCCTGATGCTGTTTCAGGTTTCATCAAAATGATTCTGCTAAGGAGAACATCGATAACCGGGAAAAGAGACCTCTCTCCCTCAAACTCTGAACTTTGGACAAAATTATCTGAAATCCCTATACTACAGCAATATTTGATCTGCCTCAGAGATTACCATAATTTGCTTTGGCTGCTAAGCAACAAATTAAATATGATTTGGTATATTTAAATACATTACTCCTCCTACTGCTCTTCGGAATGAAAAAATACAGATATAATATTGTTGTTGTCACAGAGCAAAAGTGTTGAGGAAAGGTCCTGTATTTCAGCAGGTGTACTAACTGTACACAGATACATATTTTTTTTTGCATTGAAGTAAAAATGAGGAAATATAGAAAACACAATGTCCTACAAAGTCCTACAGTCTATTTCCGGAGTCACTATTGTTTGGACTGTCATTACAGTTTTGCCTAAATTAGCCAGCTCTTGGCAAAATAATAGGTAAGACAAACATAAGACAGATAAGTAATTCCACCTGGGGCTCTCTGTTTGCGATCAACTACTTTACTGGGAATTCATCACTTCATTCGAAGATTTTACACACGTGGACACTACATTTCCAGCTGAGAAAAATCAACTGAACAAAACCAACCTTTAGTATGTATCAAAAATGCCCCCTGCCCAGAAATCAGAAGCACAACTCTAGCCTTTCAATTGCAATATGCTATGACTGTAACAAAGCACACAGAGACAAAAATTTTAATGTAAAGTTTGGGTAAAAGTGCAATGAAATCACAACTGACCTTTGCTTTCCAGTTTATATGCACTATAAATTCATGGATTCACAGAATGGTTTGGTTTGGAAGAGACCTCTACAGATCCCCTACACCAACACTCCTGCCATGGACAGGGACAGCTTCCACTAGACAAGGTTGCTCAAAGCCCCACCCAACCCAACCTCAAACACTCCCAGGGACAGAGCACGCACACCTTCTCTGGACAACCTGTTTCAGTGCCTCACTATCTTCACAGTGAAGAATTTCTTCCTAGTATCTAATCTAAACTCACTCTCTTTCAGTTTAAAACCATTCCCTCTCATCCTATCACAATGTGCCCTTGTAAAATGTCCCTCTCCAGCTCTCTTGTAGCCCCCTTTAGGTACTGGAAGGTGCTGTAAGGTCTGCCTGGAGCCTTCTCTTCTCCAGGCTGAGCATCCCCAACTCTCTCAGTCTGTCTTCACAGGAAAGGTGCTCCAGCCCTCTGATCATCTCCATGGCCCTCCTCTGGACTTGCTCTAGCAGGTGCACATCCTTCTTGTGCTGGGGACCCCAGAGCTGGATGCAGTACTCCAAGGGGGGTTGCATGAGAGCGGAGTAGAGGGGCAGAATAACCTCCCTCAACCTGCTGGTCACACTTGTTTTGATGCAGCCCAGGACACAGTCAGCTTCCTGGGCTGCAAGTGCTCATGGCTGGGTCACGTTGAGCTTCCCCTCAACCAATACCTCCAAGTCCTCCTCAGGGCTGCTCTCAAACTCTGCCCAGCCTGAACTTGTGCTTGGAATTGCCCCAACCCAGGTACACTTGGCCCTGTTGAGCTTCACGAGGATCAGAAAGAGTTTCTCAGCATGCACGAGACCACCCATATCCATGCACCTTCAATTTAAAACACAAGATAAAATACTGGCAAAGATGGAAAATAACCTTTGCATTTGGAAAAGGAAAGGAACACCCAGCTTCCTTTCACATCCTTAAAACAACTATGTTCAATATGAATTGAAAGCAAGTAACAGCATCTGGTGTGTGGGCAGGAGGTATGCTTTGCTACTACCAGTGTTTGTCATGTGCCTACTGAATATAAGCACTTTAGGTCTTGATGTTGCAGTATTAATTGGTAAAATAGTAACAAAACCCTCAGAATCGCAGGAAAGTTATTTTGTATACATATTAGTATTTATTTTCCAGAGCAAAATAATAATGCATTCTTCATCTCAGTTGCTGTAACTTTCTGCACACTCATTATTCAAATTATTTGCTATTACTGTCATTACAAGATGAACATTAGACTGTAGTAACAACTTGATGAGGAATATTTTCTTTATTTATCCACATCAGTATGATGGATGCCTTTAATTTCAGCTGCAATATTAAAAAGAAATAAACTACTAGATGAGGTTGTCAGAAAACGTCTTTTAAAATTTAAATGAACGTATTAAGAAAAATTAATTTCTTCACACACAAATCTATCAGACCTCATTCCTCCACTTCCTGTTTAAACTGTATCTTCAAAAGAAATACTTAACATGATAAGAGGCTTAGTTTGACCTCATTATTTATGTAAAAAGAATCTCAATATTAACTGTATTAATCAAAACAAAGTATGACAATAATTGTGTTTGAAATACATGGGTATAAAGCAGGTTTTACTGCAAATACTCACAGTGTAACATTGTTTTTGACATATCTGTTCATTTTTCCTCCTTTGAAAACAGCTGATATTTACAACCCCAAAAAGCAGGTATTTATTCATTTATTACAAAGATTCAATATGGATAATATACAGTGGGACAGTCTCCTGAGATGACATCCATGAAGGCCAACACAGACTAATACCGTGTTAAAGTGGTTGTATAACCGCTGTTGGTGCTACTGCTAAGAAATTCCAGAATTTTCACCACTGTACAATTGTGCAGTAGCAATAACTTCTCATGACTATAAAGATGAAAATTAAATGAGACATATTTCTTTTCTTGTTACAAGAAAAGTTTGGAAATTTGGCCTTCTTCTTTAGGATACAAATCTAAAGAAGCACTTCTTTGGCTACTGGGCCTCCAAGATGTTAAGGGCTATTTTTTTTCACTTTGCCAAGTCCTTGACTCCTGAGTCATCTTTAAATTACCATGGATTGTAACCAGAGTTATACAGAACATCCAGGTCTGATCCTATTTTGACTTGTTATGAAAAAAAATAAAATCCAAACAAACAAAAAACCCATACAAAACTCCACACCCAAACTCATCGTATAATAGTAAAAGAAATGACGTGGAGAAACTTGAAGAATGAATCATCTGAAACTCTGAAGTACAAGGAGGTAATGTTGACAGGTGACTGGCCGAGTGGCAGCCCTGCTAAGAAGGACCTGAGGGTTGCAACAGACCCTAAGCTGAAGACAAGTCAACAAGGCTTTTTCATCATGAGTAAGGCAAATGGCACAAATGGTCTTATTATTTTTCCTCCTAGGCTGTACTAGGAGGAAAAATAACAAGACAGAAACAAGAACAAACCAAAGAAAAGTTACCATCCCACCTCTAACTCAATACTAGTAAGGAAATACTTAGAATACTGGTATTTTGGGTTCTGATTTCAAAAAGACTATTAGGAAACTGGAGAGGGTCCTCCTGGATGGCAAAGGGCTGAGAGCTCACAGCCTCCAAGAAGACTAGGCAAGCTAGATCGTTTCAGCCAAAAGGACTCAGGAGCAATTTAATAGCAAATGACATAGTTCTGAGTTGAGCAGGGGTTTGGATTACATAAAACGAGGTCCCTAGTCATCACGACTATGGTTTTATCTCGTGAAAAGACTTTAAAATTGTTAAGGGATTAAAAGAATAGGTAAGGGCAGATATGGAAAAATTAAACAATTTTTCCTAGTGTTATGATAATTATCTATGAATTATAGGACTATCTTCTCTTAATTAAGTTGTACTCAATACAAAATGAAACAGGAAGGAAGTCTGGAATTACCTCTAAAATAAAATGTGTCCCATCACCAGAAGCATATAATATATAAAGAAATGCTCTGAACTAAACCAGTCCTGATGATGTATTAAAGGATTATTTTGTCAGAAGAACATAATGCAAAACAAACTCACTCCCGCCCTCAAGCATTACTTTAACTTTTTGTCATAAACTATGCATTTAATTCTTCTGGAAAAGTAAACAATTGCAGATGTCTGTCTGACATGGCATCAGATTACTGGTAACTTACTTACGCATGCAAACTGCTTATTTGATTTTAGAACAATCCCTACTGTCTTACAGAACCAACAGCATAAAAATCTTATTTCACTTTAAATGTCACTGTTACTGCCTATTTTATTTCAAAACCCCTCACCCCTAAGTTCACTATTAAAGCTTCTTCATCTATAATGTCATATTTACAATTGAGAATTTAATTTAAAGAATTCACAGAATAGGGTGTCTCCAGTTTGAAACAACTATTTACCAGAATTATTTTCTTCCGAAAAAGCAGTCCTTATTTCAGAAGAATAAGGACCAGTTACAGCTATGATTTTAGAAAGAACATTCTGTGTCGAATACTCATCGGAATTATTTCTGACAAAAGTCCAACTGATCTGTAAAGGCCAATTTAAAATCTACATAGATGCCTTATTTTTTTACTCTGTTAGTTTAAAACTAAGCATACTGTGATGAAAATGAAAAAGACTACTTCTGTCTTGAAAGAGAAACCTAAGGAATTCCCTCCAGCCACTCAGCTTTACCAGTCTCCTTGTTTTTATAAGAAGTCTGATTCTATTGAAATCAATTGCAAAGCCCCCTTGATTTCACACGTGCAGAAATAGATTTTATGGCAATTTTTGGAAAAGTTTGGCATAAATCTGCAATGAATACTTAAGTAGCAATTTGACAATCACTTTTTAAGCAGCACAAATAGAAATTCTGCAGCTTTGTTCCCTGTGTTTCTAATTTGAGTATGCAGGTAAAATTGTGTGAAAAGAACAGAATATTAATCCAAGTAAAACATATTCAGCAAACAAAACCAAAAAGACCTTAGATGAGTACCCAATCCCATATACTATAACACCATACAACTGCAGGGTGCCTTGAATGCAAGAACCGTCAGCAGGGACTGCTTAACAAAATTGGTACTGCAAGAATTTCTTGACAATCTACATTCTTCCAAGCTATTTCTGAAATTCAATGAGCCTACTTAGAATATTACATCCATATAAAATCCACACTTTTTTCAAAATAGACACAGAGACAGGGTCTCTGCCTCAAGTTCAATGTCAATAGTGCAAGAATTTTGTACAACATATTAGCCTAAGTTAGTAATAAAGTTTCAGATTGCATAATGTTCTTAAAATCAGACACTGCTGAGGTTTTGTGCAGGTTGTTAACATAAGGCACTGAAGCCTTATACTCACACTGGTTCTGCAAAACCTTGTGTTGCTATCTCTAAGGAAAAAAGCATCTGCCAGAAGGTAAAATGAAAACCTAATTGATACTCTAAGAATGTAGAATGAATGACAATGGCTAGTTACTCTGTTGTAAGATTGTTTGTAAATTCAGGTGTTTTTCTTTTCTTAAATAAGACCCCTATTTAGGATGGATCCACATTTTGTTCCTTTGCATCCTTACTAATTTTGTTACCTTTCTTTGTTTACTTTTCTCCCTTCACTTCTGTTTTCAATCATATTTTCCACTGATTTTATTTGTGTACAGGATTTTATTTCCCAGAAGAAAGGTTATTTTCCTTTCCCTAACTGCTGTTCTCCATTTCTTCTCCAATGTACACATCCTCATGTTAGACATTTCTTCCAAAGCTCCTTCACCTTTCACTTTTTTCCTAAATTGTTTATCTACACACCAGATTTATCTTCCTTCCCCCTTTTCCAGCTCCCAGATTGACTTCCTCCTCCTAGCATGTCTTCTATCATTTCAATCCTCTCCACAGTACATACAATCTATATCTATATATATAAAGCTCTCTATCAACATTCAATACATCATTAAAGAAAACCTTGAGAATTTTACTACCAATTTCAAAAGGGCAGGGGTTTTAAATAATTTAGGAGAAAAATGAGCAGTTTTTAAAGTTAATTTTCCTAAGGGAGAAATCATACAGAAGCCTCCAATGCCCTTCAAACTCAGTAGGCATTTGAAAAAAATCACAAATGCCTTTTTTTTTCTATTCCATCTGACTCCTCTTTACAGTTTCTTGCTGCACTGCTTCACTCATCTTATCTTAGTGATTAACTTCTGTGCCTTCACAAATAATGCCATCTATTGATCCCACTCATCCATATGTCTTGCAGCTTCATCACAGCAGGATGTGATCACACACAACTACGGACACCATCACTCTCATTCCATCCTGAAAGGAACCAAAAAAAACCTCTCTCTTTTGCACACATGGAAGACTGACCACAACGGGGTTTCCTCATGTTTGCAGAACTGTTGTCCTCTTGATGTCAGTAAAACAAATTGCTAAGCATGAAGTAGATAGAACACACTTTGAAAACAAAAAAAATAAGTGGATTCAGAGTATGACTGACTAGTCTGTGTTCTTGTTTCAGCCTTTCAGGTGAAGGAAAGGGGGCATTTTGTTGATGGCTTTTTAGCTACAAGCTTTCACTTGCCTCTTAGATTGTGATTTGGTTTTTTTCTTCATCAGTAGTCATCTGTTTTCTTCCCAAAGACCTATCACTAAGCTTGGGAAAAGAACTTTGAAATCTTCCCATCCCATTCCCAACCGCAGCTCACCTACGCTGGAAAGCTAAGTAGTTGTGTTAGCACAAGAGGTTCTGGAACCAAATTTTTTCCTCTTGTGACAAAACTGCTTTATCCATAGTCTGTAATTGGAAAGAAAAGGAATATGACAAGGTCTAGATTCTGACTTTTCACTTTGAAATTTTCTAATAACTACCAATGAAAAAAAGCAAATACACTGAGAAGCAAGCAAATACCAAGCTGCCTTTTTCAGGAAGAATAATGTGTTCTCTGTAAGAAGCACAAGTTTACTGAAAGACAGACAGGATTTCACTTGAACATGTGAACTGGCATATAAGGGAAAAACAAATTGTGAGTAAAGATGTTATTTTGCACATCATCTTAGCAGATTTCAAGAGTGGATTTTATTTTGCTGAATCTGGCTCATTACCAAAAAGCTGTAATACTTTAAAAAATGGTTTCTTAAAACATCTACATAAATTATGTTATAATGGTGATTTAGCAATATCCAGAAATGAGACTATTATTGCAGACAACGACACTCGAGGTTTCCTCTAATTTGGTGGAAGAATTTATAAGACTCAGTTGGGAACCTGAGCAAATTTCTTTCAGAACGTAACTGCCACACATGATGCTGAGACTGCTTGTTGTTCTTGTTTGTAATTTTCCTCTGCTTTTCCACATCCTATTTTTCACCTGTTAAACCTCATTTCTAGTTATTGGTTTCATCCAGTCTCAAGACTGGATGAAACCAAACAGGTTTTTTTCCATTTTAGCACTCCAACCTTTAAAATATTTGAAAAACTGATAAGACTCACAACTAGAAAAAAAATGGAAAGAAATTCTTTATTACAATTTATTTAGCAATTAAAAAAAAAATTCAAGCAATAACTTTAGTTTACAACTCACTAAAATGATTAAGCTGTTAAAATGATTCAGTCTTCCACATACTCACATTAAAGTGACCCACCAACATAAGCAAGCACAGTTTGACACTAGCTGTAAGAGTTTGTAATACATTTACTTGCCTAGCCTTGTGTATGATATCTACAAATCAAAACAAGTCCTGCATGTTATCATTCTACTTGATTATGCAGACAAGACTTACCTCTACCACAAAAAGAGAACAAAGCATTTTATTTACCACCTCACTTAGCAAGGAATGAAAAGGTAAGAACTGTGAACAGTAACTTCTTCCACAACTGAGGATGTCGTCCCTTGCTCAAACTAGATACTACCTTAGCACTGCCATTTTGTAGAAAAGAGAAGACAATGGTGAGATGAGGAAAAAAAAATTAAAAGACAAATTAAATGTTTATTAGTGTTCATCTGACACAAAAAGTAGACAAGTACAGTGTAATAAGCAACAACTACTAAGCAACAATAAGCAACAATCTACTAAGAAGAGTTTAAATTATTTTTTAATTATTTTTAATTAGTTTTGCTTACATTTTTTTAATTTTTTTTTTGCTTATTTTTATCTAAAAGCTCAAAAAGTAGAAATCAACATTTTGTCAATGTCTGCTAAAACATGCTGCCAACCCATGTCACTTTTTATTGTTTGGAGTAGAGTTATTTTTAGAAGAATTATATTTAGGACTGAGTTAAACTAACCTATTCACAATGCACACTACTGCTTAATACTTCTGACAGTAGCTGTTGTCTTTCTTTTATGGTCAACTTCAAAAAACATCATTAAGAAAACTACACTCCTGAGATCAGAGAGTAGAGCTCTAGAAGTTGTTTAATGGCTGAGTGAATGCAACTACTATCTCAAGCACTAACGTGGATTGCAGAGGTCAGCAAGGGCTGAAGTGAAATGTTCACTTCAATTAGTTTCTAATACCTGAAGTTCAAAATGTTCTGACAAAGAGTAACTTATGAATTCCATGAAATATCCATTATATACACGTCACAACAGAACGTTCAAGTGACTGAGGGCTCTTCAGCTACTAAAAAGCAGCAGTCATACAACATCCATGGAGATCTCTCTCCATGACAGCAGCTGTCAATCTTAAGGGTTTTTAATGGTGCACTGAAGCACAGTGACCCCTTTGGCTCTCTCCAGGGCCACTTTGGGTAGGTATGACAGACCATGAATGGCAAAGTGCTGAGGTGAGAAGGCATTAGATGGCATTCTCTAAGGGAAGCTCATCACTGCCCTTTAGGAAAGCAACACTTTCAGGTATCCTCCTTTCTCCACTGAAAGCAGACAGTGAACCTATCGCCTCACCACATTCCTCATTCTCAGCTGTGTCCCGTGGGTATGGACAGAGGTACAACTGAGCAAGGACAGTCAAACCAAGCCAGTGTTTCTCAAACTGACATAAACAGATTTTCAGAAGCTTCAAAGGAAAAGGTTTGAAAACTACTAGTTTTAGAAAAAGTTCTATTTACACTCTTATTAGCTGCCTTCATAGTAGTGGAGGCTTGCAGCACACCACCAGATTCAGGAAGAAAAGCTTAAGGATATCAGGCACTGAAAATGGCGAAATAACACACTGACAGGTGTTGAATTTTCTGCTCAAAGGTCCTCCATTGCCTGTAGAAATAGATCACCTTCATAAAATCATGCTCCATTGCAATAAAAAAGCTGACAGTAAAACAGCACTTACAGAGGTGCCATATTTAGAAGACTGAGAGGAAAATAGCATGACTTTAAACTTAATGTGTCCAGGAAAGAACATGATCTTTCTAAGACTGGAGTTCGGGTGAAGGAGAAAAGTTTGTAATCGCACATGAAACATGGTTCCACAGTCTAAACATTCTCATTTCCCTATCAAACCATGATATGACAATTACTGGTCACCATAATTTTTATCTGTCCCCAAACTGCACTCAAGACTACTAACATGCTACAAAACAAATTCACAGTATCCAAAATGCATCTAACAACTTCGCTTCACTCAATACTGAAATATTGGGAGGAGTGGAGGTACATAAAAAAAAAAAGAAAAAAACACCACACCAGTGTTTATTTTGAGGCATACTCAGTTTTTCTATTAAGTATGTTAAGAAAGAGACACCGTGACTCCATTTCCACAGACCCAAGTGTGTCAGCTTTCATTTAAAAGATACATTTTTTCACTGCCACATAGATGGCTTTATTCTCACAAAAAAGCAGACAAAAAACCCCAAAACAAAACAAAAAAACAAAATTTATGGGTTGTGTCAAGCAACTTTGCTTTACATACCATTTGGTCACATATGACCATACTATTAAAGCCTAGATCTAATAAAACATTTACAATAGATCTGCCTGGACACCTGAAGACAGGTATCTGTTCAGATGTCTGGAAGTGAACCAGCACTGCCTCAGCCCCATCATATGCCCACAGCAGTATGGACTGCCTTTCAGAGAAGAATCCTCATTTAAGCTTCTAGACTACCAACATGATGAATGAATGATATGAATCTAAAAAAATCTATGAATGACAGTAAAGACAAGTGAATTTTATATTCTATTCCTCTTCTAGTTTTCACCTGACAGATTTAAACCTATAGGCAATCTTCTTTATTCACTGAAGATGAACACAGCTGCTTACATTCATTCCTTCAAAGAATGAAGGAGTTGCCCTTATTTTCCTCTTAAAAAATGTTGGCCAGGAGACAGAGTACCCATCTTTGATATTAGGTCTGGCCCCTACAAAGCAGAAACATCTTCCTTGGCTTTCTGGAAGTTCAAAGCATGTCTCCCACCTCCCGTGGGGGAAAATGCATATATTAAAAATACATTATAGACAAACACAAATTGGAAAACTATTCACCTTCCCTTTGCTGTTGTTCCACTGAGTACAAAACAATTTGAGATTCACAAGTGCAGAAATAGAGCAAGCATTAGTGTATGACTCAGCAGTTAGGACACACAATACATCCTCCAGATCTTACATTTTTTTAAATAGATCTGCATGTCACTTATTAAATCTTATCTCCAAGGCTTGCATAATTCTACCCAAAATTAACACACGCACAACAGTGAGACCACCATGTACCAGTTATAAATTTTCATGAAGAAAGTTAAAAGAAAAACCCCACACCAATCTGAACAACAATATGATTATTATAATTACAATCAAATGTTTCATTGTCTGTTTTAAGTATTCTAAAATGTCTGCATTTTTCAAAGGGCTCTAACTCTGTGCATTTTCTTTCTATAAGACTCCAGATATTTCAACATTCCAAAAGTCATACACAATATATATTTTTCTGAAGTGTTTCTTTTGAATCAAAGTACTGTTCTCACGTACAGGTGAATCAGGCTTCTCCACAATCCTTTCAACAACAATGTCCAAAGGGTTGCTCTTCTTTCAATGTGAAATCAAAGCCACCTATCATTTTGTCTGCAACTCCAGCTTAGAGGTAGCTGAGTACTCTAAAAATAAAGCTAACAAATGTGTATTAGGACTAAAAAAACATTAACGTCTTGAAAATTAATAAACTGCAAAACTGTATATATGCAAGCTGCAAGTAAAAAAAAACCAAAATAAAACAAATGAGAAGCCTCACGTTGCAAGTCAGACTTTTCAGAAAGGTGAGAAATCAATGTTAAAAACCTACAGTGCACATTTGAAAGTTTTGAAACACAAGCTTGTGAATTTATGAAAAAGGATAAATAAAACAGGTAGAAAATAATCTGTTCTTAGAAGTCTTTCTCAGACTACTAGAAGGTTACCATGGAGCAGAGTCCTTAGGTCTCTCTAGGAAACATGCATCAAAAGAAAAACTGACCAAAAAACAGAACATCAACATCCAACACGTTTTATGACTGTATCATATAGTTCTTACGATTTTCTTCTCCAACTGTCTCTATGTTAAAACCATACCCTTACCTCTTTGCTTAATAGCAAATTGTAAATCTTTTTTCTAAAAAGATTCTTTCTGTAATGACACAGAAGGTTTCAAAGAAAAAAATACTGTTAATAAAGAAGCTCATTATAATCAAGAATGGACTAGAATATCTACAATCAGCATATTGTTTGGGATTCCAAAAACCTGAAACACTTGCTTCTTACTACACTCAGGCTCAAAAATCAGATTTGGTAGCCAGCACTTCATATGCAAGCACTGAGCTAGGGGAAAACACATTTCTGAAAATACTCAGACACAGAAGATGACCCATTTAGATTGTTTCTATACACAAATGGTTTTGCTTTTCAATATATTCCCAGGAACAATGAAAGACAGAATTAAGGGCTGATTTTCACGGCAAGAGTCTGAAAGCATTCAAAGTAACATGGATTTTTCTCTATCAAGAAGTTATTCTACACGAAACTTCTTATCAAGTATTACTTTAGGACAACACTAATCATTAAGTGTCTGTTTCCTATGGGAACCCTCTAACATCTAGGCAGAGAGTGTGGTGAGTTGCTGTCAGAAGTTCAGAATTAAGAAAAACTTCACGTCACAAAAGTATATATATTTATCAAGATGTCCCATCATTGGGCCACAGCGATCCACCACGAAAACCTCATTACAAGTATTACATGCTATGCTGTATTAAGCAAATCATCAGACACTAAAAGGAATGGTCCACAGGTTTCAAGAGAATAATCTTTTCACAACACTGATCAGATGTCTAACGAATAAGCAGATAATAAACTTTTGAGGAACCTATAGTTTACTAGAAGACAATCTATAAATACATTAGTGCGTTAAGAATCTATCAAATATGACAGATCTTAAGAATCAATCCCATTTACCTCAATTGCAATAGTGAGTTTGGTATATAAGGCATCAGGTAAAAACTGAAAAGAAAGAAGAGTCCCTTTTCCCCTTTGATGTAATATCACTACCATATTTTTTTTTTAACAAATACTACCAGTACTCGTAAAGATTCGAGCCATGAAGCCTGACTCTGAACCTTCCTGAAGATCAGAGAGATGACCATGTAGGAGGAATACAAACCTGTCCAGAGCTTAAAGACATGTACACTTATCATCTGGAAAAAAATAATGTATTTATCAGCAGAGTAGCCACAAGTACAGAACAGAGGTCCAATTCTTCTCTGACGAGAACTGGACCTCTATTAGTCTTATGGTATGAACAAAAATCTCCCTTCTCGCTAATAAAACTTTCATTTCTAGACTAAGAAATAAAATCTTTTTTATAGTTAGAAGTAGAATGGATAAAAGTCTAGCTAAATCGGCTCGGCACAGATAATCCCTAATATCTGATTTCCATTACTGGACATCATAGCTGGTAGACAATATATTCTTTTTGGACTGAATTGTACAGAACCTCTCCCTGTATCACAGAACTTGCTGAAGGCAGATTTGCTTTATGTTCATTCCCATGGGAAACAAAAACTGTTAACTCCTTTGTAACTCAGGTTTGTTTTGGTTTACCAGACCCCTCATGCTAGCCAGAGCCACAGAATGCATTCTGTTGTCTTGCCTGCAGACACAGACAGCATTGTTTCAAGTGAGTAGTCACATCTGAAGCTTCCATAGTGCAACAGTCTTGAATCTTCATGACTATGGAGTAACATGAGTTCATTCTGCATATGACTGATATGCATATGTATTCTGCCATATAATGCCATTCTTCAGCTGCACTGTAGATCCCTGCAACACCAAACACGTGTTGTATCAGTCCTGATGTGTTTTCACAAGAGCAAATTCGGATTAAATTGCAGTTCCAGAAACTTTCATTACCACTTCTACAGCACTCTAGGCCACCTATAGCTTCTCCTAAATTAACAGTAAGATAATTTTTCCTCCTGCTGTGAAGATCTTCTAATCATAGAACATTTGAGGATGCCCAAAGCAATATCAACCAGAACAGGTTGCTCAGATTATTAAGATGTAACAAATATCACTGTCTTGTATTACCACCGGGACTAACATTGGCCAGACTGGGTAGCTGGGAGGCAGAGAAGTGAATTTTTTTCCCCACACACATTACACAATTTTTGTAAAGGCCTTGTTCCTGAAGAGAGGCTTCCAAAGAAAGAGCATCTATAACAAACTCAACTTATATTTTTAGTTGTGTTCTCAAGCCTACTAAGTTTCACAACTGCACATGGAATCACAATTGGAAAAGTTTGACAATCACAGCCTTCTCCTTTAATATTAACAAAAGGCAGAACCAGCAGAGAGTTAAAAGACCTCTATAAGCATTTCTGCACACACATTCAGTGGCTAGTGGCTGAACAAGATTTAACAAGTTAAGCATTTCCTTTTTTTACTGGAAAGCTGACTCTGCATGCCACTTTTACAAGAGCTGGTTGAACTACTTAAGTTCACACACATTATCAAGTTATAAATGACTTGTGATTTTCCTAATTTTTTTTTTAAATTACTTGAAGGTCTGTGTCAAAATCACTACAGAAGGTGCTGGTTTTGTCTTATGACAATGAGAACCTTTTGCAGAAAACTGCTTAACTGGTACAGCTGATCTGTCAGACAATCTATGTGAACCCACATCACCATTCTGAATGTGCCTGGAAGGTAAAAGATCCTCAAACCATGAACAGTGTCATGTTGTAGAAACGTATCTGACAACTTTGATTTTGGCTACTCCACAGCCATTACGTCAGAATTGACAACTGGGTGCTGCTGGACCAGCCACTTCAATATAATATTTAGCATAAATACGACCAGTAAAGTACCTTAGTGTCAAATGCTCTTCCAGTTTTCCATAACCTATGCATCTATTATTCAGGGCAGATACTAGAGAAAAGGGTTAGTCTGAAAGATGACTCCACCTCCAGAAAGGACCCTCATAAGCTTGCTGGACTGGCCTAAGACAGTTTCCTTTCATACATCAATTTACATTCATTATTTGTGTTTAAACTTGCCATCCCCATGCTACAAGCCATTTCCATATTCAATCTACTGATGTAAGAGTTTCTCTCAATATCCCCATTTTGGACTGCTTCATTTTGTGTAAAACAGTTCATTACACCAAACAGCCAGAAAATTACTCCAAAGCCCAGAAATTACAACATTTATTTCAGCCATAGAAACCTGAGAATACCTAACTGCAATGAAAATTTATTTGAGCAGTCATCTCTGATGAGAAAGAACAAAGTTCAAATTACTGGTTTGAAAGAAATAAAGTAAGGACTTGATTCTGTGTATTCAAGAGAATTAGTCTCAGTGAATGACAGACAGACATATGGATACATACATATATGGAAAGACATACAGGTACATTCAGGGGATGCACAAAAATCATATGGCTCCAATAAACTGCCTTTTACTGATTGCAGTGGTTTTGCTCTTACACTTGCTATTGGAGAGCATAAAGTCACGTGTATTTTATAGTTTCCCACTCCTCATTTCTTTGATCTGTCTTTCATTTCATTGGGTAGATAATTCCAATCTTCTCATTCCCTTGAAAAACTCTGGCATATCCATTGTATCAAACTCTCTACAACACTGTGATTTATCTCTTTTAAACTAACAGTTAATAACACATTTTAAATAACAGATAAGAACTAATGAATTTGTACACAATGGCACTTCCTTCTCTATGTTTTTTTCCCCACATCTGATTACAGCTATAAATTAGGTAACACTACCTTAGCATACTGTAATAATGCTTAATTTTTTTTGTTATATTAATGCTGTTAATTTAGGAACTCCTAAGACATATAAATGGTATCTTATTTTCTGCTTCCAAAACACACTGTTTTGCATATACCAAGAAGCAGTTTTACCTGTCACCCTGCTGTCCTTCCACACAGCTCACTTAGATTTCTCAAGTGATCTTTCCAGTATTTCTGAATTTGATTAAATGGTTTTGAATCCTCAGTAAATAATTCCACTTCATAAATCAAATTCTACAAATGATTAATAGAAAATACTGAACAGTTCCTGATTTTAAGACAAAACATTAAGCCTTCTCTCAGAGATTTTTGTGATCCATGAAAGTAGTTTACCTTTCACATCATGGCTTCTTTATTTAATAGCCTGGTTTGAGGAACCTTTGATTATACCTTTCAAAAGTATATTCAAATTAGAATGATATTCAAATTTAATCTGCTACGCTATTACTGCAATCAAAACCCCTGGCAGATTAGTGAGGCACAATGGTCACTATAGAAGCAGTACTAACTACATCAGTAATACTAGTTAGTACTACTGAGTCTACCATCAGTCTTTGCCGTCATCACATACTTCTATCTACAGGCAGTTGTGATTGAAAAGGATGAGAATTACAGGTGCATTAAGAGCACCCGATGATTTTTAGACCTATTCCCTATGCAAGGTTTATGAGATCACTTGCAAAGTATTTGCTGGAAGCTCTCCTTCAGTAACTTAAAATCTATTGACCAATTTTCTACCAAACTGGACTGAAGTACATTGAGGTTCTCCAAATTTGTGAGAACAAGAACCAAATAAAAACACCCTATTAATACTCGCAGAAAACGAATACAGCTTACCACAGAGCAGGAAGAAAGGGGAAAAGACAGTACAAATGCCCTAGCTGTAATAAAAATGCTTCAACAGAATTTAATGACTTCTATTGTATGCCAAAAACCCCACATCTGGCTTTAGAATAGATTCCTGTTTTTTAATAAGTTTCAAGTGTCATACTGTAAGGGCCTTTATAATAATTTACTTCTGCATGGAGTCTGCTGTCAGAAGACTAAATTCATGTTGTAACCATAGCATCTAACTAAAAAGTCAGCCAACAGAAAGGTATAAACTCATTGAAAATTATTCATTATTTCTGCTCTTTGTTAAGTGCTTTGTTAACACATAACTACATTTGTTATTCTGTAGTTCTTTGTGTGTATGATGTAATTTATCACACCAACAGACTAGCATAAGTAAGCTATTTATTTAGCTTCCCACCCTCCCAAAAATATGGGCACATAATATATTTTCAGAAATGTATATACTTTTGATGGCATTTTCTGTTCTTTAATGGATAAAAAATATTTTTAGAGAATTAAGAAACCCAATATTAAAGATATGATAATTTATAATTATGATAATTATGTTTATATTCCTGAAAGTCTATAATTAGTTTTACTGTCTGTCCAACCCATCATTTGTTCAGCTTGTGTTATAAGATGCAGTTCACAGCACTGCCTAAGCACTTGAGTAGTTTGAAGAGGCTGCACAGCTTCCATCCTCTAGGGAAGAAGTGGTTCTGCAAAAAAATTGCTTTGTTTGCAGTCATCTGAAATAAGTACCACAGTCTAAGTTGCTTCAGTCTTATCTTGTATGTTTCTCTCTGTGAAACCACACCTTGTAAACACGAAATATATAGCCTGTAATCTGTGTCAGACCACCTCAAGATCCCTCCCAAAAAACCTAAAGAGACTGATTCACAGATGTACTGGAACACAGAACTCTTATTGCAATCTGGCGCCTTGGTATCTTTCAGAATCCGGGACATAGTCCAAAAACACAAAAACTGGAAAAGAGGTACTATCACCCTTACAGCAGTCAGAGGCTCCAAGGCGGTAGAAAAAGCAGAACAAGAGTTACAAAAGGTGCTTCACTCTCCAAAGCAGCTAAACTAGAATACATTAAGATGCATCAGACACAGGCAAGGTGGTTATAAAAAGGCCCAATCCAAATGCAGTAACAGTAACCTGATAAGACTTTCATCATGATATCTTTTCTCAGCAGCCCAAAGTATATGAACAAAGGAAAAAAAAACTTTTCTTTCAAACACTGTATTTCCCACAGACTACAGACCCTCATATTTTAGTTCAATCCTCTGCCTGATAAGTATCATGCTTTTTTTTTTTTTACCCTTTCCTCAAAACTGCAGACTTACAGTTCTTGTGGATAAGAAATGAGTGTATCTGTAAGTGGGCTGGTAGCAATTTAAGACTGTAAAAAAACATATATAGAGAAAAAAATAGAATAAGCAGGATTACACGCATCATTTTCTGTGGGGAAGAAAAACCAAGGGAAAACATAGGGTGTGAGATAAAGCACCTCCATCCTGGAAAGCAACAAAAAAAGAGCTAAGAAAGAGCAAGTAAAGGGAAAAGAAAGTAGGACAAAATATATCAAAAGCAGAGGGAAATAGATTTCATTATCAACTACAGGGAAGAAAGAGACTGATGTGAAGGAAAATCTGTGAAATGTTGAGTTAAAACTTAATATATTTAAGCCCAGACTGTTAAGGAAATCAATCTCATTCAGGAAGTTTGGGGCAGGGAGAGGTGTTTGGTGAGTGTTCCTCCACTTGGAAACTGGTTGAATACATCCAAATTTGACAGAGAAGTAGAATTCTCAAAGACAACTACCTAGGCAAATGATAAGTTCATGAAATCATGATGCTATGAGTGTCCAGGGGAAAAGGTACGGTAATACTTGGTATAGTATTTACCATTGGGAGTAATAACAAACAGGTGCCAAAAAGGCCCTCTTTACATGCAAAAGTGCTGTACAAAGTGGGATGCTTTTATCTTCCTTTGGAAAATCAAAGCAAAAGAAGCAAAGTGACTGCAAGGAAAAACAGCAGTGAAGAAGCTGGATGGAAAGCAAAGCCAAGTAACCCAAACCACCTTTCACCTACTACTTCAGTCTGCATTCAAAACCAGCAGCATCCAATGCATAACATAATATGTTTTGTGGAACCCAATTAAAAGAGAACATACAGCATACAGTAATCATACACACATACAGTAATAAATGAGCAGACCTTTTTAAAAAATCTTGTGGTTTCTTTTACACCAATCAACCCCTTCTTGAAATCACGAATATGCAGTTAATAGTCAATGTGTTAACATATCTCTCCACAAATGACCAGCAGCAATTTCTCAGCTTTTCTGACAAAACCAGATTTTAGATAACTATGTATATTATCCACCTACACTTTTCAAGTGTAGTCAAGTCAGTTTTTCAAACCCAAAAGTGACACCAGCATGCTTGCTGAAAATTAATCTTTGCTATCTTTGCTACCATTTAAGCAACACGAAACTTCAGTCAGTATTCCACTGAATGCCTTCACATGTGTTTGCTTACATACTAGCCTGATGGTACCAGAAATGCAACTAATTTAAACCAGTAAGTGATTTTCATAAGTTCTACAATGAAAGCATCTAGAATCCCAGATGATTACATTACTGCCAAGCAATCTAGAGTGTTTGGACAAAACACAGGTGAACAGACTTAAGCAAACTACCAAATCTTTATGAATTAAAAATTTAAAATTCAAGGATAACAAAGTAGAATTAGTTTAATGATTTTCAACACAGTTCTCCAGACAGAATATCACAGACTGGTTGCAGAAATAGATCTCAAAATTTTTCACTTTTCGGGAGGCACACCTTTGAACTTCAGAAAACACCCAGGATCTGCATACCAAGAGAAAAAGGTCATATGGAATCAGTTAACAATTACTGCCAATAAACAAACTGACGGCAGTGGAAGAACCACTTTTGATATTAATAAGCAGTGATTCATTTGAAGCATCATATAGCTTTCCTTACTTAGGGATTCATCATCCATAGATTTAAGATGAAAAAGTCAACTCATTACCATATGAAATGCTAGTTGAATGTAGTATATTTCAGCTGTTGGAGATGCAAACAAAAGGTCTCAGTGCTGAAAATGTGAGACTTTTACCTAAAATCCCGATTCTAGCATACGAAGAAGAGGCATGCTTGTGTTTAATAGAACAGATCTAAACGTAGCACCTTGTTCCACTCCATGCTATAAACACTTTCTATACGTCCTTTACGTTTACTTTATCTTAAAAAAAAATAAAATCTAAGTGGTTATCTTCTCAAGCTAAGGAAACAAATGCTTCAAACCGTAACTGCTGAAAAGGGTGGAAAAATCAAACTAGAGCATTTAATCAGATTAAATGCCACTGTGTCACAATTAGATGTCACTGTGTGCTCACTTTAATTCTGAAAGCACATGCAGCTCCAAGGGAAGTCATGGCAATGTACCGCTCCAGGTGCAAGCGCGTGCAATGCACGCACCTGGCGATACATCCAGCTCTCGGTCAGCGCTCTGTATTTCCCATTCATCCTGTCCGCGGGCGCGGCGGGCGCACAGGAAGGCGTTTTGGAGCGGGCTGGGAGAAGTTGGAACCTACGTCCTTCTCCTCGCTCCCGGCCATCCCCCGCGATCTCCGAGCGCGCCTAACAATGGTAGCAGTGTTCCAGCGAGCAGCTCTGCCCCGGGATGGGGTCGAATCCCGCTCCGGTCCGCTCCGGCCGGCGAGCCCGCCGCCCGCCCGCACCCCTGCCCCGCCAGCCCCGGTGCCCGCGGCGGGGCCGCGTCCCCCGGGAGGGCAGGGAAGGGGGCGCCGCTCCCCGCACCTGGCGGCGGTGACGTCACCCGGCCCCCCGCCCGCCGCTGACCCCGGCCCCGACCGCCGCACCTTCCCCGCAGGGCGATCCTGCCGGGCGCGGGCACACGGGGAGACCAGGACAGGGAGAGGGGCAGGGACAGGGAAGCCCCGCGCTCCGGCACAAGTGCGGCCCCCTCCCCTCCTCCGCCTCGCAACACGCCCCTCTCCTGCCGCTGCCCGCGGGGGCGGCAGGGAGACGGGGGAAAGGGGCTCCGCGACGCGCTCTCCCTACTTCCTTCCCTTCCTCCCTCCCTCCCTGCCGCCGCCGCCCCCCGCGCGGGCGCGGACAAAGGGGAGGGGGCCAACACCTGGCGAGCGCCGGTCCCTTTGTGGGGCAGGCGCGTCCCGCACTCCCGCCGGGGATGGGGAGCGGGGACCGGTCCCTCCCGCCCGCCCCGGGCACCGCGAGGGGAGGAGGGAGCGGGGGCTGGGGGGCACTTACTCGCCTGCCCTCGCCTCGCACCTTCACGCCGCTCGCCCTCAGCCTGAGCCCCTCCCTCCGCGGCCGCGGGGGAGCTGGAAGTTCACGCGGCGCCGGCCATTCCCGGCTGGCGGCCCCGGGTGCGGGGGGCGGCGGCGGCGGGCGTGGAGCGTCCCCGGCGGCTTCACAATAGACACCGGGCAGCGCGCGCGTGTCCCCGTGTGTGTGTGTGCGTGTGTGTGTGTGTGTGTGTGTGCGCGCGCGAGGGGCGGGGCCTCGCCCGGCGCGCCGAGCCGGGAGGGGGGGAGCGCTGTTTACCCGGCGGCCGAACCCGGCCGCCCCCCCCACCGCCCGATGCTCGGGCTGGTCCACGCGCCACCGCCCCCCACCCTGCGGGCGGGCAGGTGGTACAGTCCGGCCCGCCGGGCTCCCTCTCCCCGGTCGAGGAGGCGGGGCCCCGTCGCTGTGACGTAACCGAAGCCGGGTGCTGACAGCCAATCGGCGCCGGGGGGCGGGGCTCCGCGGGGCACGGCGCGGGGCAGAGGCGGCGGGAGCGCGAGGGTCCTGTGTTGCCGGGCTCCTCGCCCCGCCGGGCTATGCTGGAGAGGCGGCGAAAACCCTTTGTGTGCGGAAGGAGGCGGGAGCTCTCCCTAGGCTCTTGAATGTTTTCCCTTGCTGCCACGCAGAGCGCAGATGAGCGCTGGGGGGAAAGCCCCCAAGAGGCGCGCCGCGTTGCATGCTGGAGCTTGTAGTCCCGCCTGAGAGTCCTGAAAGGTTAAACACTATCAGCAGCCAAGGGGGTTGATCCCCCCTCGAACGGCTGTATATCCCGTAAAGATAAACTATCTTGAAGAGTGTGTTTTCCATTTTAATGACCCACATTTTTAATGCGCAGCCACAGCCCTCTCGTTCTGCGGGGGAAGGGAAGCGGCGAGCCCTGCGGAGCTGCCAGGACCTGCCCGTCCCGTCATCCTCCGCGCTAAGATGTCGGCGGCGATCGCCGCGCTCGCCTCCTACGGCGGCTCCGACTCGGAACCTGACTCGGAGCCCGAGGCCGAGGGCGGCTCCCAGCGCTCCGCCGCCGTGCTCGCCAGCCGCGACGCCGTGCTGCACCTCTGCCCGCCGCCCGCCGCGCCCCCGGCCCTGCCCGTCGATGCGGCCCCGGAAGTAGCCGTGAAGGTAGGCGTCCCTCTGGGCCCAGGGCTCCCGCCCGCACGGCACTGGGTCCGTACTGCCGGCCTTGGGACACTCCTGGGGACAGCACTGGGGCAGCTCTGAGCCGGGAAAGCGGGGCGGGAGGGGCGCGGGACTGGCGGGGGTGCGGTGCCGCTGCCTGGCCTTGCCCTGCCCCGGGGTGCGAGGCCGGAGCTGTGGAGGGAGGGCGCGTGTCAGGGACTCCGGCGGATCCCAGCCGTGGGGATTAAACTTATTAAAGCGTGCTATCTCCATCTCAGAGCGTGCCTTGATTGCAGTTTCTTAGATACTCTTGTCCGCTGTTCCCTGAGTTAAGATGTTTTCCTGTGTGGTTTTCCTGGTTGATGAGGTGAAGTGGATATTTGATAGGTCGAGTGCAACTGAATCCTGTTCTAAAGGGCAGCCTGAAATCTCGTTAGTGTTTCTGTTTTTATTTTCAGTCTCGTTTGGCAAACCTTAATTTTCTAAGTTCAGTAGCACATTGACTCACTTATGTGATTCCAGAAAGGGGAGGGAGGTGCTGGTTTGGCTTTGGGATTTTAGTACTGGCAACTCATGGCTAGGCTTCGCGAACGAAGATTTGGGAAGGACTCTACCCACATTTGCTACAAGCGCGCTGGTGGCTAAAGAGACCAGTGCGAGATAGACAAGTCCAGCTGCAAAAGGCACAGCAGAAGGACTCCTTGGATGGTATCGGCAAGACACAATTCTTTCTGCGTTGTCTTTTCTCCTCGAGAGTGATCCTGTCTGCATACTCAAAAGAAGCAGCAGTGTTATAGATAGTGTGTCTCTAGACCCCTCTGGACAATTGGAGGCCAGAGTAGACCAGTGATGAAGATCAATGTGGCCAAGGCTGAGATGTTGCTTCAGGGAGTCCTTGTATCTTCTCTTCGGGGCTTCTCTCTTGCGGCATCCAGGGGCAAGTTCACCATAAAGCAAGATCTTAGGGAGGTGGTGGTCCTTCATCCTGGAGACGTGTCCTGCCCATCGCAGTTGTGTTCTCAGCAGCATGGCCTCAATGCTTGTGATTGCTGCTTGTTCTAGAACAGATGTATTGGTCACATAATCTGACCAGTGGATGTTTAGGATTGTACGGAAACAGCGTTGATGGAAGCGTTCTAGGAGTCGCAGGTGGTGGCAGTAGATGACCCATGATTCGGATCCATGTAAGAGAGTTCACAGTACAATGGCTCTGTAAACACTGATCTTGGTGCTTTTCTTCAAGTGTTTATTTCGCCAAACTCTTTTATGGAGTTTTCCGAAAGCACTATATGCCTTTGCTAACCTGTTGTCTATCTCTCCGTCAATCTTACCACCCGAGGAGATGAGGCTACCTAGGTAATTAAACTGCTGGACTAATTTGAGCTCTGATTCGCCAATGGTGATATGGGGATGATGGAAGACTTCCTGAGGTGCAAGTTGATAGAGAACTTTTGTTTTCTTTAAGCTGACTTCCAGCCCAAAGAGCTCAGCAGCCTCAGCAAAGCAGGATGTTAAACGCTGCAGGGCTGCTTCTGTGTGGGCCACAAGGGAGGCGTCATCAGCATAAAGCAGCTCCCAGACAAGATGGTTTAAGGTCTTGGTGTGGGCCTTCAGTCGCCTTAGATTGAATAGACTTCCATCAGTACGATATCGAATGTAGATACCATCCTGATCATCGAGGTCTGCTGTGGCCCTTTGGAGCATCATGCTGAAAAAGATTGTGAATAGGGTTGGTGCAAGAACACAACCTTGTTTCACATCATTGGTTATTAGAAAGGGCTCAGAAAGTGCATTGCCGTATCTGATTTGTCCGTGCTGATCCTCATGAAGTCAGATGATCATTTTAAGGAACTTTGGGGGACATCCTAAACGTTCCAAAATCTGCCATAGACCTTTTCTGCTCACAGTATCGAAAGCCTTGGTGAGATCAACAAGGGTTACATAGAGTCCTTTGTTCTGTTCCCTACACTTCTCTTGCAGTTGTCTGAGAACAAACACCATGTCTGTGGTACTCCTGTTGGCTCTGAAAGTACTGGCAACTAATATCTAATCAAAAGCAAGCATCTCACCATGATGACTGTCATTATGTTATTGTGTTGCTCCTAGTTGTTCTGAAAAGTTTCCTACTTTGTGACCAAGGGGTGGATGGAATCTTTCACTTTGTGGTCATTAGTTAATTCATACACTGCTGCAACTGATCATATTTGTGTGTATATGTTATATTGTATATAGTGACTATTTTTTCATCCCTTAGGGTCTTGGAAATCTGACTTCTTGAATTGCAGTGTCTGGCAGGTTGTCTTGTAGAAGCTTCAAAAGGAAAGCTAATTAACAGCCGTAATATTGCCTGAATGTGAATGATTACAAGTTGCAAATAGCATTGTCTGTGCTTTTCACCACTCTTAGGGCTGTAGCCATGGGTTTTCCCTGTGCCATGCAGCAGAAGGGTTTATGTAGTTGTTCAGTGGCTGACATCAGGGAAGTGATCTAACTGTAAAAAAACCCCAAAACTTTAGTGGCGTTATTTGTCCTTGGATCCATTCCTTGATCTTGTTTGCACAAATGCAGTGCCAGCACAGTGAAATCTCTAGTGCCAGTGCAGAAACAAGCAGCTGGAAGAAAAAGTTGGATGGCAGCAGCACGTTCAGTTCAAAGCTATTTGCTGGGCTGTGCCCTGGAAGGGGTGTCCACCAGCACATCTAGGACTGCCTCTGTGTCAGACATAATGCTAACTAAGATAAAAAGGGAGTGAGGTTTCTGAGTATCAAAATGCTCTATTAAAATGACTATAATTTTGATTTGAGATCACAGATGAGGTACATATAACTGAGAAGAGCAACAATGTCAAGCTAAGGCTTTCAGAACATACCATTCTGCAGCTTCTTTTAGCACCACAACCTTCTTTGAGGAGTAACAGATAATTTTTTTTTATAGTGATATTAGGCTTTCTTTTTGGGTTCAAGAAGTAAGTGCAGGTCTCGTAGACAACACGTTCTCAACACCTTCCAGGTCTAAAAATCATAACATCCCACTCATCAGTGGAAGTCACCTCCTCAGGAATTTGCCCCAATTCTTTAGAATTAGAAAGCCCTTACTAAACAAATGTGAAATACATGATGTTTGAGTGTAAGTCACAAATGTTCTTTAAGTACAGCCCTGGAAAAATGGCAAGCTGAGCGAGTAGGAAAGCGAAGTTACAGTTCATTAGTATCACTTCACTTGTGCAAATGTTGTTTTGATATGAGTAAGGATCAGTTACTCTTAGGAGCATGGATATGTTTTGTACAAAGGACCAGGAATGGATAAGCAAAGATGGTGGTAAGAAGGGAGGTTACAAGGGTTAGTCATACAATAAATATAAACAACGGCTGCACACAAGTGCATTTTTGGCAGTTGAGAATGCAAATCTTAAGTGGTTGGTGTTCTGCATCCTAGTTCTGATTGTAGAATTTTGGCCTGTTAACTGGCAGAGACATTAGACTTACATGTACTTTAAAGAGGAATAGGTCCTCGCTCTCTTTATTAGCAAGGCATAGTTGTTAGCACATTCAGCTAACACCATTAGAGTTACTTAACTGTGCATAGCAAATACAGCCCTGAGATGTATTTTGTTATTCTATAAGAAATCTGCTGAGTCCTTACCTCAAAGTACATCATAGTTATATAAAATCATATTTCTGTAAAAATAATTCTTCTATAATTGAAAGCTGTACTAAAGATTTCTAACTGTCTTCTAAAAGTGTGAGGGGATGACTTTTGCTAAACTCTCTTCTTACAGTCTGCTTGTTAAAATAGGCTTATTGTTGATCTTGATGTTAAATTACTCATAATAGATAACATTGACTTATAATTATTGGTTACTCCAAGCTAGTAATCCTACTTCTTTCATTATAAGTTGGAAAACCAACTAGATGGAAATTGCATGTTTTTGCTACTGTTTTTAGCACCACTAAATTGCCGAAAACGTTACAGCACTTGGGGGAAGGCAACAGAGGATGAAAAGGTGTGCTTCTGGTCCCTTCGTACAGAAAAGGATACATTGTAACTGATAGTGTTCAGAGAAGGGCAGCAGGGCTGAAGGGGTGTCTTGCTTCTGTATGAGGAATTATTGAGGAGGCCAAAACTGAGAAAGAGATGACTGAGGTGAAAAGTACTGACAGGGACCTACAAAGTCATTAAATGGCATGGAGAGGGGGTTGAGTACTCACTGTAGAGCAGCTATAAGCTAACTAGTACGAGCTAGGTTCAAAACAAACAAAAGGATGCAACTCTTCACACAACATGTAGTAGGGCTTATTCCCATGCCAGGAAGTACTGGGTGTGTAAGAAGTTTGCACTGTTACAAGGATAGTCTGGTCCTCCTGCAGAATGCCAGGAATCCCAACAAAACAGTTTAGCATATGCTTCTCTTGCTGGTTTATTTTTATTCTGTTGAAGGTAGTGGGGTGGTTGTTTATTGTTAAGAGTGTATGAATGGGTAGAAAGAATAAAAGCTGATAACAGCCATATCTTAATGTTGGAGCTGCACTGCAAATGCTGTTTGTCTCTAGGTAATAAATTTGAAAATCTTTAGGATGAGATAATGTGTATTTGACAGCCCAAGTGGTTGATGCAAGAATTGGCAAGTGACAAACTGCTTAAGCCTCCGTGGCTCATGGGATGTGGTCTTAATTTACCACATTTTAATTTCATTGATAATTAAAACTAATTAAATATTATGCAAAGCAGTCTGCCCTTTTTAGCTGTTTGACTAATTAGTAATGAATTTACCTGGGGAGAATGGTAGGTTTATTATCTGAAATGTCCAGAAAAAAAAGAAAAAACCCCAACATAGACATCAAAACTCTGTTTGCATGAGATGAAATGGGAAAGCGTAATCAACATTATAGTCATTCTAAGGAACAGAATTACCATCCAGTGTTGCAGTATGTACTGCAGCTTGGGTTTTTTTATTTAAGGCTTTACTTTGTTGCCTATTACAGGGATTTCGCTTCTGTTTAATTAAAAAAATTTTGTCTTGCTTGCATATTGTATGTCTTTCTGTATGTCTTGCATATAGAAAGAAACTTCTGGCAAGCTTTTTTTTGAGTGAATTTGTTTTATTATTGAACTATTTTGTAGTCTGTAAATCAAGTACTTTTCACAGAAAGTAACAGTATTTGTTTATGGCATTCAGGTAGGGTTTTTCTGCAGAAAAACAAGACTGTGGCATGTTTAAGAAACCTGTTAAGAATGAAAGTTAATGTGATTTACTGTATTTGTAGTCTAAAATCCCGTCTATTTTCTGTGCTCTTTCTTAAGTGGCAGAAGGACCCTTATGGTGGGGCTAAAGGAGCATGCCTTTGAAGGAGCTAGACATTCTGTGATCTCTGGGGAGTTTTAATGAAGCACCTGCTTGTCTACACTTAGCATCGAAAGCTTCTTTCTGTCTCAAGATAGATTCCTTAAGCAATGCTAATACTCCAGAGTACAGCCCTGAGTGCCATTCCCCTATAACAGTGTGATGCTGTGTTGTAGAACAAAAGAGGCAAAAGGAGAGCATTTTGGTATCAAGAATTTTTTTACCTCATCAAATCATATCTGAACTGTAAATCAACCTTATACTGCAAGTAGACTATATATTAAAAAGAAAAACAGCAACAAAAAACAACAACACAACCAACACACTAAATAGTTTGGTGATATGGCATCATCTACCTCTTTTTGCCTTGTATCAGGAGTGATACTTGCATCTGTCTGGACAGACACTCAACTAACCAAACTTCAGTGGATCTATGGACTGAGCAATTTCTGCAAAGTTGTATAATCTGAATCTTTTCTAGGCTGAATTAGGGTCAATTTAAACCTTTGATCATTCTTGATTTTTCTCCTTTGGATCCTTTTCAGTAGCACATGCCTTACCTGATATGTGGTGCCCAATGTGGCTACTGTATTTCAGTGGGGTGCTTGTTACCAGTGTGAGAAAAGCAGAGAGGTCACACATAGAGCTGAAGTTTGCAGCTCCATTGTATTATGTCTTTCAAGATAGCCATATTCAGTAAAATATAACTTCCTAACACCTTCATTCTTCTCTCGCAGGTTATACGTGGTGTACCACCTTTAATGATATTACAGAATGCCATTAAGACCATATTTACACAATTTCTGAGTGGCAGCAAACACAAGCTGCTTTTCTACCAGTCCTACAGCTGAACTTTTATCTTTCTCTGGAGGAACACTGTATCTGTTTAAGTTGACAGCTCTTTGACTCCTCTTTTGATGATTCCTGTGCCTTTGAGGGTGGAAAGTGATCTAGGGTAATACTTGGCCCATCACTGAATTCACAGATGCCCTCCTCTTTCAGCCGAGCTGCTGATCGTCTTCCATCCCACAGAGCCACTTGTCACACTTGGCACATAAGCTACATGATGAATTGCTCACCTTAGGCTTTTAGATAAATCAAGATATTTGTGTGAGGAAAGGAAAAGCTACAGCACTGTAGAGAGACGATGCCTTAGATACCTTATCTCAGTCACAGCTCTGCCAGACTGCTGCTCCTGTGATCCCTTCCCTGTGAACTGTAGCTATGGCAAATGCATCTAGAATGCATGCAGTTAAGGCTGTTGTGAGCATAAAGGACAGAGTCCTAAGACCTGTATTTACCTTTTTTGCTTTCTGGGTCTTAGAAAGATGAGTTCTGCTGAAATAGTCTTCTGGCAATGCATGCAGTTGTACCTGGAGATCTGCACCATGTGCGGAGGTTGCTGATGAGTTCTTTTCTCTCATTAAAAAAAAAAAACCAGCCAAAACACACTGATGCAGGTAGCTTGGCAGTTTGGGAAATGATTGATGGGCTAGGTTAATATTTTTAATGTTTCTGCTACCTATCAGAGTCTTGTAATGCCGTACAAAATAGCATTTGTCAGATGTTGATCAAAGGATTATTTGTCTGCTGCAATTTGAACTTCTGCCATAGACTAATATGTCCGAATATGTTGCGTCAATACTTTATATTCCTATCAAGATTTCCATTCTTTAAAATAACTGAGAAGGTAAAGTGGGGAGTTGGAACACGTTCAAATTATTATATAGTTTAAGGCAAAGTGGCATAATGAAAAGGTAACCATTGTATGTTTCAGTAGCATATTATCAGATCATCATTTGATGCCCCAAATTCTGAAAACATGAGTAAGACCAGAGGTCTTGAGGAGTGTGGCTCTGATAAATTTAACATGTGCTTCAGTTTCAAGGCTCGATGGTTTTCACGCAGAAAGACTGTGCCTGTGGTGGTCTAGGAGTGAACATATTGTATGGCTTCCAAGTGACTCAGCACTGTTCCACCAGCAGTGAAGTAGAACCAGAATTACTATAATCGTCCAGCAGAGGATCAGCTTTCATGGCACAATCTGTTTCTTTTCTCAATTACTAAGCAGCATATAATAGAACTTAACAGAAAGAAAGGCGGAGGAAAAATAGCAGAACTGAAAAATTCTTGGCGTTTTTGCAAAACTGGATTTTTCTCACTTTTTCAGATAAAGGGCAGGAAAAAACCTGCATCTTAATTTCAAGTAAACTGATCACTGTTTAAGTGTCACTAACCATTGATCAGATACATTTTGCCTTATTATCAATTATATTAATTTTTATTTTCTCAAATTATAAGTTTTGTGGACAAGATGTGAGGTCTAGTTGGCAGACTGAGCTGTAGGATGTGACTTGAAAAAGTTGTCTGTGGAAAACGTCCTCAGCACATGGAGCTATGAAAGGAAATCTAAGTGTATAGGTAATACAGGTTAGGAACTGGTTTTTTATATGTTCCTATTCTAGCTGGGAATGTCTGGTTTTGTTGGTGAATGACTGGATTAGGCCTGCTGTGCTGTTTCCAGGCAAGTTCATAGTGTATGACAGTCAGAGCTCTGAATGTACTGGTAGCCACTGTCATCCAAGCCCAGTGAATTTAAAAGGTTGTGTGATGAGAAAAAAGGGGTCAGGCCAAGAACTGGCAGTGCTAAGGGTTCAAACAAGATCAGTGCAATGGCTGTACCTGCTTGGTAAAATAATTGATACATGGTGAGAGTAAAGCTTTGTGGTTGAACTTAATTCTACTAAGGCAGTGGCCTTAGCAGAAAAACAATTGACAGGATTGCTGATGTCATGCCTTTATTTTTTTTCCTTTAATATCCTTTTTTTTCCCTGGTTTTTTTTTGAGCAGTATTAATCAAATATATTGAGATAACAAGCCAAAGATCTTTAGGTACTGATTTTCTTTTCAGCATTCTAGAAAACCAGGTCTTAAAATCTTTTAGAGTCTTACAAGCATGAGCAAGTTTGTAATTGACCTGCTATTGAACTGGGGAGAAAAAAAGCTTCTAGCCGCAGCATGTCAGAGAATAGCTAACAATAATAAACAAGAATGTGCCACTTTGCTCTTTCAAGATACTGTAATACAAAGCAAGACTGAGTTTCTTTGAGGTAATTTTCTGTTAATGAAGTGACTGCTAAAATTTGATCCTCTGTTGTGCCACTTCTTTCCATGAGTCACAAATGCTTTTGGATCCTGTTGTAGGTAAGCACTGATTAAACACTGATGCTTAAGGTAGTTTTTTCAGTATAATTACTAGGGATGTTATCAACATACCTTTGAGTCCTTTTGAATTACTATTATACTAGAATAAAGGTACAGGAAGCAAGTAATAATTCTGAAAAATAGTGTTCTCCTTCATTAACTGAGCTCTTGATAGGGGGGAGGTACTGTCAATTTAGAACCAATGTAAGTGAGGCTTAGTAGAGTTTTGTGAAACCAGGTCTTTTCGAGCGCTACTACCTTATCAGTATTTTTCTTTACCAACTTCTCTGTCTTCTGTTTCAGCTGCATGTGCCCTTTTGAGTTTTTCCCCTTGAGTTGCTTTAAGTTGTTTTTTTGGTTAGTCCTTCTTTCTTGTCCCTTCATCTATCAAGTTAAATTTTTGTCACTATGGACTTGGGAATATGTTTAAGTACTAAAGTTGAATTGCATTTATTCCTTTACGTAAAAACTTAGAGGTAAGGAACTGTTAGATTCTTTGAAAATCATTTTTATACTTAATGTTTGTGCTGATGGGTAACATTTTTTTCACAATTGTCTTTCAGAACATTTACTTGCGACTTCTGCCTTCTACCTTTAGTAGAACTCTCTTTCATACCTTTATATTGTATTGGTGACCATTTTAATTGATTCGTCTTTACAAGGCTGGTTTTCAAACATCCTCAAAAAAAAAAGCTTTTCTCTCTCTAATCTTGCTGCTCTTTTTACACTGTGTGCATGAAGTCTTAAAAAAAAAAAAGCAGTAATTCACATGCAAAATTCTGCACATGTCTTAGATGAATTTCTCAGTGATGGACTGACACTGGTTTTGCAGTCAATATGTTTTAAAAATAGAAACTTTGGCCAGGGTACTCTTTTACTTTCATAATGCTAAAAGTGTCACCTTGAACCACAGCCCTAATTTGGACTGAAAGAAGTTAATGTCATGTATTTAAAAGTCCACATGTGAAAAATGGTTTATTAATATGTCTGTTTTATTTCAGGAAGATGTGGAAACAGGAGTCCACCTTGATCCTGCTATCAAGGAAGTTCAATACAATCCCACTTATGAAACTATGTTTGCACCTGAGGTAAGAAGCAATATTGATCTTTAGAGCGGAAATGCCTTTGGCTTAGAGGGCAGAGGTTCTATAAATTTCATGTGAATTTCCTATAAGACAACTTCTTTGGATGCTTGCTGCTTTTTGGGATCTAGTTTTGACAAATTAAAAAAATAGATTCTACACAGCTGTGTTGGTATTTTTAATGCTTGAATTTTAATATTCTGTATAAAGCTCTTCTAAGAAGATTCCTAAAGTCTTTATCAGAATTATAGCTATGGAAATTAAAAATTAAGCTGGGAAAATAGCATTGTAAAGATGTTGAGCAAAACACGAACTGCATTAAAGTGGTCTCTGACTATTTTCACATTTTTGGTATTTACTCATTGTGGTCATTAGAGCAAAATGAACAGTTATAACACTTTTAAGATATAACGTTATTGCAGATATAACGCTTTCAAGAAGAGGATTTAAAATTAAAATCAAAGCACTTTCAGTTTAATTATTCACATCAGTATTAAGAATATTAGTAACTTGAGCTGTGCTAAATGTGTATAGCGAAAAACTGTTTTAGGCTGAATTTAGACTGCTTGGTGCCATGTGAACCACTTTCCATTTTATTATAACTGACAGGCTATCGGAAAGATAAAAATAGCTGTTCGAGCATTTAACTATTTCCAGTATTTAACTTCTTTGTACAGTTTGTCTTCTGTAAGACCAGGAGTTAGTATTCTAGGTAGACAAATGCTGCAGCAATCTCAGGTTTCTATATTAGTTATGCTTTATGTTTAGAAAACATTTTGTGGAACCACATAAATTGGCCTTTTCATAGCAAGCTTGCATTTTGCGATGTATCAAAGCCATGATGTGTGTGAGCAAAAGTACTGATATAAAAGTGCTGCTGTGTGTAAATGTTTTAGTGAGGGAAACCTATTGTGGGAGTGTCAGGTGTTTAGTATGGCTGACAAGCATAGGGGTTACAATTAAAGTTAGTGTGATATTAGTCTCAGTGTACTGCGTTTATTTGTAGTCACTGTTCTCTTCCTAACCATGATAACCGGGAAGACTGGCATTTGTCATCTTGCAAGAAGAAAAGAAAGGCAGGGTTTCATTAGTTGTTTTCCTGGAATAATACAGCAAGTCCTTAGTTGCTTTTTAAATGCAGAAAAATATTGTTAGCAGTGTAATTTCTGTATTAATCACATGAGTTTAGTAGAACCTGATACATCTTTTTTGATCTCCTCCCCTTAGAAGGGACAGTACACTGTGGTTTTGTCTTCTGAATGCTTCTACTGGTCACATACTGAATGACTGTATGTGTTGATACTGTCAAGTATCAGCAAGTCAAGTAGTTGATACTTGTCTTCTCTAATACAGGCAGAAAGTTCAATCACGAAACTAACTATTCAAAGCAACTGTGTGATTACTGTGTAAAATAACAGACTAAGAAACTTATTCAGTAGTCGTAACCAAATACAAAGTTGAAGTGATTTTGCATTACAATTTTTGAAAGAGAAATCTCTTTTTTTCCTGTGTTTTTTTTTTCTGAAAACCTACATACACAAAAATAAGAAATTACTAATTCTGCTATACTTTGTTTTAATATTTTTTTATGTAGTTTGGACCAGAAAACCCATTTAGGACTCAACAAATGGCTGCACCTAGAAATATGCTTTCTGGATATGCAGAACCAGCTCACATTAATGATTTCATGTTTGAACAACAAAGAAGAACATTTGCAACCTATGGTAAGTCTTTAACAGTGAAATTCACCTCTATCTTTCTTATGCCCATGTTGGACAAATTAAGTTGTTCTCGATAGAACAGTTAATAGGACTGCAACTTCTGTAAATTGCTTTTTATCAGACTTAGTAAAATGGGAAAAGGTCTTTGAATGAGAATCCATATGACTGGAGATAATAGTATTTATTTGGGCAAACTCATTTTTTAATTCTCTTTGAAACTGTAATCCAGTGTATGATCTCCTAGCAAGCCCCTCTTAATTAATCCTTTCATTAGTTGCATCAAGTGTAAAAAACACAAATCAAAATTTCACATTTTTAACATGACTAACTGTAGATCTGTTATGCAAATAGATTCTTTCATGTGATTCTAATTAAAGGTAACTCTCTTAAAACCAAAAGGATGCCTTTCTGTGTTTTCAGGTTTTCTATAGATACAAACTAAATGAACCGGATTTGCAGAAAATGTAGTAGCTACTTTCTTACCTTGAATAGTCTTTTCACTTGTAAATACTTGCATTTGAAAAATAAAACATATGAGTCTTCGAGAAGCTTGAGATTCAAACAAACTTTTTAGGAATTGTAAGAAAAATTGATTTTTTTTAAATAGGAAAAATATCAAAAGACTAGGGATTCTAAGCATCCTTTTGGACATGTTTGAAAGAACGGAACTGCCATGTGTTTGTATATAACAGTGGTTAATTTTTCTTGTGTTTCATTGTAAGCTTTCATTTCTGTTTTAAGCTTGATTGTAAGTTCTTGCTCAGTTGAAGTATCACTTTATATTCTTCAGATTCAGTTTATTAGGCAAGTTCTGATGCTTCCTGTGTAAACTTAAAATATCACAACACTGAACTCTTTGCACAACATATTTGCATCTTTATTCATATTTACATTCAAAATACTACTCCTTGGAAACTCTCTTGCCTCAAAAATCACCTCCCTAAACATGAGTCCCCTTAAATTCATTAGGGCTTTATGCATGTATGAATTCACTTACTGCGTTCTGTCATGGATGAGATTGGGACTTTATTGCTAACATCTATGGGAGCTAGGTAATGCAGTGAAAAAAGTTGCCCAGAATTAGAGATTATCACATCCTCAAGTTTTCTTTGTGTTTGACTTTTATTAGAGATTTTCTTGTGAAAGTTAAAAACTGAAATATATTTATGACAGTGTTTTTCTTTTATATAGTTTCAGCTATTGGGTACTTTTCATTGTGTTGTTAGGATGTGGAATATAAGCAAAATGCCAATATTAAGAAATGGATATCTAGTTCCATAGCATAATTTTAACTTAACTTGACTGTAATTTTGATGTTAGAACTTGACAGATAGGAGCCTCTTCAGGATCCGAATAGACAGATTAGATTTTGTTCTGTGAAATTAAATGTAGCATTGTGTGGGTTGGGCATTTTTGTGTGTAAAATAGATACTGGAATAAAGGAGTCTGTAGGCATATAGTGTTTGGTTTGGGGTTTTTTTTGTTTGCGAAGTTTAGTTTGGGGGAAGGTAGAACTGGCAAGTCTACTCAAAACTCCTGCTACTGGTTTATATAATCACTGTGTAGCAACTGCCTTGAAAGCTGTATTACAAGTGAGTATAAAAATGTATTTTTAAGACTTGTAACATTGGCAACTGTGCAGCTACCATATTCAGCTTTCTAGAAATGTTCAATAGATAATGATCTGGGTACAGTGAAAATGGAACTATGAAAAGGCTGAGATACAGGCAATTTAAATGGCAAGAACAAGCACTGAGAAGCTGAAGTTCAAGCTAGAGGATGCAGTAAATGAGCATGATATTCTGGCTCAGTAGGTCTGTTCAAAACAGCACTCCTTTAAGTTGTCAAAAAGTTATCTGTTAGAAAATGCAATATTCTCTTTTTCCATTTGGAAAGATGTAATTATTGTCTTCTCAGAGAACACTAAGTGTAAAAACACAATTGATAGGCATAAATCTAAACCATACATGTTTTTAATGGCTAAGTCATAACATACTGCAAGAACAGAGAATAAACCTCTCTTTTAAAACCTGCAGATCCTGAAACCTCTAGCCTCTGTTACTCTGTTTAGTACCATTGCACTAAGGCAGGAGATCTCAAACCTGCAATAGCTGGCATGTAAATAAACATTGACTATAAATGAAGGACAAGGGGTGGTAAAGAGATCATGTATCCAAAACAGCTCAACTGCCTGAGTGTCTTTCACCAAAAAAAGACAACTTTATATTATATGTCACCTAAAACTTAGTATATATTCAGTGAGAAACTATTTATTAACCACCAAAAAACCCCAACAAGTATTTTTTGGCAACTAGTCTTTCTTATCTACTTCTTTTACAGTAAACATTTACTGTTAAAAGTACATTTTCCTTACGATGCTTAGATAGCTGAGAACATCCATGCTGCCATTGACTGACGGTCCTTCCAGCCCTTTATTCTATTAGACAGATAGGCAGCAATGGATCCCTAATGAGGTGTAGAATAAGCAAGCCAGTAGTGATACATCCAAATACTTTTTTTTCAATATTCAATCTCTCAACTAAAGGCAATGCTTATATATTTATTAATTTGCAGTGAGTTCATTGTGTTTGTTTGTTTTTTCTTTTTGACACACTTGTTAAGCTCCTTCTTGAACCCATATAATTCTTCTTTGTATGTAGTAATCTCTTGCAGGCAGCTCTGCAGCTTACCAGCACCTTGTATAAGGATGTCTCTCTATTTTGAAACTTGTCCAACTTAACAGCTTTCTTGTTTGACTTGATATCCCCTAGCCTCTTGTACTGGAAGACAAAACGAGCAGTCATTTCTTATTCCCCATTTCTGTGTCATTCCTTATTTTATAGATCTTGGCCATAACTACTTCTTGGTCTGAGTTTTTTCACCTGAAAAGGTCTGATCAATCTTCTTTTTCCTCCCTTCCAGGCTTTTCATGCCTATGGCTATCCTTGTTTCTCTTCCATTTCTCTGCTAGTTCCACTGTATTGTTCCTCAAGATGAAGAGCAAAGCTGTGCACAAAGTTTACATGTTAGTCTCACTGTGTATTTGTTCTGTGGTTTAATAAAGGGAGAGGCTTTTCCTTTTCATTTGCTGAGAATTCTTAACATCCCATTTTTCTCTAGAACTTTCAATAACTTGCTCAAAGCTACTTGCTATTTTTTTCCAGATCATTTATCAATATGTTGAAGATCATGATTGAGAGCATGAATCTGTCAGCAACTTTCCTGTGCTGTGCAAACCAACCATTTATTTTTGCCAGTGTTTTAATAACTTTTCATCAACTGACCATATAAAGACATATGGACTTTTTAAATGTCTTCGAGGCACCCTCTGATCAGTCTAACTTGGTATCGTAAAGGTGTCCAACATCATCCAAACTTTGCTCATTCACAGGGTTGTCACCTCAGAAATATTCTGGAGGTTTTGTCATTGTAATTTACCTGCACAGAAAACTATGTCTTCTCTGCTGCAATATATAATACTCACCCAAGTGCATACTCATCTTCTTTACTATAGTTTCTTCTCCTTCAATCTTTTAAATATACAAATGTCTACCTGTAATCCCCATATCTCTTTTGAAAGATGGCATCGTGTTGATACATTCTTTTTCTGTCATTTCAGGTGATATTAGGTGAGAGTCTTTGCACTGTGGTTTGAGTTTAGATCTCTTGGGTGACTGCCATCTCGTCCTGGTGTTTTGTTACCACTTACTTGATTCTTTAATGTCCTCACTTTGAGATAGATACTATATCATGTTACCCATAAAGAAAAGTTCTGGCACAGGAGCCTACCCAAGCTCCTCCATATTGAACATGTGTTTAAAAAAAACCCTCACTCATGCTCTCTTTTCATTCCTTGATCATCTGTTGACTTGCATGCTGTCTGGTATGGTTTCTGCCCCTGCAGGTTTTGACAAAGGATAGGTGTTAGTTTTTATACCTTTTGTGATTTGACCCTCACTTTTGGGAGGAGGCTGCCCCACTGTAGTGTTTATTTTGTCTTCTGGTTGGTCTTTTGTATTTGCCACATCTGGATGCAACTTCAGCTCTTTGAAGAATAGTTTCTTATTTCTGGTAGTTTCTCTTTATGTACTATTCAGCTGGGCTCACTTCCTTCTGGTCGCTTTGAAATTGTCTTTTAATAGCTGGCAGGCACTAGTTCTTTTTTACCTACATGGTGTTTTCGAAGTGCCCCTGCATTTGAAAAAGGCTTTACCCTTTGGTACTCACTTTCTGTTCCTTTTCAAAACCTTCTTTTCTTAATATAACCCTCCTGTTTTGAGATTGAGATCACCATTGTAAATGTTTTTATGGCTTTCTTTGCTTAGTCAACAATGTTGATTTTTATACCCCATTATGGTCATTGTCAAAATGTGTATCCTTAGAAAGACTGTCTTAAAATCAAGTTTCCTGCACTGCTCAGTTGGCTTTTTTTCGCATAAATCTCTAACATGACTGCTTCATGGTACAAGTACATTGTGTAAAAATGCTGTTTTCATCATATCTTGGTGTGAGATTTGCACAGGCTGCTACAAGGAGGTGACTAAAATATGTCATTATTGCTGTACTTCTTTCCCTGGCACCTGTTGTTTAGTCTCTGTTACTATTTCATGGTTATTGCATCTTCTGTCTGAATGGTTAGTAACAGAGTCCTATCGACTGTACCCACCACTACTTAAACCTGGAATTTCAATCCAAAGGATCCTTTAATGCTTGTTAACACTATTAACTTGTTAATCTGATTTGTCTTTAAGCCTTCTGTGGTATATAGTATGTTTTTCCCCTCTGGTGTGACCATCTTATTTCTGTATTCCTTCCACCTGGTAAAGCATATATTCTATCCATTTATGTCAGTACTGTCCTACCAATTATGTTAGTTTATTATTTTAAAATAAGATTTTCCAATTTTACTATGTATTGTTTTTAGCTTCTGCCATTTTGCATGCATGCTTGGGTTTTCCATTTCCCTGCCCTCAGTTTAAATAGGATTCTGTGCTTATTACTATCCCTATTATCTGAGGTTTCAGATTTGTGTGCTACCTTTTCCTTGATGATATTGTTTTCTAAAGATTGTGTATCATTGCAAATTGCTTATTTTTCTTGAAGTATTTGCTATCCTCAAATATTTTATCAAAAAGCACTCTGAACCTTCTTAGTACCAATAGGTTTTTAGTGTAGATGAGACCTACCCATGTCAGTAAGGTTCCCTTCATTCCAGGAGTTTGAGGAAGTAAAATTGGCACAGGCACTGAAGATGTTTTCCACATTATGGTTAAGATCTGCAGTGGCTGAGGGAGCTGGGATTGTGTAGCCTGGAGAAAAGGAGATCTAGGCTGCGGGGAAGACCTCATTGCTTTCTACAGCTACCTCAAGGGAGTATGCCAATGGCATAATCCATAGAAATATTGAGTAAAATAGTCCAGGTAGACCATTTTATATCCTGTATAAGATTCCGTATAAGATCCTCTCCCAGTTTAATGGAAAGCCATTAATAATTGGTCTGAGGGAGTCCTGACTTTTTTTAATTGGTAACTAGTTTTGCGTCTGCAGTCATAGGTAATCTACCCCATTTTGATTCCATTGATGTAACTTAGTTTAATTTCTGCCATTAAGAGAAGGCTATCTTTCTCTAAAAACAAATTCCTCTTCACAAGCCATTATAATGTTAAATGCCAAAAGCTTAACTAGCATTATTTTCCCAATGATGTAGTCCTTGGAGCATGGCAGAAAAGACTAGGGAGTCCTAAAATACAAGCACTTGTTTATTCTTCTGTATCTGTGCTCTCAACAGAAGCAGTCTCTTTTCTTCAAAATTCTCTTTTGAGCGTAGTTTAAAAAAGTCACTATACTCTCCTTAATTATATTAGCATATATACATTTTCAGAAGCAGAAATAGAGGTTATTTTTTACACGCAGGACACCAACTGTTCGTGAATATGTTAGTAAAGTCATTTCATAGCTATTTCAGCATCAGTGATCATCCTAGAAGTGGACTGCTTCATTCATGCAGCATTTAGTATTTTAAAATCTCTTCTTCACAAGACATTAATGTCCTTTTTAATAAGAAACAGCCTTTGTCCGTGAATCTCCAAGCTCTTTATGAGCACTCAGTAACTTGGTTATAACAGGATTACTTCATCACTAACACTGATATTTTAAGAGCTTAAGATGACTGACTTGGAAATAACACTGTGATTTTTTTTTTATTTTTTTTTTCCCCAGCTACTCATGTTGCATGCAACACCTACAGTCACTATTACCTCTTACAATTATAGGCACGTTATTCTCTGATTACTTCGATTCTGCAGAGGTGCCAGTGCAGTCAGAGTGGGTTAGTCCAGCTGTATTTTTCCACACACCTGAACTACCTTGGGTCTCTGTATGCTGCATTGCACAGTACAGTGTAAACATGCTTTAATTAGCTGTCTTTCTGGAATGCACATCAAAGTCTGATTATTTAACCAACCATTTCAGGTGCGTTGAAATTATGGATGTAGGTGGAATTGTACCTTTCATTGCTAAAATGTTGCATGAAATAACTGCCTCCTAAATAAAACTGAAGGAGAGATAGAAGTCAGGGCACATTATGTGGGATACCAGCTGAGTAGGATAAAAGCAAGCTGTCTTTTGCAGCTGCGTTCAGGAGTCCCAGCCAGAAAGAAAAGATTCTCTTTCACACATTCACTAGAAAGTAGAAATTGTTCAGAGCTTTTCTATGAGAATGATGCTGGACCAAATTCAACTCAGCTATAAGGAGTCTCCGCTTCCACGGGAAGCTGTGCTTGGCCCAGGGGCCCTATTCATTGGAATACTGTCCCTCTTTTACAAGTACCAAGCAAATAGAGTCCCAGAGACAGCATCAATACAGTTGGAGGACAAGTAAACCACTGTATTGATTTTGACATAAATCCAAAGTAATATCTCTCCACTGTTAATAGAAACCTTATAGCTTGGAAGAGAACTCATTGGAATAGTGGCTTAGTGAAAGTCTTAATTTCAGTGTCTGCTCAGTTTGGTTACCCATAGAAATAAATCCTAATAAGAGTCTAGAACAAAGAGAGAATGTATACTTCCTAAGAGGGCATTGGTATATGTTTCTCTCCCTACGTCATATTCATTGAACATCTGGGCATATAGTGTTCTGTGGCTGGCTCTTACCAGGTTTGAAACTCGAGAGCTGGTCAACAGGTAGATTGCTCCATTTGGATGGGAATACCTCTTCTACTAATTTCCATCATATGTTTTTTTTCCTAGCATCTAAAAAAGAAATTAACTGGGCCATCCTCTGGGACAGTAGTCTTTCTGAGAAATGTTTGGGGAGACAATCTCCTTTGGCTGTTGGGATGGTATTGATAGGTTGTCACTTTGTATGCACCCAAGTGGTTTTGTGGGCCATTGGTCTCTGGGGTGGACTGGCTAATCTTCCACTGTTCTTGATTCTCTCTGTGAATCAAGAAAAATACAGGAATTGGATTGTATGCTGTTGGATTTCATTGGTTTTGTGTTTGCCAGTGGTTTAATATCTTTATTGCTTTTTTTTCCCCCTCCCTGATACAGAGAAATTCTCATTGGGTCCTCAAGGGACATTTTGTCACTTTAATATTTAATAAAAATTAGTGTTACGTCCACCAGGGTGCAGTCTTTCCCAAAAAAAAAGCCACAGTGGTCAGTAACTGTTCAATGCACCTGTTCCTTGGAAACCAGATGAATTTATTTGTCTATCTTATTCTCGTAAGATCATGCTATCCACTTCAGGAGAAATGGAGAAAAAATATAAGATGTGTATTAAAATGACAACCTCAGTTTCAAAAATTGTAAATATCCTGAATATATATGAAATGCTGGTACATTTTATAAATTATTTATAACTGTAAATGCAGCAGATTTTGTTTTGGTTGGAGTTTTTTGGGGGGTTTTTGTTGGTTTTGGTTTTGTTTTTTTTTTATTGAGACTCAATAGCTGGAATCAGGAAATGGAGATGTGAATACTTAATTCTTTTAAAAATTAAAGGGCATTACTACTGCTTCTAGTACCATCCACATTAGGTAAAGCAACTGCTTTCAAGTTGAAGGAACAAGCTTTCACAACGCTGGCAGGAGGAGGACTAAATTTTTGCTGGTGGAGACAGAATACGCCCAAAGCCCTGGAAAACTTCATTTGCTTTTATTTTTTCCCCATCTCTGTCCTCTTCCTTCCAGCTGCTGCCATCGCCAGGACTGCCAGAGATGAGTAGCACTCCATTTGACCCTGCAGAGGTGGTGAGCAGGGCAGAGGGCTTCAGGGCCAGAGGCTGCTGCTGAAGCTGGAGGGTTGTCTGCGTGCAGCAGCCACAGGCTGGTTTCCATGTGACTCACTGGCTTTGCAAACCAAGGAACAGTGCCCTGAACTAAAGCAGAATCTGTTTAACATCTTATGTCACTAACACAAGATTTGGAGCCATCTTTTCCTTATGCCATGTTACAACAAGAAGAGGTTGCTATGGCACTTCAAAGTCTAATGTTTGTACAGCAAACTGGTCTGAATTCAGTGATGACCTTGCTTTTGGAGCAGGGTGTTGGGCCCTGCAGGGGCCTCCTGAGGTCCCTTCCCACCAGAAGGATTCTGT
This sequence comes from Pipra filicauda, assembly GCF_003945595.2. Classification (NCBI taxonomy): domain Eukaryota; kingdom Metazoa; phylum Chordata; class Aves; order Passeriformes; family Pipridae; genus Pipra; species Pipra filicauda. Next base: position 2,627,003 of record NW_024104283.1, read on the forward strand.
GACTTTGTTTCTTGTGACTACCCTCACTTCGTATCTCATTTTAACCATTGCCTATTATATTTATTTGTTTCTCAATATTGTGCAAATATAAGCTTTCTGATAGCAATATGTACTCAAGGGCTTCAAGGTACTACTTCATAGTAATGTTTATACTCAGGCCCAGTGAAAAATGAATGGGATTCCAAAGTATCAATTCTTCCTCATACCAAGCTCATTCAGAGTCGACGGGGAAATATTTGCAGGGGGGCAGAGTAATGAAAGTCATACTAAACTGAAAAGCTTGAAATAACAGTATTTTTTTTTCCCTCTTGTTCTAGGTTATGCATTAGATCCCTCCATAGATAACCCTGAAGTTGCTACCAAGTATATTGGTTCTGTAGAAGAAGCTGAAAAAAATCAAGGTAATTAATCCAGAATCTCATATAAATGACTTGTAGCTGATCACTGTTTTCATTTCTTCTTTACTAAGAAATGGAATAGGTATTAGCAAAGGAAAGAACTATGGGAGACGTACCCGTGTCCAAAGATACAATAAAGAAAGATGTGTTGCAATGGAAAGAGGATAGAGAGATACTGGAGTGTTTAGTTTTCTTGAAGCAGCAAACATTTCAGCCTGTCTTGACAAATTTCAAATAGGATTTGCAATGTGTAGTTGCACAAATAGAATTTATCTGTATATTTGAATCAGCTTTTTGGTCCTCTTAAATTCTGTCCTGGCTAAGGTGTCATGTGTCTTGCATTAGGATACCTGTATGTTGGGCTAATCACCATAACTGTGCTACTCAGGAGCAAAGTGATCACTCTGTCTGCAACCTTTAGCACTCCTGTTGGGAGCTGCATATTATCTCTGCTTAGTGGAGTTAAGCTCTTTGGGTTATTTGGAAAAGAAAAACCATTGGAAGGTTGCCAAAGAGTAAAGGCATGGCATGCCACTGGGAAGATTGATACCAGAAGCATGGGGTTTGTAATTAATACTTTGATACAAGATATTTTAACATTTTAAGTGACTTGTTTGACTTGGAAGACTGTAGCTGTGTAAACTTCATGGTTATGCTTTCCCTTGCATATCTTTTTCAAACATCCTGTTCACATATAATATATACAAAGGTTCTTTATTTCTATGTCCTTTTCCTCGGAATATATCCAAGGTTATTTCACTCTTTCCTTCCAAAGAAAGAAACTACTAAGATTAAATCATATAAAAAAATTAAAAATTAACCTTTTCATAATGGAATTTAGTAATTCATTTTAGGAAAACTCTTGATTAATGTACGATTTCTTCATATGATCACTGCTTCAGTTTTTACATTGCCTATTTTGCCCTTGTTTACCTCAAGCTCTTTTTGTCTCTTTTGCACTAAATGAGTATTACTGCTGCTCTAGAAAGACATCGTTTGAAAATTGCACATAGTTGTATATACAACCTTTTGAAAAACTTAAAAGATATTAATGACTTAAAGTTTACTTTTTCTGCCATATCTAAATTGTTTAATGGCTTTGACAAATGAAATTCTGAGAGCACAACATTTGTGAAAAGCTGACGTTTATATGAAAGAACAGGAAAATGTTTGGAGTCAGGTGACTGTCAATAGCGACATACTTTTTAAAAGGGCCTGCAGCAACAGGACAAGGGTAATGATCTTAAGCTAAAAGAGGGTAGATTCAGACTAGTTATAAGGAAGAAATTTTTTTGCAATGAAAGTGGGGAAACAGTTTGCCCAGAGAGGTGGTGGATGCCCCATCTGTGGAAACATTCAAGGCCAGGTTGGATGGGGCTATGAGCAACCTGATCTAATTGAAGATGTCCCTGCTCATTGTAAGGTGGTTGAATTAGGTGACTTTTAAAGGTCACTTCCAACCCAAACCATTCTATGATTCTATGAATTTTTACTAAATCAAAATGCAGTTTTGGTTGAGGTTTGGGGAGACTTGTCTCATTTTCATTTTGGGGTAGGGGTTTTTTGAAAGCGTGAGGATTGAGGGTGATTAGAAGCCACTTGTGGACTCTACTGTCAAAAACTGCACTAATGAAAGTAGGAAAACGGATGTATTCTTACAGTCTGTAGACTTATTGTTAAAAATTAATGGGTACATGCATGGTTAAATACGCTAAGAAACAATGACATGCAGTTAAAGTGGTTCCTCTGTTACTGTGCATCGTTAGCGGTGTCCATAGCTGGAAAAGTGGGCAATGATTTGGCCCCTTTTGCTCAAATGTTTTTTCTGTTTTGCTGTTTGTATTGAAAGGAGAGATGGTGGTGGCTTTTTCTTTTAAAATTACTGTAGTGTGACCTGTGATGTTGTATTTTGTGTTAGCAGTTAGGCAGTGTATTGTTTCCTTCTCCAGGTTTAACAGTGTTCGAAACAGGACAGAGGAAAATTGAGAAAAGAAAGAAATTCAAGGAGAATGATGCATCTAATATTGATGGTTTTCTGGGACCATGGGCAAAGTATGTCGATGAAAAAGAAGTAGCCAAACCATCAGAAGTAAGTATTGCTTTAACACAATAGGCACAAATTTTTAGTACGAAATTGCAGTGGTTTTAACAGAGATCCATCTGCACTAGTAGTTTGTCCAAGCAGAAAATCCATGCTATGCCTTTCAGGTGATAGGAACATTTAAGGTGATATGTCTAAATAAGGTATTCCAAATATTCTTCATTCTATTATTTGCAAGACTGATTGGAAATAATATTTGTTGTATCTGTGTGTAGTATGTGGAGTCTGATTAAAAGGTGTTTATACACAGAAGCAGCTTGAAAAAAAAAGTAAAACTTTTTAAAAAAAAGAAAAAACCAGCCAAACAAAAAACCCCAATAATACACCCTCCCCTGAACCCTCCAACCAACAGACATAGTTCTTGTTCAGTCAGTATTTAGCTGTAGTCTGTGAATAAAAAGATGATGATTCTTTTCAGTGTACATAGCTTTTTAAGCTATTGTTTTGATAAAGGTATTCTCTTTCTTGATGCTTAGAAATATTTCTAATCTCATTTAGCAAACAAATGTGTTCCTAGCAGTGAGTAAACAGCACTACAGTTCTAGATTTTGCTATGTGATTCTGAATGCTGTCTTTTAAAAAGATCATGTTTTATTTTTTCCAGGAAGAGCAGAAGGAGTTGGATGAAATAACAGCTAAGAGGCAGAAGAGAGGAAAACTAGAAGATGATAAACCTGGAGAGGAGAAGACTATATTACATGGTAATGGCATCTTCCTGCCTGTACTCATTTTCTAGCTCGCTGTGTTTTCTTGCCTGCTGTGTTAATTAGTAAGGATGGCAGACAGCCTCAGTTTTGCTGAGGCACCTTGATGTGTCCGTATTGGAGATAATAGCACTCACGGGCATAAGCATAAAGGACAGGAAAAGAAATAAACTTGGACTAATTCCACTTCATACTGTGAAGAGCAGCATGGATATGTTGTTTTTCAGGGTTCTGGCTTTATTTATTTATTTTTAATGTTACTAGATGCATATATCCCTTTCCTATTTTACAGAGCAAACATATTTAAGTTATGAGTTTGGCTTAGTTTCAGCTTCAAAATTACTGTAGTTTTATGTGTCAGCATTCTCATTAGCATATAGTGCTTTGAGTTATGGCTTATACACAACTTAGAAAATCACTTGGACTTTATACTTCCTCAATTGTTAATGTAAGTATACTTGCTGTCAATTAATTACTCTATGGAAGCCTATAGTATGTGGTACCTTCAAAGAAAATGGTTTGGTAAATAAGTAAAATAAAGTAATTTTTTGAAACTGTTACTTCAACTCCATACAAAACAGCCCTGCCTCATATTGCTTGGTGCAGATAGTTAGGTAAACAGAGTCTCTCTTTGCTTACCCATTCCTACAGCCCGGCTCACACGCACAAGCTGTGAGCATCCCTTCTTACGAGTGTTAAAGAAGAAGTGGTGGCTGTGAGATCAGCATTGCTGACATCAGTACTCATTCTGTTTATATAGATCATAGTAGATCGTAGCAGATCGTGAGAATATTTACTGAACAGTGTTGCGCATAACAAACATGAAATTTTAGCCATTGAGCTTCCTATAGAGTAATTATCTTGTATCCGACTTCTCACACTCCGTACCTGAAGTTTCACAGTGAAAGACCTTGCAATATAAACTTTAATTTTCTCACACACAAACGTTCCAGAAATATACCATTTCATAGACATCTAATGTAAATATAAACACGACACAATGTAAACGTGGACACTGTGCAGGAGGTCACTTGTACAACCGAAACTGCCATAGCAACATTCCAAACTGAGAAATTAATTTAATCAGTGCACAGCTTAATGTCATGGCTATGCAGCATGCCTGCTCTGAAATAACCATTTCCATGCACAGTCCATCCCTGTATGTCTGACTGTCCAATCACTTCTTAAATCTAGTTCAAGAGCAGTTGTTGGCTATTGCTGACCAATATTGGTTAATGCTGGCCAAATGAATCTTTTTTTCCTTGATTTGCAATTCTGTTGTCATGACTGACACAGCGCAGAGCTGGCCAGTATGAGAGTTGCAAACAAATGCCAGGGTTAGAGTTCCACATTCTAATCTATGTAGAGTTAGTGTAAGCAAGCCCTTGTTGGGTCGGGGGAACTCTCATGCCATTTAATGATGAGTGAGATGTGTACGAGCAATTGTCTTAATGTTCAGATTATCAGATTCCAAGCAGACTTTGCTGAAGTGACTTAATTTGATCTTAACTGATGTCAAATAAGATTCCATGTCTGTATCCTCTGAAGTGGGTTTTTCTTACCGCTGCCTCTCACCTCTCTCTCCACTTCACAGCAGAGCAGCTGTGTTGAGAAAAAGTTTAATTGTGTGTGTTATTCAGCCTTCCAAAGATTATAACCTCTTAATATATAGGTTCTTGGATTCTCAGAATTCTGTGTTTGTCTTTTCAGTTAAGGAAATGTATGACTATCAGGGGAGATCTTATCTTCATGTCCCACAAGATGTTGGAGTTAATCTTCGTTCTACAGTGCCACCTGAGAAGTGCTATCTTCCAAAGAAACAAATCCATGTGTGGTCGGGACATACAAAGGTAGGAATGTCTGTGAGCATACATCATAAAAACCCACTTAATTTTGTGTCTGCAGCTAGTAATTTCTATAAAACTGAAGCTTCAGTAGAAGGAAAGAGTTTTTTCATCTTTACCACATTATGCATGTAATTGCATTACATATGCATTGCATGCTCACACAAGGTGTTTGGCTGCTCAAATGCAGTTGTCTAGCTGCATATGCTTTTCTGTCAACGTAGTGGTTTTCCCTTAAGGGGAAGAGTATTATCCAGTGAGTTCTGTGGGATTTGGAGTTATTTCCTGAACTACCATGTGAATAACAATAAAGCTAAATCTAGAGATTCATGAGAATTTGGGGGGGTTGTGTTTTTTTAATAGTAAAAGTACTTAAGGGCTATTTCGTATCCAACTTATAAAAAATTACATGGGTTTTTTTATTATGATGCATCAGCTATTACCTTTGAGACGTGTGTCTTGTTAAGAGTTTTCTTTGATACTACTTAATATCCACAGTTTCTTCTTGTGCAAGAGATTGTAATTGTATACATACTTTTGGTATTAAAAGAGTGTTTCACTGATCAGGTTTGTAAAGCTTATACTCAATTTGCTGCTTCTTTTGTCACTAATTTTCAGTATTGCTTGAGGGGAATATGCTGCACTGCAACAGAGAGCACCATAATACTTGAAAGCCAGAAGAAAGGAGGACACAGAAAATGTTTTTAGCTTTTACCCTTTTTTAGTTGTCACAGATCTGAGATCTGCTTTACTTATTGCGGCATCAGTGAGTTTAGAGCTGCAACTATCAGGGCTTTCCAGAATAACATCTCCTCCCCAAAGCTCTAGTCACTCCTCTGCCTATTATCCTATTACAACAGACTGATGCACAAAATAGCTTTTTCCTTCAAACAAGATGAATAATGAAATCGATGAGAGAAGCAAAAGAAAGATAGGTGGACAATTTTAGAAAACCTGGAGGATATAAGTAGACAGTAATAGGGAGGATAAAGTACCCAACTCCAGTCAGGGGTGGGAGGGTGGAACTGGATGGCATATGAATAAAGTAATTGATAGGAAATGAAAAGGAGGGGCATCAAGCCATGAGTACTTGGGGGTTCCTTAGACTTCCTCTGAAAAGAGTACCTGAAATACAGACAGATGGGAAGAGGCTGTGCTCAGGGAATCTGAGTTCAATAGGTAGAAGCCACTGATAGTATATGTAAGAAATTGAGCTGGCCAAAAAACTTTTTTTGTGGAAACGTTCCTCACCTGCCCCACTTATAAAGGCTTGTTACACAGAAACAGCCACCCGAACCCTAAGTTTGTATTTATTTCCTGTGTTTACCGCAGTAAAGGTGTGAATATTGAAGGAGGCTACATATACAGCTGTTAAAGTGAATCAATTTGTTGCCAATAACAATTGTTCAAAATGCATCACTGTTCTAAAATGGAATGTGGATAGGTTTTCTTTTCAGGATACAGTATCTGTATATTTTATGAAGATAAGTTTTAGCTTTTTGCTTGGAAAAGAGAGCAAATGAACTGAGGAAGTATCTGTTTAATTATGTTCTTATTTACAGGGTGTCAGTGCAGTTAGATTGTTTCCTCTGTCCGGGCATATACTGTTGTCTTGCTCTATGGATTGCAAAATTAAGGTGAGTTATTTTTCTGAATACAGACAGTGCATTTTAGGATACAAAAACATTTGGTATTTCTAACAAATACCTTTTGTCTTTGTTACTTTTATTTTTCTCATTTGATTTTTAAATTACAATTTCATTGGAACAAAAATAGAAATAGTACATAAGGCTGTGGCTGTTAGAACAGTGTTAATGGTTTAGTAATAGCATTTAGAAGGTCACAAGTACCTCAGGGTATTGCCTTTGTTGTTATATTAATTCATTTTCTGTGAAGCCTAGTTTTATAACTAACAGTAGGTTTCTGCTGAAGTGTTTTACTGAAGCATTTGTGCTTTTGAACTAATCTCACTTTAGTCCAGCATATACCGTATTAGAAAGCTGATGTTGTTGGGATTTTTCAGTAGCAAAACCTTAAGTCTTTAAAGTTGGAATATTGTATGGGATTTTAAGGGGGGTTTGCTAATAGGAAGGTGGGAGCATTCTTGTGAATTTCTGGATAGATAGTTGTGACTAATCAATAGATGTCATATGTTTGTGATTAATTTCTTAAAAGATGTTGCCATATATGTTTGCACTTAATTTCAGCATCGTTATTGTTTAACAATTGACATATTTTCTCTCCATCTCTTTTTCCAAGCTATGGGAAGTATATGGTGATCGAAGATGTCTACGAACGTTTATTGGTAATAGTTTTTCTTTTAAACTGGTTTATATTTAAAACAACTTCATGGAAGAATATGATTTAGGTTAACTTAATAATTTATCATAGAGAGGACTCGTACACATTCAAGGCAAATGGTATTTGGAATGATCTTGGCAGTAAGAATTGAAAAAGATGCAAGTTTTTAACAAAATCTTGTCATTATTCCAAGCAGTCCGATGTTGATGTGTAACATCTTACAGCCTTTAAAACAAAACATTAGTGTATGACAATCATCAATAGTTTTTGCAAGATCCTTTCCAAAGGCAAAATCGTGAAATTAAATTGCCCCATCTTCATGCTGGAAACAGCAGCTTTCTGTATTTATACTGTGAGGGCATCTCATGCTCTGATGATCGCCCCTTAAATAGGTCGTTTCCTCTGTGCTGAATTTCTAGTGCAAAAGCATGGGAAACTTTTTTTAGGTTCAGGTGCTGTCTTTGTTCATGTAACAGGTGCTTTTTGAAGCAGATAGTTGAGAGAGAGAGAAATACAAACTTCTTAGCAGCCTTGAAGGCAGAACAAAAGCAGCTGCTTCTCTTTTTGAAATGGGAACATTTCTAGAACATTGAGTGAATATATGTTGAGTAACAATAAAGAAGTCTTTTTTCCCCTAATATTTCTGATGACAGGAATGTGGCAAAGATGATGGCTCAAAAAAGATTCTCTCTCAATAGACTGCTCTTACTGAACAGTCAAATTCTTTTTCTCTAAAGGTCCTTATTATCAACCAGATTCACCTGTTATTTTGCTATATTTAAGTTACTGTGCCAGTATTTTAATTAAAGAGATTTACAAGTCTGATGTAGTGGTCAGATGAAGGTATTGAGCCTGAGGGGTGGCAAGGTTTCCACCAGATGAAAGCATTTTTAATTTTCTGATCTAATATGTCCCATATTTTTAACCTGTTTTCTAATTACAAATGTTTCTCCTTTAAATGTGTCTCCTGTAGGGTTTGTCTCTCCTATTTTTCATTAAATGTTGACATTCGTTAGAGTGTTTTAAATTTCTCCTGAAATTCTGCTTATGTATCAATTTATGACACACAGTGGTTGGTTCTGTGCAATGTCTTCATTTCTCCAGTGCTTTGGAGGTGTGAGGGGTTTTGGGGTTTTATTCACATTGTTCTTTAGGAGTTATTTTTTTTTTCACTTGAATTCTTTACTAGTTGTCATGAAGAACTTCAATAAATGATTTCCTTGTTTTCTTTGCATTGTTAGACTGGAGCATTTAACTAGAGTTTTTGTTTAAATCCCCCCCTCCCAACAAATTAGTTCTAAACATGAATGGATGAAAGTTTATCATCACATTTTTTCTATTTTGTAGGACACAGTAAAGCTGTTCGAGACATCTGTTTTAATAATGCAGGCACTCAGTTTCTTAGTGCTGCATATGACCGCTATCTTAAACTCTGGGACACTGAAACAGGTAGGCTTGTATTTGTAAACATTGTTATTTGGCACGATGGTTAATTAACAGTGAATATAAAGATATATTATCATTCAGGTTGTTTCCAAATATCCTTAATACTGTCTTGTAGCTCAGTGTTCAGCCTTTCATGACAGGGTGAATAGTCTTGTTTCCCCTTCATGTTTTGTTGTGGTCTGTAATGGTGCAGTTGACACCACCTATATACCTGTGTTTTATACACATTTTCATTTGAGAAGTTTGATAGTTATTTGTAATGCTAGAACAATTTTCAGAAAAAAAGACAACATTTTGATAGATCATTTAATTGCATGTTTACATCTACAGGGATAAAATTATTCTTTAGACCTAAATATGCTTAATTTAGAAGAATTATCTCACTTTATCTTCCACTTCCTGAATAAGAATAGGAATAGGAAGAATAAGACTAGGAAACTGGGCTGCTGGTATAGAAAGTTGGAGGGTAGGTGTGATGCTTTCACACAACTGCCTTCCAGATGCGCTGTAACATTCTGCTACAAACAGTTTCTTAGGTTTCCTAAGTTAAAGTGTCCCTGCCCATAGCAGCAGGGTTGGAACCAGATAATCTTTAAGGTCCCCTCCAACCCAAACCACTCTATGATTCTATGAAGTTAAAAAAATACAGGATAGATTTTGTCAATACTATTTTAAACTGAAGTCTCTTCCTAAGACAGGAAGTTCCCATGTGTGAAAAAGACATTAGCTTTCTGGGTTAGCAGTGCCACTAGTCTTATACAGATGATAGCCAAAAAGGTGTAAGTCAGATTCTTCAGTCTTGAGTCTGAACTCAGCTATTTAGATAGAACTTTTGGATTAAAATGAGCTCCTCCTGTAAGTTACGGATAACGTGTAATCAGGTTATTTTTGGCTGAAGCTATGAGGGGAGGTCAGGGCTTTATTTTGCAGCTTTTTCTAAGCTTAGGCTTGAGGAATTCTTGCCTGAGTTTGCATCTCTTGTTCAGAAGACATCTGATCCTAAGAAGGTGATGCTTTGCAAAGACAGTGGTCAGCATGTGATATCCTGACCAGTCTTTATCTTCTTGATATGTCCTGGTGACATCCAGGTTACTGAGCAGTCATATTGTTTCAAAAGCTGTAGTAAACTTACAGAACAGTTTGTATGTGCACATGTTTATGCCGGCGTATGCGTGCAAATGGGAAAGAAGGTCTAATCAAAGAGCAGAGCAAATTCTACCCTCTAATCTTCTCAAGGACTTTAAACCAAGTATTTTCTACTGTTAGTAAAGTATTTTTTATCAATATTTGCAAACAACCAATCAGCCCATAGAACTTCCAACCTGATGCACTATGAATGGCTTTCTGTTGCAGGGCAATGTATTTCAAGATTCACAAACAGGAAGGTTCCTTATTGTGTCAAGTTCAATCCTGATGAAGATAAACAAAATCTCTTCGTTGCAGGAATGTCAGATAAGAAAATTGTGCAGGTATTTATTACTGAGTATTTATTTCTTTAAAAGTTCTGGTATTTAGTAAAAAAACAAATTCTTATTCTGACTCTTTTACTTGCAGTGGGATATTCGAAGTGGTGAGATTGTGCAAGAATACGATAGGCATTTGGGAGCTGTCAACACCATTGTGTTTGTGGATGAAAATAGAAGGTTTGTGAGTACATCTGATGACAAGAGTTTAAGAGTCTGGGAATGGTAAGTTTAAAATTTTCAATTTTAACTTCAAGTATATTATGAGCAAACTGAGAACAGAGTTTATTTTTAAAGGTATACATAGCACATAGGCCGCTGGAGTGTACTGAGTTCTAGCTAACTGAGGAAGAGTTTTAAAACCCTGTTATGGCTAATGCTTGAGACACTTCATAGATTTCCTCTTCCCCAAGGAAAAAATAAGACAGCCGTATCAGCCTGAGGCATGCTGCACTCTATTAGTGGTCTCTGCTCTCTCTCCTTTCCCTAAGGGTGTATTAGTCATTAAATTAACCTTTTAAAGAAATGTTTGCTTTGTTACAGTTAGTGTGTGTTGGTTTTGAATGCTTTGAACTTGGATGTGAATAGTATTATATATATTTGGCCCATGTTTGAAATAACTAGTTTAGTGTAGATTCATTTCTGGTTTTCTGGTAATTTGGGTGTTTTTGGAAATCAATGATACTCACAGTATGAATACAATGGATGACAGAAAGGTGAGAGTCTGTCCAAGAAAAAAATATTTTAAATGGCTTCCAGTTTTTAACATTTGACCTGGGGAGAAAACAGATCTCTCCTATCTGAAATGTTTTCCACAAGTTTCTGGGTACTAGGATTTTCAATTTTGGACGTTTAAGATTTCTCTAGGATTTGAAATTTCATTTTGAAATAATCACTCCCATATCTTTAGGTGTTCATTTCCTTTTGGTGTTCACACATGCAAAGCTGTTGCATAATACAAACGCTAGTTCAACAGCTCTGTGACTAATCAGTTCCTTCTCAGCTTTTTTTTTTTTTTTTTTCAATTTAGACAAGAGACTCCAATCTGTGGTATTGGAATGTTACCCAAGCAGGCAGCTAAATCCTCAGCATGTCTGTGATCAGCTGCTATCATTGCCAGTAGCAGCAGTGGGAATGACCAAAGTCTGGGAACTCAGGCTTAGGCTAGACATAAAATGCTGTCACCATATGCCACTCCAAGAGAGCCTCTGTTCAGTACTTCATAAGCAGACCCATGCATTTACTGAGCTCCTTAAAGAAAAATCTTTACAATACCATGTCTGCTAAGGAATGTCTTCTCTCTGGTGAGTGGGAGGATGATCTCGCTTGCACAAATCTGCTATTTCCTTAAGATTGGATTGCCCTTGTTTTGTGAGCTTTGTGTTGATGGCTGAAATAAATAGTGAAGTGGGTGGATTTAGTCACTCTGTGGGGAAGAGCAGGAAAGGCAAAAAGATTCTGGCATGGGAACATTGCAACCCAATTGTTCCAGTAGCAGAAGTTTTGTTCTTCTGAAGAAAAAAATATGTACTGAGCTTGTACACTGAAGAAAGAGCTCCCTTGTTGAAATAATAGGGAACTCAACTGTAGGCAGTATTCTGTATTGCAGTTGTTGGGGATTTTTGTTTTATAAAGAGTAAATGTGATGCCATCTTTCTGGGCATGACTTGAAAACCTTTCCTCACAACCTGCCGTGTTCTATGTTAATCGGTCTGTAGGCATATTTCTATAATTTCAAGATCCAGATTTTTTAAATACCTAAAAACTAAATTAATACATTCACTAAGAAAGCTTTTGGAGCTTGAAAACTTCCATGGCAAATTCTTTCTCAAATCCTTTTTTCCTAAGTTCATAAGGAAAATTATTTGCTACTTTGGGTGATTTGGTTACTGCACTTATTGGCACTTTTCTTCATATGTTCTTCAGCACAATATTTCTTCAGTATCCTACAGAAACAAAGTGGAAGTAATTATGACCTGAGTATGGCCTTAAAAGCAAGTAATTAAAAGCTGGTCTAATTGCTTGGTTTTAATTGTCTAGAGGAATTTTTTAGTGTGTTTTATAAACACTTTGACTTGGCCAGAGCTGGTAATGGGATGGTATGTCTGACTTCATCACAGTGAGGAACTTCTGAGAACTTAAATCTCCTTTTCCCAGGAGTTCATCCCATGCATAGATTTCACTGTGCTGTGCACTGAATTGCAGTTAGTTGGTTGCCTAAAGTTCAGACTGCAAGTATAGCATAGACTCTTGCAGATTAAATAGTTTATTCAGGAATATTAATAGGAGTACTTGAAAATTTTTCTAGTTTTGCATTTCATGTGATTAGATATTAAAGTTGGCGTGGATATGTGTGTATGGATTCTATGTTCTCTCTTCTAGAAATGCAGTGTTATTTGTCTTTGCTTCATATGTGTCTGATCCTATTTGGATAAACTGTGAAATGATTTTGGCAGTTGACTTTGGAGGCTTTTATTTTCTTTTACCTCCAAGTCGACCAGCAAATCAAGAACTGTACAGTGGTAACAGCTATTGTGCTGACAGGCTTGGAGGCTTGTCACCTCTATAAAGCTATGCCCCTCAGCAGGCCTCTTCTGTCCATCATTCCTGGTAAAGATACTGTAGTCTCCTGAGAGAGCTCTTCATGAGGTGTAGGTCCCAAAACTGGATTGGGTTAGACCTGGGGAGTTCAGTTGGTTTGTTTTTCTTTCTTCTTTTATTAAAAAGATTTTTCTCTATCTTGCTTAAGGAAGAAGTTGTATCAGAACCCCCGAATATAACACTTCTACATCTTGGCTAGCAGATACCACTTTTGGTATTTAAAACTTATCAGCCTTTGAAATGCTATGAAGTGGGGAAAGGACTTGAAAGTATTTAAATTTTAAAAATTCACCAAACAGTATATCACATGAGATTTGAGGTTGGACAACCACGATAGCATTTGTCTTGATAATTTTTTAACAGTTTTTTTAAGAGAGCAGGCTGATAATACTTATTTAGCAATTTGGAAGTAAATGTGAAACATAAATGTCTCTCTTTATTCTGCCTAATTGTTTAACGCAGCATATCCTGCAGCTGTCCTAAGTGTGTCTGGTAGGTATCAGAATAAAGCAGAGCTGGTGTGGAGAAGAAAGGCAGAGCAACCTGTGCTGCATTTAAATTTCTGACTGCAGTACAATTCAGCATTAGAGATGCATCTTCTGTGATGAAACTTTGCTTAATAGGGCTTCCAGTGGGATTGGTTTTACCTGGCATTGAGGACTTCAGATGATTGGTGGTCTGCAGGAGTTTTGGATGGTGGGAGCTGATCAGGACCTGGCCTTAACTGCAGCAATAACCTTGTGTCCTGTTGCAACTGGGGTTTGAAACCGTTTGGGTAGGATGTGGCATGTGGCACTTCCTGTGGTGTTGTGTTGGTCAGCCCAAGAGATTATGTGAACTTTTTGTTACTTCTTTACATGTTTGCTGCCCAACAGTAGTCTTAGGTCTGCCTGTTTGGAAGCCAGTTATCCCTGGCCTAAAGCACGTGCTTTTATCCATGGAGTGTATTAAGTGAGTTGCCCTTCTTATGCTGAGGGGTAAATGATTTTAACGTTTAACACACAGGAGCATTTGTGTCACTTCTTGACAGCAGAGCAGCTTCTCACCCTGCTGCCCACATTCATGTTTAATGCAAGATGATGGGAAAGAACTTACTCCACAATAAAATAGGATTGTAATTACCTTGCTAGTGTCAACCGTGTTGCCATTCAGCAAGGCTCAGGCAGCTCATACGAGGCAGCCACCCACACTCTCTGCTCCCCTCTGCTGTGTGAGTTAGACAATGAAGTCATAAACATCCCCTTTGTATTAATTAATGTTGCTACAGAACATTTTGCATGTGTTTTCTGCTGAATGCATTAATCGAATCTGTTTTCTGCTGGAGGTTTCTTTTGCTTAATGAGAAAGCCATGTGCACGCCTTCTCTCTTCGCCAGTCTTCTAGTGTAGGATATGAGGAATACTGTGAATATGCACAAACCGTTAGTAATTCAATTTATATAGTAAAAACCAAATGACAGTTCTGCAGAGCAAGGATTAGACTGTACTTGTTTTTTCCCCAGGCCTTTGTACAGGACAGTGTCTGTTCTTAACATACATGCGATTGAGCCCAGGGAGTTCACCATTCAGTTCAGCTGTGAACATTTGGAATTGGTTGGCATCCCATTTGGGGAGATCAGGAGGAAAAGGGCATTGTCAGAGAGATGAGAGAGACTCCTGTTTTCTTTTCCTTTGCAAAAAGAGGGGGAAAAAAAGGCAGAAATATTCTAGTTAAAACAAAAGTCAGTAAAATATTCCAGCAAGATATATGCATACATATAGCAGTATTCCTGCTACTTATATAAGAATTCTGTACAAGCTGCAATTATAATGGAGGCAATAAAGGATCAGGGTGTTAACAATTGGAATTATGATTCTGCATAGACTCTGGGTCATTTGATGGGGTTAAATTCACGTTATCGGAGGTTATGGTGTGACTGGAGCTCTCTAGGTGGACATCCATAGTATTTTTGATCTTTTGCATATTCTTCCTTTGGACACCACGATATATTCTCCAGGGTTCAGTCACTAAGTAAATCAGCTGACTTGAGGCAGCTCTTTGGATGTTCTCCATGTCTTCATAAAGCACATACTTCTTCCTTTTGCAGGGACATTCCTGTAGACTTCAAGTACATTGCTGAACCAAGCATGCATTCCATGCCAGCTGTGACTTTGTCTCCAAATGGTAGGTTAACACTTTACTGCCTTCTTAGGCCTAATTTACTAAGGCATGTCTTACTGATTATATCTCTATAGTGTTATTGTGTTGCATCCCCCTGTCACCCTACACTACCCCCCTTGCCAATCACTCTCTGCAGTTATTCCAAGGTTGGACTGCATCTAGTTTTGATTTAAAAGTCTTAAGAAGAACACATATGTCAAAATGAGTGTTTATATCAGGGTAACTATCCATTTAAAATTAGATCTTCATCCAGACAGGGCAAAAGGACTCTTTCCTTTCATACAGCTATCACGTGCTCTTTGCTGTATTTGAAATATTAAGAGAAAGAATGGTGGGAACTGACAATAGTGGCAAAGTACTAAGCAAGTTCAGTAGTCCTTGTGGTGCCACTGTTAAAGCAGAAACTGATGCTGTACGTGATCCTGTTCCTTTCTGTTCTGAATATAGGCCAAATAACTCTTGCATAAAAGAAATCCCAAATTATCTCAATGTTTCTTTATGTTAATGTTTCACTGGTTTATGTTCTTCAACTAGAATCATATTGAGGGAGGAGAAAGGTTTAGGGGCTCAAGTAATCACTGAAAAGCCTTCTAACAGGACAAATTTCTGTTATTTGTTTTAGCCAAATTTAAATAGCTTCAGTGTCACCATTATTAAAGTGTTGCCAGATTTGCAGTTAACAGTCCCATTATGCTGAGTAGTGGTTGATCAGCTTGTTGCACACCTGACGTTTTCAGCCAGCTATCAGCATCAAATTGTATTTGCTTTGCAGTGTAAATGTTTTATTCTTAACAAACAGAGTGGGTTCCTAATATTAAAAGGAAGATTCTGGAGAAAGAGGTAGCTGCATTTGAAAATGTTAGCTTCCTAAGCTGGCCTTTTTCAACCCATTTTTGAAATTGCACAACTTGCTCTACTCTAATTTCTTCTGAGCAATGCAGGAAACAAACCTTTTTAAAAGTGGAAGAGGAGAATAATATGCTTGGGGTACACATGTCATTTTTTTCTTTGGGAGGCTGAAGAAAATCCTCAAATTCCAAACTAGTAGCAGGAAGAGTGATCAGATGTATAGTCAAGTCAGCACATTTTATGTTGTCATTGTTTGGGTAAAACACCATAAAGGCAGTGACAACATGCAGAGTTAAGGACAGAAGTCTCTATTCTAGGGTGTTCTGTGGCATATCATCTTCATTGGATTCTCAGGCAGGAGTTAATGCACTGCCAAGATGGAAAATGAGATAGAGTTAAGATTAGAAAAGCCTCCATGTTTACTTTTACTGAAATATCTTTATTAATTGCATTCTATTAAAGCAGTGAATACTAAATAGTTGCAAAACTGTAAGTATTTTCAAACTCCTGAGTCTACCTTAAACTTGTTTTTTCCATAAAGAAAATAAGAGATGACTGTCTTAGAGTACCCACAAAACAGGTGATGAAATAAATTGCAGCTAGATGGGGGTTTTCCCCCTGATCTGAGCTACCTGAGTGTATGCACCAGCAACCTTACTCTGTAGCTTAAAAGCTTAAGAGTATGTCAGCAGGACTGGTGCAGCACATTGTTGTAACAGCCAGAGCTTTGCTAGAGTCCTGAGTGCATTTTGTAGGAATAGGCATCCCAAATCTTGTCAAATGTAAAATTTTGACTCTTGGCAGTTGCAATATCAGCTGCTACATAATGATTGTGCAAGAAAAATTATAAAAATCTCTTAAAACATTCTAGTTAAGTCTCTTTCTTCAGATGCAGCACCCTTATACCACCTTTTCTTATTGCATTTATAGGGAAATGGTTGGCTTGCCAGTCAATGGATAATCAAATTCTGATTTTTGGAGCTCAGAACAGATTCAGATTAAACAAAAAGAAAATTTTCAAAGGTCACATGGTAGCTGGCTACGCTTGTCAAGTGGACTTTTCACCTGATATGAGGTAAGTTTACCTGGAAATGAACTTCGTCTTAAAACTTGCAGGTACTGACACTAAATTTCTTTTTGAATCCTCTGCAACATTCATGTATGCACAGCCATGCTATTAGCTCAGCCTCAGAGTTCCCTAGCCAAGCGGTAGAACAGAAAGTTTACTCTTAGCATATGATAGGACTAAGTTATGCTTGGGGATTGCTCTGAAGAACATTTAGAGAACAGTCTGTGTAGTCCAGATCCCCCATTCCCCGAAGATGACTGTTAAACCGTCCGGAGACTCCCCTCGTTTTGCCTCATCCTGGATGAGGCAGGAAGCACAGGAGGCTTCCATGTCTGACTCACATCTGGCTCCTTTTGCACGTGGTCTGCAGCACAGGGTCTGTTCCCACAACATTGTCTAGAGTACCTGTTTTCCCAGTTTTCTAGGTCTGGTGTAGTTATCCTCATTAGTTGTTGAAACAACCATCTCTTTCTTCCTGTTGACTTAGTAATATGTCCATACATTTACTACCATATGCACGTAAGACATCAGTTACTATAAAAACTGGAGAATAACCTCAGCAAAACTGGTGGAAAAAGTGTGTATAAATTTTAGAGGAACTTCTGGCACTTTCTCTTTTGCTGATGTATTCTCTTTGGTTCCAGTAACACAGTGTATGGTGTAATTGCATTGCTTAGCACATTTACCTCACAGTTGATGAATCACCTTCTGCAGGACTTGTGCACTCTAGAGCGCAGCGTGAATGCTAATTTTTTGGTAGGTTTGTTTGTCAGACAGGAAGCTCACTGGGGGAAGCTCCTTTCTGTTGCTCAGTGTAATAGTGTTATAATACAAGCTGTCTTCGCGCATGATACAACTTTTAATTCTGTTAATATAGCTATGTGATATCTGGAGATGCAGATGGAAAACTAAACATCTGGGACTGGAAGACGACAAAACTCTACAGCAGATTAAAAGCACATGATAAAGTCTGTATTGGTGCAGTGTGGCATCCACACGAAACATCTAAAGTCATCACATGCGGCTGGGATGGTCTTATTAAACTATGGGACTAAAGATGAGGCTACAAAGACCTAAAGATGCAAGTCCTGCACCCATCTGAGATTAGAATGAATTCTGCTGTAAGGATGGGTAGATGTGTGTAATACTGCAGTTCTCAGCTTGCTGTATATATGCACTAAAATCCAAGAAATCTTCAGAAGACTCAACTGAAAGGATATAGTTCTAAATATGGCATCTGGGTATGAGGAGCTGAGGTCATCTGAAGCATGCAGAATCACATGTTAGTTTGTCCTGTCACTGCTTGTGAAAAACACTTTGTAAAATAAAATAATTTTAAGAAAAACTATTTTTGTGGGTCTGGCTGTCAAGAGATGTGGAGAGTCAAAGGAGAAAACCAGCAGTTGTTAACTTTCTTCCAAAAGAAGAAACCTTTGGTACCTACTTCAAGAGCTGGAAAAGATGTGTTTCTTTACCTGGTTTTAGGTGGCGTTTTGTTGTCACCAAAATACTTCTGCCTTTATAAAGCACAAACCCACTTACTGAGATTTGTTAATTCAGAGTAGAAATGAAGAACTAATTGGGAGCTATCACTTGTCAGGTAAATTCTATCAACTGAAGACTGCATTCATACATAGTCTTAGTTTCTGTCTGTAGAATCATGATGATGACTGACTTTCACCTTTGCCAGTAGTCTTCACTTTCAAGATTTTGCTTGTAATGGTTGGGTGCTATGTGTTTGGGTTTTGTTTCCCATATGTTGTTTTGTTCCAGTAAGCATGACATATTAGAAAAAAAAAGAGTGAATGTCTCTTGTTCAGTTTGGAATAGCTTGTATTATAAGCCCCATGAAGGTTTTGACAATTTAATGTATATACATGTCACACTTTTTCTCTTAAAAGAACTTATTTTTAATAAATCTTTTTATAAAAAGTCTGCTTATTTTTATGCAATTTTTCCATCTTGCAGTGTCCATATAAAATATTTCCTACCATTTGGTATTTTAATTTGCAGTCGTACCAGATAAACTCATTCTCTAGCAGTGTTCATTCAAAACTAATGCAAGTTGGTAACAGGAGAAAAAATATTTTCAGTTCCTAGTCTCCTCTCTTTTTGAGCTCATAATGGAAGTAAAAACAGGTAGCAAATCGTATCCCATTGATCAGTCTTTTAATTACAGTTTTGAATTATATTATATTGTTTACTGTAAATCCAATCACTGCTCATCCATTATCAACAATAGCAAAGGAGTAATTGTCTTAATTGACAGCAGGATAGAAGCTGAAGCAAAGAATCCCAGATGGTCTAGAGGAAAGGAAATGGATTGGGTTTTTTGTGGGTTTTGGGTTATTTGACTGGTTACAAGACAATTCTGGTCTTTCATAGAGTACTTACACAAGGTAGGCCCTTGTGAGTGAACATGGAGCTTAGGCATTTTTAGACCAACTCTAAAGCTAAGCTAGAGGGTCCTTCCACTGTCAGTTTGTGCTGGTGTGTAACTGCAACAAGTTTACATGTTTCTGTTTACTTTCCCATCTCAGTAGCCTGAGATGTGCCTGAAAAACTCCACAGGCTGTTTTCACAAGCAATGTATGGGTGGTAACTGGGCCTTGCCCAGCCTTGCACCTGTGTACTGAGATAGGAAATGGTAGAGCCTGGAGAGAGAGGAAGGAGCTGGTTCAACATGTCCCGATGACTGATCTCCTTTGCAGGGAGAGAAGAGGCTGTTCCCGTTTCTCTGTTCTTCAGGATGTGGGTGGGAAAGAGCTGCTGCTGTCTCACAGAGGGTGAATTTCCAACAGGGTGCTTTTTATAGGGAAGGTTTGATCATGAGCTGGGAGTAGAGCTCTGGTGTATGCTGTCCCCCAGGTGCTGCTTCAAGAAAGGGGGCTGAAGTAATTTGGGTAGATACAGTGTGCCCTGAGCATTAACTGCTTATATGTACAGGGAAACAGGGGTGAGAGGAGGAATAGAGCAAATAGAGAAACTTTTCACAGGAACACATATTAGCTTTCACATCAGAAACACCTTTCTCAAATGCCTGAAAAATATTTAAATCATAGTACACAAAGTGCTTGGCTCTGTCACTGGTGCTGTGTTTTTCCGTGTGTCACCTTCCAGCAGAACATAAGATATATATTTAAAAATATGTATATGCAAAGTATAAAAATAAGTGTATAAACTTGTAGCAATATACTGGGTGTTGTCTTTGGAGGAAAACAAAAAGAAATGTTTCAATCAATTCTGTTGGAGTTGATGAACTGGGATTAAATGTTTGCAACAAGGCCAGAATCAGAATTCCCCTAGAAACTTTCAGATAAAATCCTTTGTCCCTCACAGTTGGTCACTTCGTTAATCTTTTGTGGAATTTCTCACATCTGCATTGAAGCCTGCAGGGGGAATTTTTATGAGGATAATTCCCTCTTGTCAGCTTGAGAGTTGCAAACTGCAAAGCTAGTTGTCAGCTAGTTTGCTGTACACAGGGATAGAGGGTGTGTGTCAGTGTGGTGCGAGTCTAGACTTGACTTTCCAGCAGCCACATGGGAAGAGATTTCTTTCTGGGCTAATCAGCTCAAATCATGTCCTTCTCTTCCCCACTTCATGTTTCACCAGAAATTGCTTTAAGTGTTGGTCAGAGCAAGTCTAGTCTGAGACTCCCTGGCCCTTGAGCAGACAGAGCTAGGGAAAAGGCAGCGTTGGGAGAAAAGGAAAGCATGCATTTCGAGTTCCCCCAATTTATTCTCCTCTGACATTAGATGAAGAATGCAATATAGTGATTCAAGCCGAAAAGAGCATCTTGGGAGGGCTGCAGACAAGTATGTTGCACTGCCAAGAAGGAATACAGGCAAGCTGAAGTACAGGGCTGCTGTCTCAGCTCATGGTTTTGTTCCCCTGGGTCATGCATCTGTAACTTTCAGAAATGACTTGCCAATATGTTGCTACTTTTATTAATACTGATTACATTTACGGTGGAAGTCTTATAGATCAGGCAACTATCTCCATCGTTCTTAAGAGTTCTGCCTGGGAAACTTGATAGTTCTTTTGGCCTTTAGCCAGCTTTTTTCTTGGACTTTTTTCACATATGAGAGGGGGAAATGTCCCACATATCCCATGCATCTTGCTGGTAAGGAGGCTGGCTGTCTTGAAGCAGATGGTCTTGGCATCTGTCTTGCTCGGAGTTTATAATTGTCCCCAGTAAGATGAGGCTGCTCAGTCTTTGCCCTCGTGAAGAACAAACATCAAAATTACTGTACATCCAGAAAAGTCCAAGATTGTCTTGTAAAAAGCCGATTTTTAGCAGCAAGCAGATGTTCAATATGCCATTTAGCACTGTGGTCTTTAACGGCTGATTTAAACAGGGAGCCTTGCAGCTCTGACAGCCCAGTAACATGATGTACTTTCCTTCTTTCTACCAGCTGGTTATTACAAAATCCTGCTCCCGTTTGCTAGGAAGACTCCATATGACAAGCAGGCTGCACGAGGGGGAACACGCGGAGAGTGGAGGAGGGAGGGGAGTTTTGCTTGGAAGACTGTGTGAACAGTTGAACCCATACGCCAGAAAAAATCAGTTGCCAGGGAGGTTGTTCCTCTGGAGACTACTTAAGGACTTGTTACTGTAGGTTGACTTCACTAGCATACACTCAAAATTTACATCTCATATTTTGCAGTAAAATATGTCTTTTCTGTTAGGCTAGCTGGTAAGCAAAACAGTCACCACGGCTGTCTTGCAGCACTCAGAGAAAACTGCTTGTGGCAGGGCTATGTTTACAGAAACTGCTTGCAGAGTCTAAAGCTTTCAGAAACAAGTTGCAATACTTTCAACGGGCCATGGACCTGTAAATTCACCAGGCACACTGGAAGTTTGACCTCAGACCTGTTCGTTGTCTTGTATGACAGAATATTTAAAACATGTTATGTGCTAAAGCACTGAGCCTTTCTGAGCCTCCTTTTGTCCTGCTGTGCTTCATGCCACTGGGAGACTGCTCAAATGCAAGTTACTGCAGATGTGCTGTGTTGGTCAATAGAGCGAGAGATTCTCATTAGGCTTTTGATCTTTTTGGTTATTCTGAAAGATGTCAAGACTAACTGAGCCTACTTCTCTGGTTTAGGAAAGGAAGACAGCAACACAAATCCTCTAGGGAGTTGTTTTCAGTAATAGGAACTTCATGGAGCTTCAAGACCACTGACAGTTATCCAAACATAGTTCTGGCAGTGGAAATCTTTCTTTTCTCCCAGTGTACTTACTCTGGCGTTGGTATCTTACTCCTATTCCCCAGATATTGTGGAATAAGTCTTTTTTTTTTTTTTTGGTGGAGTTTGAACTCTTGCAAAGCAATATTAAAAAAAAAAAAGCAAAAATACCCTGTTCTAGAAGATCTGTAACCATTTATCTTCACACTCTAGCTTGCACCAGGCTAATTTCCACACACGCCTGGGCCTTTGCTCACCCACAAGAATTGTTTATATTTTGCTTCGGCATCCCTATACAGTTTTGCTCCAACTCCTCTTCCTGTACTCTGTAAAACATTCTCCCTTCGAATATTCTTTGGAGACGAAAAGGGAACTCTGAAATCATTTGTCAGGCCAGACATCTACAGGGAAAAGAGGGAAGGCCATTCCCTGAAGTTTTCAAAACCACGTTGCGTTTTGTCAGAAGAGCTTCCCTGCTGCAAGCTCCTTTCTCTGCCCTGCTGCTGACCCTGTGGGAGTACTGTGATGCAGCAGGCAAGTGGCTTTTGTTTGCTTTTTGTCATTATTCCTCCAATATTAAACAAGTGGAATTATATTATTGAATATTTCTTCGGATCCTGAATTCTCCTATTTCTTGGAGCAATTTTCCTTCCCTTCATAAAGAAGTAGTTAAAAGGCATTTCAGGGCCTCTACTGCCTGGCAAATCAGTTTGAGGGGTCAGTGTTGGGTCTGGTGAAGTCCTAGCCTCTGTGTCTTGGCTGCTCCTGGCTAGTGTCCATGGAGAGACACAGGTCCTCCCAGGGCATGGTTGCTGCTGCTGCTGCCACCTTAGAGGTCTGACACAGGTCAGACCGTCCCCTCCTCCCTGCAAGGGTGGTGGTACCCTAGGTGGTGGCTCCACTCGAGATATCTGAAGGTGGATGCAAGGGTGGGATTCACATTGTGTTCGATTCAAAAATGGAATTTCAAATGTGGGGGCAGAAATACCAGCTGAGGCACAGAAGCATTTTCATTACTTGCGTTAAGTTCTGTACTGTGTATGGTAATGCACTTTCTTTCAGGAAGCTGCTTAAAACCAAACATCTATGATGGTAATCCACCAAAAAGAGCTGGGATGTTCCAGTGGTATTCACATTTGAGTCATCATTTCTAGGCAGCAGAAAGCGGACTCCCATTTCCCCCTTGTGTAAGGTGCTGCCTTATCAGGGTAAGGGACGTAACACGAGCTGTCTGCAAAGATCTCTTTGGGAACTAGCTGAAACTCTTTACATCAGGCAGGTCAAACTGTGCCTTGAACAGAGACTTTTATTTAAGGGAAGAGATCCACTCATTTTTGCAGGTGGTTCCCTTCAAGTGCCAGGCATGCTCTGCAGATGCTGCCCCTGAAAGTCAGGTGGGGAAGCAGGTATAAATGTCCCTGAATGTAGGTCAGCTCTGAACTTCCACCAGCACTAAACCAGGTCTCTACTGACTGCAATTAAATGTCACATTGTATTAACAAGCAGGAAAAATTCACAAGTGATTCCTACTGAATAACCCTGAGGATCTTTTCAAGGACAGGAGAGCGGCTAATGAAGCTCATGAAATCAAAGTTTTGTAATGAACCAGATGGTCTCAGCTGTTGAATAATTCACCAGAGAGAATGAGTGCCATTTCTTCAGGTGTGCTACTGGGTGATATGTCTTCTTGGCATCTGCCAAGAAAGGCCAGACATATGTTCCCTTTACGCTTTCTTTGTTCTTTCACAGTTGAGAGGCTCTCATGAAGAACAAGTCACAAGTCACTGATGGGATCAAAGCCTGGGGCCAGAAGAGCATGCAATAAATGGCAGGTTTTGGAGTGCAGCAGGAGGTCAGACCTTTCTTTGGTCAAAATTCTGAAACTCCACAGTAGCCAGCATGGCATTCAGAAAGAGGCTGGTTTTTCTGGAGGAGCATGTTAATGTTCTAACCTGCTGCCATGGGCTCTCTATGGAAAGCTTATGATGCAGTATTAACTGTGATAATTTTGGGGGATTCACATCTCTTGCTGCTCTTCATCTTCACTAGGTCACAGGCAGCACCTGTAAACTCCACAAATCCGTGTGATTTATAAGTCGCTGTGGGCCTCTCTGAAAGAGAAATACCCTCACAGAAGGATCTGTGCAAATAAAACTGCTCCTACACATGGGTATCTCTGAAAAGATCCACTTTAGACTGAGCTGAAACATCTGGTGGAGTTGTCCAACTGATGCAATCATGGCTCCACATCAGGAATGAGACCTGGGCATTGTGTCTTTGTTAGCTGGGTTTGGCACTGGCTGTGGCCACCATGAATGACCTGAAGTGTGGGCAATAAGGAGGCTCCTGGGCTGGAGGCAATGAGCTGGTTGCTCTGGAGAGCTGATGTGGATGCCTACAGGGAGCAGGGGGAGATGCCCAATGCACCTGGGGACAGCAGGCCAGGAGTCTGGGGGACAGCAGGGCTGGGCAATACCCATAACAGTGATGCTGAGCAGATCTGGGGCTGAGTCTGACCTTCCTCCTTAGCTGCTGCCAAGGGAAGGGCCCTGCAGTAAGTCTCTGAAGAGCCATCTCCTTCTCTCTCTCAGACAAATGAGAGGGAAAAATGGGCTCTACTGCATTCTCTACAAGAGATGCTGGGTGCTGCCCAGGTGTGGCAGCCTTGTAGCAATGCCAAGACAAGCCAGTGGCTCTTTCTTCCTGCCTGGGCATGGCCACGCCATTACCAGTCTCCAGGCTGTGGCTATAATGGCAGAATGCCCTGCCCACGCTGGTTTTAATGGTGCACTCTGTACTTAGCCCCTGAAGAAGGGGGAACCTATGGTGGTTTCTGCACAGGTCTGATCTGGGAAGAGATGTGGAGTGCAACACTGGCATATGGTCACTGCGTGGAGATGGTCTCAACAAGCTCATCACCACCTTCATAGTCTTTCCAACAGTCTCTCTCCTCCAGAGCTGCTCCTGGGCAGTGGAATGCTCCCAGCAAAGAGCTATCCTACAGGAACAAGGCCAACTCAAACATGGATGCCAGACATGTGCAGATGTCCCAGAGGTAGCTGGTCTTGTTGAGAGACAGCATGTAGCAGAGGTTGGCTGGTGCATCTTCAGCTCTGGCTGAAGCAGCATGAGCCTGCGGATGACAGAATTCCCAGATCCCTACCTTTCTCTCTCAGCACAGGCTGGAGATACCACCCGAGCAGGGTGTACAGCTGGGACCCTAAAACAGGTAGGGGGCAATTGTGCCTGGGTACAGCAGTGGGTGGACAGAAACTTACCACACACAACGTCCCTCAGCACCAGCCTGTCCACTGCGGCATTCAGCCAGCGCTGGCTTGTCTTCTCGCTGTGCACGTACCTGGCAGCTCAGTCCTTAGGAGATGGGAATTGAATTCATTTAAGGGTCTCTCCTTTAGGTAAAAGAGATCAATAAAAGAGAAGGGGTAAGGGCACAAAAGCAAGATCTCAGAAAGAAAGGCTGAACTCTGCTCTAAGAGATGTGAAGTAGCAAGGCACAGATAGTGCATTAAATAAGTGCTGTTCATTCTCCTACAATATCACATAACTGCCTCCAGCATGATAGATGGCTTTTATCTATCTTGCATTTGAGATAAGGTTTTCTTAAAAATTACCACAGTTATTGGAATCTTTTTTTTCAGAAGATGTAGCCTGAAGTGTTCCTGACTACCTGGCAATCCCAAGCAAGAGATTAGTTGAGAGTTTACTGAACTCTCTTACTAACCAAAGAAAAACCAGGATGGACCTCTACTCCACTTCTGTAATTTCCATATTGCCATTTTTACTTCAGGGAAATAGAACTATGGAAGATATGCATTGCTTTGGAATTTTAACATCTGGGAAAAGTCATGTGATTTGTTTTTTGCCCCGTATCTATTGGTTTCTTAAACAAATGATAATAAGCTACTAAGCTACATATTCTAAGAGTAGTTAGGAGAAAAAACCTGTACAGTGCTAGAGCCCATATTTTTATGTTTTATTAATAAATCAGGACTTGCAGCTGGACTTTTGCCACCCCATTATTTGAAAAATGGGAGTTGAGCCATTCTGCAGTGCACCAATCGTGATCATTCCAATAAGCTAGATATTAGTTTAGGAAACCCTGGCAGCCTCTCGCATTTTGATGAATCTCCTCATGGCCCTGCATCATTAAACAACCTCAGTACTTAATGTATGAGGGTTAAAGGAAGCATGACTGTCACAGAAGACATTTCCTACTTATTTTCTAAGGTCGTGGATCTCTTGGGTTGTGTATTAGCTGGCTCAGGGATGGTAATAGGCAGCTTGGCCCTGAGGAAAGTCCTTTGCCCAACTCTTGGATGTGGGGAATTCAATGCATCTGCAACAGGTCATCTTGATTTTGATGCAGAGCTGAGGACATGGTGGGCCCCCACAGCGTCCTGCTCTGGGCAACTGCAAAGCCCCTTGCTCCCCAGTCCAGGCAGGATGTGCAGAAGCAGAAACAGGAGCTACTTTTATAGAATCATAGAATATCTCCAGTTGGAAAGGATTCAATAAGGATCATTGGGACAAACTCACTACTCCTCACAGGCCTACCTAAAACCAAACCACACAACTAATAGAGTCAACTAGACACCCCCTGAACTCTGATAGGCTTGGTGCTGTGACCACTTCCCTGGGAAGGCTGTTGCAGTGACTGACCACCTTCTGAGTGAAGAACCTTTTCCCAGTGTCCTGTCTGAACTTCCCTTGACACAGTTTCATTCCATTTCTTCATGTCCTGTCACTGGAGAGAGGAGAGCAGCATCTCCCCCTCCACTGTCTCTCTTTAGGAAGTCCCTTCAGGAGGTCACTCCTCAGCCTTCTCTTCTCCAGTCTGACCAAGCCAAGTGATCTCAGCCACTCCTTTTAAGTCTTGCCCTCGAGACCTTGCACCATCTTAGTCACGCTCCTCTGGACACACTCTAATAGTTTGATGTCCTTATATTGCGGCATCCAAAACTGCACACACTACTTGAGGTCAGCAGTGCAGAGTAGAGCACCTCCCTCGACCAGCTGGTGATGCTGTGCCTGATGCACTCTAGGATATGGTTGGCCCTTTTGACTGACAGGGTAAACTGCTGCCTCATATTCATCTTGCCATTGACCAGGACCCCAGAACTCTTTCTGCAGGGCTGCTCTCCAGCGTCTCATCCCCCCAGTTTGTACGTATAACCAGGATTACCCCCTCACAGCTGAAGAATCTGCCACCTGCTCTTGTTAAATTATACCAGAAAGCAAAATGGCACCAGCAGGTATTCCTCAGCCTTGAGACAAACTGGAAAAGATGGCCTGGCCATGTCCATTTACTAAACACTTTCAGCTTCTCAAACAAGGTGGCTGCATCCAGGCTGTCGTTGGCTTGGGCTAACTCATGGCCATGCCTAGGAATCATCTGGGAGAATCCTAGATGGCCTGAGCCAAAATTGTGCCAAGGATCTTGTCAGTTAACCAGGTAGCCACTCCTGTGAATGCTGCCTGTCACTGCTAAATTTCCTAGCATAGGCATAGCCGGGATCATCACCTGTCAGTAGTCCAGATCCAGCAGCACCATCCATCTTCTTCCCTAAACGAGGCATTTGATGTGCAGAAGCCCATGTTAAGTCCCCCCCTTAGGATTAAACTCCACTTCAGCAAATCCTACTGTAACTACAGAAGTAGAGGGATTTCTTTTTAAAAGTGAAATGAAAAGGGGGGGCAATAAATCATTTCCATCTTGTATTTACCCAGCTCAGTGTGTAACAGCTACTGGCGTTGAAGGCTTTCTTTTTCAGGAACATCTGTGGTTTTGATAAGTCTTTGTAGGTATAGAAAAGCCTGAAGTCCTTCAGCTTTATGTCATACGACATAAAGCACAGTCAGTGTGACTGAAAGGCATTAGATTGAAAACCAGCATGCATTGGTTATAAAAGAAAAAGTTTGTTTAAAAAGTTAAAGTTTCAAACGTGATTAGGAAGACTGATACAAACCAAAACACATGAGGGTACAGAGCCAGCTTTCACTGAAGAGATTAAAACCCCTCCATTTCCACTAGCCCCTCCCATGCTAGTCCTTCATCAATTGAAGCAGGGAGGGGTGTTTTCTGCATCTTCCAAAGCAATCCAAGGTTTGTGGCTTCTGTGGTCAACATAGATGCTCGAAGTCGGATTTGCTGCAGCAGTTTCAACCCCTACAATGACTCCTCAGGTCGAGGTGGGAGGCAGGTGCTGGGGCCAGAGCTCCCCACAGCCCCCAAGCAAGGGTGGTGGGAGGAAAGCTGCCTGAAGGGTTGAAGCAGTTTCTGCTGGCAAGAGTGGTCCCTGCCCACCCTGGGTCAGCAGGAGCCCTCAGAGAGGTGGGAGAGGAGGAAAGCAGATGCCTGGCTTGGAATAAAGCCTGGGGAAGGTGAGGAGAATGGCTCGATCAACTGGTGAGGCAAAGCAGGGCCTCAGAAAGAAAGGTGACTTGTCTGCCTGGAAGGAAGAGCTCCTACCTCTGGCTGCTTGCTGAGATCCTATGGACTTCTTGGGTCCAGCACAGGTTCCTGCTCTGGGAAGGAGGGGATGAGGGTGGTGAGGCAGCAGAGAGGTGAAGAAGGAAAGGAGGGTATGAAAGAAGAAAATGCCAGGACTAAGAGAAGGAACTACATGGGGACAGAGGGAGAGACTTGTTAAAAACAAAACACTGGGCTGAGGCACACCAAGGGGAGGGACACCAAGCCCTGCAGAAGTCAGAAACCAAAGGCATTTACAAAGGCCACATATTAAAGACATGCAAGTGGTGATATATTGTATTTTAATGCAAAGTTTAATGTCAAAATTCTTTTAAAAATAAGAAAAACCCTAATCTGCTATATATTTTTTAGCTCCCCCCATTCCTTAGCTCCCCAGGAAATGCCAAAGGCTGGCTCCTTGGGGGTGCACTGCAGACAATCCACATCCCAGCCTGCAGAGCCCCAGCACAGCAGCAGACCAGGGCACCTGCCTGAGCCACCACCTCTGCCAGCATCGGTGCAGATCCAGGGTCTGGCCTCTTTGTGCAAGGGACAGGCAGCTGGGCCAGCGAGGTGTTGAGGAGGTGCAGGTGTTCAGGCACAGCACTGGAGAAGGCATCAGCAAATGGTTCAAAAGAAACAAACAAAAAGACCAGGTTTCACTTTCATCTCTTTTACGTAAGTATCTTGCTAGATGAAAAGCCATTCGCTGCAGCCATTGCATGACTAATTTAAATCAAGCAGGTTTTTGAGCAGATGAACTAGGGAAGCCCTTTCTTCTGTGGCTGAAGACTATGGAGGGTGAGGAGGGAGAGCACTGGCAGCAGCTTTTCCAGCAGCTGAGTGTCTCTGTCCCACCGTCTCCTGTGTCAGAAGCGTTGAACTCGCTTCATGCAGCCAGACTAGCTTAAAGAGCCAAAGTCAGAGCACCCAGAAGCTGCTCAACGAAATAGGTAGAAATTTAGTTTGGTGGTGAATTCTGCCTCTGCCCAATTCAGCTGAAATTTGCCAGTGGGTTCAAGAACATACTGTTCTTGACTAAAATTTGTTCCATAGGAAACAAAGCCAGAGTAAAGAAGGTGCAAATCAAAGACAATTGCTTTACAGAGAAGTAACACTTGACCGTTTCTTAGAAAGGCACCTCCTCAGAAGCACTCTCCTGCCCAAGGGCTGGCACAGCTGAGCCAGCACAGCTTCCCAGGAAGCCCCACCTTGCTGGCATGCTCAAGCATAGAGCAGCCTGGAAAAGCCTTGCTGTTAGCTTGCCCAGGCAAACCTTTACAGAAACCTCTGTCCTCTGAGACAGTGTACCCACCGGCAAATATGTTGCTACACAGCTCTGCACCATGTATCTTCTCCTAGTGCCAGGTCTTTCGACAACATATAAATAAAAAAGCCAGGCCATTTTGTTAGCAGTCACCACGTACAAATTTAGCAACCTAAGACAGTGATGCCAAAGTCCTCTTCAGTAATGCTCCAGGGCCAGATGCCTCGCAGTCACACATCATAAATTCCTTTCTGCTATTTCCATCTTGTATTTACCCAGCTCAGTGTGTAACAGCTACTGGCGTTGAAGGCTTTCTTTTTCAGGAACATCTGTGGTTTTGATAAGTCTTTGTAGGTATAGAAAAGCCTGAAGTCCTTCAGCTCCAGTTCTCGGAGCAGACTGTACCAGTACCGCACCACCGTGCTGTCATTGCCGCTAACTTCAAATCCAGGCCAGTGGATGTGCACCTCAAAGACCAGCTGTCCTATCTGCTCAACAACATCTTCCAGGATCAGGTTTTCCAAAATTTTCCACTCAGCACTCTCCACATCTGCCTTGAGGACATCAATCTGCAACAAAAGCACCATTACTGTGTGAAAATGAGAAACTTTGCAATTATAGTTAGAAACAACTGAGGCCAGGCTTGATCATTCTTTAATATACATAGTTGTTCTTATGTATAAATAATTTTGTAGTAAACAAAATTTAAAAATCTCAGAGGACTAACAGGGGCAGTACACGATATTTCACGCTTGCCTGTTCACAGCCCTTCTCCTCCTGCCTCCAACTCCTGGTCTGAAAAACTATGTATCCCAAGGTGCTGATGCAGCTCCTTCTACAAACAAAGCATGTTACTGTTCCTTCACAATTCTTGTGGTGGCATCACATCTATGAAAGAAAGCAACCTACCTAACTAAGCAGAGACAGTAAGGCTCGACTGTTCCTTATTTCTCCGTCACAAAATTCCATGACAGATCTAAACACACTAACAGGGATTACTTGCACCACAGTTGAGTGGGGTCCTCGTGAGCCAGATGCTACATGCTCCACACAAGTGCAGGAGGAGGCCAAAGTGAAATGAATACGAGAGTAGCTCAGGTCAGCAGGCATCACTACAGATGCTGAGTGAGGAGGACCAAAACAATAGATAATTATGTAGAGTCTACAGGGTTTTAAGGGCAGCTTCTCCAAAGAAAAACACATAGCAGGAAAGAAGCTGTGAAGGTGTTTAAAGGGAATAACAGATCTAATAGAAAAGTTCCCTGCTCTAGTTTTAGACCGTTATTTAATTTTGTGGTGAGATGTTCAGCAATCCAACTTCTCACAGCCTTACACAACTGTGGGTTTACTTCACCTGGAGATTAGCGGGTGCAGGGGAGCTG
This sequence comes from Pipra filicauda, assembly GCF_003945595.2. Taxonomy (NCBI): domain Eukaryota; kingdom Metazoa; phylum Chordata; class Aves; order Passeriformes; family Pipridae; genus Pipra; species Pipra filicauda. The sequence continues at coordinate 2,658,268 of NW_024104283.1, forward strand.
TAAACTGAAATGAAAAGTGAGTATTTCATCACCTTTTCACACCTGCTAGAAAACAATGACTGCAGTGCAGTAGTGATCACAAGCTGCAGAGCTCAAGGGTCTGTGTTTCCCAGAGCCACACGGGAAACTCCCACACTGTGAGAGTACAGGGTTCACCTGTGCCAGTTCCACCTGAGCTGCTGCTTCTGCCCATCTGCTCACACTCAAGATATGTTTGAAGTGAAAAATTGAGTTAATTTAGAGTCAAGAATACTGAAAAAAAAAAAAAGCCAACAAAACCCAAACCAAACAACAACGACAAAAACCAAACAAAACCCCCAGATTCTCTCACACCTTAACTGTCATGGCAGTGTTGAAAAAGGCACCTGTGCAGGTACAGGCCAGAAATTTGGGTGAGTAATGTAAAAGCATTGCCAAGGCAACAGTTTTCCTAAGCTGCACCATCCCAGGATGCCTCGCTGGTGTCTTGCCATGCCCCATCCATGTTGGCTGGGGCCCTGGCTCCCAGACCCCTCTGCCCTGGGCGCAGGGCAAGGGGTTGTACTGTGAGCACGTCTCCTGTACCACCAGGGCTCTGCATTGCATGGGCCATGGCCAGAAACCATAGGGCTGTGGCAAGGGGTATCTACCTTCCCTTGTTCTCCGGATGGCTGACTGGAGACACAACAGGTTGATCTGCTGAGGTGCAGAGCTCACAGCCATGTCAGCCCTACTCAGGCGCTGTGCTCCAGCACTACAGATGGGTATGGGATGCAAGAGTCTGTAGGTTCTGGACATGTGCCCATTCTGTTCTCCATCTGTAAAACAAGGGTATTAACCATGGAACACCCTCTACAGAGTGCAGGGGTTGTGCTAATGAAGGGCTGCAAGACTTCAGTAGAACAAGCTGTAAAGCAGCTGAAAATAACACACTGCATTTTCAGAGCAGGACTTGGGAGAGTGGGACTTGAATGAGGTCCATGGTCACAGCCCGAATAACAATAAGCCAAGCCACTGCTTGTCTGCTCATTAAGGCGGCATTGTGCCTCCTCCACGCTGTGGGAGGCAGGGAGCCAGTGGAAAAAGACTGAGGGATTATGGAATTAAAGCCCATATTGTGGCATGTCCGCATGGGGAGCAGAGAGGAAGGTTGCACAGACAACCTCAGCTCTGGTATTTCCTAACTTGACTCTACAACAAAGAGCCTGTCAGTCTGTCCATCCGTGGGTCAGTGAAACAGTTGAACATAAGGCTCCCCTGGGTTCAATGGGAGGCTGAATGTAAATGATGCTGCTCATGACATTTCAGCTGAGACCTACTTCATGGGTGAGCTCACTTGTTTTCCTTTATACATTTAAATAGGTTATTTATTTTTCAAATACCAACTCACATCTCTACCTGTAATGCAATTTTGCAGGCAGTTCATTCTGCATGGGTGCAATTGCCATAGGACCACACACTGCTGCACTTAAGATACCAAAGATTTTTATCTCTGGGAGATTTCTGTAACTTTGACAGCAGACAAATTATTCAAAACTTTATATTCTTGGGTGATAGAGCAGGGGGGTGGGTGTATAGGGGAAGAAATGTTTCTATGCATTTGCTTTTGTTTTCCCATGATCTTACTTTATGGCAACAGTAGGACATCTTTTTTCCATGGTAATATTTGCGGTCATCATACAGCTTTGTTTGTTTTTCTTTTGTGACACTAACTGCTGCTCTGGCTGCTCAGCAGGACTCTCATGCTCTGTGTTGTATTTGCAAAACTGATCTGAAAAGTGGCTGCTAACCAATGTTTCAGTAGGAGAAAGTGAGTTACCACAATAACTGCTTAAACACACACTGAAACGACCAGGAAAGAAACACAAGGCTAGTGGGGATGTGCTGCACACTCAGACCAGAGGCTCTTTGCTGCCTTTAGTGCTGTGCACTGCTCAGAGACCTGGAGGGAGGAGGGTACCTGTCTCTACCCACCAACTTCTATGACTGCCTTCCAGGCAAGGTGTTCCTTTCAGCCCAGTCTCCATTTTATGCCACAGATAGTGCAAAATAAAAGGCAGCACAGCTCTGTGTCAGAGGATCTGAGCAAATAACAAGCGTCCTGCTAACACCAAATGCAAGTTTTGTGATGATTAGACAGCTCAGGAGATATTTACCATCAGTGATAAGCAGCACACTACTGATAAGAAATACACTACCACCTTCCAGTGGCCTTGATTCAAAGTGCCGGTGAAAGGATTAGTGGACATGTCTATAAATTCAGAGCTCTAATTCATCCAGGAGCGCAGCTGGAGTCTGCTGCTGGGAGTAAATCCCAGAGGGCAAAGATCTGCAGCGCCTGAAGGTAAAGTATGGCAGTCAGTTTCAAGCACTCACAAAAGCTGCTTCCTCTTATCTTCCACAAATCCTTTTATCCTCCAAGAACTAACTAGGCTATCAGAGAAAAGTAAAAAGTGTGGATTTTTAAGTGTTTTCTCAGTTTAGCTCCTTTGAAAAAGCACTGCAGCATTGTACCACTTACGCTTGGATAAAAAAAAGGGCCTTGCTCGTGCACAACCAAGCATATAAAACAGCTGAAAAAAATGTGTTTTAGTTAGTGAAGGTCAACACATACTGTATGAAGGCTCATTTCTTCTTTTTAGGGTAATGACTTGTTACAACTGTGCATCATTTCCTACAGCAGAGATCAGATCTCTGTTCACCTTGATCACTTTTGAAATACCGGGGTTAAGGGGGATTTCAGGCTCTGCTCTGCCCCGTGGGCACCATTTAAAGCTCCCCATGGAGAAGAGTCAATTGAGAGTGAGTAGCTGGAGGAAGCAATTTAGCTGTATTATTTCCACCATGAGCTCAGCATGTGGAAGTGAAAGCCAGGAAAGGCAAAACAACAAATGCTGTACAGGTCACGTAAGGAGGATCCCTCCAGTTCTGCGGGAGCAGGTCTGTGGTGCAAGCTGGGAGCAGGGAGAGGAGAGCTGGTTACAGCTTTCAAGCACAGGAACAGAGCTCAGAACAACCTGGCCTCCTGAATCGCAGGGCCGCCCCCACGATTTGAGGCTGGGAGAATTAACCCTTTGCTCTGGTTCCCTGATACCCGGTTACCATTTTGACATCAGCTGTAAAGCAAGATAAACTCTGCTGGTTTATGCATCAGATTTTTCCCTCTCCGCCTAAGTACAATTCTCTATTTTCAGCAGATAAAACTCTAGAAAAAGCTATTTAATTCACATTTTGATAGCACGTGTCTTTGCAGGTAACAACAGGTTCTTGATAATGTTGTATTCAAATGTGTCTTCCCTCTTATTCTTTTCCCATCTGCAAATTTTCAGCATGATACTTCCCCCACTTTCTTTTCCTCTCAAAATGCATTCACAGCCCCTCCTCACCAGCAGGAGATGGCTTGGATGTAAAGTCCCTTCCATTCCCTTTTATTCTGAGCTGAGACTGTAATTGATGGCAGACAGGATGCCACATAGCCTAATAGCAAATTATGCTCCCAGCAACTTGTGACTGTCTCTCCCCACGCTCCCTGCAATCAGTGGGAGGGGGAAACATCCTGTCTCTCTCTCTCAGCCATCTGCTGGAGGGACCAGGACTGCTGTGGGCATGGTCTGAGCAACATGGATACTGAAACAGGAAGAAAAGTCAATCACTACTGATCAGTGATATACAGCTCCAAACAGCAGCATTTCTTCTAATTACTTCCCTTCCTTCCTGCTCACATTGACACTTCTCTCTGCAGCGGTCAGTATAGCCAGTTTCACACTGACTCTGGTGCAAATGTGTCATTTGAGATTGTTCACTCCCAACGTGACAGATCAGGCACATCTTCAAGTATCTGCTTAAGGCATCAAAGTCACAAAGCTGATTTGTGCAGTTGGGTGGTTACATGGTCTTTGGTCTTTTTTTACAGTAAAAAGCAACTGTCCAGTTGATATACACATCACTGAAACAAAACCAGCAGTGAGTGCAGGCGAGCTTTGTTCCTCTGCTCTCACCTCCGATCCTCCACAGCCTTGCAAGTGACAAAGAAACCTTTCCTCCCAGTTCTTGTAATGTGCTTCCATGAAAGCATTACTCAGCAGGAGCAGGATACAAAGTAATTTTAGGTTTACCACTTGAACTAGAGAAAATGTTTCAAAATCATATTAAAAAAACTTATTTAACTCTCTCATAGCCAACTGTCAGTATAGCAACATCTTGCCAGATGCAGTAATGGCCCCAGACAAATGTATCCATCCAGAAAGCCCACCCAGCACATGCAGGAGGCATCAATCTCAGCTGCATGCTCAGGAACACTGTAGCACTTTGCCCATGCTCTCCCATAGGGGAGTGCTCCCAGCAAGGATCCATGCAGGCACCCCAAGAGACTTCCTCCCACAGATGCAGAGCCCAGGTCAACCTGACTGCCTAAGGGCAACCTGGCACTTTCATTCCCCACTTCTTCTCTTGGTCTCCAATGCCGAAACATTTCCCATGTACTCTTTCCATCCAAAAGCAATTTCTCTCTGAGGACTCATTACAGAAAAAAAGATAACATACACCCACTCCAGTCCAGTTAACTGGACCAGTTAAGTGATGTCTCTTACTCCAATGGACAGGCAGAGAAGAAGAGTCCTTTTAGCTGGCAGAAGGCTTTTCTCAATAACACTTTACCAAGGGACAAAATAATCTCTGGACAAACAACCACCATCTGATTCATGAGATCAGCATGGCCTGACATCCTTTCTGCCTAGCTGCACTTTGTCAGGTCACTTCTGTTACCACAAAATCTTCCTTTGCCACAGGACTAGTTTTATTGGCATCTTCCCATCTTAATTCATGCTGGGCACTGGACCAGCCAGAGACAGCAGCTCACTCGTTAATCATATTCTGGTCATAAAATAATCCAGGTCTCCGAGCCTGAGTTGATTTTCTGACAAGTTTGATGGGTTTAGCTAGCTCTACACTATAATGATCTTAAAGTCAGACATCTTGTCTAGCTTGCTGCCCACCAAGACCAAGGTTCCTCTACACTGACCTAGAGAATAGGATCTACAAGCCCTCTGCATGGAGTAGGCCAACACTGCACATAGACAATGCCAAGGGAGACCTTCCTCTCTAAAAGAAATTGAGCATCAAAGATCTTGGTTTCCCATTACTTTAAACTGAGACCAGTCTCCAGAGCAGGCAACAGGAACCTCACCACTAGCTGAAGACTCAAAGTGACGCCTTCTCAGAGGAAACAGGGCGAAGAGTCACCATGAGGACGTAAGCCCCCAAAGAGTGACCTCCTCACCTGCTCAGAGTGGCAGCAGCTCACAAGTGTGCACCTCTGCTCAGAACACTGTGCCCCAGCTCCCATTTGCACTGTGTTACCTTTTTCAGTTTGCACAGCTCTCCTGTTGTACACTAAAAGATGAAAACATCCCCTCGCCAGATCCTTGAATCCAATGGCTAGATTGCCAAAGTGGTAAAAATACCAGAAGGGAGCTGCAGAAACCCTGACCTTAAGTTATTTAACAGCCTAATCAGCAGCAAAAGCTCTGCTTGCCAAGCCCATGCTGCAAACAGACTTTTTAGATACTGCACTTATTCCCCCAGCGGCCAGGCTGGGAGCGCAGCCGCTCTGCGCGCAGCCCTGGCCGAGCACATGAGTTGCTTTGCAAAGAGTGTATTCAGCCATCTAATCTTGCAGGAGATGTCCCGCTGCCTGCTCCCCCCAGAAAGGGGGAAAGTCCTTTTCATTTCTATTCTTTTGATCTTCTCTGCCAGACGCTGCTGGACGCCTGTGGGAACGGATATTTACTCAAAAGAATAAATGGTGTATGCTAGACCCTCAAGTCTCTTCATTAGAGGGGAACAAACATTTGCAGCCTGTTTATGTTGCCCCAGCACCAAGCAAGGACAGTGGGATCCAGCTCTTTGCTTATATAAAGCCACATTATCCCAGTATTGCAAAAGGTGAAAGCCAGCAGCAATGGGACAACTGCATTACAAGGGGACAAGGGGGTAGTCAGCAGGAGGTTTGCAATAGAAGGCAAATAGTTAAGCAGCGATTGATTTGAAAACCCTGAGGAGCAAGACCTGTGAGTGTGTGTGTGTGCAGCAAGGGACAGAGGGCTTAGGCTACTGTAAAACAGTTACACACAGTAAACAGCATTTTGGCTGCAAGACCTTCTATTATTTATTAATTGCTTGTTAATGCCCATGGGGGCTTTCAAAATGTAAGTAATTGAAGAAAGGGATCAGAGTCCCACCTTCAAAAAATGTTCACCACACTTTAAAGAACATCTCTCGCAGGATGAGAATCTGCAGCCCTGGTATAACTGGGTAGCTCCAATTAAATTTGGTGGAGAACTTGGTTCCCACTTGCACTAGACAGAGCAATCTTTAAGACTACACCCCTTCATGAGAATCTATTTGTTTCACTCCATTTCTGGTCCAAAGTGCCAACCTGCCTCCTTACTGTTTTGCTGTTTGTCCACCTTGCTATTTGCTTGCAACCATGACAGGAAGAAAGCTGCACATTCCTGAAAACACGAATAAGAAACACCCAAAAATGCTTGCACGTCTCAGATTTCATCTGGGACAGCCACTAAGGAGGGACAGAAGAGCTGCTGAGCCTTTGACCTCTGTATTTTAAATTTTTGAGAATGGAGGGATATCTTATACTGCTGTCAAATCAACAGTGAGATCAGAAAGGATCCAGACACTAAGGGGAAAGTATTCAAATGAGATACGTCCAATGCCAATGACAAAAATTTGTAAACCATAAAAGGAGGACGTATGAGCTACTAAGAACAAACATGGGGGGAAAAAAAGCACATTGTTCAGAGAGCTCCTAAGTGCTCTAGATAGGACATTTATCTAAAGAGCTTGTTAATGTCAATTATTCCCTGGAATTTGTGAGAAAGATGGGTAGTGGAGAAAAATGACAATGCTTATAAGAAAGGCATTGTTCTCAATTCTAATTAAACCAGTGTCATGTTATGGACCACCACCCTGAGCAAATATTCAGCACCTTGGCTAAATTAAAACCATACAGATTCACACTTCTGTGTTTAAGGCAGTGTTAATGGCTTAAGCAGGAGTGGGGAGCATGAATATTCATCTGGTACCACCTCGAGAAGCAGTGCAGGTTCCCCAGGCTCCTGCCGAACTCCAGTTGTGGTGGGAGGAGGGAACCAGGACTGACTGGTTTCTTACAGTAGCAGAATACCAATGAATACACAGTGCCAGCAGTGAGTGCCACGCTCTTCTGGATGCAACTGTTTGACACTGAAACAGTGGTATGCTGCTGCTGCTGCTGTTGAAAAGAAGGTGGAATTGAACACAGTCTGCACAGCCCTCTAGTAGAGCTGGGGGAAAGCAGATTTTTAATACCTGATTTTTTTCTGAAGGGTCTTAACAACCACAACAAAAACAACAACAAAAAAAGGAAAATAAAACCCTAAAAAATTGTCCTTGCTTTTTGATTTTTAGCAGACAATAATATACTCTGAAAGTGCCTTTTTTTTTTTAAGAGGACCTGCACAAGTTCTGTTTCAACAGTGCAATACTTCAATACTTTCATTACAAGTCAGGCATTGCACTAGCCCTTTTACTAGGAGAAGAAAAGGCTATGGATTGCATTATATTCGGCCAATGGTATCATTAAAAACATCTTTCCTCCATGCCTGACAATTGGATACTAAACAGCACCTTCAGACCACTCTCTAGAAACACCAATATTCTTAACAGTATCTTGAGAAGTGCTTCTGGTGGAGAGAATTTAAATGAGGCAAAAGGATATGTAAGAGACCAAGATAAAACCCTTTAAAGGAATGTGTATGAGGCACTCCATGTATACAACACAGAGAGCGAGAGGTAGTGAGCAGTAAATCACTGTCCAAGGATCTTTGCTTCCCGAAACATGAGGATGTCAAGCCCATTTGCAGCCAAACTCTTCAATCCACTTATAATTAAAATACTTTAGGCAGCAGCAGCCTCAGCTGACTAAGTAAATATACAGCTATTACCACCTTGATTTCATCATCCCTAGAATGAAAAAAAATATATATCCAGGAAAGAAACACTGTATGTCAGGAGCTTGGAGGTTACTCAGAGGCAACTACTACAAAGTTACAGAAGGCAGCACTTCCAACTGCAGCTGGAAATGTCTACACCAGTTTGATTGCCTCTTTTCAGCAAGTGGAGTAAAATTTGCCAACTCACTGATGCACACCCAAACAAAAAGGTTCACTACAGCACCGGTTAATGCTCACACTGCAGCTCTGCTGTCACTCCAAGGAAATCGGTCACATTTCACAAAGAATGGATTTGGCCCAGGATCTAAAAACATACCCTCAAAGGGACTGAATTTGTGTGTCACAGGCAGTAAGTCCCTCAAGAACTCGTAAACTATAGATCTAGAGGCAGATGCTTACTGTAGAATAACATGTTCTCCAGCACTCTGAGCTTTTGCTCTAACGGGATGACTTTTATAAAAAAAAAGTTACATATTCTGGCTAGCTTGCCCAATGTCATCATCTCCTGCACCCTCCCTTTCAGCACAACCTGGAAATCAGGTGCATGAGACTAGTTAGCACAACTCTGAAGTCCCGATCTCAGGATTTGTCAGATGCCAAGCACAGAGCTGAGTCTGTGGACAAGTCACTCAAGATGGGATGCACCTCATCCAGCCTTAGACATCTAAACCCAAAACAGTTGTCCAAGTTCCCTTGGACAAAGGATCACGGAGAAGAACAGGAATTTCTGAAAGGCAACTTGAGATGTACAGGCCACATCATCCAGCCTCTTTTAAATACCTGCCCTTGAGGGAGACAAACTGCACCTTAACAGTTTCACTTGAGTTTATACGGAACTCAAGAGCTATCTCAAATGTAGAAATTTAAGTTAATGGAGGTGAGTTTCATGTTCCTCCATTCTTTGGCAGGTCATTTATTTAGACTATGAGCTCTAAATGCTACGGTATTGCATCTGCCTGGTGCAAAAGGGTCCAGTGCTAATACAAGACTTTACTTTGCAGAGTTACTCCTACTACAAATAGGTCAGGACCAGCCATTTACACTTAAAAAACCCCAGTGTTCTGGGACAAATCTCCTTCTACTGTGCCATTCAGAAACCAATATAACAAGGAGATGGCCTGATGAGTCACAAAAAAGCAAATAGGATGACAAGCAGTAACAGTGCAGACATTTCCAGGGAAGGATGGGGAAGAAGGCAGGTCACAGCCCGAGCCTTAGCAGACACACCACTGGGACTTTTGAATAGTATCAGTTGCTGATGTCCCAGCTGCAGGAGGGGCAGCACAACACTAATAAGATGTTACAGGAAATACAGGATCTCTCATGTCAGAGAAGTCTTAGAAAGGCCGGTATGATAACCCTCTAAAAGCCAAGGTTGTTCTTCACAACTATATGGGAATGGTAAATAACAGCTGCAGATAAAAGGCCACTTAAGCCTAAAGACCACTGATTGCACGAGAAAACTTGGATGTGAAAATAACGAGGCTAAAAATCAGATGAAGAGTGGGTTTTTTCCTTCTAGAATTGAGATCTTGGAGAAGCCCCAAATAAGCATAAAAAGCAGAGAAAAAATTAAACCCTTTCAAGACAGAACTCCAAACATTTACTGAAGGATTTGTGACGCAACAAGTCAAAAGACCTTGTCTCATTTGTTCTTTCTGACACTAAGCCACATGTAGCAGAGCAGATCTGAACTTGTGCCTCCAGCTCCAGCAAGGCGAAAGGGGCTGTTCCCTGGCTGCAGCAGGAACAGTGACAAGGACTCACCTCCCTGCAAGAGCTCCCAGGCTTCTGAGCTCCTGGCTTCTCATCCTGAGCTCAGGCTTTCATACTAGGACATAGACCAGTCTGCAGGTGCTCATCAGCTGGTACTGAGGACCTTCTGTGTGTTAAGATGACAGTTGAGCTGAGTGTACAAACCCTGGTGGCACTCACACATTGAACTTGGACACAGCAGCCCCCGTAACTCACACTAACAAACTCACGGCTCCCTGTGCAATACCTAAGTCTACCCTTGCAGGGGATAATCAAAGTTAAATGATTTTGTCTAGGTAGGGTCAAGAATTCATAAGCCTATTCTGGCCCCCGTAGTCCTGAGGCATACATAGTAAAAGAGTAATTGTACGAATTTGGTTGCTACAAAACTTGAACATGGATGTTTCCCACCCTGAAGAGTAAAGTTTTTGTTTTGTTAAATAAATCTCCATGCACAACTAAGCTGTGATACATTTTCCCTGGACTTTTATATTATTAAATTACTGCCAAAAGAGCCAATTTTAAACCAAAATTGGAAATCTTTTCTTTAATATTTGCTCTTTCACACCAGTCTTCACAAAACTTAAAGTGCAGCATAAAATAGATTCTACAGTATCTGCTTTAAGAGAGGAGCAAATGATAAATTACTTCTCTAAGAGGAGATGATGTTATTAATCAAAATGACTTCAGGGTGTAGTGTTTTGAAGTTGTATTGAGTATTAAATAACAGGTGAAGGGAAGGAGGTTTTTCCTTTTGAAATCCTAAATCTAAGCCTATTCAATAAAATGAAGCAGATACCTGTTAGCCAAGTTGTCACAGAAAAAAAATCTTCACGAAGAGACAGTGTAAATTGAAGCCTTCAAATCAAAAGCAGGACGTAAAGATTGCTTTGCATTTCTTTTCATAACGAATAATGACACAGTTTGGTCTCTTACAGAATTTGTTCAAGATTACTTGAATGGCAGGAAGTGAATGCAACTCTGCTGTCCCCTGAAAGTAACAGCTATGACCACTTCCTGATTAAATGAAGGTTTTACTTTGTATTCTCGAATTCTCCTTTTCAGATTAATTTATTTTACCAGGAGCCATTTCATCTGCTGCCGAGCTGTACTGCCAGGGAATGCAAATTCATAGCAGTTACTGAGGACATCACACAGGACTTATCCTACAGAGCTCCAGAGAGAGGAAAACTGCTACTGAAATAAGAGTTTGCATGTGTGAACATACATGCCCATTCAGGACAGAATGAAGTCTTGCCTGTTTCTGCTGTTCAGGGCCTTTCTGTCAAAGTTTTTTAATTGTGCTTTATAGCACAGTCTTTGGAATACAGAATACACGTAGTAGTTTGGTTTGAATTTCTGGTTAAGGATTACGGTTTTTTGGAGAGGGGATAATGTTAGAGTGGGGAGAAGGAGCTCACGTTTCAATATGGTTTTTCCCTTACAGTTTTATTCCATACTAAAATCTGGGCTACAAAGCAACCTTTTGAGGAAGACACTGACACCATACATAACACCAGTCCATGCTGGGACTAGGTGAATGGTTTATTTAGATAACTTAGCCCCCCTGTAGCTGAAATTAAATCTGGTGATTCCCTTGCAAGACCATGGAACCAGCTGTGACTGGTCTAGAAGGGCACTAGGATATATACTCAACGCTGTGTCCCACAGTAGGCTTGTATCCAAGTCAGGACATTACAGTCTGGATGAACAATGAGTACAATGGATTGTACTCTACCTGGAAGTCAGTTACAAGTAGGGTGTCACAGGGCCTATACTTGGATTCATCCTGATCAACTCCTTTATCAGTTACCTAGATGAGGAGTTCGATGACACTTCTACCATATTTATGGATGACACCAAATTGGTGAGATCAGCCAATAAAGACACACTAGGGCAGAGTTGCTCTGGACCCAGACAGACTGGAAGGATGGGCTGACAGGAACCTGATGAAATTCAACAAGGACAAACACCTAGTCCTGCACCTGGGGAAGAAGGACTCCCTGCAGAGACACAAGCAATGTGATTATATCCCTGTATATGGCACTTGTGAGAGCACATCTAGACACTACATCTAGTTTTGGTTCCCACAACACAATATACACAATGATAAATTGAGGAGAGCTCAGCTAGGAGTCACCAAGATGGTTGCAAGGAGAGACTGTGGGAACAGGGCTTGTTCAACCTAGGCAGAGGGGAAAAAGCATCAGCTTTGTTGAGGGGAAAAAACATCAGCCTGTAGAGCCTACAAAGAGGTCATCAAGACAGCTGAGACAGGCTCTTCAGCAGTGCTTAGAAGTAGGACAAGAGACAATAGGCATAGACTCAAATCAGGGTCTTTCAGACTGGATATAAGGAAAAATATTTTCATAATTAGAACAGTCCAGCAGGACAATAGCTGGCCCAGGGAAGTTGGGCAGTCTCTGTTCTGGAAAAAACTCAGTGCTTTTCAAGATGAGAGCAAATATAGCCTTGAACAACCTGGTCCGACTTCACAGCTGGCCTTGCTTCGAGCAGAGGACTGAACTATAGACCCTTTAAGATCCCATCTGTTTTGAATTATCCAGCGACTCTGTAGGAAGGTAAGTTCCCCATCCATTGATCACTAATCCATGGGGAACACCAGCATTGTAGCAACCTCAACCCAGTAGGTAGTCAGAAAATACGAAAGGGAAAGCTTCCACAAAGCTGAACGCCACTGCAATAGAAAAAGAATCATGTGCACTCAGTGGCCTTCTCCCTTTTTCCACTGTTCATTATCGATGCAATACAGAGCACGCACATTGAGTAAAAAAACTGAGCGTGAGGGGCAGGGAAGGGAAGATGAGCAAGATCAATTTTTACATCTTTATCCTTTCCTGTGGCCAATAAAATATTGCTCTTCTCAGAAGATACACCATTAAATTTTCAGTTTAGAACTGTACACCAGGAAATAAAACTTCCATGACATCCTTCAGAGATTATCCCAGGGCTTAAGAGATTTCATACTCTAACAGTTCCCAAAAATACTCTGACTACATGTTTCCTTTGTCAGCCACATCCTAATATAGTACTAGATATAGTACTAGATAAGTCCTCTACCCCCAGGCTGTTCACATTCCTCAGAGAACTGAGGACTGTTATGCCACACAGACAGTTAGAAAGATCGAGATCTTTTAATCTTTCCTCGCATCCACTCTTAACACCAAAAAGTGTTTGTATTTCTTGCCAAAATATCAGGATGGGTTTCCCTTTCTGTGGATGAGGTCCTATCACTGTCTGCAGAATAGCAGGTGTGCTCTCATCTGAGTCAGCGTGCAAACAAGCCCATTCAAGTCCTTTGATTCTCTTGCACACAAAACCCCCAAACTGCAAGTTTTGTTTTCAAGCACTCCAGGAGGCCTTGTCTGTGCTGTTTGCATCAGCCTGATCTTCTAATATTGGTGGAAATAGTTTCAGTCACTTGTAGGGTCTTGGATCAAGTCCCAAATCTTAAAGAATAAAAGCAAGGAGAAAATGAGGCATTAACTTCAAATGCAGCTGCCCAGAATTCCTGCCTTGAAGTGGGAATGGAACAAAGTTGAGGGTAAGTGGAAGGATTTTTTAAATTAAAAAGAACAGGACAAAGAGCATGTTTTAACTTTCTAATTGAAAAAAAAGTGCTTTGGAAAATATTCTGTGGAACTGTTTTGAATTAACTTATTTATTCAGCCAAGGGAATATTCCACTCACATTCACCGGAAGAATGAAAACTTGAATGTCACAGTATTTACTTTGATGCTCTCTTCATAAATTTGAGCTTATTGGTGTCTTTACGCAACATGCAAGTTCTCAGGCTGTCTTCCAAATTCAAGAAAATCTAAACAGAACAATGTGAGGACAGTCAGCACATGCAGGTATTTCACAAATATATAGTACCAGAAGGTTGCAGGATGTGCAACAGCTTTATCCTCACCAGGAGAAAGTCAGTTCCCAACTTCACTAAGCCACAGTTTTGCACAGGGGAGCTGCTCAAATGCTAACAGAGCAAGAGGCTGTTCATAATGCATCAAAACACTTAACCAAATCCCATGGCATGTGTACACAGCTAGACGAAAGCCTGGTTGCATGTGTTACGTGTGCATTATGATCCTTGGCTGCCCTCCAGCCAGATGTTTTCATGTCAGCTAACTCTCGCCCAGAAAGTTACATACTCAGGATTCATTGCTACCTTCTTGTTCACAGAAGATCTTACAATCACTCCGTATCACCATGATAACCTGAGACTGACTGTTCCCCGCAGGTCTGCTATATCACAAGACTTGCACTGGATCAGGTCATTAATTATTTGCTCTGTGACTAATTTTTCTAAAATCAAAACAAAGAATGTAAGGCACGCATCAAGGAAAAGCCATCTCTGTCTCCTCAGATGTTTTGCTAATGCACAGCCTAGTATAGTTACAGTATGCCTAAGAAGTAGGAAAAGGCTTCTTTTTTCTGCTCTTATCTTCAAAATGCTTCAATCAGTAGAGCTGAGCCAAAAGAAAATATTAAAGAAAAGCAAGAAGTGAACTGAAAAGGACATCCTGTATCTTTTAATAACAAACCAAACAAACATTGCACTGCTTGCTTTGTAAGTCTTACAGAAGAGCCCCTCCTTAGCTCAGGCTGCCTATTTCTTAAAAAACAAAGGCAAGCAGAACTAGCTGCAGGCAATGAAGTACATAAGCATTTGAATTCATGCTTGTGTATCCTCAGAAGGAAAAACTCTCTTAAAAGCAACCTAAGGAACTTCTTCAACTATATTCTGGCAAAAGTTATTTGAGACTTGAAGATTTTTGAAGTCTTTCTAGTTCTTTAAAAACAAACTGGGAAATGCTAAAAAAAAAAACCCACAGACTGCTGCCAATTTCAAAACAGGATGTTTTTGTTGTTGATGACTGTAATTAGGACCAGTGACCTTGAAAATGTAAACAATCCATCCATTACTTCTTCTAATTATTGTTGCAAATATTTTTTTTCTCTTTATAAACTTGTCTGTGTGAGTACTCCAGAGTTCATACTGAGGCAAAGACCACAGGCCTAGAAGTGCTAGCACCCAATGTCACCAGCTAGTTCAAAGGAAAAGGAAGGAGGAGGAGGAAGAAGGTGTTTAGTATATGGCTAGTGATTTAAAATCAGGGTGGCTGTTATCAGCACACAGAAAAAGCAAGACAGAAAAGGCACCCTTACAAGAAATGCATTAAAAGTGCTGCTGAAGAAAGACCCATTATCAGGAGAAAACCTTGGAAAGTGCATGGTCTCCTTAGACAGCAGGGAGGAAGTTCTGCAGCTTTCTCAACACATAATCTTGCAGTCAGAAACCTGACACCCGAGTCCTTACCTTCTGATGTCCAAATTCATTCAATATTGTGCCCAGCTTCTTTGTGTTGCTGTGAAGCTTGTGAGCAGCAATGGCTGGATTGGGATCCCTCCAGTCAATGGACAGGCGATGGTACCAGAGGTGCCGACCCTCCTGAATGTGCGCCGACTTGATGCTGGGGTCAAAGCGATGCACCTCACACCCACTGTTGGCCATGCCGACCTCAAACTGGTTGTCATCACTGCCTAGCCTACCAAAAAAAAAAAAAAACCACCACCAAAAGACATGTAACTATTAATGCTGCAAGAAGAACTGTTAGTGGGTAGGACGTTCTGAGGATGAACTGGCTTAAACAGAAAATTCAAAGCAGTATGATTAGAACAAAGGGCTCCTTTCAAGTCAAGAACTAAACCACTTTTAGCGAGGCTGACAAACTTCCCGAAGAGCATTTTCTTAATTCAAAAGTTGGCAAAATTTATAAGGCAGTAAATTAAATGTTGGAATCTATGTGCTGTCATTACTGATATTCCTATTTTATATTTATATATATTTCTCTATTTTCAATTTGCTTTTTTCTTGACAAGTTTACAATACTTTTCTCAGTCCCCACTGCACAAACTTCCAATAAGCAAAGCATAAACAGAAGAGCAAATATATTTAAAATTTATACAATACTCTTTTGTAAAAAACTGGCATATTTCACACCATTTCTATCATCTGGTGTTACAAAGATGAGCCACAATGACCACCAGTGTGGATGCGACACAAGTACCAAATGCCTCTCTTTCTCTGCAGACAGGAAGACACAAGTAAAAAAAGAAAATTTAAAAATAACCAATTTATAACAGTAGCAGATTTGTTATATAGACTTAAGAGAAATATTGCTGCTAATTGGGTGAAGATCCCAAAGAAGAAGAAAAATTAATAGCCCCACCGTACAGCAGGACTGTCTCAGTCTCTACCTCTGCAAGGAGAAGACATATTTTACAAGACTGTGCCATATTCCCACCTCCTACAGCCCACTGGTTCACACAGGGTGCATTAAAACTAAAAATATCTGGTATTTACCACTGAAATCACGTCTGGACCACAGGCCTTCTCTACTCCGTAAAACAGGATGTTCTTTTCCTTCATACTCCTTCAAGCTTGTTCCAAATGTGATTCAAATCATGCGCTACACATTAAACTTTAACAAAACTAACACACGTGTAGTGCTAAGAAGAGAATCAAGATTTTTAAATAGCACTTGAACCAGTTGTGCCAATTGAGACGGTCCACTATGTACTAACAGCACGGCATTTATCTCTCACGCACAAACCATTGCAGGGCAGAACTCTTAGGTGTACTGTCAGAGCACCTGCTACACTACACCACAGTAATCCTTAGAAACGGTGTGAGTATGAAATAATTTTGGCTATTTGCATCAATACGTAAAACGCGGTACATTTTAAATCACGTCATACACTATGGTATGACACCAGGCCAGCACAAAATGTTTTACAGAGATGACATACTAGTAAACTAAAAAGAATTCAACTGATGGAACAACGTTCAGAAGATAATATGTTTTGGAAGTTACCAATATGGTATGACACTTGCTGTAATACTGGTTAAGCACAGTGTAGTGATATCCTATGAGGTGGTCTTCTGCTCAGCCATCTTCCCTTTTGCATGTCCTGGGAAAGCATGAGGAGACAGTGTTTGCAAAAATAGCCTAGCGTGCTTTTAAGAACAACTCTATTTCACAGGATTCCAACCCGTACAGCCGTGTAGGAGGAAAAGAGAGTTTTCTTTTAATACATTCAACACACATTAGGAAAAAAGTTCAGAAGTTAACTAAGTGAATCGACACGTTTGTTTGCACGTGGCTTTCTACAGAAGGGACACTGATGGACAAAGGCCAGTGTAATCCCTTAGGAATGAGAAACTGGCTAAAAATGAACAACATGCAAATTGTTGGGGGCAGTTACAGCACTAGAGTGAAGAGCCTGCCAGCATCTGATGGCCACATGTGTCGATAACACACTTCTAACTGTACCAGCTGGTACAATCCAGAGGGCTGGATGCTTTGCTGTAGACAAACCTCAGGCTGCGTCCAAACAGATTGCTACTTGTGTGGACTGTAAAGGGAGGTTTCAGTGGTGGAAAACAGAAAAAAAAATACAGATGAGGGTAAAGAAGAGGCTGATATATCTTCTGGCGCACTAGTAACAGCTCAAATTCATTCCTGAAGAGAGATTTAGCCAACAACAGATATTTAGGGGAGAAAATAAAGTCATCTCTGAAGGAACTGGTTTGCAAAATGCCTGGTTCACATGCAATCATGCTAAGGGATAATGTAGCATGCAAAAGATAAACAAATCAGGTCTCTTAAAAAAGATTTTGTGTTACTTAAAAAGATACCTTGATTTTAAAACAAAGGTGTGGAGGTCACAGAAGACTAGAGAGGCCTTTCCCCACCATGAGGAAAGAGCAGCTGCTGCCTCCATCAACAGCAAAATAAAACATGTCAAAGACATTGGCCCTATTTTTACTGTAAAGGAGAAGGGCACTCGGTTACAGAGAGAAACGCAGTCCCCTGCAGTGGGGGTAGAGGTGGGCTTCCAAACAGCAGAACCAGCACCTGCAGGACCATCTCTCCCAGCCTGTGCGTGAGTGCAAAGGAAGGGCTCACTGGCATCGCTCCCCGCCGGCAGCAGGGCAGGGACGCTGACCCGGGACAGAGCGCAGCACGGCAGGGAGCAGTGTCCCTTGGCTGTTCCCGGCTCGCAGGGTTCACAGAGGGTCATGGTACACAGAGCCTTGCACTCAGAATAAACACTGTGCTGCAGTTTGCAGCGAACAAAGCATCCCACCAGCCCCTGAATCATCCAGGAGCGCAGCGAGTGCTCAAGCGGCACAAAAGCTGCTTTGTCTTCTACAGCACAGCTCTAGTTGGCACCTGTAGCTGATCCAGTCTAACTGCAGGTACTCCAGCTCCCACAGCGATCACAGGACAGAGCTATAAACACATGCATGTTAAGGTCCAGCTTTCCCATTCTGTGCTCCCCCTCCTCCCCTTCTTTTTCAAAGGAAGAAAACTGAGCTCTGCAGCTCAGGGAAAAAAGAAGCACCCCCTGCCTGGATCATAAAACCCCTACACTTTAGGATGCACCTGAAACAGCATTTATACTATATTGCAGTGAGACTCTTTAAACCTCTACGGGTAAATTTCTGAAATCCTATTCATTTATGTTATCCCAGCTTGAATGCCTGCCTGTGGTGTTTGTAACTGACTTAGCTTAATCTAAGTAGATTTAGCACTAATAACTAGAGCTCACTAATGCATATTGCAATTATGTATCCTGTCTCCAAAGCAAAAACATTGCTGTCTCCCAGTAGTGGAAGCAACTATAACTAATCTAAAGAGATGCCCAGATGTTCCAGAGACTGCTCGCTCGCATTCACAAGTGACCTCTTCTATAGCATTTGAGGAGGCAAAGCCTAAGCAGCGTGTTTTGTTCCAGTTTTAGCGATATACGGATTCATTTCAGGATTCCCAGCAACATTCACACTGAACTTTCACATTTGTCCTGTATCCATCCTCTCCACAGAGAATGTTCTTCATTGGATGCAGCTGCTCCCTGCTTGCTCTTCATGAAGTGTATGGGATAACAAAAATGTTTAAAGAGGTTTTTTGTCTTACTCAGAACAAAATTACTTTTCTGTCTGTCATAAACTAAAGGAAGTGAGTCTGAGGGGAAGAATTATGCAGTAATGAGCTCCAAGTCTGCAGAAGCAGCTGGACTGAAGACTGCTTCTCCTTAATCTCAAGTATCTCCCTTTTATTTTTTTGCTGTTTCATGTGATGCATCATGGTTTGTTACTAACTGCATGTGTGTCTCTGACGTCTGATGGGAGAGCCAACATCAATTTCAATCTCTGCTAAGTCCTACTGTTCCACCAGTACAGAAAATCTGGCATTCAGCTCAGAATGGAGCTGGTGCAAAACAGCACCACATATAAAGCACTGGTATACATGCACTAGCTCAGGTTTGTTCAAAATCATTAGTAAAATATCTCTGTGCTGGTCAGATTCATGCCAAATCTGCATTTCCTAACACAGACAAAATCAACTCTGCATTGTACCTACCGGTCAGTTCAACAAAAATACCATTCTCAACCCACACTTGATACAACACAACATGGAAAAGGGACATTAACACAGACGCTCAAGTCTAATACTGATGATCATGCAGCTTGAAGGGAAAGGTCTAGACTAATTCCACTGAACTTTGAGTATTTTACCAAGACTTCTAAAGTCAGCAGACATGTTATCCAGACTTCCTCTATAATCAAAGGAAACCTAGACCTACCTCCAGAATGTTATTTAGCTTAGCTGATTTTTCACCTAATGTGCCTGCCTCTCCCCAATGACTACTGAAAGGGCCCTCAGGCAATAAGTCAGTACTACTGTCAAGCAGGTAAAGTCTGGAACTTAGTATCTCTCCTAACTTCCATAGGAACATGAAAAGCTGATAAGAAAAAAAAATCATGTAAATCTATATTTTGCATTAATATAGGTAAATACAATTTGAAATGGATTGCAAAGAACATTCAGAAAATATGAAGCAACAGTAGTCAAGAGGAGTCTCCTCTCTGTATACCTGATCTATCTCTAAAGGGCATGTTATTGTTTTGCCACTGAGCAGTGCTGCTGAACAAAACCTGAGAGCCCCTCAACCTCTAAGGAGGTCTTTACAGCTCAATACAAACTCAAGCCAAATATAAACCCACCCAAATTAACCACAAAATGCTCCCTTTGACTGCAGTGCTCTCTGCATCCACTTCACTCTAATTGCTGGTGTTAACTGCCATGTACTAATCACTGAGAAATGCCACCCAGGCACTATTTCCTGCTATCCACAGTTTGTATCCCACAGCAGCAAAATCACAGAAATAAATTGCACTGGTTCAAGAGAGATGAAGCGCTTCAGTACACCTCGAACCTAAAGCTGGCTCCCAGGACAGCAAAGACAGTTTTATTAGGCAGCAGCTATCTGTGTGAAACAGGCTCCAGATTCCAGCGATCGTTCTCCTAATGCAGCTGTGTGCTGAAGGGTAATGCAAAAGGCCAGAGGCCTGATGTACTCTGAGGACTGATCTCCCTCATCCTCGTGGGAAGCAGAATGTTTTCTTAGCTGTATATGTGGGTTTGCTACCTGAGAAAGCACTTGTTCTGTATAGAGTGAAAACTTCAATCTCAAGTGCTGTAAATATCATAAACACTGCAAACATTTTCAAGTAAAGCCACAACTGCCTTTATTACTATCGCTTCGCCACGTATCACCCCTAAAGTGTTGAACAAACACACCCTTATACAGAAATGTACTATTTTGTCCCAGAGGCAGTTAATGAAGTTTTGTAAGTAATGCTTACCCCGCAAATATGCAAGTCACCTCTGCTCAAAGAAGATGCTGTAGGCTTCTCAGTTTATCTCCTTAATTTCTATCTTCCTCTGTATGAATTACTACTCACAACTCACCATTAAGCAATTTGTTTTCATATTAATATTAGAAGACCAAAGGAAAATAAAGAGCCTCATAGAGAAAGGTTTTTCCCTAAAAAAAAAGTTTACAGAAGCACATCAACACATAACATACACAAACAAAGTCTATATTTTAGAAGACAACCTTGTTGCAACCTGTGTTGCATTTATAGGGCTTTTTGAAGTTACCTCTCATGAAACAATTTCCTGACTTTTTTAAAAGAGAGCACTTACCCAAGTGAATACAGACGGCATTGCTTGCTTCTGATTCGGTGAATGAGGCTAAACCTCTCATCAAGACAGATCGACCAGGGCTTTTTTGAGGTTTCAGAGTACCCTTTCAGGCTGTTCAGGTTCATATGTTCACATGAAATCTGTTGAAATCAAAGGATGCCTCATTTTAAGACAGGACTTTTAATTTGTTTTTAATTTGCCTTCTGGAGAAAGAGTGGAAAAAAGAAAAATGTTAATTGGTTTCATTTAAATCTGATTGTCAATTTGGTACATGGTTACAGAAATTTGATCATTTTTTCCTTGTTCATCTGTTCTGCTTGGTGAAATTTAAGGCTTATATAATCCCACAGAGAGCAACGCAGTTTGAAAAGCAAATAATTAAGCATTAGTACTATACCCAAAATCATTTTTCCACAAGGAAAAGATCTTCACCATTCAAATGTTTTGGAGTTTTTTTCAAACCTTGGAATGGATTCTGCATCTCAAGTAATGATAAAATCATTATTCATGTCATGATTCAAGATTGTAATCACAAGGTGCAGTGTCACACAATGTAAGCCGTATACCTTATCCAGAGTATCCTGGATCTCAGTTCCAGAAGGGATTTAATCATTACCCCAACACATGGTCTCTCCAAAAACAAGGGGATTTAAGCAAGTGCTTAACTAAACAGAGGAATCATAGCATGTGTGTCTATGCTGAGCTGGCTTAGACATCTAGAGTCTAAAGCCAGGATAAAACACCCTGCAAAAGAAGAAACAGAGACCCTGCAGGGAAGAACACCGTAAGTCAAAGCCCTTGTACAGACCAAGAAAGCAAAGACTGAAAACACACTGGATTCATCAGAAACCTGTAAGTGTCAAAAATCACTTAACTGAGGTGTGAAGTCAGCTTTGCTGGCAGCTGAGCAGCAGCTGGCAGCAGCCAAAACACAGTGGTGTCTGAGCCAACGAAACCACGGCCCTGTGAATGACACCCTAAGGAGGAGCCCCTGCCTGCAGCACCAGCTCTGCCTGTCCCCCCAGCAGCCTGGGCCAGCATTTCACCCCCAGGCCACATCACCCTGCACCATCCTCTTCTTCCAGACACACTCTGGAAAAGGCAGGCATGGAGCTGGGGACCGCTGCACCCTTTCCACAACTCAGGATCCAGAGCACAGCAGGTGATGGAGAGCCAGTACAATTCGTACGGATGTTGCCTTAGCAATGTTAAGGAGGTAATGGGGAGCAGAAGTAAGCACCAAAGCTGTGGCTCCTTCTGCC
Organism: Pipra filicauda; assembly: GCF_003945595.2. NCBI lineage: Eukaryota > Metazoa > Chordata > Aves > Passeriformes > Pipridae > Pipra > Pipra filicauda. The sequence continues at coordinate 2,680,354 of NW_024104283.1, forward strand.
TAAGAAAGGTTGTGCCACTCTGCATCAGCATCAGCATCTACAGTTGGGTTTTGAAGGGCTTTTCAAACCACATGCAGCCCAGCCATCAAATTCAGGGGTTGGAGGGCACAGGCTGCTTAACACGCAGATAGGAAAGCAAAGACTGAGAAGAGCTGCAGGAACCCAGCTGAGCCATCACAACAAAAAGTTGTTCTTTGCACCAAGCACCAACCCTAGCTGCAGGAATGGGAGCTGGCACTGTCAGAAAGCCAAAAACTAAAACGGTGGGAAGGAGAGTGGTAGAGACAAAACCAGGTTAAACATCAGTCCTGAACGCTGTTCTCATCTTGCTCCTTCCTTCCTCTACAGCAGACTGCCCAGGTTCAGTTCTCAGTTTTAGCCAAACGAAAAAGCATGGCTCTGGTCCCACCTGGAACCACAGAAATGAAACAATTCTACACAGGGGTGAGAGCGAAAACTGGATCCCAGCCTTTAATGTGATAGGCACTCTCCATCAGGTACCTTATAATAAGTAAAAAACCTAATTCTTTAAGAATCTTATGCTCTGAAAGATCATTGCCTGAAGCATTACATTCAAAGAGCTGCACACTGCATCACCACCTCCCCGCTCCTGCTCAGCTCATAATTCCCACAGAAAATTTATTCAAGCTAATATAGCATCTCTTCATGCTGTTCTCGGGATTCACTAAGTTTTAAGCAATTATTTGCACTGCACCCCACTACTCATTTCCCTTCAGTCACATAACAATCAAGGAATAAATGGCATTGCAAAAATAAGCACTAATTTAAGACACAGAAGAATAATGTACTCTCTATAGAAAACTAAGATTCTGCAATGCTGCCACTTAGTTGACTCATGGCATTATGAGCAATTACAATAGTCAGAATTCGGAGCAATTTTAACAGCTCTTGTTACTTAATTGCTCTTGCTATCAAAAATAAAAAAAAAAAAAAAATCCAATGCTGAACCTGCCCTTAGCACCATCACCAGTCTGTTGCATGATTTACAGACCCTGATGCACTGAGCTCACATCCTGTTCTGGGCTTCTGTTCACTATTATCACGCAAACAACAGCACAGGTAAGATGGTTCTTCTGATCATCAGACACCAGCGCTGAAAAAGCTCTTTCTGGCCACACCTCGGCACTGCTGACGTGGCACCTTCCCCTCCAGCAGTTTAAGCCATTGTACACTATCAACAGGGAGCTGAACTCAGGCACGGTAATTAGTAGACACTTGCTCAGCAAACAAGGAATATGAGACCCCATGCTCATCTAAATAAGCGGGATCCCATTCTCAGAAGTGCTCATAGCGGTTATGGTGTTATCCCGTCAGTTATTAATATTGTAACATCTGCCAGGTCAGAAACAGAGATTTCTCTAATTTTTTGTTTTCACTTATGCTTGTTCCCCCAACCAAGGTCAGTTACTCTGGGAACAAAACTTCTTGATTAGTGTGTCAGAAGCAATAAGCTCTCTATTAATTGATGTCCTTGTAGGCTTTAACCCAACTAGTGGAGTTTAGCAGCATCTGCCACTGTTTATTAAGTCACTGAGATGAAGGATGTTTTCAAACTCAGTATGTCTGCTGCAGCCTAAATTTCTGTACAACAAAACAAGCAGCTCTACACACATCTCTTGCTGTCCCCATGCATCATCTTGCCTCTTGCCCTCTCAGTGCTGGTATGAGTGGCAGCACAGATGTCATTTTCTTAAGCATTTAGCCACGGGTATCCACAAGCTGGAGGATACATGAACACTCTACTACCCTCCTTTTTAGATGTGTTTCAAATGAATCTTGTCTCAGCCTTGAAAGCACTGCATCAACAAAGAATTTCATGTGTGAATGACATTTCAGTGACATTAGCACCTGAGGCTTTTTGCTGTTCTCCAGTGTAAGTAATGGTGCTGTTAAATCTGTATTCAAGGGTCAATTGCTGATAGACCTGGGTACTGAAAGCAGCTGCCCTGTCAGAACTGTGGGCATCTAGCACCTTTTCCATTTTTTATTACTGGAAATACATGCATAAATGCTGTTGTGCATAAATGATGCCCCTATGAAGACATGATGGCCCAATTTCCATATGTGCTGAATGCTGTAGGTAACCATCAACACAATCTGGATTTAGAAATGACATATTTTAAAAATCACATAAACCCACTCACTTTCCAGGTCATCATTTTTGTCCTGAAAATATCAGGTATCATTGGTATCATTGGTATCTGGTATCATTGAAACAACTTGTCCAAGTTAGGGTCTGATGCCTTGTTCTCATTTTACTGGGAACCTCAAATGCATCCTTTTTAAGTAAAATGAGCCTGGTTATCATATTATTATTGAGAAGTGGAGTGGGGGAATAACACTGTTTTCTCAATACAGAGTGCTCTGTATTTTTCTGTATCTGAGAGGGAGTATGTGTGAGAGAGAGAGAGAGAGAGAGGGAGAGAAACTACATCTAGAATTTCAGTCATACCATGCTCCGGTCAGGACACAAACCCATTCAAAAATAAAAAGCAAGGAAATAATGCATTCTTTCTAACCTGTGCTTTGACCTTTACATTCATGTTGACCATCACTGCTAGGTTAAACAACTTTAGAAATAAAACAGTTTCAAAAAAAGTTTGGTGCAAGGTTAATTCATTAACTGAGAGGGAACAACCTGTGGCAGGCAAACTATCTTCTAAATGGAGACTGAAATGAAAAACATACCTGAGAAGTGCTAATATACTTTAGGAACCTCAATGCCTCGTAGTTGAGGGAAGGAGTTGGACTTGCCCATGGTTGTAGTTCAACGTGCCATCTAACAGTCTGTAAAACAAATCAAAACAAAAAACACCTTAAAGGCAGTACAATCATAAAGTGCCAGGCCTAATAAAATAAGGAGATCTAATTTCAAACAAAAAGTTTCTTAGAGGCTTGTCTACACATGAAAGACATTTCAGAATAAAGTAGGGTTTGAACTGCAATTAAAGAGTACTTATGATTTATAGTGATCAGCTTTGGAAGCAGACGTAGGTAATTCAGAAAGAAAGGGCTCTTCATCCAGGATACATGTGTCAACCCAGTTATTCTAGGACATCCAAAAAAGCCGTGGCTTGCAGAAACACATGAAAAAAACCCAAGATCTGAGTAACTAAATCCCCTAGCAAAACATCTGAAAACAGAGATATCATTTTAATTTTATATCTGTTGCATATCTCTGTTTGAATGTCCACTGAAAGAAGAACTTGGATTGTAAACAATAATCACCAAAGGAAACCTCTGCAAACAATCTCTTTTCTTTTTTAAGATCTAGATTTTATTGAAAAGCAAGCTTCTTGTGGTCTTTGAGAAAAGTCCTCTTCCTTTCCCATGCTTGCCAGACGAGATACACCAGAATTATTTGTTTCCCCTCAAAAAATACAAGTGTGGCTGCCCATAGCCCTACCACTTCTCATTTTTGTAGCCCCAAGGAAGTAGCCTCAGTGGGTGCTTTCTGTACTCCCTACAAGGCCCCTCAGCTCTGAACCTCAGGGATCCTGTCAGCTTTTCCAGAAACCCTTCCCACATGGACAGAGTAGGACAGAAAAGGTCTTTCAGACACGTGCTTGCAGAGCAACAGGGCTCTGTGCTCCCATCTGCACCACCTTCTCCAAATTCTGCCTGCTTTTGTCATGCTGGGAAATTTAGACTTGTCATCTCTTGCCCTCAAGTAGAGAAAAATACAATCATGGTGTTAAGTTGTACTAAATTAAGATTGATTCCTCATGGCTTTTCATCTTCAGGCACCATAACTCACTTCTATGGCTGGGCAGGTAGAATCAAGCTTCCCTTTAATCATCCTCAATTAACTGAGCTTCCATAATGGGGTTCCTCCCTCATAGGTTCATGTTGACATTCAATAAAATACAATCAGAAACCCCATTTGGGATTCCCACAGGACTTTATTTCAAAAGAAGCCCTGGAAAACATGTAGGAAACAGCAATTAGCTGCAGAGGATGAAGACAGATCAGAGAAGTGAGGTGCTTAGCCACGAGATAGGGCTGGTCTGTGGCACCGGGAGAAGAGCCAGCAGAGTGACAGCGGGGATCCTCTGATGCCAGAGAGGAACACAGGAAAAAGAAGGTAAAACTAGAAAAGAAAGTTTATTAAAGAGGACCACCAGACTAGATGGAGTTTGCCTTGAGCTGGTATCACAAATTGATATTTTTGCAGCCTAAGAAAATGTAGTCTACAGTGAATGTGAGCCAGGAGGTCTGTATGAGGTTCATTGTTCCTTTAGGGGTTACTCTTTGTCGGGTTTTTTACTGTAAAGAGATGATGAAATGGACATTTTAGACTTTTTTTTCCCCCCAGAAGCAGATAAAACTAGCATTTCTCACCGTGAAACTTCCTGCCTATGGCAAACACGGGCTCCTATACTCTGCACAGCATGAGGCTGGAAGCGAACTAGCAAGGAAGCTCTGCAGTAGCACATACCCCTGACCTCTGATTGCAGAAGGCAGCCTGCAAGCAGCTAACAGCAGGAGGATAGGTGCACACCAGGGAGTGAAATGCATGTAATCTTTCAGAATGAGTCACAGTTCACACGGCTGAATAACGTTTGCAATGACAGGAATGCTGTCGTTTCAACAGGCTTGAAAGCTGAAATGAAAATGAAGACTGACAATCATTTTCAGGCAAAAAAAGCCTGAAAGGGGAAAAAAAACACACCAAAACAAAACAAAAAAAACCCAAACCACCTACCAACCACACAGATACCTAAACATCTGTGCCCAGTTATTCTGAAATTTATTTGTGTGAGAAGTAGCTCATTAAGCAGAGGAATTGCAGGGTGGCCATTGTGACACTATTCAGCAAGAATTCCCTCTGCACAGAGGGAAGAAAAAAAAATCCCTATAATGAACCACGTGAATGAGGTTCTTTTTCAGCAAACTGCAATATACAAGAGCCACTGCAGCTTACTCTCAGGTTCTTAAAATCTTAAAGATGACAAACTGCCTTTCCAGTGACTCCAAACTATCAATAAATACGCAAAAATGAAATAAAAACCCCAGTGACTTAATAAGGCAGTCTCAAAAAAAAACCCAAAATGCAACCTTTTATATAGTTCTTTAAATTTAGAAGCACTGCATAAATGCTACTTTTATGACAGAGATCAGACCTGAGGCTTCTGTTTGATGGCAATTCTTTTGAATAGCTTCTCAAACTTCACACTTGGTCCCTGGCTCCTTAGGAAGTAGCAGAATATTTCCATCCACTAACGAATACATTAGAGAGGTCTGTTCCTAACACCTACTAAGCATCTCTATGGAACACTTCAATAGCTGCTGAATAGATTCACAGATGATGAACTGGGATGAAAATCTAGCACATCTCTTGGACCAAGTGCACCCTCCCAGTGGGTAACTCACTGATGTTGGTGACGTGACATAGGTATGTTCAGGACTCACAAAATATCCTCCTGAAGAAGCCATTCCATATGTACATTGATAGCCTTTGTTTATAGTTTTTCAGGTAATTTTCAGTCTGTTCCATAGTGTTACCATGTAAGCCTTCTCAAATAAACTCTACAGATAAAACGCACCTGGTCCCTGTGCACCAAGTGCTTTGTGAAAACCAGGTTTATTCCTGATAAACAAATGATCTTTATTTGAAGAGTTTTCCCCCTCTCAACTTTGCAATTTTATTTACTCAGAGCAAACCTGACTGTGGCATCGTGATTTGGATTTTCTCACTTGTATTGTGGAAACCTCTAGAGTAACCAAGAGCTGTGGCTGCGGTACAAAACAGGCTGAGGAGCAGCTCCTTTCACAACAGGCTTTACAGTCAGAGGAACACAGGAGGTATTACCTCCATATTATGCAGCTTTGGATATGAAAAGACAGACCTCCACAAGGTCACCCAGAAGCCAGAAAATGGGTTCAGCCATTCTACATCTCTGCCTATTACCATGGGTGTGCTATCTCCCTAGGGTAAGGACTCATCCAACCATGACTGTGTCTCCCAAACAGCAGCATATAAAGAGATGACAGTACCTGGAAAGTTACAATGCCACTTAAAAAAATACCATACCGAATATCTTGAAGTACGCCTCTGTATACAGCTTCACTTACAGACACATTACCTGAAATTAGCATCGTAAGAAAAATCAGTCTTCAGCAAGACTTTATCTTGAGCACTGGTGAGACACTTGACTTCAGCTACTCCAGAATGGTGATGGATATCCTGAAACTGTTATTCAGGATGATGTCTAAATTTTCACCACATGAGATAACCATAGAGTAAAGAAAATCTTAAGGCAATGCCATTGCTTTGTTAGAAAAAGGACACATTTGAAGGTCTGATTTTTTTACCCAGGTACTTCACACTTAAGGATAAGGACTGATGTTTCTTCCAAACTAATCTGACAGTAATCTGCAGAGACTTTTCTCTGGAGCCCACTTCTTTCCAGATTTTTCTTCCTCATAGCCATCTACAATAGTCATCTGATAATCCCTTAATAATCTGTAGTATATATATGGTATATTTTTAAAGGACTGTAATTTAAAATCTCAAATCATAAGATAAAATGTAAACAAACATGTGCAAAGGCCTTACAAACCAGCAGGTCTAAAATCGTAGGTCTGCAAAATATCTGGCTTTTCTAGCCTAAACTTGAACACAAAAATCATTAAATTCTTTCCAGGCCAATCCTAGTTTCAGTGCACTGATCCAAAAAGCTCAACCCCTCCCTTCCCTTCTGCTTACATTTGAAAGGGAATTAGTAAATTTTGCATATTTCCATCTTTTTTTCAATAACTGTTTTTTCCCTCTTTTAATCTCCCTCCTTGTTAGCAGCCAATCAAAATACAGAAACATATTAGCTGTGTTTATAAACAAAAATTTGGGAATTCCATTACCCTGTGAAGCAGTCTGTTGCTTCCAAAGAAGAAACAAAAGACTTGTCAATATATACACAGATGTCTTAAGCAAATCCTCTGATTAAATCATGCAACAATATTTTTTTTACATTTGAGGCAGGACCAAATGTGAATGGAAATCACTTGTGGCAATAAATTCCATCAATAACCATAAACATCTGCTAGTCATAGAAACAAATGACACATGCATCTTCACCTCCAACCATTCTGGCTACCTGGTACCCTATGTACCACCACACTCAGCCTTGTAAAAGGGCACAGCACAAGAGAGCTTGCTTGTGGGTGAAATTTTGCAGGGATTTTATCAGTTTAAAATGCAATGCGTGGGATTCAAATTGCAAAATTTCAGACACCTACATGGCAGATTTACTGGATTTAGTTCCTGAAGGCTTGCCCTTGTGAGAGGAGATATGATTTACAGAGCTTGGACATAATATTATTTGAGGTCCCGCTGCAGCACCTGTGGCCTTAAGCATATTATTTTGTAGTGGTCTAATTGTTCGGGTTTTTCCCTCAGTTCAGAAGTACCCTAAGTGAAAGCAGTGTGTTGCAGCCTACTCAAGTACTGGCTTTACATGACACGCTTCATGAGGGTCACACAACAAGTGTGAAGCCTGCTAAGACGAGTAGGAGGACCGCTGAGGGTGCAGGCAGCCAAACCTGGCACACTGCTCCTCTTGCTGACAACACAGAGCAGCTCCAGCGGCAAAGAATCCCTCGTGAACACCCACGTTTAGTTTCAGAGGCAATTAGCTGGTTGACTCCAAGGGAGAGACAGGAGTGAAGAAACACTCCTGCAGTGAGGACAGCCATGGACAAAGCTCCCACAGTGGGCTGTGGAGCTAAGTTATCTGACAGGACAGATGAGGCAGACAGGCTCTTTAATGGAATGATTTATCTCACTACAGAGTAGATGTCTTTAAGTAGATGAGTCAAGCACTGGAAAAGTCCATGACACTCCATGACCTGCAAAGAGAGCCTGAAGTCTGGTCTCAAGAACACCTACACCATAGATGCTCAACACCACGGAAGAGAAACCCCAGCCCAGACTATCACACATGCCAGACTGCAGAAAATCAGGTGTTTTAGAGGGTTGAGCCTACTCTTTAGCCGTGAGCTTAAAACAACATTTAGCTGCACTTCGTTCTTCAGCAAGATTGAGTAATTCCAAATGTTTTATGTTAGGAACAGCAACATGTGGCACAAGTTAAACCTAACTCCACCTCAAAGCTGAGGTGTCAGTACTGATGAGTAAGTATGCCTTCAGCCTTGGCAAAGAGCTCCTTGAGAAAGGTCAGTTCCTACAGTTCCCTTTAGCTAAATGTGTGAGAAATATCTCTAATTAAAATTTAGAAGACGGCCAAATACAGTGAAACAAAGAACTTTATTAAGAGCATGCTGGGTGCATCGAACTCGTGACCTGGTTCGAGAACACCTGGATGGGAGGGACAATTTGCATAACCACTCCCCCGCTTCTCCTTTGCCAGGCCTCACTCCTTCCCTCCTTAAAAGGCAATCTTCGCTTTCTGGTGCAGTCCATTGGTTGTCTTCATCCACCTGTCAGGCTGTTTCCCTGCCCCCGGCCGCATGGTTCCCTGGCAGTGAGCCCAGGCTGGTCTCACCACCTTACATTCTGCCCGGCTTGCCTTTGCACTGTAACAGTAAGCAAGCAGAAACAATAAGTAGCAGTAAGCAGGCAGAACTATAAGCAGAGCAATAGGCAACCCCAAGCAGAACTGTATGTAGCAGCAAGGAGGCAGCAGCAGTAAGCAGTTTCAAGTAGAATCACAGCTAGTCCTCGACCACAAAACAGTTCCCCATTCCCTCAAACAAAATATTCCATCCCTACATGTCTGAATGGTTTCTTTCCTTTCTTTTCTTTTATATTACTATTATTTTCTATTTTTTCTTTGCAGTTTGGCTTTCTTAAACATATGAGGTTTTCACCTAAGAAACCACAGTGCAGAACTTGCTACATACACTTCTCTGCATGTGTGGGCCTGTATTGAGACAAAAGCAGTGGATTCCCTCTGAGGCATCAGGCACTCAGTGTACCACAGGGAAATGCAGGTCACACCTGCTACTGCAGCCAACCTAAACTGAGAATTTCCACTCCAACAGTGAGACTCCAATGTTGCACAAATTCCATGATGAACTGAAAAAAATAATTAATATAGGAAATCTATTTCCCCATTTTTTTACTTTTCTGAGTTTATCTAAAGCAGAGGCATCTCTGACAACTCTGCACACAGCGTTCTCTGTACCCGACCACCACTGGATTACTCCATCCTCTGCACGCACCAGGTTGGTGCCACAAAGGGAGTCCCTTCCATAGGCAAACTCCAGAGCTATAAAACTGTGGTGTGTTACAGAATAACAGAATGGTTTGGATAGGAAGGGACCTTTAAATATCACCTAGTATGATCCACTTCCATGGTGCACACCCTCCACTAGACCAGGTTATAGCATTGTTCCCAGTACAGATTTGTGACGGACACCACTCACTATTCGTTTCCTTAGATACCGACTCATTGACTATAACCAATTCCTTATCCATCTGTCAGTCCATCCATCAAACCCGTATGTCTCCTATTCAGAGGCAGGAATTCAGAGGTAGATGACATCCATAGCTCTCACCCTGTCCACTGATAACAGTCACTCCACTGTACAACTCCACTAGATTAGTCAGGCACAACTTGCCCTTGGTGCAGCCACTTTGGCTGTCCCTAACCAACTTGTTTTTTTCAGCATGTTTTAACATATCTTCCAAGAGGATCTGCTCCATGATCTTATCTAAAGATTTGATGCTGGAACATTAGGCTGAGGAGCAAAAGCTTTGTGCCAAGATAAGCAAGCAAGACATACAGTCAGGCTTTCCCATGCAGGAAGGCTGCTTACAAAAGTAAATTCTGCCAGTCCCATAATATGAGCATTTTATGCATTAATAAGCGTGTGTCTTCAATTTAAATGAGTTTCTGACATGACCTGTATATGAAGAATTCTATGTCCAGGTGTGTGTGTTTTATTTAATTGAAGAAAGAATTTCTAAGATGCACTTAACTCTCCCTGAGCTCCTCACTCTCTCCAAGCCTCCTCATCTCCTCCAAGCCTTTGCAGTGCAGCACACATTTGTCTGCCTGGGAGCAGGATGCGAGTGCTGCAAGAGTCAACTTAGGAAGCTCTGAACGCTGCCCAGAGGGCTTCACTTGAGAGCAGTTTATCAGCTGCAAGGTTGCAGTTTGCACCTTAAGTAAAACTCTTAGGGTTAGCAGGAAAAAGGAAAAAAGCAAAGTTTTGCACTGAAACGAAGCAAACTATTTTCTGACTTTAATTCTCATTAGAAAAGCTCTGAGTCACTGCACGGTAATTGAAACCCAAAGTCTTTACCCTCGTAAAGGAAATCAGTCTGAACAGGAATACATAACAACCCCTGAAAAGGCAGCAATCAACAACCATTTCACCTCTGCTTTCCTTTTGTTAATAATGATGTTTACTTTCTGCTCCTTTTGCTACTGATTTCCCATCTGATGGTATGAAATCCAGCCACATGCATACAAATCATTGCTCTCACACTCTCGAGGGAACTCGAGGCCTAACCTGCAGGCAAGACACACCAACCTCCATGCAAAACACCAACAACTTCGATGCATCGGGAGGTTCAGCGCTTTACACGCAAAGCCCATACTCAAGCTCTTTCCAACTCTACTTTTAGGTTTCTGTCTTTTCCCTAAATAAATGTCTCATAAGAAAAGCATGTGCAGGAAGGAAGGATGCTTGCCACCGACTTTGTGTGACAGAATTTACATCGCTTTAGGAATGAAGAAATGGCTTTGGAAAAATAAAGAGCACCTTCCAAAATTCACATGATGAAGCCAGATCTGTAGAGGAATTTAGGTGACTAATGCTCCATTGAATTCAAATCATAACCCTGACTTTCATAGTAAAATGGGTATTGGGAACTCACCAGGTTTAAATTATTTGCTGTGGACACCCCTGTAAATTCACCACCAGACCGGGGCTCATCACCCTGAGTGAACTGGGACTTACAGGAAGCATGGGTTTCAGAAGGCTTGCCAAAATATTCATTTGTAGGTACTTACGAATTCAGAAAGCATTGCATCTAATTTATTATTTACATCACATAAGTACCACTCCTCGTTACCTCTGAGGAATAAATCCACTGCAGCCAAAGGAGCTAGGAGCTGAGGAGGTAGGAAAGGGCAGAGTTGCACGGGGGGGAACCCCTCTTCAAACCTCCAAAGGTCACCAAAGACCAACAGCTCTGCCATTGGAAATCCCAGTAACATTAGGGAGAAATATATGTTTATTAAAAGAGAGACTGATTTTACTCTGCTAAGAGACGTACAGCTTTGAAAATAGACAAGTGGGATTCTTTGCTATGGTAATTAAATAAAATAAATAAAGTGGGCAGCAGCGTTCCAGAGCTATCCAGAGGCTGACAGCATGATACAGTATCTGAGGGAGATAAAACCAGGAGCCAGAACAGATTGAAATTTATGAAAGTAAATTCTCAAAACTCCTTAAGCAGCTCAATCAGCTGAATTCCTTCCAGTGCCTGCATGCTTTTGCCAACACTTAAGGATAACAGCAAGAAACAGATACAGCAACTACTGGTCACTTCTTGTCAAATTCAGATTTCTGCTAAGCAGATGCAAGACCATAGTTTCAACCTGTATTCAGAACTCCTTTAGGTGAAGTGCTTTGGCTGAGAAAATATGGGATACTCCATAATCCATACAATAAAGGGGAGGGAAAGCTATTTTCTTCTAGGTTGACTTCACTTCAATATTCAAACCACAGCATAGAGCAAACAGAATTCATCAGTAAATACTCAGCTAGCCAGATAAGCTGAGTTTATTCTGTGCAAATTCCAGCACTCTAACTATGATTTACAGATAGGGATGCCTCTGGCAGCCTATCCACTGACTTCAGAGCCTCTGCCGGAGGCTAAGAACTCCGGGGGGAAAAGAAGGTGCTTTGGAGTAAAACCAGTGCTTTCACACAAATAAGAGCATTTCACAGTTGTGCAGATTTCTCTCTCATCCAAGTGGAGTGCAAATGTCTAAACAGAAATGGTCACCCACACCTTCTACACTGAAGGGAGACGTGAAGCATCAGAAAACCCCTTCCCCTTCATCTTCCCCTCCCGGGTAAGTACCAGGACAACCTTCTGTGCCCAGGAAGCAGTAGAGGGCAGTATTTGTCACTAGACATCTATAATCTCATAAAGGAAGTAAACACTAATTCTTATTCATGGGTAAACCAAAGGGCTGAGTAACTTCTAAAGGTATTTTAATTTCATAGTGTAAAACCTAAGGTAAGAGAGAAAATATTTAGAACAGGTACCTAAGTATTGTTCCTTCAACCCACCATCAGTTTCACTGGATTGTCCTGGGTTTTACTGGATAGTGAGGGAAGACTCAAAAAGTCAGACTTCACTTTTTTCTTCTTCAACTCCGTATTTCATAAAAGCATTAGTTAATAAAACAAGATAATGGAGCTTCACAGAATCAAATGTATACTAGCTTTAAATGTCTACAAACATACTCCTTTTCTTGTTTTTAATATGATTATGGATTACTGCCCTTAGTCTAGAGCTATGTAAAATTCTTCCAAACAAAATAAAACCGTGTGTTGGGCAATTAGTTCCCTGTGTCTAGAAAGGCAACAACAGCTGGCTCACAAGTTGTTAGGATTTTAAGTACAAGATGACACATTTATTTTCCAATTTATAAAGAACAAAATCAAGATCATTTCAAAGCGCACAAATTTGAGATATTTTTGGGTCTATACTTATATTGAACAAAGTATAATAAACCCATGGAGGATGGGCTTGGGCAAATATGCACCGTCGTCTTTAGTTAAGGATATTTTCCCATGTTTTATCCCTGATTCTGAGCATTATACAGATACAGCACCAAACAGCTACATGGTTTGACCCTGAACTCATGATACATCCAGGATTCTCACAGATCTCATAATGAATAATAATTGCAAGATCAAACCATTAATCAAGACATCTAACTAAGAAGAAACACATCAGCTCAGCAGCAGCCAATTGACACATAATTGCTTCTTGTTTAATTTTCTCAAAAGAGCGAGGGAAAAGGAATAAGATGTGGTAGCTTCGCTCTATTCAGGATGAAACAGAGTTCACTTCTTCGAAAGTTTCAGTGCTGCAGAACAACCATGAGGAAAGCCCAAAAAGAGACATGGCAGCAGTACTAACAAATTTTATTGTTCCTTTGGGTTTTTTTTCAGACAGCTCCTACCCTGTGGCACCTATCTATGGATAAATCTCACTCCTTCACTACTGCTGTCCACTCTGCAGGGAGTAGGAAGGGTTTGAAAATTATTCCTATCATTTTTAGGCTTCTAAGTGGCAGATAATATTTAACATTATATGCTTTATCAATAGACATTACCCTCTCTTCCTCCTAGAGTTTCAAACACTGTCTCTTTGTAAAATATGAAAGAGGATGCTAAATAAAAGGGCACTGACTTTGAAGCTCCCAGTTGATTATTTGACTTAGCTAGCTGCTAGGAGAGGAATGAGGAAGAGGGCTGGGGACGGATGAGGCAAAGCAGAGGGAGGATAAAGCAGCAACAGCAGCTCTGCAATGTTAACGTTTGCCACTTCTAACATCAAATGCACATATTTCCCAGACAGGTCCAGCTCCTGGCACATCACTGATATTTGCTTCTTTGCTCTAATTTTGTCTAGGCTAATTTTCCCCAGCAGACCACCCTGTCACACATGCACGAAACTAAAAAACAGTGACTCTACCTCATCAAAAGTAATAGCAAGAACACACAGCATGTCCACCATTTTAGCAACATCCCTAAGAGAGACTAGTTGCCTAACTGGCTCTTTGCAGGCCTTTCCTTCCTAAGCTCTCAAGGCCCATGAACTTGGTCTTCCACACTACAAGAAGGGCAGAGGTTTCAATTCCTTCAATCTGCAGAAGTCACAAGGTCAATCCTGGAAACAACCCAGAATTTTGTCGCTTCCAGAAGAGCCTACAGCAGTGCACCTGAAGCTGCACCTGAAATCTATCAGAAAGTGAAATCCAAAGTAAACTTCAGCAGATCACTTTTTAAATGAGCTGCTGGTTAGCTCTTTCTGCAGCAAGCACGTAAACCTAGAGGTTTTCCATGTAAAATCTGAAGCAGTTGGCCTGACCTGACAATCCTAAGAGACTTCAGAAGCCAACAGCTCACTGTAAAGTCCTCCTGGTTCTACATTCCCAGAAACAAGAAAAGTTCTCATTGTATGACAGGGAGAGGTGGCAGCAGGAACTATGTTCATCACAAGTACCCCAGATTTGGGATCTGCAAAGCCAGAACATTCTGTGGTACTGACTTTCGAAGAACTCTGCAAAGACACTTTGTTCCCATCTGCAAAGCATATGAAGACGACTTTGGTGAGAAGCAAGACTTCTGTGTATGTCCTAACAGCTGCTGGAACTACTACATTTATCATTACACAAAGACATAAGGAAAGGTTTATTTATTTTATTTATACACATGTCGGGGTGGACAAAAATTACAGGACTATTTTTAAATGTTGCAAAAAATTAGTAAGAAAGCAAAATAATCACCAAGGGGATCCCCCAGAACCAGACCCAGAACTTATGCTCTTCAAGGGGTCTGCAACAACCAGAGGACACCTCATCCACCCATTCTCTGACAGCGCAGTCTACGAACACTTCACAGACAGAGCTCTTCTTGATGGTGCTTGAGCCTGATGGCACATTCAAACACAAGCCTACTGAAGAGAAGATCAGACAGGGGAAAAAATCGCGTCATTGAAAATCCAAACTCTTCCACTGAGCACGGCATAAACAGTTGGGAACAGTTCCATCATCTCCTGCTTAAATTGACCCAGTTGTTGCCATATGAGTGAGTTCAAAATCAAGGCTTTCATCTGTGTTACCCTAGGTATTGGTCCATTTACACACATGATTTCTATTACCTTTAGAGATTTGCTAACTCAAAGTAGGGCAGCATGTCACCCTGTCACTTGTAGGCAAAAACACTAACATAAACAACATCAGGGTGAGTGATGTACGTTACAGATTCCAGGACACATATGCTATATACCACAACTGAAAGAAAAATTAAATCAAACCTTTTTTTCCCCCTTTATTTGTTCCACTGAACTGCCTGTCATTTGATCTTAAGACTTACAAACACAGAAGGGCTCTGGACAATGTTTCATCATACACGAAAGTATCTTGGTGCATATCTGCTAGCTACAAAAACACTGGAGTTGAATAAATGACTCACATCCACTGCACACAGCTCTGGAGCACACATTGGATGGAACAGCTATCCAAGACAAACATAGCTCAAAGCTAATATTAGAACAAGCGATAAGAGGAGGCTGCTGCCATCAACGATTAGTGGTGGTTCACACAGACTTTCTCACCTATGTGTCAAGTCTTTTATCTAAGCTGTGCCATGAGTGACAGCCGTCACTGCCAGGCTGCAGGAGGAGGACAGCATGATCAACCACAACCAAAACAAATTGCTTGTGTGAAGGCTGGAGGTCCCTCACTAATGCTACCTAAATCTCCAAATTCTACATCTGTTTTGTAAGAAGTGATGATGCACTCGTCACACTGTGTGTATCAGTCTGCGAGGCAGCAGTGAGAAGGTTTTGTTCTTCACCACAGGATTTCAGTACTGTACCCCTTGTCAGCGGCCACTGGAGTTTGCTCTGGGTTCACACCAGAGATCCACCAGCTGCACCTCAGTCTGAACCATGGCCACAGTTCAGTAAAAGTGGCACGAGAGATGTCTGGCATGCCAGCACCTACCATGTAGTCTCAAAGCAGACACACATCTCTGTTAACTGCCTGGCTGGCTGGGTAAATGTTGATGTGAATTGACTGAACAAAGTGGGATAAAACCCTTATTGGTGATGAAGTTAAATATTTGTCTCATAAGAAAGCAGCTAAAGGTTGGAAATGTAAAGTAAAAACCCTAAGGCTATCTGGGAGAATTTTTACCTGTCCGAAATCTCTTTCTGGATTCTTCTCTCTCCAAAGAAGGAAATTTGAGAAAAGAATAAAGAAAGCTTGGCCATCTTGAGAACTGCTTGAGCAAGGAAAGCTGTGTGTCCTCAAAACCATTCTCACTTCTTATTTTGAAACACGAAACGTGACAAAAGATAATTTTTGGCACTAACTGTGCTCATTGTCTTCAAGGCTGTCAAAATTTCCAGCTTTCAGAGACTCTTCCTCTTTCCCTATGACAAGACCGTGACTTGCTGTACAATTGATTTTCGCACCAGTGCTCACCTCCTCCCACCTCCTGCTCGACAGCTTTCATGCAGAAGATATCCTTCCTCCATCAAGCACATACACAGCACACGGCGTCCTGCTCGTTCGCTGCTAATAAGGTCTGATAACCAGCAGTACACCAGACAACACAACCCAATTCCCTAAACACAGTGAACTTCGGAGGGGTGGAGAAAGAGGTGAGAGCAGAGGATGTGTTTATTGAATTGCTGCCCTTCAGTGGGACACAGAGGTCATGACCACAGCTGCTCAGCCACTCTCTGAGCATCACCACACAGGCAGGCAGGAGGGCAATGTGGGTTGCCTGGCCCTCACAGCAGTCCCATGAAACAGTTTGAGCTGAAGATAGCAAATAGGAATGGATCAGTGTGGGTTTTTTCTGCACCTGCTACTGCAGTCATAAAGGATTTTCATTTTGTACAAGGCCTGTGGACTATCTCTCTGGGTTCAAGGAATGATGGCACAACTGTAATGGCCATCACAGAGCAAGGCATCTGTAGAATAAATTATCACCTTGATCCTTGGGTCCCTTAAAAAAGAAAGCTTATATATCCTAATTCATTTTTTCTGTGCCATAGCTACCTAGAAAAAATTATTCTCATCTTTATATGCCAAAAGAAAGTCTTGAGAAGGCACTTGAAAATAATCTATGCTATTGGATATAATAAAGTCTCATAATGCTATAATGACTTTCTGAAAGATAATATTCCCTAGCTGCTTCCCAAAAATTTATGAAGGAAGAACATATTTCAGGTAATAAAAAGTGTGTAAGATACAAGGTCATTTTGAGTGATCATTTACCTCACAAGCTTGCAAGTGACATCATTGTCAGAAAAAACCTTACCATCTCCTTTTTATGGTCTACTATAAACACATTTCAAATGCAGTGAGAATACAGTGAAAGCCCAGTATTGCTCCTGCTTGGCTACTTGGAGAATTCCTGTACTTGGGTACTTTCTGGTACCTCAGCTTCCCCTGTTTACAGGCAGAGCTGGCTGATGCTCCCCAGATTTGGTTATCTGCTGTTGAAAACTGCTTTCAGTAAAAGTTTATTCTTTTCTTCCAAACACAATAACCTCTCTCAGTCTATGCTATTGGCCTGAATATTTGAACAAAATCAGACCACGGCTCTCACAGCTAGCTGTTCCTCAGGTACTAACAGAAACCATAAGCTCCTATCTTGTGCTAATCTTACAAGGTAAGCATCTTTGTGTTGGTTTATATTTGCTAAGAGACCTCCAAATGCTGGAGGGAGAAAAGCTGTCAACTAGTGTCCCTTTCTCTGGGGTCCACTAAATCATCACACAGAACAATTATGGTGGTGTCTGGTCTCTCTAGTGAGGTATTAAGCCAGGGCAAGGATCGCTTATTATAGTCTTTAAAGACCCTACTACCTCCTTTTATTTCATTTATGTTAGATCATTGTTCAGGCTAAATTCCAGTTTGGCTAATCACATTGTATCTGCCAGATTGCTTCTCTAATTGCAAAGCAGGTAAATGTAGCCAGAGGGACCTCAGGAGGTTGCCTTGAAGCATAATGAAAAAGATACCTAGACCTTCCCTGTGTGCACACTCGAAGTTCACATTTTTCTAGGGAGTCTTTCCATTACTTACCAACTGCAGAGTTAAAAGATTTACCTAATATCTTGCCTGAAAATCAAGCCAGTTACTTCTTGTCCTACTTGTAGTGGACCTAGGGAACAAACGGTCATTGTGTCCTTCAACAAAAAATTATTTTTTTTAGTTTGAAGAGTTTTGGCACATTCCCTCAAAACCTACTTTTCCCTATTCAAAACAAATACCAGTTCTGCAAGCTTTCTCTGCAGGCTTGCCTTCCTGCAGCTCTTAACACCTTTTTCCTCTCAATGAGACTCTTTCCAGTTTGTCTACCTGCTATTAAAGGAGGCGCCCAGAAGTAGCACACTCAAAAGAATAATCAATATCCAGCTCTTCAGCACAGCACTCCTCTGCCACTCACATCCATTGAAGACAGGATTCTATTCACTCCTCGACACAGCATTTAGAGAACGGTACTGCACGCTGTAAAGCTCGTCGTATCTCGTACACAGGTGAAGAGACTGGAAAAATCTCTGGATTTAAAATCACTAGGAGATCCAAAAGGCTGCCTTAACCCATGCAGCTCCCTTGGTTTGGCTCAGCCAGGGCAAATCCACTCCTTCAAACGCAGCCTGAGGTGACTCACTGCACAGTTCCCAAAGCCCTGTCATGTTCAATTCTAGTGTAATGCTAAAACGCTGCTCCAGGCACACATAATGAATAAACTTATAAAAGTTAAGTCCCAACCCAAAACAGACCAGCTATTACACCATGGGATATGGAAAGACAGACTAGATTTAACTTCAGAATAACCATTTTCTCCAAGAATTTTGGCTCCTGCTCATCCAGAGTCAGAGTAACTTCCTATTCAAATATTACCCAAAATTTACCAGACTTTTAAAGATGTGAAGCCAGCTTGAAAAAACTATACATGCAAATAGGCAATAAAAACATCTGTTATACTTTTTAACCAAATTTCTAAAAGAATTAAAAAGGACTCTTGGTATAAGCCCTATATACCACTGACATAAATGTAAATGGCATTGTCATCCTAAAATTAAAAATCAAATGTAAATTTAACTAAAATCTTAGCAATAATGTAATGTTAAATTGCATGAGGTTATTTTGAACCTGCCATATTAACTGCCAAACAGTTATTCCACATAATTTTGAAGATATCACTCCAAAATAATTTGCAAGATTTCAATTAAATTAAAGGTGAGACCGTTATCATTCCTCACCACAGAGAAGCACTAACCTCTCAGAAATACTTCCTATTTAAAGAAAAACAAAACCTTCAACCCAATGAGCAACAGAAAAAGACAATTAGTCTACATTTATAATGAACCAAAAGACAAAGGTATACAAGTAATGCCTAGAAAAACATAATCTCACAAGTTTTTTCTGTTTTAGGCAATGATCCATCATGTTTCAAAATATGTTATAATCCCAGACAAAATACAAATGGGCCCAGCAGCAAAATCTAATTCTTAGCTTTTAACCGGTGAAGACAAACACTTTCATATTCCTAGATAGGAGATGAAAGAGCATCCAAAATAACATCAGGCTAACTTTGGCAGCATACCACACTACCCACCTCCAGGAAAATAAATCTGCCCAAGAGGCAAAGAATTCTAGCTTTTCTTAACTAGACTCTCAAAGAGGGCTCCTCCCAGTTTCAGTGTACAATAGCCAACATAACCTTGTTATTGCAAGAATTTGGTGTCATTTCGAAGTCCAAATGCAACAATTTTTTTTCTTTTGCCATGGCACCCTGGAATAACTTTTTAAAACTCGCCTCACACATCCGCAGTGCTGCGTGGGTGCAGACCTTGCTAATACCTATTGCAAGAGCAGGTGCATCTGGCAGAATTTGTGTGTTTCCATGTAGCTAGAGGTTTTATCTGCTGCATATATTATGCCAGGCCAGTGCTGAACACAATCAGAGCTTAGAATCACAGGGCATTTTTTTAGCAACAATGCAGTTTCAAGTGCTTCCACCAAAATATAAATGCGATTACAAACTTCCACTTGGTTTACATCTGCAGCCCAGCATAACTCTTCCCATTCTTCAGATGACCATCATAAGGTGTCAATGGCAAATTTTGCTTATTTTGTCAGCAAGAGCAGCAGCATCTGCTATTTGGTAGGCTCAATCAGCAGCAAAACAGCTGGGAGCAACACAGCTCCCTGAAGCACCAGAACAGGCAGCTCCAGCAACTCCTAGAGCTGTCACATAGCTAAATTGCTTTATTCCCTGCTGCTTTCAGTTAACATTTTTTATGTATGCATCTTAAGGCACAAGCAGACACTTGGAACCTTGGCAATCAAACCCTCCCACCCACTGCACAGTCTTGGACTCTGCTGATAGAGCCTTACCATCAGCTGTGCAGGCAGCTTCCTGCAGACTCAGGGGCCATTTACTGGCAAGTCTCCATCTCTCCCATCCTGTCTGGGTCTTTTTTTCCCCCCCTTTTGGTGGTGTTGGTTGCTTGACTGCAGTTGTGCTTGGGAAACAAATAATACAACTCTGATTCAGGAAACTTTAAAGTAATTCGAAGTAGGCATCAAATAATTTCCTTATGTGTTTTTGCAGTTTATTTTCTTATACAGCCACAAAGTAGGATATTCAACTTCATCTATGGAAACACTCTGTTCATCAGTCTTCTGCATTAGTTCAGTGATGTAAGTGTGAGCAGAGTTATAACCAAGCGGCAGTGGGAAAATAGAGCAAAGTCTGGCGTCGCAGACTTTTTGTTGCTGCCATCCTGCTGGCTCACACATCGCAGCACGGTCCAACACCACCCCCATAAACAGCAGCAGGAAAAAAAAAAAACCCTATTCCTGGAAGCCTCTGGTTTACAGACAGACAGAAGACACTGAAAACATATAAAAGCCACAGCAAAAAGCAATCCCAAGCCGATACAGCACAGATCTGTGCAAGGAGCCTGTCACTCTCCTCCAGGCAGCATTTACACACAGCAGTGCACCATACCGGCAGCAGCCGCACACTGATGCCTTTCTCCAGAGCTGCTGGTAGAAGCCACGGACCATCAATTTAACCAGTCTTTTTTGGTAAGAGCCCCCATTTTGTCTTACAATGGTCTGAAGTGAAATATAATGTTTCCTGATTTAAAAAAAAAAAATAATAAAAATCACCCATTAATTTTTTTTAAGCTATCGTGCTTTTAACAAGAAAAAATGGTTGCACTTAGACCACTTCCACTTTATTTTCCCACAGCTTTTCCCTCTAAATTTTTATTTAACAACTCTATTTCAAAACCAGGAATCTCTGGAAGTTCAGTCCTATTATCCCCAGAGCCCTATCTTCACTTCGAGTAGACTTCTCTTAGCCTGTAGCAACAGGCTCAAGTCAAATAGATGAACACAGAAGACACTTGATGATCTCAACCTGGCAACTCCACCCTGTATTATATTTACTAATATTTTTCACTTGAGTTAATTAGTGGGATTCAAATGAGACCTCAGCAGCAACATTCCCAACACCACAAACCACAGTAGTGATGTTTCACATGCTTCACCTGGAAACACACCAAAACATACTACTGTGGGCTTTCCAGAGCCTCAAGCTCTCCCAACACTGCAAGGTGCTGCCAGTTCTCAGGTACAATGAGCTGCCTCTCCTGATGCTACTTTCCACTAGGATTTCCTCACAAATCATTAAATAAATTAGGATGTGCTTTACTTTTGCCTCTTGTTTTCTGATGCCATTCTCATTACATGTTTTCAATAACCTATCTTAATCCACGGGATCTTTTTCCCCCATGCTGGGCTTTAGAATACCAAGTAACACAGTACTGACAACAAAAATCACAAAACCTGACACTGCAAGATCTAAGTGGCTCAATGTGATATCAATACCACAGCACATCAGGTGCTACACCACCACACAGTCACTATTCTGAAGAAATGTGTGACAATGTCATCACTGAAGGAAGCAAAGGATTATCTCATTTCTCCTAAACCTTTCAGGAAACCAGAGGCAGGAAATAGCGTTTTAATTTTTCCATCACAGTTTCCCACAGAAGATGAGGCAAATCTAGAAGTGAAACTATACACAAGTTCATTGTCCATCTCCTCTTTAAACAAAAAATTAATTACTGAGGGTGGTAAAGGCAAAGAAAAGAAAGCAGATTTTCAAATGAGAGCCCATAGTGACAGGACATCTGATCAGACACTTGTTTGGATATTAGCAAGTGGTCTTTTCACTAAGGGACTCTGATCAAACCCAGATAAAGTTTCTGGGACAAGTTTAAGGACAAGCTTTAGCCATTCCACAGACTACTGGTTTTATTCTTGTTGAGGCAAAGATCAGAAACAGTTAATTACTTTGATCAGGAGGATGGTCTCATCTCTAGGAAAATCCCATTTGCTCGTCCTCCTGATCATTCCAGCTTCTTTAAGCACATCTCTGCACAGACCATCAATACTGTACCCTGACAGCAGGGCCCCAAAATAGGACTCTTTTCCCACCTTCAAAAGCTGGCTCTTCTCCCCTTGGAAGTCTGCAAAGAAAACTTCACAAATATCTGAATCTCTAAGTGGTTCCTGAGAGAGTGGCATCTGCCAAAACCAAAGATGACATGGAGGTCATCGAAGAAGACAAGATCCCACTCCTGGTCATGCAGGCAGGTAACCGAGGGGTGAAGATAGTACAGGCACTCCTCACTTTTGCTAACTCTAGATGCTAATTATAGTCCTCACTTCCCTAAAAGGCTTAACAACCATTAGTAGGAACCTAATTACAAGTTCAATTTCCAGCTCATTAACTAGCTCATTAATTCTAAGACCAGGTCTTAAAACCCTTTCTTGACCGCCTTCTGCGAAAGCAATGGCACTTGGATGCCAAGAACGCCAAGGGCCACGGACTCTTCCCAACCTTGCTCCTAGTTGGGGATGTCAAGCCTGATGAGCGCGCCGGCTAACTCGGGGCCAGTGTTACCTCCTCAAACCGAGATGACCCCGTCCAGCCCCGCTCCAGCACACTCCCCCTTCTCTGCAGCTGAGGAACATTGCTCAAAAAGTCGTTCGATCACTTCCCAAGAAGTCACCATCACGTCATCCCGCACCACCTCACCTCACCTCACCAACGCCCTCCCGCCACCTCCTCTCAGGTACCAGCCACACCTCCGCCCCGGCTGCCCGCTCACCCTCGGCTCCTCACGGGGAGAAGGGGGCGCCGGTCGCGACACGGCGGTGGCTCCTCCCGAGCCCGCCCTACCTTCCTGCGGCGGCCGCCCGGGGGCTGCAGGGCGCAGCAGGCGGGCGCGGCGCTCCCCCGCCGCCCGCTCCGCACGTAGGTGACCCGCCGCCTGCCCCCCAGCGCCGCTGCCGCGCCCGGGCGCTGCTCCGCGCCGCGGGGCGGGGGGGGGGCCCGCCCCGCCGCCACCGCCCGATCCCGGGGCTTCTCCTCCGGACACCAGGATCGCCTCATGCCCAGCTGGAGGCAGAGGAAGAGCGCCGCGGAGAGCAGGCAGAGGCGGAAAGCCGGGCCCCGCCAGAGCGGCCGCTCCTTGGGCATGGCGGCGGGGGCTGCCCTGCCCGGCGCGGCCGCCCCCCCGCCCCGCCGCAGGGCTCATGCCGCCGGCGGGCCGGGCCCCGCGGCCGCCGCCGCCGAAACTTGGGAGACCCCGCCCCGAGCGGGGCCGGCCGGGGAGGGGCCGGGGTGCCCCTGTCCCGGCCCAGCGGGGGCTGCGGGGCACGGGGGTGTTCGGCGTCGGACGGCCCGCGGGATGCTCCGCGCCCCGGCGGGGGCAGCGCCCGGGTACCGAACGTGGGGCCGTGCCGCTATGGAGCCACAGGTGCGGGTCGCTGGTACGTGCACTCGGGCCTGACAGAGGACAGAACCCCCCGACCTAACTGTTATATCGCCCATCTCTATAGCATGGAAGTGTGCTAACTTGTCAATGTTTGTATTATTTCAGATTATACACATTATGTAATGTCATGAAGTAGTGGAATTTTACTGGAGACTTGAGTATTGTTCATGGTTAAGTCAAACAAAAGGACAGCCCGCGCCTGGAAACAAGGACTTTGCTTCTTGGAAGGTTAGAGTTATCCATGAAGGATAAAGGATAACCCTGAACATCCAAGATAACATTAGCATCCTAACCCTTCTGATATGTCTTTGAAACCTTCCCAGTATCATCTGGCAGTACATATAATAATTCCAGCAAGGCTGACTCCAGGGACATCTGGACCAATAGACAAGCAGCCAGAATGCTGCAAAAATAGAGCTACTTTTCAAAGTTCTACTCTGATTAGTAACCAGTGGTGTGGCTATTAGTGATTAGTCACATTGTGTTGGACCTGAACTTTTGAAGGGTATGAGAACCCTGCGTGAAATATCAGCTGTGGTGCCCTAATATTTGGCTGCAACTCCTCGTGCTCATGAGTAACTCTTCTAAGTCTATACTTTGCATCCTAGCTTCTTTCCTGGGTTATTACAGGCCAGCTGCTGATTTTTATGACACATTCTTGGTTTCATGCATGAAAGAAAGGACCTGCATGAGCTGAGCAAGGCTGAGAGGTAGTGCAGGGGACAGGTGTCCCCCTCACCTCTGTGGGAGCACTGGAGGCCCCGCATTTGTTTCACAAGGGAGACACTAGACAGAATTATAAAGTGCAGAGGCTGGCTTTTGTCTTAAGCCACAATGCTAAACCATTGCTGAGCGATGAGCAGGTTGCGGTGCTTGGTGGGATTTTTTGAAGCAGGACCTGCAGATGGGGAGAAGTGTCCATGGCAGGAGGCAAGCTCTGTGTGAACAGAGAGGGGGGAGATTGCAGCCAGTTTGCAGCACATGCTGCTCGGTTAGTAATAAATGTGTTCCTGGGTGGGATGTGCTGGACATGAGTCCAAAACTAATCCCCATTTCTTTGCCAAGTAGGGGAGAGAGTCTGTAACTCTTGTCCCCTGTAAGCAGTCCTGTGCTTCCAGCACCACTGTCTTGTCTGCTGGCAAGGGAGAGTACTTGCTTCACTGAGCTCCTTCTGATGTCCTCTCCTCCCTGTCTCTTTACAGCCTGGAGCACAGCCAGGGCAGACTGATGCTGGGGAAGCAGGTCAGAGGGGAGCACTGGGAAAAGTGGGGCCTGCAGCAGCCAAGCAACCAGACCTGCTGGCAGCATGACAGAGGAGCTGCATGTAGGAAGATAAGGGAGGGAGCAATGGTCTATCTGGAGAACTGAGATTTCAAGCATGGCTCCAAGCACAGATGCACTGGCAGGTGAGGTGCATGCTCCCTGCCGTTTAAACGTTGCTGTCCTCGTTTTTTTAAGTAAACTGTTCTTCTAAATTAGGTTAAAGCAATTCCATGGTTGTTTTAAACTGCCCTAAATGCAGGCCCCTCTTGGAAGGGAGTAAGTGGCAGTCCTGCTTGCCATTCCTGAAGCAAGAGGGTGGCTCCTTTGTTGTAAGCTAAACCAGGTCCATGACCCAGATGAAAACTAATTCAAGAAAAACTGTATCTGGAGTGTGTTCCTAATAGACCTGGACACCCTTTTTGCTACTATCCTATCTTTTGGACAACCTCTGGGTGGTTTATTCCTCTGGGGAAATGCAGTGCAGGTCAGAGCACTTCTGCCCCACCTCAGTTCAGGGGTCCTCGTCTTCCTCTTGGACAGGCTTGGGTGCTTACCATAGGCAAGCAAGTTGGCTCTGGCTGGGGACCCTTCTGATAACCACACGCTTTTCCTGCTTCTACCCCACTTACATGGCTCACAAATGGATCAGACAAGCCCTGCTGCTAATGCAAGAAAGGATTTTAGGAGGGCAAAGGGAGAGCATAACTGCACCAATCATGACTGACATCAACTGAAGTGATGGGCATCTGGCTCCATCCATGAGCATCACCTGGAGTTTATCAGCAGAAGGTCACTTTGGCTGCCATGGGGCTGCCTCTCCATCACTTTGCTTCTCCATGTGAAATGGCAACATTTATCTGCAGGACAGAAGTAATGCTGATGCTCAGGGAAGAGAGGTTTAGACATACATCAAGAACACTAAATGCAGGGGTAAATGT
This sequence comes from Pipra filicauda, assembly GCF_003945595.2. Lineage (NCBI taxonomy): Eukaryota > Metazoa > Chordata > Aves > Passeriformes > Pipridae > Pipra > Pipra filicauda. The sequence continues at coordinate 2,706,181 of NW_024104283.1, forward strand.
GACAAGACACAAGACTTGCAATAGTGCTAGCCAAAATAATATCACAAACTTCTTAGCACAAAGTTTGTTTTAAGCTATCAGCATCTAGTCGATAAATAATGGCATGTGAAGGTCCTACTAAAATATAAGTTTGTGTTTGTATGATTATTGAGAAAATGTTGAAGGCAGGAGTACAAAAATTGACTACAAAAGTATAAAGTGCCCAAATACATTTTAAAACTCTCTCATGAGTTTTAACCCTTGAGAAATCAAAGCTTTCCTAAAAACTTGAATAGTACATACTCAAATAAAAGAAGTCTACCTGAGCAGAATAAAATCCACAAAGTCTTTCTTGATTTTAGCATCACAGGTTCATTTGTTTTCTTCTCTCATTGTGTAGCTTCATCAGAAAGCTCAAATACTTGAATCCAGCCACTCTTCTTGTCGTCACTGAGCTCTAACTGTAAGTCCTGACCTTGTATGAAATATTGCATTCCTTAGAAAGGTGATCATCCTCAATTTGTGAGCATGATAGGAGTGGTTCTGATAAAGAACAGTTCAAAAAAGTTAACTCAGTGTTTTAAATTTGCTTTTGTGTTTTAATGAACAATTGAATTTCTCATGCTTCCCACCTGCTTCCACACCCACTCCCCCCCAACTCTTATGAATGTAAGTCTGCCTGTTTAAAACACAACAGAGGGTTTCTAAAGATATAGAAAAAGGAAACAATGGTAGAGAAGGATCTCAGGAAATCTCAGGAACAATGAGAAATATTATCTGGTTTAGCATAAGAATCAGTGGGAATTAAGATAGTACTTTAAACAGTCTCACTTTTCCATTTTAACAAGTGAATTATAAATCAATTCTTCCCACAGGCATTGGTTGTAAAGATATGTGAGCAATGCCTGTTAAGAAAAAGAGCAAATTAAAATTGCAGCATAATGGATGCAACTCCAATCCAACTGGAGGATGGGCCTTTTTGAGGTGATTGCTGGGAACACAGCTTCTGTAAAGTTTCACAGCTTCTGCAAAACATGCTTACTCTTTGAGTCAGGCAGCAAATAGCCTCCCCTTCTTGCTGTCCTAAAGCAAAATGGATAGTGTTAAAGGAACATATATCATGCTGGATCCAACTGAATACAAACTACTGCCATGTAATGCAAGGAGTAACTCAAATAGCGACTCTGAATGTGAGCATTAAATTTCTACTGAGAACAGCGAGCATCATGCCCTGATAACCAAAATTAGACGTTGGTCTTACTGTGTCTGCTTTTTATGTAGGTGCACAGAGCTACAGCTCCCTTAGTTTCTCCAAAAAAGTCTTTGAACTGCTAAAATTCCTCTGTCATTTACAAATTTGTCTATGGTGAGAGCAAGGTGCTCAGCCTCTAGAAGGAAGAAGTTTAACAGCAATGAAATTTCATTGCTTTAGTGCTGTCTTCACTGCTTATAAATTACCTCTTGCCTGGGATATTGTTGGTAGTGAAATCTCTCCTTTGCAGCAGTTATTTAATGTTGCTCTCTCTAATGGCCATCTTCAGTTCAAGCATCTTGCCTACTACCATCCACCTTCTGCCTCCACCCACTGTCAAGGCATCTGTTTACCTTCTGGTTAGTCAAAATGTCTTCCCCAATCCCCGTGCAAAATTAAACCCCAGGCAGGAAAAACACCACTAGGAATTCCCTAGATTCTCCAAGGGCTGTTAGTACAAGTCAAACATTCCTCCTATAAAATGAGTGAGTGAATAAAAATGCTCTTTTTGACTCTGCCTAACAACTGCACTGGACTTGGTAGGAACTACTTGCCAAAATCTACAGGACAGAGAAAAGGAAGATTTTTTTTCCCTCTCCTCCCTCCTACATTCCTGGCTAACGCTTTTAAAATCCAAGTGATGTTGTTCCATGCACATGAAAACAGAGACGTTTTATGCAGAAACTTTCACAAGGTCATTTTAAAAGAGGCCACAGGAAGAGAAGTACAGTGTGTTCTTCCCCACAGAAGATGTGTGTGCCTCTCATCCTGACTCTGCAAGAGTCAGAGCTTTGGTCCAGGCCTGGTTTATTGCCTTGCACATTTATGTGCCAAAGCTCTGCCATAGTCCTGGGGAACGTGGGATGATATGTTTGTAGCTCCTGGGTGACTTCTCAGTGATGGCTTCAGTGCAAGCCTGATCTCATTTCTGCTCCTTAAAATTGCAGCTTGAAATCCTGGATTTCTTTATGCACCAAATGACAGATGACCCTGGAGCCTGCACAGCCATCAGCTCTGCCAGGTAGGTACAGCTCTTACTTCTTCCCATACCTTAAATGCCACTGAAAACTGAGAGAAAGAATCTCTTTCTGTTACCTTTTAAATGTTAGCAACAGAGAAGTAAATTGGCCGCATTGGTCTATTACCGACTTACCACTGCTGAGAAATACGTGTCTGAACAGCTGTCAAGGCAAAAGCTCAGCTGTGTGAATTATTAAAACCACTTCTCAGCTCACCACTGGTAAGTTTGAAGATAACAGCTAAAAAATATATGTTCATGCAGTCTCCCATTAGCTTGTGGGCTATCTCCTCACGCTTGTGGGCTATTTAGGCAGCTTAACACAAGATTGATCTTGCTGTGCAGCAGCACAGCACGAGGCATGGGCAGAGGCTGTCTTTTCCCTCCAGCTACAGAGGGATTCAAACACCACGGCCTGTCACATGATCCAAATTTGATGAAAGAGGTAGTTGATAATTACTGGCCTGAAGAGGGGATTATAGATCAAGGTTTACCTCTGAGACACACTCTTGTGCGTTTGCACTCATACATACCTGTACCTGTACACACACATTCGCTGCAGGAATGAGAAGAAGAATGAGACAGCCCTTCAGCAGAAGGTGCTCTGCAGCTCTGTGCTATGCCCGGACCTTACCTTTATTTATTTAACCCTAATTCTCTAGCAGCTGTTTCACTCCTGGAGAGGACCAACAGTGATTTTACAGTTTGCCTTTTCCTAAATCATTCTGAACAAGTAAAATTCTGCCTGCTTTTTAAAATAAGGGCTTGCAATTTTATTGAACAGATACTAGTATATAAATTGAAAGCATGTATGGCCATTTTTAAAAAAAGATGTTCCAGTTTATAGGAATTAAGCAGTGATAGCTCATATGCAGTTCACATACTACTGCACAGACTTTTGTGATAGTACTTTGTCGTCTGTATTTCTTTTGCATGTGTACTGTAATCCCAGACAGATGTCCAGCTTTGCTTAAAAACTACCCTGAGTTTCTATTACAAAATCCTATTTTCTCTATGTTTCAGAGATTACCTTGGTGTTATTCTGGCTTCAGCTTTCTGCCTTTTTTTTTGGATGCTATAAATTTTACTGACATTTTTACACTTCTAAGATCAAGGATGAATAACTTTCATTAAAAACTGTAATTTGGCATAAGGATTAATCTATAATGGTCAGAATTTGACAAAACACCACAGCTGGAGTAGTAATGATGGCTTTAAGAAATTATATAAGCCTTTTTATTACATGTTTTAATGGGCTTACATAGAACAGTACAAATGCCGAAGTATTTATATAGGGGATGGCAACGGCACTGGAGCAATAGAGCAGATGTCAGTGAGAGAGACTTTCATCTGCAAGCACTCAGTAAAAAGGGCTCTCCAAGGGAAGAAGAGAAGCAAGCCAGAGCACTGGGGCTGCTAGGGAGAAGAGCAGCAGCAAAATGTTCCAGGTAGAAGATTCACAAACAAATTAAGACCCTTAATTAATGTTCTGTGCACTTTTTCTACAGTCTATCTTGCAACGTTGTTTGATATACTGGCATGTGTCTGTACAATTTATGCCTCATTAAAGGCAATAGGAAACAATAAAAGCTGGAAGTGGTTGGCAGTGTACTTGATAGACCTGATGGACGAAAAGCAGCTTTCGTAGAAGGCATGCAAAAATGTCCTGGACCAGTATGCAGACCAATTAATAATATGCATCCACCTTTAATAAAGGCCTCACCCATGTGTCTGAAAAGCATCCTTTTTTTTCAGGACACTAAATTCAGGATCATTGTCCTTCCCTGTAATAAAAAGGTTGCTTTTTTAAACTATTACTGGTAGGTCAGCCAATCATCTCCTCCGGCTGGTTGAATTTAAATGTCTTAGATACAACCCTAACAAGGAGGAGAGAAATGGCCTTGCCCTCAGCAGAAAAGATGCCACAGCTCCCCTGCAGCTGAGCAGCCTGTCTGGGAACAGATGGTGAGGATAAAACTCAGTGCTCTTCCCTCAGGCTCCTTTCAAGGCAGTTTGCCCTCGATGCCATGTAGAGCAGCTTCAATGATTCAGAGATACCAATATTGATTCGAAGTGGAATAACCTCCTTAGCTGAGAGTTTATATATAGGTTAGGTGTTGCTGCAGGACTCATTCTTTCGGCATATGTCTTCCTGCAACATATCTGCCTCCATCCTCAGATATGGATGTGGAAAACAAAGGCCAGTCAGATGTTTTGAAGACGCTGTGGGAAGGACAAAGTGAGTTTGCAATGACACTGGCACCTCTATAGGCATCGCTTCAGGCGATGAACACTCAGCCAGGCTAATGTTTGTGGTTGTGCCCCAGCTCCTGGCTCGCTTGCAGGCTCCTTGTTAGGAGGAGATCCCTTTGCCAGAATGCATTGAAATTCTTCAGGAACAGGGTAATTTCTCTGTACTCTGTCAGGAGATCAAGTACATGCTCCCGAAAGCATAAAGGCTTTTTGCAGGGCTTGCTTTGTGCCTGCCACTCTCCTGGTGGCAAGGCTGGAGGCAAAGCCAGTGGCTACAGAGCCTGCGCTGCCATCTCCCCACAGACTAGTCAGTGTAGCAGAGGCAGCATAGCGGGGAGGATTGTCTCAGAGGACACCTCCCCTGCAAGGCAAAGGAGAAGCTGTGGCTTCTCCCAAGCTGTAGCTGGGTCAATGGCGGAAGCCAGGCAAGCAAAGGAACTTCCTAGCCGGAGTCCAGGGCACGAGTGCAGGCAGGGGGAGACCCCAACTCTGGGACCTGCAGCTGGAAGAGGCAAATCTTCCCTCTTACTTCTCACTCTTCCCTCAGGCTTAATGTGAAGGAAAGAAGATGATCACTGATGTATATTGATGGGAGCCTTTAGGAATCCAGAGCTTTTTGCTCAATCTTTGTGCTGAAGTGCTCAGTCTTACACAGCAAAGACAAACAGCAACAAGATTGCTCTCAGCAACCCAGACAAGAACATTTTAGTGCATAATTATGGATGAGATGCAAAAGGACAAAAAAGAGGGAAAACATCTGTTCGCATAGAGTTTATTGCCGTTCACTTAAGAGGCCCATTAAATGCTAGAAAAAGCTATTTATCCTTCTGTTTGAGGCAATTATCCTACTGCAAATCTCTGTGGGAATTTGCCCTGTGTTTATTCTTGGAGTGCTGACACTGTGCAGATACACTCGCCACACAGAAAAAAGGCGCAGACCTTGCCCACCGAGGCTTATGGAGGGATTTTCAGAAGCAGGGTAGCCAGTGCTTTCAGCTGCCTCAGCCCCTTTATTTCAAAAATCAAAAGGAGCTTTTTCATTAGAAGGGCACCCAAAAGTGGGATTGCTCTTCTTGTAGTCACTGTCACAGCAATACAGGGGTGTGAGAAGACCAAATATAGTTCTTTGAATGTTTAAAGGAGACCAGCTGTCCTACTGATCAGGAAATCATTTGACTCACCAGGCTGCAAGGTCCGTGCAGAGGAGAGGCTTCATCTCCTTGAAGCTCAACCATGCACTCGTTTGGCGAAGAGGAAAGCAAGTGCGACTGTGTTGGTTAATCCCTCCCCCCTCTCCTCTGGCCTGCTCAGGCCTTTGCATAAGAGCTTGGCAGTGAAGCATCTCTTGACCATACCAGGAACTCTTGGAAAGCTAAGGTGGGGGCAGCACTGACTGTAGCAGGAACTCCTGCTGCCTGACCAGGGTGGGAGATAACAGCAGGAATAATCAATCACCCCCTGACAGCCTTGGAACATCCCTTATCTGAATTGTAGCTCAAGTGGAACAGTACCATCCTCACTGGAATTTCAAAAATTCCAATAATCACTAACCCAGATTGCAGCCAGGATGAAAATTTACCAATGACTTAAGCCAACCCTCAACCAAAGGGTCCTAAGACAGACCCTTTGAGCTCTTCTGGACTGTAGTGGACTGCATCAGTATTTCCCTCTGTGTGGGATGCCTCTGAGAGTGCCTGACCTCTCAAGCTTGTGAAATTCGGAGAAGTGTCGCCTGGCAACAGAACCTGGGCTGATATCCCCACTACTCGAGGCTCAACACTCCCCCCTCTGCACACCCATTGAGAAATGCCAAAAAGGCATTAGACATGAGCATTTCACTGACTCTTGAGGGGAATTTTTTAATAGGTATACCTTTGTACTTCTACATTACATATCCGTGTTTGTGTGTGTTACCTTTGTACATTTGTATATACATATCTGTGTGTGTGTATTGACTTGAACACCCTGTAACAAATGTAGTATACATGTTATTATCTTGAATCCCTAACTGTTATTATTGTTATGTTCATAGCTGATAATTGTTTAATCTAGATTTTTAATGCTGTTATGATTAAGTGCTGCTAAATCCTTTAGATATAAACCATTGACTAAGTCTGAGCCCAAGGTTGGATTCAGCCACATCTACACTCTTCTCTGAGAAGGAGTTTGGAGAGCAAGGGGATCTACTCTGACTCTTGTGAGTCAATGAAGGGTCTCCCTTACCCCTTTTTACATCCCTGGCCTCCATATAAATCACTCTAAATTGATTCTAATTCAATTTACTTTTATATGTATTATCCATGCACTAAGTAGTAGAGTGAGCCTTGCCATCGAACTTTGTCTCACTTTTGCAAATTCATATTGAAGTTTGTTTTGTATCTTCGATGGTGATTTTTTAAGTGACCTAAACCACTCGTTTTTGCAACAGCAAGGCTCCCTTCATGGGTCTAGTGCATTCTTGTGAGAGAAGGGTTGTTTTTCAGACCTCCACTTTAGCCAAAATACTGACTGGAGGTTCACATGCAGGTGTGTCAGCAACACCAACAGCTGGCTTGGCTGCTTAATTATCTGATGATGCAGAAAATAAACAAGCCTCCGCTTCTCTGGCTCATAAATATAAGGAAAGGCTAATAAAAGGCTTAGATATTAGCTAGTTGACCAGGACTTTGCAGAAATTGGATAAAAAGGCAGGAGATGTGACAGTGACAGGAGCACAGCATGTGATGGACATAGTGAACATAGCGCACGGCTCTTACAGTTTGAGAATTATGTTTTCCCCATGGTAGGTAATGGACATGAACAGGAAGAGAGGAAAGTGATGTAGGACAGTGCTCTCCTAGTGCTGCTGTCAGCGGTGTGAGACAGTCTCAAAGGATAAAAATAAAACACAGGAAAAATATTTCCTTGAAACTTCTTTTACTTTTGGAAATACCATTTCTATGAAGTCGTTCACTTTCAGAAAAGTTTCATCCCCCTTTCTTTTCACCCCAGCTTTTCACTCCTTTTTTGCATAAGGCTGAGTTTTGACTCATGTCTGCTTCTTCTCCAAAATATGTGATTTTTACTTCTTATTGAGAAAACCAGACCTGGGGGGAAAATACCCAGAAAGAAAACAGTCCATTTCAGATCTTGAACCAATGACAGTTTCTAATATCTGAGCACCCAGAGTGTTGTGTGGGCTTGCCAGGAGCCAGGCCAGGCAGTGGGCACATGGGCCAGGCTGCAGCCCCACAGGGACCCCACCATGAGATGTCCAGCCCAGGCACAGCTTATGAGGCTGGAGGACCACAAGTCCCCACACCAGGAGGAACCAAGAACACTTAGCTACTCAACACAGTTGTTTCTCTGCCAGACTTTTGATGGGGGAAAAGCTCTGGGACTTGCTGCTATAGCAGCAGCTTTATCTAGGATTATGATTCCTTACTTTCTCTTAACAGCTTCTGGTATGCTGCTACTTTCACTTTTCTATTTTCTTAATGTACTTTTTAAAGCATTCTCCATGAGTAACTGATTCATAATAATTTTTTAAGCTCTATTGCAGCACCCATATCCTCCCAGCCTTGTGGGAGCCTGACAGGCACCCAGATTTCCACTGAATTCAGCATCACTGCATTTGTTCTTTGAGATGCAGTGTGCAGGGTTTCTTTCAGCAACTGCTTGATCCAACATCTCCCTCTGGTGGAAAACAGGGAATAAAGCAGGATAAAATAGAGCATCGTACAGCATAGCATACTTACTTGAATGCCATGAAAACAATAAAAATCTCGGTCCAGGCCATGATGTTCTCTCTAAATGCTACATTTATTCCTAATGAATTTGAATGTTATCTCAAATAGTCCTCGTCTGGAAAAGAATGATAATGAATGGCGAGTGCTAATTTTCATGTATTTTCCAGAAATTTGGCAAAATTTTAAACAGAGGCAAAAGCCACTATCAAAACAATATGTCTTTATGGCATTGTGTCTGTGAAGAAAATCAACACAATTCTCTGTTGCAGAAAACTATTCTTTGTGCTCAAGCTCCAAAATCCTTCATATATCTAACCTGCTGTCTGCAATCACAAGGAATGATAAAAATGTCTCAAGATATAACTGTTCTCTTTCTATACCGTAATTACACCTTTGAAGTTCCATGTGAGTGTGACAAATTGGTTACCATCTGCCAGGGGTGCCTATTCAATGTAGATCAGAAAGTACAAATAAGAAGGAAATACTTAAGTACAGTCTGGATAACTTTTGTCCAGACATGCATAGGATTAAGGAATAGTACAGGGATAAAATGCTTTGCACAGGTCACAGCTATGTCTTTCTTTGAAGGCACCTTTCATCAGCGTGGGAGGTTAGGGAGGTTTAATGAACCTTCTGCTGTTAATCCTCTCCCACCTGCAAGTGTTTCCCTGACACTTGTTCTGTGATTCCAGATGGAAACTACAGAGCTGATGCAGCAGCACAGACAGATTTAAGATCAAAATGGAATTTTTAAAATTTTTAAGTTGCTGGCTCAGCTTCAGCTGGAGCTGGAGAGGTACTAGAGGCCACATCTTTGCTTCAGCTCCATGTAAGAGTCTTGGGTGAGGAAGAGAAACTCAGGGACAGTTATTGCCAGAGACAGACAGCAGAGGGTAGGCAGCTGAACCAAGAGAGGATGGACTCGTCTCAACAAATTTTAGCTGCCTAAAGCCTAGAAGCAGTCAGTATCAGTGATCTGGCTTGCAGGCACTTGAACAGTGTGACTCCCCTTTGTGGGCAAGTCTATAGTCAGCACAGGGCAGCATCACTATATATCTAGGATATATTTTGGACTATTTAAATTTTCCACGCCCAGCAAGAAAAATAGGGGAGGGATTTGCAGTTATTCCCAAAATATTAGGACATATTCATATCTGAAAATTGAAAGCAACTTGTAAGCTTCTGGAACAAAAAGCTGAGGTTCCTGAGTAGAGTGCTCAGTCTTTGTATGGCATGACCTTAGCCAGGGCGAAAACCGCTGTGAGAAGGAGTAAGATTTAAAAAGGAATTTCAAGCTAGAGACTGGGGAAGTGAGGAGGAAGGGAGGAACAGTGGTTCTTGATGGCATATCTTTAAAGGTGCCATTTTGACCTCTTTATAACCACAAGTAAGCAGGAAACAGCAAGGCACAATCTGGACAAATAAAGCCCCTTTTAATGGGGCACAGGAACTGGAGCAATTGGCCTGAATATATGCTTGTTTCTATTTACTATAATCATGAAAATAAGATACGAGTCTAAAATCCTCAATTTTTATATAACGATATTGAAATATCAGAGAGATCCCAGAAGAAAGATAATTACTGGGTCATTGTAATAGCATGGTAAAAATTACATGGGAAAGAACCAAAATAGATCCCATCCAAATGAGGAAAAGGACATGAACTCTGTCAAATTATAAGCAGATACAGAAAGGCAGATTAAAAAAGATTCTCAGGAAATAACTTGCTACTAGACAAAAAGCCTTCTCTATCCTAGCAGGAGCAAGGAACCTGCTGGAGAGTTCTGCAGGTGACCAGGGTGTGCAGTCAGCAGACGATTAGGGTGGCAAAGGAGTTTGAGAGCAAATAAGCCCCAACACAACAGCTAAACAGATTACTTGTGTCTGGCTTCAGCATAGAAATGCTTAGTGAAATTCCCACAGCAGAACCACTTGTTAAAGGGATAATGCAGAGAAGCTGCCACAGATTGAAGGGCCATTAGATGAGGCTTTAGAACAAATTGATGCAAGGGATAGTAACAAGTTCATGAGAAGCAGATGTTACTCGCTTGTGGGGTTTTAAGGCATGCTAATGCAAACTCTTGCACTATAAAAGCTGGTGTATAAGCTTTTACTTAAAACAGCCAAAGAAAAAAGAGGATGGCACATGATACACTTTTCTTTTAGTGCTGTGAGGGATCTAGAGAACTGCAAACCACTATATCTGACATCTGTAGCAGGCAAACAGCAAAAGCCATAGTAATAGAATAGTTGCAGGGACAGACACAGGCTAAGAGGGAAGAATTGGCAGAGCTTTGCAGCGAGGACCTATGAAGCTGTGCTCCACCACCCTCTTACATCTTCAGAGGATACAGCGAAGCTGCAGAATAGAGCAGTCTGCTTGGTATGATCTGCTCAGCTTCTGGAAAGCCTTTAATAACATCTGTCACCCGTAAAGATGCTAATCTGGCATGGAGTAAGGGGGAAGATTCTCTCATGAGTCAGCAACTGCATACAGGATAGAGACAAGGTAAGGATAAATCATCTGTTCTTCACAGTGGAGAGAAGTCACCAATGGCATCTTAGAGGGATACTGGTAGGGCCAGTGCTCATCCACAGACCCATCAGTCAGGCAGTAAAAGCCTCAATTAATTAACTGGTGGTACAAGTTTATTTAAGGTAGTAAAATGCAAACTTACCTGCAAGGATCTGCAAAAACCATCTCATAAATCCAGGCTAAGTAACGGCAGGTGAAATTCAGTGTGGCTAACAGCAGAGAAAAACACCTTGCTGAGTTGGGAGGAAGACCTCCTTACTATCCAGCCTCAGCAATGGCCTATGAAACATCTAGTACCACTCAGGACAAATATCTTTGAGTTAGGTTTTCAGTTAAATGCTTACTAGTGACTATAAAGCATTTTAGTATATTATGAAGGGAAGAGAGGTCACAGAGTCATAGAATGGTTTGGGTTGGAAGGAACCTTAAAGATCATCTAGTTCCAACCCCCCTGCCATAGGCAGGGTCACCTTCCACTAGACCAGGTTGCTTAAAGCCCCATTCAACCTGGCCCCTTGGACACTTCCAGGGATAAGGTACCCATAACATCTCTGGGCAACCTGTTCCAGTGTCTCATCACCCTCAGAGTGAAGAATTTCTTCCTAATACCTAATCTAAATCCATTCTCTTTCAGTTTAAAGCCATTCCCCCTTGTCCTGTCATTACATGCCCTTGTAAAAAGTCCCTCTCCAGCCTTCTTGCAGCCCTCTTTATGTATTGGAAGGCTGCAATAAGGTCTTCTCGGAGCCTTCTCTTCTCCAGGCTGAACAACCCCAGCTGCCTCAGACCCCTGTCTTCACCAGAGAGATGCTCCAGCCCCCTGATCATCTTCATGGCCATCCTCTGGACTTGCTCCAGCAGGTCCACGTCCTTATGTTGGGGGCCTCAGAGCTGTATGCAGCACTCCAAGTGGGCTCTCACAAGAGTGGAGGAGAGGGGCAGAATCACCTCCTTCAAGCTGCTGGCCACAATTCTTTGATGTAGATGAGGATACGGTTGGCTTTCTGGGCTGCAAGCACATATTGATAAGCCATGTGAGCTACTCCTCAACCAACACCTCCAAGTCCTCCTCAGAGCTGCTCTCAATCCATTCATCCCTCAGCCTGCATTTGTGCTTGGGATTGCTCCAACCCAGGTGCAGCACCTTGCACTTGGCCTCGTTAAACTTCATGAGGTTTGCACAGTCCCACCTCTCCAGCCTGTCCAGATCCCTCTGGGTGGCATCCCTTCCCTCCAGCGTGTCAACCTCACCACACAGCTTGGTGTCATTGGCAGACTTGCTGAGGGTGCACTGTCCATGTTGCTGACAAAGATGTCTAACAGCACCAGCCCCCACTACTGACCCCTGAGAGGCATCTTCACTTGAGACACCATCCCCTCCTTGTTGAGAACAAGGTCCATCTCCTTGTTGGCTGCTCTATCGCTTAGAGAAGGAAGTTGTCATCAGTGTAATCCAAGAATCTCCTGGATTGCTTATGTCCTGCTGTGTTGTCCCTCCAACGAACATGGGGGAGGTTGAAGTCCCCCATGAGGACCAGGGTTCGTGAACATGATGCTGCTTCTATCAGTCTATAAAGGGCCCCAACCTCTTGGTCTTCTTGGTCAGGTGTCGCAAATAAGTGTTATAAGTGACCTGTAGCAGATCCCCAGTATAATGTCACCTGTCCCTGCCCTACCTGTGATCCTGACCCACAGTCTCCTGGTCAGATCTTGACCCATCCCCAGGTGAAGCTCCCTGCATTCCAGCTAGTCATTGACATAGAGGGCAACAGCCCCTCCTGCCTGTCCTCCCTGCCTGTCCTTCTTAAAGAGCTTGTATCCTAATTGATGTAATTAATTAAATACAAAGTTCATCCCCTATCATGAGTACGGTGTGCAGTTCTGGTCCCTCAATCTCCAAAAAGGTATGTTAGAGTCAGAAAAGATATAAAGATGGGCAGCAAGGATGACCAAAGATATAGGATGATTTTATGTGGTTAGCAGCTATTATGTAATTATGTATTATGTAAACCAAGATTCTTCAAGGTGGAAGAGTCCGAGAGGGCGTGTGGTAGAGCTTTATAAAATCAAGAAGGATCATGGAGAATAACTAGTCACCACCCCTCATATGATGCAAGAAAGGGGCATCAAAAGATGTTTTCAGGTTCAAGACAAAGACAAGGAGCTCTGCTCCTGGGCAAAGAAGTGTGTCTCTTTACAGAACCTGTTTTCACAAGATGTTGGGGATTACAGAAGCACCACACATGGCTTTAGAAGCAAGACAACAAATGTGTGGAAGATGAATCATCTAAAGCATGAAGCTACCCCTCAGCTGAGGAAGACCCTAGGCTAGAAGTGGCCGTCCCCTCTGCTGGCCATGACCAAAGCTAGGACACCAGACTGAGGGGTGCAGCTGAAACCATTCTGACATTTTTATCAACTGGACAACTTTTAGAAGTAAATTGGAAGAAACCCCATGGCCCTCCAGAGCATAAGTGCACAACCACAGCTTTAGTTTCTCATGGGGCTATAATCACCCTATTAGTATCAGTAGTGTTTCTTGCTCCAGGATAAGCTACACTGTTTGCTATTTTTTAAGATTAAAATAAAGATTTAAGAAAAAAAATAGCCCTTTCTCATGTTCTTTTTCCATGTATTTTTATGTTCTGTGTTAGCTGAGGACAAAGCTGCAGTTTGACAAGCCCTACACCAACACTGCTGCCAAAAGCAGCAGCTCTGCCCTCTCATACCACTGGAAAGCACAAATGGGGGGGTGGATAGAGGGGGGAATGCAAAATTAGCCTTCAAAGCTGAGAAAAAGAGGGCAAGGCTGCTGAAGGCAGGGCTGGCTTAGGCTGGTCCAGGCGCTTATTGACCTATAATTTAATTTGGTGATGTTTCTTCTGACAGCTGTCATTTGCAAAGGATAACTGTCCTCATCCCCAGTGAGAACAGCAGAAGTTGGCAGCCATGACTGAATGTGGCCTTTCTTGGCTGTGTCAGGCCATCTCATATGAAAGAAACACCCTTGTTTATGAAAGAAAACACTACAGAAATGACCTGTGCTCCATTATTAGAACTTTATTTATCAGTTCATTTTAATCACGTACATTCTTGAAGGATTTTGAATAGTTTTGTAACTCTGAGGACAAAAAAACAGACAAAAGTGGATGATACTCTTAAATGAGACATTTAAGATCTAATGAGTAATTTAATCACTAACAATCAGACTTGTACTTTGATAGTAAGATCCAGTTTTGGGGAGTGATTATCTTCAGCCACATCAAAGAGCTTGAATTGCCGAGGGCAGTGTAAAGCCCAGCTTGGCCTTTGCCATGGAGTGAGATGGTCTGGGCTCTGGTGACTCAGCTTTCTTACAGCAGAGGAGCTTGCTCACGTCCCATTACAGACAAATTTGTCTTTAGAGTGTATATCTAGTCTTAAATGGCTCTTCTCTTTTATGAAACTGATCCTGGTGTTAGAATCCTTGTTGGTTTGTCTCCAATTTATTCATATCAGCTGTTGCAAGGAATGCAGACAGTGTTGATGTGAAGTAGAAAAGAGATGCTTTCGTTCCCAAGCCCACTCTGAAAAATCCTGTTCTGTGGAACACAGGCCATGTCAATGTTGCTATGCAGGGTGGGGGGGAAATCATCTGTGAGAGCAAAATCTGAGACTTGGAGGAAAAAAAACAGACTTGCAAACAAGTGTGAGAAAAGATGCACAAAACTGTAGTTCATATGGGGCAATGTTAGCAGAAACTAAGTTCTCTGAGGTGTAATATGAGCAAATGCAGTGATCAGTATCACAGACCTGCTCTTAAAATCACTGTGGCAGACAATGACCTAACACTGTAAGAGCTGACCTGGAGTGCTGTAATGCAGCACTGTGTGGGGTTTTCTTTTCCTTGTAAATTATATAGTCAATGATAAAATTTGTTAGGAATGGCAGGAGCAAGGGCAACACTAGATTAGATTTGGCACAAGAGGAGAGAACTGATTTTTACTGAATCTGAACCTAGTGTATCTGACACCCTTTAGATGCAGAAATGCTAAATTGATGTTATTTGTCTTATACTGCAGCAATGTGATCCCTGCTACGTGGAAAGTATTTATGTATCCTGTCTTCTTCTTAACATGAGGCTAGGACAAAGGCCCAGGGCAGCAACAATGCCACATAGAGGAGACGAACAGCTAGACCAATACTTGGAGCAAGCCACCATGCCTTTCCAAGGTAGCAGCTGGAAGCCAGGTGAGATACCACTGAATATCTGCAATGCCACAAGTTGTTGACTTAGTTTCTTTCCTTCTATTCTGTAATGGAGTAAAAGTCCAAGCTGCTACTAGGGGATGCAACACTAGCCTGCTGTAAATGGAAAAGGAGCCTCTGAGATTCAAAGCTTGGCCCCTGGTGAAGAGCCTCTCAGGGCAGCAATGCACTCTCCCACCAGGCGAGCAGCCTCTTTGGCTGTGCCCCTGTGCACCGAAAAGCCACCTGCCCCATGCCCATAGTTGTGGACCACTGGGAGCTTAACTCCTCCTTGGCTCAAAACCTCCCTCTGCAGTCTCACACTCTGCCTGGATGGCCTCAGGCCCACCTTCACCTTGATATCCTGAGCTTCCCGCAGTGAGGGCTCAAGGGAGCAGCATCTGTCAAAGATGTCTTTGGTAGTGTCAGGGTTAGGGGAGAGACTCCAGCTCTCCTTTTCCCTGGTTCCCCCCAGGGTTACCCCGTGTATCCCTGGGTAGATGTAAGTTAAGCCATCCCCGTCCCGGATGAAGTTTTTCACCCAAGGAGCATAAACCTTGAGTACTTGTCCCCTGACAGGGAAGAGTTTCTTGTCCCCCACTAGCTGGTGGGCTCCAATGCCTGTGCAGTTGACAACGATGTCATATTCACTGTGCAGCTCCCACAAGTCTGAAACTTTTCTGTTGTATGTCTGGACGCCAGCTGCTTTCAACCTGCAAAAAGACTCCAGAAGTGAGGCAGGAAAGAAACCTCTAAACCCTCATTCATTATTATGAACATTAAGTAAATGAGATAGATTTCCTTTGCCTTTACATAATGATCAAAACCAAACAACAGATGGGACAAAAAAAGAAAAGAAAATGCCATGGGGGTTCTGTTTGTCATTTGATCTCTGATTTCATCTCATCAAAGCTATTTTTTAGCTTTGTTGGGCTGGAAAAGATACAGTAAGTTGATCAGTTTTATAGAAGGGTCTGGCAGAAGACCCTAGGCAGTCGAGTCCTCATGGTCTCATTGATTCATTTCTGTAACAGTACCAAGCTTTAACAGCTCAAGCAAGCAGAAAACCAACAGATTTATTTACCAACTTACTCATGCTGGTGACAGAGCCATCATATTACATCTGTTCTGATGTGCCTGTTACATGCCATCACATTCATTCCCAACACCCCTCCTGAGGCAGAGAGTCATCTAGTGCCATGTGCCAAGCCCTAAGACATCCATGCAGGCCAGGCAGATGTGGCATGGGACCCCCAGGGAACACACAGCCTCCTAGAGCAGCTGCCAGGAGTCACCTAGGACAGCTCAGAGCACTATAGATCCATGTCTGCTCTTCAGCAAAAGTCACCTCCTCTTGACGTTTATTTTTAAGCTCAATTTCAAGCTAAATCCTCCCCTGAACTTGCCTGAAGCTTGAAGCTCTTCCCTGTGGAAAATCACTGGCATGAGATGGAGTCACTGCATGCTGTCAGCTGGCTCCAGTTTCTGGGGGTTTTTACTGGGGGGTTTTAGCATGAGCAAGTCAGGAGACAGGTCTGTGATAATGATGGGAAATCCTGTCCTTTGCAATATTCCAGCAGCTGGAAAAGTCATCAACTTCACTGTAAATGCAATGGTTTCCCACAAAGCAGTGAGTGAGAGAAGGATCCAGGGCATAGATGATGCTCTGAGGCCTGGTGCAGCAGGACACTGAAGCTGTTCGGGAAGAATAGGGGAGGTCTCACGCAGCAGCTCTGGCTGGGCAACTTGCTGGGAGAGCTCGTAAGTGTTGTAATTGGAACGCTGTCATCATGCCATTAAAAAACCACCATTAAAAAAAAAACTTCTGAAAATTCCAGGATTCAGGCAAGCAAGCAGGAAAAAAATCCTGAAGTCTATTTTTGGACCAGCCAGGTGGGCACAAAAACAATTTTCCTTGTGAATTGCCAAGAGAATAGTCTATAAATACTGCTCAGGTCACCAGGGATTTGAGAATTAGTTACATGTTTAATATGCTCTCACTTCTCATCACCAGGGAGAAGAGAAAGAAAAAGAGCTCCATCATCTCATTAGACGATATTATTTGAGAAATAAGAAGACTACAGCGGGAATGAGGAGAGGGCAGAAATCTCATGGCAGATACTAAATGGGTTGTACAACTTAGTTGTTCTGCAGCAGAGATCGCTTGTGTTAGGCAATGAAACATGACAGAGAATGTGTACCAAGTAGATGGCACAGACCTCACGTGGCACTGGTGCCACGGGAGTACTCCCAGCCTGTCTGGCTGCTAGAACAAGAAATGCTTTTTTCACATTTTGCAGTGTGATGAAAGGCATCCAAGTAACCAGCTGAGCTGGCTGGCGATTTGTACCTTGGTGTCACTACACATCTCTTTACTTAACCTCAAATCAGTTTGCAGCCTATCACCTTCTCTCAATCAGAGACAGCTATTTGCTCACTTTAGAGGTATTTAGATGGATTAAATACACATTCCAGGTGTCAAAGCCCTTTTAGATCTGCATCCTATCTCTCCTACGGTTCTCCAAAATCCATGTATTTTGGGGAAATTTAGAAATTTGGAAATTAGCAAATCTTCTAACTTTGCTGTCAATCCAGGCATGAACTCTGAAGCCACAACTCCTCAGAGTGAGCTCATCACCTATCTTATGCAGGCAAACATTTTCAGAAGGTTTGTTACAAGATGATGCTATTTAACGGGTTTTTTTCTCCTGACTGGATTAAGAAATTACTCCAACCGTTGACCAAATTTGAGATTAATTGGTCCAGCCACTTCTTAAGTGCAAAGTCTTCACAGATAAGACACCTTCCTAGACACACCTATTCTCTCAGGGGCTGGATGTATCTTCAAAAACAGAGGGATATTATTTGGGAAGTTTGACAAATGAGGATCACCCAAACATTTTCTTAGGACATGGCAGGTTCCTGATGTACCTTCAAGGTCTAGCTGGCCAAGCATGGCTCCTGTGGCTAGGTTGGTCCTTTGCCCAGGGTCACTCACACTCCAAGCCCCACTGTACAGACACACTGGGAGAAAGTAGACATTGCATAAATGGGGCCTTTCACAGTTTTGAAAAATTGGGTATTTATTTCCTGTGCTTCTCCCTAAGGAAGATCTTGCTGCATTTTCCCCACTGGCAAACAGCATTTTCCCAGTTTTGTTCAAATCTAAGGTTCTCAAAGAGACCTCATCTTGCCCCCAGTCCCTCTGCCTGAGTTTCTCTCCACATGCCCAGCCTGCAGCAAAACCAACCTTTTCTCCAGCCACAGCAGGTAGGGTGGACAGTCACATTTCAGTGTCGTAAAGGCTTGACCAAATCGGTACTGTGGGAACTTCTGGAGTTCTGCTTCGGACATTGGTCGAAAACCCAGGACTGCATCTGACCAGAAAGGTAACTCTTCCTTGGGAGTGCTTCTAAAGATCTGCCACCTAAAAGGACACAGAGAATAACCTAGAAAACTTTACTGCTAGTGCTCTGCCGTGTTATGTGTCACATCAATCTTAGCACAAACTCAGGAGCTCAGGAACCTGCTTCTGCTCATCAGTACAGCTCTGAAAGGTTAATAGCAACAGGGAAACATTGCTGCCTGCTACTGCAATACTTGCCTGGACAAATAGGCAGAGGGTTGGCACAGCCGAGCTTGAGGGTGACACACTGGGGTAAATAAACTGCAGAGAGTTCTTCCAGCAATAGTGTATGTACAGAGTTCCCACATACAGTGTCCCTGCCACAACCTGGCTGGACCTGGTAGGGCCACTTGCACACCTGCTCATAGTTCTTTGGATACCCATAAAGCTAGAGTGCCCAGTCTCAACACTCCCAAGAGGCAAATTTCTGTGTACATAATAGGCAGCATAAAACACCCCGAACACACCCACCCCTGCGGGAAACCAAATAGGTGTTCAGCCCATAAAGCCAGAGACAGCTACACAGAGAGAGGCCTCAGAGATAACAATGGACACCCCTAACTGCATCCCTGTACCCAGTTGCTGAAGCTGGAAGATCCTGCAGTCCCATCCCTATGAAGACCACCCCTGCTGCAAGCAACTGGTGGATGACAGTGAGGAAAACATCAGTTATTGAAATACACTTGGCACTGGTCATTCTTGGTTTTTCTGTGCACACCTATGCATGAATTTTGCCTAAAAATACATCATATCTGAGCAGTTGCAATGCAGTTTCTTGGGAATACAGTCATAAAACCTAGTTCATGAAGGGAATACACCTGAACTCCAGCAAGAAAAACCTCTCTGACTGCTCCAGAACACAGCACAAACACACCAAAGGCTGCCCCAGGGGGTCATTCTTACCCAGAGACCAGGTGAATGCCAGCCTCTGATGCCTCGGCTGAGTTGCTGATGGCAAAAAGGTAAGTGAAAGTCTCTTTGAACCACTGCTTCTGCATGTGAATCGGTGTGCCTGCGTGTGAATGAAATTAAACATGCAGAGAGGAATAATGCAAAGAATAGAAGTGTACAAATGAGTGTCAAGGATATGGGACAGACAGAGAACACAGGTGAAGGCACTTTTCTTCCTGAGCCTCTGTGCATCGCTGCAGACCCGCACACATGGCTGCATAGGGTGCTAAGGGCAATGCCACGGTGAACTTCACGAACCTGGGTACGTGTGAGGAATGAGCATCCCAGCAGCAACATCACTCGTTGTGTTGGGGCTGAACTGGTCTGAAAGGACTGTCACAGAGCAGCTGGGACAAGCCTCCACAATGCACAGCGCTGTGGACAGGCCGATGACTCCCGCGCCGACCACTGCGACCTTGGGTGCTGCCATCTCCAGGATACAGAGGCAGAGGAAAAAGAAACGTACCTGCATTCAGAAACAACATATCACATGTCACTATTATCCAGGCCTCACACTCTCATCAGGCTATGAAATACCCACACAAGATGTAACATAAGCCCCCCAGAGCAACTAATTGAAGGCTAACTGCTGCACACAACCAAGGCGAAAGTGAGGATTAAAAAAATCATCGGCCTTTGATACGATGACAAATTTTTGAAAAGTACTTCATCCTCAGCACAGGAGCAGAGGGCAAGAGAGAGATCTGTACATGCACCATTGGTGTTTTGGCTGTTTTGGGGCAAGGTTTTTTTAATAAAACCCAAGGGATTGAGGCACCCATAGAGTTTTCAATCATGTCAGGTGCAAAAGTCATGGAGCCCTGAAGAAACTGGCTTTTTGGCACCATAAGGAAAAAGGTTGTTTGAATATTGGGATCTCCAGCAATGAGAGCTGCCGCTGCCTGGGCAGCAGAAGCAAATTGTACAGGAGGCAAATTGGTTACGCTGAGGAAAGGGTCCAGCCATGGTGGGAGATGCTTCTTCTGAACATTCATCTTAGTTCTCCTGCCCCCAAGGACTGTGTTACCGGCTTAGCTCTGTCCTGGGAAACAGGAATTTTACATATTAAACATAATGAATATTCTCACATGGTAGAGCCTGGCTGTTTACATGCCCACATCCAAAAACTGTTTGGGCCATGGTGCCTTGGCAGGAAAAGTGCGGGAAGAGAAGCCACCTGTGTTCTGGGGGATTTTGTGCCCCTAGTGACTGGAGGTCTCCAAATCCATTCTTGGCCTTTGTACCTGCCAGCATGGCCCACTACCTTGGACAGATCTGTGGGTATCCAAGGTTGCCATGCTCTCTCAGCAACAGACAGTGGTCCCCAGGAGCCAGCCAGTCTTGCTGCCTGAAGGGCCTGTATATTTGCCTCTCTCTGCCTTGCTTTCTAAGTTGCTTTATGTCCTGGAGCAGCTCTACTCCACTCCTCAGAATTTTCAACTGCTGATTGCTACTCCAAGAGGTGCAGTGGTTTTATTTTCCCTTGTCCTGGCCAAGTTTTGGAGCTTGGCACCTGTCCTGGTGAGTGGCGCACAGCTCCTGGTTGACAATCACCTGACTGCCCATCCCAACGAGGTGCCAGCCTGTGTGCCTGGCCCCAGCCAGTTCATAGTTTTCACACTGGCGAAGGCATGAAGCAGAACTGAACCATGCAGCTCAGTGCACCCTACAAACTCCCAGAAGCCAGAACTAAATGGGCCCAAAAGAGAGAGACTGGGCAACCTCAGAGGTGATAAATCCTTTAGCAGCTTTGAACCAGGTGAGCTGGGGTGCATCTGCCAGCTCAGGCATCCCATCAAGGGATTACTGTCAAAAGCTAAGCAGGGATCATAGAATCACAGAATCACAGAATATGCTGAGTTGGAAGGGACCCACAAGGACCATCGAGTCCAACCCTTAGCCTTGCACAGGACCATCCCCAAGAGTCACACCATGTGCCTGAGAGTATCATCCAAACGCTTCTTGAACTCTGCCAGAGTTGATGCTGTGACCACTTCTCTGGGGAGCCTGTTCCAGTGCCCAACCACCCTCTGGGTGAAGAACCTTTTTCTAATAGCCAATCTAAACCTCCTCTGACACAATTTCAGGTCATTCCCTTGGATCTTGTCACTGGTCACCACAGAGAAGAGATCGGTGTCTGACCCTCCTCTTCCCCTCATGAGGAAGTTGCAGACTGCAATGAGGTTTCCCCTCAGTCTCCTCTTCTCCAGGTTGAACAGACATGTGCCCTCAGCAGCTCCTCATACAGCTTCCCCTCAAGGCCCTTCATCATCTTTGTTGCCCTCCTTTGGACACTCTCTAATAGCTCTATATCTTTCTTGTATTGCAGTGCCCAAAACTGCACACAGTATTCAAGTTGAGGCCACACCAGTGCAGAGCAGAGCAGGAAAATCCCCTCCCTCCACTGGCTGGCGATGCTTTGCCTGATGCCCCTCAGGACACACTTGGTCCTCCTGGCCCTCCAGGGCACTGCTGACTCATATTCAACTTGCCGTCAACCAGGATGCAGGGGAAGAATCTCCTCTGCCTGTGGTTCTTTTTTTTCCTGGAATATATTATCTAGCAATATTCACTCTTGGAGAGGATGTTGAGTGAGATGGACCTTTGGTTTTGTGCCCTTATGGTTCTGCTTTCTCCTATGGGACTTGCTTATCATTGACTAGAAATCCAGCCTCACTAATTGCTTTCTGAGAACCTTTTCTGGAAACCAGTGCCTGCAGTTATAATGATGGGCTGATTTCCCATCTTCCTGTGGCTTTTGGCATATTTGATGTAAATTTAGGCAAGACAAACTGTGTGAGATTATGATAGGTCAGGTTTATTTATGAGATCCTTGCTCATGACTTCACACAGCTTCTCACTTACCCCTGAGGTTTTACTACCTAAAATTTGATGTCTCTACTAGGTAGGAAGGGAAAGAGGAACAGGCAGTGTTGCTTGTCATTGCATTCCTTCTGCATCACAGCTAAGGGTTGTTAGCAACCTCTCAGGGCAAAGCTTAAGTTTCTTCATATTAATTATCACATCTTCTTTCATAAGCTGACTATAGAAGTGCCCTCGCAGCGGGGAAAGAGGATGGAGTGGGGGGGGGGGGGCAAGTGGACCCTGAACCACAATTGGTGGCCTGCATGGCTGACACCCAGAAACTCAATATGGAAAATTGTTAGGGAAAGGAGAAGAGAAATGAAGAATATTAGTAACAAGAAACTGGGGGGGGAGGGAGT
This sequence comes from Pipra filicauda, assembly GCF_003945595.2. Classification (NCBI taxonomy): domain Eukaryota; kingdom Metazoa; phylum Chordata; class Aves; order Passeriformes; family Pipridae; genus Pipra; species Pipra filicauda. The sequence continues at coordinate 2,728,755 of NW_024104283.1, forward strand.
AATAATTCTGTAATTACTTAGGAAAATTGGCTCTGAGAAAGGTATTTAAACACATTTTTAATAACAAACCTTCTCACTCAGCACTGGTAGCTGTGGAAATAGCGTGTGGTTCTCAGCACACCCAGCGAGTCTCCCAGCAGTCCATGGACAAGCACAGCCCTTCTTTTTCAGCTGCCCTGGAACATATGCGGTGGGTACATTATGCATCTGCCAGAGATGTGCTCTCAGTTGTCCCTCACAACTCTCCTTTGCTGAAGCCCTTGGACTATGATGGAGATTGAATTTCTGGACTGACCTTCCTTCCCTTCCCCAGGGAAGAAAGAGGAGCTGTGGCTTGGGGGAGGCTCAGGTTTCAGAAGTCCTTCCAGTTCAGATAGCATTTTTGCAGACGAGCCGGTTCGATATCAACTGATCCCAATGTTGCAAAATCCAGTGAGGGCAGGAAGGGGCTGCTGACAGTGCTGGAGTCTACAGGAACAGCTCAGAAGGCCATGACACACCCATTAAATGCAGTGTTTTTCTAGCACTTACTACTGCAGTTCAGGAGCACATCAAGCCTTCATGTGCTAATGTGCCAAAAATCAACTGGGTGCAAAGCAGAGCTACACACAGCTAGTATCAGCAAGTGCAGCTTGGGCTTTGCAGAACCACTGACCATGCTATGAATGCAAGGCTCACCTATGGCTCTGCCCTGGCAGGATAGCCTGGGCAGAGGGCACAGGAGGAGAAACTACTTTTAGCTGATGTGGGAGCCCAGCTTAGTCCCAGCAGAGGGACATTTCTTGTCCTGTCAGACAGGCCTGTACTGAGGATTTTGCAAAAATCAGCCTTTAAAAGGCAGACCAGTTGCAGTAACTGCTGGGGAGGGAGGCAAATGGTGTCAGGTACTGTTTAGCTCTCTGTCCCTACATAGTGTCAGAAGAATGGGACAGAAGCCAGAGAGAGTCACCTGGAAGCTGTAATTCCCCAGCAATGAGGACACCAGCTGCCTGATGTGGGTTTCATGGTCCTGCCACCCTCCTGCTCCTCCCAAGCCAGAATGAATTATTTTTAAAAATATTGAGATATTTTGTGACATGACTTCATCTCCCAACTCAGGCAACAGTAGACAATGCCAGCCTCATGTGTCGCAAGGGTGTCCTTATTCTTTCTTGCCTCCCATAGCTGTATGTCATCACTAAGTGCCACAAACCTTCAGCTGTAACATCATTCTAGCAGTGGACAACATGATCAATATGGATAAATATAGTGGTCCCCAACACGCACACACACACACACACACACACACACACACACACACAACATGCACACCCACTGCCAGCTGCAGCTGCAGCCTGCAGACACAGCAGGCTGACCACTCTGAGCTTGTGTTGCAACCCGTCTGGCCTACCAAAATAAGCATATTTACACACCCAAATAAACAGTGGAAAAAGCCCAGCTGAACTGTTGACCAGAAAATGGAACAGGAAGTAACTGAAAAAAAACAAAATTTGCTATATATAAGTCCTGTGGGTTTTTTTAAACTAACTCTCATTGTAATTAAGTACTGAAATACACTTTTGAATTGCTTGAAGCCTGTGGTACCAGGCAGCAAAAGCTCCAGCCTTTCTGAACTGCTGGAGGGGCTCCTCACCCACCAGAGCAGCTGCACCCACTGTCCCTGTCAGTGCCTGCCATGGAGCACTTGTTCCCTTCCTTTTTTTTTTGCTGATCACTTTTGTTTATTCACTTCCCCAGTTTACAAGCACCCTTGGTGTTGCTTGCCTTCAGATGACTCCAGAGAGGGGTTTTGCCAGGCAAAAACATGGTGCTCATGATCCACTTCTGGGGGTTTGCTGAGGAGGAGGAGGTACTGATTTTGTCCTTTTGACTCTGGCCTAGTCCCTTCTCTGCCATTTGGGCTGCTCTGTGAGATGTACATTCGGGAAGTGCCACAGAAGGAAGGCAAGGATGTTCTCTCTTCACTGAACAAGGGACCACTGTCAGAAAGCAGGTGTCACAGGGGATCACAGAAAGCCACCGTCACAGGGGACCCCGGGCCGACCAGGGAGGCCTCAGCTCGTCCTTCAGATGGCTGTTCGCATGCACGGGAAACAGCTCCTTAGGAATGCTAGGTTATACCGCCCCCTCAGCTACCTGCAAGTCACCTTCAGCAGCAGCACCTACGGGCCGAGCGCTGCTCTTGCTTCCCTCCCAAACCGGAGAGGTCTGTGGAGCCCGTCGCCGCTCTGTGCGGGGAGAGGCTGCGTTCCCGGATCTTCCCCCCAGCCAAGCCCTGCGGTTCACCCCGCCCGCCCCGGTATGTGTGCTGAGCCTTCCCGGCCCCGGCTCTGGAAGCTGGGCTGGGCCCGCGGGAACGCCCGGGGGCAGCGCCCAGTCCCGGGGGGCGCTTCTCCGGCCCTCGGCAGCAAAAGGGCTCCGGCATCCAGCATTTCCCTCTTCGGCTGGAAGTACAAGTCTGAAAACGACCCAAGCGGGGAGAGCAGGCGATACCTGGTGAGGAGGAGGCCCCCGGTCCCGCCTGGAAGAGCCGCCCTCCCGGGCAGCGCGGGGACACGTGCGGGAGCGGCCGGAGCGCCTTGCCCGGGGGCTGCCGCTGCCCCCCTGCCCTGGGGCACCCCCGGGCCCAGCTCCGCCCCCCGCCGCGAATGAAGGAGCTGTTTGTGCCCGGGCAGTGCCCTCCCCCGGCGCTGGCAGCACGCCCGGAGCACCCGGCGGCCGCGCGTCGGCCCTGCCGGGGCCGGGCCAGAACTTTCCCCCTTGATATTTCCCCAGCGCGCTCCAGAGGAGGCTCAGCGGGACCCGCTGTGCTGCAGGGAATACATTGTCCTTTTTTCCTCCCTCACAGGCAGTTATGTTCTGAGTGTTTCTGAAGCTGCCTTAGGGTTGCCACAGCGCTTGAGCAATCGTGCGAGCGGTCGGGAGGGGAACTCCAGCCATCGCAGGTCGGTGAGGTACGAGTCCTTGCCAAACCGCAAACCCGTAATGAGCACAGCCAGGCAGGGCTGTTTTCAGCGGAAAAACACAAGTTTGTCAAAAAATAAACCTCTCTGCAGGATCGCTAGGATGAAATTATATAGCATATACCCCAGTTTATCGCCTCCAGGGCATTTGCCTTTGGCAGGACATTTTGGCTAATATTTGACAGCCTGAGCATTCGTCCCTGAACATGCTCATCAGGACAGTGTTTGCCAACCACTCCTCTTCAGCCCTGTCGAACAGCTTCTGCCATGGATCTTCCAGGCAAGTGCCTTTTCTTTATAGCCATTTAAATACAGACCAGCAGTCATCTGAAGGATATCACTATGTACAGCAACAGTGTGCACAACATATGGCAAACTTCTCCCAATCTAGCTGTGTTCTTAAATGGTAAAACTAAAGCCACGATATATTACACGTGTAGGCATAATTCCCCCAAATTATAGTGTAGCTTGATTTTTCTGTGTTCTGAAAATAGGGGATTAAGACAGGGAAAGCAGCAGAAGAACAGAAGTTTACTTGTTTAGAAATGAAATTGTTGATGGGCATGGTGCATTGGTTGTAAAATGAACACTATTCTAAGCCATTGCAGGGTATCTGCAGTAACTTTGGAGAGAATCCTTTCACATATGGAAATTTCCCTCAAATAGGTCGCAGTGCCAGCTAATATTAAAACTGCCTGCTACTTCTCCTCCTGAGATTCTACTGCTTATTGCTGATAACTTTGCCAAATTTGAATTATTTGGATTGAAATGTTCTGTGACAGATGTTGGTGCAAGGCTGAATGTTTCACGGAATTCCCAATGTATCTTTTCCTGAGAATGAGATGCAGGAAATTCAAGCTGATTGGGGATACCAAATCTTATTGTAATGTTATTACATAACAAGAATCTTCTATGGGCTAAAGTATTTTGGAAAGGTGAACACATTGTGTTTTGTGAAAGCACCCATAAGTAAAGTACAACATATTTTAGGATGAGGAAAAAGCTTTTTTCCATGTAATCTAGATATGTGACTTCCTACCACAAATGTTTGTTTATCCATGCAGGCATCTACAGGGGGAAACAATTTCAACTCTTTAGTGCTGCCATTGATTTTCTTACTTGTGCTCTTCCCTAAAATAACAGCACAATATAGATCCTCTAATTCCCAGAGCCCTGATAAACTGAAGATCAGCCATTCTGTATTGAGGCCTTCAAGATATGAGAAGTTTTTTGCTACAGATGTTGGTGTTCTCTTGTGAAAAATGGGAAAAAGGACAAGAACAGACAAGAAGATCGGTGTAACAGCCCAGCTGCTAAAGATCCCCTGGATGTTTGTGTATGTATTATTCTGTGTATTGTGCAAAGTATGTCCTTTTGAACTAACAAATAATTGGTTAAATAGTATTCCAAGTGCAACCTTCACCTATTTGTAGTTTGAGAATGCTCCTGACAAACTCTGTGATAGTGGCTGTCGTATCCTTTAATTTAGTGCAAGTCATGATTTGGGCACTCAGGAAGAGAGCACCAGCCTTCTGGCATAGAACAAACACAGCCCTAATTGTACTTGGAGCTCTTTGTGAACCATGACTGGCAGTGGTATTCCAGCACACCACCAGCCCAGCTCAAGCAGTGCTGAAGAAGTGTTTCCCTTTACCTTAGCATTCCTTTTGCTTTGTATACTCTCCTGAATAGACCCATAATGATAAGCAGAAATTACCTCTCTGAAAACAGGATGCTGACCTGCTTCTAGTCTTGTGAATGACATGAATCATTTATGTGCCACTTCTTTAACCAGTTCAAAGATCAAGTCAAGCATCAGTGTCCATGGCAAGTTACCATTTCAGCAAAAAGTTCAAGATGTGCCTCGTTTTGCTGTTTGCCTATTATTTACTTACTTCTGGAGAAATTCTCTCAATATAAGGAAGAAACCAGTAGTTCTGACATTCCTGTTGAAAAGCTTTGTGAAAATATTTGCTGAGAGATTGCCCAATTATCCCTGGTTCTTTTGCTATGTTCATGATCACCTCAGTCAAAACCACTTTTTAATCACATCACTGGCAATGAGACTGTGGCAAGAATCTTTACAAGAATCACCCCTTATGTTTTTTTCTTATTCCTGTGCAAGTCTGTTCATCTCCACATGTAACATTATGAGGCAATGTTAATAACTACATGCCTGTGAGCACTCCATAGAGGGATCCTACTCATCTGCAACAAACACCTGAGCAGTATCCATGCCTGCGTGCTAGACAGGAATTCAGAGAGAGAAGAGTTGGTTTGTCACTAAATGAGATATTTCCCATTACTTCTGATTATTCATAAACCTAGGTTAGTAATTTATTTGAAAGAGCTGGCTTTGTGCACAAACCTCTCTGCAATCATTTTTTATATACAAGTCATATTAAAAAAGGATGTTTCCCCTTTTGTGGTGTATACTTTTTAGGCTTGATTTTTCTAGGCTTGATTGAGCTCAGTGCTCTTGAAATCAGTATATCAGGGATGATTCAAATTTCTCAACTTCAACAACTATTTGGACCATTTATTACGGTTATTTTCAGGGAGGAACGTAAATCACCTGGCAAGGACATATCAAGCCTTCAAAACACAAATGACGAAGCAAAGTGATGGATGTAACTTGATCAGAAAACATAAGATTAATAAAATAAGAATAGAAAGTTGAGTTACTTGCACTAATTAGAGATTTAAGGGAAGTGAAGAATAAATAGGTTCCTGAGAAGGTCTAAGGGGCCAAATAATGAGGAATAGGGCTATAAATTACTGCAATTCCTATTTTCCTGGCACTGTCTGCCCACTCCAATGCCTGCATGAGGAAGCTACAGTTAGTCTTCACATCCACTGAACACCAAGTGTTCATGTACATTGTTCTGTCATTTCTGTAGTCACCTACTCTCTTTACTGATAACTCATACCCATTCTACAGTATCTGCAGCTATTTTTGTCACTACTGAATGTGTCTGAGGGACTACTGCCCCAGTCAGCTTATACAAATAAAAGCAAAAAAAAATATAATATTCTTTCCGTAACTGAAATGCAAAATATGTCACATTTTTCATGTGCATTTTGTCATAGTCACCATCTAACACATTACCCAAACCTTGGTTTACACCTGCAAACACAAACAGGGAAAAGACATACACATGATACTTGCTAGCTTAAACCATAGATGGTTTTTGCTGTGGAATGCCAAAAGGCCTCTATAAGGGACTGTGAACCAAATGGACAGTTGGTGATAGGAGTTCATTAAATTAGGTAAAGGTGTAAAAATTAAAAATGTGTGTCTGACTTTATTCTTGCCCATAATTGCAGATAATAAATGCACATTTTAAAAAACCATTAAAATATATTGTATTGAATCCACAGATTCTGGGCAAACAAACTCCTTCCTATGAATACATACTTCCTCCATGTTACCAAAATGCACACTCTGTTTGGTACAGAATCTTGTACAAAATTATTAGGCTACCAATACATAGGTGTGCTTTAATCTTTCTTCCTGTGAAAGGTAACAATGCAGATACTAATTGACAGCATTTACTAGAATTTTCCCTGATAGAATAAACTTGTTCTTTTGTGAACACTATATTTTTTTTTTAAATTTTTGAGTTTAATTTCTCCCCTAGGAATCTGTTCTGGGATTCAGATGAGCATCTCTAAGATATTTGAAAAGGGCATAGGATGAATCCAGAGCCTCCTTTTTGCAGGCACAAATGCCTTTCTGGTATGAAGCTTCCATGACCTCACCTTTTCCTAAGATCTTGCAAAAGGCACTCACAGACCTTGCATGTTGCTGAGCCCAGTGCTGTGGAGGCTTCCTAAGTGACTGCACCTAAGGAGTTGGTAAAAATAAGCTGTGAAAGATGCAGGAGAAGGCCAATGAGTCCTGCACTCCATCCCAGCGCTGGGATGTCAGACCATCATCTGTTTCCACAGAGCCACTGCATAAAAGCCCTCAGCCTTCAGGCAGGCTTCACCCCTTGTTCAGACATTCAGGGTACTACTCAGAGCATATGATTACTGCACATAGTTTGCATAGCTTTTTTTTCCTACGTGGTTGTTTAAACTATAGAATTTTGCACATAGAAATTGAAGGGAATTGTTAAAGTAGAAAATAGATCTTTCACAAAGTTTTAAAATAATTATTCAAAATATCAAACATATTTACTATTTTTCATTAGTTATCATTAAACTAATGATAATTGCTCTTATTCCTATATTTAACCCAAAAAGTATGTCCTTAACAAACTGCAAGACTGTCTAATAAAACTGGATATAAGATTTAGGACAAAAACATTTGTCATCATGCAAGAGTGACCAGCAATTAAGACAGGTAAGAATTCAGATTCACTATGTCATAAAACAATTATGTAACTCCAGAGACATAGATCAGCACAATAAATTTGCACTAAGGTAGAGATGAAAAATACAAACATAAAAGAACTTTAGAACTCAGATAAGAAACTATAAAAAATAATTCTTTTTATGAGCAATGAAATGAAAAGATGCCCCACAGGAACAGGAGCATTTGTTCTCAAACTCAGTGCTCTCTTGCAAGAGGATTTAGAAAATCTATGAGTATTGAAAGGAAAGAAATCAACTCACCCTGATTTTGCTACATTTATAGTGCATGACTAGTGTTAAACATATTTTTGTCCATATGGAAAAAACAATCAAACAGAAATGCTAGAGACATACAGAGACACGCCATTTCCTGGTTTTTTTTCAATAATATGCTTCCTCAGGTTAAAGAATAGGATACTCCAAGGCATTTTCTAAGCTATTGATACATAAGATCACAAAAGGTGTACCTGTAGATCAACAAACTTTTTATTTCTAAGGAAAAACAGTAACATCATTAGTTCAGGGAAATTTAGGTGTCATTTGAATCAAAGACCAAATACCAACTGACTTCAGTGACAGAAGGAACTGGGTTTTGGTCTTAAAAGCCACCAGCCAACATTGTAGTCTAGAAATATAATTACAGTTTAGTTTGTAAACAGTATCAGTATCATTGTGCATTTAAGATTTTTCTGTTTCTTTTCTTTACCTTATGTATACTGATTACAGATCACCAGGTCCTGAATCCCTCAAGCCAAAGGAACACAGAACACGCATTGACTGTTCGTACCAGGGTAACACCTTACTTGCCAGTTATTTGGCAAGTAAGGAAGTAGAAAAAAGAACAATTAAAATTATTTTTTAATTGATGAACAATTAAAATTAATCAGTACCTTGTTGGAATTAGACTGTAGTGCTCCCAAAACTCCCAAGTGAGTTTTAAAATAGATGTACTATCAAAAGAGGGAGTACCCATGTGAAAGAACCCTAAAATAAGGAAACAACTTGGAGCTCTGTGTGTGAGAAGGGTGGCTGTAATGGAAGATAGTACCAGTTTAATTCCTTGTTAGGTGTATTGCATGATGTTTTCTTTTTTAGCATGGTTAAACCCTTATTTAAGGCAGGGCATGCAGGGTTTGGCAATAGATCTTGCAGATAAAGATCTACTGTTCTGCTCTGGTAAGTGGAGGGAGATCTGAAAGCAGTGGAAGAATACTAGGTCTGCTCTTCAGCAAAATGAAAAACCACAGCATGTGAGTAATCCGGTCTTCAGTCAACAAAGTATGTGTTCAAGTCGTTCTCTGAATAATGATGGGATTACTCACGGGGTAAGGGTAAGTGCTTTTGCTGAACTAACATATCTGGACATAAGCCAGAGTATTCTGTGCAGGTCTTCTTGGAGGTTTTCTCTGCAAACATTGCAACACCCACAGAACTGTAGGGAGCATAAAGATTCTTTTCTATGCTTTCTATATAATTATCTCATAGAAACTCTCTGAACTTAAACTGACTGAATTTTGCTTGCTTCAAAGCATGTTAGTCCTTATATAGGATATTATTTTGTTCTAATACCAGGACCAAAATGCTACTTGATAATCTAGGACAGTGCAGTGAAGAATAAAATCTTTTATAAGGGGATATAAACCATTATTCTGGTTTCAGAAGTCATTGAAATTAATGATTGTGCAGATATAATTGAAAAATACGGCCATTAATTTCTACAGCATACAGAATATTTATCTGTAGTAATACAGATACCTTATTTTTGGGTACATGGCAAAGAAGTAAACAAAGACTTGTTTTGAGATTGTGCCATGAGAGTAGGTCCCTAAGATGCAAAAAAACCTGATTTCAAACCAAGGGGGACCAAGTTCACACAGCCCAGATAAGAGAGGGCTGTCTCAGCCTCAACACGCAGACAGCTGGTGTGCTGCTCCCCTCAAACCAAGGATGGTCAAACAAAGAGGATGTAGATCCTCAGGCAAGGAAGAACCCCCAGGACTGGAGGTAGACTGAAGAGGGGGAGGTGGGAGAGAAAACAATAAAAGTAGCAACCAGAGTGATGCATTCCTATCTATCAGTTTTCTATGGTCCACAGTCATAAGGCAGAAACACTGCACTAACAAGTAAGTGTTCATGCACACCTGAGGTGTAGCAACAGTGGGATGTTTACAGACACTTTGACTAAAACTACTAGAGTAACTGGTAACTCTTCTATTGATCAGTGTCCTCCAGCTACCATTTTTTAGATGATATTTTTCTAACTGATTTTGTGTGGTATGATAAGGAAAAAATGAGCTACAGATAACTGTGTGGAAACCGTGTCTACTAAAAATTCATTAATAACTAAGTCCACTTCTGTGCAGAGAGCCTGAGTAAGAGCTCTCTGCACTGAAGACTGTGAAGACCTTGATGGAGGCATTTGGTAAAGTTGCTAGTGTAGCTCTTAAAAGTTATAAAAAATCTGAGGCTAGATCTGAGCTGAAATAAGTGAGAAGGGGAGCATTAAAATAACGGTCTGGAATGACTACAACTTTTAAAGGGATCAGGCAGTTTAGTTTTACCTAAACTAGGACAGCAGTAGATCCAGTGAACACTTTTTTTCTAAACCACTAATAAAAATACAATTGCCATTCAACAGAATGAATATACAAGCTATTTGCACATTTTGCAAACTTAGTATTATTTTTTCAGTCAGAAGCTGTGCCATAGAATACTTTCCTCTGTTAGCAATGGTAGAAAATTTGAAAAAAAATATAATAAATTAGTTTAACTTTAAAAGTATTGCTATGACTCAATTCAACGTTAAGGCTTCTCTCTTGAATTATAACTGAGTTTACTGTGCTTTGAAGTCTTAAGCCTCTAACTGTCAGCTGCAACACAATGAGAGCAGAGAGGGCACTTCATGGTAGGTTTACAATTCTAACTGCAGAAAATGTGAAGCAAAGGATTGACATATTTATATATATATATATGTAATCAGGTAGTTTCTGACATTTAGAGTAATCATTCCAACTGGTAACAGCAAGTCAGATTTTTTAAAGTCTGGGTAAGTTTGACAAGGGATCTAGAAATCTTATCAAATTTTCTGCAGTAACTCAGTCCCATGGAAAAGGTTTCATAGTCTTGCTCTATTGAAATAAAGGCAAGACTGGATACAAAGTAGAAGGCACAGATATTATAGAACAGTCACATTTCTTGAATACAAAGATCTTATAAATTAGAGAATGATTAAAATTGGGAACAGCCATTTTGCTGGTGCTTTATTTCTCAGTGCTGACTGTTTCTTGACCAAACATCTCTATCTTTTCTAATGCTGCACCACCATGTGCTGGAGGAGTCTTTCCTGAACAGCTTTTCTTGTTTCTTCCCATTTCTGTAGCTTCCACCAATGTGTTAGTCAATGGTTTTCCCAGTGTTTCTGGAAGCATTATGGTTAATATTCCACTCAGAAGAGCCATGATTCCAACAAGCAACTGGAAGAAACAAACAGCAGCTGTAAAGGTAGAAATGTCTTTCAAGTTGTTTGTAGTTTTGATCTTGCTTGAGAGCATATTTAAAATAAAGCATAAGGAACTGAAATGTAAAGAAAAGATCATAAGTCTTAAATATTACCTATATAAAAGATCTACCTTTTTTTGTTGCATAAATGAAAGATTATGCAGCACAATTTATCAATGAGCAAGTGAAGTGTTTTGTTCACAAGGGATCAATACAGTGCAAACAGGAATAATTCTGTCTGAGGAAACAATATATATTATCTTCATTTTGTATTTCTGCTATCAGGCATGTATTTAAGAACTGATTCTAGGATTGCATACATTTATTTTTACACGCATGTACACAGAGCCACAATTTCCCTGCCACCTGTAATCTCAATTCACTCTCCAGCTCCTGTGTAGCTGTACTTGTACCCGTGTGCCTGTCCCTCCTGCATAGCCAGACTGAAATTTCTCAGTATGGTTCATTGGCCTTGAGCAACAAAGTGCACATCCATGCTCAGGAGATGATGAGCTAGCTCTCAACAAGAATACTTTGCTAAATTCAGTTTCAAAGAACTGTTAGGAGTGCAGGCATCTACTGACAGTTGCACTGGGATCACATTTTGGATTTGTCCGTGGTGTACACAGTTCCATAACAACAGCTTACTTCAGCATGAGTGGTGCAAGGATCAGGATAATGCGGGTAGATAGAGAAGCACACATTTGCTCCAGGAATATTTACTCTTCCCTTTCATTTCTATATCTTGTTCAATGAGAACAATTCACACTTTCCTCCTTTGAGGACAGAACAGGATTAAAACCCTGACATTCCACAACACCAGGTTATAAATGACCCAAATCTCTCCTGATAGAAATGCTTTCCCACAGTACATCATGTCTGGTCTCGGTGTTTTTCCATTCTATGACTCTGCACTTTGATACTGTATTATCTTTATCTCGCTGATTCTCAAGTCTGTCCTGTGTTTAATATATTCTTTCCAGATATGAGAGAGAACATCTGGAATTATTGTGCCTATGTCTCTCACACAGAACTTGAGACAAGAACTGGCCAGCTACCATTTGCAGCTAAGCCAGACTTTAAGTCAGAAAGGTGCTTTAATATCAGAAGTCTCTATTGTAACTTTGAACAGTTCTATTTTCATGTACGTGCACTATGCTAGTTTTGCTTCTCTTCCCCTCCAAAATGAGAGGACAGTTTCTCTCAAGCATTATTTTGAGAAGTAAAAGTCATGCAGTTGCATACAGTCCTCTTTTTGCACTTGCATTAGATATAGAGGCTGACAAAATAATAAAAAAAGGCAAAATACTGCTAAATACTGCAAACTACAGTGAAAATAAAATAGTCATGCTCTTACCATGAAAATTTAAAAAAAAAAAAAATCCTAACAGTAATAGAACCACTGACAAATTGAGGGAAATTCTTGTAGACATATGTGGCAAGAGTGATATTTAAAAATATATTCCAAAACACTAAAATCTCATCTCTGTGTGTCAGAATGCTTCTCTACTAATAAAATATGATTTTCTGCTATGGGAAGACAGGATGAAGTGACACATGGCAGCTATTCCACAGTAACCTCTCTCATGCACATCCTTTAGCCTCTCATAAGTTTACATTTGAGGATATTGCAGCCTGTAAAGAATATTGAATCTTACAGACACCCATACATTTGGAGTGTATGAGAACAGGGTCACTACTTATACCCAACGGAACAAGGTTAAAGCAACACTGTGTGCTTTAAATATGTGTGTCTTCTCTGTTTCAGTTAGTCTTTTAGACACTTGGCATTCTTCTCATGTTTTTCTTCCTCATGAACCTACCTCTTATCCCCCTGAGAACTCTCACTATTCTGTAAGCATGCACATCACCATTTTTCCTGCCTTTTCAACTTGGCTCTCATAACTCTATTCCATCATGTTTTCTTCAATTCTATGTGAAAAGAAGATTTTTCTGTGTGAAAGCTGATGCATGCATGTAATTCCTGCATTTCCCTTCTCCCTGACTCTACAAAGCATTTTCCAATATTTCCTATGAAAGACAAAATATGAAAAATTAAGTCACAGTGTATTTATTCAAGGGCTTCTCAAACATTATCTGCCTTTTCAAGGGCAGTAGCCACAATTATCAATGAAGTTACATTTAGTCAAAGCAAGTCTTTTGCTGTCTTATCTTGGCATACTGCTTCATAAGGCATCTGACATAATTTAGCCCTTTGCTTGCTCATTACAAATATGTAAATTTTGTATGTATGTACTATTTTAAACATATGATTCAGTATCAGAAAATGTTCTAATATAGTCAAAAGCTTATGGAATAAAGTGTACTATTGTACAAGATATTTAAGTACATTTAAGATGCACTGAAGTTAATTTGACAGGTGTACCTTCTTAAATGAATTGCATTTTCAGGGCCTTAATTTTTGAAATCTGACTATCTGCTTAGTTAAACTCTCAGAGTACTCCCAACACTTCAGTACAGCCAGCAGCTTCTACTATCTACCATAAAAAACTTCAAAAAAAGATGAACCATCATTTTTCATATGTCCTCTGCCTTTCCTTGAGCAACAATTTCACAGTGGTCCAAGACCAGGACTTAATATATTTAGTCTAGAACAAAAGGTAATTTGAATTAAATATCCCTAAAAATAATACTTTTACTTCTACTTCAACAAAAAAGATTAAATTTTGACCTGAAAATCCACTAGTATTAGACACAGTATTTGCATTCATTTAATTTTACTGACTTCATTGAGGTCTTCTTAAATTTCTAATTTATGTTTTTTCTGAGAGATAAATCCACTCTGTTAAAGGGCTACTGAAACATAATTCTTACCAGTTAAAGGGCTACTGTAACATAATTCTTACCCGCTGAGAAACAGGAATAGGTTATACATGGAGCAGTTGCTTTACTGTACGTTTTCTATAAAGTTGTCACATAAAAAACATACTTGTCAAGTTATTCAAGATTTATAGTCATTCAAATGAGATACTTGCAGTACTCACAGGTGGCATAACTGTACAAGAGGCAGACTGTCAAATAGCAGTATTGACTGCTCAACAATGTGTAGTGTATACAATAGATCAGTGTGATGTATATCAGTTTACTCATAAATATAATCCATTTTATTTCATTTCCATTCCAAAAGGCTTACTTGACCTGAGACTTGGCACGCTATGCTCCAACACAAGACAAGTCCATTTAATAATCTGACAAATGCTCTACAACAGGAGCTAATAATGGAAACATATTCACTGTGAACTACTACACAACTACAAATACTCTGGATAATTTTTGTACACTGAGAGTTGTTCATAGCTGAAATAATTCCTGTGTTTATACTGCCATTTGCGCTGCTCTCCAGCATGTTTGAGCATTCCCCATCTGTAGTTGAACTGCAGCACTTCTGCACAGATACTGAAGCTTATCTCATCCAGTAGAGGCAAAATGCTGACAAGAGAAAAAGAATGTTCTCCCATGATCACTCTACTGTGCAAATGTTTCTTTGTCTTTTCTGGGATGATATTTTGGTTTGTGGGGGGCCATTGTTAAGAAAGAAAAAATTTTTAGGAGCTTGAGGAGATAAATTAATTTGTGGTCTTCTTCATCCTCTTAGTTTTTATCCAAAACAACCAAAAGTAATTAATTTAAATAATGAAATTAGCTTACAAGAATTCTCTGAAACCAATCTCTACCATCTATAATTGGAGATTTTATAGTTGCAAAATCAAAAGGGCACAATGCACTTTTTCAGGAAACTCCAATGTGGTGGACAAAATTTGAGTAAAAATCCAGGTTAAAGACACATCCCATTACATGTTCATCTTCGGATATGTATCATCTACATAAAACATCAGTGTGCTAGTAACAGTGAATCCTAAGGGGTTTTTGAAAGAATTCAAACTATTTTAAATCAATAATAAATTCTTCTTTACTTAAAATTTTGATATAAACTTTGTAATTCCTTCTGGTTTGACATATATAGGCATAATTTAGCCTTCAAGGGAAAAAAGGGATTGAGTAGCTGCAGGACTTCTAAGCAGCAAATGCTTCATAACAGAAATGCAGTGAAGAAATGTGATTCATCTGTAAGCAGGAAATACTTAAAATATTTTGTCCAAAATGGATCTGCTACATAATGCAGACAAAATGCCCAAAGTCCACAAAGGAATGGTTCCACCTCTCTTTTGTGGGGCAACTGGTGGTAGAAGACAAAACCTAATGAAAACATGACCTGGAGTTACCTAAAAAGTAAGGTGTGCTTAATGAATACAAGGTTCTGTTGCTAGTCAAAGCCACCATGAACCTCATCAATATACCATTTTCTTCTCTTTTTCTGTCTCATGAATTGTTTTGTTCAGTTCTTGTAAACGAACACAGAGAGGGACCTTTGGGGCAGGTTTGAAGACCAGGTGTAGTAAGCACAAAACATTCTTGATCTTTTGGAAGGCTATTCCAAAGATGTAATGTCCCAGGGAAGCTGTGGAAAATATTAAGGCATAGTGTAAGAAAAACCAGCCACTTGTGGTGAGTTCAAGAATGGAAGAACTATGCCTTTGAAGAAGGGTGAGAATAAGTCAGGAGCATGGTCAAAAACTGCTAGGCCTGCAAGAAAGTATGGACTATGACACTTCCTAAATGTTACATGGTAGATGCAGAATATTTTAACGGAAAATATTTTTATCAATTTTATTCTAGGATTCAGTGCATAAATATTTTTCTGTCTCCCATCACAAAAACATTTCAGAATATTTCAGTGACTCAAAGTCTCCCTTTTGCTTTAGCTGCATATTTTTAACAATATGAAGCGACTAATCTTTGGGACTTAAAATTTTGAACAAGAATGGCTTACTTAATTTTCTTTTCAAAATAAACGTTCAGCCTTTGGTTCCTTTGTCATGTAAAAAACATACTTGGCAAGTTAGTAAAGAGAAAACAAGTAACACATACACCTTTTCAAAACCAGAAACATTCACCATAGAAATAAATACTTACAAGTGGCATGAAAATCCAAACGCTTCTCAGATATACACAGAAAGGAGCAACCACACTTCCTACACGGCACATCATGCTTCCACTTCCAACAGCAAGTGATCTAGACTTAAAAAAATTTGATTAAGAATTCTAGCAGATAAAGGAAACAATTAGAAATGCACAGACACTTAAAACATCAGTAGGATTTGTGTCTTTAAGCAATTATACTAGGAAGCTGTCACTATGCCAAGGTAAATTTATGTTGTAGTGAAATTCAGCTGCTTTTGTAATTAAGATTAAAAATATAATCATCATTCAGCGCAGATCCCAGGATGAATAACCAGGACTTTTAAGAAAGGCATGAAAAATGTTTAAGAAAGTATTGAGTATTCTTCCAGTTCCCCAATGGAACCAATCGATGCACATGGAATGGAAAATGAATAAAAAAATGAATAAAAAACTATGGTACAGCCAAACACCAGACAACTCTGAACTCATCCCATCCCAAGTCTTTGAGATCACCTCCACTGATGCCAAGAGCTGCTGAATCAGGTGCAGAACAATAACAAAGGGAATGAAATAACATCCAATTAATGAAAAATACATAACTGGTGAAAGTTCTTACCTTACAATTGTTGGGTACAGTTCTGCTGTGTAGAGATATATAAGGCCAAATGCCACACCTATTGAAAATTTTCCAGCCATATTTGCTAAAATAATTAATATACTGAAGTCCTATTGAAAGAGAGCACAAATAAATATATCACGAGAAAATAACACTTTCAAACATAATTGAAATTCTTCAAAAGTTGTGAACCTTAATAAGCAATGCTTATTGCTTGCTCTTTAAAAATTGCTCAGTAAGTTACTAATGTCCATATCACTCTTTACCAGTCCTGTTCACTGAAGTCTTGGGAACATTTTACATGTGACTCCAGCAGTGACAGTGAAACCTCTACTGAAAATGCAGAAATCTACCTTTGACTGGCAGCTGCAATTTAAAATCAGCCTTTGATCAACTATATGGTTTAGAGAGAGCAGCTGCATCTACTGGCTTAAGAGCCTTTAAAATCAATTTCTGCTATAGGAACACTTTCAACAATACGTGACTAACCTGAGGTATGAACATAATTAAAACACAGATCAGTGCACTTAAAATAAGGAACGGAATGAGTGTGTTTCTCCTTCCCAGTTTGTCCATCGCAACGCAAGCAATGATATAGCAAGGCAACTCCACAGCACCTGTCAGTATGAAATTGTTTTAAGTCATGGTTACACATATTCATGTTATAACTCTAACTTCCTCTTTATGAGGATTAATTTAATCTAGGGGATAATAAATATGTAAAATCTAGAGATAACCAGTGTGTTGGGCTTGTTCATTTGGTAACAGAAACGGTGACAGGAGGCAGAAAATGGCCTTAAATACGGTAATGAGAGTGGAGAAGGACAAGGGAAACAGGTTTCACAGAGCAGAGCAGCTCCAGTTCTCCTTGGGATGGAAAATTACAGAAAATATCAAGGCCACAGTTCTGCTTTTAGGGTATTGGCACTTTTGTCTTAAAGCTGTACATTTGCTGCTCTTCTCCTTCAAGTATTTTCACAACAGCTCAAGTATGCCCACAAGGAATATTGTTAGTGTCATACTGACACACCTCTCAGGACTTTCTAGCTTCCACCTGGACACAGAATTGAAGGCACAGGTGCCTCCCCCAGCTTCAGCTCAAAATCATCCCAGAGTAAATGGCAAGCAAGGTCTCTCCAAGTCCAGTTTTTTGAGTTAGCTTCACAAATACAGAGTGCAGTTCCAGCTTACTCTCTTCTCTATAAAAAAGAGGGCAGCTGCTTACAACATCCCACTCTTAACACAGATTGTCTCTTTCTAATGTCTCTTTCTGGAGAAAAACTTCTGTAGGAAGGAACTGGCATTTGGCGAGGACTGTTCACAAATACTGTATAAACATGATCTGCCCCAAGACAAATGATATTGAGCCTAAGCCACTTTGGACATGTTTTAAACCAATTTGCTCCTGAAGAATGCTACTATGTCCAATGTAAAATCAAGGACTAACATAAGATACAGCCCTGAACGAATATGCCGCATTCCTTCATTAAGTGCGTATGGCATGTCATTACACCTGTAATATCAGGAAACAATTTTTTGGGCTTGTGCAATTATTGTGTTTGTTAGTCTGCTAAAGTATTTTTAGAAGAGGTGGATACGGTTTACTCCAACCTAACATTTTAGTTATCTGTGCAATACTAGCTTCCACTCTTCAACACATCAGTCTAACAATACACTGTAATACATGACAAAACAAACTGAATTCATGAGAGCCCCAGTCCTTCTGTGTGCTTATGTACATGATCAGTCACATTCGCTTCACTGAGAGTACTCAGTAGCACAAAGCAAAGCACATGATTTAATTCTTTGCTGGTTCAGAGCTACATGTCTGATCTAGAGTCCTCTGAAGTCAATGGAGTATTTCCACTGATCATAACAAACTTTGAATCAGGCCTTGAATGCACTTAACTGCCTTTGTAAACAACAAACAACTTACATACCAGAGAAAGATTATACTCAGAATGATAAAATAATATTACAACTTAATAAAAAATATACTTTTGAGAAAACTAAAATTAGTCTTGCTTGTGAGAATTATGAATCTTTTTTACACAGACAAACTCAATATATCATGACTGTAAGGGATAAAAAGAATAATTTTTTTCTCCTATTTTCCTAGTTTGTGCCTTTAACAGTGCAGGGCAAATTTTGTGTTGCTCATCCGTTTCCCCTGGTGTTTGTGTGGATCTGCTACATGCTTGCAGGGCAAAGAGGAGACAAGCAGAATGCGGTTTTACAATCAGAAAGACAGATAGAGAAGAATTTTGTACACCATCAAATTTTAAATTCTCTTTTTTTTTTTTTTGGAAACAGATTTGGAGTGAATGATATTCCTGTGTTAGTCAACTTTATGAAGAGTTAGCAAGAAGCTTTTTGAACAAGGCTCATAATTGAATGAACAAAGTAAAAAATTGGCTGTCAAATCTATAGACATTTCTGAATGTTATGTTCCAGTTCTGTCATTAACAGAATAAAGTACAAAAATATTTACCTATGAGAAAGAGATTTAAATACTCGTTGCCTCCTAGACTGACAGAACTGAGGGAGAAGACGTAGTACCCTAAGCTCCCAGTGAACCAGATCAGCCAGACCGTGATGGTCCTTCTTGCAATTTGCCAGTTACAGAACAGGTCTAAGATGTTGTGCTTCTTTGTTGAGGACATGTCATTTTCACCCGTTCTGCCACTGACTGGATCCTCTTGTTGGACTGAGCACAGTTCAGAAACTTTGCAGGGAGTGTTTACTTTATTCCATCTCGCCATTGTATTAATCACTTTTTGTGCATCTTCATATCTTTCCTCTGACAGGAGCCAAAAAGGTGTTTCTGGGAGCATCCAGCAGCACAAGACAAAGGGAACAGTTGCTATGGAGAGAAATATCTGATAGACCCACCAGGTCCGAACCAGAAATCCCACGAGTGCCACAATCATAATTCCCATAGCAAAAAAAGCATGGACATGCATAGAAGCCCAGGTTCGTGCTTTAATGCCAACAAATTCAGTCACATAAACAAAAGCCACAACCAGATAGCCACTTGAAACCTGGGGGTGTGGGAGAAAGAAAAGAAAAAAAACCAGAGTGAGTTTTGTATGTGCTCTCCTTGTGCACCAGCAGTAAAAACAAAGAGTAACAGTTCCACATTTGTGTACGCTTAATTGCCACAGTGCCGGCCTGTCTCACACTGACAGAAAAAAGGCAACCCTGAAAACTAATCAGCTGGAGGAAAAGTTCGCTCAAACCTTCAGACTGCCCGGACACTGTATTTAAAAGTATGAAGTGAATTTGGATGCTTCTCTGTAGTGGGGGACAGCCAGCAAGAGATACCTGAAAAGGAACCTAATTTGATGATGTCATTAAGCCCTTCCCCTCCAAAAATCAGGTCCCTTAATGACATCACAAACTGGATGCTCAGGAAAATGAGGTCCCCTGAAGTAATCCTCACTTCTGAAAATCCACTTGACCTTGGCTTTTAAGTAAACTATTAATAACCTGCATGTCAAGGAACTGCAAATTTACTGAGAGTTACCTTCCACACCCTTGTAAATGATCTCATTAAATCAAATTTTTTACAATTATATATATATATATATGATTACAGGTTCTCATATGTTATGCAGTGAATGCAATTACTGACATGTTCTGCATGATAGTATTTTTTTATTGAATATATATATTATTGAATATATATATATTTCAATTTCTCTAGCAACATCAAATTCATGGTATCTCAAAACATTTCCAAACATAGCTAGAAAATATAGACTAGAAAATATTTCAGTATATTGTTTTGATTAATCAGTTTTCTGGTTGAAAATATGAAAGTTAATAATCTCTGATTCTGAACCCACTGAAGCTGACAGGAAAGTTGTGCTGATCTCAGTAGCACAGGGTCTAGAGCTTTAGGCCTGCATCTTGCAAATCAGTCCCAGTGGCCATTTAAAACCTGCAGCATTGGTCTGGTCTGAGCTTTTTGCTTTTCTAAACTACCACCGTCCCTGGCATCAACAGCCAAGGAAGTGAGTAGAGGGACTTCTTTAGATCTCACTGTTCAAGGCTAAAATTATGTCGTTTTTCCTGCTAGGAAATTCTTCTAAGCTCTAATCAGGCAAAGGGAGCTCCAGGTGCAAGGTTCTGTCTTGACTAATGCGCTGTCAGCAGGAATAAAATAAATTATGTGACTATTTTCAAATATCTAACCCACATTAAATAAGTTACATCATTTTTTTTGTGTGATGGCATTCTAATTTCTGTATGCATTATGTGGTGAAAAGCTACAAATAGTACATTTTTGGCTGTAAAACAGTTATTTAAAATTGTTTAATATGTATAAATATTGAATATATATCAGATATGGAATACATACCACACATATATATAAAAGTATGTGTGTAGGTATGCATAAACATATATACTGAAATACTCTTAAGTACAGCATAAAACATCTAGCTGTTAAACATATCTACCTATGTATTTAGTATTCCACATACAGCTTAAAAGACCAAAGAGATGCATAGAAGAGAAAACGTGCATCTCTCCTCCATCATTCAAAATGGTAGAGATAAAAATAATATTTATTATAGATTTGCTAGGTTAAGAAAAACTATACTCCATTTCTAACAATGAGGAGAAATGCAACTGCAGCTGCAATGCAGAATCCAGAGTTTGCTGCTCACACTTGGTATTTAATTACCAGTCCAGCAGAGGTTGGGATGGAGGAAGTACCAAACACTGCTTCATACAGACGCTTTCTATTAATTCAAAGAGGAAAACTGCTGTGGTCCAAGAATATTCAGACTCTCCCTGCTCTGCTGAAATAAGTGCAACAGATGGGGCTTTAGAATAATGAAGTAGGGGAGAAAATAATAACAAAAGGGAGGTTTTCCTGATAAGGGGTAGGAAATGACACGTAAAAAGAGCCAGGGTGATCATCCCTTCTTACCATAGCAAGGAGAAAGCGCACAGTCACAAAACTGTAGTAGTCAAATGTGAAGGCCACTGCAATGCCAAATACAAACTGACCAGCACTTGTGAACCATATAACACGCTGTCTTCCCAGCCTGAAAATCACAGCAGTAATACAATCATGAAAAACCACAAACATTCTATTAAAATACACCTGCAACTCCAGAGAGCCTAGATGGAAGTTTAACAACTCGCCACAGAAACTCTGGTTTAGTTACCTGTATTAATTTTTCAGTAATTCCAACTTCCAAGGAAAAGGAAGCTCCTATGAATGGAATGTGCAGTGAGCATTACATATGTTCACCTCCAGTTTCAAGTTGAACTTCTGCATAACTGATCTGCAGATTTACTCAGTCTTCTTTATGAGGACATAAATCACTTTTTCAGATATTTTATATTAAGTAGCCTTTTGTTAATAATTTCTAACAAAAGTTAGCTGTCATAACATGCCATCTCTTGCCAAAGTAACAACCAATTTGGATAGTAATGAAAGGCTTCTGTAACATATCTTTGTACAGTTATTTAAAATTGAATTCTCTAATAAATGGCAAACACACAGTTCCCCTGAATTTTCTGATTGCATCACAGCACACATGCATGCGTATACAAATACAGAAATCCAAGAATATAGTATACTAACGGCAAAAAAAACATGTCAAATAATAGCTTCCTATCAACACATAGTAGTTTCCAGTGTAAAAGAAGGGCATTTAGTAAAAAAGAACTTCTATTTGTTTTTTTTTTCTTCCTGTATCTCAGGGAGAAAATATCCAGAGTATAGCCAGTTGTCCCTAAACAAGTGAGCACATGCTAAAGACTCTATTGGAGATTCATTACATTCTATCTACAAATGCTTTGTAATACAAAATGTGTGGAATCATTT
This sequence comes from Pipra filicauda, assembly GCF_003945595.2. NCBI lineage: Eukaryota > Metazoa > Chordata > Aves > Passeriformes > Pipridae > Pipra > Pipra filicauda. Next base: position 2,751,019 of record NW_024104283.1, read on the forward strand.
TTCTTCCCTGATAATATTTTCTTGGGCTCTTACTATCTGCTCCATTGCAAAGAGATTTTCGCAAATGGAGATATTACTTTTAGACAGAGAGGTTGAGGACTTTCAGGGGCGTGGACTCCTTTGTAATTTTATTCTTCTGTGAGTATTTGGTACTCCATTAAAATTCTTCCTATTCTTCTCCAACCTGACCTGGAGTCATGCACATTTTATCTTTGATTCCTGCCAGAAAAGATCCCAATGAGTCTTAGCTATCAGAGCTCTTCTGTTGGGAAATCTGTTAATTGGTAATGGGAGGAACACACAATCTTATTTCCCACCAAGCCAGGATGTGTCAGAAAATAATAACTTTCAGCTGTAAAATCTACAGTTGTAAATCTGCAACTCAGAATGTGTGTATTGTCTTAACTAGCTGTCCATGGCTTGAATTAATGGAAATGAGAACAATATGATCCTAACCTTATAAATCATGTCTGAGTATTAATTTAAAAAGTTATGAATGATTTAAAGGGACACAAAACAAATGTTGGCTTTATATTCTGGTTTTGTATTAAATATGGTTTTACAAAGCCTTGGATTGGGAGGCAGATTGATTCCATGTGTTCTAAAAGCCAAATTAAAAAAAAGTCATCATTACTTTTGAATTCCCATTTTGTAACTATCACACCATAGTGTTGTGCTAATGAAGGAAAATCAGAAAAAACACGCCTGATCTCCTTGTTCTGCTTATACTGTTAGATGTAGGATAAAATGTCATCCTCGACCTAACAGAAATGTCAGTCAACAGGCTCCTTTACAGAAAGAGAAAAATAACTCTAAACCAGCCTTCAAAGCAAAACACAGGTACATAAACTGCCTGAGACAAAACCAAGTACAAATGTGGCTTGGATATTTGACTGTCCTATGGATAAAGGGGCACGGCTGAGTGTTCTCCTGAGGCAGGAATAAGTCTGTTTGTGTTGAGAGAGAAAACCAACAGAAACAGGAGGATACAGACATTCATCCTGAATCTCATTGCTTCTGAGTCCAGCTCTTATGTTGGATCTCAGTGAGTGATCTAAGATAACATCCAGGGAGGAAGCATTGGACAGGAATGGGCTGAAGGACAGCCTTGGCACCGTAAGCATGAGATTGCTTGGGATGAGTCCCTCCATGGACTGACTCTCCTTGTGCTCAAACAGAACGTTATACATGCTATTAAATAAGTGAAACTACAGCACAGCTCACTCACACCCCTTTTTTCTCCTATCTGGACTAACCCTCAAGAGACTGAAGTTTAAGCTAATTTTTCAGAGAAAAACTAAAATTGGAGAGCAAGGAAAAATAGCGTATGGGTGTTTATTTTAAGAACATGGGGCTTGATCAAACCCTTGAAGCTTTTGCATCAGCCCCACTGAGCTGTATTCATGACAGAGGTTAGGAAACATGATTTTAAAATACATTACACATAATCTTCTAGAAGGCGTTCTGTCATTTATCATATTACAAATTAAAAATCAATATTTCCACCAGGAATCTCTCCTCGTGAAAAATGAGGTGAAAATCTACTCCCAGGTTTTACCATTGCTATTACAATGAGCTATTGCTATTTCTGTTAAAAATAAATAAATAAATAAACAAAGAAATAAATAACCTAAAGGCAAATACTAGCTGCCCAGGGGAATTTCAGAGATTAAGGCCTAGAACAATGGATGACATAAAGTACAAAAAAAAATTCTAAAAGGAAATGACTTGCAAAGACATTTTAAAATTAGTACTTGCTATTGGAAAAAGATATTGAGTTAAACAGATCTGTGAATAAAGCAATATCCACACTTCCTGAATTTTGAGCACATAATTATGAGTAATTATGAGTGAAAACAACAAAAACACATGGAGTTACTGCAGTCTGAAGCTACAGTTGTCAAAGGATAGCACTTTACCTGTCAGCGATGTCACCAAAAATCACTGCTCCAATCAAGACTCCAAGCATGAATGTAGGCTGGATTAATTTTGCAAGCCATTCTCGGTCACAGACCAGATCCCACTGCGTAACAACAGTGCTCTTCCACTTTGTATCATCATAGAGAAATCCATCGGAACACGAAAATACAGACTTGTTGCCTTTGTATTCATATGCCAGATCCAAACTGACTTCTCGTTTGGATCTGCTGCACTGATTAATTTCCCAAATTTCTCCATTTTCCAGCTGGACTACAACATAATTTTCTGTTGATGTCCATAGTGTCCAGATGTCCTGTATACTTGATGCAGAGGAGTTGTGGAAAAGAATATTACTCACATTTCCAGGGAACCCACATACAAAGTTAGGAGTAACAGCCATGAACACAGATGCTAAGTAATGGATACCACATGACATAGCTTGAAAGACAGATGCAAAATAAACACATGCTTGAAATCTGTAAAGAGAAAGAAAAAATTTTACTGAAGAAAAGCCCTCTATACATGAAAAAAAAAAATCAACACAATTGTTTTGTAAGATCAGTAAATGGAGACATCATTAGGGTGTCTAGTGTTTTGTTGTATAGTGCTGCTTCAATATTTGTTAAGCCCTGCAAGAGACCAAAGATGAGAAAAAGATCCACGGTAATCTATTGCCAGGAAATAAATGCTGCTCTCAGTCATGTGTTTAGTCATAGAGAGAAGACCATTTAAAATGAAACAATTCTGAACTTAAGCACTTAGTTTGAAGCAACCTTCCTACCTCCAATTCTCTGTAGCACATCCCCTTAAAATAGGGCCTGAGATTACTTGAATGGTTAGAAAAACCAAAATGTTACAACTTCAGGTTCTTAGGGTTATAGATATGTGCATCAAATAAAACAAAATAAACAGATTATGCCCCTCATTTAATCTATTTGTATATCTGTAATTGTATTCCATCTACCATCTCTCTTTATTGCCTCCAAAAGACAAAGAGAGAATACATGTAGACACAAGCAGAAGAAGATAGAATCTGAACAATGTGAAATGTTTTGTACCAAAACATAGCTGTGAAATGGGTTGGGTTTTGGCTTAAACAGGGTGTGCAGTTATCTGTTAAAGATTGTATCAAAAAGCAAACACGCTAAAAGAATGTTTTATGTGTAGCCTGAATTTCGGCATTTTAAACAGCTTTTGAGACGTGCTTGAGATGCAAGTAAATCTTAGTATAAAAATTACACATGTATTCTGAATTTCAAAGGCTTGCAATGAACTCTAGTATCACTGTCTGCAAATTCTAGAAAGTTTCTGATAATTTAAGCATAAGGAGTATTTTCCTGAATTAAATGTTTAAATTGTGCATATAATTAGTACAACATCTATTCATAAAAAATCAAAATAGCTTTGGTTTCTCCTCCCTTTTCTATTTCCTGAAGGCTAATCAATTGCAATAATTTGAAGAAGCATTCAATGAGCTTCTATATATACATCCTTACTGCATATGCAGTAGACCTTAATTGTATGAAACAAAAAGCAGATTTTTTTAAATGACCAGAGGCTATCTCTGCTGAAGTCATAGGAAATGATGTCTAAAACCCTGTTACCTTGAAGTGTCTTGTGGGAAAAGTCAAAGCAATTCCAATCTCTGTAACAAATGTGGTCTCTCAATGCTCCTCTCCAAAAGGTATCTAATCTAGCCTGGAATTCCCATAATAAAGATTTCAACAGTACATAGCCTAGGACTTTTAAATCATCTACCATCACAATTTCTAATTAATTTCTAAATTATCTTTAAGCAGAGTATTTAAATAGAATTTACTGGATACATTGTCCTAATGTCCAATTAACCTTTCCAATTAAACAGTTCCCTTGTATAACACACCTCCATTCACCATCCTCATTCTCCTTTGCCTTTTACCTTGTGATTTTTATATATTTCCTTGCTAAATGTAAACCCAGTTGCCTATCCCGTTCTTCCAATGACATTTGACATTGTTGTTGTTCTGATGCAGTGCTTTTTATCCCCCTTCCCCTTAACAAAAGCTCTATTGACTGTTCCACAGCAGTCTGAGGAGTGGATTGAATTGCTAAACCCACCATGGCAGTCCAAAAGCTGGCTCTACTTCCCTCTTGAGGATACCTCAAGGCAATCCTCACACAGGTGCCACGCTGCTCTTTCAGAATGAAACTGAGAGATATGGTCAAGAGAAGCAGAATGTAACCACAGTAACCCTCAAATCTACCAATCCCCTCTCAAGAGAACAGCTTCTTGCAGACTAAGTAGCTATCCATAAACCAGAGCAAGGCTGAAACGGCTCTGAAAGGCTTTTAGGCTATCTTGGACCACAAAAAAGCAAAGGTTATTTTAAAATGTAACCTTTGTCACCCTATTGATGCAGACAAATATGGTCAACAACATTTTTTTCTGTTCCTCTTCTCTAATTTCATTTTAGCTGTTCCCATCAAAAGACACAAACTCATTTTAAAAATAACAAAGCACAACCAAATTCAACAACTTGGGCTATTGTTGCAGTATGCAGAATGCCTGAAATCAGGACAAGAAGACCTCTAGAAAATTAGTAAATTAAACCCCTAGAAGCTGTGCTGTTACGTCTTCTACTACACACGGAACCAGGTTCCCCAGTATTTGCAACATCTGTCATTATGCATCAGAAAATTGCAATGTCAGATAGCCCAATTGATATTTCCCAGACAGAGGAAGAAGGAAGTAATTGCAAACCATACATACTTCTTGAGTTTCCCAATTAGTTCTTGCAATACAAGAAATATCAGGTTCATCATTTCTCTTCTGCCCAGTAAGAGTGAGTAGGAAAAATATATTTATATCCTTTTTTGTTGGAAAGGCTTGAAGGGAGATAACAACTTGTAAGGATACAGACTGAGAAGATGGCATGAAGCAGTGGACTACATTGATTTTTAAAAACTCAAATCCCAAGAGTATCACCAGGGCTATGATTTGGAGCAGGTCTAATTAATCTCTGCTCTAACTACTCCCTTGAGAGTTTTATCTTAACTCTTCCTGAACGCTTCTTGTGATCATACTTCAGTAACCATTTTGACAGACTGCTCCACTGCCAAATCTTTCTGTCAGAAAGTTTCTCGTTAAATCTAATCTCAATGTCCCCTTTTCAAACATAAAACTATTACTAACTTACAAAACACCCTTGTGCAACCTTGAATAAATCTTCCTTGTCTTTTATCACTTCATTTTACAGAATTATCAGTTATCCCCCTCCAGTTACTTTCTACAGCCATACAAATTACAATTCATTACCCTTTCCTTTTCTTTATGTCCTTTCTTTGTTTCCACGACTATAAAAAGCAGTAAAGGATTCATTTTAAAGAAATGAATAAAGTGTCATGCCATATTTCACCTATCTTTCAAGCGTTTAACTTAGCACTAGATATAACTGATTATTGTAAAAGCATTCTTCCCTTTCCAGTGTTATGAAAATCTTATTCAGTTCCAACAAAGAAATCCACTCTGTACCCTTATTTTTTGCCCTAATTTCCAGTACCAATGCTAAGCAAACACAAAAAGTTAGACAGAATGCCATATAGACATTAATAGACATAATTTATGCTGCATATGACTTCATTTAACAACAGGAAGACGTGTTTTTACAGCAAAATCACCCTAGTGCTGCAGAATTTTACAGGATGGATTGCACTGCAGTTCTTAACATCTGACTGCTCAACAAAAGAGCCAAGGAGCAGGCAGGGGAGCAGGAATAGGGGAGAATAAGGCCTAATGTGAAGACATTCCACACCACACTAATGGGCTGCTCCCCTGCCTGTAGAAAGTATTTACTGCTCTCTCCAGTAAAATTCCACACGGGGTTGGCTAAGCCTCTCTCTGTATATATACATACACAAAACACACAGAAAATATCCTGAAAGCCCAGTTTTGCCATGAAGGCAAAGTTCATTGCTGACTACAGCAGTGTTGTAACAGCACCCCCACTGATGCTAGATTGAAAAGCCCAATCATAGGAGCTGCTGACTATCTTCTCTGGGTAGGAAGAGTTCTTCTTCTAGAAAGGTCAAGAAACTCCTTAACTTGCAAGGTTACCAAAAAGGAATTAATCAGACTGTTAGTGACAACATATAGAAAGCATGTAGGGAGGATGATACGTGGAATGGAAAAATACTACAGGTGCATGGAACTTTGCTTTCCAGAACAGCTGAAGATTGAAAAGGGACAAAGACACAGATCCAGCCTGATGGTAGACAGAGGTTTGCTGGAACAGAGGTTGAGGCAGTAGAGAGTGCTGAGTGAGGAAGAACATAGAGCTGCTGTCTTCTCTATGGCTAGCCTGTGATCCCTCCCTTTGAACCTTTGGGTGCATGAGTTTTATCTCAGACCTCTTGTTGTGGCCATGTTGATGCTCTTCCCCAGTCTTAAAACCCTGGGGCAGCTTCTTGGCCCTTGCTTATGTGGTGGCTGAGCAGCTTCTTGTCCTCACGGGAGGACGCGGTGCTGGGGGAGCAGAGCAGGTCCGGGTTGGGCAGCCTGGAGCAGCCCCCACAGAGGCTGTGCTGGGGCAGCAGGTGACAGCAGAACCTATACAGGTCATACACTTCACTGACCCTGAGGCATAGGTTAAAGTCTATGCTGTCCTTGATATCTGCTGTAAATTATTAGCTCTTTTCCAAAATCCTTAATTTAAGAACACCAAACTGATAAGAAAGCCCTTAAAAGCTTAAATCTCTCTATTGCAGACAAATATGTACTGTAATCATTTTATTAACCTCATCAAACTCCATTTAAAAAGTTAGATTTCCCTGAATAAAGAAATACTGTTGCTCATGCATCAAAATGGTAAGAAAATACCATTGCGGGAGTAATAAGTACTATTGAAATTCATCAAAAAAAACAAAGTCTGAAATTTATTTTCCCAGACTGATTTCAAAAAGGACAATTTTTGACAATGGTATTTTATATACCAGTCATCTTCCCATACACACATTAGATTACACAACATATATTGTTGCAAACAGTAATTTTCAATAACATATTTTACAGAGTTGTTTTTTTTTAAAACACACGCTTTTTGCAATTTTTTAAAATGTTCTGTGAATATGACTGTCCTAAAAGGTATGATAATTTCTCTCAGTGTTTTTCCATCTCTTCAGTGACTTGCCATGGGAGATAATTATTTGGCAAGTACATTTTGTCACTCTTGCCAGGAGTGTCAAATATAGAAGTCAAGAAGACTTTATAGGTTACTGCTCCAGTATAGAGACACTTAACGAATGCCAGAAGTCAAATGAGCCTAAAACTATCTTCACAAAAACCTGAGCAAGACACAACATGAAAATGTTCCAGTCTTTCTTAAAATATTTCTGTAAAATTTCTCCACAGTTTTTTTCCTTTTGTTTTTCAGTTTGCAGCTCATAGTAAAAAATTATTTTTACATTTTCTATTTCCTCTGCACAAGTTTTAAGATCTCACCAGTATGAAAAGCACTCATAATATCATGTCAGTAGCTGAACTGAAGAAATATTCTTCCACAAAGGCAATGAACTAGATCTCATACCACTGTTGCTCTGGCTGTAGCCTTATGACACAACATGTCTGTGGCACTGTCACTGCAAAAGATTTCCTCCCTTCTCTTTTCCCACTGTTTATTCATCCTCTGAGACACAGTCTCAGTCACAGTGGTATTTTTTTGTGGACCGTCTGGGAAACAGATCTACTTTGAATAAAAAAGTCAAAATAGATGATGAATACAAAAAAAAATACAAAACCCCCACAAACAACAAGCTAGATTAGTTGCTCAATCTAATTTATATTGCATTTATGTAAATAATCTGCACCAGTCTATTTGAAAGATGGCAAATCTGGCGTGCGAAAAAACTTGAAGTACACATTGCCATATATATCTTGGAGACTAAACTCCCAGCCTCACAGTACTTCTACCATTGTCAGTTACTGCAGTGCACAGCAGGGACAAAACTTGTTGTCAAACACTAACTTTATATGAAATAAAATGTGGTTCTGATAACATTTCCTTGTCTGTCCATCAATGAGAGAAGAGGGGTATTACTAGATACTCATCAAAAGCTAATACAAACATTTGAAAATCATTTTACTGTAGAATAGACTCACAGCACTGTTCTGTGATTAGCAAAATATTTGTACTATTCCATCGACTTTACAAGAACTATTTTTACTGCTTCTCTTCTCAACCACCTCATTAGTAAATTGCTTAAGTCAGAAAACACAGTAAGTTTTTGTTGTGCAGTGTACACTCGACAGGATGGATTCAGTGGAAAGAAATTTCCAGATATTTACTATTTCTGAAAGAATTTGTGTTCAGTAACCACTTTAAACTCTGTATTTCATCCTGATTTTTTTTAATGTGAGAAAAGCCATTCAGCATTCTTTCCACTCTAAACCAAAAAGCTATGATGCATTTCCACATTTATTTTTTGAGAGGAAAGGAGCTGAATGTGACTCAAGAGTATTTTGGCTATGGTGCAGTGATACAGATTTGGAAGCAGCCTTAAATATACAATATGAACATCTTTATTTGACTTTTGGTGTCAAGAATAAACTTCCTTCCCTCCTAAGGGCAGTTGAAACTATGCTCGGACTTGGTCTCAGCCCACATGAAAAAGATGGTTATTTCCAGAATTTGTTTTCAGAGGTAGAAGATGCTGTGTTGAATGTCCAGTTTAAACATATCAACAGCACAGATGCAACAGGAATAAGGAAGCCTATAGAGATCAGGAAGACCCCAGGAATTATATATCATCACTGATGACAATGTGTGCATCAACGTGCAGTCACCAAACAGCAGACACTTACCAAATCATTTTTACAATCATTTAAAATTGATTCTCTGAAGAATTCACTTCTATCCCATTAAGCTTATGCATGTTTCTCTTTGATTAAGACAAGCCCAGCATTCGTTCACTAGAGTCAAGAAGAAAAATATGTTGGCTGCTCACTACTGCACATTTGGTATAACAGCCTAGATGAAGAAAGTCAATCAGTGTGAAAATAAAGAATTAGTGGTACAGAATTAAGGGCCATCCTTTTAATGTTTTTTTAAACTAAATAGAACAGTTCTTAATGTTTGACTATCTAAATCAGGCACACTAGATTCCTGTTGTCACCTGTGACAAAATAATCTAGTTGATAAATATTGCTTGGTTTAAATAGTTACTAAGTTCAGTAGCACAGCTTACACTTATGGACTCACAGTAGAGAGAGCAGCTGCTGTTAAAGATGCTCTGATGTTTCTTGCTGCCCCTCTGCCAAGGATTACTGCCCCCAGGGGAGAGCCAGACAGAAGGATGGTGTGTTCATGGCTCAGCCACTCCAGGGCAACACCCAACCTTCTCGTTCAAATGGAGTGAAACTGGGCAAGACACAAGGGCTCTGGATTTGCACCAAGCTACACATAAACATTACACTTTTGACTTTCCTGGGAAAATAGCCTCTGATTAAGGGGAAACACATCATTGGCAGCAATTCTCACACCTTTTGATGGCAAAGCTGGAGTCAAGTCTATTTTAATGTAGTTACCCACTTGTCTTTTCTGCTTTAAATGTGTTAAGGGTATGTATCAGGTAATTTAATTAAAAAAGAACACGAACATGCAGTTTGTAAGTTATTTAGCTTTGTTTTGGAGTTATTTGGCCTAGTGTTAAACACAGCAGAGTGGTTACGCTTGAACAGTAGTAACACTTCAGGCTCTATACTTGGAAGTTTCTATTCCGGGAATGGCATTTCTATAAACATCTACCATTTAGAAAATTAGCACATACTCTGCATGATATATTACCAGCATTACTTCTCACAGGGAGAACTCAATTCCAGTTTCTCTGGTAGCACTGTTTTCTTTTAGTCGGCCTCTCTTTTGTGGACAAATCCAAATTAGGTATTTCATTCTTTTCCCTGCTGTACTATTTCCATCGGTTTATGTAAGCAAATCATTTCACATTATAACCTGTAAAGTGCCTAATAGAATTTAAATGTTTTTATTGAGATTCTATCTAATTATAGACATAGGCAGTACTTCATGTATAAACTATACAATTTCGTTCTTCCTTTCCCATTTAGGAAATCAGATGTTTTCTGCATGTTACACTGCTGACACATTGGACTATCTTCAAACTATGGAAGTTTACTTTTATTGTATCCAGTTTTTTTGTTCTGTCTATAATCCTGAATTAAAACTAACTCATTGTCATAATTATGTTCTTACTTCTTTGTTATTCTGTTTACATATTTCTATTGCAAAACTCTGAATCTGGTGTAGCTAAAGATACAAAGGCATGGATTGAATATCTACTTCACAGTGGTGAAAACTGTCCATTCTGAAGCAAAGAGCAAGTCACCAAACACCAAACTATTCTTTAAATACTGATTTGCAAAGTAATTAAGCCTTACAGTTGTCACAGTTATATTATGCCTTTTAAGAACTCTATTTTTTTGCTTGTTTCCTGTTCATAGTAACACCTAAGAAGATTCGGATATAGACAGCTCATTTTCAGTCTGAATTCTACATAAATTCTCTACATACCATGCCACACATTGTTAAGCATACTACCCAAGGCTTTAAATTTCTGTATTGGAAATTTAACTCCTTCCCACTTGGAAAATGATTGTAAAATTTCTTACTCTAACAGGTTTTTGAAAGTTCTCATGGGAAAAGGTAAAATAAGTAAGAAATCTGGTAACTAATTTAAGAACACTGGACATCACTTTCCTAGCAAACGCTTGTAACCATTCCTGTCCATACTAGTATCTTCTGAGATTTCAGATAGAAATAATAAGGACTATTAGCTCCATGGATCAACTTATGCTTAAATAATTTCTGTAAATACTTGATAGAAATGTCATGGAATTTTGGAGTGGTCTATTGTGTCTTTCTTCCTTAATATAAGCAATTATTTTATCCATTGCATTACTTGTGCAGCCTAGAATATGATTAAGTTGATTTGGCCTATTTCTATGGGCTACCTAAAGCACTATTTTACCTACATAATGTGTCATTTTACTCTCCCTGGCTCCATTTGCAACTGTTACAATGTTTTTTGCTAATTCTGACTTTCACCCCAGTGACTCTTCATCAAGAGCGAAACAGAAAAGCTAAAGCAGATACTTTTATCTTATGAGCTTTTTATGAATATTTCGCTAAAACAAAATATCACTTAACAAGATGCTACATTTAGGGAATTAAGTGTCAAATAATACCGTCTTCTAAAACCTGGGACAAGTCAACATGTAAATCAGGACATCCCTTTAGAAAAGGCAACTCAGTTTGAGCCATAGATTCTTTTCTGCCAAAGAGAATATTGCCAGTTGCAATTCTACCTGTACGGAATCCTAGAACTTGCAATTCTGTAGCTCTACAACTTGAAGAAATGGATTCAATTTAATGCACAGTCTAGTATGGTCTTCTATTAAACTTGGGTTTGCTTATGTATGGATTATTTAAGTACATCCATATTTAGCAGCTGTGTTCTACATTCAAAAAGAAATTAGCCTCCACACCAACAGCTTTTCTCTCTCTGTGTAACAGAGTAGCTGGTATCTTCTACAGATGTTGCTAAAGCCCAGTTAGGACATGGAAGAGAGTAAAATATCTCCTTTGTTCCTCTCTTTTCTGGAGTCTACACCGATGACCCACCAAGAGCTCATCAATGCTTGCAAGAGCTCACATTAGTATCCCTGACAGGCTATCCTCTCCCAGGCAAGGCAGGTTATCTCTAAACCCACATAAAAGAAAGTTACTGAGCACAAGAGGACTTTCAGCTTCTTTTGCAAGTTCATAGCTCACCTTCCCTCCAAACTGTACCTCTTCACTGCAAATGTGTAATCCACTCTTTGCTAGAAGTCCTCAGTTCTTCTCTCCAAATGATGATGGGAATCTGCCCCATAATGAGACATTATTCAATGTTTAATTGCCACTGGAGAAGTTTCAGTTTGCTTTGTTTTAATAGCAGCCTGGTCATGAACTTCTGTCCAGTTTTTGTTTATTTATATCCCCTTCTAGTTTCTGTCCTGGATATTGGTTTTGCTAGCCTATGTCTTCACAGGACAAGAAAAATGTTTTTGCCTTCTCTGCTCTGAGAGATTTAGACATTGTAGAGTATATAAAATAGTATGAAATGAAGAAAATTTATTTAATAGATCTTGGATATTTGATATACTGCCTTTGACTTTAATCAGACAAAGAGTTTTTCTACAGCTTCTCCAAAAAAAAACCAAGTAAAAGTCTTCATGGCATTATTGATCTTTTCAAAGAAAAGTTGTTTCATTAATTTTATTGGTCATTTATCTCTTCCATGATCAACAGACAATATTTTATATTGTTCTTGATTTCTCAATGGAAAGCAACCTTTTCCTTTCCTGTCATTCAAGGAAGGTGATTCTACTGCCTTCCTCTTTAAACTATTAAAATTGGAAGTGATTTAAATTAAAAACAAAGAAATGCAAATTACAGATTTTGCTGTTGCCAAGGCTAAGAATGTACCTTGTCTTCTTATTAAATATACTCTATAATGTGCTTTTACCTGATCATAATTTCACAGTACTGTCATGTTCTTTCCTTGAGTGCCACTTCTCTTATGGTATCTCATACAAGGGAATGATCTGGAATAATGCTATATTCTAACTTTACATAAATATTTGCAAACAATACACAGGTCCCATTCTCCACAAGAATAAATAAGCTGGATTCTGTTCAGACCTACCAGAATTCTTCTACATAAATCTACTTTAGTACTAATTGCCCCCTGTATTCTCAATGGGTGAGACAGAACTGAGGTTGGCTACACTAATCTACAAAGGATGACAGTTCTCCAAGGAGCCTAAAATACAGGTGTAAATGAGATAAGGTCCCAGTTGTTCTGACCCTGGGACTTACATGAATTATCTCTCTCAGAAGGGTCAAGCTGTAACAACTTTATGGTATTTCACCAGTTCTAAAGATGCAGAAAAAAAAATCAAACAACAGTTTGTTCTGGAATATGAGACATGAATATAAATTGTTTAAATGAAATGGGGTATCATCAGTATAATCACCATATATCCAATGGCCTTGTGTAAGAGAATGCTTGTGGATATTGCTTATCTATTATTGCTCATTTTTTACATTTTGTAATTGACTTTCTCTCTTACACTAGACAGATATCCACCAAATGATGTATTACATCATGCTGATGGATATGGAAATATTTATTTATAGAACAAGGGCTAAATGAATACTATCAGCAATATTTTCTTTTTTTCATTTTCATTATGCCTACAATTGAATGGCTAAACAAATCTATTTTTGCCTACTCCTAAGTGATGGCAAAAATCTTCCTTTTTCCTCCTCAGAAAGTTGCAGGGTTTATTCCCTCACTCTCCAAAAATTGGGGATCTCCACATTTTCAGAATAGACTTGATCTCTTATTTCTCTGATCTTAATGTTCCCCACAATTCACCTAAATCAATCTTTACTGGAATTACCTGTATCCGAGATCCTGATAGCAAGGATTGCTGATGGAGAGTCAATGTAGCAAGCATTGTAACGACAGTACTGTCGCATACATGACAGTTTTTCTGATGTGTGACAAAGAGAAATGCAAGGATCTTGGTATCTGCTTCAAGTTTCTTGAGACACTGGCTAATGCTATGACACAGAAAGTGTCCTGTCACACGCATTTCCCACATCCCAATCTCCTAGTGAAGACTTAAGTAGTTAATTCAGGTTGAAAGTAAAGAATCTGCATGTATGCTGTACACTTGGATGCAACATCCTGTATACAGTATGCAATCCATATACATTTACAGTATTTCTCTAGATCCCTTTTTCACTCAATGAGGAACCACAGACAAATATAGGATTTACCTTGTCCTAAAGCACTATGTGAAGTAAGACAGATAGATCATGCCCTTAACTGTCCAATTGTCCCTCTTGACAAGGTGATAATTACAGATGTCTGAAGTTTACACTACAGGCCTGTAAACATAGAGAGATGAGCTCACTAGTGCCTTGATTTGGACAGCTGATTCCCCACACAGCTAGAATAGACTTATACAGATAGAAACTTAGATAATTCCAAATCTCTTTCACAATTTAGAGGAGAAAAAAGTCACAATATAGCTGAAAAAGTTCAGACTGTCACATATAAAACCCATTTAAATGGTGCTGAGCTCCATCCAAAGAATGATGATGATTGCTTTTTATAGAGCAGCAAATTATTCCCATTTCCTTGAGGCACCTTTTCAACACTTCTTTTCTACTTCTTGTTGCCTTATTGTCCCTTCCATCTATTCTCCAGGGTTTGTTCCTGCCTCAGCACCACTGCTGTGGCTGCACCTCTAATGCTGCTACCTACTACTAATGCCTCCAAATAATAGGAACAAGAAACCTAACTTCACCTCTGGATAAAAACATTTTCTTGAGGAAAGGGTTCAGTCTATGATCCAATGGATGGTACTTCTAAATTCCTGAAACCATATTTTCTTTGCATGTGATTTTCAAAGAACATCTGCTCTGAGTGAGGTGGTCACTACAGTCTGGCTGCCAATGTATGATATTAAAGTATACATTAGCTCTCTAGGCAATTTCAGTAATTTTCAAAGACAGATGAGATTTCTCTCCAAGTATATGGACAGTTTGGCAGATCAGCCATCATTATTAGTACTTATAAATCTCCGTCTTCTACAGTTTGTCATCACGCTTTTTCCAGTCTTGCCCTTGCAGCCAAGATATAGCTACCTCAGCAGTTATCTGCTCTGGCTTGCTAATTTTTCCATATTTCTGAGAACTTGAGACTCTCATGTTCTTGCTCAGCTGCTACAGTTTCCTGCCTCAAGCTACCTTAAACATATATCTGTATATATAGTAAATACATAGCTGTATGTGTACTCAGTTCCATTCATATTGTGTATCGCAAAATGATGGCACAGAAATTTCCACAGAATGTGCTAAAGGCTTCTGGGGTCTTAGAAAAATCTAAATTTAATGGTGTTTTCTACTTGTATGATTTTACTTCCTGCAATAAACTGGTCAAACTTTCTATATGTAAGACCTTTTATAAAACATTTCCTTTCAATTTTGAGATATCTTAGTACTGCTGAAAATTATGACTGTTATGAGAAAATTATTGACAGAGCTTTTATAGGAGTGGTATCCCATTCCCAGGCATTGTATTACAGGGAACACACTGTCCAGTGCATTATGTATTTAATTTTCATTCACACCATAATATTTCAGGATAAAACAGCTGATCGTCAGCTCCTTGATGTGTGTGATAATTGCCTTATGCTGCCATAGCTATGTCCATGCTACAACTTTATCTAGAAGCCACCCTGGGGGGGTTGGCAACATTTCAGAGGTGCAGTCTGAACCTCAGCAGCTGGTTTGCAAATCATAATTGATTTACTAGCTTTAAGTTTCAGTGTTATTTGCACTGCAAGTTTTAGCCTTAGAGAAGTAATGGATAGTACAAGTGTAATTTCATCCTGCTTTTATTTAGTCATTTTTCTATTATTTTAATCTACTTTTAAATCTAGTTCTATCTAGTTCTAGTTTTCAATCCAAAAACAGGCATGGCACCTCCAGGCTGAGGCTGCCAGCACATTCTGAGGCAGTACATTTTTGTCTATGCAGATTTTGCTTTACACCGCCTCCAATATGACCTGGATCCCAGCAAATACTGTTAGTACCTCTTGCAGACCACACTGTTAGTGCATTGTCACCATTATCCCGGAACACTTGCCAGTATCCAGCTTTGGTTCTGAGTCTTGAGAGTATTTCCACTTTCGCCTAGTCAGGCATAGATAATAAAACCTTTGTTTAAGCTGCTAGAGTTTGGTCTCTGAAAACACATGGGTTGTCACGCTTCTCCAAGCCATTCAACCAACAGGATTAAGTATAATTTGCAAAATATCCGGACACACGCACCCCAAAAAAGGGGGGAAAAAAAGAAATGCAGCCATGTCCACTTATTTTATCCTATGAACATTTGAGATGAGCACAGATCGACTCAGATGCTATTATATAGCATACTTATGAGATGAAGAACACTTATCAAGCATTTCTGTCAACCACCACCCCTGACTAAGAGCCAAAGGAGGACTTAGATTTGAGATTCTTCTGTCTGGCACATTCTAGTAAATAGAAACAGCTGTCCACTGATACATTTTGAAAACTGAATGACAGATATGTTGCAATAAACCTTTCCACTGTATAAAGTAGCCAATATATGGGGGAAAGAAAACCTATTTTCTTTGAAAACAATCTCTAAACCACAGCACTTTGTTCATCTTCAGGAAACTACTCAAAGCTTAAACAGAAATTCATATTATATTGTTTAAAAATATTGATTTTGTGTAGTATGTACTAAATACTTAATGTATTAATATTTCAGAAAAATCTTGTAATGCTTTGATTTTCTAAGTTAAGGTTAATCTTCTGTTCAAATGCAATTGCCTGTTTCTCCGTACTAACTTGGAAAAGGAAAACCAGTTTCTTTGCATGTCTAGCAAGCACACTTCTCCACACAAAAAATGTATTTTTGTTGGGAAAGAACCTTTCAAGACAGCTGTAAAATACTTGAGTTAGAAAAATCATTGCTTGAAAATGTTCTTATTTTCCTTTTGTGAAAAGAAGTGGTGAGCATGATCTTTGAGATACTTGGGACTCTTTGTTATTTGATACAAACCAAGAATTTCTGGAAATAACATGTACACAGCACAATTTGCAGAAGATGTAATCTGATCACACAAGCTGTGAGCTTTGTAACAAGAGAGTGGATAAGGGCAGCAGCATGAAAATAGGAGCCTGGAAAGGTTCTGAGGTGTGAAAAGATTAGACCATTCAGTGTAGGGCTTTAGAAGTGAACCAAGAACCCTACAAAGGAGGTCAAAGAGAAGTGGCTTTAATACTGGCTGTTCAAACATTGCTACTATGGCACTGATCAGCAGTGTCTGCATTGTAGAAGTCCACTGAAAGAATCTCTACAAAAGTCAAGCCAGTTTTTGAGCTAAGCAGAATCTCTTTTCTCTTTATAAACACTAGAAAAGTTCAAGGGAAATTAACAGAAAATGTTGAAACTGCTGATAAGTGTATTAATCTCTACTAAACTCCATGTTTGGCTGAAACATCCAAACAGGCAGTCTTGTCCCTCCTCCTCACAGCAGCCATTGCTAATCTTGGTTTCGACTGCTTCTAAAGTCCAAATTGTAGCAACTCCACTGATGAGGAAACACGTCTGTAGAAGACAACAACGTAAAGATGTCAAAACCTGAATACATGAACATTTCAGTAAAGAGCATAATTTTTTAATTTATTAGATAATCTAACTACTAGTAAAACATATTGTTTATAAAACCAACATTTGAAAATCTAGATAACTTACTCGACTTGGTAAAAGACAGAATATTCCAAAGGAAAAGGCAATCTTTTCAAAAACTCCGGAAATACTTTATTACAAAACCTGGAAATAGTGTCAGTGACACCCAATCTTCCCCTCTCTCCCCGACAGTTTTCACCACCTGCTTTTAGCTAAAGCATAAGCCAAGATTTGAAAACTGTTAATCACAGGGGAAAAGCTATGTACCATGTAAGCTGCATCTCATAGCTACCAGACGTTCCAGCTAGGAAACCAAATCCTTACGCTCATCCACACTTACCATAAAGGGTACCTTACCAGATTTCTCTCTAGACAGCTATTCCTGATTAGATCATGTCTCCATTCAGCACACTGCCATGGTGTAGATCAGAGTTACAAAATACATAGCCGGTTTCTCATCAGTAACCAGATAAGCAAGATTGGTATCCTTCTGGTAGACTAAAGTCACTGAAGTTATTTGAAGTCCTTTAGTTTAGTTGGGAATTAGATGTGCTAGCAGTGTGAGCCAGCCAGCCAGGTCCTAAGGCTCGCCTACCTACTATGCACACACTGGGTTACCAACCTTGTGCCCATTAGTCATGTATCCCCTTTCCCAGCATGGGGCCTGCAAATGACAGCCAGTGTCTGTGCCTGGTTTTACCTGATGGGCCCCTGAGAGGGTTTTTGCAGTGGGAGTGGGTTAGCAGAAAGGGGCTAAGGCAGGGGACTGAGGGGGAGAGCCCAGAGGTACAGTCTGGCAAGAACTGCTACATGGGAGAAAGGTGCAGTTAACTGCAGGTAAATTGGGAGTTTTAAGGCCTGGCAGCTCATTAGAGATGAGGCCATCTGAGGCAGACAGTACTAGTTTTTTGTCATTCACCTCTGCAACAGTGAGCAGTAATCTCATGCTCCACACACAGACTCAAGATCAATGTTTGAAACAACAATCTTGAATTTATAGGCCACAGATGCTACCCATGCCCAAATTCAAAAGAGGTATAAAGTCTTCCTCTACTGGCAAAGGCTACAGAAGTCATAATATTTTTATGGTTGTTCATGCATGTCTCAAGACCCCAATAAGAACTATGGCATCACTAAGACTTGTGAAAGAGAGTCCAAATGGAAAGCAAAATATTGTCAGCATCCCTGGGAATGTCAATTCTGTAAAATTCACAGTCTTAATCAATGTTAAAGGTTTATATATTATGTGTATATTAATAACTTATTTGCTATATAGTATTATATATATACATATATATATATACATATATATATATACATATATATATATGTATATACATATATATACATATATATATATACATACATATATATACATATATATATATATACATATATATAAAATGCATACATACTATTTCCATATTTATATATGTATGAACAGCTGCTCATTCTCTACTGCATCTGTCAGATTTTAGGAAAATCAAAACAGTCTCAAAATACTAACAGTCATGCTTGGATTGTTCAGAATCTGACTGTCAAATCTACAAAATCTATATATAGTGCATAGGTTATATGGGCCTCATGAGAATTGCTTGAACTGAAGAAATGAACGATTACCTATCTGTCAGTGTCCGGATGATGCAAACTGAACAGAACTAACTTCATGGTTACAGTTAAGAACTACTTTTTCATATGAAGGATGATCATTTATCTAGCACTATCAAAGCATTAAATAGAGTTTTTTTACAGTATTTTTAATTGGGTCTATCCACCATAAGCTACTGTCATACTTACTATTGTACTATACTACTAATGTGGTCTTTGAAATCTCAAACAGCCATGAGTCTAACAGGACTATGCAAATTTTGGCAGCTTGCCGTTCGTCTCAAAGCTTCTAAACCTAAAACAACCCCTATTGAACTGCATATCAAATAATTTGGTCCCTAGATGTGAGGTTATGGTTGTAGAATTGTTCTCCCTTTAATTGCAAATAGTGGTTGTAAAAACTTTATCTAGAGTATTTATGAATGTTCTCAAGTAGGAAAACTACTCCAGTGATTAGAAACAACTACTTTTGTGTTACTTCGGTATTCAGTGACAAATGCCTGCTTTCCACAAAGAGCACACGAGACAGAAGAGCAACAGCAACAGCAAAATTAATTGATTGCTAGAATTTCTCTCCTAATTCACACAGAACAAGGTATTTTTTGTTGCTGACCCAGAACTGACAATGACTGAGATATTGTTCAGATAGATATGCCTGTAAGTCACAACCTAGTCAAACATGTAACTTAAGCATAGGTCCCAGTCAAGAAAGAAAGTCTTTCCATCCTAACCATCTGAAGAGGCTATTGATACCCACCACTACTGCTTGCACATGATATTAAGAGCCTCTCCTGCTGCAGAGTTCAGGTTTGCACTTCTACCATTAACAGTACCTCCTGGCTTTGTCCAAAATGCTGCTCCTGCCTGCCCCTGAGAGAAGATCAACATTGTCAGTTAGGCTGGCTCACTGGTCACTGAGCTAGAAAGCACAACACTGCAATTCAACAGCTTCAACTCGTAGCCAAATTGTGACACATGGGTCTTATTCCAGCCATCTGCTTCAAGGAGCACGTGCCTGCAAAACCCATGATGATCAGCACATCACGGAAGTGCAGGAGAGAACTCACTGTGAGGGCGTGCACCCATTAGCCTTACAATTCATATCCTCTAAAGCTTAATTTCCTTGCCAAACATTTCTTCTCCATTACCTGCTATATAAGCAGAGTCTCATATATCTGTCCTACATCCACATCTACAGAAGCATACACACACACACCCCCCACACCCCACATCTGTGTACCCCATCTAACAAACCCAGAACTGTATACACACACATCATAGCCACAAAGCACATCAAAGGAAACTCTCTACAATGCATCACACCATGTACCACACGGATAAACCTTTGCTGATAAGGATGTATACATATACTCCATATCCATGTATCACATGCAACAAACCCAGCTCCAATAAAAACACATCAGGTATTGCACCCAACAACCCTGTGCCCCTAGGCAGAAACAGCCCACCTGAATGCCACGCAGAACTCTCATGCGTGCTGCTTGTGCCCTTCTG
The DNA here is from genome assembly GCF_003945595.2 of Pipra filicauda. NCBI lineage: Eukaryota > Metazoa > Chordata > Aves > Passeriformes > Pipridae > Pipra > Pipra filicauda. Next base: position 2,771,389 of record NW_024104283.1, read on the forward strand.
TCACCTCTGAAGTGCACAGGTTGTTCCACAGCCTGGGGCTGTGTGTGTGTGAGTACACACACGTGTGCAAGGAATGTGTGAACATTAAATGTCTAAGAGTGCACGTACGTGAATGTGTGCGACTGCATGCACGTGGTGCCTACAGGTGTGTGAGCCTGTGTGTGAACGGGTGTTGTGCGGGTGCATATGTGACCGCGGCATATACAGAGATGTGTGTGCACGGAGTGAGTGGGCATACCGGTGGATCACTGCATGGGTATGGAACACTGTACACGGGGGTGTGTAGAGTGCTGCGCCTGTCTGTACAGTATTGTTCGTACCCTGGGGCGCAGTGTGTGTAACCGCGTGTGTAGTGCCTGTGCCAGTTTCTGTGTGTGTGACAGCCTGTGTGTGTGTGTGTGTGTCAGCGTGCGAGTCCCTCGCAGCCTGTGCGATGCTGTGAGTACGCGCGGTGCACGGCAGTGTTTCCCCGTGCGGTGGCTGTCAAACCCTGCCCGCGCGGGTGCCCGTCAGTCCCCGCACGGGGATGTCGGAGTGTGACCGCACCCGTGCCCGCCCGCCCATGTGAGTACCTGCCGAAGTGTCCCAGCGAGTCGAAGAGCCGCTCGGAGCTGAGAGCCATGGCCGGGCTGCTGCTAGCCGGGAGCCTCGGCGCCGCAGTCCCGGCGCTCCGGGGAAGAGGTACCGTCCCGTCCCGTCCCGTCCCGTCCGTCCCCCCGCCCGCCCCCTGCGCCCGCCCGGCCCCGGCGGGACCCGGCCCCGCCCGGCGGGCGGGACCAACCGCCGCCCCAACGGCCGCCGCTCCGCGCGCCCGGCCGGCAGCGGGAGCAGGGAGCGGGGCCGGGAGCCGTGAGGGCCGGGAGCCGTGAGGGCCGGGAGCCTTGAGGGCCGGGAGCCGCGGCGGCCCTGCGCTCTTCGGGGCGGCGGGAGCAGCGCCTGCGGAGCGCGGGGAGCTGGGCCGCCCCTCCCCGGCGGCCCCGGGCCGTCCGCAGCCCCCGCGCTGCCGTTGCGGTGCTCTTTCGCTGCAGGGCGAGCGGCTCGACCTCCCGCACGGACCGAGCGCCTCGGCCGCTGCTCTGGGAAGGATGGGCCGCAGCTCGTCCCATCGGGCAGAGCCTGCAGCCCGCGCTTGTTTTCCGCATTAAAATTAAATTAAAGTAAGCAATTATGTGCTTAAATCGTCCTGCGACAATCCAGTAATCCAATATATTTAGGCTCTAGTGTATTTCACTTGGACGTTTTCAATTAAAGGAGGGTAAAACCATTTTTTTCCACAGGACATTATCTGAATCATTTTAGTAGCCTTATAATTTGCTCTTTTATTTGGATACATTATCTTCTTTTTTTTCCCCCTTGCAAAGTTTTAGCACTCAATGTAAAATAGAATTATTATTTAATAAAGGTAAAATATGTAATGTGTCCTGTATCTGCTTGACTGTCATTAGTTCTCCAATTTGTAATGAAGCCTCAATTACATTTGGCCTTATTTTTCTGCCTTGACCAGAGTACACCAAGATAATCAACTTGAAATTGTTTGAGGATTAGCAAAGCGAGTTGCAACAGAAGACCTTTGTAATTAACTTAGCGATGGGTTTTGTTGGCACAGATACCCTCTAGCAGCCAGTCACTCTGGGCTCTGAGAATTAGGCAAGATAGAGGAAAAAAACCCAACTGTTGCAGGTGCTCCTCATACTTAAGGTGTTTCCTCCCTAGAGTGCTTTATTTCCCTTCTAGGGTAGATACAAGTTGCAAGTTGTCCCTGCTCTGAGTGAGGAGATGGACCACGTCTTCCAACCTAAATTATTTTATGATTCTGTGATGAAAGGCACATTTTTCCAGCACCTTGCATGATCTCTTTCTAGACTGCTCTTTCAAAAAACACAAGAGATCGGAAAAAAAAAAAAAAAGAGGCAATCAATTCAACCTTATTACATGGATACTTCATTTTTTAGGAAGCACAGAAAAAGCTGAGAAGTAAACCCCAGTTAAATCACTTGAAGTCAACCTTCCGTTTCCAAAACCTGACCCAAACCCTTCTGCTACCACACCCAGGCTCCACCACTTCACAGGGAAATGTGCCTTTAAGAGGCTCTGGCACCAAGCACCACAACCGCTCCTCCGTGCAGAGCAGATGTTGGGGCTTCAGGGCAGCAATCTGTTCCAGTGTAGACCTGGAAAAAACAGATGTTTGTCAGGCTCCTTGGCTCCGAGTGAATCCTAACTGGACTGACAAAATGAGCAAATGAAATGTTACACAACTAGGAAACTGAATAATAATTTCAGCAGAGGATTGCTCCTCACATCTAGGCCCCTCACCTCACTCAACGGTTCTGAACGCATTGCTACATTTGACAAAACTGCTCATACATCTCCATACATCTGCAAAGGACATTTTTAACACTGAATCTAGAGTTTGTAGCATTTGCTTTCTCAGGATATGTAAGCCAGAAAGTCTAAGGATAGATTTGCTTGCTTTCAGTAAGAATTTTTTGATTGCTTGGGTTTTACCTTGTAAATATCAGCATTAAATGTAATAATTCTGGGTTTTTTTTTTTTAGAGAATAGTTTTCAGGTTCAAAATGGTATGTGCTTGAACGCAGCACAGGTACTTTAACAAAGCATTTCTTTCTTCAAAGAGCCTCACTAGTTAAATAGTTATTTGCATAAACAAACACCAATGAATAGTAAACATTCTGTTTAAATATTGCATTGCTGGTCATGTGCCTGTTTTTAGTGTCTTGCTTCCTACAAGTAAATTCATCAGTTTTCAACAGCATTATGGTATGTAGGGAATACTATTTTTGGTGTAAAAGTCAAGCACAAAAGAAAGATGAATCCTTTTCAGTGCCACTTTTTAAACCTAAAAAGATCCATAGGTAGTTTTGTTTTTCTGGAATTTCTTACGGGTATTCCTGCACACATTTCTCTTTATGCTTACCTCTTTGATAATATCATGACTTTATTGCCTGTAAAGAAAGGAAACTTGCACACACTCCTATTAAAGTTAATAACAAACTCCCACATTTGCACTTCCAAAGGTTATTAATGTAATGTCTGCAATGTCTGTTCTCTTAAACATGTGGTGGGCAGAGATTTGCCTTGTTTCTTTCAAGCCTCAGAAGATGCACTACATGCTTTAAGCCTGCCCTTCCTCCTATCCTGTTATGTCAATGCTACATGAGGTAGTAACTGTGCTTTTAGTCACCATTGTTCCTCACTGAGTTGTTTTTCACCAGTAGAAATAGTCATGGTACTGTTCACATACAGCACACGGCTCTCTTTCCAAAGGATTGTGCTACATGATAAACTCTTGTGGAACAGAAAATACAGGGAATATCTAAAGAAGAAATTACATGTTCCTATAATTAAAATGCATCAAGATGAGGCCATCTACATCCAAGCTCTACTTACTTCAGAATTTTAGGAATTCTATTAGCAGAAGAAACTGAAGGGAGGTTCTGATCCCTTTCATATAAGTTCTTTAGAAGGAAACATCAAGGATGTTCACAACAGACAAACACTCTCCAGGATATTCCAGAGGTTTAAAATGTTGGTCTTTTAATCCAGCAAGGGGAATATGCAGTGGCTCATCACAAAAAACTTCAGTTAGTCTCATTTCTGGCACTCACAAGCAGGCTGTTCAACAGAGACATTCAATATTGCACAATCCTTGAGGAAGAAGTGATCTTAACAACTTGTAACAGGAGAAGAAATGGCTTACAAAATGATCTCCTTCAGTCTGTCATTCCCACTAGGAAAAATCCAACATCTACTGGTAAAGGCTGTTCCTGATCTCCCCTTTTTTATGTCAAATTACAGTGTCATCAAAATATGAGAGGTATTTGAGGAACAGGCCCGTAATACGGTCCTAATACATTCATACATGTACACTGAGCTTCAGACTGCAGCTTAACCCTAAATACCAAAGTGGTGTGGATGGCAGATAACTGGTAGTGTTGCCAGCATCATCCCATGGACACAGATAATGACTTCTTAAATAGCGCCAATTTCTGATCCATCTGTTTCCCCACTCCTTTTGACAAGGCTTGTAACCCAGAGATGAGGAGTAGTGCAGGAACTGCAGCTGTGCCCAGCCAGAAACACAGATGATCTCCCTGCTGCCAGCACTCAAGTCAAGCATGTGAATGAGGTCCATCCATGAGTGGTCTCTGACATCTGCTTTTATCACACTAGTGAAAAAAACCCTCACTGAAATCAACCACAACATAGCTTAAATGTAACCTTTCACCTGATGTTTTGAAGTTAACAACTTCTATACCCTTCCAGGGAAAAACCTGCAGGACCACTGCAATTGTATTTGTCAATGAAAACACAATGGAAGCTTCTAGAGAGTAAGCCCAAATAGAGTCTTACTTTGTGTCAGCCATTGAATTGTTGGTGTTGAAAAAGGCTTGCAGAAAGCTTGTCTTCAAAAAAAAGTAAGGAAATAGTACAGATGTTGTTTTTATCTTCTAGAAAGTAAAATAAGGCATTATACTAGTCTTACTTTGGTGGTTTGGGAGTTTCGTTTTGCAATTACATTGTAGTAGCTTGTGCATCATTATACACTTAACAGACTTAAAAAACATGGTCAGCAGTACAGCAAGCAGGCTGATAAAGTGGATCAGCACGTGCACCCAGCTAAGCAAAAACTTTTGGGAGTCTTCTGAACTACAAAGAAGGAACTCATCAATTCCCTGATTTTTCATGAGTCTGTCTCATCAACCTGAAAGAACTAGAGCCATAGCAAGGTTGATGGGAGAGCAGTTTGTTGGCAGCTGCTACAAGACAAATATGTTCAGTGTATCTTATTTTCCTCCATGTTGCTACTCAAAGAGCAGGCCAGGCAGGCACAAGGCAGTTGCAGCAGTCTAAAGTCATTCACTATGGTTTTGGCTATATTTTTTCTTTCACCGTCTCCTGGAGAGGACTCTGGAATAATCACGAGAGACTCCCCTAGAGAACTCGCTCAGGATTTATGTTCAGTGAAATTAAGGCCCAGACAGGATTTTGGAAGCCTAGTGAGTGTCTTGTAGTTGTGCTGTGGACATCTGCGAGGATACATCCAACTGTGGGGGACTTCAGTGTGGGCTACTTCAGCTTCACATTTTCAAGATTTTCAGCACAACTTCCTTGACACTGATGTGTGAACTCCCCAAAGCCCTCCTAAAGCAGCAGCATGTATGGCTGCAACAGCAGTGTTACAAAGTTATTCTCTGCCAATCTGTATTTACTGGGGAACAGAGAAGGCCTCTTTGGAATATGTGTTATTTAGAATATTCTGCATTTTATACTGGTTATGTTTTGATCTTTAGTACCTTTCTTACCAAAACTTATAGGAAAGAAATTGCTTTGAAGAGGGTGAAGGGAGCTCACAGTTCAATTTGTAATCTTATCAGAAGTAAAATAAAGAAGTGAGTAGAATTTTTGCTGCATTAGAACCTGAATAAGGAAAAAATACAATAACCAAGTGGCCTTATACACTACCAGAGACAGAGATAAGATAAACCAGAAGCTGAAAGTTAAGGTCAGATTCTTAAAATGAGAAAAAAGGTCCATATTCATAGCAGAAAGTGTAAATAATTATTGAAACCATCAACCAAAGAACTGATGGGTTGTCTACCCCTTGAAAATTTCTAATCATCAAATTAGATGGTTTTCTCTTTTGTAGATAAAGAGCTATCTATTCACTTATACTGAAATTTACAGAAATATTTATCAAATGAGTTTGATAATAAAAAAAGTTGAAAGTCTTAATCCTTCATTATGCAAATGGTCAGGCAGGCAAATGGTGCCCTTTAGTTTACAAATATATTCAGAGAGAAAACTGATGAGGTGAATTTTTCATTGCAGTTGATTAGTTAAACCATGCTGGCAGTTACTGAATTCCTTTCACTACTGCTGTGCCAATGTATGGAGCTTTTTCTGAAAAACGGAGTTTCTTTGGGACCTCACAGCCAAGCATTGTGGGTCCTTAACAGTGCTTAACAGTACAGAAAACCCAGCAGCATATCATGTTAGTTAAGCTATTTAGCTCAATTAACCAAGGGCACAGATCTGACAGATTTAGATGAAGTGACTGAAGATGATACCAATACCAGCCGTCTGCTCCATGCCCTCTGCTTGATGCCTCAGCAAATATATGGTCTGTGAAACAGGCTGACTGAGGCTCAGATTTCACATTATTTGGCCCTCTCTCTGCTGGCAGAAACATGGGTTGGACCTGAGTGCCAGCAGTGTCTTAAACCCCTGCATTTTGGACTCCCAGATCCTGTCTGTTGGTGGTCTCAGCAATGAGGAAGTGGCAGCACAGATTTCAGAGCAGGAAGGGTGCCAAGAACAATCACCTCAGGGATCTGGAATACATGCTGTTTGTACTGTATACTGCAAAATAACACCCTGGCTAATAAAGCAGACAAGCAGAAATTACATTCCATACATCAGTAGGAGATACTCATTTTCTAATGAAAGATGACTTTAACATAAGGTGAAGAGCAATGAAGTGCAACCGAAATTTTTGAGAAAATAATTACTTCCTTACTGGAAGAAATATACTAAAAATGTGAGGCATATTTTGTGTGTGTTTCACAAAAAAATCAGATGTTGACTATACATGGATATGAAGTCAGGTATTATCAGATACTCTCACCAAAAATTCTCATTTGAAGGCAAAACCTTTAGACAACTTTGGAAACAGACTCAAAACCTGTTGCTACACACAGATGTAGAAGCATCTCTATTCTGCGTACCATTTAGGAATACAAAATGCCACAGGGTTTGCATTCACTGGACTGATTGCATTTAGGCTATGAAGAGTCAAATTAAAAAGAAGCTGAATTTCCAAAGACATATGCATCACTCACTCAGAAGGTCCAGTCTTGAGCTGATGTTGACTACATAAACACTGTAAAGATTTAAAGCTTACTGCCAAGCTGAGCCAGGTAAAATCTACAAGTGGCTAGAAACTTGTAGATCCAAACTCTAATTCTAGAACCTTGTCAAAGCACAACCCCAGAGAAAACCTAGTACCAAGTCCTGTGGCCACGTGCATCATTTCTTAAGAGGTATGGAGTAGCCACTGTCACCAAGCAGTACTCCAGATTGAGTGTTCCACACAAAATCAGAGCAAGGGAGGCAGAAATAGGTGAAGATAATGCCAAAGCCAAGCAGCACAGATGGCAAACACTACAGCAAGGACCTTCCAGGAGAAACCCCACCAAGAGATGGTCTTGTCTCTCTTTGCAGGCACACCACTACTCCTAGACAAGAGAGGTAAAAAAAAGAGACACATTTGGGCAAAAATTGCTGGTAACATTAGGTATCATGCACTTAACTGTAACTCTTTGATTTCCTGTATAAGATGATTTATGTCTGGGTAGAGAGTCCCACAACATGTCATTTCATGCTCCAGAGCTCACATCTTGCACCGAAAACCCTTTGCATTTCCTGTGTCTCCCCCCACTTAAAGGAGCTATCAACAACCCCCAGTAGTTTAACCTAGTACCAGCTGAAGCTGTCCCTCCTTTTCACTTCTGAAATTGGCATGTGTGATTGTTCCAGATTTGCAGAGTTCTGTGCTCTTTAGACAAATACGAAAGTATAACGTGAAGTTTGGTGACATTACTAGAGAAGCCGGCATCCTCACGGCATCTCAGCTGCTTTGCTTTCCTTTTGATACACTTGGCTCTTCAATCTATAGCAGTGGAAATTACCTGTATTACACTGGGGGGTATTTTGCAGCTGCTTTTCTCCCAGTTGACCCGGTTCCTTTCCTGGATGTGCTGATGCCTGCTATATGCTATAAGACCACAGTGAGGCAGGTATGCTCAGCAAGTTCTTTCCAAGCTTTTGGGATTAACAGTTTGTTTAGTATTCCTCCTACATCCTGTCATGCTGGCCTATGTGATTTGAAACAGAAAGCAGTGATTATTCAGAATGCAGCTCCTGTTACTTCTGAATTTGTTTGTCTGACCCAAGAGGGACTGAACTAAGACTGCAGAGGCTCAAGGACTTCCAATCCTCTCAAGACAATTATTTTAAGGTCTAAATATTGTTTCCATTCAGAACAAATTCACACAGGATGCACTGCCGAGATTTCCAAAGAGCGTAATTAAAACACACAAGGCTTAACATAAGCACTTGATTGTAAAACCAAATCAAACCACTGAGTATTTTGACAGCTGTAGTACCAGCAACTCAGAAAACTAAAGGAATGACTTAGTATGCAACTCATGTTTCTCTCAAATTCCCCAATATACAAACAAAAATCATCCCAGGACATTTACTTCTGACATAATCTTGGGCAGAGGGAAAAATCCAGTCTGCCATTCTCCATTGCTGCTTCAATTCAGATAGAGAGAACAAACAAAGAGTTGTGAAATGAAGGAATTAAAATAATGAGGCTCTGGATTTTCTTCCATTTATTGGAGAAACATCAAACTATGATTGATTTGAAACACATATGAAGAAGACAGAGGGGACAAAAAAAAAGCCAATTTGTGGCTTTGGATATGTTACTAAAGTGCTTGTTCCAACAAGCTGTGTCTCTTCCCTGGTGAAGAAAAATGACCTGAAATAGATTTTTCATTAGAATTTGCCAATTCAGTGATGTTGAAACATTTTGTGGAAAGGTTGTGACTTTGGCAAGGTTACTGCAGAGCCCACACATGTCCCGAACAGTCCCTCTGCTCCACTCCCTGGCCTCCTGACAAGGAGTCATGCAAGAGCAACACAAGTTGCTCTATTTTCAACTTCTCAGGAGTCCACAAGCCCAAAATTCCCAGGATGTAAGGCTTGCTGCTTTCCCTAGCACCAAGGTTGCAGTCTCTTTCATAGAAAATCTGATGGTTTGGAGTTTTGTAGCTAGGTGGAACTAGACCAAATATTAAAATGCCCTGTAATGGTGTCAGATGAGGCTCCCAGCAAAACCTCCTAACTCAGCACAACATTGGCTGCTGGGCACTTGCAACCTGGCATGAACAACAGGCGTTTCTTGTGCAGGGATGTGGGCTGTGATTGTTGTGGCACATTGCAAATGCCAAGTAGATTGAAGAGAGGGAAACAGCAGTAATGGATGGACTGAGAGGCTCACTCTGAATAGTGTTTTCTTGAAATCCAGAGTTATTTCTCTTTGTTTTATGGCGGCCTTTTGCAAATGGGGGGAGGTGATGGTGCTTAAAGAGAATTCATAATGTCCTCAGCAAGAAAAAGCCTAAAACACTTAGAGATGTGGTGGCTCTTAGTCCCTCTTCCCTCTGACTGCCTTTTAACTAGGAATTAGAAGCAAAGTCAAGATTTAGTAGAGCATGATGATGTCTATTCTAGAAGTCCACATGACCCATCTGGTGGGTGCTATTGTTCATAGGAATTCCTCTTAGTAGTATTCAAAACAACAGGTCCAAGTAGCTTGGGAAGAAGAGACACATCTCCTGTGCGGCTTTACTGACAAGTGACACAAACGTATATGCAGACTGTTTCTGTCCTGCTATCTCGGCAGGGACTGTGTCCACGTTAAAAACTGGATGCTGGCAGCTGCAGCAACACAAAGCTCAACTCAGGCTTCAAAACCCATCCAGCAAGTAGGGAATGAATGATCATGTAGGAAATAAAGCAGTGTACCTACATTGTACTGTAATCTCCAGGGTGGCTGTCACTTTGACATGCTCTCCATATGAACAAAAGGTAAGGTTTTATTAGTAGGTCGAGTCACATAAGTATTTTGAGGAAATAGAGCAAGAGCTGCTGCTACTGAAGAGGATCCCCCACCACTACTATGAAATCCTTGGATGTTCTCCTTTCAGTTTCCCAGCTGCCTTCTGATACCCCTTCACTCTGTTTCCTCCCATCATCTCCCTTTCTCCTCTGCTCCATCTTCCCTAGACCTGGAAGGTGCTGGTGAGCACTGGTCGAAGATGGGCTAGGACTTGTCAGCCGCTCCCCTGTGGAATGCACATGGTCCATCGCCTGCTGCTCGTGGTCAGACTCATGGGCTCTACTCCGTGATTTCAGGAAAAGTGTGCCCATGCCACCAGTCCAGCTCAACACCACTGCCTATACACCATTGCCTCTCACTGCCTTCAGCAGATGGGACTTGATAGGTATGGAGGCCCTTGAGCAAAGAAGATAGCATCCCTAGCACTGTTCCCTCCATGCCTGTCTCTAGCCATGCTCAGAGTGCAGTGCACAGTGCATGGGCTATGGGACCCATTGCCTCTGCTGGGGCCTTTCTGGAGAGCACAAAGCAAGCCATGGCTGTGCTTTCCTTCACTCTTCAGGCAACAGCAGCAGCAAAGTTGTGGGCTGTGGAGCACCCTTCCTGATACCAGGAGATGAACTCCACCTCCCGCCTGTCCTCCTGGTCACCACATCTGGTAACATCCCTGGGTGATCTCAATGATCCATCAACACATGTGATCAGATTGGCAAATAGCACCTTCCTATCTTCACGCACCCCTGCTCTGGGTTCACTGGTCACTGTGTTGCAAAGGGCACAGCAGAAATAGGATCTTTTCTGCACTTGACACCTGGCTGTGACAGCCTGGAAGATGCCCAGCTGGCTGGAGTCCTTCATGGCCCAGAGACCTGAGCCGACGTCCTATAAGGAAGGACTGGCTCCTTCCTGGGGCAGCATGGTTCACAGGCACAGCCTTCATTTCTCATTTTCAGGCAGTGACGCCACAACTGCTCCAGCCCATTAAAACACGACCCAATATGTCATGCAGACCCTGGGAAAACAGCACCAGAAGCATCAATCTTTCCTCTACGCAAGACCAAAAGGTGGGTACAACCAGAGCAAGGGTGAGTGAGAAATACCCTGCCAGGCTTCAGCTGCTCTAATGCAGCCAAGGAGGCTGTGAGACACCTTCCTTTCTTTGGAGCAGGGTTCTCTGCATCATCTCACACTTGGCAAAAGCACAGCCAGTTTTTTTATCTCCTTATCCTCTAACATTTTCTGCTGTTATCCTTTCAGTCGCCAGTAGATGGTGATACTTTATCTCCATCCAAGATGCATGTGTGCATTGAGCTAGGGAGGCAGTAGGACAGCCTGCTTGAGAAGAGATTAAAAAATAAAAATAAATCTGAAAGTCAGGCTCCAGACAACCTTCTGCTTGTGTAGACTCTGATTTTGGATATCCGACTAATATCCCCAAACTCACTTGGGGATCCTGACTACATTTCCAGAGCTGCAAAAGCTGCAATTTAACTATATCACTTGCTTCACAGTGTGATCCTTTGTGTGTATTTGAATGAGCACATGAGAGGGAGCCTGAAGGCACAGCTCTTCATGGAATCTGCACAGTCTGAGCACCAGAGAGATGAATAAAATTTATGTATCTCCGAGAATGCAAATTACATTCTCCTCATCTCTAACAAAGCAAAATCCTGGAGGTGTTTGGCAATCACATTCTCTCGAAAAGCTTCCTTTATTTTACAGGCTTCTCTTCCCTCCACAGGTGAAATATAAATCACTGATTTACATAGTCCTCTGTGGAAAATTTAGTCTCACACTTCCAGCTCTTAGAAATTGCCTTCAGAGCTGCACTTTTACAAGAGCTAACCTGATCACAAAAAAAAATAAAATAAAAAAAAAATAGAGCAGATCTGGCTAGTTGCTGCTTGAAATTGCAATGGTTGTATTTTTGTCATTCCTGATTTATTTACTTTAGGGCAAGACTGATGTGGTTATGAATTATGTGGTCCTTAGCACTGGCTACAGGTGGCAGGGTAAGAAAGCCCTGACTAACACTAAGCCACATGGCCAGCCTGCCACCTCATAGGCATGCTAGGAGTGACTGAAAAAATATGGACCACAGCAGATCTTTCCCCTGTTTTTGTCCAGTTACAGGCCTGATATTCCTTTCTCAGAAGCTATGTGGGTTACATATGTGAACATTTTTTCTGTCCTGAAACCATTGCTAACACACTCTCACTCATTCAGCTGGGAGCCATTTTTTGGCAGGTGCATTTCTTAGATGTCCCCATTTCCATTGCCTGAAGAAATTAGTTTGCAGCCTCACCAACTCATCCTTGTTTAGACTGGATCCACTCCACAGGTTCTACAAGTTGTGGCTTCAGTGCCACCAGCCTGTACAGGCATTTCACAGCTTGGGAATTGTCTGGTTCATGCCCTATGAAGGGCAACAGCAGAGACCAAACCTGTGGATACCTCACGGTAGGGAGGGCAGGGTGCAACTCAAATATCAAGAGGCTGGGCTCAGTTCAGTGATTTGCATGGAGCATTAACATTAAGATACCACAGAAACGCAGAATAGATCAGGTTGGAAGGGACCACAGTGGCATCATCTGGTCCAACCTCCCTGCTCAAGCAGGGTCATCCTAGAGTACAGGGTTGTGTCCAGGCAGATTTTAAATATCTCCACAGAGAGAGACTCCACAGCCTCTCTGGGAAATCTGCTTCAGTGTGCAGTAAAGAAGTTCTTCCCCATGTTCAAGTGGAACTTTCTGTGCATCAGTTTCTTCCCATTGCCTCTTGTTCTATTGCTCGGCACCACTGAGAAGAGCCTAGCTCCATTCTCTTGGCAGTCTCCCTTCAGATACTTGTAGACATTGATAAAGTCCCCTCTCAGTCCTCTCTTCTCAAGGCTGAACAGGCCCAGCTGTCTCTGCATTTTTTCATAAGTGACATGCTCCAGCCCCTTAATCATTTTCAAAGCCCTTTGCTCAATCCAGGAGCTCCATGTGTCTCTTGCACTGTGGAGCCCAGAACTGGACACAACACCACAGATGTGACCTCACTAGGGCTGAGTAGAGGATCACATCCCTTGACCAGCTGGCACTTGCTGTCCTGCTTCCTCCTCACACTATTCTGAACTTCACAATATGAGCCGGTAACATTCTTGGCTACTACTAATATGAGCCTATAACATTATTATGAAATCAGGGATCTAAAATCCGTTCTCCCTCTTACACTAAGAGTACACACAGCCCAGGAAAATGGGCATCTGAGAAGAAAGTGACCTGAGTTAAATAGCCCCAGCTAGAGGGCATAGCTATCATTTGGGTTCCAGCCTTACCTACTGCACAGTTAGCAGCAGTTAGCAGTATGGTTTTTCCCTTAAAGTACAATTTCCAGACAACTAGTTTGGACTCAAAATATCTCTCTCTCTTTAGGGTTTGAGAAGACAGAAACACAAATTAGAGAGGAACTGTTCAGATTTAGCAAGAGTCTGTAAATATTTCACCCAAAGAAGAGAAGAAGCAGCAGCCAATAATTTTAGAATCCCATAAAACAGGCAAAAGCCACCCAGGCAGACCTCAGAGAAAGACCTCCAAAATACATGTACAGAAATAGGAGATAAAACAATGAAGAACAGTCAGTTCCCAGAAGCTTCTGCTCAGAGCAGTAAGGATGAGTTTATGCTGGCCAGGTCCAGGAGGAAGGGAAAAGAGCAGTCGAGGCTCTGAACACATCCTGGGAAGGGAGCAATGTCTGTCAGCAGCCCCAGTCTGTGTGTTTCTCACCTTCAGTGAAACGAAGCCCCGACTTGAACCTCTCCTGCCTGTGTGGGGAATAGCTGACTGCAGCAGCTGGCAAATGGCTCTGGTGAGAGTAGTAAAAGGCATCATAAAAAAAAAAAAAAAAAAAAAAAAAAAGACTGAGAGCAACAGATACATTTGACAGAAAAATCACATCAGAAATGGGTTAGGGAGAAATGCCTGTGGTGAAATTGCAGCTTCGGGCTAAAGAGGCACCTGCTGTGCCCACTGTTAATTAATTGTCACGACATCAGATGCTGCCAGAAATGCCTCACTGTGGCTATGCAGCATACTGAAGTGTTATGAGATGTGCCTTGCCTGTGAAAAACTACCACTGGGGCATCCCTCCAAGCAGCTTGCTGAGGAACAAAACCCCTTGAAACCATCTGGTGGCATAAATACTCCCAGTTAGCCTGGATCCTGCAGTCCTGGGAGAGGCCGAGGTTCAACAGCCTGTGCCAGGGAGGCTTCAAACCTTCATCACCTTAAATCAGTGGTCTTGACCCAGTCACAGGAGAAGCTCCTTGTGGGAAATGTTCCCAATGTAAGTCTCCACACTGGATTAATATTTTCTGCACCACTTCTTTAGATGATGGACCACACAATGCTGTGATGGATGGTAGAGCCAGGCCAGACAGGAGTGAAGGAAGCATCTCCTCCCAGCTCTGCACAAGGCTGTGGATGAGAAATGTGAGTCCCCAGATGAGTCACTCAGACCCAGACCAGCAGCATCCACTTCATTGGAGGCACGTGACATTGCACCTGCCAGCTAGTAACTCCTCCCTTCCTTTCATGCTGCCTCCCAGCCTGCTGTCAGCAGAGTCTCAGTCCACTCTTTCTGCTGGATAAAGCCTCAGAGCAGTCCCCTGAGCCAGGCTCTATCCCTTCCACCCTCCCGCTATCCCACTGAGTGAGCTGCAGGGACTCCACTGCCCCCACCCTCATCCTTGCTTATCCCCCTCCGCATCTCACAAGCCCCATGTCCTCACTGTCTTTGTCTGAATGGGACCGGCAGTTTGCAAGGAGTGGAAAACCCGGGACAGCACTGTTCAAGGGTACTCAGTCTCAGTGCAACATCAGGAGCAGCATCAGGCCTGTAATACCTTTGTCTTTCCTTCTCTCAGCACCAAAGATTTTTCATTACTTCCATGCCACTCAGCTCTCTTACTAGTCACCCTTCTTATCTCTTTATTTTAGCTATGAGTCTCCTATCCCCATTTGTAAAATACTGCCATGAGAGCGGCTCCCACCCTGAACCCCCGCCACATTCCAGGCATGCAGACAGCCCCAACTCAGTGGCATTTCAGCATCAGATTTATTATTAATCATCAGTGTCATTATTACACAGCACCTACGAGCCCTGGCCGCCTAGCAAAGCCCTGCACAGAATATTAAAATGCTAATTTCCCTCAGAGATGAGAACTTGCTGGTGTCTCTCTGCTCATTTGTTCGCAAATGTCGTTTCCCTGTCGAGGCTGTATTCCCAGCAGGCATGGCAAGGAAATGCTTGCATAAACAGACCCTGTTTAAGGAACCATGTATCTCACACATTCGTGCATTATAGCCCTAGTCGGGATTACAGTGACACTATAAGAAAAGCATTTCATTTTGTCTGATGCATTTTTAAGATTTTATGGTGCCTTCAGTATGCCTCAGTGCAGCAACAGCTTTAGAATATATTGTGGAAGATGCAATTTTCTTCTGGAAAGCATGGGTTAGCTGGTTGTAATAAGTTATATTAAGGCACAGCTCATTTTTGTGCCTCTCTGTAAGTCTCCAAATGGTGCACTGGTGTGTGACTGCTGCAGCTGTCCTGGGTTTTGCCCTGGTATCGGGTTCTCACTTGAAGAGCGGGTGGCAGTGCGGCTCTTGGCAGTGATGGCTGTCCTGGGCCGGGTGCCAGCACCCACAAGCGTCAATGGGAGCCCTTGCACTGCTGCCGAAGGGCTCAGGGGCTGACACCCTCTCTATTGACAGAGGA